>NC_064614.1:746106688-747417521 GCF_023898315.1 Schistocerca nitens
TTCAAGATCTTTTCTTACTTCTGTAATCCATGCTATTGTCGATTTCTTCTTCCAGAAATATAGGAGTATTTGTTTTGTTAGTCTATTTCCATCCATTCGGTAGAGATGTCCAAAATAGGTTAATCTTCGTTTGGCCATTACTTCAGATATTTTCTCTATATTTTTGTAGATCTCCTCATTACTTCTTATTTTCCAACCATCTGCAGTTTTCATTGCACCCATTATTTTTCTAATAATCCTTCTTTCCAGTACCTCTAGTTTATCCATCTTATAGTTCATCGTTAGGCATTCAGATCCATATAAACATTCTGGTCGTACCACTGTGGTGTAGTGTTTTAGTTTTGTTTTTATAGATATACACTTACAACAAGAAATTATTGTTATTATTATTGTATTAAAATACTGTATATATTCTATTACATTTATACAGTTTATTATTATACATTTCTTTTCGCCCTCTATGGAGCGTGTGTAACGATTACTTAGCACTGGCCATCTTGTTCTTCTTATCTTCAGAAAAATTCCACAACTTTTCACTTCGGGCCTGTCTTCGTTCTTGCGTCCACGCTTTTTAAGTCTCAAATTAATTTTTGTTGGGTATAAAGTTATGTTATTCATTTTCTGCATGTAGACTATGTAGTTACCAGTGGGTCAATACTGATTTCTGTGGGATCACTTTGGGCATCTACCAGCCGCTATGTTTTGGATTGCTTATTATTAACAAATAAGAACTTTCTATGTATTTTACTGTTTATATCGATAAAATCATAAGCATTTGTGGCGTGTTAAAGGTAAGGGTGACGGCGAGAATATTTGCAGGGAGGAGAGGGTAGGGGGAGCAGACAGTGACAACATGTAACCCTCCTTCCTGAAACGAAACGTCGATCTCTGCCTGCTCAGCCAGCTGCTGTTCAGTCAGAGGTCAGACAGCTAGTCAGGTGTCGGTATGTGGTTTGGCGTTACCTGGGCTGAAGGAGTGCGGCATCTGTCCCATCTCGTAGTAGAAGCGGTCTCCGCGCTTCCAGCGGTGAAACTGCTCGGCCACCAGGCAGCGGAACGTGGGCCCCAGCAGGCTGCCGGTCACTGGAGGCTCCAGCAGGCCGCCCACGAACACGTCCACGTCCTGAGGGCTGTCGTACAGCTGCGACAGCCGCCGCGCCGACTGCGGAAAACCACGCAAAAACGTGTAACACGCTCTTACATCTTACATTGCACTCTTCATTTATTAACTGTCTTCCTAAGGCCCTGGAATATCTTAAGGTCGGTTCATACTTTACGCAGCCATCAAAACACTTAACAACGCATTTAGAATGGTGGCATTCACACAAGCTGTTAAGGGCAGGTGATAGGACGGGACGCTACGGAATGGGATGTCAATATCACGGTTTCGAGCCATAAACACGTTCGCACAATGAAGTATAGTTTAAGCCTGTCTGCAAGTATTCATTGCAGGCTTAAGTCATGGAAACTGACTGAAGATAACACCACGCTGAGGGCACACTAACCTGCTCATCCAGTACCTTCTGAGGAACTTAATCAGATGTGACGAACAACAAGTACCGGCCAGTGTGGCCGAGCGGTTCTAGGCGCTTCAGTCCGGAACCGCGCGACTGCTACGGTCACAGGTTCGAATCCTGCCTCGGGCATGGATGTGTGTGATGTCCTTAGGTTAGTTAGGTTTAAGTAGTTCCGAGTTCTAGGCGACTGATGACCTCAGACGTTAAGTCCCATAGTGCTCAGAGCCATTTTTTGAACTACAAGTATTAGATAACAGTTCGAAAGGACAGATAGCGAAACATCCGTTTTCCACTTAAGCACATTAGTTTGTATTAACACTCAAACATTACGTATTTACATTATTCCAAATCAAAAAACAACCCAGTATATTGTACGTACAAACAGCACTGATGCATTACAACAGCGGCTACATGTGGCGACCATCAACATTGTTACAAATGGCTCTGAGCACTATGGGACTTAACTTCTGAGGTCATCAGTCCCCTAGAACTTAGAACTACTTAAACCTAACTAACCTAAGGACATCACACACATCCATGCCCGAGGCAGGATTCGAACCAGCGACCGTAGCGGTCGCGCGGTTCCAGACCGTAGCGCCTAGAACCGCTCGGCCACTCCGGCCGGCATTGTTACAAACACTGTACCTACGAAGCATGTTCTGTGCACATTCTCCGTCATAGCTGATGAGTCTTCCATTTCTTGTACAGCGGCCAGAATTCGTGCCAGTAGATCTTCCTCTGAAGCTACAGGAGTCTCGCAAATTACACTTTGCATACGAGCCCAATTATGAGACTTTTCTCTTTCCCCTCAGCAGGAGTGGGCGCATTACACACCTGAATTTAAACCTTCGTAAAATGGAAACGGTACGTTTGCGGACATGGAGTCCCATTCAAACTATTATGTACCCACACCCCTCTACAAGTCCTAGAAGTTTGTAACGGGAATTTCCGAACACCTTATACACAACAAATAGTTGAGCATCGTAAGTGCTACTCTGAAATGAAGAGACTGCAACTGGAGAGGGCATTGTGGTGAGATGCAACAAACCAATCAGAAGACAGGTAACCAGAAAGGAACTTATCTTTCCAGACGGACGGAAAGATAGAAGGTACACAACAAAAGGGGAGGAGTATCGTCGTGGTACGGCTTTCCGGAGTGGGAAGGAGCGCCTGGTCCCCGGCACGAATCCGCCCGGCGGACTTGTGTCGAAGTCCGGTGAGCCGGCCAGTCTGTGGATGGATTATAGGTGGTTTTCCATCTGCCTCGGCGAATGTGGGCTGGTTCCCCTTATTCCGGTTCAGCTACACTATTTCGGCGATTGCAGCGCAAACAAGTTCTCCACCACCATTACTCTACCACACAAACACAGGGGTTACACTCGTCTAGAGTGAGACGTTCTCTGGGGGTCCCACCGGGGGCCGAACCGCACAATAACCCTGAAAGAGTGGTTCGGTGTCGAGGCCTCGTTCGGTGTGGGGTGGTGAAGGGGTGAAGTGGACTGAGGTAGTCATCGTGGGGTTGTGGACCACTGCGGCTGCGGCGGGGACAGAGTCTCTTCGTCGTTTCTAGGTCCCCGGTTAACATACAATACAATACAATCGTCATGGTCCTAATGTTACATGAAAATGTGTGCGTAGTTTAGGGTATGTGTGCTGTGTGTGGTGCATAAAGCGTTTGTGTAAAAATAGCGATCACCGAAGCAATGTGATCTCGTTGTGTTAACTATAAGTTGGCTAATGCCTCAGAGGATTGCAGGAAGCGGTGGAAGAAAGCCCGGCCGCACACAGACTGTTACACCGCAAGAATCCGTGCGGTGAGGGGGAGGGGGGGACAAGATTCATTTGTTTCCTTGCCTCATAGAGTACTGGTACCTTAAAGTATGTTTCATGGTTTGTCAAAAGTGGAAGCCGCGCAATGTGGTAAGAATCGCTTAAATGGTGTCATGATCAAAATTGAAATCGTCTCATGTATTGAGATCCGCACATGTTATAAAGATGGATGTGTGTGTGTGTGTGTGTGTGTGTGTGTGTGTGTGTGTGTGCGTGCGTGCGTTTGTGTGTGTGTGTGTTTGTGTGTGTTTGTGTGTGTGTGTGTTTGTGTGTTTGTGTGTGTGTGTTTGTATGCGTGTGTTTGTGTTTGTGTGTGTGTGTGTGTGTGTGTGTGTGTGTGTGTGTGTGTTTGTGTGTTTGTGTGTGAGCGGTTTCATATCTGCTCCTAAGCCACTGGACCGACTTCAACCAGACTTGGTACATATGTCTCTTGCCGTCACGCAACCATGGATGTGGGGGTTTGTTGGTTCGGGGGAATGGACCAGACAGCGAAGTCATCGGTTTCATTGGATGAGGGAGGGATGGGGAAGGAAGTCGGCCGTGCCCTTTCAAAGGAACCATTTAGGCATTTGCCTGAGGCGATTGAGGGAAATCACGGAAAACTAAATCAGGATGGCCGGACGCGGGTTTGGACCGTCGTCCTCCCGAATGTGAGCCCAATGTGATAACCACTGCGCCACCTCGCTCGGTGGCTGTGGGGGTAAGAACCACTAAACCACTTACCTATCACAGATTAGGAGATATGACATCATAAACAATGAAAAGTGAAAGAAGCTGCCGCTTCATGCATGACAGTTAAATTTATTAACTCAGTGCTACTAACTCTTATTAGTATTAAATTTCGCAGACGGTATCCACATATGCTGCTAAATGCACCTACAAAATTATGTCATGACGCCACACATATTTCAGGAGATATGACATCGTAAACACTAAGATGCGTGAAAAACTACCGTATTGCAAATCACGTTTAAATGTATTACTTCTTTGCTACCAACTCTACCCCCCCCCCCCCCCCTTTGATCATGGACCTTGCCGTTGGTGGGGAGGCTTGCGTGCCTCAGCGATACAGATGGCCGTACCGTAGGTGCAACCACAACGGAGGGGTATCTGTTGAGAGGCCAGACAAACATGTGGTTCCTGAAGAGGGGCAGCAGCCTTTTCAGTAGTTGCAGGGGCAACAGTCTGGATGATTGACTGATCTGGCCTTGTAACATTAACCAAAACGGCCTTGCTGTGCTGGTACTGCGAACGGCTGAAAGCAAGGGGAAACTACAGCCGTAATTTTTCCCGAGGACATGCAGCTTTACTGTATGATTAAATGATGATGGCGTCCTCTTGGGTAAAATATTCCGGAGGTAAAATAGTCCCCCATTCGGATCTCCGGGCGGGGACTACTCAAGAGGACGTCGTTATCAGGAGAAAGAAAACTGGCATTCTACGGATCGGAGCGTGGAATGTCAGATCCCTTAATCGGGCAGGTAGGTTAGAAAATTTAAAAAGGGAAATGGATAGGTTAAAGTTAGATATAATGGGAATTAGTGAAGTTCGGTGGCAGGAGGAACAAGACTTTTGGTCAGGTGATTACAGGGTTATAAATACAAAATCAAATAGGGGTAATGCAGGAGTAGGTTTAATAATGATTAGGAAAATAGGTATGCGGGTAAGCTACTACAAACAGCATAGTGAACGCATTATTGTGGCCAAGATAGACACAAAGCCCATGCCTACTACAGTAGTACAAGTTTATATGCCAACTAGCTCTGCAGATGATGAAGAAATTGATGAAATGTATGACGAGATAAAAGAAATTATTCAGGTAGTGAAGGGAGACGAAAATTTAATAGTCATGGGTGACTGGAATTCGTCAGTAGGAAAAGGGAGAGAAGGAAACATAGTAGGTGAATATGGATTGGGGGGAAGAAATGAAAGAGGAAGCCGCCTTGTAGAATTTTGCACAGAGCATAACTTAATCATAGCTAACACTTGGTTCAAGAATCATAAAAGAAGGTTGAACCTGGAAGAATCCTGGAGATACTAAAAGGTATCAGATAGATTATATAATGGTAAGACAGAGATTTAGGAACCAGGTTTTAAATTGTAAGACATTTCCAGGGGCAGATGTGGATTCTGACCACAATCTATTGGTTATGAACTGCAGATTGAAACTGAAGAAACTGCAAAAAGGTGGGAATTTAAGGAGATGGGACCTGGATAAACTGAAAGAACCAGTAGAAGAAGAATGGGTAGCTCTGAGGGATGAAGTAGTGAAGGCAGCAGAGGATCAAGTAGGTAAAAAGACGAGGGCTAATAGAAATCCTTGGGTAACAGAAGAAACATTGAATTTAATTGATGAAGCGAGAAAATATAAAAATGCAGTAAATGAAGCAGGCAAAAAGGAATACAAACGTCTCAAAAATGAGATCGACAGGAAGTGCAAAATGGCTAAGCAGGGATGGCTAGAGGACAAATGTAAGGATGTAGAGGCTTACCTCACTAGGGGTAAGATAGATACTGCCTACAGGAAAATTAAAGAGATCTTTGGAGAGAAGAGAACCACTTGTATGAATATCAAGAGCTCAGATGGCAACCCAGTTCTAAGCAAAGAAGGGAAGGCATAAAGGTGGAAGGAGTATATAGAGGGTTTATACAAGGGCGATGTACTTGAGGACAATATTATGGAAATGGAAGAGGATGTAGATGAAGATGAAATGGGAGATAAGATACTGCGTGAAGAGTTTGACAGAGCACTGAAAGACCTGAGTCGAAACAAGGCCCCGGGAGTAGACAACATTCCATTAGAACTACTGACGGCCTTGGGAGAGCCAGTCATGACAAAACTCTTCATGGAGAAGAAGTAAAAACTTTGAGGTTCGCCGATGACATTGTAATTCTGTCAGAGACAGCAAAGGACTTGGAAGATCAGTTGAACGGAATGGACAGTGTCTTGAAAGAAGGATATAAGATGAACATCAACAAAAGCAAAACGAGGAGAATGGAATGTAGTCAAATTAAATCGGGTGATGCTGAGGGGATTAGATTAGGAAATGAGACACTTAAAGTAGTAAAGGAGTTTTGCTATTTGGGGAGCAAAATAACTGATGATGGTCGAAGTAGAGAGGATATAAAATGTAGACTGGCAATGGCAAGGAAATCGTTTCTGAAGAAGAGAAATTTGTTAATATCGAGTATAGATTTAAGTGTCAGGAAGTCGTTTCTGAAAGTATTTGTATGGAGTGTAGCCATGTATGGAAGTGAAACATGGACGATAACCAGTTTGGACAAGAAGAGAATAGAAGCTTTCGAAATGTGGTGCTACAGAAGAATGCTGAAGTTAAGGTGGGTAGATCACGTAACTAACGAGGAGGTATTGAATAGGATTGGGGAGAAGAGAAGTTTGTGGCACAACTTGACTAGAAGAAGGGATCGGTTGGTAGGACATGTTTTAAGGCATCAAGGGATCACAAATTTAGCATTGGAGGGCAGCGTGGAGGGTAAAAATCGTAGAGGGAGACCAAGAGATCAATACACTAAGCAGATTCAGAAGGATGTAGGTTGCAATAGGTACTGGGAGATGAAGAAGCTTGCACAGGATAGAGTAGCATGGAGAGCTGTATCAAACCAGTCTCAGAACTGAAGACCACAACAACAACAACCAACGCTAGTGGCAACACATTTTGCAGACAGTATTCACATATGTTGCTATATGTACTTACAAAATCATACCATTGTATGACAGGAGACATGACATCATAATCAGAGACGCTTGAGAAAATACTGCATGATGCATGAAGCTTCAGTACATTTATCTTTATTACTAAGACACTCCTGTCATCGAGTCAGTCTAAAAAAATCCCTGACAGGTTGCAGCGCTTTATACAGCTCTCAACTGCGAATCATAAACGCCTGCAGGCGAAAATAATAGAGGCACTGTAGACAAGCGAAACACCTGCTCCCAGCATACAGAAACTGTTTCACAGTTTAAAAGATGTTTTCACGAATGCATGGAAATGAAATTCTTTCGATATTACACTACAAAAAAAGTTCATTTTTTCATTTCTAGTATAAAATTGGCAAAATGACTACATGACAACGCCGAGTTTGTCAGCCAATATTTAACGAAGGTCCTAACTGATGATGGTCGAAGTAGAGAGATTACCCTTTGGTAGGGTAAAGGAAATTCCATGTCACTTCGAAATACAGCCAAGTTCAATACAGTAACACAACAGTCAACAATGGCTGCTTGATACAGCGCTATCTGATCAGGTAACCAAAAATAAATGACTACTGGTCGTACGCTTCCAACTGCTGCCGATTTTTACCTATTCACTATAATGGAGATGACCGGCCAACTTAAAGTTGTATGAATTAGTTCACTTTCTAGTTGTTGATCACTTTGCTCTAAGATGATATTTAAGCATCATTGCTTAACAAGTTGAGCGAGGAGCCGATTTTATTGCGCTTTTCATTGAGGCGGCAGTCCCGCGTGCCGGTGACCACTTGACATGTGTTGAGCTAAACGATCGCGTAATGGTGCGCCCGCAGGCCTGCAACCCGTCTTACGGACACGCAGTATGTGCCACCTGGCACACAGGCGTTACTCTCGAAAAAATTCGCTCGGCAGCTGCCGCCGAACAGGGCAAGTAAACAAAATGTAAGTGCACCACTCGACGATTGTTCAGCTGGAGTATAAATGGGCGTGGCATGGTAAGAAGACAGCCTCCAAGGGACGTCCAGTTTGAGAAAGCCACAGCTGTATAAGGAGGGACCAGTTCACATGGATTACTTTCAAAAAGCTTTGTTGCCCGTAATAGCAAAAATATCGCAAAGAGGATACAGTGATTAATCGAATGCGTTATTTTTACCATGTAAACGTCACCGTGTAATACGATTGCCACCATCCGAAAGTGAGACTTAAGCTGATGTTTCAATAAGTGATCAAAGTACGTGGTTTGACCCTTGAGGCAACGAGCCGAACCTTGTGCGTTTTATGACTGCCAACGAGACAAAGTGATGAAAATGTGCAGAAACAGAGTCGAAGATTTTTATGGACTTTTTGTCACATGTAATATTTCAACAAATTAATGGACAAACAAGTATTAATGCTACACAAACGACAATGGATTCCAAACGTTCGAATCAATGGATGCCAACAACCAAGGACGAAATAAAGCGGTTGTTTGGATTGATTTTGTGGATGTGATTGGTGAAACTCCCACGCATAAATTTCTACTGGTCCTACGATTCACCGTTTTTCGAACATTCCTACGAAAGGTAATGAGTAGAGATCGTTCTGAAATTATGTAGAGAATGTAGCACTTCGCAGACAATTCAAAAGTTGATACTTTATATCATCTGTCAGAAGTTCAATTCATCATCGACGCCACTTGGACGAAATGACACTGTGGCAACAGCGTGCGTTTCCATCGCGGGCTGAGGGTAAAGGTTCTTCTAATAGGTTTTTCTTTCTTGACTGTCTTTTTCAGTCAGTTTTTGCGCCCCCTCTGACGCTGCGCCTTCACCGGAGGCCAATATCTCACCCTGCCCGCGATATGGTACTGCTTACATAATTGGAATATCGATTTTTTTGTGAATATTTTCCAACCGTATTTCGTAAGATACTTCTTACTCTGTGTGTAATATTATGACGATAGAATTTAAGGTTGCTGAATATGAAAAGATTGTATGCAATATTGAAATACGCAAATCATTTAGGTATCAAAGTGATATATCGTAAAAGTACTAAATGGATAGATATCCTTCGGTGGAGGTACAGAAAACGTTCTAAGTGTCATTGTTTTCATAAAAGCGTCTTCAGTGCTATTGTGTTCTTGGTACTCTGGTTGTATGTTCCAAAACTTGATGTAGGGTTAAACCATGAAGAAAGTGTTTGAAACATGCGTTAGTAGCTGGCACATGGTATTCTAGTCAAAGTGTGCGTCCATATACAGCTCCAAAATATAAAATACATGAGAAGTGGTGTTTGTTGATTACAGTCTTGCTAGTTAAAACCGTAATGTTATGTGTCTGTGCTCGTATCATCACAAATAAAACGTTGTGCCTCAGTATTAATGGTATTTGTACCGTAGCAAAGACTTTCTTCCTGCTATTTTGTTGAAAAATTACATTTTTGAGGCAGTTGCTGTATAGAAAATACAAGTTGATCCTTGCAAAGAAGAAAACAGCAACCAGCCACCGTTAATATTGGCATTTATTCGAACAAATAGCACTGCTATCAGTCTCGAAACGAAAGGCTCATCGTCAGAGGGTGTTCACGTTTATATTACATCTGATGTTGTTTACATTAGTTGTTGAAAAAGCCAGCCAGCAACTAATGCAAACAACAACAAATCTAATACACAGCCCTTTGATGGTGAACTTGGCAACTTGGCGGTACGTAACTGGTAACGGCCCTGTTTGTATAAATAAATAAAATTACTAACAGTTGCTGGTTGATGTTTTCTTCTCTGCGAGAATCAACTTCTAAATACTTTTTTATTGTCACATAGAAGGATTGACAGTGTAGGTAGGCTGTTTAGGTTTTTATATTGGTAACGCCACGTAGCGCTCTGTATGAAAATCACTGGCTGCGCTGTGTGCAGTCTGTGGCTAGTTTGCATTGTTATCTGCCATTGTAGTGTTGGGCAGCTGGATGTTAACAGCGCGTAGCGTTGCGCATTGGAGGTGAGCCGCCAGCAGTGGTGGATGTGGGGAGAGAAATGGCGGATTTTTGAGAGCGGATGATCTGGACGTGTGTCCATCAGAAACAGTACATTTGTAAGAATGGATGTCATGAACTGCTATATATATTATCACTTTTGAACACTATTAAGGTAAATACATTGTTTGTTCTCTATCAAAATCTTTCATTTGCTAACTATGCCTATCAGTAGTTAGTGCCTTCAGTAGTTTGAATCTTTTATTTAGCCGGCAGTAGTGGCGCTCGCTGTATTGCAGTAGTTCGAGTAACGAAGATTTTTGTGAGGTAAGTGATTTGTGAAACGTATAGGTTAATGTTAGTCAGGGCCATTCTTTTGTAGGGATTTTTGAAGTCAGATTGCGTTACACTAAAAATATTGTGTGTCAGTTTAGTGTTGATCAGAATAAGTAAAGAGAGTAATGTCTTAGTACGTTCAGTTTTGCTCAGCTGTTTGAAAATCAAATAATGTAAGAGGTTTATCAGCACAGTAATTCATTAATTTTTCTAAGGGGACGTTTCAACAGTACCTATTCATAAATCGAATGGTGGGTCCCATATCCATGATTGCCGGCTCTTGACGCTGCTGAATAGCTACATAAAATTTTTCACCAGATTGATGGCTACACGTTTCAAGAGCACAATGCAGTACTTTGTTTCGCAGATTCAAGCATCGTTGGCGGGTCCCCAAAACATACGTTTAGCTCTCTGTCGATATAGGGACGTAATAACGCTGGCGAAGGTTCTATGCATACCAAGAGCGCAGGCGTCTATCGACTTTATCAATAATTTGACCTAGTTGATTACTCATTCTTCAATGCTGTTCTCCGGAGCACCTGGACCGGTACCTGGACCGCTTTATCGAAGTGGTGATCCGCCTACTTTGCGATGCGTCTTCGAGGGTGCTCTTGCCATACAGCCTTTTAAATCCGAGCACTTCGTTCTTCGTCCTTAACTCTTATTATTCCTTCTTGGCTCTTGTATATACTGTATATTACCCGTCTCTCCCTATAGGCTACCCCCATTTTTCTCAGAATTTCGAACATCTTGCAGCAATGTACATTGTCGGACGCTCTTTCCAGGTCGACAAATCCTATGAACGTTCTCTACAACATAACTGAAACTCTTCAGAACATTAACAGGCCTGATGGTACCTTGTAAGTACAAAATCCGACATTTCTCGTCATAGACGTAGTGTCCGATGGCCAAGACCAATGCCTTCACGCGGATCCGAGGCCATGCAGTCCATTACTTATTCAGTGACGGTCCAAAGAATGTACTCGATTTTTGAAACTACATGCAGGAACGGCTTTGCGCGATAGTTAGGAACCACAAATATAGACAATATTTTTCGAACTACATCTGGAGTGCACTACACAACCCGCTACGCAGCTGCATCACCCATGGCGGGAGACGATGAACATGCTGTAACGCTGATGACTTTAGAAGGAATAACAGTAACCCAACAAAAGACACTAGAAAATACACTAGAATGATCTGGCAACGCGAGGACTCTACTTGGGAACCACTAGTAGAGTGAATGTTTATTTTAGTCGTCAACCGGCGGGCGGACCTCTCTTTCCTTTTCTTTCTTCATGGCACAACGTGACGTTGTATACATGTAAATAAAATAAATAAAAAATTCCTGCTTCTGGGTAGCGTTTAGCTTGTTCTTTTTATCCTGATTCCACCTTTCCCTCCTTTTTCCCTTCGGTGCGAAGTCACCGTTGCCAGGCCTCGAGAGACGATCCCTGCACATTCGCCCCCCCCCCCCACCCAAACCTTTCACAAAAAAGTCAGCAGAGCATTTTCCAGCGAAGGTCAAAGGTCTCGTGTTCGTGTCCCGGTCCAGCACACAGTTTCAATCAGTCGGGAAGTTTCATACAAGCACACAATCCGCTGCAGAATGAAAAATTCACTCTGCAAATACATTGTTTATCATTCAGCTGGCAAATGTCGGATTTGGCACTGTTAAGGGGACCATCAGGTCTGTTAATCACTGATTCTGTTGAGCCTTAGTTATGTTGTAGAGGACCAGTCCAGTACCTGGGAAGTGGATTTTCGTGCGAAGGCCCCCAGTTTCCGAGAAAATCGATACTCAAGTTTTATGCGTGTCGCCCGCATCTCGTGGTCGTGCGGTAGCGTTCTCGCTTCCCACGCCCGGGTTCCCGGGTTCGATTCCCGGCGGGGTCAGGGATTTTCTCTGCCTCGTGATGGCTGGGTGTTGTGTGCTGTCCTTAGGTTAGTTAGGTTTAAGTAGTTCTAAGTTCTAGGGGACTTATGACCACAGCAGTTGAGTCCCATAGTGCTCAGAGCCATTTGAACCATTTTTTTTATGCGTGTCCCCTATGTCATGTTAGGTCATGTTTCGACCAAGGGACCGTAGAGCAGCGGCGATAAGACTTCAAATCCTGCCCCCATACATTTTCTTTTTTCAAGTTCATCGTACAGATACTGTACGTCATACAAAATTATCCAAAAATAACAATTTTCACTGTAGTATTTTCGTTAACACTTCCTTCTAGTGTTTATTCCTTGTAGTTCTTAGTAAAAATTCCAAATATTTGTATAACGTTCGTTTACCACGTTTCCTCGCCTGATGTTCTCTCTTCCCCACGGACCGTTACGGATTTCCCAGGCGGTGTAAACCGCCATTAGGCTTTATCGTCACCATCAGATGTTCGCAATGCATCGCCAGTGCAATGCGTGTCAAAACAGTACAGTGAACGGAAGAAGCAAGCGTTTCTACAGAAGGATAGCAACAAGAAAATCCATCAGAAGTAGAGAAGTGTGACGAGGAATCGAAGGGCGAACTCATTAACATCATCAGATGCACCGATCTACGTGACATATACTGTATAATGATATTCTCTACGATAAAATTGAAAAAAAGTATTTAGTCAGGATTTGAACCTGTACCGCCAGCATAGTAGCTATTTAGTTCAGGCACTGCGCTACACTCGCTTAGTGGAAATGTGATTAACGTTGCGGTTATGGAAGATACACACGAAACTTCAACATACACTACTGGCCATTAAAATTGCTACACCACGAAGATGACAAGCTACAGACGTGAAATTTAACAAACAGGAAGAAGATGCTGTGATATGCAAATGATTATCTTTTGAGAGCATTCACACAAGGTTGGCGCCAGTGGCGACACCTACAACGTGCTGACATGAGGAAAGTTTCCAACCGATTTCTCATACACAAACAGCAGTTGACCGGCGTTGCCTGGTGAAACGTTCTTGTCATGCCTCGGGTAAGGAGGACAAATGCGCACCATCACGTTTCCGACTTTGATAAAGGTCGGATTGTAGGCTATCGCGATTGCGGTTTATCGTATCGCGACGTTGCTGCTCGCGTTGGTCGAGATCCAATGACTGTTAGCAGAATATGGAATCAGTGGGTGCAAGGAGGGTAATACGGAACGCCGTGCTTGATCCCAACGGCCTCGTATCACTAGCAGTCGAGATGACAGGCATCTTATCCGCATGGCTGTTCTGTTTACAGCATCATGATGGTCGCATCCGTGTTTTGCGACTTCGCGGTGAACGCACGTTGGAGGCGTGTATTCGTCATCGCCATACTGGCGTATCACCCGGCGTGATGGTATGGGGTGCCACTGGTTAGACGTCTCGGTCATCTCTTGTTCGCACTGACGGCACTTTGAACAGTGGACGTTACATTTCAGATGTGTTACGACCCGTGGCTCTACCCTTGATTCGATCACTGCGAAACTCTACATTTCAGCCCGATAATGCACGATCGCGTGTTGCAGGTCCTGTAGGGGACTTCCTGGATACAGAAAATGTTCGACTGCTGCCCTGGCCAGCACATTCTCTAGATCTCTCACCAACTGAAAACGCCTGGTCAGTAGTGACCGAGCAATTGGCTCGTCACAATACGCCAGTCACTACTCCTGGTGAACTGTGGTATCCTGTTGAATCTGCATGGGCAGCTGTACCTGTACACGGCATCCAAGCTCTGTTTGACTGAATGCCCAGGCGTATCGGGGTCGTTATTACGGCCAGAGGTGGTTGTTCTGTGTACTGATTTCTCAGGACCTATGCACCAAAATTGCGTGAAAATGTAATCACATGCCAGTTCTAGTATAATATATTTGTCCAATGAATACTCGTTTACCATCTGCATTTCTTCTTGGTGTAGCAATTTTAATGGCCAGTAGTGTATTTTTCCCCAGAAGGTAGAGACTGTGGCATGAAAAGCAGCTCCCTGTACAGCATAGACTCTTGAAAATCCTTGATTTAAAGGTCTGATGGTCCTCTCGTTAGAAGGTTTCCAGCTTGCGCTCTTCAGATGTTCGACACGTAAAATATACTGGAGAAAATGGCCCAGGAACTCAGCTGGGAAAATAGCTCGGCAAATACTACTCACGTTGTGCCCCAGCGTGTTGGCGAGGTCCCTCCAGGTGTTGGCGGGTGGCAGGCCGCACAGCTCGCGGAAGGCGGGGTACGGCGGCAGCCCGTGGTCTCGGCCCCTCGTGATGTCCAGGCTCTCGCCGTCCATGCCGAACGCAGCGTCCTCGGCACGGAACAGCTGCTGCGTCACCTGCAAACGCCCACGACTCACCACTGTGCAGACACCAGCACCCGAGCTCCAACACGGGTAGACACAATACTGCTCTGCAGACTACTCCCACACTAGGGGTACAGCAAGTGGCTTCTCGTGTAGATGGATCATCACCATACTGTGTTACATGACTGCTTTTTCCAAACTGCCCCGTAACTTATGCAAAAACCCGTAAGAGGGATGAAATGTAATTCTAATAAAGTAATCCTCGCCGGATAATGAAGTACGTTCCAGTTCCGGTGATTGCCAATACTTAACTACTTCGATTAAAATTTCCTGTTTAAATTGGATCCACAGGTAAATGAGAAGTCACTATGAAAGCAAGATGGACTCCGCAGAGAACGTGGAATACGCAGTAGGGGCCTAATCTGCAGGGAGACAGCCCCCCACCCCTACTCACAGAACACGCACTGGCGCGCGTGCGGCGGAAAACGCCAGGCAGGTATACAGACAGGCCGGGCTGTGTTTTGAAAGGAGGCCGCCCTGACACCGACCGTCGAAAGTCACGCAGTGCACATTATATCTCCAGTACATGCAGGGACAACAGAGATTGCTTTTAGCAAGCTGTGTAGTCCCAGGATGCATGCCGCTTACCGGCAGAATCCAAGAAGAACCGCCATTGTTTAGAGTAACAGCGGGCAAAATTCGCTGAAAAACGCGAGATGTTCAGGTAACATCTTAGAAAGAGAAATAAGAGCAGAAAGTTTAGGGCCACTCCGAAGGCCAACAATGCACCCAGGTGCCGCAATACCAAATTATTAAGAAAATTAAAAATACTTTTTTGCGATGACAGGTTCCATCTGCTTTCAAATCCGGCAATAGATGCACACGCCTCTCCTTCTGCACTATTTTCTGTCTCTATGCGCTAATGTTCGGCAACCACATTACGACTATCGCAAGTGTAAATGTTTTGTCCAGATAGGCTTTCACTTGAATCACATTCGAGATCCCCTATCCAATTGCCAAGGCATTAGTTTTCCCACTTTTAACGTTCATTCCATTTCTTAATTATCAATTTAATTATGTGCATGTGTAATAAAATGAGTTTGTCGAGGTCTTTGTCTCATGAATTCCTTTATCAGTATTTTGATGTAATGATTTGCTTGCGTCACATATGAAGGGCGAAATTAAGATATTTCATTAAAGATTCTAATTAAGGTACTCCACCCACGCTTCCGCGATAGGGCATAAACTGACAGCTGCATCCACAGCATGTGTGAGGGTAGTCATAAAGTTCCGTCACTTTGAAACGTCAAGCTGTGACCATGAGATCTGCTGATAGAGTTACTCCTCTACAAACTCGCCGCTCAACGTAATGCATTTTTCCCAATGATGGATGACGCTAGAGATGAATAATGAAGATTAGATGGGTAGATCATGCAACTAATGAGGACGCACTGAATAGATCTGTGGAGGAAAGAAATATATGGCGCAACCTGTTAGCAAAACTGGTTCAAATGGCTCTGAGCACTATGAGACTTAACAGCTGAGGTCATCAGTCCCCTAGAACTTAGAACTACTTAAACCTAGCTAACGTAAGGACGTCACACACATCCATGCCCGAGGCAGGATTCGAACCTGAGACCGTACCGGTCGCGACGTTCCGGGCCGAAGCGCCTAGAACCGCTCGTCCACCACGGCCGGCAGTGTGGGAGGGGTAAAAATCGTGGAAAGAGAGCAAGAGATATGAATATAGTAAGCAGATTAAGAAGGATGTGAGTGGCAATAGCTTTATGCAGATAAAGAGCTTTGCATAGGATAATGTAGCTTGGAGAGCTGCGTCAAACCAGTCTTCGGAATGGAGACCTGGAGACCACAACAACAACATGGATGACTTGAAAGAGACCTCGTTTTTACAAGTATGCCTTTTGGCCAAAACATGTTCCATCTTGAGTACATTTTGTCGACACTATTTTGCCATGTTAGGAGAATACGGGGTGGAGGGAAAGAGGGGGAGGGGGGGGGTGAGGTAAAATCTGACAGATCAAAGAATCAGCACGTGTGACGTTGCCCTGTGCGGAATGAGCTGGGGCGTTGTAGTGGAGCAAAAGCACTCTCTTTGCAAGGAGTCAGCATCCTTCCAGGTCAATAAATTTGTCATTTTTGTTACATTTGATCGCAAACATATCGATATCCTTCATCGCAGACTGTATATTACGTTACATTACCTACCACTGGTTTAGCCGAGGCCAGAATTCTAGAGTAATCGCTGCCCGCTGCAAATGCTTGGGATAGTGTGTGGTTGTTGTTGCTTGGCACGAGCGCTTACCGTAGCGGTCAGTCTGCAGTCTGCGATAGAGTCGAGCTGAGTTGAGACGATGTGCTTGTCGGCATTGTTCAGATGTACTTACTAATTCGCTTTTTGCACGATTACTCGCGCCGCGAACTGCGCGTTAAGGTTTAACGATCGGTGTCGTATGATGTCATACGGAATATTGCTAAACTGAGAGTATTTAAAAGCGTTTGACTTGAGAAACGTTTTCAGTAATAAACAGTACAGTTTGTAACTACTAACAACCAGTATTCTTATTCGAGTCTGCCGTTATCCGCTTCCTCAAACTATTAGTAAATGAAATAAATGTACCATTAACTTGGAGAGTAGGGAGGCAACAGCGTCGTAATATAGCACACAAGGTGGTCGTGTTATGCCTTGGGGCGTCGTAGTCTTACATCCAGCAATCGTCCATGGAGATCAGGCTGCTAAAGAAGCCACCTGAATTAGTCTGGCACAGCTGCAACATTTGCGCTGCTGCTTCTGGTCGGTGGGCTTTCTGAATGGGTGTGAGCAGTCACGACGGAACCCAACCGACGGCAACATTTGTCATGTTCAAAATGTCGTGCAAGATGTTGATATCTGATCCATCACGACAGCACAGCAACTTCGACTTTGGGAAATATAATTCTATAAGTGCTGCCAATATTAACATACAGGATATCCGAGCTGGAGGTATACAAATACATTTGTTTATATTTCATTACCTATTAAGGTTTATAAGGGTTCCAATATCGTACACAAGAGCTCAAACATTTTTATGCTTTTTTGCACGGTTCAATGTTGACATCGTTTGTAGCTCGACCAGATATCGAAATGATGCTGCACTCTTCGCCACACGTTCGTAAGCATGACAGGTGTTATGGCATTTCTGTGGCGTAGATCCGTTGTCTCAAATCCACCAGCCTCGAACCCAGCGGAGTCAGATCGGGAGACCGAGGGAGCCAGGCAATGGGGAGATACGGTAACGTCCCGATGACAGTGGGAGCAAAGGAGAGGACACCATCACGCTGGAAAATGACGTCTGGAGGCATCTGTGGAACCGTATAATTCGCAACATGCCAAGACAGGTGTGCCCTGTCACTGGCGCACAAGCGCCTTGCGATTCAGCGCTGTTGATGAAATGGTGAGGATCACACCTTGGAGAGTGCCCCTACCGATTGCGTATCTACCTAACAACATAAAATGTATATTGTTGCAAGCTAATGTTTAGCTTTTCGACAAATAATACCAATTTTATGACTACTGTGATTCGGCCGACCACAACTGTTCCTTAAACAGCGTTGTTTTGTCAGTGACTTGTGCTTCTATAGTCTGTAGAAGCGTTAGCCTTCAAACACTGATTGTACACAGATGTAGACTTTTCTGGGCAAAGAATCATGGTGGGTGGTGGAATAGCCACAAATCCTTATTCTGAAATAATTTTTATTCGATTTTAACTGTTAAAGCTGGAGATGCTGAGAGGTTAGGTTTTCAGATAATCAGCGCATGATGTAAAGATTGCTAACTGACTCTCAAATAAATGTACTGAAATGAGCCTGAATAGGCGATGCGATCCAATATTTTTTGATTCCGTGATTGGAGATCAGTCACTGTTCCTATCTCTGAGCTTCTTCAAGTGTTCCCGCATCTCGGTGCTCCTTTCCACCGTTGCAACTTCTGTATGTAGGACACTATCATCCGCAAATAGTCTCATTAAGCTTACGGTGTTACCCATTGGTTCATTTACATACGTTAATGAGCCAAATCGTTATGACCACCTGTTGAAATGGGGTGTTGCCACCGAATACAGCAGCGATTCTGCTTAGCATGGATTCAGCAAGCCATTGGTATATTATCGAAAATACCTGCCATCTGATTTCTACGTCCAGTTCACGCAATTCCCGTAAACTGCTGGTCGGTTGACTGTGGGCACGAAGTGGCGACCGATAGTGCCCCACACGTGTTCCCTCGGGATCAGGTCAGGCGAATCTGTTGGCCAAAGCACGAACATGATTTTACTACCAATCTTCTCATTCTACTACAGTACGACGCTGGCCTAGTGACAGGGCCAGTTATCCTGCTGGAAGAATCGTAGCCATTGGAGAAGACAGCAAACATGAAGTGATGAAGAGGGTCCGAAACAATGTTCACGTAGTGCACAGCTCATGGCGCCTTCGACTACTACCACACGTCTCATGAAGGTCCAGATGAATGTTCCTATAGCATAAACTACCATCACGACTTGCGTCTGTGGGCTAGTGGATCTTTCGAACAAACGTTTGCTTGGATGACGGCGCATCCAGACACGATCACAGACAGCGTGTAACAAGGATCGTGATTCATCCCACAAGGTGACACGTTTGCATAGATCCACGGTCAAAATTAGATGCTCTCTTGCCCAGTTCAGCCGTAAGTTACGATGTTGAATGTTCCCTGAAAGGTGTGCTCCGAAACAATTGTGTTTGCACCCAACACCTGCAGCAACCTCTGTCGTCAAATCTGCCACAAAAATTCCTGTTTTAAGGAGCGGGCAAGCTTCCCTCCCCCTCCCCCCCCCCCCCCCCCCCCCCCCACGTACTGCAATAACGCGTGGACGTCCAACATCTTGTCGCCTACACGTAGTTTCACCGTTCCCTGGCGTCGCGCCATAAGAAACTGATCCTTTTCTAAGTTCCTTATCTGAGTGGCGGCCAGTATCGACGCTACAGTGGTTCCCGACGCGTCTTTCCTCTGTTTATACCCTTTCCCTACCGCATCACGTACCCATAGCGTTACAAATTGGTATTCAGTATCGCGGTGGACAGTGGTCATAATGTTTTGTCTCATCAGCATCTATTGTGAACAGCAGTGGCCCATTGTGGTATGTGCAGAGTTAGTACTACGTCTGACGTTTTTTAAACTGTGTTCTATTCCCTAGGTTCTCTTCAGCCCAAGCTCATAGTTGGTCTGACATTCCCTACTGTCGTATATTGTCGATTAGCTGACAGTAGTTCACAAATGCATGGGACATCTCTGGAAGTCAAAGAACTTGACATTAACGTTGGCGTCCGCATGTTTGCTTTCTGTGTCTCGTGGCCGAACAGCGCGAGCTGGATTCTGAAAGACTGTTATTTCCAAAATCAAATGGTTCAAATGGCTCTGAGCACTATGGGACTCAACTGCTGTGGTCATAAGTCCCCTAGAACTTAGAACTAATTAAACCTAACTAACCTAAGGACATCACACACATCCATGCCCGAGGCAGGATTCGAACCTGCGACCGTAGCAGTCGCACGGTTCCGGACTGCGCGCCTAGAACCGCGAGACCACCGCGGCCGGCTTTCCAAAATCCATGTAGTTCCTGCAGACTGGGTTTCGTTCTCCAGAAAGTTCATAGCTTGTGAGCATGAGCTTTAGATCGGAAGGTGCCACATAGCCACACAAAACAAACATAGAGCGAGAGTCATTTTCAAAATTAAAAAAAAAAAATTAATCTGAAAAGGTGTGCAACGTCCACCCCTTCCACCCCCCTCACCCCCCACCCCCCTTCGCCAACTCACGCAGCCGTGTCGCAGACGTAACTAATCGTTAGAGCAATCACAATGAACAACGCGAACAGTGACCAGGAACGGTCGTATACAGTTCATTTGTGAGAGTTTAAAATATGTGAGAAAATTAGCGATTTCGTCAGGTGTGAGGTTCCTAGTGTAATATGGTTTCTGAATACAAGATAAGTCCCCCCGTATCGGAACTTGCAATCAGACAGCAAAAGTTTATGGAAATGTAATGAACGAAGCTTCATTTAGTGGATGAACGAATTTTCTTGAATGATCAGATCGACCATCGACTGAAGGAGTGATGAAAAATTTCAACATCTCACTATTCATAGACTGACCTTGGCTATCCTAAAATTTCGTGGTCAGTTCCTTATGAAATTATTGGTGAATATTTTGGCTATATAAAAGTGTGGATTTCTCGTCTTTTAACAGGCGAACATAAAAAACTACGAATGGGAACTCCACTACCTTTTCTCACTCGGTACGAAAAGAATAGCGAGCATTTTTTTGAACCACATTGTTACTGATGATGAGATCTGGGTTTCGCATGAAAGTACTGAAATAAAGCGCCAGTCACTGGAATGACATCACTATGCCCAACAAAACCGAGAAGAGCCAAACAAATTCTGAGCTCCAAAACGGTTATGGCCACAGTGCTTTAGGATCGAAAGGACGTCCTATTTATCGGCTTTGGACCTACAGGAGAGACCATAACGCGGTGGTGAGCTGCCAGACCCTTCACCGTCTGCGTAGCGTCGTTCAAAACAAAAGGCGTGTATTGTCGTCCAGCGGCATGAGCCTTCTTTACCATAACGCTCGCCTGTATTCTACTGCGTTGACGGCAGATTTTCTACAACAGTTTAAGTGAGACATTTTTGAACATCCACCTTATAGCCCTGACTTGGCTTCGAATGATTACCATGTTTCTTCCCAAACTGAAGACTTTTTTGAACAGAAGTGACAACGAACTGAAAGAGGGCGTTAGTGACTGGTTCAACAACTTGGTAGCAACTGAGTATGGAGGAGGCACAGGAAAACTTTTTAAACGGTACGACAGACGTCTGAATTTGAACGGCGACTCTGTAGAAAAATAACCAAGATATCAATATAAATTGTAGTATAACTTTTATTACTTACTTTTGAATACATTGTGGGAGTGAACAATGATCAAAGTGTCACAAATATTTACTATCAAAAACAGTCCCGATGACAATTTATTTATTACGGTGACCGGTTTCGACCACTACTGTGGTCATCCTCAGACCTACAAGTCGTATACAAAGCTTTAATTAGAGGGTTACATACATTAAAGGAAATACATAAAGTTATAAAGCTATAAAACGATGAATTACCAATGAATAAGGACCTCCTTCTGCTGGAGAATCACTACTGGAGAAACCAGTACACGTCTTACTGTATATAATTGAGGCCCCGCCCAGTTCTGACGGCATGTTGTCGTTATTAACCAATGGGTTACAGGTCGAATAACAATGTAAAATTTCTTAGTTAGAAGAACATTGTCAAGAAAGGAAAATAAACACACACTAAACTTAGCTTAATTCACAGCTATTGTCAATTAAGAAGCGTTAAAAATATTTAAACATGTAGGATAAATGAACTTCGTTTTCGACAGTACATGGGTTGCCCTCTCAAGGCCTCTTAGTGAACCATTTGGAACCACTGGTTGCCAAGGTGAAGTTGGACGCCGTTCCAAAGATGTAGCAGAAGGCTTCTTTCCACTGTAGTTGTTGTAAAGTCGCTAGGCAAATTAGTGGTTGGCATGGTGAGGATAAACGCTAGTGCAAAGATGTGGCAGCAGCTTCTTTCTAATGAATTTTTTGCGAAAGTGGAATGGCAAAGACTGTCACGTCAGACGATGTACTATTGAGCAGCAACATGTCTTTACTGAAACGATTTTCAATGAGTAGGCTGCAATAATCGTTAACTGACATGTATAGTACATGCTGCACAGATACGATTTACTTGTGTAGTAAGAGACTTCCATTTACATATATTACATAATAATTCTTACAGATCAACACTAAGAGAAAAAAAATTTAAAGCTTTGTATACGACTTGTAGGTCTGAGGATGACCACAGTAGTGGTCTAAACCGGCCACCGTAATAAATAAATTGTGATCAAGACTGTTTTTGGTAGTAAAAATTTTTATTAAGATATCTTAAAGTCCGGAGTAACAAACGTCCTTCACGGCTTAGAGTCGCTGTCACTAGAGGAATAGTGTGGATGGCTGGGGCGTACCTCGGTGGTGAAGGAGTCGTCGAGCTTCTGCGCCGGCTGGTGGGCCATGCCGTTGAGCAGTAGGTCCAGGTTGTCCTCGCGCTGCACTGCCGCCGGCCGGAAGTAGCCGTCGCTGTACCGGTAGTGACGCACCGGGCACCGCGCCCCGTCCACCAGCCTGTCGGCAAAAACACCACCACGCGTCACTAAGTGCCGCACTCACGTGCATTAAGAACATACAAGCTTTGCGTACATTAATGCACTAAAAACACCAGATTTATATATTAGAGTTCTGCAAACCTGAACTGCAATATAGGAAGTACGGCGTGCATTCGGCGTGCATTTCACCCGCGGGCGTGCATTCGAAATGGCAGTCTACTTGATATAGGTTGTTTCATATTCAACGAAAGCACGGTCTCCGGCGTTCAGAGGGAAACTGTACGCCGGCCAGAGTGGCCGTGCGGTTCTAGGCGCTACAGTCTGGAGCCGAGCGACCGCTCCGGTCGCAGGTTCGAATCCTGCCTCGGGCATGGATGTGTGTGATGTCCTTAGGTTAGTTAGGTTTAATTAGTTCTAAGTTCTAGGCGACTGATGACCTCAGAAGTTAAGTCGCATAGTGCTCAGAGCCATTTGAACCATTTTGAAACTGTACTCCCATAAACGGGCACCAATCACCACATGATGCTCTGACCCGTTGCTCAGACAGTGTGGCAGGAGGTACATTAATTTCAGTCAAAGGTAAACTAAACTAGTTGAATCTTCCCAGTACATTAAAACTTTGTGGCGGACAGAACTCCATGTTGCAACCTTTGCCTTTCGCGCGGAAGGGTGGCCACCATGTAAGTATGTTGTTTAGGTTTTTATGTTGGTGAAGCCACGTAGCGCTCTGTATGTAAATCGCTGACTGCGATGTGTGCAGTCTGTCGCCGGTTGGAGTCATTGTTGGAATATTCGCTTGTGTAGTGTTGGGCAGCTCAATGTGAACAGCGCGTAGCGTTGGGCAGTTGGAGGTGAGCCGCCAGCAGGGGGGGCCCAAATGGCCTGCGCAGATCGGCGAATATTTCGTCGTTCTGCGCATGACGTCAGCATAGGAGCACGTCGTGTCGAGGCGCCAAAAGAGCTGTTTTACCGATGTTGTTGTTTTGCTTTAGTTTGTGGTGTTGTTGCGGTGATTTGTAAAAGTGTTGCGTTAAAATGCTTGGGTGTGCTGTAACAGGGTCTCTGTCGTACAGCCGAAAGACAAAAGCCAAAATAATAATTTATCATTCGTTCCCAAAAGACGTTAAAGTGCAGAAGGCCTGGATTATGAAGTGCCACCGAAAAGATCGCTTCAATGTTGCGACGTCAACTGTTTGTTCATTGCATTTGACATCCGAAGATTATCTGCCTGACTTGCGAGCAGAACTTCTCGATCTACTTAAACCAGACGCAGTGCCGAGTGTGAATATACCAGGAAGTGTTCCCAGTGTTAGTGGAAATTCAGGCCCTGATGACACAGTTTCTCCGAATAGGGCAGACAGGTTGCAGGCAAGAAAGACAATGAAATATGCAGTTGAGCACCTGGTTAGTGTGTCTCCGAAAAAAAGAAAAATAGACCAGTCAACAGCGACAGATGACTGTGACACTGATAGTAAATAGATCAGCGAACTCTGTAAACGTATAGAAGAATTAGAATACAGGAACCGCAGACTGACAGCTATGTGTGCAAATCTCAGGTGTAGTGAGAAGCGTTTGAAACTCAAAGTGAAAGCTTGTGGCGAGAAAATAAAATATCAACAAAAGTGTCAAAAGAAGCATGTGCAGGAGAAAATGACTCAAATATTAGGCAAATTGTTTTCAAAAACACAGATAAACTCCTTGTTGAGTGGAAAGAAACGAGCAAAATGGCAAAGGGAAGATATTTGTAAAGCGGTTACACTTCGTGCTGTGTCTAGGAAGTGTTATTTGTTTTTAAGAAATCAGGTCGGTTTCCCACTTCCAGGACTGTCAACACTTAAGAGATGGACGTCATGCTCTTTCAGATGCTTTCCTGGTATGCTGACAGACGTTTTGCAACTAATGAAAGCCCACTCATCTGTATTGACAAAAACTCAACGTGTGTGTGTGCTATCATTCGACGAAATGAATGTAGACAGCAATATTATTTATGATCCTGTTGAAGATCGTGTTGTAGGGCCACACAGTAACGTGCTATTTGTTATGGTACGTGGTTTGTTTTCTGGATGGAAGCAACCCATTTACTATGATTTTGACACACAAATAACAGCTGATCGGTTAAACAGTATTAACAAGATGTTGGTTACGATGTTGTTGCGTTAGTGTGCGACCTTGGAACAAAAAATCGATCTCTCTGGAAAGATTTTAATGTGACAGAAACAAATTCCTGCTTTTCCAATCCGCAGTATGAAAATAAACGAATCTGGGTGTTTTCAGATGTTCCGCATTTGTTTAAATTAATGAGAAACCACTTTCTGGATGACGGACTAAAGCTTCCAAGTGGGAAAATTGTTAATAAATCTATTGTAGAAAGACTGCTCGCATTAGATAGGAGTGAAATGAAGTTGTGTCCTAAACTGTCACAGCTTCATCTCAGTGTCAAGGGGAGAGAGCGTCAAAGAGTTTATTTGGCAATGCAACTTTTTTCGAGTACCACAGCTAAAGCCATAAAGTACATAATGCCTGAATAAGAGGAAGCAGCAAATTTTTTTTCAGTTAGCAAACGACGCATTTGACATTCTGAATGCTCGGAGATACAATAAGAATGTGTTATCATGTGGTTATGGGATACATAAGGATGTTCAAGAAAGAATATTAAGAGAACTGTATACGTGTATCGAAAAAATGCGCGTAGGCAATGCAAATCACTTGCTCCCATTCCAGAAAGGCATTATGACCACTGTTCGGTCATTATTTGGACTGTTTTCAGATCTTCAGCCACTACAAATAACATTTATTTTAACTGCAAGATTGAACCAGGATGCACTGGAAAAATTTTTCTCACAGATCACAGGAATTGGTCATTTCCATTTGAACCCTTCTCCAACGGAAGTAAAATATCGATTACGGCTGTTACTGCTGGGACACAATGCTCATGACATTCCTCTGTCAAGTGACACATCAGTAGAGGCAGATAAGTGTGGCGCATTTTTGACGTCACATCTGTTCACAGGAATTTTGCCTGACATGAGCGAAGCACTGCAAATGATAGACGGTGAAAAAGAGCTACGAGATATTAACTTTCCTGTTCAACCTGCACCAGAAGAATCTGCTGTCAAAGAGGGATGTGACTGCTCCGCAGAAGGATTCCGTTACCTAGCTGGCTACATTGCATGTCGTGCAAAGAACTGTGACAAGACACTGGGAACGCTGTCTGCTGATATTTTAAGTCCTTCAACAAATGAAAATTATGGTTGGACTTACAGTTCCAACAGATGAGTGGCTACATAAGGTGTCCCAGTTTGAACTAATTTTTAATGAATTTAATGGATTGGATAGTATTTCCAAGGAAAAAAATATAGTGAAAACAATATGCACTGCTGTCCGGAATTTTCGTCACACGTTATAAAACTGTATGTCAGAACACGACTTTTCATTCGTATGCGGTTCCTCATTACGAAGCATAAAATGCATAAAGCAGCAGCAGCACAGAAGCGGAAATCAAGACAGTGGCACTCTTCTTCTACTGCAAACATCTAAACAGGTAAATCAACTGTTTTAAATAATTTCCTGAGAACTTATTGGTGTTATAAGTAGTTGCTTGTCCTTAGTAAGAGTCGCTTGCTGCGCTAGCGGCTGCCTCGCTTTGCTCCTACAGTGACGTCACTGCGCCAGCGAGTCACAGCCGATTTAGCTTCGGGCCCAGCCTCCCTTTTAAATAAGCTTGGCCGCCAGCAGTGGTGGCTGTGAGGACAGAGATGCCTAGAGTTTTGAGAGGTTACTATGAGCGGACGATCTGCACGTGTGTCCGTCAGAAAAAAGGAAATTTGTAAAACTGGTTGTCACGAACTGATATATAATGACTTTTGAACACTATTAAGGTAGTTTTTTGTGTTCTGTTAAAAGACGAGAAATCCACACTTTTATATAGCCCAAATATTCACCAATAATTTCATAAAGAACTGACCGTGAAATATTAGAGAAGCACAAGGTCAGTCTATGAATAGTGAAATGTTGAATCTTTCCATCATGTTTGTTCTCTATCAAAATCTTTCATTTGCTAACTATGCCTATCAGTAGTTAGGATCTTTTATTTGTCTGGCAGTATTGGCGCTAGCTGTATTGCAGTAGTTCGAGTAACGAAGATTTTTATGAGGTAAGTGATTCATGAAAGGTATAGGTTATTGTTAGTCAGAGCTATTCTTTGGTAGGGATCATTGAAAGTCAGATTGCGTTCCGCTAAAATATTGTGTGTCAGTTTAGTGATGATCAGAATAAGCAAAGATAAAACTGTCTGAGTACGTTGAGTTTTACTCAGCTGTTTCTGTATCAAATAACGTAGTTTACCAGCACAGTCATTCTTAATGTTCAAAGGGGACGTTTCAACCGGCTCACGACCTACGACCCAACCTCAAAGCTTTACTTCCGCCACTACCTCTTCTCCTGCCTTTCAAACTTCAGAAAAGTCTGTCTGCATACCTTGCAGGACTAGCACACCTGGCAGAAACGATATTGTGAAGAAATGACATAGCCGCACGGGATTATTTCCCGAATGAAACAGTGTAACTAATTAATTTCTCCACAATATCCTTTCTTCCGGGAGAGATGCCATTCCGATGACTGGTACTTCATTTCCGGACTTGTATGCGAATGTGGAAGAACGTGGAAGAAAGCATACTGGCGGAAGTAAAGCTGCGAGGGCGGATCGTAAGTCGTGCTTCGATAGTTCAGTCGCCAGTACACTTGACCGTGAAAAGCAACGGGTATGGGTTCGAGTCCCATCCGGCACACGGTTTTAATCTAAGTATCAAATCAGCGCTCACACAGCTGCAGACTCAAAAATCATTCTGGAAATTAGGCCTTGCGCTGTCTGGCACTTCAGACTGCTGAAGCAGAATGGTTCCTATAATCAAAAAGAGCTGTATTATAGTCACAAAGGCAATGGCGATGAGTGTTCTTGCTCTGTCCTCACGAAATAACTGTAAATCTTCATTCATTGTAAGCACTCTCAAAACAGAGTGCAGTACGTTGTTCATATATTTAGCAGAGTTTACAGTTTAGTGGAAAAAGATCGGTGCAGTAATCTGTGCTCCACCAACTGCACGCCATACTCCTATTTTCACACCAAGCAGTGTCTCCTGATGTAAATGATGATGATTTTCCGAACTCAATGGTCGATTATCCTGCTCCATGTACCGCAACAAACGCGACCGTGTTTCATCAAAAGAAAAGGGCATTTCAGTATCAGCTTCTCCATCATGCACAGTTTGCAATAGCCAGTTGCCGTGCTGATACTGAGCGAGGTGGCGCAGTGGTTAGCATACTGGACTCGCATTTGGGAGGACTTCTCAAACCCTTTTCCAGCCATCTTGATTTAGGTTTTCCGTGATTTCCCTGAATCGCTTCAGGTAAATGCCGGGAAGGTTCCTTTGAAAGGGCACGGCCGACTTCCTTCCTCATCCTTCCCTAATCCGATGGGACCGATGACCTCGCTATTTGGTCCCTCCCCCAAACCAACCAACCAATCAAGCAGTGCTGATGTGGAGTAATGCTACCTCAATTTCTCAATCGATGCTCTAACGCTACTTTGTAATGTTTCAGTTTAGCTCCACCCACAGCTCTGTTTGCACATAATACTGATAGAGCAATGTGAAGTTTTTAGTGCCGAACCGATTTTCTCTGACTTCCTTACTAGGTAGCTCCTAACTCATATAGTTTTATTGCACCGTTTCTTCTTCCCCCCCCCCTCCCCCCCCCCGCCATTCTCTCTTCTCTCTCTCTCTCTCTCTCTCTCTCTCTGTGTGTGTGTGTGTGTGTGTGTGTGTGTGTGTGCGTCAGGCAGTGTATATGATATCGAAGAACATATGCAATAATGGAGCATCTACTCATCACAGACAAATAGAAATACTTTGGCAGACTACAGCATATAAACATTTAAACATAAGTACAGTATTGTTGTGAAAATATGATGAGCTATCATAAGTAAGCGAAAACTACGGTAGTCTTCCTACTAACTTTGGTCAGTTAAGGTTGTACCCGCGTTACCTATATGGTAGGTGTGTTGCATAGGTATCGGGTGTTGCCACAGATCGCATTCTTTACGTTTGTGTCTTACCAGAACGCTCAGTGGGCAACGCAAAGTACCTAGAACGCCGCACACAGTACACTAGCATATCGAAGATGTACATCGTAGTAACTGGCAGCAAATGAATCTTTATATATATATGATCAAAGAGGGTCTCAGACCCCCCACTGGCATGGTTCCCCCTCTGAGGTGTCAGTTTCTGTTGGTGAATCAGTATCTGGATGACTTGGGATGGGTCGTTTACCATGACCCAATAGGTTTCTTATTTGCTGTCGTGTAATATTTTTTTATTTTTTTTATTTTCTCAAGGTCAAATAAGGAAAGGACAGATGCTTTATTTCAGTTTCTATAATAATGCGTGACATCACCAACAACTTTAATCTTTGCTCAATTCAGTGCACCTTTAACTTATACAGACACAGACTCTGATTCCTTTACTTTACGACGATTCATTGTCCTAAGAACCAACGGCACTGTAGACATATAGTAAGATGAACCACGATCTCTGTTATACACCTCACATATCTGAAATATACTATAAGCAATAACTTCACAGCTGTTAAAAGTCTCCAGCCCTGATACAGTCTCCACTTTACCACCACGAACTAGAGCCACAGTAACCCAACCATTACCATGTGCGCTAGTATCAGCATTAGTAAGTGTAAAATTCAGTACGCATCCACAAAATACTGAAGGACCATGAAGAATAACTTGCGCACCTACTCCGTTCTTCGTAGTAATAGATATTTTATCAATAGCTTTATACATTGTAAGGCACGAACGCCTTGTCCTCCTAAAATAACGCGGCATAACTGGTCTATGTCGATGCTGCTGAATGTGCGACTGCTCGACGACTGACGCCGTCTTACCAGAAAGTCACTTATATAGCTGCGGTCATCAGCCCGCTTATCAACTTCCGTTCCTGCAATTTTAGCGCGCGCTACGGTAAGTGTCTTACCAGATTCCCCTAGAACCCGGAACCGCTCAACTGTCTAGAAACTGCATGCGGATATGTAAATGGCGGATAAGCCTAAAAAACATATTTGTACTAAATATTTATCCACTTTTCTGATACTTAAAAATAAACAGCATTTATAGCAAAATTGAAATTGTCGATGTTTAATTCAAGTTTTATTCCGAAATTGTTGAAATGTAAAGTGAAATAGAGGGATGTTGCAGTAAAAATAAATAAAATCATACAGATGTATTATATAGTATTTGAAAACGCAATTTTCTATAAAAAATGCTAACAATATATCAAACAGCGCTCCAATACTTCGTCGAACTTACATAAAAAATGTTTCTGTTATTCATAAACAACTTTCACATTCTATTCAATACAAAATAAAAACAGTGATATATATATATATATATATATATATATATATATATATATATATATATATATATATATCACTGTTTTTATTTTGTATTCAATATATATATATATATATATATATATATATATCCTCTTTTCTGATGCTTAAAAATAAACAGTATTTATAGCAAAATTGAAATTTTCGATGATATAAACACAGGTCCGCAAATGTTTAGTTACGGAGGAATGAGTAATAAAAGATTTTGCCTGAAATTTAGCAACTTCCCTAATATGGAGCCATAGCAAAACTTAAAGTAAAGCACGATTTCCCTTTTTTTGTTATTATTGGCCTGGTGAAACTAATAAAACATGTCCCAGACGTGTACCTGCAGTGCTTTCCCAGAACATCCGGAGAAGCAAAGATTATTATGCAAGTAAGTTTATTTACTTTCCATTAAGAATGTAGAAACGTTTACGTCATTGTTGTCAACCATTAATGTGTTGTTTTAGTCGGCTCCTAACCTTGAAACGAGTTAGTTTTCCGGTTTAACGTGAATTCACGTGTGCTATGGTAATAATAGAAGCAGATTATCTGACACATTCATACAGTTTCAGTTAACGTTATGACCACCATTCTTCCAAAATTAAATTCTCTGTAACTTCTTTTGAAAACTTTGTGCAGTTGTCTGGAATTTAAAAAACAAATTGGGCCAAGTAGTTAATAAATTAAAAATTTTACGAAATTACGTCTTTGCTTCTCTGGATGTTCTGGAAAACTACTGCAGATACACGTCTGGGAGATGTTTTATTAGATTCACCAGATCAATAACAACAAAATTAATGAAATAGTACTTTACTTTAATGCCGTACAGTTTTGTGATGGCTGCGTATTAGCGAAGTTGCTAAATTTCAAGCAAAATCTTTTTTTAGCCGTAACTCCGTAACTAAAGATTTGCAGACCTATGTTTATGTGAACTTTTTCTTTAGTTTTATTTGTGGAATAACATATTAAAATATTTGCATATCTTCGTGAATATATATATATATATATATATATATATATATATATATATATATATATATATATATATATATATATATATATAGTTGCTGGGTGCATCCGAAAACCAAGCTGCTGCTGCTACTGCTCATGCATATGCTGTACGGTACCCGAAAAGCGACATCACAATAAGAGTGATTTTCGTCGCCTGGAGCAACGCCTTCTGCAAAACGGTAATCTTTGTCCATAAGAAGTGTACAGAGGTCGTCCAAGGACTTGACGTACTTCACAAACAGAGGACGCGTTTCCTGAAACCAATCACATCGGCGACGTATCCATGATATTGCAAGGCAGTTTCAGATATCTCAAAGGTTGGCTGTTCAAGTGTTGCACGATGAAGAACTGCATCTGTATCATTACACGTTAATACTAATGGCCAGAAGACCACATTCGACGAGTACAGTTTTGTGGATGGCTTCTGCACTAAGTGCAAGATAACGAACATCTTATAAATAATGTGACATGGGCTGATGAACTTAGCTTCACTCATGGAGGTATTTTGAACCTCCATAAGCGCCATTATTAATGAGAACATGAACCGCATGTCACCCGTGAACGTGGGTTTCAGGATTACTTTGGCTTAGACCTATGGGCTGGAATCGTGGGAGGAGTACTTTACTGTAAGTGGTCGTTTACTTACCTACCGCCGGACAAGTTGAATGCGCCACTGTATCGTACTTTTCTTTGCAATACTTTGCCTAACGCAATAGAAAACGTTCCACGTGGTGTTCGGCTGCAGCTATGGTTTCAGCATAATGATGCACCACCACATTTTGGAATGAATGTGCGTAAATATTTAAATGAAGCCTTTAGAGGGAAACGGATTGGTCGTGGAGTTCCAATGTTCTGGCCTTCACGTTCCCCGGACCTTAATCCTCTACATTTTTATTTGTGGGGCCACCAGTTTATAGCACTCCACCCATACATGTATACGACCTAATAACTCCAGCAAAGTATGATACAGCGAATGTACGATACAGCGAATGGCGAAGTGTTTGCATATGCAAGGCATCGCTTTGAATATCTCTAAACTGAAGGTTGCTCGTAATGTAAGTACCGGCAAACGTACGTAATGGAATAATGTTATGTAGTGCTGCCCACCTATTGTGTTTTCTTGTACCTCATTCGATACAGAGAATGTTAGTGTATCCACTATTATTTTATGTTGTCTTTACTTGTGTGGACGAAACAGAGTGGTCGTTTACTTCTGTCGTAAGTTCGTTCAAATGGTTCAAATGGCTCTGAGCACTATGGGACTTAACATCTGTGGTCATCAGTCCCCTAGAACTTAGAACTACTTAAACCTAACTAACCTAAGGACATCGCACACATCCATGCCCGAGGCAGGATTCGAACCTGCGACCGTAGCGGTCACGCGGTTCCAGACTGAAGCGCCTAGAACCGCACGGCCACACCGGCCGGCCATAAGTTCGTGTCATGTCTTAATGTTTAAATAAAGGTAATAGTAATAGAAAGAAATACACAAGATACGGCATTGTGGCGGTGTAAACTGGATACAGTTTGATGCTTTAACTGAAAAGAAAAAGTTAGGCGCGAACGCGACCCGAACATCCGCCAGTCTGTTTGTTTTCGACGGCATTGCTTGGTCTCACTAAGCTAATGAGACAGCTCCTGTACAGGGCATAGTTCATGCTACCTCTTCGTGGCAATGCTGCACGCAGTTACAGTGATGCCAGAACCTCGTTTTCTAAATCGCATTTTTATTAAACCTATTGGTGGGACTATATTTTGATACATACGCTTTTGTCTTGAATTCGGATGAGGCATCACGTGCCAACGGCCAAGTAACAATTTACTCAGCGTGTTCCAGAAACGTTGTGACAGCCTTCGAGGGGCTGTAGGAGGTGTCTTTAGAAACAAATAGAGGATAGGAACCCAAATCAAGAAACGTCTTCCAGCGACGCCACAGAGCTTCGAAGTTATAGGCACTGGCCTTTGTACACTGATGGACGGAAGAAGAGACGTTTTGCAATGTTGTTTGTTATTCTATGATCTCGACTGATTGCCACGATCACCAGTGGAGAAGATGAGCTATTTGCTCCGTAGACAGGCATTGTCTCCTACGAATGCGATGCTCTGTTGCCTTGGTGGATGACAGCTCCGGACACTGATTTCCGTCTGCAGTTTATTTTTCTCCTGTATACCCAAGGACAATAGAGATCTTTGGGATTTCCAGGAGAAAAATAAACTGCGGATGGAAACCCGTGTCCGAAACGAACAACCAACAAGGCAACAGAGCATCGCATTCGTAAGAGGCAAGGCCTTTCTACGCAGCAGCTAGCCCCGTCTTCGCCACTGGCGACTGTAGCACTCACTCGTGATCACTGAATAACAAACAGAACTGCGAGACGCTCCGCCTATGGTTCTCTGGTGAACAAAGTCATGGTGTAAGTAGGCTGTTTAGGGTTTTATGTTGGTAATGCCCTGTAGTGCTGAGTATGAAAATCACTGACTGCGCTGTGTGCAGTCTGTGGCTGGCTGGACTCATTGTTGGAATATTCGCTTGTGTGGTGTTGGGCAGCTGGATGTGAACAGCACGTAGCATTGGGCAGTTGGAGGTGAGCCGCCAGCAGTGGTGGATGTGGGAAGAGAGATGCCAGAGTTTTGAGAGCGGACGATCTGCACGTGTGTCCGCCAGGAAAAGGAAATTTGTAAGACTGGATGTCATGAACTGACATATACAGAGTGGTCCATTGATCGTGACCGGGCCAAATATCTCACGAAATAAGCGTCAAACGAAAAAAACTACAAAGAACGGAACTCGTCTAGCTTGAAGGGGAAAACCAGATGGCGCTATGGTTGGCCCGCTAGATGGCGCTGGTAGGTCAAACGGATATCAACTGCGTTTTTTTAAATACGAACTCCCAGCTTTTATGACATACTCGTGTAGTACGTAAAAAAATATGAATGTTTTAGTTGGACCACTTTTTTTGCTTTGTGATAGATAGCGCTGTAATAGTCACAAACATATGGCTCACAATTTTAGACGAACAGTTGGTAAAAGGTAAGTTTTTTAAATTAAAATACAGAACGTAGGTACGTTTGAACACTGTATTTCGGTTGTTCCAATGTGATACATATACCTTTGTGAACTTATCATTTCTGAGAACGCATGCTGTTACAGCGTGATTACCTGTAAATACCACATTAATGCAATAAATGCTCAAAATGATGTCCGACAAACTCAATGCATTTGGCAATACGTGTAAAGACATTCCTCTCAACAGCGAATAGTTTGCCTTCCGTAATGTTCGCACATGCATTGACAATGCGCTGACGCATGTTGTCAGGCGTTGTCGGTGTATCACGATATCAAAAATATCCTTCAACTTTCCCCACAGAAAGAAATCCGGGGAAGTCAGAACCGGTGAACGTACGGGCCATTGTATTCCGCTTCGACGTCCAGTCTACCTATCATGAAATATGCTATTCAATACCGCTTCAACCGCACGCGAGGTATGTGCCGGACATCCACCATGTTGGAAGTACATCGCCATTCTGTCATGCAGTGAAACATGTTGTAGTAACATCGGTAGAACATTACGTAGGAAATCAGCACACATTGCACCATTTAGATTGCCATCTATAAAATGGGGGCCAATTATCCTTTCGCCCATAATGCCACACCATACATTAACCCGCCAAGGTCGCTGATGTTCCACTTATCGCAGCCATCGTCGATTTTCCGTTGCCCAATAGTGCATATTATGCCGGTTTACGTTAGCGCTTTTGGCGAATGACGCTTCGTCGCTAAATAGAACGAGTACGAAAAATCTGTCATCGTCCCGTAATTTCTCTTGTGCCCATTGGCAGAACTGTACACGACGTTCAAAGTCGTCGCCATGCAATTCCTGGTGCATAGAAACATGGTACGGGTACAATCGATGTTAATGTAGCACTCTCAACACCGACGTTTTTGAGATTTCCGATTCTAGCGCAATTTGTCTGCTACTGCTGTGCGGATTATTCGCGGCAGCAGCTAAAACACCTACTTGTGCATCATCATTTGTTGCAGGTCATGGTTGACGTTTCACATGTGGCTGAACACTTCCTGGTTCCTTAAATAACGTAACTATCCGGCGAACGGTCCAGACACTTGGATGATGTCGTCCAGGGTACCGAGCAGCATACATAGCACACGCCCGTTGGGCATTTTGATCACAATAGTCATACATCAACATGATATCGACCTTTTCTGCAACTGGTAAACGGTCCATTTTAAAACGGGTAATGTATCACGAAGCAAATACCGACCGCTTTGGCGGAATGTTAAGTGATACCACGTACTTATACGTTTGTGACTATTACAGCGCCATCTGTCACAAAGGACAAAAGGCGGTCCAACTAAAACATTCATATTTCTTTAAGTACTACATGAATATGTAATAAAAATGGGGGTTCCTATTTTAAAAAACGCAGTTGGTATCCGTTTGACCTATGGCAGGGCTATCTAGCGGGCCAACCATAGGGCCCATCTGGTTTCCCCCTTCAAGCGAGACGAGTTTCGTTCTTTGTAGTTTTTACGTTTGATGCTTATTTCGTGAGATATTTGGCCCGGCCACTATCAATGGACCACCCCGTATATTATACGTTGTTTGTTTTCTATCAAAATCTTTCATTTGCTAACTATGCCTATCAGTCGTTAGTGCCTTCAGTAGTTAAACTCTTTCATTTAGCTGGCAGTTTTGGCGCTCGCTGTGTTGCAGTAGTTGGAGTAACGAAGATTTTTGTGAGGTAAGTGATTCATGAAAGATATAGGTTATTGTTAGTCAGGGCCATTCTTCTGTAGGGATTATTGAAAGTCAGATTGCGTTTCGCTAAAAATATTGTGTGCCAGTTTAGTGATGATCAGAATAAGTAAAGAGAAAAAGCACTGTCATTCTTTACATTCAAAGGGGAAGTTTCAATGGTTGCTGCAGAAGGGGTGGCCTAGCAGCACGTGCCGCGGCCTATAACTTCCACGCTCTCTAGCGTCGTCGGGTGGCGATTCTGGACACGGATTCCTATCCGCGATTTGCTCCTCGAGACACCCTGTAAAACACCCTTGACGTATGCCACAACTTTCTGGAACACCCTGTATATGCGGCGTGTTAGGGATGCTAGAGCTGATATTGTGATCATTGGTACTTTAATATGTACTCACTTCAGTGTGTTCGTTACTTTTTCTCTGGATTTAACAGTTTTCTTATAAACACGTCATATAATTTGCTACCTGACGCTTTCACAGTCTAACTTTACCACTAAGTGGACTACGGCTGTAACTATAGACTTGCGGCCACGTGATCACAGTTCAACACCTGACCTGCTGCCCAGGAGAAAATAAGCATTAATATCTTGCTCTTGCCATATGTCTTTGGAAGTACGAACCAATCTAGAAACATAGCATTCCTAATAGCTATAGTTACTAGTGTAAATGAAGTAAATGCTACTGTAATGTTTTTCAGTACTCTGTTCTCAGTCACTAGTAAAAAATACCTGCTTTTATACCCCTAAAAACCTGTGTGGACGGCGCTGTAGGCGAGAGGTTCTAAGCGCTTCAGTCCGGAACCGCGCGACTGATACGGTCGCAGGTTCGAATCCTGCTTCGGGCATGGGTGTGTGTGATGTCCTTAGGTTAGTTAGGTTTAAGTAGTTCTAAGTTCCAGGGGACTGATGACCTCAGATGTTAAGTCCCATAGTGTTCAGAGCCATTTGAACCAAAACCTGCGTTTATTCGGAACTCCGTAATTGTCTCCTATTGCGAAGCGTAATTCTGAAATTTAGTTCAAAGGTGCCTACAACCTTCCGCTGTAACGGTACAAAAGCATGGCGTCCTGCGACATCACCCTTGGGCACGGCGACGCTTCAAACAACAAGGCCAGAGTTCAGAAGTTTGCGTGAGCTGCACTGATGTCACATTGGGAGCAAATTCCGCCACAATTCTTCCCAAAGCCACCGTGGACGTGTCACACGATGGGAAGGGCGTCACACCAGCTGTTACCCGCATTTCACCCCTTCTTTCGATGCCTTCAAATGGTTCAAATGGCTCTGAGCACTATGGGAGTTAACATCTGTGGTCATCAGTCCCCTAGAACTTAGAACTACTTAAACCTAACTAACCTAAGGACATCACACACATCCATGCCCGAGGCAGGATTCGAACCTGCGACCGTAGCAGTCGCGCGGTTCCGGACTGAGCGCCTTAACCGCGAGACCACCGCGGCCGGCTTTCGATGCCTTTGCAGTGTAGGTCGGAACCGCGACAACCAGCGTTGAAATCACGCGTTTTTCCTATGGGTGGGCGAGAAATACATTAGAGACATATCGTCGCTTAGAATCGACACGAGAAGGCCTCAGAGGGTGGCGTAAAGGACGTCAATGGTACGACCCCTTCCCTTGGGGCTTTGATTCCCATACATTTCGCGGTCGACAGTGGCAGTTCGCAGTGCCATGATCACCAGGACGAAATCCTTAATAACGTTCGCACTGCTGCCACCCTCTGGGTGTTTCACTCGTACTCTAAGGACATCGTAGGGCTGCAACCCCATTGAATGTGATCTGACACCTTTGGAGTGTAGTGCGACCACAATTTTTGCTCTGGAATCCAGCATGGAACCACTAGAGGAACGTTAAAAACCATTCTACTAAATTCGAACACGATCCGAAGAAGCAGAGGGTGTACACGGTTTTTCAGCTCTCCTGTTTCGAGCCCTCCTGTGGCGCGACCACTGGGGTGGAGGATGGGGTAAGAGGATGGGCTGCGCAGAATTAACATATGCGGGAATAAAATGGCGAAGGGTTCTTCTAAAACCCTCCACGTCGGCAACACCCTCGTTGTTGAGGCTGTTAAAATATTGCTGTCAGAAATTTCGAATAAAATCAGCCTTGTGCCTACTCTAGCGCCTGAAGATAGACAAACCCCACCTACAGGGTTTTGAACGGGTTGCCTAATCATCAAGCGCTACAGCAGAACTGGTATCGGGGTTCCTGACAAGTGCTGAACAATGCTGTGTTGATGACATCAAAAATGTTCATGAACTGAGGGCTCTTGGAGGCCCTTTGCCTTTTTATTCACGCACATGTAAATTTTGTAACGCAGTTTCCTCATTACGTTCTTGTTAAATTTCTGTAGTGACACACACCTAAAGGAAAAGTTAGCCGCAGTATAGAAGGAATTAATGTGTATATGAAGTTCCCTGTTCAGAGGAAGAGCAAGAAATGATTGGATAAAGATCAGCAGATGAGGTGGAAAGAAGAAAACATAAATACACTCCTGGAAATGGAAAAAAGAACACATTGACACCGGTGTGTCAGACCCACCATACTTGCTCCGGACACTGCGAGAGGGCTGTATAGGCAATGATCACACGCACGGCACAGCGGACACACCAGGAACCGCGGTGTTGGCCGTCGAATGGCGCTAGCTGCGCAGCATTTGTGCACCGCCGCCGTCAGTGTCAGCCGGTTTGCCGTGGCATACGGAGCTCCATCGCAGTCTTTAACACTGGTGGCATGCCGCGACAGCGTGGACGTGAACCGTATGTGCAGTTGACGGACTTTGAGCGAGGGCGTATAGTGGGCATGCGGGAGGCCGGGTGGACGTACCGCCGAATTGCTCAACACGTGGGGCGTGAGGTCTCCACAGTACATCGATGTTGTCGCCAGTGGTCGGCGGAAGGTGCACGTGCCCGTCGACCTGGGACCGGACCGCAGCGACGCACGGATGCACGCCAAGACCGTAGGATCCTACGCAGTGCCGTAGGGGACCGCACCGCCACTTCCCAGCAAATTAGGGACACTGTTGCTCCTGGGGTATCGGCGAGGACCATTCGCAACCGTCTCCATGAAGCTGGGCTACGGTCCCGCACACCGTTAGGCCGTCTTCCGCTCACGCCCCAACATCGTGCAGCCCGCCTCCAGTGGTGTCGCGACAGGCGTGAATGGAGGGACGAATGGAGACGTGTCGTCTTCAGCGATGAGAGTCGCTTCTGCCTTGGTGCCAATGATGGTCGTATGCGTGTTTGGCGCCGTGCAGGTGAGCGCCACAATCAGGACTGCATACGACCGAGGCACACAGGGCCAACACCCGGCATCATGGTGTGGGGAGCGATCTCCTACACTGGCCGTACACCACTGGTGATCGTCGAGGGGACACTGAATAGTGCACGGTACATCCAAACCGTCATCGAACCCATCGTTCTACCATTCCTAGACCGGCAAGGGAACTTGCTGTTCCAACAGGACAATGCACGTCCGCATGTATCCCGTGCCACCCAACGTGCTCTAGAAGGTGTAAGTCAACTACCCTGGCCAGCAAGATCTCCGGATCTGTCCCCCATTGAGCATGTTTGGGACTGGATGAAGCGTCGTCTCACGCGGTCTGCACGTCCAGCACGAACGCTGGTCCAACTGAGGCGCCAGGTGGAAATGGCATGGCAAGCCGTTCCACAGGACTACATCCAGCATCTCTACGATCGTCTCCATGGGAGAATAGCAGCCTGCATTGCTGCGAAAGGTGGATATACACTGTACTAGTGCCGACATTGTGCATGCTCTGTTGCCTGTGTCTATGTGCCTGTGGTTCTGTCAGTGTGATCATGTGATGTATCTGACCCCAGGAATGTGTCAATAAAGTTTCCCCTTCCTGGGACAATGAATTCACGGTGTTCTTATTTCAATTTCCAGGAGTGTATAAGCAGTGCAAGTCAATTTTCAGGAACAGACAGCCAACATGACAGGACTAAGAACCTCTGCAGAGAAAACAAAATTTAGTACATATAGAAAAGGTGCTCCAAAATATTTAATAACAGATATGAAGCAGACGAAATAAATCTCGGGTGAACAGCCTGGTGTGAGTGTGCATAGGACACAATATTTCGGCAATCGACCACGTTGCCATCATCAGGTGTGCTGATGATGGTAAAGTGGTCAATTGCTGAAATATTGTGTCCTATGCACGCTCACACCAGGCTGTTCACACTAGATTTATTTCGTCATAAAATACGCCTGGAGAAATTGAAGAATCACAGATATGAAGCAAACAGAAAAGGTAAAAAGAATTGAATTATTTAGTGGACACTATTCAAGAAAACGATTTAGGAATATCTGCTTTGCAGTAAAGGATACACAGGATAGAAAACGCTTATCTAAAAGACTTAAAATAAAGCCTTTAGAATGTTAATAAATTAGAAATATAAGAAAGAATAATTACACGGAAAATATTAAGTCCACAGAAAAATGCATAATTTTCGAAATTAAGAAGTAACTATTACATTCATCAAAACATAGAAAATGTATCAGAAGCAATAAAGATGTGGAGATTACTATTTTATGGTCATATTTTGGACGGGATGACAACGAACTCAGCAAGAATATGTTCAGATATCTCAGAAAAGAAAATCAACAACAACGTGGATTCAAGGAACTACGTTAGATCAGGAAAGGAATAACGTACGAGGAGAAGAAAAAATCGGAAACAGAGATTTTTAGCAACAAGTTTTAAAACTGGAAGGATTCAGTGGCAAGAGGGGAAAGAAAAGCTGGCGCGAAGTGGTCTGACGACAGGAAAGAGGATTATAGGAACACTGGAAGAAAATGAAAGAACACCACAGGATTAAGAACTGAAATTGGAACATGATCCGTAGAAGGTATTAACATAGAAGAAGAAGAACAAAAAGAATGGGGTAATTACAAATAATAGACTGTAGCTATTCCAACATTTTTATCAAAGAGCGTATCGATGTCTCAACGTATCGATACTTTTATTTAGTTATATTTATATGTTCGACACTTCTCTTACGAAATCAGTCATGAATAAGGATCGATACTTATCGTTCGATACCGTGTCACTAGTCGCAACCACTCTCCACGCAGATTTGCCGGCCCTAGCAACTTTGATATGTGGGAAGATGTGCGTACTCACGTGAGGTTGCCCTCGATCATGCTGTGGAAGGCGCGGAAGGCGGCGGCGTTGAAGCCGTTGATGGTGGCGGGGTGCAGCGACACGTCGTAGTCGTACGTGTAGCCCTGGCGCTGGGGGCGGAGGCCCAGCTGCCGCATCGCGCGCTCTCCTGCAACACAAAGCCCTCCGTGTACAGAAGCATGAACTACAGGGTATAACAAACATACACCGACACACTTTGACGAGTTTAGAGAATTTCATGAGGAACAAGATGAGGATAAGCACGTACGCTATCTTACCAGAAGGAACCAGACACTCTTATGTAATTCGGAATGGAAAGCAATGTGGTTGGAAGGCGCTTGTGAGGAATAATATCAAAAGCCTTTTTGGAACACTATAAATACAGAATCAATTTGAGAGCCCCTGTACTCAGTACGTATTGCGAATAAAGTGCCAGCTGTCTCTCATAAGAGTGATGCTTTCCAAATCTGTGTTGGTTTGATGTCGATAGGTAACGTATTTCGGGGTATTTCAGAACGTTGGAACAAATTATTTGTTCACATGTCCTACTACATGTCGCCGTCAATAAAATGGACCTGAACTCAGTGGACTACTTTTGTTTTCTTTCTTATGTATTATGACACTAGGGAAACAAGATTCTAAGCTAGGTTCTCGGTGAACGTCTGGTGTGGTGTGATTGATGACCTGCAACCTGGTGGTATGTGCAACTTTCCATCCCCTTGCCTCACCATAAATACTAGGAAACTCCTCATGCCATCGTAGGAAAAGTAATTAAGCCTCTGCATCATTGATGCACAAGATGCACTCCTAAATTGTCAACCCACTCAAGAAAGACATTGCCTGTAGAACCGCAATCGTCCTACTACGACTACGATAGGATCGTGATAAGATAGTGGAACATTTCTCGTGACTCTGTGATAGTTTTATTACTTCCGGGATGACAGAGACTTAGCTCGCAAGATTCACTTGATATATTCGTGATATACCAATCAAAAATTCTAAATGATTTCCACTCACTTTGGTGTGTCAGTGACTTATCAAATATATGTTTACAGACAGGGGAGATTACTTTCATGCGGCAACTGTAACTAGTCGCGCTGTCTACATTGTGAATTATCTGTGTCAGCCATCACAGGGGCAATGAGGAGGCGACCGGCGCTGCAGATGGTCGCTTGCTCCATGAAAGTGTTGACACACTGTAAAGAGTAAGAGGCAGTAGCTTTCAGTTCTGAGCTGGTGTGAGAGTATCATTTTACGGAGCTACAAACAGCTGTATCGAACTCAGAACGACATCTTTACAAATTTTTTCATCATACGACGTCTCGCTACGTTCAGTAACCAGTAGACCTAGAGGTAAGAAACATAAAGACTGCGGAATTGGTACTCAAAATAAACAAATATTCTAATGAAATCGTATCACTGAATACTCTGTTAATTGTGTTTCATTCAGCAACTACTCTCACACAATGTTGCATTTACGTGGTATTCCGGTAAAGATACTTGAGTATAACAAAAGACTTCACGTGTAATTAGGACAGCCATTCGTTGTATGATATTATGATGAGACACTAGACGAGACTAAAGCGCAATCGCCAAAACAAAACAAGCAAGCAAACAACAGAAAACAAAACCAACTTTCTTGGTGGTTGGATAAGGGAGGAAAAAGATATACGTATACGGGTGCCAGATTAGATGGTTCAAATGGCTCTGAGCACTATGGGACTTAACTTCTGAGGTCATCAGTCCCCTAGAATTTAGAACTACTTAAACCTAACTAACCTAAGGACATCACACACATCCATGCCCGAGGATTACTTTTCCTACGATGGCATGAGGAGTTTCCTAGTATTTATGGTGAGGCAAGGGGATGGAAAGTTGCACATACCACAAGGTTGCAGGTCATCAATCACACCACACCAGACGTTCACCGAGAACCTAGCTTAGAATCTTGTTTCCCTAGTGTCTTCCTTTCGAACCTGCGACCGTAGCAGTCGCGCGGTTCCGGACTGCGCGCCTAGAACCGCTAGACTACCGCGGCCGGCGCCAGATTAGAAGACGTGCACTAGGCATGTTTGCCAACCAAGTTCCTTGATGCTGTCTTCCAGGTCGCATTTCTTACTCTGCGCCTTCAAGGTATTTCGTTTGTTGGCAAAACTTGTCAACTGCAAAGGACACATCCCCGTGAAGAACTTAGTAACACAAAACACGTTCTTTGTGACACCAGATGAATATCAGTAACAATATAATGGGTTTACATAAAGTCCGGAAACACTTTCAATTATTTATTACACAAGAACTAAACATTGTACAGGTGTCATACATATTGTATTTTGAAGAGAAATTCTGAAAGCTGCTTTTTTTTACAAACATTTGATATGCGAAACATGAGTGACCCGGCAGACGTCATTACGGTAATCGAATTCTTGCCACACCCGTCCCAGCATGGCATCGTCGAATGTGGTAGTCGCTTCCCGTATTCTCTCCCGCAGCTCTGCTCATCACGTGGTATATACTGTACATACACCAGATATTTAATATGTCCCCCCAGAAAAACGTCAGAGGAAGTGAGATCTTGTGATCGGGGAGGCCAGTTCGTGAACTCGCACCTGAACTTGCCATGTTTGCGACTAGCGCTGACTATCGGCAAATTACCAAACTACGCTGTGGCGGGATGCATAAAAAAAACCCAAACTTTCAGGGTTTCTTTTCAAATTGACATATGTATGATACCTGTACAATGTTTGGTTCTTGTGCAATAAATAACTGCAAATGTTCCCGTACTTTATGTACACCCTGTGTTTTGTGGACGTATACAGGCTATCGTTTGAGATAATGTTTGTTGTCGCTTACCCACTATTTTCTCCTTATGAAGTTAACATACAGCACTTCAAACTGTCATCAGGCTGCACTGATTAAGGTTAACGGTGACCTTATTAAATCTATTACACAAATGCCTGGATCAATGCTTTGAAAGGGAACAGACGACTTCATTCCCCATCCTTCCCAGTTCGAAATTCTGCTTCACGTTCAATTTCTTCTTACACTGCCCCAAGGGGATGGTCGCCTCGGGCTCGTCAATGTCCATATGCGAGCTGCTCTCTTATATGTGAGTACCATGAGAAGAGAGTGGACCAGACGGGGCACATCTCTAACACGCAGCTTGCTTGAGATCCTCCTGCCTGCTTCCACCTCACCACCGGTGTCTGTCGGCCACTTCATGCCTCATTTGACTCATATTTCGACCTTTTCCGTCGACTACAGTTACAGACATACCAGTCTCCCAGCTACTCGCCCGCCCAGGACTAAGGATTTTTACAGTCTACTATTGCGCCATGTTCTCCGGAATGTGATGGAGACCAAGCATCCATACACCCAGTAGCCCATAGTGTGGACTACCAAGCACCAGCCCTTCCTCCCTACGGACGTCCGGGCACTGTGCTATCACATAGTCAACAGGAAATTTGCCACGAAACAGAGACTGCAGAACATTGGTTTGTCAGATTCTCCTCTTTGTCTCCTTTACCAACAACTGGACACTGATGACCACTGTCTGACATGCGCCTCTTCGCAAGATGTCTGGCGCTTCGTGCAGCAAATCATTGCCTGCTATCTCTGAGTGCCACCAGACACAATCGAACAGCGAATGTTTCTGTACCCGGGGACAAAGATTTTCCCGCCGCCAAATGTCATGCAATTACGTGGATCAAGGGGTAGCCGGTCGCTTATCTCTTTCATGAGGGACCTAAATCCCGCCTCGACTTCTGGACCTATTTGCGAACAGTCCATGCAGCTCTCGAAAACACGACACGTTACCGAACTATCTTCGAGGGGTCTTTGTTAGACCTCCACTAAGTTAGGTGGTGCCTGGAGCTGAGGGCACCTCCTCCCCCCTGCCCCGCCCTTTCCAGGGACGGTGTCTGAGTTTAAGCCACCTATGATCGATTCTACCTCTGTCCTCCGCGGATGGGAAAGCGCATCGTAGATTGCGCGGATTTTATTTCTTTTTTTTTCTTTTCTTTTTCTTAGCCAGCATTTATATTTTATTCTCTGTCGCTGGTGAACCACATAATTTCATAATAATAGTGGATATTACAAAGACAAAGTGCAAATAAATAAACAACAACAACGCCTTCTACCTCTGTCGATTCCTGTGCCTCCCACTTTCCTGTGCTCCACAGGGCCGGTGGAGATGAGGGGCACACTCTGGCCAGGCCTCGGATTTCGACCCCTGCCCACTTTGCACCCGGAGCCCCCACCGGTCCACTAGCCCTTAAGAAAAAAAAAAAAAAAGTAAGCAGGAGATCACGGATTCGAACCCCGGTCCGGTACACATTTTCATTCCTCGCCGCCGATTCCACGTAATGTCCCAAAGCAGCTGACAACAGCGATCCCTCACCTTTCCTGTTCTTTCTTTCCCTCTCCACCCTCAATTTACTGGCAACAATTACCCATACTCGTCAGCAGCATCACGAAATAGCCGCAGGTTGCTGCTCACCCTGTCCATTAGACCATTTATACAGGGTGTAAGTGCAGATATTTTTGTTTGTAGCACGTTTTTCTTGATTTCGGACAGTCATCCCACAAACGCATCATAGTCTTTACGACCTGATGTTCTCTGCACAGTCGTAACTTCACCATTAAGTGGACTCTACTTGTCAGTGTAGACTAACCAACTGGTGTCCGCATGTCCACATTTCAACATCTGACCTGCTGCCCAGGGGAAAATAAACATTAATGGCTTGCTCTTTCCATGTGTACTTGGAGGCACTAAACAACCTAAAATCATACCAGTGCTAATAACTCATTATTCATCTGAAAATGACGTAAATGCTGAGGTAATGTTGTTCAGTACACGTCCTTAGTCACCAATAGAAATATCTGCACTTATACCCGTCACACCCCCAATATAGGGAGAATAAGACCTATCCTACCACATTACCTTGAGGCATTCCTGATGGTAGCCTTGTCTCTGGTGAACACTCACCATCAAGCACAGCTCACTCGTTTCAATTACTTAAGAAGTCTTCGAGCTACTGACATATCTGGGACCTTATCCGAATTCCCTGACCTTCGTTAACAGTTTGATGTGGGGCACCGTATCAAGACAGTAACTCAGTAACAGTATTAATTTAATAGTTACATTGAACTATAAAATCCCTAGGAATTGTCTACGGTTTTGTAGGACTGTTCACCCTTATCTGCAACATCCCCTATTCCTCCTATTATACTATAAACCATGAATGTCTCTGATAAGCTCGATAATGCGAATCGCAGAGCCAGAGATACTGTACTGGTTTGTTGGTGTGAGAGAGCGCTAGGTGCTCAATTGTAGGTCCCTGTCTGTGAGGGAAAGACGATGGAGTAGGCATTCCTTGGGGTGTGCTGTGTGGAGCCACCAAGTTAGATTAATGTAGGTATGTCTATACTGTTGAACAAGGAAGCAGAAATCTTCAGACAAATAAGGATGTTCAATAATTACGATTTCTGTTTTCGCCAGCGCGTTAGTATAGGTGAGTTGGCTGATAATTTGTAATTGTTGAGTCACCCCAGAATGTACGTAAACGGTTTTGATACAAAGTCTAGTTACATGTTTCATTTTCGTAGGAGTTTTAAGATTTATTAACAGAGCTATGTGTAATTTGAGGATTTGCATTTATTTTGGATTAATGAAATTAGATAATACTAGCTGTTTTAAATCTCATTGTTTGTGAATCAATTGTGAGTAGTGTAGCTTCAATTGTCAGATGTTTTTGAAAAGCCAAACTTAACTTGCAACATCATTCTGCTAAAAAACTGAGTGTTATTAATTCACCATAATCAGTACCGCCTCCCAGATCAGGTCATATATTTTTTAAAGAAGTTGAATTTTCTTAAATGTTCTCGTTTATCAGCCAAAAGAATTTCATGTGCATTTCAAGTATTATGGCCAGCATTGCACAGTGCTGAGTCTGTAGCTAGCATTCATATTTTTTGTAAAAGATCAGAATATGTCCCGTTCCACCGTTGCTGCTTTAGCGGTAAGACAGTTTAATTTATTTGTTATGTGCAATAAATTATCAAAACTTATTTGTTTTTAACAGGATCTTAGGATTCAGTGCTCAAGGGGCTGAATGTATTTTGCAGTGACTGTATTTCTTTATTGGTACTGAGAGTTGCATTGCCCAATCGTAAAAGTTTTGCTAACAGTAACACAGAGTTGTTTAGTGCCTCCAAGTACACATGGAAAGAGCAAGCCATTAATGTTTATTTTCCCCTGGGCAGCAGGTCAGATGTTGAAATGTGGACATGCGGACACCAGTTGGTTAGTCTACACTGACAAGTAGAGTCCACTTAATGGTGAAGTTACGACTGTACAGAGAACATCAGGTCGTAAAGACTATGATGCGTTTGTGGGATGACTGTCCGAAATCAAGAAAAACGTGCTACAAACAAAAATATCTGCACTTACACCCTGTATAAATGGTCTGATGGACAGGGTGAGCAGCAACCTGCGGCTATTTCGTGATGCTGCTGACGAGTATGGGTAATTGTTGCCAGTAAATTGAGGGTGGAGAGGGAAAGAAAGAACAGGAAAGGTGAGGGATCGCTGTTGTCAGCTGCTTTGGGACATTACGTGGAATCGGCGGCGAGGAATGAAAATGTGTACCGGACCGGGGTTCGAATCCGTGATCTCCTGCTTACTTTTTTTTTTTTTTTCCTTAAGGGCTAGTGGACCGGTGGGGGCTCCGGGTGCAAAGTGGGCAGGGGTCGAAATCCGAGGCCTGGCCAGAGTGTGCCCCTCATCTCCACCGGCCCTGTGGAGCACAGGAAAGTGGGAGGCACAGGAATCGACAGAGGTAGAAGGCGTTGTTGTTGTTTATTTATTTGCACTTTGTCTTTGTAATATCCACTATTATTATGAAATTATGTGGTTCATCAGCGACAGAGAATAAAATATAAATGCTGGCTAAGAAAAAGAAAAGAAAAAAAAAAGAAATAAAATCCGCGCAATCTACGATGCGCTTTCCCATCCGCGGAGGACAGAGGTAGAATCGATCATAGGTGGCTTAAACTCAGACACCGTCCCTGGAAAGGGCGGGGCAGGGGGGAGGAGGTGCCCTCAGCTCCAGGCACCACCTAACTTAGTGGAGGTCTAACAAAGACCCCTCGAAGATAGTTCGGTAACGTGTCGTGTTTTCGAGAGCTGCATGGACTGTTCGCAAATAGGTCCAGAAGTCGAGGCGGGATTTAGGTCCCTCATGAAAGAGATAAGCGACCGGCTACCCCTTGATCCACGTAATTGCATGACATTTGGCGGCGGGAAAATCTTTGTCCCCGGGTACAGAAACATTCGCTGTTACAACACGCCACACGACAATCCGAGTTTTCTATCCATTCCACGGTTCAGACTTCGTTAAACGTAATCTTAAATTTATTTCTTTTTTTGAAGAACGTTACAATTGGCGACAGCTTTGCCAGTCGTTCCCTCAACCACTCTGTAGCAATAATAGTAGTTACACTTTTTTTGGCGTAACGCGGTTTACTAACTTGTATAAAAATTCTTCCACAGTTCATCGGCATTCTTATGCACCGCCTTGTTTTCCATTAATTTCATTGTTCAGTACTTTTTGTCTTTGATTTTGTACCCTGTATGTGATTTACGTTGCCGTTGAGCTCTGTTAAAGGTAGGATCTAAGACTTTAAGCTAGTGGCTAGCTGTGAGAATTTAGCTGTTGGCCTATGGACGCAGCATAATACAGTTTTGTAAGGTAATGAAATTTTGTATATTTAGTTTTCAGTAAGCAGCAAAGTAATGTTGCTTTTGCTTATTCTAACAGTAGCGTCCCTTTAATGTAGCAACCAAGTATTTGCCATTAGATTTAAAGTATAGGGTAATTAGGTATACCCGATTCGTAACATTTTGTGTGTATTTTTAACCCTGATACAGACAAGTTAAATTTTGGACTCTATTTTGTCAAACGATGTTAGACCTTTTTTCATGTAACAATCTAAGTATTATTAACTACGTCAGTAAGTAAGAACTGTAGAACAGTTGAGAAGTTCACTGATTTTGAAGTTAACGTAAAATGTTTCATATTAAATTTTGGGAAGGAGAAACTTTATTTTGAATACAATTTTCGAAATGAAAATTCGGTCTTGGCATATCCTGTTATCAGTACCTCTCCTCTAAGATTTCGAGTGACATTCTTTGTATGAAGCTATTTTACGGCCGGCATTGCACTTCGCTGAGCCAAGATTGAATATATTGTATGCCTACTGTGGAGAGAACAGAATACCAAGATTACATCCGTTGCGACTCAAGAGCTAAGAAAATTGTATTTCATTGTTTATTGCGTAGGGGATATTACCAGTTTATTGCACAGGGCCACAGGACTCAGTGCTCACGAGACTGAGCAAATTTCAGAGATATTGATTTCATCATAGGTATTATATACTGGTTTTCCAGATTAAGTTGTTTAATTTTTCTTTGGATTACAGTAAAACTGATTAAGCACACCATTTGCTCAACAACACACCACACAGTAAATCTGGATAAGACAAAGTTATATTATTAAAGAAAGTTACAAGTTTTATTAATGAGGGAGTTTGCGTAATCCCTTTTAACGTTCCGTCAATGAAATAATGAGTAATGAGTGCTGCCGACAGGAAAGCTTAAGCTGATTCAATTTTTCTAGGTTTCCTGAAGCTTTTGACACCGCTCCTCACCAACGGTCTCTAAAGAAATTGCGTGGCCACAGAGTGCCGTCTTAGTTGTGCGAGTGCGAATGGATTTGTGATTTCCTGTCACAAAGGTCACGCTTCGGAGTAACTGGCTCGAAGTCATACAGTGAAACGGAAATGACGTCAGGGGTTCTCCAAGAAGGTATTATAGGCCATATACTATTCTTGATCCACGAGGTGTGTCTGAAAAGTTCGGCCAATGGTTACAGAAAATAAAACAAGGCTTACAGACAAAATACATTTACCGACTTTCAAAGTAATCACCATGAGCTGCAACAAACTTCTGACATCGGTTGTAACGCTGTTGGAAACTTTCTGCGAACCATTCTTGTGGAATCGCTCGTGGTCGCGCTTGGTTGGAGATCGGCATCATTACAGGATACGAGACGGGGTGCTACCAATACGATATGGAGACCAATCGACAGTCAGTGGTACAGTGTTCATCGTATTCCTCACTTTCCTCGGATAGAATTCATTACGGATTAAGTCCTAGTTGCCGAAAAATACAAACAACATCGTCTTAATTTTGGATTTTGTCAGACGTCTTTTTATGAGAGGCAGGAAGACGATGAACGCCATGCCACTTACTGTCGCTTGGTCGTCAGATCGTATTAGTAGCACCCGGCCTCATCTCTTGTAATGACGCGGATATTTCACAATGCGTGGTCGTGGTGCTTAGTGCGATTGCACGAAAAGCATTTTGCTAACAGTTTGCAACAGCCTTACAATCGATGTCAGAAGTGTGGTGTAACTAATAGTGATTATTTTGAAGGCCATTAAGAGTATTTTGTTTGTAGATTTCTGAGACTATTTACGGAATTTTTCAGACACACCTTGTATATACATGATTTAGGGGACGATACGAGCAGCCCCCTAAGATTGTTTGCAGATGATACTATCGTCTACCGCCTAGTAAATTCGTCAGAATATCGATAGAAATAAGAAAATGATTTACACAAGGCATATGCATGGTGCGAAAAGTGGCAACTGACGCTGAACAGTAAAAAGTAAAATGTGCTCCACACCAGTACTAAAAAAGAAAAACAATTTTAGATTACACGATAAATCACTCGAATTTAAAGAACGTCGATTCCACTAAATACCTAGGGATTACAATTACGGACAACTGAAGTTGGAACGATCACATATATAATGTTGTGGAGCAGGCGAACTAAAGACTGTGTTTTATTGGCAGAACGCTCTGAGGATGCAACAGATCTACTAAAGGAACTGTCCACACTACAGTTTTTGGGTCCTTTGCTAGAATATTGCTGTGTGGTATGGGATCCTCACAGATAGGAGCGACGAAGCCACTGAAAAACTTCAAAGAAGAGCAGCTCGTATTTGTGTTATAGCGAAATAGGGGTGAGGGTGTTACGGATATGATACGCGACTTTGACTGGCTGTCATTAAAAGAAAAACTAATTTCGCTGCAGCCAGATCTTTTCACAAACTTCCAACGACCAACTTTCTACCCCGAATGCGAAAATATTTCTTTGACTCCCACCTACATAGAGAGAAGTGATCATGGACAGAAAAGAAAACAGAGCTCCCTCGGAAAAATTAAGGTGCTATTCGAAATGCTCATGAAACAGCCTGAAAGTGGTTCAATGGACCTTGTTATGTAGGTACCTCTCCAAGGAGCTAGGTATTTTAAACTGCTTCGTCACAATACATATATTAGCCCGCCCGATTAGCCGTGTAGTCTAACGCACGGCTTTCCAGACTGGGAAGGAGCGCCTGGGCCCCGGCACGAATCCGCCAGCCAGACTTGTGTCTAGGTCCGGTGAGCAGGTCAGTCTATGGATGGTTTTTAGGCGGTTTTCCATCTGTCTCGGTGAATGCGAGTTGGTCCCCCTTGTTCCGTCTCAGTTACACTATGTCGGCAATTGCTGCGCAAAGAGATTCTCCACGTACGCGTACACCCCCATTACTCTACCACGCAAACATAGCGGTTACACTTGTCTGGTGTGAGATGTTCCCTTTGGGGGGGGGGGGGGGGGAGAGGGGGAGGTGTCCACCGGGAGCCGAACTGCACAATAACGCCGAAAGAGTGGTTTGGTGTGGGGAGGTGGAGGGGTGAAGTGGACTGCGGTAGTCGTCGTGGGGTTTGTGGACCACTGCGGCTGCGGCAGGGACGGACCCTCTCCGTCGTTTCTAGGCCCCCGGTTAACATACAATACAATGCAATACAATACATATGTTGCAATAAAATTCGTCATAAACAGTTCATGACAGTGAGGGCCATAAGCACAACTCTAAAAAATGGTTCGAATGGTTCTGTGCACTATGGGACTTAACATCTATGGTCATCAGTCCCCTAGAACTTAGAACTACTTAAACCTAACTAACCTAAGGACATCACACAACACACAACACCCAGTCATAACGAGGCAGAGAAAATCCCCGACCCCGCCGGGAATCGAACCCGGGTACCCGGGCGCGGGAAGCGAGAACGCTACCGCACGACCAAACACAACTCTAGAAGGAAAAATAACCTTCACTACACCCTATTAAATCTATCAGTGGTTCAGAAGCTCGTTCAGTTTGCAGCCCAGTAACAAAAAAGTTTAAATCCAACCTAACATAAAATCATTTGTCCTGCACAATTCCTTCTACTCCGTGGACGAATTTCGATTTGAAAACTGTTGGCGCCCTTTTTTCCTAAAAAAGATAGATAGAGATATACAGGTAGAGAAAGGAGCTAGTGTTTAGTGTAGTTGCTTGAGTAGAACTAAAAAATGACACGTGTTTATTAATCTTGCCACTAATCACATGTACATATTTTGTAAACTCACCCGTCCTACGTAATTTCTATAAAAGAATCATGGAAATTATCTATGGAACATGTGTATAACTATGCACCCAATCTTCTCCGAGCACTTAAATGCGAAATGCAGAGTAATCATGTAGATGCAATAGTGTAGAGAGGGCTTTACGTGAGCTGCAGTAGACAGCTGTGTGACTGACAGCTGCCGGACGTGTTGCTACGCACCCAGTATCGGCGGCAGGTAGTGGGCGTACGAGATGTGCTGGTACTGGGCGATGAGTATGCGGCGGGCCTCCTGGAAGAGCCTCTCGTCGTCCCAGCGCGGGTTCAGCTCAGCCAGCCCCCTGGCCAGGCGGTTGTGCTCGCGGATCAGCACCGTGTGCAGCGACACCAGCTGCACGTTCTGGTTCAGCCGCAGGTCCGCTGCAACACGCGCACACAGATGAGCGCGTTACGCTCTCGGCGAGGCAAATCAGCTCGTCACACTTCCGGGCACACTAAAACATTGTGCCGCACGCAGACTCGAATCCGAACTCCAATTCATTTGGTAAACAATTTACACGAATCGCTTTCGAAATGAATTAGAGGTAAATTAAGGATTGGAATCCGGGTGCGGCTCAATTACGGCGGTTGAGACCACAGGGTGTGTCACTTGGTAACTGAAACAGCCCTCGATGTAATCAGAATGGTCTAGAGTTTCAGAAAAATCCGCTAGATGTCGCTACGAGCACTGACCTGGAGCGTGCAGCCAGTCTCGGGCAATATGGCGTCTGCGCACTGGAAAGCGCATTGAGTTATTGAATTTATTCGTACTCAATCAGTGATCGAAGTTCAGCGGACGTTTCATACTCGAAACGTGCTAAACGTTCCTCCCTTACCTCGTGACACTGATGATATCAGCTGCTGTAGCTTCAGTGACAGAAGACACCTTACGCTCAGTTTGGGATGAATTCGGCTATCGGCTAGATGTCGTCCGCGCAGCCAATGGCGGATATACTGAACATTTATGGTGGATTATTATAAACTTTTGTGTTTTCTGAGTAATTTAGTATGCAATTTGTTGGTGTTAAGCCCTTCTTCCTAATAAATAATTCTACTTAAGATCGGGTCATTCTTTTTGAGATACCCTGTATTATGACTACACCATCGCAGACACAGCTATGCTCTCTGAGCCGCCTCTTCAATTTTTCCAGTGCCACATCTTTCAGTCGCTCTGTGAACTTAATGGTGGTACAAAGTCAAAGCGTTCCCACACACTTGGAATGATTGTAGGGGAACAGATGCAGGAATACTGCATCGCTGTCTTAGGTAACGTCCTAGTCGAAGTAGTTTGTCATTGCCTTCCTCTGACTTGTGTGTGCGAGATCTGTGTCCTGTGGATGACTGTGACGAGTGGCTATACGGTGTAGTGTTGGGTTTCAATTGTTACGGATAAAGGGACAGGGTGAAACCTAGTGCTGGCACACAACCTGTTCCTTTCACATAGGACCGCCAGCCGGTGTGGCGGTGCGGTTCGGCGCTTCAGTCTGGAACCGCGTGATCGCTACGGTCGCAGGTTCGAATCCTGCCTCGGACATGGATGTGTGTGTTGTCCTTAGGTTAGTTAGGTTTAAGTAGTTCTAAGTTGTAGGGGACTGATGACCACAGATGTTAAGTCCCATAGTGCTCAGAGCCATTTGAACCATTTTTTCACATAGCACCAGTAAGGTTGCCGAGCTTAATGTCGCCCTCCGATGGACGGATCACCATAAAGTGTGTCACACACTGAGGTGATTAGAGTCTTGGGACTGCGATATGCACATATAGAGATGGCGGTAGTATCGCGTACACAAAGCACAAAAGGGCGGTCAACTGGCAGAGCTGTCATTTGCATTGAGGCAGTTTATGTGAAAAGGTTTCCGAAGTGATTATGACCGCACGACGGGAATTAACCAATTTAGAATAGATGGAGATGTACTAGATGTGTGGAACATTCCATTTCGAAATCGTTAGGAAATTCGATTTCCAAGATCCACAGTATCAAGAGTGTGCTGAGAGTACCACATTTCAGGCATTACCTCTGATCGCAGACAACACAGTGACCGACGACCTTCACTTAACTACCGACAGCAGCGACGTTTGCGTAGAGTTTTCAGTGGAAATGGAAATGAGCGTTTGGCGTCATTGGCCGGGAGGCCACTTACAGGGTAGGTCCGGCCGCCTTGGTGCAGGACTTATTACATTCGACGCCACACTGGGCGACCTGCGAGCCGAATGGGGATGAAATGACGATGAAGACAACACAACACCCAGTCCCTGAGCGGAGAAAATCTCCGACCCAGTCGGGAATCGAACCCGGGCCCCTTAGGACGGCAATCCGTCACGCTGATCACTCAGCTATCAGGCCGGACAGAGTTTTCAGTGCTAACAGACAGGCAACACTGCGAGAAATAACCACAGAATTAATGTGGGACGTACGACGAACGTATCCGTAAGGACAGTGAGGTGAAATTTGGCATTAACGGGCAATTGCAGCAGAAGATCGACGAGAGTGCCTTTGCTAACAGCACCACTTCGCCTGCACCGCCTCTTCTGGGCTCGAGGCCACATCGATGGGGCCATAGACGGCTGGAAAGCCGTCACCCGGTCTGAGGAGTCGCGATTTCAGGTGGTAAGAGGTGGTGGGGCGAGAGTGTGGCGCAGATCCCACGAAGCCGTGGACCCAAGTTGTCAACAAGGCACTCTGCAAGCTGGTGGTGGCTCTGTAATGGTGTGGGCTGTGTTTACAGAGAATGGGCTGGGCCAACGGAGCCGATCATTGACTGGAAACGGTTATGTTCTTCTGCTTGGAGACCATATCCAGCCGTTCATGGACTTCATGTTCCCAAACAACGGTGGAACTTTTATAGATGACGTGCGTCATGACAATGGGTCACAATTGTTCGCGGTTGGTTTGAAGAACATTATGGACAGTTAGTGCGAATGATTTGGCCACCCAGATTGCCCGACATGAATCCCATTGACCATTAATGGCACATAATGGAAATGTGTGTTCGTGCACAAAATTCTGCACAGGCAACACTTTCGCAATTATAGATGACTATAGAGCAGGTCCGGCCAGAAATTCTGCACGCGTGCGGTGCTCCTGCACATGTGCAACTTCCGGGTCACAGCGTGCACGCCGCAGCCGTCATCGTTCATGTAGTGCATGTTTCTAAGCATAGATGTCGCTTTATCCACCTGCTGGGGTACTCTGTACCGGCGCATTCTAGTGCTCTTTCCACAGCTTGCAAGCCAACCATAGGAAGATATTTCGCGTATTAAACATTACTGTCACAGTCTGCTCATTCAGACGTCTACTTTTATGTGAACAGTTTAAACTAGTAAGACAAGCAATACAGTTAACACTCGTGGGTTTTTATTAAAGCAGCTTGATTGACGGCACGTAAATACCCGTAATGCTTTTGATCTAGTATTTAAGAAAGAGCACTTAGCGACTTCCAACTAACCTTATTTATGATTTCAAATAACACTAAACTAATGCAAGGTTTCCTATAACTAATTCTCGGTGCCCTCAGTTACACCCACATAATTTCTGTCTCACTGACCTCTGAACAGAATGATAACCGCAGACCTGTCGATGATCACCTGTTATTTCAATGCCATTATTGCTATATCTTTCATCAGTTCCGTCTTAAATCTCCATAGTAACCGACAATTAGATGAATGTTATGTTTTATCGACTTCAGCTGAGCGTAGCCCTTCTCACACTAATAAAAACTCCTAAATGTAAGTATACATTGGAACAATCGGTTTAATGACCAATTTTCCTGATAATAATTTAACATGGAGCAGAATGAGGCAATAATGCACAGTTAGTAAACAATAATTTTTAATTGTGAAAAGAATAAATCCAAACACGTTTATCACTCGTCATGAGAAATGATATAGTTAAAATCGGGCGCAAAAGCACGGTTCATTGACAAACGAAAGCAGTTGCGAAGATTTTCATCACTTATGCTTGATCGAAACCTTGATTTATTCATTTTCATCACCGAGAAAAATCTTTCACAAACAAGCTCTTGCGTGTACCACATAAACAGGGAAGTGGAACCGCCGCCGTTCATTTAGGACACATGTCTAATAACAGATGTCGCTGTCGCTCGCTGTCGCACACGTGCGCACATGTGCAGCACTTCCGCACGTCTGCACACTGTGCAGCGTTTGGCCGGCCCTGCTATAGAGACAGCATTCTCAATATTTCTGCTGGGGACTTCCAGCGACTCGTTGAGCCCTTGCTATGGGGGGTTGCTGCACTACGGCGACCAAAAGGAGATCTGACACGATATTAGGAGGTATGCCACGACTTTGGTCACATCCTTGTATGCCCTCACTTCACAAGACGCTACGGAGCGGTTTGAAATTTAATGGTTCAAATGGCTCTGAGCACTATGGGACTTAACATCTGTGGTTATCAGTCCCCTACAACTTAGAACTACTTAAACCTAACTAACCTAAGGACATCACACACATCCATGCCCGAGGCAGGATTCAAACCTGCGACCGTAGCGGTCGCGCGGTGCCAGACTGTAGCGCCTAGAACCACTCCGCCACCTCGGCCGGCTTGAGTGAAGTGGAAATGTTTTAGTTATACACGAGCTGTACTCATAAAGTTTTAATTATGACCTCGAAAAAGTAAAGCTACACAATTGGCTCTGAGCACTATGGGACTTAACATCTGTGGTCATTAGTCCCCTAGAACTTAGAACTACTTAAACCTAACTAACCTAAGGACATCACACACATCCATGCCCGAGGCAGGATTCGAACCTGCGACCGTAGCGGTCGCGCGGCTCCGGACTGAGCGCCTAGAACCAAGCTACACAATTAATATTTTCATTGTTTACAGGTACATCTCAGCAGTCCTGGCAAATCTCTGTGCCACAGTACCGTAGCACGTCGCTGGAGGAAGGAAAACAAAATGACAGATAGCACTGAAAGAATGGAGTATCATATGGAAATTCGTTTTCGGCCGCAGCTGTGTCACGTAAATCCAGATGATTTTTTTAGCCTCGCGGACTGTCTTGACACAGCTGTGACACTTCCGTTGCTAGGGAAAACGAATTTCCAGAGGATGCACCACTGTTTCAGTGGTCTCCGTTATTCTGTTTTGCGTCCTCTAGCAGCGTGCTACGGTACTCTGGCGCCGGGATTTCAGTGTTTGCCAGAGGTGCACGCATGTACCAACAAAAAAAAAAAAAAAAAAAAAAAATATTAATTACGTAGCTTCACTGTTTTGAGGTGATAATTAAATCCTGATGACCTTCCCTCCTGAAAAGTGACGCGCTGGCTCACAAGTAGCGAGTGCCCACTGGTTGGGTGAGGGTGTTTATCAGCAGACTGCTCGTTGAAATGAGAGGGCAGTGCAGTGACGTGGAGGCCGATCGTAGGGGTTCCTGGGTAGAACGGTTAGAGCCTAGAAAGCCACACTCACAGTTATCAGTTTCATAAACCAGCTGTTGTCGCTGCATGTTTTGTTAACGAAATCTGGCGATCATCAAGGTAGTCCAGTTATCATGGGGACGTCACTAACAATTTCATAATGTTGATGTGTTTCTTCCTTACAAATAAGGGACTTGGTACAAACCATCGTTGTAAGCCTGTAGTTTATAGGATATGTAGATTTAGAGAGAGCTTGCGATATGCTCTTAAACTTTTATGGAAGCAGGTGTAAAATACAAGGAGCGGAAGGTTATCCACAGTTTGTAGGGAAACCAGACTGCCTTTATAGGTGTCAAACGGCATGAAAGGGAAGCAGTGGTTGAGAAGGGAGCGAGACAGGGTTGCAGCCTATCCCCTATATCATTCAATCTGTCATTTGAACAACCAGTAAAAGAAAACAATCAGAAATGTGGATAGGGAATCAAACTTTACGATGAAGAAATAAAAGTTTTGACATTTGCCGGTGACATTGTAATTCTAATACAAAGGGAAAGGACCTGGAAGAGCAGCTGAGTGGAGTGGGCAATGTCTTTTAAAGATACTATCAGACGAACATAAAGAAAATAAAACAAAGCAATTGACTGTAGCCGAATTAAATGAGCCGATGCTGAGAAAAGTTAGATTAGGGGAAGAGATACTAAAAATTGCATTTAGACAGAAAAATAGCTGACGATGGTCGAAATAGATAGAATATAGAATGCAGATTGGTAATTAGCAGCAATAGCGTTACAGAAGAAGAGAAGTTTGTTAATTTTTAAAATATTTTTAAAGGTTACACAGTCTTTTCTGAAGGTGTTTCTCTATAGCGTATCTTGTACAGAAGTGATTCGTTGACGACAAATAGTAGGAGAAGAAGAGTAAAGAAGCTTATGAAATGTGGAGAACGCTGAAGATTAGCTGGCTAGACCGAATAACTAATGAAGACATAGTGAATCGAATTGTGGAAAAAAGAAATTTATGGCATAATCTGACTAAAAGGAGGGTTCGACCGATAGGACACACCTTGAGCATCAAAGAATCGCCAATTCGCTGATGAAGGAAAGTGAATTGGGCTGAAAATTGTAGAGGGAGACCAAGCCTTCCAGAAAGCAGATTCAATTAGGTGTAGTTTTCAATAGTTATGCAGAAATGAAGAGACTTGCACCGATTAGAATACCGTGCGGAGTTTTGTAAAACCGTCGGATGGAAGACCACAACAGCAATGAGTGTCTAATCATCTGGAGCTGCGTGGAGGCTAATATAGGCCGTTGTTTCTGCGTGTCTTGTTGCCTGTGCCAAAGACCGTACCTAGACGAAGTGTTTTGTTATGAAGGTCTCCAAAAATTTCTGGAACCAGTTGGCTTCTGTTTTATTCTTCAATTTTTAATTTCCATGACCGGTTTTGATCGTCTGGCGGTTCATCTTCAGGTAGTACATATTTACTGAATGTATGCAGCATTTTGGGGGTCGTTTATCTGTGGCGAGATGTAAAAACGAAACATGTAAGTATGGAGTGTGGCGAGATATATTCACATTATCAGATTTCTTTAATGGCATCACTTGCAGTTATAAGTGGCTACCGGTTTGTTCTTTGTGCACACATTATTCTGGAAAACATAGCGAATGTTTTACTGATATCTCAGATTCTATCAGTCAATTCATAGATTTTTTTTTTTTCAAAGTAGTTGGTTGTAAATGTCTACGATTTATAAGAACTTCATGAAGTATTTTAGTCATTTTTGATCCACTGCTGCGTACTGAGTTGACTAATGGACATATAAGATGTCCTTGTTTGTGAATTTTGGGCCATGATCTGGACTATGGAGTTGTAGAGTTCATTTTTATGCAGTGTTTGGCTTCCTTGGATGTTAGGAGAAAATTGCAGCTCCTCATCAGGTTTTTTTTATTTTAGCTTGGTATTTTGGGGTAGAATCAGATTCTGATTCAGTTATAATGTTATTTTTCCAAAATTCTAAAGTGTTGTTAATGTAGGGCTACTCTGATTCATACATTATTACCGCTGCACTGCTTTTGTCTGCCTTAAGGACGATTACATTACTATTAGTTTTTCTTTAGTATTGTAGCTTTCTTAAGGATGTTTCTGTGGAGATTTTTTTGTTTTTAGGTTTTTCTTCATAACTTTATTTCCTTTATTTGCTAGAGCATTTTGTTCATTTTGACTTAACTTTTCTCGCAGACAGGCTATTTTAGTGTTAGCAATTATATCTTTAACAGTGTTTTCATCAAGTTTGGTGGCAATATTGTGTTTAAGCCCTATATTTAACAAATTTAGTTCTGTGCTTGTTGTGTTCTCTATTCTGTCAGAGAAAATATGTTGTTCAGCACGTGAGTTAACTGAAAGTTGGTGGATCTTTTAGTTATCAGGACAGTGAGCTTCTTCTTTTGTTTTGGTGAGATTTTTAGCGTTTCTTTATTCAAAGATTGCTTAATTACGCCTAAGAATTTTACAAGAGGGAATAGCATGAGATATATGCTTAACGATAGGCGCAGCCAGTAAATATCTTTATCGAGTAAGTCTTATTGTTCATAATTAGCCGTAATTTCGTTTTTGATCTATACGATTTCACAGTTGCTTTTGGTTGCTTGTACTCATTTGACTTGGTCTTCGACTACGACTTTAACATAATTGGGAATAACGTTCTCTGATATACGCTTCTTTTCGATTTTAATTTCGAAAATTGTTTTCATTCACTTCAGGTTACACTTTCTATTTGTATTCATTGTTCCTTTTCCTAGATTTGTAGCGAAATGAAACTTTTATCCATTATGGATGTATAACACTGCGACTGTAATGAATAGTTTTGCAGCTCACATAGCACAAAATAGTCATTGAATTGCAGATAGAAAAACAAACCTCCATATTCTACACACTTTAGACAAAGGAATAAACATGCATCTCCTGAGTCAATTAGTGATTTTCACTCATAACCGTAAGTCGCCCCACGCCATATTAAACGAACTTAGCAAATAATCTATTTTTTCAAAATTTCAGTGAATTTTTAAACTCGATATACTAAACAACCCACGACAAAAAGACTGTCATATGCACGCACGCACGGACACACACACACACACACACACACATATACACACACACACACACACACACACGCATACATACATAAGCACACACCACACACACAATTTCCTCTTCCCCATATTCCACCCACCCTCTCAAATGCCCCCATAACTAAAAAAATTAAAAAAATAAATAAAAATAAAAAAAAAATTCAGTACTAAAATTGTAGATGAAATATCATCCAAATTCATTGTTTAATAGATTCTGTAAATAGCACATATCAATTCTGCAATGTAAATGCACGTCATTTTTTTGAATAATGAATATAATGTAAATGGATGTATACATAATACTTACTGTCGCCAATATGCAGTATAAATGCTGAACAAAGAAACTCTCTGCTCCAGCACAAACTCCCTGAACATAAATTTAGTCATAATCTTTGGTTTATTTACGTTTTGTAAAGAATGTGGAAGTTGTTGTGAAGCGCTGCAAAATTGACGTCATTGGAAAACACTCATTATGTGTACATCAAGAACAAACCAACACATACCAACAGCTCTAAGTAATGTAACTAAATCGATGTTATAATGTGTATAAATCTCGCCATATTCAGTGTTTCATGTGTCGCTTTTACATCTTGCCACAGCTAAACTTCCCCCACAATGCTAAAAAAAAAGCAATAAATATGCACATTCTGATGATGAATCGCTATCTGATTCAAAACCAGTAATAGAAAACAAAAATTGAAGAATAACACAAAAGACGGCTTGGTACATCAATTTCTGGAAACCTTTGTCCATCACAGTCGCAGTGTTCCACATCGATAATGGATAAAAGTTTTATATTGTTAAGTATCTGCAGATAATGCTAGGCAACACCAAACACTGAAATCCATTGAATTAAGGATATGCGCAGAATGCTGTATCCCGGAGCACTGGTACCACCAGGGATTTAGGGCCGTCCGAATATACACAAAGAGGGAGGAACCCCACGTCCGATAGTGTTGAACACTATAGGTCTATAGCGCCAAGACAACGCCATGACACCGGTGACAACATGAAAAGATTTCATCAAGTTAATTAAACAAGATAATATTTTCGTAAAATTTTTTGTAGGGAGCACATTGTGCTCATGATCTAGATGATTCTAAAACAATAAACTGGTAGCCAAGATCGCAGTAATTCTTTTTATTCCATGATTACCGGTTTCGGCGAAACTAAAGATGCCACAATCGGATCTTAGGACACATACAGGTTACAACATCAAGGCAAACAATGGTGATACTAATAGTTGCCTACAGCACGTAGGCCTTACAAAATTGTCGTAAGTAGCACATCTCTCTTGGACGCCTATGTGCTACTTACGACAATTTTGTAAGGCCTGCGTGCTATAGGCATCTATTAGTATCACCATTGTTTGCTTTGATGTTGTAACCTGTATGTGTCCTAAGATCCGATGATGGCGGCTTTAGTTTCGCTGAAACCGGTAATAATGGAATAAAACGAATTCCTGCGATCTTGGCTACCAGTTTACTATTTTACAATTTTTTTTTCTTTTACGTGTTCCATCTTTTCATGTTAATATATATTTTATACGTATACAGGGTGTCACAAAAAGGTACGGCCAAACTTTCAGGAAACATTCCTCACACACAAAGAAAGAAAATATGTTATGTGGACATGTGTCCGGAAACGCTTACTTTCCATGTTAGAGCTCATTTTATTACTTCTCTTCAAATCACATTAATCATGGAATGGAAACACACAGCAACAGAACGTACCAGCGTGACTTCAAACACTTTGTTACAGGAAATGTTCAAAATGTCCTCCGTTAGCAAGGATACATGCATCCACCCTCCGTCACATGGAATCCCTGATGCGCTGATGCAGCCCTGGAGAATGGCGTATTGTATCACAGCCGTCCACAATACGAGCACGAAGAGTCTCTACATTTGGTACCAGGGTTGCGTAGACAAGAGCTTTCAAATGCCCCCATAAATGAAAGTCAAGAGGGTTGAGGTGAGGAAAGCGTGGAGGCCATGGAATTGGTCCGCCTCTACCAATCCATCGGTCACCGAATCTGTTGTTGAGAAGCGTACGAACACTTCGACTGAAATGTGCAGGAACTCCATCGTGAATGAACCACATGTTGTGTCGTACTTGTAAAGGCACATGTTCTAGCAGCACAGGTGGAGTATCCCGTATGAAATCATGATAACGTGCTCCATTGAGCGAAACTAAAATGAGCTCTAACATGGAAATTAAACGTTTCCGGACACATGTCCATATAACATCTTTTCTTTATTTGTGTGTGAGGAATGTTTCCTGAAAGTTTGGCCGTACCTTTTTGTAACACCCTGTATAGTACTTCGATTTAGCCTCTGACCATTTGTATTCCTAGTCTCCCGTTGTTTTCGTTTTGTTTATTAACTTATGTTGCCAGAACAATTAACTCTGGTAAATACCCGTGTAAAATTTTTACGCAGCATGTTCAAATCATTGTTAAATGCATATGTGTATATTTATACGAGTATTTGTCCCCCTATAACACTGATAATTGTTAATGTTGTAATATTGTTCTTCAATTTCTTGTTTTAAAATACGAAAACCTATTCTAAAATATACTACGTGCGTGTCAATCACAGTTAGCTTCTAAAGTGCTTTGTTATACTTGTACCGCTACTATGTGATCAGTTTATGTTTTGTAATATACCTCAATTATTTGTCTTTTAAGTTGCTAAATGGCAGTAAATTGGCGAGAACCAAATAATTAAATAATCTTAACAGTAATAGACAGTGCGGAAAATGATATCATCGAGAATAGAAAAAGCAGTAGCTGAAACGAGACACTGCCCAACGACAGCCAGCTGCGATCAAATAAATCGTAATAGCACGTCCCGTTTCCATGTAAATAGTGCTCCATCACAGATTCAAGAGAAGTCAAAACCTAGTTGACAAACAAAAGCTGAAAAAGTGAATATGAGCGTAAGGAGAGCAATGAGAAAGGCGTCAAATGACTTTGAAAGTAAAACTTTGTCAATGGATCTGACTAAGATTACGAAGACGTTTCGGTTTTACGTAAAATCGTAACTGGTTCGAAATAACCACTTGAATCACTCAGTAACCGTACTGGCACCGAAACGTAAGGTAACAAACAGAAGGCCCAGATACTGAATTCAGTTTTTCATCGCGGTAGATCTTAACGGTCCCTTCTTTCAATAATCGTAGAAATGTCGAAATGGCGGATATATAAATAATCGGTCGTGGAATAGAAAATCAACTACAACCGCTTAATAGTAGAAAGGCATCAGTACCAGATGAGATACCTGTAAGATTCTACAAAGATTATGCGAAAGAACTTGCTGGCCTTCTGCCAGCACTTTATCGTAGTTCGCTCGAACAACGAAGTGTATCTAGCGACTGAAAAAAAGCACAGGTCATTCCCGTTTTCAAGACGAGTCGTATGGGAGATGGACCTATCTATAAGCCTACAACGTTGACGTCAGTCTGTTGTAGAATTATGGAACATGTTTTATGCTCAAGAATTTGACGGTTTAGGAGAACGAAAATCTCGTCTACAAAAGTAAACATGGATACTGCAAACAGAGATTTTTGCGAATCTCAGCTCACTCTGTTCCTTCACGAGATCTATGGCGCCGTAGACAACGGCGCTCAGGTTGATGCCGTGTTTCTTGAGTTCAGGAAGACATTGGCTGCCGTTTAGTGAAAAAATACGAGCTTATTCAGTATCGGTCCAGATTTGCGAGTAGATTCAAGACTTACTTGCAGACAGAACTCAACACACCGACCTTACGGAACAAAATCGACAGATGTATAGATAATTTCCAGGGCACCTCAAGAAAGTGTGTAGAACTGTTACTGTTTACAGTGTATTTAAATGATCTAGTAGAAAACTTCGAAAGCTCGTTATGACTGTTCATATCTACATCTACATCTACATGGATACTCTGCAAATCACATTTAAGTGCCTGGCAGAGAGTTCATCGAACCACATTCACAATTCTCTATTATTCCAATCTCGTATAGCGCGCGGAAAGAATGAACACCTATATCTTTCCGTACGAGCTCTGATTTCCCTTATTTTATCGTGATGATCGTTCCTCTCTATGTAGGTCGGTGTCAACAAAATATTTTCGCATTCGGAGGAGAAAGTTGATAATTGGAATTTCGTGAGAAGATTCCGTCGAAACGATAACGCCTTCCTCTTAATGATTTCCAGCCCAAATCCTGTATCATTTCTGCCACATTCTCTCCCATATTTCGCGATAATACAAAACGTGCTGTCTTTCTTTGAACTTTTTCGATGTATTCCGTCAGTCCTATCTGGTAAGGATCCCACATCGCGCAGCAGTATTCTAAAAGAGGACGGAGAAGCCTAGTGTAGACAGTCTCCTTAGTAGGTCTGTTACATTTTCTAAGTGTCCTGAAAATAAAACGCAGCCTTTGGTTAGCCTTCCCCATAACATTTTCTATGTGTTCTTTCCAATTTAAGTTGTTCGTCATTGTAATACCTAGGTACTTAGTTGAATTTACGGCTTTTAGATTAGACTGATTTATCGTGTAACCGAAGTTTAACGAGTTCCTTTTAGCACTCATTTGGATGACCTCACACTTTTCGTTATTTAGGGTCAACTGCCAATTTTCGCACCATTCAGATATTTTTTCTAAATCGTTTTGCAGTTTGTTTTGTGTGGTGTCACAGCCAGACACCACACGTGCTAGGTGGTAGCTTAAATCGGCCGCGGTCCTGTAGTACATGTCGGACCCGCGTGTCGCCACTGTGTGATCGCAAACCTAGCGCCACCACAAGGCAGGACTCGAGAGACTGACTCGAACTCAGCCCAGTTGTACGGACGACAGAGCTAGCGACTAGACGTACGAAGCCTTTCTCTCTCATTAGCCGAGAGACAGAATAGCCTTCAGCTAAATTAATGGCTACGAACTAACAAGGCGCCATTAGCCTTACAGTGATTGTAATTAAAGTCTCCTTTGTGCGATGTACCACAATGATTGATTAAAGATAAGTATTATACCAGCTACGTACTTTTCTTCATAGCATTAATTACGTATCCTGTTCCAGTACTTCACGCCCGTCTGCGTTAGTCTAGCGTGCCTTTTAAGCCACCTCTATCTACAAGGTGTTGGCCCAGCTGCCGACACATCATTTTGATCTTCTGATGACTTTATTAGTCGATAAACGACAGCGTCATCTGCAAACAACCTAAGACGGAGGGTCAGATTGTCTCCCAAATCGTTCATATAGATAAGGAACAGCAAAGGGCCTATAACACTACCTTAGGGAACGCCAGAAATCACTTCTGTTTTACTCGATGACTTTCCGTCAGTTACTATGAACTGTGACCTCTCTGACAGGAAATCGCAAATCCAGTCACATAACTGAGACGGTATTCCATAAGCACGCAATTTCACTACTAGCCGCTTGTGTGGTACGGTGTAAAAAGCCTTCCGGAAATCCAGGAATACGGAAACGACGTGAAACCCCTTGTCAATAGCACTGAGCACTTCATGTGAATAAAGAGCTAGAACAGATGATATTATGGTACATAAGAAAGTAGCAACACCAAAAGACAATATGTGTTTGTAGCACGACCTACAGAGGATTTATGAACGGCACAGGCTCCGGCTGTTGATCCTGAATGTACAAGTACACTATTGATGAAAATTTGCTGAGGACTGTACCTGCCGTAAAATATCTAGGAGCAACTATAGAGAGCGACCTTATCAGGAATGACTACATAAAAGGAAGAGTAAGAAAAGCAGATGCCAGACGTAGAGTCATAGGAAGAAAGGAAACGTAACTCATCCATTACAGAAGTGGTTTACAAGGCGCTTGTTCCACTGATTCTTGAGTGTTGTTCATCAATATGGGATCCTTACCAGTTAAGAGTGATATAGAGAAGATCCAGTGAAGAGCGGGGCGGTTCGTCACGGTATCGTTTGGTCGGCACGAGAGCGTTACAGAGATGCCCAACAAACTCCAGTTGCAGATGTTACGAGAGAGTCGTTGTACATCACGAAGCAGTTTACCACTGAAATTCCAAGAGAGCAATTCACGGGAAGAGTGGTGCAACTTATTACTTCCTCCCACCTACATCTCGCGAAATAGTCACGACCAAAAAATTCAGAGGCTTACCGACAATCATTCTTCCCAGTTTCTATTCGCGAGTGGAATAGGGTAGCGGGGATCAGTTAGCGGTACCAGAAGTACCCTCTGCCGCACATTGTCAGGTGGCTTGCGGAGTACTGATGTAGATTGCCAGACAGGTGATAAAATCACCAAGTAATCGCATGTTGAGATGTTGTCACCCTTCGTTCCAAAACAAAGACTGTCGCTACAAAAACGGGAACTGATAACGGTTGTCATTCTGTTGACTAGAATCCCCGTGTGAACCTGCCAAAATAGTCGAGAGCGTCTGAACGACAACTGCTTAGATTCACGCGCACCTAGTGCCAACGGAGCGGACTCTCCGCAGCCTCCTCAAGGTGACCGCCGCGCTATCTGTGGGAATGAAAGGGCGTCGCTGATCCGGCAAGGAAGGGCAGTCGTATTTACGGTCCGGGAAACTCGAGAATATACGGAGAGACCAGCAAGACTCGTGGAAATTCCCAGTGCTGGGATTACAACACGGCGCGCCCTGTTTACAGCTTTACGGGCTCCTTGAATGATGTCAACAAAACCGGCAGGAGGTCACGATTTGCGTGAAGGTCCGACAATAAAGCGTAGGATCCAAGCAAGCGGTCTCGGCCGCTCAGTATTGCCATCAACAACAGGCTGCGCTTCGTGTGGGTAGCGACCACTGGTAGATTCTGCACCTATATTTCCAGGCCTATAATTTTTCTTTGAAGTAGGTGAGTCTGCTCTAAAAATACAATGGCTGCCAAAAAGAATGAAGCATCCAGAAGCCACTGCCGGTCGTCGATATGACTACGACTTGTGGCAAGCAGAACGGCCACCAGAGTGCGTTACTGTTGTTGATGTTTAGTGTTATTTCCAGGACTGACAGGGCATATAAGAAGCCTGAACAGCTTCAGATATTAAATGATCACCGTGAAGAACACAGAGAAGCTGCCTACTCGCGTTAGACAGCGCCATCAGTCCTGAGAGGGATTGAAAGGGGCGCCATTGTGGGTCTCCATTTGACCGGTTGGTCGAATAGAGCAATATCCAGATTTATGGGGCACTCAGATGTGACGATGACTCGATATTGGAATGTATGGGAATGTGAGAGCAGGCTTAGTCGTCGTCAAGATTCCGGTCAATCACATTGGACCATCACAAGGGTGGATCGCCTTATCTACATCTACACAGATACTACACAAGCCACCATGCGGTGTGTGGCGGAGGGTACCGCGTACTAATACTATTCATTTCCTTTCCTGTTTCACTCGCAAATAGAGCGAGGGGAATGTCTAAAAGCTTTCGTACGAGCCCTAATTTCTTGTATCTTTCCTTTGTGGTCCTTACGCGAAAAGTACGCTGGCGGCAGTAGAATCGTTCTGCAGTCGGCCTCAAATGCCGGTTTTCTAAATTTCCGCAATAGTACCATGCGGAAAGAGCATCGTCTTCCCACCAGCGATTACCATTTGAGTTCACGAAGCTTATCGGGAATACTTGCGTGCTTATGGAGCCTACTGGTAACAAATCTGGCTGCACACCTTTGAATTGCTTCGATGTTTTCCTTTAATCTCACCCCAATAGTACTCCAGAAAGGGTCGCACTAGCGTTCTATAAGCCATCTCTTGCATGGATGGGCTAGATATCCCCAATATTCTTCCAAGAAAACGAAGTCGAGCACTCATTTTCCCTATTACCAACCTGACGAGCTCATTCCGTTTCATATTGCTATGCAATGCTACACCTAGAAATTTAATCCATCTGACTGTGTCAAGCAGTGCCCTACTAATGCTGTATTCGAATGTCGCAGGTTTGGCTTCCCTATTCATCTGCATTAACTTAATTGTATATATATATATATATATATATATATATATATATATATATATATATATATATATTGTTGTTGTGGTCTTCAGTCCTGAGACTGGTTTGATGCAGCTCTCCATGCTACTCTATCCTGTGCAAGCTTCTTCATCTCCCAGTACCTACTGCAACCTACATCCTTCTGAATCTGCTTAGTGTATTCATCTCTTGGTCTCCCTCTACGATTTTTACCCTCCACGCTGCCCTCCAATGCTAAATTTGTGATCCCTTGATGCCTCAAAACATGTCCTACCAACCGATCCCTTCTTCTAGTCAAGTTATGCCACAAACTTCTCTTCTCCCCAATCCTATTCAATACCTCCTCATTAGTTACGTGATCTACCCACCTTATCTTGAGCATTCTTCTGTAACACCACATTTCGAAAGCTTCTATTCTCTTCTTGTCCAAACTGGTTATCGTCCATGTTTCACTTAAAAAAAAATGGCTCTGAGCACTATGGGACTCAACTGCTGAGGTCATTAGTCCCCTAGAACTTAGAACTAGTTAAACCTAACTAACCTAAGGACATCACAAACATCCATGCCCGAGGCAGGATTCGAACCTGCGACCGTAGCGGTCTTGCGGTTCCAGACTGCAGCGCCTTTAACCGCACGGCCACTTCGGCCGGCTGTTTCACTTCCATACATGGCTACACTCCATACAAATACTTTCAGAAACGACTTCCTGACACTTAAATCTATACTCGATGTTAACAAATTTCTCTTCTTCAGAAACGATTTCCTTGCCATTGCCAGTCTACATTTTATATCCTCTCTACTTCGACCATCATCAGTTATTTTACTCCCTAAATAGCAAAACTCCTTTACTACTTTAAGTGTCTCATTTCCTAATCTAATCCCCTCAGCATCACCCGATTTAATTTGGCTACATTCCATTATCCTCGTTTTGCTTTTGTTGATGTTCATCTTATATCCTCCTTTCAAGACACTGTCCATTCCGTTCAACTGCTCTTCCAAGTCCTTTGCTGTCTCTGACAGAATTACAATGTCATCGGCGAACCTCAAAGTTTTTACTTCTTCTCCATGAATTTTAATACCTACTCCGAATTTTTCTTTTGTTTCCTTTACTGCTTGCTCAATATACAGATTGAATAACATCGGGGAGAGGCTACAACCCTGTCTCACTCCTTTCCCAACCACTGCTTCCCTTTCATGCCCCTCGACTCTTATAACTGCCATCTGGTTTCTGTACAAATTATAATAGCCTTTCGCTCCCTGTATTTTACCCCTGCTACCTTCAGAATTTGAAAGAGAGTGTTCCAGTTAACGTTGTCAAAAGCTTTCTCTAAGTCTACAAATGCTAGAAACGTAGGTTTGCCTTTTCTTAATCTTTCTTCTAAGATAAGTCGTAAGGTTAGTATTGCCTCACGTGTTCCAACATTTCTACGGAATCCAAACTGATCTTCTCCGAGGTCCGCTTCTACCAGTTTTTCCATTCGTCTGTAAAGAATTCGCGTTAGTATTTTGCAGCTGTGACTTATTAAACTGATAGTTCGGTAATTTTCACATCTGTCAACACCTGCTTTCTTTGGTATTGGAATTATTATATTCTTCTTGAAGTCTGTGGGTATTTCGCCAGTCTCATACATCTTGCTCACCAGATGGTAGAGTTTTGTCATGACTGGCTCTCCCAAGGCCATCAGTAGTTCTAATGGAATGTTGTCTACTCCCGGGGCCTTGTTTCGACTCAGGTCTTTCAGTGCTCTGTCAAACTCTTCACGCAGTATCTTATCTCCCATTTCATCTTCATCTACATCCTCTTCCACTTCCATAATACTGTCCCCAAGTACATCGCCCTTGTATAAACCCTCTATATACTCCTTCCACCTTTCTGCCTTCCCTTCTTTGCTTAGAACTGGGTTGCCATCTGAGCTCTTGATATTCATACAAGTGGTTCTCTTCTCTCCAAAGGTCTCTTTAATTTTCCTGTAGGCAGTATCTATCTTACCCCTAGTGAGGTAAGCCTCTACATCCTTACATTTGTCCTCTAGCCATCCCTGCTTAGCCATTTTGCACTTTCTGTCGATCTCATTTTTGAGACGTTTGTATTCCCTTTGGCCTGCTTCATTTACTGCATTTTTATATTTTCTCCTTTCATCAATTAAATTCAATATTTCTTCTGTTACCCAAGGATTTCTATTAGCCCTCGTCTTTTTACCTACTTGATCGTCTGCTGCCTTCACTACTTCATCCCTCAGAGCTACCCATTCTTCTTCTACTGTATTTCTTTCCCCCATTCCTGTCAATTGTTCCCTTATGCTCTCCCTGAAACTCTGTACAACCTTTGGTTCTTTCAGTTTATCCAGGTCCCATCTCCTTAAATTCCCACCTTTTTGCAGTTTCTTCAGTTTCAATCTGCAGTTCATAACCAATAGATTGTGGTCAGAATCCACATCTGCCCCTGGAAATGTCTTACAATTTAAAACCTGGTTCCTAAATCTCTGTCTTACCATTATATAATCTATCTGATACCTATTAGTATCTCCAGGATTCTTCCAGGTATACAACCTTCTTTTATGATTCTTGAACCAAGTGTTAGCTATGATTAAGTTATGCTCTGTGCAAAATTCTACAAGGCGGCTTCCTCTTTCATTTCTTCCCCCCAATCCATATTCACCTACTATGTTTCCTTCTCTCCCTTTTCCTACTGACGAATTCCAGTCACCCATGACTATTAAATTTTCGTCTCCCTTCACGACCTGAATAATTTCTTTTATCTCGTCATACATTTCATCAATTTCTTCATCATCTGCAGAGCTAGTTGGCATATAAACTTGTACTACTGTAGTAGGCATGGGCTTTGTGTCTATCTTGGCCACAATAATGCGTTCACTATGCTGTTTGTAGTAGCTAACCCGCACTCCTATTTTTTATTCATTATTAAACCTACTCCTGCATTACCCCTATTTGATTTTGTATTTATAACCCTGTAATCACCTGACCAAAAGTCTTGTTCCTCCTGCCACCGAACTTCACTAATTCCCACTATATCTAACTTTAACCTCTCCATTTCCCTTTTTAAATTTTCTAACCTACCTGCCCGATTAAGGGATCTGACATTCCACGCTCCGATCCGTAGAATGCCAGTTTTCTTTCTCCTGATAACGACGTCCTCTTGAGTAGTCCCCGCCCGTAGATCCGAATGGGGGACTATTTTACCTCCGGAATATTTTACCCAAGAGGACGCCATCATCATTTAATCATACAGTAAAGCTGCATGTCCTCGGGAAAAATTACGGCTGTAGTTTCCCCTTGCTTTCAGCCGTTCGCAGTACCAGCACAGCAAGGCCGTTTTGGTTAATGTTACAAGGCCAGATCAGTCAATCATCCAGACTGTTGTCCCTGCAACTACTGAAAAGGCTGCTGCCCCTCTTCAGGAACCACATGTTTGTCTGGCCTCTCAACAGATACCCTTCCGTTGTGGTTGCACCTGCGGTACGGCCATCTGTATCGCTGAGGCACGCAAGCCTCCCCACCAACGGCAAGGTCCATGGTTCATGGGGGAAGAATATATATATATATATATATATATATATATATATATATATATATATATATATATATCTGCCATTTAGCAAACCAACTGGAAATCCCTTCACAAAAGAAGACGATGTAAATATTCCAGAATTCGAATCGAGAACAGCTGCCAACATGAGTAACGTAGAAGTAAATATCCCCGGAGTAGCGAAGCAACTTAAATCACTTAATAAAACCAAGTCTTCTGGTCCAGACTGTATACCAATTAGGTTCCTTTCAGAGTATGCTGATGAATTCGCTCCATACTTAACAATCATATACAACCGTTCGCTCGACGAAAGATCCGTACCCAAAGACTGGAAATTTGCACAGGTCACACCAATATTCAAGAAAGGTAGTAGGATTAATCCACTAAGTTACAGGCCCATATCGTTAACGTCGATATGCAGCAGGATTTTGGAACACATATTGTGTTCAAACATTATGAATTACCTCGAAAAAACTGTCTATTGACATACAGTAACATGGGTTTAGAAAATATCGTTTCTGTGACACCCAACTAGTTCTTTATTCACATGAATTGTTGAGTGCTATTGACAGGGGATTTCAGATCGATTCCGTATTTCTGGATTTCCGGAAGGCTTTTTACACTGTACCACACAAGCGGCTTGTAGTGACATTGCATGCTTATGGAATATCGTCTCAGTTATGTGACTGGATTTGTAATTTCCTGTCAGAGAGGTCGCAGTTCGTAGTAACTGACGGAAAGTCATCAAGTAAGATAGGAGTGATATATGACGTTCCCCAAGGTAGTGTTATAGGCCCTTTGCTGTTCCTTATCTATATAAACGATTTGGGAGACAATGTAAGCAGCCGTCTTAGGTTGTTTGCAGATGACGTTGTCGTTTATCGACTAATAAGGTCTTCAGAAGATCAAAACAAAATGAAAAACGATTTACAAAAGATATTTGAATGGTTCGAAAATTGGCAGTTGACCTAAATAACGAAAACTGTGAGGTCATCCACATGAGTACTAAAAGGGATTCGTTGAACTTCGGTTACACGATAAATCAGTCTAATCTAAAAGCCGTATATTCAACTAAATACGTAGGTATTACAATTACGAACAACTTAAATTGGAATGAACACATAGATAATGTTGTCGGGAAGGCTAAGCAAAGACTGCGTTTTATTGGCAGGACACTTAGAAAATGTAACAGACCTAATAAGGAGACTGCCTACACTACGCTTGTTCGTCCTTTGCTGCGCGGTGTGGGTTCCTTACCAGATAGGACTGACGGAGCACATCGAAAAAGTTCAAAGAAGGGCAGCACGTTTTGTATTATCGAGAAATATGGGAGAGAGTGTCACAGAAATGATACAGGATTTGGACTGGACATCATTAAAAGAAGAGCGTTTTTCGTTGCGACGGAATCTTCTTACGAAATTCCAATCACCAACTTTCTCCTCCGAATGTAAAAATATTTTGTTGACACCGACCTACATAGTAAGAAACAATCACTGGGATAAAATAAGTGAAATTAGAGCTCGTACGGAAAGATATAGGTGTTCGTTCTTTCCACGCGCTATACGAGATTGCTTCAAATAGTTCGAATGGCTCTGAGCACTATGGGACTTAACATCTGAGGTCATGAGTCCCCTAGAACTTAGAAGTACTTAAACCTAACTAACCTAAGGACATCACACACATCCATGCCCGAGGCAGGATTCGAACCTGTGACCGTAGCGGTCGCGCGTTTCCAGACTGAAGCAGCTAGAACCTCTTCGCCACACTACGAGATTGGAATAATAGAGAGTTGTGAACGTGGTTCGATGAACCCTCTGCCAGGCACTTAAATGTGATTTGCAGAGTATCCATGTAGATGTACATGTAGAAATTTTGTCTAAGTCATCTTCTGTACTCTTTCAGACACTCAGCGACGACACCTTCCCGTACACCACAACGTCATCAGCATACAGCAGCAAATTGTTGCCGTCTCTGTCCGTCAAATCATTTGTGTATACAGTGTGAATCTCCTAAAACTTGCACTGCAAATATTGCGAAAATGGAAAGTGCTATAGTTGTACGCTTTTAACAGGATGGATTGATAGCCAGGGGTTCGTATTTTTAGCCAATAAACAGATTTTAATAAGACTTAGAAAGTGTATTTTTTGTGCAAACATACACTTTTTTAAATGGAAATAAGCCTATTGACAATAACAAACTAAAAGTAGAATAAATTAGAATGTCAGTGGTGTTTCTTGCAGGACTCTAATGCGAGGCATTTAAGAGACCTCGTATTTTGAAAAGTTCCCACGCTGACACTTGTACAATAGCTGTGGTAGCACATGCTAAGGAACAACACAAGTGCATACTCTAATTATGTGGAGTCTGACCAGTAGAAAGACAATTGACCATCGCAGGTTGTGTTCAAAATGACCACTGACTGCGGAAATGAACGCTCCCAGTCTGGTATGGAACTACTGGCACATACGTGCTAGCATTTCAACGGAGATGTCCGAGCAGGCTTCAGTAATATGTCATTGCATATCACAGGGTCCAGCTGGTATGTTCTTTTAGAGAGCGTCTTTTAACTTGCCCCACAGAAGAAACTCTACAGGCGTCAAATTCGGGGAACGTGCCACCCAAGGTACAGTTCCTCTGTGTCCAATACAACGATTTGGAAACAATTCGTGAAGACACGCTGTAGTGCTTCATGCACTATGGGGCTGCACAGCCACCATGTTGATACAATAGGTTCCTCCTAGTATGCGGAGGAATGTCTTCTAGCATCCGTGGAAGATGATCGGTAGGAGACTGCGATACTTGTGCGCGTTCAGTGTCCCGTCTAGGAATAAAGCCGTCGGCACACGGACCGTGCATCCGAACGTTGAGCGTTGAGCGTGCCGAGTTTCATAGCGTGGATTAGCACGTTCGGGAGTCTTTCCGAACGTGCAGAGCAATATTTGGCATGTCAGATATTCTGAACGTGTGTCTGAGCGTTGACCAATGAGATGGCACAACGCCACCTACGTCACACATACGCCGTCTCCCTTCAGTACAGAGTTGTGAGGCGCCATATTGGCATCCATTTCAAACCTGTATGTATATATGCCGTTTCTGAGCAACAGCAAATTGAGAATCACTAAAAAAACCCGTTGTTAACTGTGTGATTCGTTCCAATAAAATAATGAGAAACATCATATTCGTGGCAAAAGATTTGTTGTAACTTGCGTATTATGAGAGTAGGCTATTTGAAGCCAGCGACACACTCAAGATATACCCAAAAGGCATTGTTCTTGGTACAATTTGTTATAATTAAACTTCAATTAGTAACGTATCTACGATTAAGGTTTCCTGCACGTGCTAAGACACTATGATTAGGCTTCTAAAGCAAGTTATTGCTGTAGCGTAGTGACTAGCGTCACTGCCTGGCAGCTTATTTTGATGGGGCGGTGGTTCGTGTCTTGCCACTTCCAAATTTTTTTCCTAACATTCGCCTTTTTATTGGTTTCTGATACTTTATTATTAGTTTAATATAAGTATATACTATAATATTTGATGTTATGTAAATATAAGTTCACCTTTTTTTGAGGGGTGGCTTTGTTCGATTGGCTTAATCTACAGGACAGCTTGCGCTACTTGTATAAAGATATTTTGCTCCTTTTTCTTTTTCGCTTCGTAATTCACGTGTTGCAAAGATTCTGCTACTGGGTAGGAACACTGATCAAGTAAGACTGACCTTGGGGTCTTACTAAAATGTGGGAATGATGAAATAATGTTTATGTTATGCGCAGAAGTATTCCAAATTTGTACCGCACTGTTTGTAATGGAACTTTTATAAACCTGTGTCCTTATTGATTGGACATAGAACTTTCCTTTTCGTGGACGATGGAGGAAATGTGCGTTTTAACAGCGCTAATGTGGGAATTTTACGCGCGCCCGTTGAGTAAACAGTGTGATTTACGAACTAGAAACACCCCTCAACTGCCGCTGGAGTGCGTTGCGATCGCGTATACCACGTTGGGTCCCACGTACCGTGTGCACGAGTCGCATCGTTCCTGAGCGTTCTGCAGCACGTTGAACTTGTCACGCTCAACGTCAACGTTCGACAGCACGGTCCGTGTGCCGACGGCTTAACGGGCCTATGAGCTGATACTTCACTGTCCCAAACCACATACTTACATTACATGAACGCTGAGGTTCCAGCTGACGAAGGCAAAGGTGGTTGTCAGCAGACCAGTGGCGCATGTTTCAGCAGTTTACCTGGCCGTGATTGGTAAATGTGGTATCATCACTAAATAAGATACGTGCTCTATCTGGAGTATCCTGTCTTAACGCCTGCGCCAAAAGTTACCACTATTCTCATAATCGTTTCCATGCAGCTCTTGATGGAGAGAAATGTAATAGGGATGGAACCCATGTCGATGGAGAATGGGTAGGACATCTGCCTGAACCATGCCACTTCTTCGTGCGATTCCGCGGGCGCTAACGTGCGAATCAACTGTTACAGCAGCAAGAACATTAATTTCCCCTCTCCTGTCGTCAATTGTTTCCTTCTGTTACGTTGTCTAGGTGTTTCACTACCACTTTCACGTAAAACTGCCGAGATGGTTGACGCCTATTGGGATACCTTGCCCCATACGCCGTAGACAAACGAACAGCATTCTTCCTATGCTCTCCGTACACCATGAGAACATCACCTTCTTCTGCATTGGTAAATCCCATGGCCCACTCATGACCTACTGCTTGGACTGTTACACACTAACTGACTGGCAAGTCGTAATGTACTCATGGAACATACAAGCACACTGTAAACAAACAAACAAGTGTCAACGCTGCAGATTTTTGAAATACGATATCTCGTAAACGACGCCCACTTTAATCCTGCAGCAAACGCCACTGACATTCTACTTTCCCCTACTTTTAGTCCATTAATATCAACAGGCATTGTTCCATCTAAAAAACTGTATGTTTGCACAAAATACACTTTCTAAGTCTTATTAGAATCTGTTTATTGGCTAAAAATACGAACCCCTGGCTATCAATCCATTCTGTTAAAAGCGTACAACTATAGCACTTTCCATTTTCGCAATATTTGTGGTGAAAGTTTTAGGTGATTCAGCCTGTGCGGTCAGTAAGAGTAGTCCTATCTCAAACTTCATATCAGCGCACACTCCGCTGCAGAGTGAAAATCTCATTCTGGAAACCTCCCCCAGGCTGTGGCTAAGCCATGTCTCCGCAATATCCTTTCTTTCAGGAGTGCTAGTCCTGCAAGGTCCGCAGGAGAGCTTCTGTAAAGTTTGGAAGGTAGGAGACGAGATACTGGCAGAAGTAAAGCTGTGAGTACCGGGCGTGAGTCGTGCTTCGGTAGCTCAGATGGTAGAGCACTTGCCCGCAAAAGGCAAAGGTCCCGAGTTCGAGTCTCGGTCGGGCACACAGTTTTAATCTGCCAGGAAGTTTCATATCAGCGCACACTCCGCTGCAGAGTGAAAATCTCATTCTGGGAGTCCTATCTCACTTCCCACTCCTGACAATACGCTTGTCTCTGACGTACACTCGCCGTCGAGAACAACGAACTGGGTTCTATCACTTAAAAAAGTCTTCGAGCCACTCACATCTATGGGAATCTAAACCGTATGCTCGGATCTTCGTCAACAGTTTGCAGTGGGGCACCGTTTCAAACGCATCCCGGAAATGTAGGAATATCTAATCTGCCTGTTTTCCTCGATTCATGGTTTGTAGCATATCATGTGAGAAAAGAGCAGTCTGAGTTTTGCGCGAGCGATGATTTCTAAATCCTCGCTGATTTGTGGACATAAGCTTTTCTCTCTCAAGAAAATTTATTACATTCGAACTCAATTTGTTCAAGAATTCTGCTGCAAACCGATGTTAAGGATATTGGTCTGTAATTATGTAGGTCCGTTCATTGACCTTTCTTGTATACGGAAATCACGTGCGATTTTTCCATTCGCTTGGGACTTTGCGCTGGGCGAGAGATTCGCTATAAAAGCAGGCTAGATAAGTGGCCAATGTTGCAGAGTATCACTCTCTGTAAAACCAAACTGGGAGTCCATCTGGCCCTGGCAGCTTATTTGTTTTCAGCTCTTTCTCTGCGCCACGGGTGCCTATTTCTGTGTCATCCACGTGGGTATCTATACGACAGTCAAACGATGGTATGTTTGTACGATCCTCCTGCGAGAATGATTTCTTAAACGTGAAATTTTAAGACTTCTGCTTTCCTTCTGCTGTCTATCATTGCCACCCCAGACTGGTCGATAAGTAACTGGATAAAGGTCTTCGAGGCACTTAATGACTTTACGTACGATAGAATTTTCTCGGGTTCTCAACAAGACATTTCGCTAAGGCATGAAGGTGGAAGTTGTTGCATACCGTTCTGTCCATCAAGTACATCTTAACTCCTTCACATCTGCACCTGCCATCCGCGAACAAGTAATGGACCCCCTGGGTAATTTCGTGTTGTCCCACACTATTAGTCGGAGACTAGCAGAAGGTGGACTAGGGAATCGCTGACCCCTGCCTATGCTGCCGGTAAAACGACAATAAAAAAACAACTGAGTTTGCAGGGGTGCCTTAATCGAGATGCATGGACTGCTGATGAACGTCGTCGTACAGTGTTCAGCAATGAATCGCGGTTCTCCACTACCCCAGGTGACAATGGTGGGCGAGTATGGCGGGGACATGGAGAGACGTCCCATTCTTCAAATGTTTTGAAGAGGCACAGCGATGTTACTCCTAGCGTGTCGGTATGGAAAGCCATCGGGTACGATTTCAGGTCACAGCTGGTAGTGAATGACGGAACGCTCAAATGGCTCTGAGCACTATGGGGCTTAACATCTGAGGTCATCAGTCCCCTAGAACTTAGAACTACTTAAACGTAACTAACCTAAGGACATCACACACATCCATGCCCGAGGCAGGATTCGAACCTGCGACCGTAGCGGTCGCGCGGTAGGGAACGATCACGACACAATGATACGTCATGGGCATCGTGTGTCCTCATGTGTTACCTCCCATACGACAAAACTGTGGTTGAGCGTTGAAGCGCCCGCTTCCAGAACAGGTAGGCCCTCCGGTCCCAGTTCGGATTTACGACGAGAGCCGGTGTGCCGGCCAGTCTGGATGATGGCTTGAGGCGGTTTCCTACATCACACTAGATTAATACCGGGCTGGAACACACGTCCCGCCTAAGATATACGTTACGCAAACAGTTACAACACTACGGTCGCAGGTTCGAATCCTGCCTCGGGCTTGGATGTGTGTGATGTCCTTAGGTTAGTTAGGTTTAAGTAGTTCTAAGTTCTAGGGGACTGATGACCTCCGATGTTAAGTCCCATAGTGCTCAGAGCCATTTGAACCATTTTGAACTTGCATTTTACTCCAAACGCAAACATACGGGTTAGAGTGATTCCGTCCTGGAGGAGGGCGGCGGGGGGTGAATAGGGGACTGATGACATTAGATGTTTAGTATCCTTAAACGCATAGCGAGCTGCAGCGGCAACATTGTCGCGGTGCCATTTTTCGATAGGTTAATGCTCGTCTACCATAGCACTTGTTTCTATGACCTGACTGCATGATGGTAATGTGCTCGCGCGGCCAGCAAGATCCAAGATCTGTCCCAAATGTGGGCGACGAGTCCGGACATCATCTCCATTCAAGCACCAGTATCCAGGATATTAAGAACCAGTTGTGGGTCAACTTGCCTCATGAGAGGATACAACGGCTTTCTGGTACCCTTCACAAACGAAACAGGGCCAGGGGAAGCGCAACGTCATACTGATAAGTAGTCTCATATTGATAAATAGTTCTTCGTGAATTAGACTCGGTTTTGTAGTGATCGAAATATCACCATATGCCCTCTCATATCATAAAGTTTCGTTTCATTTCCTGTTCCCTTGCTCACAGCTTCATTTCATATTTTCAGGCAGTGTTTCAGAAACAAAATTGGTGCTTTGCAGCGAACCTTCTTGAAATTAAATCCATGTAAAGAATTTGTACTTGAATCCCCCTTTTTTAACCAAATGGATCCTTTACCGGCTCGCCACATACCTATCTCCCCTCGTGCACACTGAACACATCTACATATTCTAGAGTTACGCTATGCACACTCCCTGACTACAACAATCCTATTCTCTCGTCCGTTTTCCAGTCCTAACACGCTTCCACGTCGGTACCTACAGATTCTACCAACCCTAAACCTACACACATTCCATATCCTCCGCCTCCCCCCCCCCCCCCCCCCGCCCTGAAAAGTCCATCTCGACAATGTAATCTTGCCCTACATCCTATTTGCTATAACTCTATCCCTATCTGTCGCACCCCACATCAAGGTTCGTCCTTCCCTCTAAATCCTTTCCTGCTCCTTTCATCTTCATACTTGGCCCTGTCTCAGCGTCTTATTACCTTTCTGTATTATCGGCGTCCACACCAGCAGCTACCCTCATCGCCATAGCTACAACCCAATACATCTATGCGTAAACCATCACTCCACCGGACACCTAATGCTTCTCTCCCCTAAATATTCTCACCCGACCTTTAGTGAGGTTTGTAGGTCGGTCGTTCCGTATAATCACGAGTTTCTTGAGCACGCATAAACGACTGCCGTTCCTTGGCGGATCAGTGCTGCCCTTCAAGCAGACGGTGGAGCGGTCACCTTGAGGAGGATGCACAGTGTCCACTGCAGCTGCCCGCCGGACTTCCGTACTTACTAGCTGTACGCGAGTCTAACAAAAAGCAGTTCACACGTTCTATTCCATCTTGGCGGGAGCGGAGAAGAATGAGGAATCATTCTAACGACCAATAAGAGACGCAAATGAGGACTGGCATAAGCAACTTTGACAAAGGATGGAGTGTTATGCCGACGGCGTACTGGGAACATCTCGGAAACGGCGAAGCTAGTCGTGTTTTCGCGTACTACTGTCGTGAGCATCTACGGAAATTTGTTGTAGACCGGTGGAACCACGAGTAGGCAAGGTGTTGGATGTCAACTCTTCACACAGAACGTGAAAGACGAAAGCTTTCCCTCCCTTTGGCAGAACTGACGACCGAATGCAATGCTTTTGAAGTCACAATTGCTGGGAAGCACATCTTTCAGTAGCCGTTGCCGAACATGAAGCTCCGCAGCAGAAGAAGCCTACGTGTACCCACGTTGACCCAACAACACCGTCGATTACGGTTGTAGTGATCACGGTATCATCGAGATTTGACTACAGGTCAGCTGGTCGGATGAATCACGTTTCTCCTTACACCAGGTCGATGGTCGTGTACGTACACGCCGTCATCCAGAGAATGGCTACACGAAACATCCATAATGCCACGGACCCAGGCTGGCGGGGGCAGTATTATTCTATGGGAGAGATCCTCTGGAGCCCCGTGGGACCTGTGGTAGTAACCCCAGGCGCTATCATAACTGTGCACTACGTCACCATTATTGTGGACCACCTGCGTCGCTACGGGTCTGACGTCTTCCCCGACGGCGATGACATATTTCAGCAGGACAACTGTCCGTATCACAAGGCCACAATCGCAATTTGTGGAGGGAGAAGCCATGCTGATGTAATTGCCATCAGACATGCCTCATCTGAACGCAGTGGAACACACCCAGGCCGCACTCAGGCGCCACAGGGGGGCCCATAGGATCCACGCGGATCCAAAGATGAACCAGCACGCTAGTAAGCGTGTGGTGATAGTGTTTTGGCTCATCGATGAACAATCTACCAGGGTCTTTCAAAATAGTGCATCTTATATTAGTTTTGTGCAAAGGGAAGGAAATCAGGATAGAAGAAGCGAAGCACAATTCCTTACAAAATAAAATTCAAAACTATTGAACTATTATGTTTATCAAATGAATCACGAAAGCAAACCAATGTTGCCACCTTGCATTAAGTACCTACTGTGTAAAATGTACTTAACGGAGAGAATACAGTTTATATGGGATTTGTTCATGTTATTCTGCTGCAAGACAGATGGTGATAAGACACATACGAATACTTTATATATTCACCTTTTAGAACTTTTCGACATTGACTTGTTACACCAAAAATTATTGCTAGTTGAAGATATCTCGCTATTGGAAGGTTTTAGAATCCAGACCCATCTTGCATTTCCAGTTACGAGAAGAACTCTGGCGAAATAGCTTCGAGATTTCACGCTAAATTGTGCTACGTACAATTGCTTCTAGACAATATCCACTACGTTTCTGCCCTCGAGATTGTTACTATAATGATAAATAGATCTGTGTGTGTGCAATGCTATTTTCGAACTTTCTTGGGACAGTGGGAGAGGGGGCATTGCCCTACCCTGACTCCTTGATGGATACGAGCTTGTATTTGTAGAGTGAACTGTAACGAGGTACTGATGGCAGGGTGACCTATCGAAAGAAATGATTGTTTGAAAGAACTTGGTTGATGCTTCGTAGACTATAACAGACAGGTAACATCACATTATTTGAATGGTTTGGCAGTAAGGTAATTCACGTTATATCAAAGCATTGCAGGCAAGAGCCCATCGAAAATGGCGGACGATTAACTGTTGCTAGTAAGCAAGACATGGTTACTGTTTATAATGTACCACAGCGGTGTGGGAAAAGTCCACACAAACAATTTTATGCAGGACATTTGAAGCGAGAAACCATCTGAAATCGGCCTACAAAAGCTGCGTGAGATTTTCGAAATCCTTTCCCACTCGAACGCCTATGTCTTGGCTATTTCGTTAACATTATTAATTTAAACTTTTCGATTAGCGTAATGGAAGAAAAAAGATTTTTATAAACGTTATACAGAAACTAGTTACGTTTACAATTCGATCTAAACTTATGCCCTACAAACGCAGTAATTTCGTACTAGGTCGAAGACGGCCAGACAAACAAAAGTTTTAATTGCCAATTAAATGCTGTTAAACTGACAGTATTTTAGGTCAGATTTACATAAACGTCAAATTCAGATTTTGTGGGTGCAAGAACAAGGGATTTTTAACATTCAACGACGATTTGAGCCAAAATCTCGGGCGGTGCGCATGCGCTACAGCTTAGGTGGCTTTTGCAGGCCGATTTAGGCTGTTTCGCAACTTGCCATTCGACAAATGTCCTGTGTCAATTTGTTCGTCGGCCGGCCGGAGTGGCCGTGCGGTTCTAGGCGCTACCGTCTGGAACCGAGCGACCGCTACGGTCGCAGGTTCGAATCCTGCCTCGGGCATGGATGTGTGTGATGTCCTTAGGTTAGTTAGGTTTCAGTAGTTCTAAGTTCTAGGCGACTGATGACCTCAGAAGTTAAGTCGCATAGTGCTCAGAGCCATTTGAACCATTTGAACCATTTGTTCGTCTCAACTTCAGCTACACCACTATGATACGTTGTGAACAGTTAGCGTTTACACCTTATGTCCCTCAGTCTGTAACAGTAAAATAATAGTGTTTGGGAGGTTTCTTGCTTTCCCAAACGCGTTACCCTGTCGCTATTATGTCTACTGGAATTATTTCTGGATTTCTAACCTGAAATGTATTTTCCGAGAGATATTTCATTCGTCTTTTTTCAGACGTAAACACAACATAATTGATAAGAAAATAAATTTTTCACTCCGAAAAAAGTAAAAGATCAGAAAGGGTTACGCACAGTCAGATGCGATAAGTGTGGTACTCGAAACGCGTAGCTTTGTGTTGGCCTTTCTTTACTGTGTGCTGTTTCTTGCTTTCCCAAACGCGTTACCCTGTCGCTATTATGTCTACTGGAATTATTTCTGGATTTCTAACCTGAAATGTATTTTCCGAGAGATATTTCATTCGTCTTTTTTCAGACGTAAACACAACATAATTGATAAGAAAATAAATTTTTCACTCCGAAAAAAGTAAAAGATCAGAAAGGGTTACGCACAGTCAGATGCGATAAGTGTGGTACTCGAAACGCGTAGCTTTGTGTTGGCCTTTCTTTACTGTGTGCTGTATGGCGATGACCCAAATAAAGCAGGCAAAGGGAAATACAGACGTCTAAAATATAAAATTAACAGGAAATGCAAAGTGACAACATGAATGGCTAGAGGACAAATGTAAGGCTGTAGAAACATACATGACTAGCGGTTAGATTGATATCGCCTGCAGGAAATTTGAAGAGCCCTTTGGAGATATGAGAAGTAGCTGTACGAATAGTAAGAGCTGAGATGGAAAACCGATGCTAACCAAAGAAGATAAATCTGAAAGGTGAAAGGAATATACGGTCGCAGGTTCGAATCCTCCCTGGGGCATGGATGTGTGTGATGTCCTTAGGTTAGTTAGGTTCAAGTAGTTCTAAGTTCTAGGGGACTGATGACCTCAGATGTTAAGTCCCATAGTGCTCAGAGCCATTTTTTTGAAAGGAATATATCGAGAGTCTATACAAGCCAAACAAACCTGAGGACAATATGATACAAGAAGAGGAAGTAGGTCACTACAAGATGGAAGGTACGATGGTATGAGAAGAATTTGACAGCAAACTGAAAGCAATTTGTGAAAACAAGGTCCCTGGAGTAGACGACATTCCCTCCGAAAAATGGAGAGCTCGAATGACTTGGAAGGGAAGTTGAACGGAATGAATAGTGTCTTGTTATAATATTTTATGATAAACATATACAAAAATAGAAGAATGGTAAAGGAATGTAGTCCTTTAAATCAGGCGATTGTGAGGGAATTATATTATATTAGGAAATTAGATACCAAAAGTCGTTGACGAATTTTGCTGTTTGGGCAGCAAAGTAAATGACGATAGCGAAAGTAGAGAGGATATGAAATCCAGAGTAGCAACAGCAAGAACAGACTTCTGAAACACAGGAATTTGTTAACATTTGATATAAATTTAAGTGTAAGAAAATCTCTTCTGAAAGTACTTGTACGGAAGTGAAGAGTGGACGATAAGCTGTTCAGACAAAAAGGCGACAGTAGGTTTTGAAATGTGGTGCTACAGAAGAAACCTGAAGATCAGATGGACACATCAAATAAATAATACGGAAGTAGTGAGTGGAACTGAAGAGAAAAGAAATTTATTGCATAACTTGACTAAAGGAAGGAATTGGTTGATAGGACGCATACTGAGGAATCAAGGACGATGACGCAGGGAAATTTGTGCGCTGGGGAGCGGGAAGGGGGAGATGAATAAAAAATTGTAGAGTGTGATACTGGCCATGCGGTCTTGGCCGCCTTGTCACGGTCCGCGCGACTCCCCCCGTCGGAGGTTCGAGTCCTCCCTCGGACATGGGTGTGTGTTTTGTCCTTAGCGTAAGTTAGTTTGTTATATTAAGTAGTGCGTTAGGTTAGGGACCGATGACCTCAGCAGTTTGGTCCCATAAGAGCTTACCACAAATTTCCAGAATGTAAATACTTCTGCAGGTTCGAATCCTGCCTCGAGCATGGATGTATGTGATGTCTTTAGGTTAGTTAGGTTTAAGTAGTTCTAAGTTCTAGGGGACTGATGATCTCAGCAGTTAAGTCCCATAGTGGTAGGAGCCATTTGTAAATACTTCAAGCAGGTGAAAATAGATATAGGTTGCTGTAGCCACTCAGAAATGAACAGGCTTGCACAAGATTGACCAGTGTGGAGGGCATCCGTCTTCGGACTAAAGAACACAACAAAAACCACACACTGAATAAATGCAGGAGATTTAAAAACTTTATCCGGTTTCACAATACTACCACTTCTAAACGAATGAAGATATGAGTTTGGAGGAGTTTTAACTTACGCATCCAAACTAAAAGTTTAGCTTGGCTCCATTGCAAGTTGTCAGTTCATTTGATTGCCGGTATAAGGATCCCACTGGTGCACCCAGCTCTATCGCTCGTTCATTACCCAGCGGAGTCCGCGTCGTGATGGCAGTAACACAGCAGCAAAAGGTGTTTTACATTCTACGTTTCAACAGGTGCAGCTCAGTTTCAGTTGCGCGACGTGATCTGTGTCTAGATTACGGCACCCTACCTTGTGGAGCCCAAATGACACGACGATGACGCTGGTTGCCTAGTCAGTGCCTAAGGCCGCTTGACCTCGTGACGTGTGATTATTTATTGTCGGGGTTTGTGAGAGGTTTGGTCCATGTACCTCCCCTACTAAGAAGTTTGGGTGAACTGTGACGGCACATAGCAAGAATAATAAATGCACAGACTTCAGAAATACTCCCAAAAGTATGGAGGATGGAAGGCACATTGACCAGAGGTGGTAAGTGAAAATTTTGCTTGTAAACTTGGTTGTATAAAGAATTCCATCGTCGTATGTCGATACGTGTAAAAGTTGCACCTTCTAAAATCGGATTGTTCTTTTGAAAATAAAATCTTTGGAGTCCTATCCGTAAGTTTAGTCCTAGTTTCTATCTTCGTTCATCTAGAAAATAGTCTTGTCATATCGCATGAGTCGTTTTGAGGTACCCCATATAATGTTTTACATCTTTTAACAGCGCCCAGCTTAGCTCCAGTTTTTTATATTCCTCAATTAAAATCAATCACAACGTTTTTCTGTCTGTATCTGGAGACTAATGTCGGGCAATACTGTAGGGATTTTGATACGGTTTTGGTTAATAGATGGACTGAAACACGAGGAAGACTTATGTATACGATTTGTTATAATTATGGTTAATGATGAGTGTGTAATGTACATATTGTTATCTGTTCCATATTTAATTGGCATTTGGAGTGACATCTCGTGTCAACGATGGGAGCTTCAAATTGGCCAGCTACAGAGAAGGTAGTATCTGGCGGGAAAGCAGTAAAGTAAACAGCCGCCGTAACTCGTGAGAGCGACAATGGTTGACCGAAATCTATATACGTGGTCGTCAGCAGAAGTTTATCCGGCGGGGGTGGGGGGTGGGGGGTGGGGGGTGGAAGACCTGCAGCTTTTTGCGTGAATGAGTCGGTCAGTATCGAGACATATCGGACCATAATAACTAAATTTTATAGATAAAACAAAAAAAACTGATTACATCCCAGAGGATTCTAGAAGTGAATAACAATATAGTAACGAATTTAATGAATAAAAACTCTATATTCCAGATTCTAGGGGAGATGGTAAGTGTTCCTGCTTGTGGACTGCTGTGTCTATATATCCTTACGTATCATCTATACATGTTATAAATTTTCAGAAGGCAGGTTATTACCGCTACGTCAGATATGTCCGTCCATAGATAGTTCTACCCACGCGAAGCTGGGGTGGGTTGCAAGTTATATACTACATTTTATAAGCAATGCAACACTTTTTCCTGAAAGCAGGTTGGTTTTATTCAGGATTCCAATACACCATATCATTTCCCACGCTTTTGGCTACAAAACCCCATTTTTCAGCAAAATCTTCGTTCAATGCCAATGCATTACGCCACCTTACTGGGAGGCCCTGTAAGAGCATACGGTACCACTCTACTGGTCGATGTAGGAGGCAACGTCTTTCTGCATCAATAACACCCCCGTCACCCACGTACTGCTTCCCGCGGAATGCATCCTTCACTGGGCCAAGCACATGGAACCCGGATGATGAAGAGATCCAGGGTGTAGGGTGATGAGGAAGAAGAGTCCAATGAAGTTTTGTGAGCTCTTTCGGGTGCGCAGATGTACGTGAATTCTTACGTCGTCGTGGAGAAGGAGAAGTTCTTTTGTACTTTTGTGGCGAAGAACACGCTGAAGTTGGTTCTTCAACTGATGAGGTTAGCACAGCTGTGTGCGGCCGGCCAGCATGCGGGATATCGGACTGGTTTGCGCCACCTTGTTTCGATGATGACAGACGCCTCACCCAGCGACTCACCGTGCTTCTGTTCACTGCCAGGTCTCCGTTGACATTCCGCAAGTGCCTGTGAATATCTGCGATGCTCTAGTTTCCACCAAAAGCAACTGAATGACAAATCTCTGCTTGGAACACACCTCCATTAAAGATGCCATTTGAAGGCTACTTAGAGCTCCGCCACCTATCGGAACTTCATGAAGCTATAGGAGCTGAAGCAGGAATATTCCACGATCCACCACAAGAAATTCCGTATTTTTTCGACCGGAACTGGCCGAGAGAAAAAAGTGTTGCATTGTTTATTGAACGCCCCTCGTAATTTAGGAACACAAGTGTGTCGCCCTTGCCGACTTTTAGCTGCTTGTCAAGTCATTTACTTGAACACAGGGTGGCGCACGAAAATCTGGCTCCGAGTACAAAAAAATGGTTCAAATGGCTCCGAGCACTATGGGACTCAACATCTATGGTCATAGGTCCCATAGAACTTAGAACTACTTAAACCTAACTAACCTAAGGACATCACACAACACCCAGTCATCACGAGGCAGAGAAAATCCCTGACCCCGCCGGGAATCGAACCCGCGAACCCGGGCGCGGGAAGCGAGAACGCTACCGCACGACCACGAGCTGCGGACGGCTCCGAGTACAGACTGCTCGCCAGTCACAAACGAAATTTTGTCCGCCACGAGCACATACAATAAAAAATAAATTAAAACAATTAGATTATAAGGGAATTACAAATAAGCTAATGTAAACAATAACTTCAAAACGTTAGACGACAGCTGGCAGGCGACAGTGAGCAATCTAATAATCGCGACCGGTTTTTCGTGCGCCATCCTTTAACAGTTCCAGTACTACTCTGTATCAAAGGTAATCATGTAGATTCTTTTCGCTTGTTTTAGACATATCTGATGATGGGTTCCTCGATCGAAACCAGTAATAGAGTGAAGAAACATTTTTGCAACCAAAGAATTTGAAAGAATTAATAGCTGTGACCCTCAATGTGATTACGTCACAACGCGTCACGCTGCACACTAACTATAGCTATAGCCTAGACGTCTGTTTGTTTCTTAGGACATCGACACTATGCCAAAGATCTCCGTGTGAACATGGAAATGAGCGTACGGCAATGTGGACCGGGAGTCCCCCATTCGGGGAAGTTCGGCCGCCGAGGGCAAGTACTTATTGCATTCGATGCCACATTGGGCGACTTGCGCGTCGGAGATGGGGATGAAATGATGATGACGAGGACAACACAACACCCAGTCCCTGAGCGAAGAAAATCTCCTACCCCAGCCTGGAATCGAACCCTGGTCCCTTGGCTTGGCATTCCGCCACGCTGACCACTCAGCTAACAGGGGCGGACTCCGTGTGAAAATAGGACTCACCACGATGCACTTTCGCGTGAGCTTCCACCAGTCGACCATTTCCCAAATCGTGAACGGCCGAGCAGTGAAACGGCACAGTAAGCAGGATCTGCTGACGATGTGCCCTGTTACCAGAGCAGCGGTCCCGTTACCGCCACACCTGGATCCGGCCGTCTGCTGGTGAATCAATTGCAGCCGTCGCGCCGGCATTTCCGCGACCGCTCTCGGCTACCCACAGCCTAGGCGAGGTAACGGGTCCTGACGGCGCGGCGGCCGGTGTGGGAGTACTCGTGTCGCATGACTTGGCGAGAGGACAATCGCGCTTACTCCCACCAGGCGCCCCGCGCCACCTCTGCAGGTGACATGCCCTCTGAGCGTTGACCCTCACCTCGTGCTGCCCCTGCAGGAACACAGCTAGACGACTCACAAACACAGCAGTGGGGTTCATGTTACCATCGGACCACCCTGCTTTACGCTTCCCGTGGCAGTTACAAGGCAAGTGCATGACTTCGAACGCTCTGAACCGCACAAACATGTGCTCTGAACATAAGTCGCTCATCACAAAGGCAATGATGTGAATAATTCACATATAAAGCTGCACCTCTTACCAGAAGAGGCGATTGACTAATAGCCTATACAAGATCTAAGAGAGGAACTTTGATAACGCAAAGAAAAAAATATCGATATAATAGGATGAAAAGCATACATTTCTTAACATAACCAGCAACAAATAAACCAACAGCTTTATTTTCATCTCTGATTTCTTCCAGACGCAACAAGTTTTGTTATTTCATTGTTCCATCATGAGGCCTTATGAGCAACATAGTAACATCAATGAAACACCTAAGGGGACATGGGGTAACAAAGTTCATATGAGTTGTATATTAACATTATACATAATTATATTAAGGCGAGTATGTCAAATTTGCTAATTTAATGACCCATTTTCTCAAGAAATATATCACTCAAGTTAATGAAATTTTTGTAGTTTACTTATACATGCTTCGTGTACCTAGTCCTCTAACTTGGCTTAGTACATATTCTAGGACTTAGGATACAACTTTTTTCTTTTGTATCTTTCTTGTTACATTTTTTCTACAAATTTTTGTGCATTATACTGGTAATATACAGGCAATAACTACCATTCTAGAGATGTAGTATCACAAGTGTGGGGTAGCCGAGCTGTTCTAGGCGCTACAGTCTGGAACCGCGCGACCGCTGCGGTCCCAGGTTCGAATCCTGCCTCGGGCATGGATGTGTGTGATGTCTTTAGGTTAGTTAGGTTTAAGTAGTTCTAAGTTCTAGGGGACTGACGACCTTACAAGTTAAGTCCCATAGTACTCAGAGCCATCACAACTGTATTACAAATTAACTGCAAAAAAAATCAAAAGTCTAGTCCTATACTTCCTGAGAAAACGGTTCATTTGTCTTAGAAAATTTAGATTTTCAGAAATTGCAATTACAAATCATTTTAAACTGAAATTCACGTTTTAATAGAGACAACAATTAAAAAGTGAAATCATTGTAGTCTTCATCATGTAGATTGTTGAATGCATCCTCTCCCCACTCTTGTGAGATCTTGCCTCCATGGACCCTTTTTGGGTTTGTAGCTCAGTTTTGGCAACTCATTCCCTGTCCAGTTCCTCCAGTACGGTTTGCGTATTCCAACCAGTCTTCACTTCCAGTTCAAAATCTTCAAATGTGTGTGAAATCTTATGGGACTTAACTCCTAAGGTCATCAGTCCCTAAGCTTACACACTACTTAACCTAAATTATCCTCAGGACCAACACACACACCTATGTCCGAGAGAGGACTCGAACCTCCGTCGGGACCAGCCGCACAGTCCATGACTCACTTCCAGTTCCAAGACTTTCAGTCTACCAGTGTTATCATCATTAAATGTGATGACAGTATCATACACACCAACCCCCAATGTATAGAACTCCACAAACACGTTTTCTGGTGTTCTTGTTCACACTACATTTCTGAATGACTCATTCACATTTTGTGTTTTCCCTGCCAGGCATTTCTTCTCAATAGATTTGCATTTGCTAAATGTCTATAAACTCTAGCAGCCTCAAATAAAGAGTTCTTGTGGGTAAACTTCTGATGCAGCTTTTTTTATATTTACAAGACTCGCCTGAACGAAGGTCGTGGATCAGCTTGTCATATCTTGATATTTTTACGGAGAAAGGTAGCCTACACAGACTTCTTCATACCATCTACATTATTTTCGATGCTTCTTATGGCTTGACTTTAGTGTTCTGATAATTGATAGATAGTATTGTCTGAGAGATGACTCCTGATAGTCTTGCCGTCAAACAGCTCTGCTTCCCCTGTTATACCGAGAATATTGCGTGCACGACGAAAACAAGAACGTAGCTGTCACGCCAGTCCTGCAAACTTTTGCAGCTTGGTTTCCACTTGAATTTTAATTATACCACACGACACGCTTCTAGACCTTAACATTCTTGAGGTACTAATTTTTAACTGTGCAATGGTTTATTAAATGATAAAAAGATCTAGACAACTAATTAAACTAAATTAAATAAAATATACTTACTTTCACAAAATTAACTAGCAAATTCCAAATAACGTTTTCACATTAAAAAATATAATTTTTTCAAGAATTTGGCTATTTTTACTTCCCGTAAGGACCCGTAAACTGGCATAATAAAATTTCAAAATAGTACTACATCATCGTAGCAGTATGTGCAGAATCCAAATTTGTTACTTGCTGAAAGAGATAAAATAAGATATGAATAAAATAAAACTATGATCCTAAAATCTGGACGAATAAAGGCAGCGAAACAGAAAAAATTACTGTGTGAGTAAGCAATAAGAGACATAGATACACAATTCCACGTAAGTCGTCGCTGAAAAAATAGAATATGCATTGTGTAGCCGATAAAGCTTCGTCTCAAACGTAGTGTGTGGTGTCAAAATAAAGAAGATCCTGATCAGATATACATTCTACACGAGCACAAGACCTGGTCAAGAAAATTAATGATTAATGGCACAAAAACGAGCAATGTCGCTTCTCAGTTCCGTCAACATTTACTTAGGTGTGGGACGTAACTTCTAAATCGAACAGTTAGCGGCACTGCTCAGTATTATAAAGTAGCAGGCAGACGCCGTACAGCCTAACAATTCTCCTATCAAAACTTGTCAGAAACAATAGAAACACACTTATCAGCCAGAACATTACGACCACCGATCTACTATCGATACAAATTCGGCACTTGGCGAGGAATGACTGCTAACCAGACACACACACCGTGCATATCGTTATCAGTGAACCTGCTATCCGTCTGTAGAATGGGGAAGGTGTGTGATCTGTCTGAGTTTGACCGAGCGCGGACTGTGATGGCCCGGAGGCTCAGCGCTTGTCGAGTGTTCGAGGAGTACTGTGACGAGTGTCTTCAACACCTGGCGGAACCAAGGTGAAAACATATCCAGACGTCAGGAGTTGGGTTGCCACCTCTCATTACAGGTGCCGGACGTCGTAGGCTGGGCAGACTGGTAAAACAGAACAGGCGCCGAACTGTGGTGGAACTAACGTCAGTCTTTAATACTGGGCAGATTACAAGAGTGTTTGAACACACAGTGCACCAAACACTCCTAAAAATGGGCCTCCGCAGCCGACGACCCGTACATGCGCCAATGTTAACACCACGACATCGGCAACTAAGACTGAAATGGGCACGTGACCATCGGCACTGGACACTGGTGCAGTGGCAGAGTGTTGCACGGTCTGAAGAATTCCGATGAGAGGGCACGAAACCGTCGCCTTCCAGGGGAACAGCTCCTTGACACTTGTACTGCGGAACAGAGACAAGCTGCCGGCGGCTCCATTATGCTCTGGGGAACATTCACGTGGGCATCCGTGTGTTCAGGGGAGCTCGTGCAAGGCACCATGACGGCCAAGAAGTATCGTACACTGGTTGCAGACCACGTACACCCCTTCATGATGATCATGTTTCCCGACTGCAGCGGAATTTTTCAACAAGGTAATGCGCCATGTCACAAGACCAGGAGTGTGAAAGGAGTGTTTCGAGGAACACAGTGGCGAGTTCCAAATGATGTCCTAGTTTCCCACCTCATCAGATCTGAACCTGATCGAACACATCTGGGATGTGATTGGACGTTGCGTCATAGCTCATGCCCCCCCCCCTCCCCCCCCCCCCTGCACCCCAGAATTTTGGGAATCAGGTGACTTGTGCGCTCAGGTGCTGTGCCAATTCCCTCGAGCGATATACCAAGGTTCCAAGAGCGTCGGCGCTGTTGTCTCTGCTATAGGTGGACATACCGGCTGTTCGGTAGTTGGTCATAATGTCCCGGCCAGTCAGTGCATTTTATGGAGTAAAGGATAAATCTCTCGATAATATTTGTACGTAGCCGCATGCCACGGTTTACATGTAGCCGAAATAATGTGTATGAAATAAACCCAGTACATCTGAGAAGAAACAAAACTCATTGTTGTGGATCAATGTCATAAGCTCCTTAATGTAATTATGTATAATGATTATGTACAATTCATATGAAGTTTGTTACCCACAATTTTATACGCCCACAGGTGTTTCATTGCTGTTGACATGTTGTTCATAGGGCTGTTTGCTTCTGGAATAAATCAGAGATGAGTATACAGCTATTGGATTATTTATTATTGGTTATATTTATATCGGCTGTTGTCCTGGTATCCCTCAGAGTAAGGATGGGTGAAGTGAAAACATATTTTCATGTCGTGGCTTATAGAATGAACTTTCTGCAATAAATACAAGCACTTGTTACTATATGTTTGGAAAAGGTACGTTACGCTTGAACGCAGAAGACATGTTGAATGCGAAAATGTTGCTTTAGTCAGTTGTGCACATTATTCTGTTCCTCTTTGCTTTGAACACTGCATTGCAATGCCACACCTATACTTTGAAGACCATTGCTACACTATCAGGACAGCAGAAAAGTTTGAATTTTCTCATTTTGAGAGAGCTGAAGAGCGATCTGTTTAATTGTTGAACACCATACAACAGCCAAGAACGCATAAAATATTTTTTTTATTTAAGACAACCTGTTTCAACAGACTATCTTCAGGTCTTAAAATCATTTTGTCGTAAAACATGTTCATTTTACGCTGACCTCGCACACAAGATGTCAAATGGATAAAAACATCACATTTCATCATTTACCTACTATTTTCCAATAATCTACAAATCCGGCGAGGAAATGTTAAATTTTATTAAATAAGATATATTACACACTTTAAAGCCTGAAAACCAGTCTCATTCTAAACAACACGCTTAAGGCCCGCCCCTCCCCCCAGAACATTTGGTTTTATTTCCAACATCGCCTAACAAAGCTACATAAATTGAGGCAAATTAGCAGGAAAAATCACGTTGCGAATAAAGTTTTAACTTTGGCTTCTTATATCTCATTGATCAGGGGCATGATAAACATGAACCATTGAATACACCAACTAAGCAACATTATATTTTCTAACATAAAATATCATTCACGTACTGCTTTTCAATTTTTTTCAAAATCAGTTCAAACTTTATTTTCGTATAAATTCCGAAAACAGTTCATATTCACTTTGCTTTTACAAAATCTGTTTTCCACAATAGCTTTCAAACTAATCGCAGTTGGAAAGAGCATGTTTTCAAGCATCCAAAAATTCACGCGATTTTCCAACGTGCACAAACAATATCTGAAAATGACGGACAAATTTGGGGAAATATACCACAGGAACATGCTACATTGCACCAATCTGTGGTCCGTGTTTCGTGGCATCCAGCGTTTATTGCCACCTAATATCTCAGTATATTGCGTTGGTTCATGGTGACATTATCTCCACCACTTCAAGAACATGAACCGGCAAATCCATTACCACAGGGGTCAGGCAATGCCATCCAGATTTTCAGGCCTGTAATTTGGTTTCTCAATTTAGGTTCCAAAGATTTTGCTGAAAATTATTAGTTTGTTGTTCAAGATGCTGCTCAGGGGTTTCATTGAGAAAATTCGCAAGCTATATTACATCCTTTTGTAGATTATTACGTCAAGGAGGGGATGTAGAAAAATATTTGTGCTTGCATTATTTCAGATCACTTGCAACATGATTCACTATATGTACCTGTGTTTATTCGACAATTTATTGAACTTTTGCCGACTGAAACAACCCAAAGTTATGATCCAGAAATCGAATTTCACCTTATTGCGTTATTGGAGGAAAGAGAGGTTGTATTTATCAGGACAAGTTGTTTCAGTCAAATATCTTTTATAGTTCTTGATTTATGACGTGTTGAAATCTGTCTTTTGATAGGCGTGGCACAAAGAAATTACCTATATACTCAAAATTTACAAAGTGGTGAACGTTCCGTTTGGAGGCTGAATGTCATATCTTTGATTCTCCACCTATTTCTCTGACATCACATTCTTGATATGAGGGCAAATCAGAAAGCTTTGCCCCTATATTTTTAGCCGAATTTCTGTTGTAAATACGAAGTCAACATATCCATTCCCAGTGTTGGACCTTTCTTGGTTCATACCGGTCTTACCTGCCGGTAGCTCCACTACATGGCGCTGCTGTCAGTTGTTAAAGATGGCGGCTGTGCTTCACATGTCCAGGTGAAACGTCCCCTTTTGAACAATTATACATGACTGTGCTTAAACTGACACAATATTTTTAGCGCAACGCAATCTGACTCTCAATAATCCCTACAAAAGAATGGCCCTGACTAACATTAACCTATACCTTTCACAAATCACTTACCTCACAAAAATCTTCGTTACTCGAACTACAGCAATACAGCGAGCGCCACTACTGCCAGCTAAATAAAAGATTCAAGCTACGGAAGGCACTAACTACTGACAGGCATAGTTAGCAAATGAAAGATTTTAATAGAGAACAAACAATGTATTTACCTTAATAGTGTTGAAAACTCATAACATACATAGCAGGTCATGACATCCAGTCTTACAAATTTCAAAACTCCGCCATCTCTCTCCCCACATCCACCACTGCTGGCGGCTCACCTCCAACTGCGCAACGCTACGCGCTGTTAACATCCAGCTGCCGCTGCCCAACACTACAATGGCAGACAACAATGCAAACTAGCCACAGACTGCACACAGCACAGCCAGTGATTTTCATACAGAGCGCTACGTAACGTTGCCAATAAGAAAACATAAACAGCCTACTTACACAGGGCATTAGAGCAACGAAGTCTGATTCGTTTTCTATGGAGCAAGGGGAGAAACCCCCTCGGCGTCTTCAGGGAAATCCAGCCCACATATGGGAAAAACTGTCTAGCTTTGAGAACTTTGGGGTGGTGGTATTGTGAGTTCGACAAAGGCCGTGAAGTCTTGCATGACAATGAGCGTTCGCTGACTGACGATAACATTTCCCGCGTGGACGCAGTGGTGAAAGAAGATCGGCGTGTGCACATCACGGCCGTTTCCAGGGAGCTTGGCGTATTGTATGGAAGTGCTTACCACACTGTTCACAAGTCCTTAGGGTACTGCAAGGTTCCATGTCAGTGGGTACCTAAGCAGTCGGATGACTTGATGAAAGACAAGCAAATGATATCTTCAATGAGTCATCTAGAACAGTGAAGGGTGAAGATTTCCTGGATCGTATTGTTACTGGCGATGAAACGTGGATATTGCATTTCACACAGGAATCCAAGCGGCAGAGCATGATTTGGGAACATCGTGATTCACCTGTAGCCGGCGAAGGAAAATATTTCAGACACTGCTCCGCTCAGAATCCACACGAAAAGTCCTCAGGAGCTAGAATGACGACAGTTTCCATTGTGACAGGCAACTGAACGATGTTCCCACGCCCTGCAGACGATTCACCCTTTCTGTAAGAACATTGCGCCACTGCAGCCACACTGAATATGATCTGACCCTCTTGGAGTGTAGCGTGGTAGCGGTTTTTGTTCTGGTATAGAGGGTGCATCTACTATGTACCATTGAAAACAATCTGAACGTAATGCGAAGCAGAAAGTGTGTTTATTCTCTTGCAGCCCACCATGCTCCCTTGTTGAGCACTTTGAAGATGTACCTGTGCGAAGACAACCATTGATCGATTCTTAGGCGCCTGTGGCGAGGAACCCCTTTGACACCACTCAGATTCCACATGCCTGGAAGTATGGTGTGCCTGATACGCGTTTTCCTCAGCCATCAACAGGAAAACCGCGTTTTCGATTATAGGTGTCGTGACTCTGACCTCCATCGCAGAGGCATCAAGGAAAGAGACGGGGTGTTGTTGAGGGACGGGGTGGGTGTGACGACCTTCCCATCATGTGACGTGTCCACGGTGGTGTGGGGACGGATTTTTGATGAAATTTTCTGCCAGTGCTACCTCATCAACCCATCTTACACGTCACATGAACCTCCGAGCTCTGGCCTTTTCTTCACATGTGTCGACACATTGCTGTCTGAAGCATCGCTGAGCCCAAGCGTAACTTCTCAGGGCACCACACTTTTGTACCATTACATGGGAAGATTGTAAGCATCTTTCAGCCATATTTCACATGTCTGTGTCACAATGGGGAAAAATGACAGGGTTTCAAAGAAGTGACCATCTAATTCTTTTGTGCAGTGTAGAACATAGCAGTCAACCGAAATGTAGGCAGCAGTTTCGTTAGATAATTCGTAGCACTTTCGAAGTGTTCTACCAATAAAACATTAACTTCACTTCGTCTACCGCACAGTTTTAGTCTTTCGTAATTGTCATCTCTTGGTTTTCTAAGACTAACATGCTTACAAACGGAAGTCTGAGGCCTTTTAAAAGTTTGTACAATAACGCATTACGCCCAAAAAATTATGATATTTACAGCACTTGATTGCCATCTTCATATATGATTACTGTATTAATAGCTTCGTCAAGAAATATAATACTATCCGCTAAGCATTCTAAACATCACGGTATCTTACAAAATACTAGCGAACCCTGCACTGTTTCGCAGTTGCTAAATATGTATGAAATTGGATATACATCATAAAAACCTTATCCCCCTTCTCTCTGCCCAGCTCCTCTTCCCCATCTCTTTGTCCACCTCTGTCCCATTCCCCCTATCTCTGGATTTCAGCACCTCCTGCCTCTCTCTATCCATGTATTCCTCCCTCTCCTCTATATTCATCTCCTCCCCCCTCTCTGTCCACTTACCCCTCTATCTAATTTTGAACCTTCTTCACTTATATTAAAACGAAACGTTGATTGGGAACTGAAGTCGCTTAAAATGAATGGGTAAATCGGTTGAGATCATTGGTATACGGGGTATACGAAACACTACTGGATCCGTCAGCATAGTAGCTTCAATGACAGCATTTCGCATAATTTTAATCTGTGACTGGTTAGGATTACAATGTTTCGAACGATTCACATTCCACAGTAGTATTCTAATCATAAGTTCAGAAACTTTCAATACAAGTTTACGGTTTTCCGTAAAACCGACAACGAGGAAGAACACAAAACAGCACATTGTTGTGTATACCAGTTTTTTGGAAGTATATACAAGGATAAAGAATGTATATGAGAGAAACAGTTTGTCTCACGGTCCTCCTATCGTAGTTGAAACAGACTGCGAGAAAGAATTGGAAATACCACATTTTCACACCACAGCATTTACTTCGCAGTTGTTTTAACAGAAAACCTGTACATCTTCGCTTAAGAAAAATATATATATAGCGTAAGTGTGTCGGAATGTTTATTGGATTAAAGTGCAAAAAATCGGAGGAAATCCGTCAACAACAGTTCCATATTTTTGCTAACAACTTTTCCATTTTTGTATTATATATATATATATATATATATATATATATATATATATATATATATATATATATATATATGTCTGTACTAACGTACTTTGGGGTACAGTATAAAAATCTGAAGTAAATCTGTGAAGAACTTTTCGATATACTTGACAACAGGGTGTTACAAAAAAAGGAACGGCCAAACTTTCAGGAAACATTCCTCACACACAAATAAAGAAAAGATGTTATGTGGACATGTGTCCGGAAACGCTTAATTTCCATGTTAGAGCTCATTTTAGTTTCTTCCACCTACGCTCAATGGAGCACGTTATCATGATTTCATACGGGATACTCCACCTGTGCTGCTAGAACATGTGCCTTTACAAGTACGACACAACATGTGGTTCATGCACGATGGAGCTCCTGCACATTTCAGTCGAAGTGTTCGTACGCTTCTCAACAACAGATTCGGTGACCGATGGATTGGTAGAGGCGGACCAATTCCATGGCCTCCACGCTCTCCTCACCTCAACCCTCTTGACTTTCATTTATGGAGGCATTTGAAAGCTCTTGTCTACGCAACCCCGGTACCAAATGTAGAGACTCTTCGTGCTCGTATTGTGGACGGCTGTGATACAATACGCCATTCTCCAGGGCTGCATCAGCGCATCAGGGATTCCATGCGACGGAGGGTGGATGCATGTATCCTCGATAACGGAGGACATTTTGAACATTTCCTGTAACAAAGTGTTTAAAGTCACGCTGGTATGTTCTGTTTCTGTGTGTTTCCACTCCATGATAAATGTGATTTGAAGAGAAGTAATAAAATGAGCTCTAACGTGGAAATTAAGCGTTCCCGGACACGTGTCCACATAACATATTTTCTTTCTTTGTGTGTGAAGAATGTTTCCTGAAAGTTTGGCCGTACCTTTTTGTAACACCCTGTATATGTAATATAATATAATAATATGTAATGTAATATATATATATATATATATAATATGTAAAGGAAAAAATACATATATTAAATACATGAAGATATATAGAATATGTATGTCCAAAAGTTCAGTACAGTATTGGTTAAAAATGGGAAGTAAAATGGTCATGAATTTTTCGAGATTTTAGGAAACAAGGTTTCCCCATCATGTACCCATATATTAAAATACTGTATATGGCCTACGTCCATCCGAAAGTTCATTAGAGTATCGTGTAAAAACTTAAAGTAAATCGCTCAAGAAATTTTCGATATTTTTGACAACAACGTTAAAGGACGATTTGTCATTGAATAGTAGTATAAATTTTGTATATTTATGTACTACATATATTAAAAGAAAATGTAGGCTTTGCACAATTGTTTATTAGAGTGTTGTCTAAAAATCTGAAGTATATCGATCAATAGGACAAGCTCCTTTCGAGATTTTTGTTAACAAGTTTCTTTTCTTTATATGTATTCAAAAAATATATGAACCTTCTGTCCACCCGAACCTTTATTAGAGTATCGTGTAAAAAGCTGAAGAGAGTCGGTCAACATGGATTCGAGTTTTTTTGGTAAGAACGTTAAACAACGACTTAAATTTATGTAGTAGAATAGCTGTCAATGAATGTATACCACATCATCACTCATTAAAAGAGACTGACAGAGCATATTAATCGTATCTGAAGATGGCAATGAGGCACTGAAATCGGTAGTGTGAACAATATTATTTTTAAGCGATTTTGGACGTAATGAATTATTATGTAATCCCTAGGTATTTAGATGAGTTGACAACCTTTAAAATTGTATTACTTATCGTGATCGCCCCATTTCATGTCGTTGAATTTTAATATGAAGTAACATGTTCAAGATGTTCACTAGTAATCCTGTAATCAGACACTAAACGGTTTTGTTTTCTTTGTTGAAGGCATTCTGCGAAGGAACGTCTTGTATTGACAACGTTCGCACCTATACCACTAGCATGTGCGTAGCGGGCTGCCTACGACGGAGGACGGAGCACTTCGCTAATGACGGCAGGAGGAGGGAGGTTGCGGTGGCAGCGAGCGGCAGTAAGCGGCTAGGAAGGTTGTCCCGGCAGCTGACTCAGCTTTCTCGCATGCCCCAGCTGTGGCTGCGGCCGTGACCTAGGAGAGCAGGGCGCGGTCCCATGTCTTGGGCTGCAGTTCGCTAACCAGTCCGCCGGCTGGTCGCACATTAGCATAACCTGCCCTGCTGAGCACGTCCCGTTAGGGTGACCGACCTAGCGACGACCTCGCCCAAGGCTGCTCGTAAACAGACAGCTGGACGCCGGCACAGGGCCCTCTAGACTCCCATATGAGATATTAACAACAGCATAGCGAAGCTATGGCTATTTGGTCAGGAAATGACATTATTATGCACCGTAGTTGTATGCCAAGATATGTTATAAAACACCGACAAAATTTTGATGGTATTGTGATTGCTCGCTAAGTCTTAGAATCCCTAACAACTACTAAATGAAATGTGTTATTGTTTGGTGCCATTAGCGGTTTCGAACAGTTAATTCGTCATCGGATTAGAAAGGATATAAGACAGGGATGTAGTCTTCCACTCCTCTGTTCAATCTGTATATCTAAGAAGCAATAATGGAAATAAAACAAAGGTTCAGGAGTGGAATTAAAATTCAAGGTGAAAGGATATCAGTGATACGATTCGCTGATGACATTGCTATCCTCAGTGAAAGTGAAGAAGAATCATATAATCTGCTGAATGGAATGAACAGCCTAATGTGTACAGAATATGGATTGAGAGTAAATCAAAGAAAGACGAAAAGTAATGAGAAGTACAAGAAATGAGAACAGCGAAAAACTTGACTTCAGGACTGATGGTCACGAATTAGATGAAATTACGGAATTCTACTACCTACGCAGGAAAACAACTAACAAATGACGGATGGAGCAAGGAGGACATCAAAAGCAGAGTAGCATTGGAAAAAAGGGCATTCCTGGACAATAAAAGTCTACTAGTATCAAACGTAGGCCTTAATTTGAGGAATAAATTTCTGAGAATATGCGTTTGAAGCACAGCATTTTATGGTAGTGAAACATGGACTGTGGGAAAACTGGAACAGAAGATGTGGTGCTACAGACCAATGTTGAAAACTAGGTGGACTGATAAGATAAGGAATGAGGAGTTTCTGCAGAGGGTCGGAGAGGAAAGGAATATGTGGAAAACACTGACAAGGAGAAGGGACAGGATGATATGGCATATGTTAAGACACCATGGTACTAGAGCGAGCTGTAGAGGGCAAAACGGTAGGGGAAGACAGAGGTTGGAATACATCCAGCAAATAATTGAAGACGTAGGCTGCAAATTCTACTCTGAGAGAAATTTGTGGCGGACAGCATCAAACCAGTCAGAAGACTGATGACTAAAACAAAAATCATCATCTGATGGCTACACTCCATTTACAGGACAAACAAGACTCCACAAGGCACCTTAAGGTGTGTCACACTGGACAGTTCATTTATCATTATCACTTCTATCTTTCTTGTCCCAGTAATGAATGGTGCACAGAGGAATGACTGTTAGTACGCTAGAAAGAAATCGATTTCGATCAAGAAAACCATCCTTGAAAACAGCTATGGATGGAACGGCATACGTTTCAGTTCAACTTAACAGATTCGTGGGAACGAGACTACACGAAGGCTTGACCTCCACATTGCCAGAACTTGTCCTGCATAATAAAGAACGCCCCTGTCTTTGAACAACTGCGCAGAACATAGACAATGTTTAACAGAATAGACACCAATCATGGCAGAAGCATGGACACTCTTAATACCTGGAGCAAGACTCCTTCTCCAAATTGCAATTGTGGAGGAGCCAGGTAAACCGTTCCTCACATAGTTATAGAATGTCCCAACAGATGATTATATCTGTCACTGTTTACATTATGTTTAATATTGTGCTTAAAAACCACACGCTAAATAAATATTATTGTTGTGGTCTTCAGTCAGAAAACTGGTTTTTATTTATTTATTTACACGCCAAGTTCTGGAGGACCAAATTGAGAAGCAAATTTCCGAGGTCATGAAACGTGTCACTACATGAAATTACAACAGAAAAGAAATAACACATATAAATAAATGTTTATGTACCCGAAAAAATCAATCATCAGTTTCAGTAAACGCAATCAACAATACAACAAGAATCAGATTAATTTTTTAAGGAACTCCTCAACAGAATAGAAGGAGTGAGCCATGAGGAAACTCTTTAGTTTAAATTTGAAAGTGCGTGGATTACTGCCAAGATTTTTGAATTCGACTGTTAGCTTATTGAAAACGGATGCAGCAGTATACTGTACACCTTTCTGCACAATAGTTAAGGAAGTCCGATCCAAATGCTGGTTTTATTTCTGCCGACTATTAACTGAGTGGAAGCTGCTTATTCTTGGGAACAAGCTAATATCGTTAACAAGAAATGACAGAAAGGAATATATATATTGGGAGGCCAATGTCAAAATACCCAGACTCGTGAACAGGGGTCGAGAAGAGGTTCGTGGACTTACACCACTTATTGCCTGAACCGCTCGTTTCTGAGTCAAAAATACCCTTTTAGAATGGGAAGACTTACCCCAAAATATAATACCATACAACATAAGCGAATGAAAATAAGCAAAGTAGACTACATTTCGCGTCGAACGATCACTCACTTCAGATAGCGTTCGAATAGTAAAAATGGCAGCATTATGTCTTTGAACAAGATCCTGAACGTGGGATTTCCACGACAGCTTAATATCTATCTGAACACCTAGCAATTTGAACTGTTCAGTTTCACTAATCATATGACCATTCTGTGAAATTAAAACGTCGGGTTTCGTTGAATTGTGTGTTAGAAACTGTAAAAACGAGCCGTACTGAGATTTAGCGTTAGTTTATTTTCTAAAAGGCATGAACTTAGGTCATGAAATGCGCTATTTGAAACAGAGCCAATGTTGCACACAACATCCATTACTACTGCGCTAGTGTCATCAGCAAACAGAAATATTTTAGAGTTACCTGTAATACTAGAGGGCATATTATTTACATAAATAAGGAACAAGAGTGGTCCCAACACTGATTCCTGGGGCACCTGCCACTTGACAGTACCCCACTCAGACCCCACATCACAGCCATTCTCAACATTGTGAATAATGATGTTTTGCTGTCTGTTGCTAAAGTAATAGGTGAACCAATTGTGAGCTACTCCCCGTATTCCATAATGGTCCAACTTCTGGAGCAATATTTTGTGATCAACACAAAAAAGGGCTTATTTAAATAAAAAAATATACCAATCATTCGAAACCTTTTGTTTAACCCATCCAGTATCTCACAGAGAAACGAGAATACGCCATTTTCAGTAGTTAAACCACTTCTAAAGCAGATCTGTACATTTTATAGAAAATCGTATGATACAAAGTGATCAATTATCCTTTAATATATAGCCTTTTCAATAACTTTTGCCAACACTGATGGAATAGAAATAGGTCTAATATTATCAACATTATCCCTTTCTCCCTTTTTATAAAGCAGCTTAGCTACTGAGTACTTTAATCGTTCAGAAGCTGATCTTTGCTAAAGGAAAAATTACAAATGTGGCTAAATACAGGGCTAACATGTGCAACACAATACTTTAATATTCTGCTAGGCACTCCATCATTACCATGAGAGACCTTAGTCTTCAGTGATTTAATTATTGACTCAATCTCCCTCTTGTCTGTATCATAGAAGAGTATTTCAGACATCAATCTCGGAAATGCATTTGCCAAGAAAGTCATTTGATTCACTGTAGAAACTAAATGTTTATTTAATTCACCAGCAGTGCTCAGAAAATGATTGTTAAATACTGTACATATATCTGACTTATCAGTAACAGAAATATTTTTACTGCCAACTGACTTTATATCTTCGACTTGTACTGCTGACCAGACATTTCCTTCACAGCTGACCATATGGTTTTAGGTTTACCCTGTGAATTAGCTATTCTATTTACTAACCACATACTTTTTGCCTACCTAATAACATTTTTAAGCACCTTACAACACTGTTTGTAATGAGCTACTGTAGCTTGATTGTGACTACTTCTAACATTTTTATATAATTCCCGCTTTGTTCTACAAGATATCCTTATGCCACTAGTCAACCACCCGGGCTGCCTATTACTACCAGTACCCCGTTTAGAACGTTCTAATGGAAAGCAACTCTTAAAGAGCATGAGAAATGTGTTAAGGAAAGCATTATATTTATCATCTATGTTATCGGCACAATAAAAACTCTGCCACCCTTGTTCCTTGACAAGGTTTAAAAAACTCTCTATTGCTGTTGGATTACCTTACCTACGTAGTTTCTAATTAAATGTGACATTTGTTTGAGTACTAAAGGCTTTTCGTGTCAAAATTTGTACATCATGGTCTGAAAGGCCATTCACCCTTTTACTAACAGAATGCCCATCTAGTAATGAAGAATGAATAAAAGTATTGTCTATGGCTGTGCTACTGTTACCCTATACCCTAGTTAGAAGAAACACAGTCTGCATCAGATTATACGAATTTATGAGATCCACCAACATCCTTTTCCTTGCACAATCATGTAGAAAATCAATATTGATGTCACCACATATAACTAATTTCTGGTACTTCCTACAAAGTGAATCAAGAACCCTCTCTAGCTTGAGCAGAAATGCTTTGAAGTCAGAATTAGGGGGCCTATAAACAACAACAGTCAGCAGTTCAGTTTCGCTAAATTCAATTGCCTCTGTACAATATTTAAATATCTGTTCAGTGCTGTGCCATGACACATCTACAGACTCAAATAGATACTGTTTTTTACGTGCATAGCCACTACCCTATCCCACAAGGACCTCGTTGAAAAACAGCCAGCTAATCTGTATCCTGTTAAAGGAAGCCTCTGAATTGTCAAATTATTTAAGTGGTGTTCTGATATACCAATAATTTCAGAGTCAACATCTATAAGCAGTTCACTAACTTTATCTCTAACACCTCTTATATTTTGAAGAAATATGCAAATTCCTTCTCTACTTGGAAACATTACATCCTCAGCGAGCCCTTAGTTAGAGGGACTTCCTTTAAGCAGGTATAATTGTCAGCTGACTTCAATCTTAAGAAGGCGCAGCTCTAACACCAACTACTACTGGAATTTTTCCCCAGCCCCATGTTAACGCGCCTAACAGCCGCATTAAGATGACGCCGATATGACGCTGAAACAGTTGCACGAAAAGCACATTTGTGCCACCATTTTGAGTAGCTGTCTTTACCAGCTGACCACCTACATCATATTCCCTGTCCCTATCAAGACTGTTCCCTTCTCCACCCACTATCATTACCTGATCCTCCTTCGTAAAATTCCTACACAACTCCCCTATGCTGTCAGTCACTTGAGCCAACCCTGCACTAGGCATCAGAATGCTGGTGACCTGGTACTGACTCTGATTCAGTTCTTTACACTACTCTATCCTGAGCAATTTTCTCCATATCTGCACAACTACCGCAGATTGCATCCATTCAAATGTGCTTAATGTAGTCAAGCCTTAGTGTCCGTCCACAATTTTACCTCCGACTCTTCCCTCTCCTACAGCACTGACAATCCTTTGATGCCTCATGATGACTATCAATCGACCGCTTCTTGTCGCATATTTCGCTTCCCCCAGATTCGACTTAGTATCTCTTCGTAGGTTAACACTCTAAACATTTAATCCGGCATTCTTCTATGGCACCACATTTCAGAAGCTTCAATTCTCATCTTGTCTGAACTTTTTATCGTTCACGATTCACTTCTGTACAACGCTACACCCCCCCCCCCCCCCACCCCCACAAATATCCTCTGATACTACACCGAAGAGCCAAAGAAACTGGTACACTTGCCGAATATCGTGTAGGGCCCCCGGGAGCACGAAGGAGTGTCTCCAACAGGACGTGGCGTGGACTCGGCTAATGTCTGAAATAGTGCTGAAGGAAACTGACACCATGAATCCTGCAGAGCTCTCCATAAATCCGTAATAGTACGAGGGGATGGATATCTCTTCTGAAAAGCACGTGCAAGGCGTCCCAGATATCCTCAATAATAATCATGTCTGGGGAGTTTGGTGGCCAGCGGAAGTGTTTAAACTCAGAAGAATGTTCCTGGAGCCACTGTGTAGCAATTCTGGACGTGTGGGGTGTCCCATTGACCTGCTGGAATTGCCCAAGTCCGACAGAATGCCCAATGGACGTGAATGGATGCAGGTAATCAGACAGGATATTTACGTACGTGTCACCTGTCAGAGTCATATCTAGACGTATCAGGGGTTCCATATCACTCCACCTGCACACGCTCCATACCGTTACAGAGTCTCCAACAGCTTCAACAGTTCCCTGCTGACATGCAGAGTCCATGGATTCCTGATGTTGTCTCCATACCCGTACAAGTCCATCCGCTCGAGACAATTTGGAACAAGACTCTTCAGAGCAGACAATATGTTTCCAGTCATCAACAATCCAATGTCGGTGTTGATGAGAACAGTCGAGGAGTAAAGCTTTGTGTCGTGCAGTCATCAAGGGTACACGAATGGGTCCTCAGCTCCGGAAGCCCATACCGATGATGTTTCGTTGAATGATTCGCGCACTGACACTTGTTGATGGCCCAGTACTGAAATCTGCAGCAATTTGCGGAAGGATTGCACTTCTGTCACGTTGAACGATTCTCTTCAGTAGTCGTTGGTTCCGTTCTTGCAGGATCTTTTTCCGGCCCAAGCGATGTCGGAGATTTGATGTTTTGCCTGATTCTTGATATTCACGGTACACTCGTAAAATGGTCGTACTGGAAAATCGCCACTTCATCGCTACTTCGGAGATGCTGTGTCCTATCACTCGTGTGCCGACTATAACACCCCGTTCAAACTCACTTAAATGTTTATTACCTGGCATTGTAGCAGCAGTAACCGATCTAACACCCGAGCCATACACTTGTTGTCTACTATAGGCGTTACCGACCGCAGCGCCGTATTCTGCCTGTTTGCATATCTCTGTATTTGAATACGCGTGCCTATACCAGTTTCTTTAGCACTTCAGTGTGTTTTCTGACACGTAAATTTGTATTCAATGTTAATAAATTTTCTGTTTTTAGAAGCGTTTTCTTTACTACTGATAGTCTTCGTTTTATATCCTCCCTACTTCGCCCATGGTCAGTTATGTTGCTGCCCAAATAACAAAACTCATTTACTACTTTTAGTGTTTTATTCCGTAATCTAATTACCTCAGCATCACCTGATCTCGCTCAATTGCATTCCATTACCCTTGCTTTAATTTTGTTCATTTCCATCTTATAACATCTTTTGGAGACACTATCCATTTCGTTCAGCTAATCTTGCAAGTAATTTGAAATTTCTGTCAAAATTACCATGTGATTGGCAAAGCTCAACTGTTTTATTTCTTTTCCCTGAACTTAAATTCATTTTCCAAATTTGTCATTCGCTTCCTACTTCTTCAGCGTACCGACTGTAAAAACCCAGTTTCACTCCCTTCTCAGCCACTGCTTCCTTTTCATTAATAATCCTGATCATATTGAGCACCGCAGCGGACAGATTTTAATGATTAATAAAAACCACTTCAGCTGTATAATTACACGTTTGTTATGCTAGAAACGGTTTCGTCTTAGAACGTCAATACCGATATTCTAAGAACCAAAGCGGTCATAGGACAATAAATGTATAATTATAAAACTGAGGTGATTTTCATTAGTAATTACAATCCTTTTCGTGTCATTCGGCTCTCACAACTGCAATGTGGTTTCTGTACAAGCTGTAGATAACCTTCTTGAGGTTGGAGCTCCTCTGTCCGCACTTCCTCGCAAATCTAGTGTTTTTGGAGACGATCCGCCTTGAGCAAAACACAGTTTTTATCTTTTCTTTTATTTCCCAGACATGTTTCACTGAAGTTCCAGCATCGTCAGTGGAGTTTTATCATCTTTCTATAAAGCTGTAGAAATGCTCATTACTACTTGAACGCACATAAGTTTGAGTTTTAAAACAGTATTTACAATTTTGAAAAACACACAAAATTTTCTTTATATACTTTTTTATCACATGTTGTGGTTTTCCTGCATTTTAATGTTTTTTATTGCAGTTGTTTTCTTTCATACTTTGTCATCTGCAACAGTATAGCACTTAATGAAGAACAATAATTTACTTCGAAATTTTACGTCTGGGAGCATTATGGTTATGCATTTCATTAAGTAATTCTGTGTGGAGGACCGTGTGCGTGTGTGTGTGTGTTTGCTATGCGTTTCACTTATTTTTTCTGTTTTTACGATTATCTTCAATAAAAGGTACACAGTGAAGATAATGGAGGAAGTAGAAAAGTAAGTAAAATATATTGCAAAAACACATACACAATCTTCCACATAGAATTAGTTAATGTTAGGCATTACCATAACATTGCCTGTCGTAAAATTTCGAAGTAAATAACTGTTATACGATAAGTTCTATGAGGCTGCAAAGGACAAACTGTGAAAGAACACAACTGCAACAAAAAAACATAAAAATCCAGGAAAACCACAACATGTGGTGAAAAGGTACACAAAACTTTGTCTTATTTTTCAAATTTGTAAATACTGTCTTAAAAACTCAAATTTATGTGTGTACATGCAGTGTTGCTGGTGCAGCATTTTGTGCGCGGACAGACATCTCAATCATGTACCACAAATGTTCGATGAGTGGCCAACTCATTCGATCGAATGTTCTTCAAGCCAATCGCGGAAAATTGTTGCCCGAGACATGGCGCATTGTAATCAATAAAAATTACATCGTTGTTTGGGAACATAATATCCATGAATGGCTGAAAATAGTCATCAAGAAAACCCATTCCACTACATGTAAACACATTCCACAGTGTCGTGGAGCCATCACCAGTATTCACAGCGCTTTGTTGATAACTTGACTCCATGGCTTCGTGGTGTCTCCACCACACTCGAACCCTACCATCAGCTTTTACCATCTGAAATCAGGACTCATCTGACCAAACCACAGTTTTCCAGTCGCCCAGGGTCCAATGGATACGCTCAAGAACCCAGGGGAGGCGCTGCAGCCGATGTCGTGCTGCTAGCAAACGCAGTCGCGTCGGCAATCTGCTGCCATAGCCCATTAACGCCGAATTTCGTGGCGCTATCTTAAATGGCTCTGAGCACTATGGGACATAACTAATGAGGTCATCAGTCCCCGAGAACTTAGAACTACTTAAACCTAACTAACCTAAGGACATCACACACATCCATGCCCGAGGCAGGATTCGAACCTGCGACCGTAGCGGACACGCGGTTCCAAACTGAAGCGCTTAGAACCGCACGGCCACACCGGCCGGCTGCGCTATCTTAAAGAACAAGTTCGTCCAACACCCTAAATTAATTTCTGCGGTATTCCTTCTCGGTAAGCTCTGACAAGTCTATGAAAACGTCACTATTCAAGGTCTTAAAGAGGAAGCGATCGGCCAATGCGTTGTCCGTAGTGAGAGGTAATGCCTGAAATTTGGTATAAGCAATTGCCGCCGCACTCTATTGTTGAGTGATAGCTGCCGGTCACTGCATTGTTCGTGATGAGAGGTAATGCCTGAAATTTGGTATAAGCAAATGCCACCGCACTCTGTTGTTGAGTGTTGGCTGTCGGTCACTGCATTGTTCATGGTGAGAGGTAATGCCTGAAATTTGGTATAAGCAATTGCCGCCGCACTCTGTTGTTGAGTAATAGCTGCCGGTCACTGCATTGTTCGTGATGAGAGGTAATGCCTGAAATTTGGTATAAGCAATTGCCGCCGCACTCTGTTGTTGAGTGATAGCTGCCGGTCACTGCATTGTTCGTGATCAGAGGTAATGCCTGAAATTTGGTATAAGCAAATGCCACCACACTCTGTTGTTGAGTGTTGGCTGTCAGTCACTGCATTGTTCATGGTGAGAGGTAATGGCAGAAATTTGGTATAAGCAATTGCCGCCGCACTCCGTTGTTGAGTGATGGCTGTCGGTCACTGCATTGTTCGTGATGAGAGGTAATGCCTGAAATTTGGTATAAGCAAATGCCACCGCACTCTATTGTTGAGTGATAGCTGCCGGTCACTGCATTGTTCGTGATGAGAGGTAATGCCTGAAATTTGGTATAAGCAATTACCACCGCACTCTGTTGTTGAGTGGTGGCTGTCGGTCCATGCATTGTTCGTGGTGAGAGGGAATGGCTGAAATTTGGTATAAGCAAATGCCACAGCACTCTGTTGTTGAGTGTTGGCTGTTGGTCACTGCATTGTTCATGGTGAGAGGTAATGCCTGAAATTTGGTATAAGCAATTGCTGCCGCACTCTGTTGTTGAGTAATAGCTGCCGGTCACTGCATTGTTCGTGATCAGAGGTAATGCCTGAAATTTGGTATAAGCAATTGCCGCCGCACTCTGTTGTTGAGTGATAGCTGCCGGTCACTGCATTGTTCGTGATGAGAGGTAATGCCTGAAATTTGGTATAAGCAAATGCCACCGCACTCTGTTGTTGAGTGTTGGCTGTCGGTCACTGCATTGTTCATGGTGAGAGGTAATGCCTGAAATTTGGTATAAGCAATTGCCGCCGCACTCTGTTGTTGAGTGACAGCTGCCGGTCACTGCATTGTTCGTGATCAGAGGTAATGCCTGAAATTTGGTATAAGCAATTGCCGCCGCACTCTGTTGTTGAGTGAGAGCTGCCGGTCACTGCATTGTTCGTGATGAGAGGTAATGCCTGAAATTTGGTATAAGCAAATGCCACCGCACTCTGTTGTTGAGTGTTGGCTGTCGGTCACTGCATTGTTCATGGTGAGAGGTAATGCCTGAAATTTGGTATAAGCAATTGCCGCCGCACTCTGTTGTTGAGTAATAGCTGCCGGTCACTGCATTGTTCGTGATCAGAGGTAATGCCTGAAATTTGGTATAAGCAATTGCCGCCACACTCTGTTGTTGAGTGAGAGCTGCCGGTCACTGCATTGTTCGTGATGAGAGGTAATGCCTGAAATTTGGTATAAGCAAATGCCACCGCACTCTGTTGTTGAGTGTTGGCTGTCGGTCACTGCATTGTTCATGGTGAGAGGTAATGGCTGAAATTTGGTATAAGCAATTGCCGCCGCACACTGTTGTTCAGTGATAGCTGCCGGTCACTGCATTGTTTGTGATCAGAGGTAATGACTGAAATTTGGTATAAGCAATTGCCGCCGCACTCTGTTGTTGAGTGATAGCTGCCGGTCACTGCATTGTTCGTGATGAGAGGTAATGCCTGAAATTTGGTATAAGCAAATGCCACCGCACTCTGTTGTTGAGTGTTGGCTGTCGGTCACTGCATTGTTCATGGTGAGAGGTAATGGCTGAAATTTGGTATAAGCAATTGCCGCCGCACTCTGTTGTTGAGTGATAGCTGCCGGTCACTGCATTGTTCGTGATCAGAGGTAATGCCTGAAATTTGGTATAAGCAAATGCCACCGCACTCTGTTGTTGAGTGAGAGCTGCCGGTCACTGCATTGTTCGTGATGAGAGGTAATGCCTGAAATTTGGTATAAGCAAATGCCACCGCACTCTGTTGTTGAGTGTTGGCTGTCGGTCACTGCATTGTTCATGGTGAGAGGTAATGCCTGAAATTTGGTATAAGCAATTGCCACCACACTCTGTTGTTGAGTGGTGGCTGTCGGTCCATGCATTGTTCATGGTGAGAGGTAATGCCTGAAATTTGGTATAAGCAATTGCCACCGCACTCTGTTGTTGAGTGGTGGCTGTCGGTCCATGCATTGTTCGTGGTGAGAGGGAATGGCTGAAATTTGGTATAAGCAAATGCCACAGCACTCCATTGTTGAGTGATGGCTGTCGGTCACTGCATTGTTCATGGCGAGAGGTAATGGCTGAAATTTGGTATAAGCAAATGCCGCTGCACTCCGTTGTTGAGTGATGGCTGTCGGTCACTGCATTGTTCGTGACAAGAGGTACTGGCTGAATTTTGGTATAAGCAAATGCCGCCGTACTCTGTTGTTGAGTGATAGCTGCCGGTCATTGCACTGTTCGTGGTGAGAGGTAATACCTGAAATTTAGTATTCTCGGCACACTCTTGACATTGTGGATCTGGGAATACTGAATACCCTAACGCTTTCAGAAATGATATGTCCCATGCGCCTAGCTCCACCTACCACTACGCATTCAAAGTCTGTTAATTCACGTCGTGAGGCCATAATCATGTCAGAAATCTTTTGACGTCAATTGCCCGAGTACAAATGACAGCTCTGCCGTAGCACTGTTCTTTTACACCTTGTGCACAGAATACTACCGGCAACTACTGTATAGACGTGTATATCGCTTTTTGTCGCCTCAGTGTATTGGAAAGTCTTGCTCTGTTTTGGTGTTGGTGGCCTTTCAGGGGTTACAATCTATTTCAACTGCTGTACTGTACTTATTTCTGTCTGTAATGAATCAGAGTACTCGTCAAGTACTTAAAGTGCGAGTTGGAATGAGTCTCGCAACGAGTACTGAAGAGAACAATTTTAGAAGAATATGACTTCTTCCTCAGCTTTGGTGCGATGGTTTGGACAGTGACAGCCTGACTGTGAGACCGTCGATCCTCGAAACGCGCCGCTGTTATGCGAACATCGCTTTAAGAGTGTTGAATGCCAGTAAAGTATGACTATTTGAGGAAAGCGCTCTCCGTACGTACAGGAGGTGTAGCAGGTGTCGTTCTGCGCCTGCAGGAAGCACTCCTGGTCGGGGCGCGCGCTCTGCGGCGGGAACTCTCGGCCGCGCCCGTCTCGCTGTGACGTCAGCAGGCCGCCGCGACGCTGCCGCAGCCGCTGCCGCTGCGACGCCGCCTCGTCGGCGCCGTACATCATGGACAGGTCCAGGAACGAGCTCATCCGGTTCATCTGCCGGCCACACACGCCGCACCTTACTCACACCTCGTGTCGCTCCTCAATATCCCTTACAATATTAATAACATGTCATTAGTAGACAGCGGATTTTAGGTAAAAACCTATTTTGTTCCTGAGTTCCTATTTGCATAAAAATATGTACTTATGCGTTTCATGACTATTTACACTTAATAGCGTTAATTCTATAGGACCTAAAAAAGCCTATTTCGACGTTACTGCCTATTTAGGCTTAATCCTAAAAAGTGCCTATATCATCATATTAGACAGTGGCTCCCAGTTGTTCCACACTATACGACAGATGGAAAAAATATTTTCTGCCCAGAGTGCAGCAATGTGGCTAGTTCATATTCGCTCATGCTTCGTATTTGCCTAACACTTCGGTCTTTTTTTATTTTTTTATATCGCTTTTCCTGTTCATACCAAATACTTTTTATAGATGTTTTATTATTCATATCTAAAAAATAGATCACGGATCTTCAGGTTGAAACCTATTTTTTTTCCTAAGCTCCAATTTGCATATAAGTTGGTACTTATGAGTTTCATGACTAACTAAACTGAATACCGTTAGTTCTATAGGACCTAAAATTGCGTATTTCGACGTTGACGCCTAATTTTGCCTATTTCGGCATCAAAATCCTAAAAAGTACCTATTTCGTTAATTTGACATAGAGTTCTTGTGTTTTCAAAGATTAGAAAAAGGAAGTAAACTTAGGGCTTTACGTCTCGTCAAAGGTGAAGGTCGTTAGATACTGTTTACAATTCCTTTGCTTACCTTACTACCAACAGCACTCGGCACTGTTGAATGGTCATCCATCCAAGTATGCGCCGAGCCCGACAGTGTTTAACTTCGTTGAGCGAATGGGAACCGGTCAAAGATTTGAGTTACACATTAGAATCGAACGTGGGAGTACTAAATGTTATATTTGAAAATATTTCGTTCGTAGGATTCTGGCCAGCTGTGTATTTTCGCAAAGAAACAGTTTCATAGGCTTTAAGCTGAGCACGGATTAAAAAATCACAGTGTTAATCGTAGACGCCCTCTAAAGCTAAATTACTGCCCTTCGCGCATTTTCTCGCTGCTGTCTACGGGCAGTCCGATCAAAATTCGTGAAAGGTATTATACGTGAATTTTCAGGTTCGAAAAATAATTTGCCAGTAGTGAGATGTTTTCATCTGAAGCACCGGTAGATTCCATTCGCTTGTTCAGAAGGGGCGGCCATCTGTCACGTGCCATATGTTCAGCAACGAGTACGGTACTTCCCCTACCGCTCCCATGCACCGCAGTAAAAGGAAAAAAAAACACACACAAAACAGGTCATCGTTCACTTTTTCCCAGCGGAAACAAATCAGAACATTGTGTAGCGACCGACGTGTTAAGTGTTACTGACGTGCTAAGTGCAAAATGAATTCTAGTTTCTGTGTGAGAATACTACGCCATGCCGAAAACAGCTAGTTCAAAGTCTACTCATATAAGGCAGTGGCTGCAAGATTTTCCGCATTATACAACAGATGGGAAAATTATTTTCTGCCAAGCATGCAACAAGGAGGTTACTTGATGTTTTTCTTAGACTTCTTATTTTCCTGTCACTTAGGATTCTTTTTTATCGCTATCCTTTAGTAATGCGGAATACTCTTTATATGCGATTCTAAACTGCATTTCCCTTTTCTCTCGTATTAGGTTTCGAGTGTTAAGAACTCTCAGTTAACTCAGCATTCAGATGGAATCGCACATAAAGCTAATGTTGAACGAAAGTCAAAATTGAAGCAAACTCTTTTAACCAATAAATGTGGTGAATCCTCCGAAAAAAACAGTTCTGCAGTGATTTGTGTCATGCACTTGTGGCAGCAAACATCCCCTTTCGGAAACTAGGAAACCCTATTTTTAGAGGTTTTCTTGAGAAGTACTGCCATCAGTCTATTCCTGAAGAGTCAACTTTACGTAAGAATTATGTGGATTCAGCTTACAATGCTGCATTGCACAGAATCCGAGAAGACGTTGGAGAATCTTGTATATGGATTTCTGTGGATGAAACTACTGACAGTCTTGACCGTTACATTGCAAACCTGATTATTGGCAAGCTAGATCCAGATGGTTCATCCAGGGCTCATTTGATTTACTCAAAACAGCTTGCAAAAACTAACCAACAAACAATAGCACAGTTTGTGAACAATGGGCTTAAGGTGCTATACCCAAACGGAGTGGATGAGAATAAGGTGCTCAACTATTAAAAGTGTTCTACCCATTGATGTTGCACGTAACTTGTGTAGTGCATGGGATCAACCGCTTAGCAGAGCAAGTAAGGCTACAATTTCCTAAAGTAAATAAAGTAATATCTATGGTGAAGAAAATTTTTAAGGCACCATCACGAATACAGGCATTCAAAGAACAGCTTCCAGATGTCCCACTGCCGCCAGAGCCTGTTGTCACCCGCTGGGGCACGTAGCTGATAGCAGCAGAATACTATAGTACGCATCTCTCAGCTGTCCAGAAGGTGGTTGAAAATATACCGGAGGATGCTGCATCCGTAACTGCAGCAATGGAGTTACTCAAAGATTCTTCTTTAAAACGGGACTTATCTTACATTAGGGCCCACTACACATTTATGGCAAGAATAATTTCACAATTAGAAGGCTCAGGGAGACCTATCTACGACAATATTTCTTTGCTTGAAGAAGTTAAAATGAAAATTAATGAAGAGCCAGGTGAAGTAGGGGAAAAAGTACGGGCAAAAATGCAAACGGTTTTGCAGACGAACACTCGCCTGAAGGAGTTGTGTGCAGTTGCCGACATACTTAGTGGAAAATCCAGCACTCCTGACTATAGCATTCCTGTCCAACATGTGCCGAAAATGAAGTACGCCCCTGTCACATCTGTTGAAGTAGAACGTCGTTCTTTTTCAGCGTATAAATTGATTCTGACTGACAAGCGCCACACCCATGTTCTCATTTTTGCGTGGAATATGTTCAAATGTGTGTGAAATCTTATGGGACTAAACTGCTAGGGTCATCAGTCCCTAAGCTTACACACTAGTTAACCTAAATTATCCTAAGGACAACCATACACACCCATGCCCGAGGGAGGACTCGAACCTCTGCCGGGACCAGTGTGGAAAATGGTTACGGATAGATAAAAAATACTTATTTACTTCGTAAATTTTGATACGCTAAAACTTAAACTCTCCCTCTCTCCCTATTTTACAAATATTGACCCAAATATGAAGTTGTGTGGCCTCATGACCACGAAATAAACAAAACGTATCTGAATCTGCGGAAAAAATTAACATTTGGCTCAACACTTGTAAAACTCTAATTACTCTCTCTCAAACCCCACCCTATGGGGAGAGAGGGAGAGTTTTAGTTTTAACGAATCAAAATTTACGAAGTAAATAAGTATTTTTTATTTATCCGTAGCCATTTTCCACGCAAAAATGAGAACATGGATTTTCTTGAATAACCGGGCCAACTACCAAGAATAAAAACAGATGTTTAAACAAAATGTACGTAGTTTTTTATGTATAATCTGATTCTGCAATGAAACATGGGGGTTCCCATTTGATATTTTAAAGTTGCCTCCCTCCCCATCCCCAGGGAGCTGGGGTCGCGGGCTAATTTTAGCACCAGCATATGTCCCCCTCGAAAATAATCAACTTTGGATTCTGCACATTTTTTCGTGTGAAGCTTATTTTTCGAGTTATTCTGATTTGTCAACTTAAAAATTACACCTTGTATACAAAGTTTCAGTTTGATGCAGTAGTCGTTAATTGTTTACGTAAAATCCACAAGATGGCGACTAGTGAGAAGCAGCCGTTGCACACTTTGAACTCGGCTACTTGCGAGGAAAATTCCCTATCGCACCACCCTCAGATTGAAAGGTAAGAGTGCGTAGTGGGTAGCCCGTCAAAACCTGAATAAAGATAAAGCATGAAAAGAGGAAGAAGGTGCACTTAACTGTGAAAAAAAAGCTAAGTAGAAAGAGTGAACGGTCAGAGGACAAAAAGTGCAATATAGCGCAACCGGGAAGAGCAACGGTGTCGTGGTTAATTGCCCACTTGTGCGCCTAGTAAAGAGAAAAAAATGATGACGGTGTTGGACTGGCAAACGGATGAGCCGCGTTCAAACCTCTGTTGTGTCACTTTTTCTCCCTGTCTGCTGCATTCAAATTTGTGTCTGTGTTGAGGTGTAACGTCCATTTGCAACACTTATATGCAAGGAAGGGATCCATAATGTTAGTTGATTCCACACAGCTTCTCTATTAGCAGCCGTAAGCAAGTGGCTTTCGAATGGGAACCGCAAACGTTTGATGACAAGACGACGAAACAACCAGAAAACACGTCTGGTGTGTCACACGTCGAATTAGTGACAGTACGTGTGTCATATGATAGGAGATTGCTACCGGCACGCCTAAAATGGACGCCTGGTAAGTCAGTGAGATTTGGCGTCTTGCCCGATTTAGGTATTCATTTGTATGTGAATGTGACCACTCCCAAGGAAAATAGTTTGTCAAACAAGCTGCAACAAACGAATGCAACAGTTTCACAATTAAAAGTTTCTCTTTTTGGACGTTCTAGGAATTACAATTACGAGCAACTTAAATTGGAAAGACCACGTAGATAATATTGCGGAGAGGGCGAAACAAAGACTGCGCTTTGTTCGCAGAATACTTAGAAGATGCGACAAACCCACTAAAGAGACAGCCTACATTACGCTTGTCCGTGCTCTGCTGGAATATTGCTACGCGGTGTGGGATCCTTACCAGGTAAGATTGATGGAGGACATCGAAAAAGTGCAAAGAAGGGCAGCTCGTTTCGTGTTATCGCGCAATAGGGGTGAGATTGTCATTGATATGATACGCGTGTTGGGGTGGCAGTCACTGAAACAAAGGCGGTTTTCTTTGCGGCGAAATCTCAGTCACCAACTTCCTCTTGTTGACGCCCACCTACGTAGGTAGAAATGATCATCATAACAAAATAAGAGAAATCAGAGCTTGACCTAAAAGATTTACGTGTTCCTTTTTCCCAGGCGCCATTAGAGAGTGGAATGGTAGAGAAGTAGTATGAAAATGGTTCGATGAACCTTCTGCCAGGCACTTAAGTTTGAATTGCAGAGTAACCAAGCAGATGTAATGTAGATGTATATGTAGACTTGAATTCCTTTGTTGTAAGATAATTCACACCCGTTTATTTGTTGTTTTCATTTCTTTGGGACGTGTGTGTGGTATCTCGCCTGCTCGCACTATTCGTCACTTTTACTTGCGACGGTAACGTATTATTACTACAGACTCATATTCTATAACCAATGTATAGTTTGGAACTACCAAGACTACAGAAAGAGAGAAAACATTTCAGTGACCGGACGGACAGTTCATAATGTTGTGAAATAAAAAAAAAAAAAGCACGAGAGAGTTTTGAACACGGCTCCTCCCCTTTGCTGCCCAGTCCCGAGACCACTTACCCATGACGCCGCGGCTAATCGCGTTGCTCAGTATTACTCTTCCGGAGCTTTGATCGTTCACTGTTTCTATTTTGCTTTTTTTTCATAGTTCAGTACACCTTCTCCCTGTTTATTATTATTATTATTATTATTATTATTATTATTTTTGCTTGATCTGTGTTCAGCTTTTGAAGGTCTATCTACTGGGCCATCTTACCACTAAATCTGAGGGGGTTACGATGGGGAGTTTCCCCACTTAGAAGCTCCTCTCTACTAGGTACAACAGGGCCTGCCGAATGCCACTCCACCAGTTCCTGCCAGTTCCAGATGGTGCTTATAGGGGTGCGTCCATCGTCGCTAGAGGGTTGATAACAAGCAGACGTAGGCGCTCATCTGTTTTTCGGAAATCGAACAAACAAAACTGCAAGAACGCTAAGCCTCGCTCTCACTCTGTTCCTGCTCTTCGTTCAGATCAAATCTCACGCACGGCAAAGAAGATGGACGATTAGTTCAACAGCCGTTAGCCTGGGGCGTCCGTCTTGGTCTGTTTTCCTGTACAGACCGGAGCGCATGTTTAGCAAGTGTTGTCTAGCCCAGGAAGTGATGCAATCCTCAATGCATTAAGCCGTATTTTACCGAATTTTAATTTCACCAACCGTGACGCGATGTTATTAGTGATTGACTGCCGCCGTAGCTGCCGCATCGTCAGATATTGCCGCTTACTGGTCATAACTCGCAGTCAAGTCAGGTAAGCTCACTTCTTCTTAAGAGTTCTCATCCTTGCTACGCCTCCCTTGCTCTTTCCAACCATTTATCAATACTTCGGGCTTGGATATTAGTCTTATGTTGTGTTCCTCATATCAGTAGTAGGCTTGGGGCACAACCAATGATGGCTGTGTTCACTATCTTGTTTGCTACTGGGACAGACCCTATTTTAAACTGTCTTTTAAAATTTTTGCTAACGATTCCCATGAAACATTACGCTGCAGTAGCTGCTTTGTACAGTTTTCAGTACTGTATATTGTCAGCGACACCCTCTCTTCACAAATTTCATTATTTATTGAACACTTCAACATTGTTGTTTTCCACAAGCCTGCCTTCTTATTATGTTATTTTGTTGAAACTGCTGTATTGGTGTTCTCTTATTTTCTGCTGTGCTTTCATTCCAGCCATTCTCATGTTCTGGAACAAAACCGCCATGTCTGTAAGTAAGTGAATGGATCCGATTGTTAACTGCCAACAGTTTTAGCAAACAACCACAGCCGTCAGCATACCTATCACATATGCAATGATAGCACCACTCACTCACGCTATGCCAGTTCAACAATATCGGCTCCTTCCTCATACGCATGCATACTGGAAGCTCAGTAGTCTTGAGATAGGTACGTGACGAGGAAAATAGCCTCACTACCTTAAATCGTTTTCATTCAAAATGAGATTAGGAACAAGACAGGTGGCATTGTGACACTTTTTTTTTATGCGATCCTCAGCGAATTCCTCTCTTGTGCCAACACCATCATCCCTGAGAGAGTAGCACTTACGACCTACGTCCTCAATTATTTGCTGGACGTATTCCCACCTCTGTCTTCCTCTACAGTTTTTGATCTCCACAGCGCCCTCTAATACCACGGAAGTCATTCTCTCATGTCTTAACAGATGTCCTATCATCCTGTTCCTTCTTCTTGTCAGTGTTTCCCACATATATTCCTCTCCTCTTCGATCCTCTGCAGAGCCCCCTCATTCATTATCTTATCAGTCCACCTAATTTTCAACATTCGTCTGCAGCACCACATCTGAAATCCTTCGATTCTGTTCTATTCCGGTTTTCCCACAGTCCATGTTTTATTATCATGCAAAGCCGTGTTCCAAATAGATTCTCAGAAATTTCTTCCTCAAATTAAGGCTTATGTTTGATACTAGTAGACTCCTCTTGGCCAGGAATGCCCTTTCTGCCATTGCTAGCCTGCTTTTAATGTCCTCCTTGCTCCGTCCGCCATTGGTTATTTTATGGCCTAGGTAGTAGAATTCCTTAACTTCATCTACTTCCTGACCATCAGTCCTGATGTTAAGTTGCGGTTCTGGGCGCTACAGTCTGGAACCGAGAGACCGCTACGGTCGCAGGTTCGAATCCTGCCTCGGGCATGAATGTGTGTGATGTCGTTAGGTTAGTTAGGTTTAATTAGTTCTAAGTTCTAGGCGACTGATGGCCTCAGCAGTTAAGTCGCATAGTGCTCAGAGCCATTTGAACCATTTGATGTTAAGTTTCTCGCTGTTCTCATTTCTGCTATTTCTCATTACTTTCGTCATTCTTCGATTTAATCTCAATCCACATTTCGTACTCATTAGACTTGTCGTTCCCTTCAGCATATCCTGTAATTCTTCTTCACTTTCACTCAGGATAGCAATGTCATCTGTGAACCGTATCATAGACAGCCTTTCACCTTGGATTTTAATTCCACCCTTGAACCTTTCTTTTATTTCTATCATTGCTTGTTTGATAAACAGATTGAACAGTAGGGGTTGTAGACTACATCCCTACCTTACACCCTTTTTAATCCGAGCTCTTCGTTCTTGGTCGTCCACTCTTATTATACCATCTTGGCACTTGTACATTATTTCCATCATTGCCTGTTTGATAAACAGATTGAACAGAAGGGGTTGTAGACTACGTCCCTACCTTACACCCTTTTTAATCCGAGCTCTTCGTTCTTGGTCGTCCACTCTCAATATACCATCTTGGCACTTGTACATATATTATATTATCTGTCTCTCCCTATACCTTATCCCTATTTTTGTCAGAATTTCGAACATCTTGCACCATTTTACACTGTTGAACGCTGCATCCAGATCGAGAAATCCAATGAACGTGTGATTCTTCTTTAGTATTGCTTCCATTATCAACTGCAACGTCAGAATTGCCTCTCTGGTGCTTTTACCTTTCCTAAACCCAAACTGATCGTCATCCTATCGAGTAGCAATTGCAGAAAAATGAACCAACTTATTTTTGTAGGCCTAGAAAAGATATTTGATAATGTTATCTGGCAGAAGCTGATCAGAGTGCTGAAGAACGCACGTGTAAAATACAAAACCATGAGGAAGCTACCTGGGTTCTACAAAGACGAAGTGACTGTGACTAGGGATATTCACACCGAACAAGAATAAAAAGTTAGAAAAGGTGCAAGACAAGGACGTGTTTTCTCTCCTCTTATATTCAATACCTATATCTATGAAACTATAGACTAAGTTCACGAAACGACTGAAATGAGTATCAAAATTAATGGACGGAAGATAGACTTCCTGCTATACGCAGAAGATATTAGTAGTCATCTGGTCGCAGAGACAAAAGAAGTTCTAGAGAAGGTCCTCAGAATAATGTGAAGGATTTCCTGTAAACAGTATGGCATGAGAATTAAAAAGAGAAAGACTGGTGTGATGGTATGAAGTGCTGAAGAAGGATATGAGCCTCTAAGGATGAGAATTGGAAGAGAGAAGTAAGAAGTACTGCAGGAATATATCTATTTTGGAAATAAGGAATGGCAGAAGCCAGAAGGAGAATTGTGAACTGAGTGCAGCAGACCAAAATTTACTAGCAAGATCATCAGTCTCTAAATCCAGAAACGGGCTTTGAAAGCATTTAATTGGTGTGTGATCCTATAAGATTGTGAAACTGGTACAATAGGAAACAAGAGAGAACACGGCTAGAAGCCTTGGATATTTGGTTCTAAGAGATCAGAAAGAGAGTAAGAAATACCCGTGGAGAGGTGCTGATAAGAATACAGGTAGCCAGATCTCTGTAAATGCACACCCAAGTAAGAGAAGAAAAACTCATAGGACACAACAACTTCATTACAACACTCGCAAAATAAGGAATCACCAGGGACGAACTCTAGATTAAAACTGAAGAAAGAGCAAAAAGGTGTGAATTTAAGGAGATGGGATCTGGATAAACAGAAAGAACCAGAGGTTGTAGAGAGTCTCAGAGAGAGCATTAGAGAACGACTGGCAAGAACGGGGGAAAGAAATACAGTAGAAGAAGAATGGGTAGCTTTGAGAGATCAAATAGTGAAGGCAACAGAGGTTCAAGTAGGTAAAAAGACGAGGGCTAGTCGAAATCATTGGGTTACAGAAGAAATATTGAATTTAATTGACGAAAGGAGAAAATATAAAAGTGCATAAAATGAAACAGGCAAAAAGGAATAGAAACGTCTCAAAAATGAGATCGACAGGAAGTGCAAAATGGCTAAGCAGGGATGGCTAGAGGACAAATGTAAGGTTGTAGAGGCATATATCACTAGGGGTAAGATAAATACTGCCTACAGGAAAATTAAAGAGACCTTTGGAGAAAAGAGAAGCACTTGCTTGAAAATCAAGTGCTCAGATGCAAACCAAGTTCTAAGCAAAGAAGGAAAAGCAGAAAAGTGGAAGGAGTATATAGAGGGTCTATACAAGAGCAATGTTCTTGAGGACAATATTATGGAGTTGCAAGAGGACGTAGATGAAGGTGAAATGGGAGATATGATACTGCGTGAAGAGTTTGAGAGAGCACTGAAAGACCTAAGTCGAAATAAGGCCCCGGGAGTAGACAACATTCGATTAGAACTATTGATAGCCTTGGGAGAGCCAGTCCTGACAAAACTCTACCATCTGGTGAGCAAGATGTATGAGACAGATGAAGTACTCTCAGACTTCAAGAAGAATATAATAATTCCAATCCCAAAGGAAGGAGGCGTTGACAGATGTGAAAATTACCGAACTATCAGTTTAATAAGTCACAGCTGCAAAATACTAACGCGAATTCTTTACAGACGAATGGAAAAACTGATAGAAGATGACCTCGGGGAAGATCAGTTTGGATTCCGAAGAAACGTTTGAACACGCGAGGAAATACTGACCCTACGGCTTATCTTAGAAGATAGAGTAAGGAAAGGCAAACCTACGTTTCTAACATTCGTAGTCTTAGAGAAAGCTTTTGACAATGTTGACTGGAATACTCTCTTTCAAATTCTGAAGGTGGCAGGGATCAAATACAGCACTTACAATTTGTACAGATGCTAGGCAGCAGTTATTAGAGTCGAAGGGCATGAAAGGGAAGCAGTGGTTGGGAAGGGAGTGAGACACTGTTGTAGCCTATCACCAATGTTATTCAATCTGTATATTGAGCAAGCAGTAAAGGAAACAAAAGAAAAATTTAGCGTAGGAATTAAAATCCATGTAGAAGAAATAGAAACTTTGAGGTTCGCCGACGACATTGTAGTGCTGTGAGATACCGCAAACGACCTGGAAGAGTAGTTGAACGGAATGGACAGTGTCTTGAAAGGAGGATGTAAGATGAACATCAACAAAAGCAAAACGAGGATAATGGAATTTAGTCGAATTAAATCGGGTGATGTTGAGGGATTAGATTGGGAAATGAGACACTTAAAGTAGTAAATGAATTTTGCTATTTGGGGAGCAAAATAACTGATGATGGTCGAAGTAGAGAGGATATAAAATGTAGATTGGCAATAGCAAGGAAAGCGTTTCTAAAGAAGAGAAATTTGTTAACATCGAGTATAGATTTAAGTGTCAGTGAGTCGTTTCTGAAAGTATTTGTATGGAATGTAGCCATGTATTGAAGTGAAACATGGACGATAAATAGTTTAGACAAAAACAGAATAGAAGCTTTCGAAATGTGGTGCTACAGAAGAAAAAAATGGTTCAAATGGCTCTGGGCACTATGGGACTCAACTGCTGTGGTCATAAGTCCCCTAGAACTTAGAACTACGTAAACCTAACTAACCTAAAGACAGCACACAACACCCAGCCATCACGAGGCAGAGAAAATCCCTGACCCCGCCGGGAATCGAACCCGGGAACCCGGGCGTGGGAAGCGAGAACGCTACCGCACGACCACGAGATGCGGGCTGCTACAGAAGAATTCTGAAGATTAGATGGGTAGATCACATAACTAATGAGGAGGTATTGAATAGAATTGGGGAGAAGAGAAATTTGTGGCACAACTTGACTAGAAGAAGGGCTCGGTTGGTAGAACATGTTGTGAGGCATCACGGGATCACAAATTTAGTATTGGAGGGCAGCGTGGAGGGTAAAAATCGTAGAGGGAGACCAAGAGGTGAATACACTAAGCAGATTAAGAAGGATATAGGCTGCAGTAGGTACTGGGAGATGAAGATACACTCCTGGAAATTGAAATAAGAACACCGTGAATTCATTGTCCCAGGAAGGGGAAACTTTATTGACACATTCCTGGGGTCAAATACATCACATGATCACACTGACAGAACCACAGACACATAGACACAGGCAACAGATCATGCACAATGTCGACACTAGTACAGTGTATATCCACCTTTCGCAGCAATGCAGGCTGCTTTTCTCCCATGGAGACGATCGTAGAGATGCTGGATGTAGTCCTGTGGAACGGCTTGCCATGCCATTTCCACCTGGCGCCTCAGTTGGACCAGCGTTCGTGCTGGACGTGCAGACCGCGTGAGACGACGCTTCATCCAGTCCCAAACATGCTCAATGGGGGACAGATCCGGAGATCTTGCTGGCCAGTGTAGTTGACTTACACCTTCTAGAGCACGTTGGGTGGCACGGGATACATGCGGACGTGCATTGTCCTGTTGGAACAGCAAGTTCCCTTGCCGGTCTAGGAATGGTAAAACGATGGGTTCGATGACGGTTTGGATGTACCGTGCACTATTCAGTGTCCCCTCGACGATCACCAGTGGTGTACGGCCAGTGTAGGAGATCGCTCCCCACACCATGATGCCGGGTGTTGGCCCTGTGTGCCTCGGTCGTATGCAGTCCTGATTGTGGCGCTCACCTGCACGGCGCCAAACACGCATACGACCATCATTGGCACCAAGGCAGAAGCGACTCTCATCGCTGAAGACGACACGTCTCCATTCGTCCCTCCATTCACGCCTGTCGCGACACCACTGGAGGCGGGCTGCACGATGTTGGGGCGTGAGCGGAAGACGGCCTAACGGTGTGCGGGACCGTAGCCCAGCTTCATGGAGACGGTTGCGAATGGTCCTCGCCGATACCCCAGGAGCAACAGTGTCCCTAATTTGCTGGGAAGTGGCGGTGCGGTCCCCTACGGCACTGCGTAGGATCCTACGGTCTTGGCGTGCATCCGTGCGTCGCTGCGGTCCGGTCCCAGGTCGACGGGCACGTGCACCTTCCGCCGACCACTGGCGACAACATCGATGTACTGTGGAGACCTCACGCCCCACGTGTTGAGCAATTCGGCGGTACGTCCACCCGGCCTCCCGCATGCCCATTATACGCCCTCGCTCAAAGTCCGTCAACTGCACATACGGTTCACGTCCACGCTGTCGCGGCATGCTACCAGTGTTAAAGACTGCGATGGAGCTCCGTATGCCACGGCAAACTGGCTGACACTGACGGCGGCGGTGCACAAATGCTGCGCAGCTAGCGCCATTCGACGGCCAACACCGCGGTTCCTGGTGTGTCCGCTGTGCCGTGCGTGTGATCATTGCTTGTACAGCCCTCTCGCAGTGTCCGGAGCAAGTATGGTGGGTCTGACACACCGGTGTCAATGTGTTCTTTTTTCCATTTCCAGGAGTGTATTTGCACAGGATAGAGTAGCATGGAGAGTTACATCAAACCTGTCTATGGACTGAAGACCACAGCAACAACTTAGATTTTCTTTGCGGGACTGGTTATGGTGAGCTTCCAGGCGTTCAGACTCGTTGTTGTTTCCGTATTTTGCACAGTATTTCGACGTCCTGCCCAGCCGCCTTCTTCGAGTGCTGCGAGTTGTGTTATTTGCAGTAGCTACCTGGATTCCAACATTCCAACCAGACTCCGAATTATGGTATCCAGATCATCAAACATGGCGGACCTTGGAGTGAAAATAAAAACGCTTAAGAAGGAGGCTGAGACTCAGGCAGAGGAAGAGAAGCCATCTACTGTGACAATATTCGGAAAGACAGGTAGACTCCTAAAGAAATACGGTATCCAGTATATTTCGGTCCCATCAGCGAAGATAAAAAATTTTCAATGAACTTTCATTCTGCAGTGGAATCTGTGGTGGTTTGAAACTTACATTAGTGCCGAATTAACACTGCGTGCCGGACCGGGAGTCGATCCTGGGACCTTTGCTTTTCGCAGGCATGTGCCCCACCGACATTTTTCGGCGGAGGTTGGGGGGCGAGGGAGGCGCAGCATCCCCCTCACCCCTTCTAGCCCATCCTGTCCCTCTCAAAAAATACCTTCTACGACTAGGTTCTCACCCTATAACCCTCCCATGCGTTTTGTTAAGGCGAAACGTGGAAACACGTTATACTTCTCTTCAGCGTAATATAACAACAACGGTTCATTCTCGAATGAAAAAGAAAAAACTCGTTTTCAAAACACAAACACCGTCATCATCATCATCATCATCATCATCACCATCATCAATATCATCATTTACAGTTTGGTTTCAGTTTCCCTTGCCTGTTTCAGTTCCAAGTAGACTACAACTAATCTATCCACATCTGCCTAGAATGCCCAGTATTTATTTTCCCTTGAAGAGTATATTTGTATATACAGGGTGGTCCATTGGTCGTGACCGGGCCAAATATCTCACGATATAAGCGTCAAACGAAAAAACTACAAAGAACGAAACTCGTCTAGCTTGAAGGGGGAAACCAGTTGGCGCTATGGTTGGCCCGCTAGATGGCGCTGCCATAGGTCAAACGGATATTAACTGAGTTTTTTACAATAGAAACCCTCATTTTTTATTACATATTCGTATAGTACGTAAAGAAATATGAATGTTTTAGTTGGACCACTTTTTTCGCTTTGTGATAAATGACGATGTAATAGTCAGAAACATATGGCTCACAATTTTAGACGAACAGTTGGTAACAGGTAGGGTTTTTAAATTCAAATACAGGACGTAGGTACGTTTGAACATTTTATTTCTGTTGTTACAATGTGATACATGTATTTTCGTGAACTTATCATTTCTGAAAACGTATGCTGTTACAGCGTGATTACCTGTAAATACCACATTAATGCAATAAATGCTCAAAATGATGTCCGTCAACCTCAATGCATTTGGCGATACGTGTAACGACATTCCTCTCAACAGCGAGTAGTTCGCCTTCCGTAATGTTCGCATATGCATTGACAACGCGCTGACGCATGTTGTAGGGCGTTGTCGGTGGATCACGATAGCAAATATCCTTCAACTTTCCCCACGTCAGATCCGATGAACGTGCGGGCCATGGTATAGTGCTTCGACGACCAATCCACCTGTCATGAAATATGCTATTCAATACTGCTTCAACCGCACGCGAGCTATGTGCCGGACATCCATCATGTTGGAAGTACATCGCCATTCTGTCATGCAGTGAAACATCTTGTAGTAACATCGGTAGAACATTACGTAGGAAATCAGCATACATTGCACCATTTAGATTGCCATCGATAAAATGGGGGCCAATTATCCTTCCTCCCATAATGACGCACCATACATTAACCCGCCAAGGTCGCTGATGTTCCACTTGTCGCAGCCATCGTGGATTTTCCGTTGCCCAGTAGTGCATATTATGCCAGTTTACGTTACCGCTGTTGGCGAATGACGCTTCGTCGCTAAATAGAACTCGTGCAAAAAATCTGTCATCGTCCCGTAACTTCTCTTGTGTCCAGTGGTAGAACTGTTCACGACGTTCAAAGTCGTCGCCATGCAATTCCTGATGCATAGAAATATGGTACGGGTGCAATCGATGTTGATGTAGCATTCTCAACACTGAAGTTTTTGAGATTCCCGATTCTCGCGCAATTTGTCTGCTACTGATGTGCGGATTAGCCGCGGCAGCAGCTAAAACATCTACTTGGGCATCATCATTTGTTGCAGGTCGTGGTTGACGTTTCACATGTGGCTGAACACTTCTCGTTTCCTTAAATAACGTAACTATCCGGCGAACGGTCCGGGCACTTGGATTATGTCGTCCAGGATACCGATCAGCATACATATCACACGCCCATTGGGCATTTTCATCACAATAGCCATACATCAACACAATATCGACCTTTTCCGCAATTGGTAAACGGTCCATTTAACACGGGTAATGTATCACGGAGCAAGTACCGTCCGCACTGGCGGAATGTTACGTGATGCCACGTACTTATACGTTTGTGACTATTACAGCGCCATCTTTTACAAAGCGAAAAAAGTGGTCCAACTAAAACATTCAAATTTCTTTACATACTACACGAATATGTAATAAAAATGGGGGTTCCTATTTTAAAAAAACGCAGTTGATATCCGTTTGACCCTTGGCAGCGCCATCTAGCGGGCCGACCATAGCGCCATCTGGTTTCCCCCTTCAAGCTAGAAGAGTTTCGTTCTTTGTAGTTTTTTCGTTTTATACTTATTTCGTGAGATATTTGGCCCGGTCACTATCAATGGATCACCCTGTATGCGTACCACTGTAACAAAGGCGCAGCCGACAACCGATACGGCCACGTGCAAAAACGTCAGATAACAAATAATTTTACAAAGTTCATTATAGTACCAGTTATTAAAAGCACCGCCGTGATGAAGGCCACATGCAACATTAGGCGAAACTTTGGACTACAGCACATGCCTGGAATAATGTTATTTAAGATGACAACGGTCATGGAAACCTGCCTTCGCACTTATCTACTGTAATGTTTGTGAAATGTGCAAGTGCCAGAAAGAATGGCCTGAATGGAATCAAGCTCGTAAGCTATGTAGCGCAGTATACGAGCAGAAAGTGAGTAAGGCACATGGAAGATGAAGAAGTACTCTTCCTTGTGGGAGACGTATTTTTTGTTATTTTCCTTCATTGCAGCCTGTTACTTGTCATTTAAATACAGGCTGCACACATTCTCCATGCATCGATAATGCTGTTGTGTGGGAGGAAAGATGACTGTTACACCGGACTCAGTCAGTCAAAAAAATGGCTCTGAGCACTATGGGACTTAACATCTATGGTCATCAGTCCCCTAGAACTTAGAACTACTTAAACCTAACTAACCTAAGGACAGCACACAACACCCAGCCATCACGAGGCAGAGAAAATCCCTGACCCCACCGGGAATCGAACCCAGGAACCCGGGCGTGGGAAGCGAGAACGCTACCGCACGACCACGAGATGCGGGCCTCAGTCAGTCGAGAGACGTTACAGTAATAGGAGATATGAAAGCAAATGTGAAATCTATCAGCCGCAAATGTGCCTGCACGTTTCATAGCTCGAGCCACGTTAACCTGCCCACACACCATAAAAAGGTAAGGAGATCTACACACATGGAGATTACCATTTGGTGGAGTTTAAGGCACGTTTCCGTTTCTTCTTATTCTGCCAGCCTGATAATCGTAGCTGAGTTCGTCTCATAGCGACGTTTAATAACCCCGCCAAGTTTTCAAAGAAACAGCCAAATGAATCTCTGATTCTGTGTTTACACACGCAAGGCTGTGACCAGAGAAGTTCGAGAAGCTGTAGCAGCTTTATTCTCCCGGAGTTGGCAATAAAAAGTAACAGACAAAAATCTGTTTGGGAGGGAACTCACAGGGGAGTAAGCGGGTACGCCAACGTTCAAGAGACAATTGCCCTTTGGCGGCGCGCTGGGGTGGACATGTGGGCAATCGATTCTGCCAGTCTCCGATGTACTCGTAATTGTTTGATTTGATAACAACTAATTTGTATATGAATCATGTGGTTAGGTCAGCGTTTTCATACTGCTTTCTTTCACTGTTTAAAATGTCGCGGAGCTGTTTGCTTATTGAGTTCCTCTCACTTCCAGTTTAATTGTCTTTGTACAATCTGGCCGCAGTTCAGTTTATTCATGTGTTGAGTTAGTGTTTTCATAGAGCTCCTTTCACTGTTTAAAATGTCGCCGAGGTTTTTGTTTCATTGGTTTTCTATACATCGCCTACTTAATTGTCTGATTTCACTCCACATTCTGTGTATATTAGGCCACGTGACTGTAGGTCAATTTGTCAATGCTTGAGGCGAGTAAAAGGCTCTTGTAATTTTTGTGTATAATGTGTATATTTTTCGTATGTTGCCCTACCTAAGTATTACGTTAATAGCCATTTCTATATACTGTATGAGATAATTAAGAAGTTCAAGCTACTATCTCATCTCAGTCTCCATGTCTCAGTAGTGTTTTGCTCTTGTGGTTAGAAGTATGTGTTCTCCACCACCAATTTAGTGTTAATGGTAAGGTTTTTTTAACGAACGTTGTGTATGTTCGTTATTCAGTGTACCACAAGACCAAAGTGTGGAGTTATCCATACAATAAATGGTATCTCAATCTTCACTTGTAAAACGTAAACTTCCATGGCCGCAAATGTCATAATCAATAAAATTTTTCGGGCTATTATGCCGTGGTCGAATGGATTTCATATTTAAACCCAACGTTTCGTCTCCGACTGCGAAGGACATTTTTCAAGGAGTATCGCAACTTCTTCGAGTGTCCGATTCACACCTTGGCCCGCTGCAGACTGCACCAAAATTCCCTCTTAGCTCGATGACGCGCAGTCGCGTGGCGTCACGTGTTTTGAATAGCCCAGAACGTTTTATTAATTGTGAAAATTTTCACTCTTTTAGTTAACAGCCAGTACCTACTGCACCCTCATGATAATACTTAGATGACTGGTCCTGATAAGAAACGGGATACTACGAGAACTGAAATATATGTGCCGTGAGCGCCATGTAACTTACGATTCATTAACTTGGAATTTAGACCCCTTTATCAGGTTTCTTTTGTCTAACTGAACCGCTAATTGGCTTGGTTATCACTTCTGTCTGTCACGGCTACTCTAGAGATAAACCACTATCTTCCAAACCGAGCGAGGTGACGCAGTGGTTAGCACACTGGACTCGCATTCGGGAGGAAGATGGTTCAAACCCGCGTCCAGCCATCCTGATTTCCCTTAATCGCTTCAGGCAAATGCCAGGAATGTTCCTTTGAAAGGGCACGGCCGACTTCCTTCCCCATCCTTCCCTAATCTGATGGGACCGATGACCTCGCTGTTTGGTCTCCTCCCCCCAAATCAACCAACAACAATAACAACAATTCATCTTCTAACTTTCAGCATGAAAGGGGGTCATAGCAGCACGTGAATTCGAACGGAGCAGTAACGTGACTATCCAGTGAACGGCTTTATCGTGCCGTGACATTTCAGGTCGTACAGGGTACGAAAATGGGAATGAGCGTTTGGCGTCATTGGCCGGCCGCCTTGGTGCAGGTCGTATAACATTCGACGCCACATTGGGAGACCTGCACGCCGGATGGGGATGAAATGATGATGAAGACAACACAACACCCAGTCCCTGAACGGAGAAAATCCCCGACCCAGCCGGGAATCGAACCCGGACTACCTAGGACGGCAGTCCGTCACGCTGACCATTCAGCTATCCGGGCGGACCGTACAGGGTATGATACTAACCGAGAGACCAGAGTACGGTTTTCCACACAACATGTAGAGTAGAAAACATAGAAAAACAAATTGTCGCATTTTTGACCGGGAGACCCCCGTCTGGAGTAGTTCGGCCACTTGTTGCAAGTTTTTCTACTTGGCGCCAGTTGGGCGACTTGGATACGCAGCGCTGAAGACAGCCGCCAGCGGTGCTGCGTACGGACCTGGTCGGAGGGCGCCAGCGTGCAGGCGGCGGCGGTGAGCGTCCTCACGAGGGTCATGCAGCGCCGGCCGAACTGCGAGTAGAAGGCGTCGTCCCGCGGGATCTGGATGGCGATGCACGTGTCGGGCGGCTCCTCCAGCAGCTGGCCCGTCTCCGAGCAGCAGCTGATGGGCCGGCCCTGCTCTGTGGACACCACACGACAGCAGCTAGCGGTGGCTGGCAAAATGAAAAGCTGCACAGAGTCGAAAACAGTGTCCTCGACAAACAAAAACGAACTGATACATTTGCAACAACTTTTAGGAATACAAGCTGTTCGCTGGTGGCACCGTCCACTACAATGGCACATGTCGCTGAACTGGCAGAGTTTACCGAAGTACATTGTCTGATTAAAACAGTGAAGCATCCAGAAGACAAGGTTGAATACCAATGTAACTCCGTTGACGTACTCACCATCAGCGGGTCTGCAAATGATTAGAGTTGTAATTCTCTGTGACAGGGAGAACGCTCACTACAGCGCTTTAATGTTTTTCGTGTTCTGTGTAGTTACTGGGCCTAGTAGGGCACAAAAGGAGCGCGAGTAGCGTCAGACGTTTAGTAATCATACTCGTGACAGCGTTAGCAGCACTTGACAGAAGCCGGCCGCTTTGGCCGAGCGGTTCTAGGCTCTTCATGTCCGGAACCGCGCTGCGGCTACGGTCGCAGGTTCGAATCCTGCCTCGGGCATGGCTGTGTGTGATGTCCTTAGGTTGGTTAGGTTTAAGTAGTTCTAAGTCTAGGGGACTGATGACCTCCGATTTTAAGTCCCATAGTGCTTAGAGCCATTTGAGGAAGTCAATAACGCGCTGATCCACCTCTGGCCCTTATGAAAGCAATTATTCGGCTTGGCAATGATTGACAGACTTGTTGGATGTCTTCGTGAGGATTATTGTGCCAAATTCTGTCCAGTTGACGCGTCATATCGTCAAAATCCCGAACTCGTTGGAGACCGCTGCCCATCATGCTCCAAACGTTCTCAATTGGGGAGATCTGGTGACCTTGCGGGTCCAGGTGCGATTTGACAAGCACGAAGACAAACAGTAAAATATCTCGCCGTCTGTGGGCGGGTATTATCTTGTTGGAATGTAAGCCCATGTTGGCCTACCATGAAGAGCAACCGAACGGGGCGTAGAATATCGTCGACGTACCGCTGTGCTGTAAGGATGTCGCGAATGACAACCAAAGGAGAACTGCTTCGAAAAGAAATGGCACCGGCAGATCGTCACTCCTGGCCGTCGGGCCGTATGGCGGGCGCTGAGTGAGTTTGGTATCCCACCGCTGTCCGCGGCGTCTCCAGACACGTCTTCGACCTGAAATTTCATTGGCTGGAGGATGTAAGGGGTCCGCAGGCCCTTACTACTAAGTTTGCGCTCACACAGGTCGACAGGACAACCATCCAGTAGTGTGTGTGCAGGTCGTGAGAGCTAGAGGGGGTTCACCGGAGTGCCGAGTGCTGCTTGGGTAGATTCCCGCGAGGCGGGAAGAACTGGGCGGAGAGTTAGAGTGTGGAGAGTGCGGAGTCAGGGTGTGGTAGATTCCCGCGAGGCGGGCAGAGCTGTGCAGAAGCCAGCAGTTGAATTAATGCAAATTACCGGCAAAGGGAGTGGCCAGCGCCGTGGTGTAACCCCTTTGTGTTAGGATTATACGGGAAAGTGAGAAAGTTTAGTTACAGAGTGATTTCAGTGATATTAAGTGCCGCTATTGAACTTCCGCGTCTACCGCGCCGGCATTACTTGGATTACAGTGATTGGATGTTGCGTGTGACGATTAAGAATAATTAAAGAAACCTGTGCTGAGATTAACCATCATTAACAGTGTATTGACGAAGGCAGTGGCTGTCTCCTTATTTTGTGCTTCTGCTGAGAATACAGATCTTGTTTGTGAAACGGTGTTGTGTCCTTCTTGTCACCAAACAATACGTATTACAGTATTTGCGAAGGACAATACGGAATGTAACATCCCCTGAGCAGTCCAATCCGATTGCCAGCCCATTAGGTACACGGTCACATTAATTAATTATCTAATTTTGGGCTGCTATTCAGATCCCGAACGAGCGGATAAATAAAAGGGTCTGTTACAAGGAGAACTGCCGCGGTGGCCGAGCAGTTCTAGGCGCTTCCGTCCGGAACCGTGTGGCTGCTAGTGTCGCAGGTTCGAATCTTGCCTCGGGCATGGATGTGTGTGATGTCCTTAGGTTAGTTAGGTTTAACTAGTTCTAAGTCTGGAGGACTGATGACCTCAGATGTTAAATCTCATAGTGCTTGGTGCCATTTGAACCATTTCAACCTGACAGACTGTCAAAGGGGCCTCATTCTAAGTCTTCATTTTCCCGGCTGGTCCAGTCGTACAAATATCCAGATTTGTGGGGCATCCCATTGTGACAATGGCCCACTGCTGGATTGCAAGGCAGCGTGAGGGCAGGTATGCTTGTCGTCAAGATTCCGGTCGACCACGTCTGACTACCATCACAAGGGAGGATTGCCGTTTCATGCACCAAATACATCATAACCCCTCCACATCCGCGTCCGAGATCAGAGAACAAATAATGGACACTCTCAAACATTCTGGTTTGAGACTATCAGCAGCCAGATCTGGGAATTACCGTCCCCTGTGTAGGCTGCCGTTAATAACACGATACAAAAAAACTGTATTCGGAATGCTGACGTGACCGGGAAGCATGGATTGCTGATGAATGGCGTCGCATTGTGTTCAACAACGAATTGCGGTTCTTCACTATTCCGGATGATGGTCATCGTTGCTAAGTATGGTGGCCACATGGGGAGAGGTCCCATTCTTCTAATGTTCTGGAGAGACACAGCGGTTTTTGTTCCTGGCGTCATGTTGTGGGGACGCATTGGGTATGACTTAAGGTTATGGCTGGTAGTGACTGAATGAATTCTGACAGCACAACAGTCCAACGGGCATCCTGAGTTACCCCTCATCCTACAGTATCGTCTTGTCACTTTTTCAGTAGTCCGACGTTCGTCCATACACGTCGCTATGAACTACGTACGTGTTGTTAGATACTCTTGCGGCCAGCAAGACCCACAGACCTGTCCCCGAACGAACATATCTCGCAGGACTATGTTGGATCAAAACTCCATCCCACTGACAATATCCAGGATACCAAGTACCAGGGTTTCAACAATTGTGGGTCAGTCTACATTAGGAGATGTTACAACAGCTCTACGATACTACACACAACCGAATCAGTGATGTATCTACGCTAGAGGGAGTTCAACTTCATACAGATAAGTGGGCACCTTTTGACAAGTTCTTTATAACTTTGACTCGTAATTTTTATCACTGAAATAATACCACACACTCTCTCAACCTTTGAAGTTTCATGTCATTTCCTCCTCCCCTTCTGAGTGCTTAGTATTTTATTTATTTATTTATTATTATTATTTTTTTTTTTGACAGGTGGTGTACACTGAGGTCACAAAAGTCATAGGACAGAGATATGCACACACACAGATGGCGGTATTACAGCGTACACAAGGTATACAAGGGCAGTGCATTGGCGCAGCTGTCATTTGTACTCAGGTGATGCATGTGAAAAGGTTTCCAACGTGGTTATGGCCATATGACAAGAATTAACAGACTTTGAACGCAGAATGGAAGCTGGAGCTAGATGCATGAGACATTCCATTTCGAAAATTGTTAGGGAATTCAATATTCCGAGGTCTACTGTCTCAAGAATGTGCGAGAGTACCAAATTTCAGGCGTTAACTCTCACCACGGACAACACAGTGGCCGATGGCATTCTCTTAACGACTGAGAACAGCGAATTTTGCGTAAAGTTGTCAGTGCTAACAGACAGGCAAAACTGCATGATTAACCGCAGAAAGCAATTTGGAACGTACGAACAACGTATCCGTTAGGAGAGTGCAGCAAAATTTCTCGTTAATGGGCTATGGCAGCTGATTGCCGATGCGAGTGCCTTTGCTAACAGAACGACATCGCCTGCAGCGTCTCTCTTGGGTTCTTAACCATATCGGTTGGACCCTAGACGCCTGGAAAACCGTGGTTTGGCTAGATGAGTCCCGATTTCAGAAGGTAAGAGCTTGTAGTAGGATTGGAGTGTGGCGCAGACCCCACGAATGCATAGACCTAAGTTGTCAACAAGGCACTGTACAATCTAGTGGCGGCTCCATAATGGTGTGGGCTGTGCTTACATGGAGTAGACTGCATCGTCTGGTGCAACTGAACGGATCATTAACTGGAAATGGTTATGTTGGGCTACCTAGAGAGCAATTGGAACCATTCGGGGACTTCATATTCGCAAACTACGATGAAATTTTTATAGCTGTCAATGTTCCAGGCCAGAACATGGTGGACAGTTCGAGCGAATATTTTGGCCACATTGTCGCCCGACATGAATCTCATAGAACATTTACGGAACGTAATCGATAGTTCAGATCGTGCACAACATCCTGGGTCGGCAACACTTTCGCAATTATGGACGGCTATAGAGGCAACATGGTTCAATATTTCTACAGGGGCTTCAAACGACTTGTTGAGCCTATGTACATACATACATACATACATACATTAATCCTTGTTCCATAGATCATGAATAATAAATTTCGCATTGATGTGAAACGTGTTACTTTAAAATAAGTTTTCTTTACACAAAGTAATTAATAATTTTTTTCTTTTACAGTTCATGTCTTCTAAGAAATCATTTATTGAGTAAAAGGAGATGTCATTCAGAAATTCTTTTAATTTGCTTTTAAATGTTGGTTGGCTATCTGTCACACTTTTAATACTATTTGGCAAACGACCAAAGATTTTTGTGGCAGCATAATTCACCCCTTTCAGTGTCAAAGTGAGATTTTATCCGGAATAGTGAAGATCATTCTTTCTTCTAGTGTTATACCTATGCACTTCACTGTTATTTTTGAAGTGGGATGGGTTATTAATGACAAGTTTCATAAGTGAATATATGTAATGCGAAGGTACTGTGAATCTGCCGAGTTCCTTAAATAAATGTCTGCAAGGTGATCTTGGGTGGGCTCCAGCTATTATTCTGATTACACACTTTTGTACAATGAGTACTTTCTCTCTTAATGACGAACTGCCCCAAAATATGACGCTATATGAAAGCAGTGAATGAAAATAGGCATAGTAGGCTAATTGACTGATATGTTTATCACCAAAATTTGCAGCAACCCTAAAAGCATAAGTAGCTGAACCTAACTGTTTCAGCAGATCATCACTGTGTTTCTTTCAATACAAGTTCTCATCGATGCACCCACCGAGAAATTTTGAATATTCAGCCTTAACAACAGACTTCTATTCATGTCCATATCTATCAATGGTGTTACGACATTTACTGTACAGAATTGTATAAACTGTGTCTCTTTTTTTTTTTTTTTCAAAATTTAGTGAGAGTCCATTTGCAGAGAACCACTTAATAATTTTCTGAAAAACATTATTTGCACTTTCCCCAGCTGATTCTTGCTTGTTGGGTGTGATTACTATACTTGTATTATCAGCAAAAAGAACTAGCTTTGCACCTTCATGAATACAGAGTGGCAAGTCGTTAATATATAATAAGTACAATACGGGGTCCAAAACTGAACCCTGTGGGACACTGTTCTTGATACCTCCCCAGTTAGAGGACTCTGCTGGTTTTTGCATACTATCTGTACTGTCAATTTCTACCTTCTGCATTCTTCCAGTTACATATGAATTAAACCATTTGTGCACTGTCCCACTCATACCACAACACTTAGGCTTATCTAGAAGAATTTCATGATTCACACAGTCAAAAGCCTTTGAGAGATCACAGAATATCCCAGTGGGTGATGTTCGGTTATTCAATGGATTTAATATTTGATCAGTGAAATCATATATAGCAATTTCTGTTGGAAAGCCTTACTGAAAACCAAACTGACATTTTGTTAGTACTTCATTTTTACAAATAAGTGATGTTACTCTTGAATACATTACTTTTTCAAGAATTTTGGATAAAGCTGTCGGAAGTGAGATTGGGCAGTAGTTGTTATCATCATATCTATCCCCTTTTTTATGCAATAGTTTAACAACTGCATATTTCAGTTTATCTGGAAAAATGCCCTGTTTCAGTGAGCTATTACGTATGTGGCTGAGAATCCTACTTATTTGTTTGGAACAAGAAAGTACTCTGTGGAAATGCCATCAATTCCATGTGAGCTTTTACTTTTGAGTGAATTTATTTTTTTCCTAATTTCAGTAGGAGAGGTGGGTTGAATTTCAATTTCATCAAACTGCGTAGGTACTGCCTCTTCCACATACTGCCTTGTATTTTCTATTGAACAGCTGGATCCTGTTTTTATCTACAATACTTAAAAAAGAATATTAAAAATGTTTTCTGCTTCTGATTTCTCGTTAACAAACTTTATATAGTGTTTGATAGAAATACAGTATTCCTGTGCTCTCGATTGCCCTGTTTCCCTCTTAACAATTTTCCAAATTGTTTTAATTTTGTTATCAGATGTGCTAATCTCAGACTAATGGACATACTTCTGGACTTTTTAAAAACTTTTCTTAATACAGTGCATTAGTTTTTATAATGTTTCACTGTTTTGGGATCATTACTCCTCCTAGCTATAAGGTACATTTCCCTTTTCTGTTTACAAGACATTTTTATCTCTTTAGTAAGCCACGGATTTTTACATGGTATCTTACAATTATATTTCACTGTTTTCTCAGGGAAACTGTTTTCAAATATACTCAGAAAGGTATCATGAAACAGGTTAAATTTTAAATTAGCATCGTGTTCCCCGTACACCTCATTCCAGTCTAACTGTTGCAAGCTTTCCCTAAAATTTTGAATTGTTAAATCGTTAACTGAACGCATTATTTTGGAGGAATGTTTTGCATTACTGTAAAGAGCTGTTTCATATACTGTAACTAACTGTGCATCATGAACACTCAGGCCATTCTTAACAGGAAAAGTTTTTATTTGATTAAATTTATCTTGGTCTATGAAAACATTATCTATCAGTGTGCTTCTTTCCTGTGCCATCCGAGTAGGAAAGTCAATAACTGGTGTCAAATTGAAAGAACCAAGTAGTACTTCAAGATCAAGCTTTCTATCGGACTCTTTCAGAAAATCTACGTTGACATTCCCACAAACAATATTTAGCTTTCCTCTGGCTAACAGATAGCACAACAAAGAATCCAAGGTTTTCAGAAATAGTTGAAATTTCCCAATGGGGTCTTACACATGGCTACAAATATAAAAGTGCCATTATTTAGTTTAAGCTCACATGGACATGCTTCTATATGCTGCTCTACGCAAAATTTTTTTAGTTTCCAAATTTTCCACACTGTGACAGATTTTAACATATATGGCAACCCATCCTGTCTCCATAATGTCTCTACTTACATATGCTGAAAGCTTATATCCTCTTACATTTACCATTTCTATACCTGTGACTATATGATGCTCAGACAGGCATAGTACATCTATTCCACCCTCAGTTTCTAAATCTTCTAAACAAACAAGAAGCTCATCTACTTTGCTTTTTAATCCCCTGATATTCTGATGCAATATGTTAACATTATTTTTCACTGTGCTTTTATGTGAGTCATACTAAAATTATTTTTCACTGTGTGGTTATGAGAATCTTGTGATATTTTCATATGTCTAGTACCTGCCTGTCTGAACTTCTCATTAAGCTTAATTTCAATCAATGTAGGATGATTGGACACTGATCTTAGCTGAAAAAAGTACTCCCATGAGTTTCAGAGCCCCCTCCCCCCCTTGAAGATTTTGCTATCATCCCAGCTAGTTTACCATTCCCTTTCCTACTGAGATGCAGGTCATGTCTTGTGAAGTCCCACCTAACAATACCATCAACAGGAAACAAACCTATGGCTGAAAAAGTAGCCGCCTGAAGTAACTGATCTAGCTCCATATTGACCCTCCTAACAGAGCTGTTCAATTGGGTCCGATCATACCGCATGAAAGCAGGAACCAAGCCAACATTTGTACAGTTCGTTGCAGATGCTATTTTTACCAGGTCACACTCAATTTGTAGCACTGATCCCTGTCAATACTGTTTCCCGCCCCACCCACTACCACAACATGATCCGGATTTGTAAAACCCTTGCACATTGATCCTACATCCTCTATCATGGCGAGGTGCTGTATTACGCCGGCAACAGGCTGCCGGACACGATATTAGCAGGTATCCCATGACTTTTGTCGCCTCCGTATATATCTAACGTGACTGTGTCCGTACCGTGGCATTACATACCAATTGATGAGCCTCTAAAGATGATAATTTCATGCAAATAAAACAGAGCCACATATGAATGTTAAATTCATTTCCTTAAATCTTTTTCGAGGCGTAGATTACTTCCAGTTAGTGATGCTTTAAAGTTTTATGTACATTATACTGCCATGAAAGAGTTCCGCATTTGATGGAAATTATAGTAAAGTTTGTGCACTAAAACGAATACTGGATTCATAAAAAGCAGTTTTCCTGTGTTTTAGGACATATTGCAGATCTTAATAAAAGTCCTGGTATTATAACCTGTCGTCACGTACCATTCCGTTCCTTTGCGTTGACAACTAGGGTTAATCTACCTTAAGTTACTTCTTGATGAAGTATCATATTTATGAATGTTACTGTAGTGTTCGAGATGTTATTGCTTGTTCACGAAGACCTTCATAAGGGAGTAGATGTACTGTGAGGCGTTTTTGAGTACACCCAAGTGTTCAGAGTTGCCTATATTAGGACGTAGAGCATCAGTAACACATTATCTTTGTGTATAACGAATTTCCGCTTGTGGCACCTCTCTACAAGGAGATTGAGTTTACGCTGAAGGAAGACATTGGGGAGTTGGGGGGGGGGGGGTGATGCGTGGTGGAGTTTAGGAGTGTCTGTAGTGTACAGAAAATATAGGAGAGGGAATGCGACAGATATCTTATCTGTGTTAGCAGCAGGGTGAAAGATCTATGAGTCGGTGTGGTTGATTGTGACTAACGTAGGACGGTGCAGGCGAAAGGATGCTATTAGGCAGACAAGATGGAGCGCCAAGCTTAAGCCTCACAGGTTGCCCCCAAGCAGTGCTGCATGTCTAGGTGGAGACCAGACTTGGAGCTACAGGGACCCAGATATGTACACCTCAGCAAAAGATTTTAGAACAGAGGTTTCAACGGACAAATTAGGAGATTTGGAGGTTTCCCAGGAAACATAATCCACAACAGTGGAGGAATGCTCTAAACGGGAAACTTTGTGTGTGTCTGTGTGTGTCCCTTTTTAGCGTGGGGGAAAAAGGGGACGTTACACAACTACGGAAGTGTATGTGAAGTAATTCTATTGGTGAGATTAATAACCTGGGATGGCCAATTACGTGCATGGGCACAACCATAGAAATCGCTCCTAGTGATGCAGCTTGAGTGCTAGCGTTTGCAAGCCACTTCCCTGTAGATCGGAATTTGTTCGTTACATTGGTCCTGAGTGCAATGATCATTAGCGGAACAGAAGGCGACGTCAAGTCAGATAACATTTAGCAATATAAGTAAATCAAAAACTCTTGTATGGGCCCAACATTCATATTCGTGCACAAATTGTAAGGTGTCAGGCAAATCCAACACCTTCCATGAAAACCCTGACATGATAAGCAAATCCAGTAGTATGTCATATAGCTCCGAATAAATCGTGACATTAAATTAACCAAAGTAATACGAGTAACGAGTGAGCAAATGGAATACCACAGACTAACACAAGAATGCCTAAATGCATGTCATACCTTCCCACCGTGAGACAGACGCAGTTCCGAGGGGAGCAACGAGAACAGAAGCCGAGAGCAGAACCGTGTTAAGCTGGAAGGCCCTACGATAAGGGACGGACGGACACCCACGTCGCCAGCTAACCGCTAGGACCGCACCACCCGCAAGTTTTAGTGTGAGACTTTTTCGCGTCTCTGTTATGTCAAGACCACCCCACAGCCAATGTTAAAAGCTAGAGCCCTCCAGAAGAACAGTATAGATCTTACGATAACACAAAAAAGGCTACACCACCCGCAACTTTTAGCGTGAGACTTTTTCGCGTCTCTGTTACGTTAGGACCACCCCCCAGCCCATGTTAAAAGATAGAGCCCTCCAAAAGAACAGTATAGATGTTACGATAACACTAAAGGACCACACCAGCTGCAAGTTTTAGCGTGAGACTTTTGCGCGTCTCTGTTACGTTGCAAACTTTAAAAACATTGCCCCACCATGAAAAGTATAATGTTTCTCATTGGATAGACAGAATTTTTGTAGGCGGAGCTTAAGGTTAACATTGAGACCCTGATTGGTCACATAAAAATACAGCCAGGCAGTTTTAAGCCAACTTCGGTAAATTGTAGTAAGGAGAAGTTAGGACAGAGTTGCTTCCGAGACGGTGAGGTGAGCGGAGCTGTGCTGCCCGCCGCCCCCTGACGAACACCGACAAGGTAATGAACGCACGTGATGCCGCGTAACAGCGCATAAAGCTTAACTTAGAACTGCAGAAGTCTCATCTGTTACACCCCCTTTTTGCGTAATACTAGTGTCGATCGTCAATTAAAGCTCATGGTGTTCACATTTGCTGTAATTTACGACAAGTTAGATAAGTAATTAAAGATGATTGAGGGCCACTGTAGACCATTTTGATAGTTTTCTCTTTTGAGAAACTTAATTTAAACCTAGATTATAGATGTGATATGGCATAGGTCATCCTTCGATCCATTGTAGAACTTGGAAACCCATTCAGGGAATATTCGTTCACATTTTTGCTGAACGCAGTTGGTTTTTACCATCCTGTATCAAAACATTTCCTCTTATCAATAGTTCAATTTATAAACGATGTTTTGTGAGTAGAATAAAATTTCCAATGGTAAACTTAACTGCTTTTTCGACGTTATCTTACCAGCTAACTAAAAATAGGAAAGCCTTGAACCCCTTCCACTAAATTTAGTTAGTATTAAGATTCTTTTACAGGGAGTGCAGTGGAGCTGACGCTGAAATCATTAAGTATTTGGTTATATCATCGCTAGTCTCACTGAACTCTTCTGAATTCTACATGTCATGTGTGGTCTGACGTTCCCTTACCAGCAACAGGTCCCAGGTTCAAACTAGTCAATTCCCTAAAAACACGCTCAGAGCGTCGTTGCGCGAAAGTGGTAGGGAAACACGATATAGAACAAACAGAGACCACGCAGAATGTTTAGAAAATTTTAGCATAATTCCCTGTCATGGTAGCTTAATGGACATATTTTCTTTAAAACAGCACTAGTTGAAACTTATTGACGTCACGAAAATGATTTGTGAAAACTTATGTAATATTAATATAAAGGTTTGCTGCCCGCATCAGTGTGGCCGAGTCGCAGTTGCTAACTCGTTAGCAGGGGGTTCTGTTCCCCACGGGACTTATAGTTTGATTGCCAGCCGTACATTTGTCTCAGGGAATCAATAAGTAAAAGCTAGCAAATGACCGTGATAGGTTCTGATTAATACAATGGGCATAAGAGACACTACAGCCCGTATCCTAATAAACGGCAAGGAAAAAGCAGGTACATGTTGTGTTTACAAAATCACTTGCAGTGGCTACAACAGTTTGCATATTGGTCAAACAAGCAGGGCCATAACAAGTATGCTGACTCAACACAAACGCAGCTGCGGATTGCATGTCAGACTCCACCTTTGCCAAAGATGAGCTGAAGAAAGGACAGAAATATCGTATCCACACGGAAGTACTACATGTAGCCAAAAAAGGAAGAAAACTAAGACTTATTAGAAGCACTTCAGATAAACTGACATCTAGCTCAAAATACGCAGCCGGTTCTAAATGATCAATTACAGTTGAGCAGATCCTCACTTTTAAGCTTCACTTAATGCTCTCAACCACCACATAAACACAAACGGTCACTGTGACACATACTGATATACAAAACTGAAACATAACAGACTTTTCTATTCCTTACCACACAGACTTCAACAATATAACCTGTAATAATTTAATACTGTATATTTTAAGTATGTACTATGTTCAATATTGACCATTGCATAAAAATGTTATTAACTAAGTAAAACATATTTGTTTCTCAGTATACGTTGCTACTGCCCAAATATGGCGTCATGACCACATATCTTATGATAATGTAGGACTTTGTGTTCTAATTATTGTGTATAATAATGTCTGTTGCCTAGAGTTTAGTTTACAATGTAAAAAAACATGATGTTGCAAAATCCGTTGATGTCCATTGTACATTCCGACGGACTTGGGTAATTCCAGCAGGACATTGCGACGCCCCATACGTCCAGAATTGCTAAAGAGTGCCTCCAGGAACATTCTTCCGAGTTTGTGGACTTCCGCTGGCCACCAAACTCCCCAGACATGAACATTGTTGAGCATATCTGGGATGCCTTGCAACGTGCTGTTCAGAAGAGCTCTCCACCCCCTCGTTCTCTTACGCATTTATGGACAGCCCTGCAGGATTAACGGTGTTAATGTTCAGACATTAGTCGAGTCCATGCCACGTCGTGCTGCGGCACTTCTGCGTGCTCGCGGGGACCCTACACGATATTAGGCAGGTGTACCAGTTTCTTTGGCTGTTCAGTGTAAAAATAAAGGACTAATCAGAGCTGAAACGGTTCATCAATACACAAAATCTTTTGTGTGTCATCTTTTAGTGCTCGAGCGTGCTGGGTTTGCGTGATCAGGTCGGCACTCACCGTCGGCGGTGGGGATGGCGGAGAAGGCCGTGTCGTGGGCGAGCAGCTGCCCCCACTGCATGTGCGCCAGCGTCAGCACCTCGTCCCTGGACGCCGGGCCCGGCCGCTCGCGGAACAACTGCGCGCTCAGCAGGCGCGCCGTGGGCAGCGGGCCGCCGCGAGCAGACTGCCGCGGCGCGTGCACGCCTGCAACACCGGCGCCGCTCTGTAAGGTCAACTCGAACCAAACGTTTAACGTCGTGAGTTAAAACCTTATCGTGACAAGTACTATCTCCAGACAATCGCCGGCTGGGGTGGCCGAGCGGTTCTAGGCGCTACAGTCTGGAACCGCGCGACCGCTACGGTCGCAGGTTCGAATCCTGCCTCGGGCATGGATCTGTGTCATGTCCTTAGGTTAGTTAGGTTTAAGTACGTCTAAGTTCTAGGTGATTGCTTGTTAGATCTGTTTGGAAAGATACTGGAGAAATTGCTGGTTGACAGATTGGCAGCACACCGAGTGTTGTGCGGGATGAGCAGCAGGTAGTTCGGCTTCAGGCCGGGGTGGTCGGCATCTGATGCAATCGCCCTGGCGGCCGAGGTCTGTGGCTCTACACCGAACAATTACGTGGTTGGCATCATGGTGGACAACCTGTGGTGGCCTTCGCTCTTCTCCTGCTTGCGGGAGGAAGAGTGTCCAGGGCCGCTATATGGTTGCCTGAAGAGCTGTTGTGAGGATCGGGAGGTCTGGCTATCATCCCCTAGCGAGAGAGTTGGAAAAGCAATCACCAAAGGATGCCCCCAAGGATCCGTTTTAGGACCCCTCTTCTGGGACATCCACATGGAGCCACTTCTAGAAAGTTTACAACAAAGCGAAGTAGTGTTATAGGTGATAGCCTACGCAGATGGCCTCCTCCTGTTGGTCGGCGGCCGCAGCCGGGAAGACAGAACCAAAAATTGAGAGAGCCATAGAGAAACCCCAACAATGGTGCCACATGACTAAAATGACAATCTCACCCAGCAAACCCACATACCTGCTGTTAAAAGGATATCTAATTAGAAATCCCACTGTCAGAATTAACGGCTCACTAGTTCTCCGGCGACGTGAGACACGTTACCTAGGAGTCATAATTGATGAGAGGTGGAACTTCGGGAAACACATTGACACCGTAACCCAGAAAACTCTGCAGATATTAAACAATCTCATCTCGATAGGACACAAAAGATTCCATCTCCCCCCCCCCCCCCAAACCTTATTAAAGTTTACCATAACAGCATCCTAACCTCAGTTGTGGGTTACGACTCGGGAGTTTGGGCGCACAGGCTCACGAGGGTTGTGCCCGCCATGACAGTGAGAAGGGTCCAGAGAAGTATGATATTGAGATATGTGGGGGCCTACAGAACATCTCAAGGGGGCGCCCTATTAGCCATAATGGGGCTCTGCCCTCTGGACATCAAAATAAGGGAAGCGGCTTGGTACTGGGTAAAAAAGGGGAATGATGAGAAAATTGTAGACATCATGGGTGTCAGGGTGGAGGACAAAAGGGAAATAAGGAAAAGAGGGGAGGAACTTTGGCAGGGGTCTTGGAAGCATACCAGATGTGAGGGAGCACTTAGACATGAAATATTTTGAGCCAACACGACGACTGATCCATTTTCTCACTGGCCATGGACCCTACCCGACATACTTATGTCGATTTGGGAAGAGGGCTACACCCGCGTGCGACTGCGGCGTGTCAGAGGGTACTCCCGACCATGTGGTTTACGAGTGCCCCCTCTTCAATGATGTTGCGACTACATTTCGAGACAGACTTCCAAACCACGACACATATCGACTGCTTAGAAGTGAGGACACTTTCCAACTGCTAAATACATTGGCCAACGAGGTATCACGGAAAGTTTTAAAAGAATACTTGAGGGACATTTACTAAATAACTTTGACAGCCAACACTGATTGCATCCAGAGCCCTGTTCCCACACCGCCTGTGCGTGGACTGGCCGACTTTCCATCATAGTTTGAATCCGCCATGTGCAGGATTAGGGGGAGTGGGGCGGTCAATGCTACCGATGAGGACCTACACCGGATATAACGTAGGATAAGTTAGTTTGTAGGACTTAGTTTAGGAAAATTATGCTAGGGAACTGCAGCGAATCAACATAGTGTCCTGCTCTTCAGGTTTAGCTCGATGAGCAAGGCTATCAAAGTAGGTTTATATCTCACTGGCACACATGTGACGCTGCAGGCGATAGGTACTAGTTATAAGAAATAGATATAAGTCCTAGGTACTAGACATTAAATGCCCTTTGTATGTAATACTAACTGTAGCTCACTTGATAATTGTAGTTAGCTGCAACATAATTACCAGTTGTATAATTATTATGACCTACTAATCAGATAAGGAAGTGGGTTAATATTGTATAATTATTATGGTTTGTAATAAAGATTTTTTAAAAAAAAGTTCTAGAGGACTGATGACCCCAGAAGTTAAGTCCCATAGTGTTCAGAGCCATTTGAACCATCCAGACAGTCTCTGCAGTGATGGACAATCACTCTAAAGTCTCTTGACTCCAACAAACATCAGGTAAAAAATTTGGAAGTCATGTATAGTACATAGGGTGATTTTGCTAAAGTGGGGACAAACTGCACGAAACGACCCCTCAGAGGATGAGGAGGAAGAAACGCCGCACGGAAATGTTTGCAGGGGAGCTACACCCACTAGAGGGTGGAGATGAAAGATCTCTGACAGTGCCCCAGTCAACAACAGTTAGGTGGGCCGCCAGCATATGGTAAGCCAGACGACCGTGTCGAGCATTCGCCACTACAATTGCCTCCTCTTTGATGTCGTATGTAAACAGAGTAGAGGACTGGGCCCATTACGGAGCCTTGTGGCATTCCAGCCTCTATCTGTCTGATCGAGCTTTCGGCTCCTGGAACGTGCACGTGCACACCAGTTGCAACGCGTGCAGGCGTTACTACCTACGGACAACCCCTGTGGCGACGGTTTTGTCGCTGGTTCGTCGCTCAGGCCACCAAGGTGCTGAGATTTCTGTCAACCATCCTATTCACAGATGGGGTTGACTTTACGAGGTGCGGTATCGCCAACCTTCACAGCATCCTCCCTTGCCGAATGGACAGTCGCCATAGTATGGTGGTAGCAAACCATGGGCACGCGTTCAGCCTCAATGTGTGCGCAGGCATGATTGGTGGCCGCCTCGTGGGACAAGTCATACTGCCACAATTCTTCACAGACGAGACATATCTGCACTTCCTGCACGTCACCTTGCCTCCCCTGCTAGAACACTTGCCTTCGGTGGCAAAACTATGAATCTTAGTGTCTGCAGCTCTACGTTTATTGTAACTTCTGTCTGTTCCTAGGCAGTAGAAATACGAGATTTTTTTCTGTGCGTCTCATGTTGTGAAATATGCCAACGCCTCTGCCCCTGTGGTAACACCGCTTCCCATCAAATCACCAAAGTTATACGCCGTTGGGCTTGACTAGCACTTGATGAGTCACCATCCAGGTCTGCCAACTGCTGACAAGCAACGTGCACCCAGCCCCTGTGAGGCCAATTGAGGAACTGTCTGATTGAGAAGTAGCGGCTCTGGTCACGAAACCTGATGAGGGATGGGAGAGTGGTGTGCTGATCACATGCCTCTCCATATCCGCACCCGGTGACGCCTGTCAGCTGAGGATGACATGGTGGTCATTCGGTACCGCTGGGCCTTACGAGGCCTGTTCAGATGGAGTTTAGTTCAGTTTTTTTCTGTTGTTAATTATCATTGAACAGACTTGGTATTTTTCCTGAAACGTCATCACACTAGTACATGTTGACCAAAGCAAGTAGCTATAGATCTTTGTGAAAGTTATTCTTATTTCTAGCATTAATTTCATGAAATGAATTCTTGGCTCGAAAAAGAGATTTATTATTTACCACATTTTTAATTAAGGAGTAAATATTGTGGGAAGCAACTGACTTCACGCCAATGTCCTGAATTAAATTCCAAAACCATCTGCAGTGTCTCGTGAAATGGAGATGTGCAGCACAGTGATATATGCTGGCACTGTATTCCTTCTGTCATCATCATACAACACAAACATGATATATGTCGATACTCAACTGATCCAACTATGAGACGACTTTGGTTCTTTCTGAAAGCAAAAAAAACCTTTTGAATTAGGTGGCTGAATCTACCTACCGGGCTTTCCCAGCTATGTGATTAAGTTTGAGCACTTATTGAAGTCGATCAGTTGGGCTGTACAAGAACTGTTAAGTACGCTGCCGAGTCGGTACTCACCGTCGCTGTAGACAGGCGGCAGGAGTCGCGTGTAGGGGGTGTTGGCTGCGCCCCAGACGGGGTTGAGCGGGTTGTTGCAGGTGCCGTCCAGCGTGCGGTAGCGCAGGCTGCGCCTGCAGTTGGGTCGGCGGTCGTACTGGCAGTCGGCGGCGGGCACTGAGCTCAGGTTGAGCGCCCCCAGCAGCGAGCCAGCCAGGGGCAGAGGGGCAGGCCACCTGCAGCACACGGCTCAAGGGGTGGAAGTGGCGCGCTACGCCGCACCACGCGATCACATGGTGGGCGCCAGTTGCTAAAGCTACACTGCTTATTACGATACTTTAAACTATGGATCCCATTGTCTGTGGAATACAGCCACATTTACATCTACATCTACTACATCTATAGCTACTATCTGAAAACTGATACGAAGTGTACCGCTGAGGACTCATCTTTTAGCACTTTTTCCTATTACGAGGGTCACTCCAAAGGAAATGCACACTATTTTTTTAAAATTCATCTTTTATTGTACATGTCTGAAAGTCTTACAGGGTGTAGATACATCCTTTAGGAACAATATTTTCATTTCTCCACATAATTTCCATCCCTATCAACTGCCTTACACCGTCTTGGAACCAGCGCCTGTATACCCGCACGGTAAAATTCTGGACCAACCTGTTGGAGCCACTGTTTGTCAGCGTACGCAAGGGAATCATCATCTTCAAACCTTGTTCCACGAAGAGAGTCTTTCAGTTTCCCAAAGAGATGATAGTCACATGGAGCCAGGTCAGGACTGTAAGGCGGGTGTTTCAGTGTTTTTTGTTGTTTTTCTTGTTTCTTTGTGAACCACTATCAACATCGCGGGAACCCACCTGACACAAACCTTTATTAATGCTAACACTTTCAGTATTCTGCAAACACTTCCTTCCCCTATCCCAACGTAGCGTGACAATTCGTTCATTGTGATGCGTCTGTCAGCAGTTACCAATTCTTTAACTCTCTCCACATTGTCTGGAGTGTGTGCAGTATGAGACCTGCCGCTGCGAGGACAATCCTCAATATTGCCGTGCCTGTTTTCATCCCGTAACCTGCTTGCCCGCCGACTAACTGTACTGCGATCGACAGCAGCATCTCCATACACCTTTTTGAACCTCTTGTGGATGTTTCCCACTGTCTCGTTTTCACAGCACAGGAAATCTATGACAGCATGTTGCTTCTGACGAAGAAGTGTAGCAGCCATCTTGAAGACATGCTGTGACGGCGCCACTCAAGGGAACAGGTTGAACTAAGTTTGAAAACAAGCGGGAAGGATGTATCTACACACTGTAAAACTTTCACACATGCAGAATGAAAACTGTATTTTTACAAAAATAGTGTGCATTTCTTTTGGAGTGACCCTCGTACATCCACTCATGGAGTATGGGTAAAATCATTGCTTAAAAGCCTCTGTGTGTATTGTAATTAGTCTAACATTGTCTTCATGGTTCCTACGAGGGTGACGCAAAGGGGCAGTAGAATATTCAGAGATTCCTTACTCCAAGTACATTCTTGAGGTTCTGCAAGTGAGATTACGCAAATGCTATATTACTCCTCTTTGATGTTACAAAAATCATGTTGCCTTCATCAACTAATATTTAGAGTCAGGCATTTCAGTAATTTCTGTGTGAGGAAATAAAATGTCATGATGAATTTCCTTGCACTGTTTAGCAGTTATCAAACAACAGATTTAATTAACTGCACAGTATTTATGTGTGCCTGTAAGAATAAGCAACAAAATAAAAGTATAATCACATTTCCACAGATTCTAGAATATGAGTAAGTGAATTCAGAAATTTGTAGCTGAACTGTAAAATCTTCTGCTAACTAATGAAAATTTCTTTTCACTACCCTAAGCATAAATTATATACAGTAGGTAAAAAAGCTGACAGCCATAACCACCATTTTAATCACATAGGTAACCTCAGCTTAATAAAAAAAAGTAGTTTCAATCTTTAATCTGGAGTACTAAATACATTCTAACAAAAATTTAGGGGTAAGAGGGGGCAAAGGGGTACATGAGTCAAACGTCCAAATCTAGTGTTTATCCTACATGTAAGTGTAGTGTGGCAGCTCTGAAACTTCAGTTGAGAGCTTTTATTGTGGAAGAGTCAGGTGTATTGTGTTAGTGTTGAAGCTTTCGGGATACGATGTGAGTTAGGGTTTTGGACCTTACGATCTAAGTATTTACCATGTAATTGATGGGTATCTGCTATAACAAAATCCCAAAGAATCACTAACACCTCGTATTTAAATATATAGCCTAACTCACGCTTTAAGCTTCTTGTTAGTTTAGCAAGTTGCCATACATGGCAGCTGATACCAGAAGTTCAGAAATCAGCGCCACAGGGCAAATGTCCACACGTGTACCTTTGCCTGAAAACGTTTGTCTTTTAGTTCTTTGGTTTTAATGTTATTTAATATTTTTAATGGACCTTAACTTATACGTAGTTCACTATTTCACATCGAACGATTCAATTTTTTTACAGGGGAAACTAAACTGGCGGAGCGCTGTATCAGTCTGGATTCTATGTTCTATGGCCTTACGTTTAAACACTTCCAACATTTATCATACCAGTCTGTCGAAACTAATGACGTAAACCACCCACTGAATATAGAAACCCAAGAGGCAGGGGAAAACTGGGCTCTCTAATTCATAGCTTGTCATAATTTAATTTTGACACAGCTGGAGAAAATAAATATAGGGAGGACAGTGGGTTTCATTGAAACAAAAATGGAACCTCTTTCAGCAACTTTGCAATCTAAATATAATTTTCCGTCACATCAAGTCTTCATTATAATGAAGACGAAACAGAAATATGGACTGTACCTAAAAAAATTCAGAAAATGGTGGCACGAAAAGGCCAAATAATAATAATAATACAATGTGTTTCCTTATGTTAAAATGTTTTGTATTAAAATTAATGATATGTTTGTGCTGTGGTTTGATACTGAATAGGAGTACGACGGTGGAGACAATGATGATGATTATGACTTTGATAATTTTGCTATAGTAAAACATTATACAGTTGAATAATGGCAATAGCTTGACAAATACCGTAATTCTCCCTTAGTCTGTTTTAATTATAATAAATTCTTTTTGTGTGGAATTTTGTCCCGTAACAATAGATTGTTTTCTCCAGGCCTAGGCAAAGGTCAAATTTCTTCATTTGTAATATTTTGTTAAATATAACTTTAACACATCATACAAACAATCTTGAACTTATGGTATCGTGAAGGTAAGATCCTAGGTGTATTATGTACGCCGGTCGTAGTGGCCGAGCGGTTCTAGGCGCTTCAGTCCGGAACCGTGCGATCACTACTGTCGCAGGTTCGAATCCTGCCTCAGGCATGGATGTGTGTGATGTTCTTAGGTTAGTTAGGTTAAGTAGTTCTAAGTTCTAGGGGACTGATGATCTCAGATGTTAAGTCCCATAGTGCTCAGAGCCATTTGAACCATTTGTATTATGTACAATTTCCATTGTCATGTGACAAGAGAAGCAGAAATAAGAAATAGAAAAGTGTTAAGTGCGCCATGGAAAGCAGCGTCTGTAGGCCCCCTTACTTATAAATTCTTGTTAGAAAAGCATTCTAAACAGGTAGGTTGAGTATCAAATTGTAATTACTGACAACACAAAACTATTTTAAATCATCAAATCAGTGGAATATCTGCATCACGCTAATTAAACGAGTAACTGAAGTAAGTTAAAAGATAAATCGGTAGGCCCCCTGTTATACGTATATTAGTTTCGATGGCCATGTTAGTGCTACGCTTTCAACAATGTCCTTGCGTAACTACAGAGACACTTTATATCTTGTTGCGCTCCTGGTTTGAGAAGTGAGATAGTGAATTCACGTTTGGTCGCTTTCCATCAAATCCGCCTGCTCTGAACACGGAGGAACACATATGAACGCTATTGGGCGCCAGGTCAGCAGCTACAAACGACTGATCCGTAATTTACAGGAATTGCGGGACCTGGGCGTAGTTATATGGTGCCACATACCATTGGAAATCTATAAAGGACTTGTCGAATTCATGCCACACAGAATGTCGCTGTATTACTCTGCAAAAATGGAGCAGCACAGTATTAAGTGGGTGGTTATAACGTTTTGGCTCCTGATGCACCAACTCTGCAAACCACTAAGAAGTTCATGGCAGAGAGCACTTAGCATTGTACCACATGTTAGGTTTCCTTTATGCTCCAGTCAGATATTGAAAATGACTACTTTAACGCCTCTGTGCGTGCTGTAATTAATCTAATTTTGTGTCCGTGGTACCAACGGAAGCAATAAATAGTGGGCTGAAGAATATCTGTGTCCTAATTTAGTACTGGTTCTCGAGATTTTGTAAGAAGACTTCACAAGATTTTTTCCTCTCCTTTCAGGAGTCTAGTAATTCAGGTTTTTCAACATTTCCGTGACAATCTGCCTTGAGTGAAACAAACCTGTCATCGTTCCTTCTGGCTGACTTCGTATACATACCACATCCCCTGATAGCCCTATGTTGTATGGGTCCACACACTTGAGCAATATTCCATAATGGAACGCCCAAGTGATTTGTTGATTTATGTATCCATTATAATAATAATAATAATTATTATTATTATTAGATCTTGGGTTTCCTTAGCACGATTGATTAATGGTGTGCGTTCGGGCATACAGATCAGTTGTGGTTCAATTTTATGCACAATATTTCGACAACTGACGAAACGGCATGCCTTACGTTGGGCAGGCTGTTGCAGCACTCGAGGACACGCACACAGAACATTAGCGACACACCCGACTAAAACAACCAAGCAAACCAGTTCTGCCTTAGCACAGCCTCAAACGCAATCAAAACTGAACACAACGAGATGAGTATCACAGCATAATACTTCCAGTTTCCGGGACAACGTAATTAAGGAGTCTGTCGAAATATAGGAGTCGTTAAACGTATTAAACCCTGACGGAGGTTTAGATTGAAACAAGGCTTTGGGTCCAGCACTCACTTTACTAACATCGCCAAGGCCATCCCATCCAACAACGCTGGAAAACACTAAGAGAATGTAGACATATGTCTCATGGAAATAAAAGTGTGTCTCTCAGTAGCAAAACAACATCAAACTTCGTAACGGGTGCGGGTGCCCTAACTCGGCTATAAATATCGGCTCTACACCAACAGTATTTCACAATCTGGTTGGACTCCACTCAGCGAGTATGTGTAACAACACAGCTTGCAACACCTGAAGAAGACGACTAGGCTGGTGGTCGAAACGTGCATGAAACTGAATCTGCTGTACACCCGAAAACATACCGTTAATAACAATAGTAAATAATAATCAGCATTATTCTGAAATCGCTGATAATGTCCTATGAAATTGTGAGAGGTGTCAGAGTAGTTAATTCAGTAATTAGTATTCAAAAAAGAGGACTTGAAATGCTAGTCCATTTATCCAGATTACATTCAAACTATGCTGACTTTGAAGTCGCACTACTACGTTAGTGTGGTCTAGTAGACCCCATAATTTAAAAATCAGAACGAAGTTTGGGAAAACAGCAACGATCATTTAATGCTATAAGTATGTAGAAAATGTGCAATGATCTTTCTGATTAGATCAAACTACTCGTAATTTCCACACTAAAAAGCACAAGTGGGGACAAATAAAAACCACACATTTGCATAGGTTTTATTTTTCTGTCAACATTCCACACACACACTTCATATATTAATTTTATTTGTGCATTTCCTTTGTGCCTCTTGAAGTTTACTTATCCCTAAAATGAGTTTATGGTCCTTCCTGAACTTTTCACTATTTGCTCTTATTTTGATACATGTACATGAAAATATAATATTTATCAAGTGATCAGAAACAAGCAAATACCAAGCTTGCAAGGTATGTCCAAGTTCAATGTTCCCAGCAACACCCTGCAGTTGTGGAAATTAACAGAAATACTATCAGATTTTTACTCCACTTAAATTAAGAATTTTTCCAAAGTAAAAATTGGTTTGGATATGGATTTTTGCCTGTCTTGTCTTCAGGAAACATCTGAAGGTCCATACGACTTATATTCATGATTACATGCGACGAAATCAATCCAGCATTTGTCTTCTTCTTAATCGCAAAAGTGTGAATCATTGAGAATCATTTTCAGACTCTGTAAGGGACCTGTCAGATCGCGAAATCACATAGCCTAAACATCTTGCCAATGGAAACTTTTATAAGAAAGATTTTGCGAAGTGAGCGAAGCAGTGGGGGAAGGAAAGGTACAGTACAGTATTTCATGCGATTAGCCTTTATATTCCGACAGAAAAACGTGGCGAGTGTTTAATTGCTTAGAGTTTACCCATCTTCTATAAAGTATTTGTTAGTTACACACAAACCTACTTTATGAATCAGTGTATCTGTTAGTAAAAAATGCATGAAAATCCCTGCAGTACGTACTAAGATTAGACTTGACGTACAGACTTGAATTCATCTGCGTTCAGTCAATTTGCACAAAATATTTATAAATCTTCCTTGTGAATCAGTATATCAGTTCACCTTCATGCTGTTTGGGTCCAAATTGAAAAATTTTCTGATATTTCACCTTTTAACAGTAGTAATGGAGAACACTTCCTCCAGTGTTCAAATAAAATATAAACTACTGACGATTTACTCCTGCTTTGCGCAGGTAGCAATAAGTATTTATACCATATGACTTGTCTGGTGTAGTGGTAATAAATTACAGATTCTAACCCTCCTCGAGAATCAGTCTGTCTCTTAATGAAAGCTGTATCAAAATCCCTACAGTAGTTCATGCGCTTAGCCTTAATATTACGACAGAAAAACGCGGCGAGTGTTTAATTCCTTAGAGTTTACCCATCTTCTATGAAATATTTGTTAGTTACACACAAACCTTCTTTATGAATTAGTGTATCTGTTAATGAAAAATGCATCAAAATCCCTGCAGTATGTACGGAGATTAGACTTGACATACAGACTTGAATTCATCTGCGTTCAGTCAATTTGCACAAAATATTTATAAATCTTCCTTGTGAATCAGTATATCAGTTCACTTTCACATACTCAGTGGGGGGATGCTTTAATTTAGAATATGTAGTGGTAGGTATGTATAAATTCTGGTCAAGCTTCACCGCTCTTTGGAGCTCTGATGACTAATATTCTGCTTTTCCAACCAGATACGACCTCCTCCATAGCTGATCGGTTGCACTGTTATGAATCCTTCAACACCACGGTTGTGAACATGACCTAAAATCAACAGACAGAGTTACCTGATGCGACCTATTGTAAGTTCTCAGAGCAGACTAACTTACAGTATCAGCAAGAAACTGAATTTGGTTTATAGCAACATGTACAGATTTGAAGAGACACACTCAGTACAAAATGAACTAATGAATGTATATAGGACATTCAGATTCCAAAGAGAGCTAAATTCGCATTACTTGACACCGCTAGCCTTTACACAAATGTAACTGTCAAGGAAACAATAGGAATTATTAAAAACGACTTCCTTAAGCACAGATCTTAACTTTACTAGATATATTTGAGTACATTGATTTGTTAACACTAGTACTATCACATACCTACTTTTCAATTAAAAATGAAAGGTTCCAACAGAAAGATGCCCTAGTTATGGGAGCTGCCTTGCTAATTTACTTGATGACATTTTCATAAACAACTTAAAATGGAAGTTATTTAAAGAAAACCTCCAGATAGTTTATAAAGGCGATATATTAAAAAGGATATGTAGATCAGATATTAATTTTATTTGGTGACACAACAGAAAAAATTGAGGACCTTGCAAAAGAAATGAATAAAATAAAACAGTATATCATCTTCACGTAGGAACACCAGGCAGTCAAAGATTTAAATTTCCTGGATTTCCAAAGTAACTTCAATAACATATATAAATTTCAATAGTGTCAATTGCTTACAATAATAACTACAGTCCAAAACAAATAGATGAGCTAAATATTGAAATGAATTCTCACATAACCAATCACAAAGGCAAACCAACACCAAATAACACCACAGCTCAGCTAACATCCATATATGTGAGCAGGCACTTTTTAGGAAAACTGTCGTATAAAGAAACAAACTTTTTCTGAGGAACAAATATTAGAATCAGCTTTTGCAAAAATAACGAAATAAAGAACAAAGCCATCCATACTGTTAACAATGACAGTATGTCACACAATCTATCAGAAATACCCAAACTTAACTTCATTTCACCTTCGAAGGTATACATTGGCCAAACAGGAAGAAATTTCAGTATACTATTCTGATAATACATGGATGCTCTTCACTTTAAGGAACTTAAGCAAATCCACATTTGCCTTATATATAGCTAAAGAGGAACGTTAAGAGACAATCTACAAGTGCTTCATTTGGCCAACAAAGGTAAAAGAATGAGCCTACTCGAAGAAATTTAAATTTATTCTCACAAATGTGCATCCCCAGATGACATACACGACCAGTGGTACTCAACAAAGTGTTTCTAAGAAATGTCCATAATTATTTATATGACTATTGTCATATCCATTACGAGCCCATCCAGTGTATACAGGGTGAACATTATCTAAACTGACAAACTGCAGGTACGGATTCCTGACTGGAAATGTAGGAAAGATGGTACTGTGAAGATGTGTCCGGAAATGGACGGTATGCGTGCAACTTCAACAAATAGTCTCAGAACACAGTAAAGAGCAGCACTGCATCCAAGTCACAACAGGCGATCAGAGGTCCTCCATGGGATTTCAGGTTGTAGGGATTGTAGCAGTTGTCATACAGGATACACATAATCGTACTGTGGCTCACATCATGTTGGCGGGCCACTTGCCTGGAACATGTAGTAGGGTTCGTCTTAACATCCTGTAGAACCCAATCCTCCAAATCTGTTGTTCGCAAAGTCCGCCGTCTCTCTGTATATTCGTCTGTCTGAAAGGACCCATGATCACACGAACGCCCGAAAAGGGCCTGAATTGTTGTGTAATGCGGTAGTCTGTGAGAGTACTTACTTCTGTATAGCCGTGATGCGTCTCGGCCGTTTGCATATGCTTAGACGTAAGCTTATCGGCTTATCCCCAATATGAATACCGGACCATTCTGCTGCTTACATTACGCTACGTCAGTCACACAACTCGCAACACACAAGGAATACAGGGCACGTAGTCAGAGAAACTGTCATTAATCAGCGTCATCTATCGTGACAACAATGCATTTTGGGGACACATGTTCATAGGACCTTTCTTCCTCCATTTACAGTCAAGAATCAGTGTCAACAGTTTGCCGATTTTATTAATGTTCACTCTGTATAGCAACTCTGCATCATATAAGTCAGCTGTTCTGCCATTATCGATTATAAATGTCACTCCAGAAATGGTAGTCGACATGAAAGATCCCAAATGAGTTTCTGATAGCGCAAGTAAGTCAGAATATGGTGTGCCAATAGGTCCCAATCAGCTGATAAACCAAAGGGTCACCTAACCTAGCGCATGTCCAAGCTGTACATTTCGAAAATACTCATCCCTGTGGTCTTCATTGTTGTATATTACCACCACACTGCTGCTTTCTGAACTGTGTTTCGATTTTCCTGCCCCCCCCCCCTCCCCTCCCCCTTGTCATCCATTGAATGAGGCCGTAAAGTCTCTTGTCACACCAGTTATTATTTTGTTGAAGCATATTGGTAATTTACCAGCGCAAAGTTGGTACATTTGATGGGCAGAACATTGCTTCTGACTGCAGATGTATCAGTTTATCTACGTTGTTCTTAATATATTATACGGAAATACTTACCTAATTATTGAACATTTATCTCTTTTTTTAATGTTGCAGCCTTTAGGTCCTTGTCCCGCCTATTTTTTAAACTTATCTGTGTACCTACGAATGGATGCATACGGTCACATGTAAAGCGAATCACTCCAGCTCTCTGCATCTCAACGAATGGCACGCTGTACGAAAACGCTCTTACATGACTAAGCCTGTTGCGTGTTTAACAGCGTGAAGAAGGCTCGATGCCTTATAAAGGATATTTGCAGCAATACACTGGCACACCGTCACGCCATGACACGCACTGGGTGCTGCCGTTCACTTGTTGGTCAGTGCCTGGCTAGTTACCAAAATCAGGGAAGTGTCTGGCAGACCAACTGTAAGAATTGTGTGTTGCATTGTGGTGCACAGTGCTGGTGATAACGACTAACGTATTTCTCGTCCAATTCCAAATTGAAATGTGTCCCATGGATAAAACAACATGAGTCATACGAGGTGCATTCAAGTTCTAACGCCTCCGATTTTTTTTCTAATTAACTACTCACCCGAAATCGACGAAACTGGCGTTACTTCGACGTAATCGCCCTGCAGACGTACACATTTTTCACAACGCTGACGCCATGATTCCATGGCAGCGGCGAAGGCTTCTTTAGGAGTCTGTTTTGACCACTGGAAAATCGCTGAGGCAATAGCGGCACGGCTGGTGAATGTGCGGCCACGGAGAGTGTCTTTCATTGTTGTAAAAAGCCATAAGTCACTAGGAGCCAGGTCAGGTGAGTAGGGAGCATGAGGAATCACTTCAAAGTTGTTATCACGAAGAAACTGTTGCGTAACGTTAGCTCGATGTGCGGGTGCGTTGTCTTGGTGAAACAGCACACACGCAGCCCTTCCCGGACGTTTTTGTTGCAGTGCAGGAAGGAATTTGTTCTTCAAAACATTGTCGTAGGATGCACCTGTTACCGTAGTGCCCTTTGGAACGCAATGGGTAAGGATTACGCCCTCGCTGTCCCAGAACATGGACACCATCATTTTTTCAGCACTGGCGGTTACCCGAAATTTGTTTGGTGGTGGTGAATCTGTGTGCTTCCATTGAGCTGACTGGCGCTTTGTTTCTGGATTGAAAAATGGCATCCACGTCTCATCCATTGTCACAACCGACGAAAAGAAAGTCCCATTCATGCTGTCGTTGTGCGTCAACATTGCTTGGCAACATGCCACACGGGCACCTGTGTGGTCGTCCGTCAGCATTCGTGGCACCCACCTGGATGACACTTTTCGCGTTTTCAGGTCGTCATGCAGGATTGTGTGCACAGAACCCACAGAAATGCCAACTCTGGAGGCGATCTGTTCAACAGTAATTCGGCGATCTCCCAAAACAGTTCTCTCCACTTTCTCGATCATGTTGTCAGACCAGCTTGTGCGAGCCCGAGGTTGTTTCAGTTTGTTGTCACATGATGTTCTGCTTTCATTAAACTGTCGCACCCACGAACGCTCTTTCGACACATCCGTAACTCCATCACCACATGTCTCCTTCAACTGTCGATGAATTTCAATTGGTTTCACACCACGCAAATTCAGAAAACGAATGTTGCACGCTGTTCAAGTAAGGAAAACGTCGCCATTTTAAGTATTTAAAACAGTTCTCATTCTCGCCGCTGGTGGTAAAATTCCATCTGCCGTACGGTGCTGCCATCTCTGGGACGTATTGACAATGAACGCGGCCTCATTTTAAAACAATGCGCATGTTTCTATCTCTTTCCAGTCCGGAGAAAAAAAATCGGAGGCCTTAGAACTTGAATGCACCTCGTATAGTCGCCTCCAAGTTGCAAACGTTAGAAAGTGTACTAGGAATCAAGTAAAGTCTATTTTTTCCTTCTTCTTTCCAGTGTCAGAACTGTGTCTTTGACTACCTTGTACATATGGCTCTGACATTTTTGGTCAGGACTGAAAATTGAATTATTTTTTCAAAGTTAAGGCCAATATGCTCGTGAATGTTTGATTAACATTTGGTGTCAGGTTGGATGTCTCTAACTAGCATTCGGTAAATCTGCACCGTTATTAGGCTAGAAAGTTACTCTCTGAGGTAACTTGATTCTAGGAACAGCTTGGAGCAAGAGCTGCTGTGGCGACTGAAAAATCTTTAGTAAGATGTGAGGTGTGAGAGGCAGACATGTACACTCACAGGCTGGAGATGTGGGCGACCAGCTGCCTGGCTCGCCTCCTGATGTTGGCGGCGCGCTGCAGCAGCTGGCGCACCTCCGGGGAGTCCGGCAGCGCCTGGTGGCCGGCAAACACCAGGCCGTCAGCAGTGTCCAAGCTCGCCGCAGACCGCGCCGACACCGCGTCCTCGGGCTCCTCTTCATCATCAGTCCATGCCAGCCGCGACAGCTTCTCAACGTCAGCTGCACGTACAGGAAACGAACAACTTGCTGGAATCCTAACTCTCAACAGAATATCAACATAGCTCACCGGACGCCATATAGCCATTCCCTTAAAAGAGCACACCCGTCGCTGTGGACCAGTGGTTCCCAATCTGGGGATAATTCCCCTCTGAGGGCTAAAATGAAATTTTCTGAGGGATAAAAACTAAACGATTAGATTCTGTTTCACTCACGAAACTAAATTATTTTCAAATAATTATTGCTATTATCGTCATTTTGTAGGAATCTAATATTGATTATATAAGTTAGCAATAATTACTTTTTCGCAATTAATACTATGGTGGTTACAGCTTCTTCACATAGTCCATTCACTAAACACATATGCTGTGCTTCGTCCAGCACACCGCTGATGATAAAAGTAAGACATATACACTGAAGCACTAAAGAAACTGGTATAGGCATGCGTATTCAAATACAGAGATGTGTAAACAGGCAGAAAACGGCCCTGTGGTCGGCAACGCCTATATAACACAGGAAGTGTCTGGCTCGGTTGTCAGATCGGTCGCTGGTGCTACAATGATAGATTATAAATATTTAAGTGAGTTTGAACGTGATATTATAAAGGACGCACGAGCGATGGGACACAAAATCTACGAGATAGCGATGAAGTGCGCATTTTCCCATACGACCATTTCACGCGTGTACTGTGAATATCAGGTACATACACATACATTTATCCTTTTTCCATAGATCATGAATACGAGATTTCGTAATGATGTGGAATGTGTCACTTTAACATAAGTTTCCTTTGCACAAAATAATTTATTTATTTGCAGTTACTGCTTCATATCTAAGAATTCATCTATTGAGCAGAAGGAGTTGTCATTTAGAAATTCTTTTAATTTGCTTTTAAATGTTGGTTGGCTATCTGTCAGACTTTTAATACTGTTTGGCGAATGACCAAACATTTTTGTGGCACCTTAATTCACCCCTTTCTGTGCCAAAGAGAGATTTAATCCAGAATAGTGAATATCATCCTTTCTTCTAGTATAGTAGCTATACACTTCGCTGTTATTTTTGAAGTGGGACGGGTTATTAATGGAAAAAATCGTAAGTAAATATATGTATTGCGAAAGTACTGTGAATATCCCGAGTTCGTTAAGTAAATGTCTCCAAGGTGATCTTGGGTGGGCTCCAGCTATTATTCTGATTAAACGCTTTTGTGCAATGAATACTTTCTCTCTTAGCGACGAATTGCCCCAAAATATGATGCCATATGAATGCAGTGAACGAAAATAGGCATAGTAGGCTAATTTACCGATATGTTTACCACCAAAATTTTCAGCAACCCTAGTAGCATAAGTAGCTGAATCTAACCATTTCAGCACATCATCAATGTGGTTCTTCCAATTCAATTTCTCATCAGTGCACACACCCAGAAATTTTTAGTATTCTGCCTTAGCAGCAGACTTCCGTTCATAGTCTATATTTATCAATGGTGTTATGCCATTTACTGTACACAATTGTATAAACTGTGTTTTCTCCAAATTTAGTGAGAGTCCATTTGCAGAGAACTACTTAATAATTTTCTGAAAGACATTATTTTCAATTTCTTCAGCTGATTCTTGTTTCTTGGGTGTGATTACTATACTTGTAATATCAGGAAAAAGAGCTAGCTTTACATCTTCATGAATACAGAGTGGCAGGTCGTTAATATATATAAGAACAATAAGGGACCCAAGACTGAACCCAGTGGGACACCATTCTTGATACCTCCCCAGTTAGAGGACTCTGCTTGCTTTTGCAGACTACCTGTACTGTTAATTTCAGCCTTTTGCATTCTTCCAGTTAAGTATGAATTAAACCATTTTTACACTGTCCCACTCATACCACAATACTTAGGCTTATCTAGAAGAATTTCATGATTCACACAATCAAAAGCCTTTGAGAGATCACAGAATATCCAAATGGGTGATGTTCAGTTATTCAATGTATTTAATATTTGATCAGTGAAAGCATATATAGCATTTTCTGTTGAAAAGCCTTTCTGAAAACCAAACAGACATTTTGTTAGTAGTTCATTTTTACAAATATGTGATGCTACTCTTGAGTACATAACTTTTTCAAGAATTTTGGATAAAGCTGTCAGAAGTGAGATCGAGCAGTCGTTGTTAGCATCAGATCAATCCCCTTTATTATGCAATGTTTTAACAATAGCATACTTCATTGTATCTGGAAAAATGCCCTCTTGCAGTGAGCTACTACATATGTGGCTGAGAATCCTACTTATTTGTTGGGAACAAGCTTTTAGTATTCTGTTGGAAATGCCATCAATTCCATGTGAGCTTTTACTTTTGAGTGAATTTATTATATTCCTAATTTCAGTAGGAGAGGTGGGTTGAATTTCAATTTCATCAAACTGCGTAGGTACTGCCTCTCCCATATACTGCTCCGCATTTTTTAATGAATAACTTGATCCTATTTTATCTGCCACACTTAAAAAATGATTATGAAAAATGCTTTCTACTTCTGATTTCTGGTTAACAAACTTTTCATTGTGTTTGATAAAAATACAGTCTTCCTGTGCTCTCGGTTGCCCTGTTTGCCTTTTCACAATATTCCAAATCGTTTTAATTTTATTATCAGAAGTGCAAATCTCAGATATAATGCAGATACTTGTGGACTTCTGGACAAGTGTCTGGCGCAGTTGTTAGGTCGGTCACTGCTGCTACAATGGCAGGTTATCAAGATTTAAGTGAGTTTGAACGTCGTGTTACAGTCGGCGAACGAGCGATGGGACACAACATCTCCGAGGTAGCGACGAAGTGGGGATTTTCACGTACGACCATTTCACGAGTGTACTGTTAATATCAGAAATCAGTTAAAACATCAAATCTTCAATATTTGCGGCCGGAAAATGATCCTGTGAGAACGGGACCAACGACGACTGAAGAGAATCGTTCAGCGTGACAGAAGTGTAACCCTTCCGCAAATTACTGCCGATTTCAATGCTGGGCCATCAACAAGTGTCAGCGTGCGAACCATTCAACTAAACATAATAGATATGGACTTTTGGAGCCGAAGGCCCATGGTGTATACTTGATGACTGCACGACACAAAGCTTAACGCCTCGCCTGGGTCCGTCAACAACGACACTGGACTAATGATAACTGGAAACATTTCAAATTGTATCGAGCGTATGAACGTGTACGGTATGGAAACAACCTCATGAATCCATGATCCCTGCGTGTCAATAGGGAACTGTTCAAGCTGGAGGAGACTCTGTAGTGGTGTGGGATATGTGCAGTTGGAGTGATATGGGACCTCGGATACGTCTAGATACGACTCTGACCGGTGAGACGTACGTAAGCATCCTGTCTGATCACCTGCATCCGTTCATGTTCATTGTGCATTCCGACGGACTTGGGCATTTCCAGCGGGACAATGCGACTCTCCACACGTCCAGAATTGCTACAGAGTGGCTTGAGGAACACTCGTATGAGTTTAAGCACTTATTCTGGCTGCCAAACGCCCCATAAATAAGCATATCTGTGATTCAAAGTGCCGTTCAGGAGAGGTCTCCACCCCTTATACTCTTACGGGTTATGGACAGCCCTGCAGGATTCATCGTGTCAATTCCCTGCAGCACAACTTCAGACATTAGTCGAGTCCATGCCACGTCTTACTGAGGCACTTCTGCTCGCGGGGGCCCTACACGATATTAGGCAGGTGTACCAATTTCTTTGGCTCTTCGGTGTAGTACTTGCAGGAGACCATAAACTGTTTCATTACTTGCTTAGAAGCAGAGAAATTAATTAAATGACAGCACGAGACAGCGGTAACTACATATGGGCTACTGTAGTGCTGCATACAGTCTCATTATTACTATTACTATTATTACTCGTATTATTGTTAGGATGGTTAGACACAAAGCATTAACAGCTTGAAGTCGTCCAATTTCTGCCAGTTCAGAATAAGGAGTGCAGCAATGAAGTGATTTACGAACAGTAATTATAGTGCACACATCTGAACTTGTTTCATCTTGAATGGTGTTGCAGCATGCAGGTGAAGCAGGTACTCAATGTAGAGGAGAAATGCAGGGGAAGCATGTTCTGTATCAAGTGTGTATGTACCCTCACTTTGTATAGTTAGCTATGTGTTCTCACTGTGTATAGTTAGCTATGTGTTCAGAGGAGTTCTGGGTAGCACTTCATTCCTTCATCACCTTTTCACACTCACAGACACACATACACACACACACACAAAACTAAACATTATTCATATTTCATCATTTTAAAAATAAAAGTGTTCCAAGATAGGTCTTTTATTCTACAATTTAGTTAGATGCTGAATTTGGAGATAAAATGGGGGAGGGGGTCAACAGATGGCAGGGGGGGGGGAGGGCGCGGGTGTTAGCTGATATCTGATTGTACGTAAGGGTAAAGGTCTAAGAAAGGTTAGGAACCACTGGTGTAGATGTAGTACACTTTATGTGGTTCTGGAGCACTGACGTAAGTCATGCAAGGAAATTGCGTGCACTTCGATTCGGTTGGGCGGAAGATGGGCCGACCTGGAGACGTCACAGAATGGCATAAGGAACTATCCTGTCAGGGCGCCCACGACCACATCGAAAGTCAAGATACCCGATTTGTTGCCGCTTCAACGCAGACTGTCCAGTATGTCTACAAGGCATGTTTACCACTCACAGTCATATAACATCATCCTAAACATATCCTCACCGACAGGGACTGGAGTCAACTGCCACACCTTGTCACTAACATTCGGTTTCAAATGAGACAGAAACTGTCGCTGCCATAGAATGCAGTCCCATCTCCATCAGTTTCCGAGTGAAGATAACGAAGGGAAGTACAACGCACATTCGGAGCTGGGTACCTCGGAAAAGGTCATTGCTCACAGTGGTATATAATGCTGAACGTCTCCAGTGACCCAGACAACACACAAAATGGAGAAGAATATTGTGGTTGGATGAGTCCTGACTTTACTTCTCAAATAACCCAAGGCGTCGAGCGCACTGGTGAGCCATTGAGGTGCTTAACTTTGTAGGGTGTAGTTCATGTGAGAGGTGTTTTCCTTATCGTGACTTGGGTCCACTTATTCAGATTACCGTGAACATGAACAGAGTTGTTCAGTTCACCTTATTAATGAGCAACTGTCTCGTTTACTTCCACTACCGCATGATAAATATGCTGTGGATACTCCCATCTTCCAAGACGACAGCATTCGTGTTCACGAGGCTGAAAGCATTGGTTTGACGAGCACTCAGGCACCTTACCACACTCTGACTATCCCCTACGTCGCCTGATCACAATCCCACAGAAAAAGTGTTAGGCTATTTGAAAAGGGGGATTAACATGGCAATTAATATCCTTACAATTTGGTAGCTCTACGGGATCTAATGAGTGGCTTCAGCTGGACGTGTCTTCCTCGCTGAATCAAGGACATTTTGAGGGCTACAGCTGGTATTACACCGAATTTGCGTGATGTTTTCTATGGATGACTAGTATTTTGTCCAGTATGCAGATCTTTTAGACCAAAAATTTCTTTCAAGATAAGTTCTACATGAGTGGCATTCTGCCACATGGGCAGGTCTTTTCCTCTGGACATGTGCCCTGTACAGTGAAGAGGTGGCTACTGTTCGAAACACGGTACTTGCCCAGCTGTGTTCGTAACGTCCAGTGAGTAACTACCGTGTAGTAGTCAGACGCTATAATTCTGCAAGCAGTGAGTGAGGCGTTCCTGTGCATATGCAAATATCGCTGCAGACGCTTCTGTGGATTCCGTGGGTTTCTTTATGTACCCGTTGGAGACAGTTTCTTAGTTTCTGGTAGTTTTGTTGGCAACTTCGCACTCACAAATAGTTTGTCGATGTCTGAAATCGGTAAAGAAAATAAGAATTCCATCGTGGAAGGATGGGAACCGATGCTCATATGCTGAGGAAAAATCTCAAGTAAATGAGTGAAGCATTAAGAATGAAAATCTATAGAATTGACTTTCGACAGTTCATGTGTTTAATTGATGATTAATTCAGTTAAGCTGCACAATTATTGTAAATACAGCACTTCACTTCTCAGTCCCATATTCGTCACTGTTCAGCTCTAAGGGACTTTTTGGCTTGGGGAAACCAAGCTATTTCTGGAGCTCATCAGCGCCTGAACTCTTCCGAGGTTGACTGATTTTCCTGTAACAAAACTGTTCGCTCCGCGATCGTAGCGTTTCGACTGCTAGACATGCGACAGAATAAATTGCAACAGCTTGTAAGAATGTCAGATGGCGTCAACGTTACAAATCGAACTGCAGACATTGACTTGCGTGCCATAGTGAAAGTAAGACAGCTGATGTATGCTGCCTGGACTCGGTAACTCATGTTGCGCATGCATAAAAGGCACTTTCCTCCAAGTGCGGTTCCCATTGAAGTGATAGAATATGCGATGATACCTGATGCGATTCGTGATACAATGCAGAAACAACCCATATAGAAACTTAGTTCAAGCGACTTGACTGATTCAGACTGGGACAACAGTGAAACAAAGCGGTCATGTGTTTCTGTCACATCACTCGGCGCAACATGAAGTGCTGGTCGCTCCATGCAACAGTGTCACCCGAGGGATAGACAGAGGAGGGGAAAACCAAATTTTAAGTAAGCCGATTTTTCTGAAAAGAGACGGCTATCTGCGAATAAAGTAAAGCTATATCCGTCTGTCTACTTAGTCTCTCAGTAAATCTTTCATTATTTGCATAAAAATTAAAAACCATTGGTCTTAGGTTCACTTCTGTTCTCCACTATGCATTCTTTCTCATTCAATTCTAAGGAAACTATTCACTGAAAAAAAAAGATTTTTTCACATCTTATAGTATCGCATCATAACTCCATAATGAACTGGATTTATTTTCGCTGGTGATGCTTCAGCATTAAGTGGCACATATTTTGAAAAGCTTACAATGAAAAACGTAGTCCATCACAAGTTTCCTTTTGATGGATTTTATATCTTACATTGCTGCATACGAGATGTTGCTAATACACTCCTGGAAATGGAAAAAAGAACACATTGACACCGGTGTGTCAGACCCACCATACTTGCTCCGGACACTGCGAGAGGGCTGTACAAGCAATGATCACACGCACGGCACAGCGGACACACCAGGAACCGCGGTGTTGGCCGTCGAATGGCGCTAGCTGCGCAGCATTTGTGCACCGCCGCCGTCAGTGTCAGCCAGTTTGCCGTGGCATACGGAGCTCCATCGCAGTCTTTAACACTGGTAGCATGCCGCGACAGCGTGGACGTGAACCGTATGTGCAGTTGACGGACTTTGAGCGAGGGCGTATAGTGGGCATGCGGGAGGCCGGGTGGACGTACCGCCGAATTGCTCAACACGTGGGGCGTGAGGTCTCCACAGTACATCGATGTTGTCGCCAGTGGTCGGCGGAAGGTGCACGTGCCCGTCGACCTGGGACCGGACCGCAGCGACGCACGGATGCACGCCAAGACCGTAGGATCCTACGCAGTGCCGTAGGGGACCGCACCGCCACTTCCCAGCAAATTAGGGACACTGTTGCTCCTGGGGTATCGGCGAGGACCATTCGCAACCGTCTCCATGAAGCTGGGCTACGGTCCCGCACACCGTTAGGCCGTCTTCCGCTCACGCCCCACCATCGTGCAGCCCGCCTCCAGTGGTGTCGCGACAGGCGTGAATGGAGGGACGAATGGAGACGTGTCGTCTTCAGCGATGAGAGTCGCTTCTGCCTTGGTGCCAATGATGGTCGTATGCGTGTTTGGCGCCGTGCAGGTGAGCGCCACAATCAGGACTGCATACGACCGAGGCACACAGGGCCAACACCCGGCATCATGGTGTGGGGAGCGATCTCCTACACTGGCCGTACACCACTGGTGATCGTCGAGGGGACACTGAATACTGCACGGTACATCCAAACCGTCATCGAACCCATTGTTCTACCATTCCTAGACCGGCAAGGGAACTTGCTGTTCCAACAGGACAATGCACGTCCGCATGTATCCCGTGCCACCCAACGTGCTCCAGAAGGTGTAAGTCAACTACCCTGGCCAGCAAGATCTCCGGATCTGTCCCCCATTGAGCATGTTTGGGACTGGATGAAGCGTCGTCTCACGCGGTCTGCACGTCCAGCACGAACGCTGGTCCAACTGAGGCGCCAGGTGGAAATGGCATGGCAAGCCGTTCCACAGGACTACATCCAGCATCTCTACGATCGTCTCCATGGGAGAATAGCAGCCTGCATTGCTGCGAAAGGTGGATATACACTGTACTAGTGCCGACATTGTGCATGCTCTGTTGCCTGTGTCTATGTGCCTGTGGTTCTGTCAGTGTGATCATGTGATGTATCTGACCCCAGGAATGTGTCAATAAAGTTTCCCCTTCCTGGGACAATGAATTCACGGTGTTCTTATTTCAATTTCCAGTAGTGTATATGGAAATTATTTTTAGTGCTGGAAGGAGAGCCGTACCTGTTTCCAGTCTTCAGTACAGATCTGATATACAGAGTGTTAGGTGTATAGGTACATATATTGTGATAATTTGAACCTTAATATGCAGCCACTTCACTGTCTGGTTGTTTTTCACCTGCATCTAACAGTCTTCCTACAAATACATATCATAATTTACCACCTGATGTTTTCTGAACGGCCTCAACTGCGTCGTGAAGTGGACTAGGTCTGTCACTATATTCTATTAACTGTACATCCACACTTCAATAACTGACCTGCTGTTCGGGGGAAAATAAACACTAATGGCTTGCTTATGCCACACCTACTTGGAGGTACTAAACAACCTAAAAACATACTCCTCATAACAGCTACAATTATTAAACTGCAAATTATGTAAATGCTGATGTAATGTCGTTCAGAACAGTGTGCTCAGTCATCAGTAGAAAAAAAAAATGGTTCAAATGGCTCTGAGCACTATGGGACTCAACTGCTGAGGTCATTAGTCCCCTAGAACTTAGAACTAGTTAAACCTAACTAACCTAAGGACATCACAAACATCCATGCCCTAGGCAGGATTCGAACCTGCGACCGTAGCGGTATTGCGGTTCCAGACTGCAGCGCCTTTAACCGCACGGCCACTTCGGCCGGCATCAGTAGAAATATCTGCACTTACACCTCTGACGCCCTGTATAGGTGAAGGTTGTCCTCCATGAGGTCAGCAGTGACACATCAAACATGAGCGTGGAGCAGTCTCATGTTTCTCTTTCTCACATGGTAATGTTGCCAATACAAGCTGAAGCATTCACTCACGTTTGTGCTTTCAAGCTGGGTAGATGTCTCCACCTGTGCAGAGTTCACCGCCCACTGCTACACAGATCCAGCAACGTCTCTCCTGGATACACGTAAAGCTAAGTGGAATCATATGCTACCTTGTGAAATTGAACAGTTGCAGAAATTCCTTCTTGTGATGAGTAGCTTCTCAAAAGCAGAAACAGTATGTCAAAATTTTTGTCATGCTTTGTCAGAACAGCTGATACTAGTTGTGTAAAAAGTTAAAACTGTCTGGATTAATTTGGTAGAATTCGTGAAATTTGTGTTCATCTTGAGAGAGACCACAAAAAACCACTGCGAAATTACATTATATATGCGCAGTATGGTATTAGTGCACCCATTACTTCCTTTTCTTTATCGGTTTTTGGAGCTGTAAATAATGATAAACAATAATAAAGTCCTCTTCAGAGGTGCTCATCATTCCAACAGAGGCAGATTCGTGCAGTCTGTAGCTGGTCGAATCAGTCCAGCTGAAACACAAGTGTCGCATGGATAACCATCGCGATCTTTATTGCAACGTGTCGTACTGCGTATTGTGAGCGGGGACTGAGCCTTGCCGTGCACATCAATGCTCACGCAGCAAACGTCTCGTGGTGTGACCGTACCTCACTTCTCCGACATAAAGGGCTCAGCTTTGTCGCGTGCCCCGTTTGACACAACACGGGGGTAAACCGGCACCGGCTGGAACCATGCACTGTTTGAGAATTGAAACTAAAACACTGCACAAGGCACCACCAATGATGCGCAGTCTTGCCCTGAGCTGGGGGCTGTATTCAGATTTTAAACGATCTCATTCCAAGATTTCACGGTACAGAGCCAGAAAACACAGATCATTCACCTGACAAACCTAGCCCCAGAACTTAAACCCGCCATTCAAGATTGGTTTTCGAGCGAATGGCGTACACTTACCTTGGCTGTCAGTTCCTCTAACAACCAGAATGCAAGGAAAAAAAAAGAGATCCGTGTAGCCTCAAAAATATCTTACTTATTCTACTTACAGACTTGACTCAAGTACGGAATTGTTATATTAATTGAGAAAAAGGCATCGTTTAGCATTGTTGACTGATATATCCCACGGGGTGGGTTCAGCCGCTCATCGGAAAGGGTATTCTTCCTCCATATACACTGATCCCTTTCCTTGCCGATATGTGAGAGTTGTTCTGTATGTTTAATAGTGGAGTGTAGGTGAGTGTAATGGATGCGTGTGTAGCGTAACGCTTTATTTGTGTTGTGTAAGGATGATCAGAGAACCCAGTACCGCCACATAGCCTACTTCTCTCGAAAAGCACCAAGGGGAGCCACCGAGTTTAACGTCCCCATTAGACGCATGGATCACCATCAACTGTGTCACAAGCCCTCAGTTCATGAGACACTGCACAGAGGTTTGAAGTTTAATCCAGGACTTTGGCTCAACGACTGGTGATCAGTGACTTTACACCACCGTATCTCCTCACCTTGCCGCCAAATTATTGGCCATGTAAATACCATCCTTCACCAGGATTCGGAACGGCTGAACACCGAGTCCTTCACCACTGCACAGACGTGGGTGAGAAACTTCGGCTATAGAGCTGGATAACTAATTAAGGGGGGATGTGGTCGAAAAGGAAGCGCGACAGCACTAGCATAGTGTCAGGAAGAACTCATATTGGACTGGAAAACTGAGATATATTGTGCTACAACTATCTGCATTTAATTAAACAAACAAGAATTTTGCACAGAAATAGACGGAAAAGAATACACTGGTCTTGATCACTTGGTTTCACAGCTAAAAAAACATACGAGGTGCGACAATAAAGTAATGAGACTGATTTTCTGTGCAAGATGTGTCAACTGTGCAGGCTTGCCTAGGCGCAATATCTTTGACGTTGGTCTATAAGCTGCTTCTAATCCAAGCACCACATCGATGCAACTGCTGAGTCGTGAGTTGTGCTGTAATACGTTAACACGTGTTTGTGTTTCTCGTCAAGTAAATGGAACCACATAATATAGTGCAACGGTATGCCATTTCTTTTTGCGTTAAATTGTGTGAAAACGCGACGACAACTTACGGTAAGCTTCAGTAGGGTTTTGGAGAGGAGATTATGTCAAGAGCTCTAGTTTTTCGTTGGCATAAAATGGTTAGTGAAGGTAGAACGAATGTTGAAGATTAAGACCGCAGTGGACGACCATCAACCTCACGGACGGATGCCAACTTGGCCAGGGTGCGTGAACTCATACGATCTGATCGAAGATTATCCATGAAAATGATTGCAGTAGAACTGGACATCAGTCGAGAAACGGTTCGTCTAATAATAACTGAAGATCTTGGTATGAGAAAGATTCACATTCTGCATCACGATAATGCGCCATTCCATACAGCTCTGTCAGTACAGCAACTTTTAACCTCAGAACAAATTTCAGTACTACCACAGCCACCTTATTCACGAGATATCGCTCCGTGCGACCTTTTTCTATCTCCAAGAGTAAAAACGACGCTCAAGGGACACCATTTTCGAACAACACAAGATGTCCAAGAAGCTGTGACGAGGGTCTTGGAGGGTATTACAGAAGATGAGTTCCAGAAATGTTACCATCAATGGCAGATGTGCTGGAAAAAGTGTGGGCAATCAGAAGAGAACTACTTTGAAGGAGACAACACTGAACTTGACGAAAACGGTAGGCAACATTTTTTTCACATCAGTCTCATTACTTTATTGTTGCACCTCGTAAATTTTGAAAAAGTTGTTATCTGAGTACATTTTGATATTTTATGTAGAAACTATGGGGTTAAGAGGGCGAGCGAGATGAATGCCAGAAGTGAGGAGAGGCCTTTATAACAGATGACTAGGTGATTCACATCTGTAAATAGCATGGAGTACAATTCCTCCGATGCTACACAAAACAGGATCTCTTTCCTCGCGTTTCGCTCGTTAGAGGAACCGGTGGGCAGGGTAAGTTTATTGCCACGCTTTTTAACGCCACTGTAAACTATCAAAAAATTTCTCAAACATCACTTGTGTGTCATATTATTTGGCAGCGAGCGGCCTTGTTTGATGTGTTTGTCAAAGGGGCTGTGACTGACGTGTTTGAGAGAATTTTTGATTGACGGTCGGTTAGACAAGATGTCGGACGCTGTTGTGTTGATGTTTACCCGCACTCGTTCAGCGAGAAAGAGCTTTGTTTCAGTTGATCTGAGTGTATAGTGCGTTTCTACAATTGTGGTAACAACGATCAAGGATAAAAGCAAAAGATCACTGACAATTACGAAAATGGTGGATGTGTTGCGTCTTTCCCAGACTACGCACAGTATGCAGGCGAGGGTATAATAAAATTAGAAAAAGAAAGAGACGAAACTCTGGTTCTTAGCTGGGCGATGTATATTTTCTCACGTTGTGGTGTTTTAATAAACTTTCATTAGAGAACCACATACAAAAGGATACATTTTCGAATAACTGTGTCTTCTTTTTCAATGTGAATGCGAAGTAATTCTAACTAATCATTAAAAGTTTGACGCTCCGTAAGGAGTAAGTTGAAGCCATCAGGTTACCTCTAGCAGATTTTCATGGATATATTTATCTGATCGCTACCTGGGGCACCGCAAACAGGCAGCCAGGATTTTACATGGGGGAGTGGAGATTTGGTTTGTTAAAGAGGGCTTTAAAAAGACCCCTGTTTTTCATTTTTCTTAAAATTTGCATAAAGAACGATAAACCAATTTATTCGACAATGATCTTGGAGTTTTCATCAAGTGAAGAGATAATCTCGTTACTTAGGATTGCTGTATTTTGGCAAACCACTAAGAATCAGGCACGCTCCAGTCTCCCTTCAGCCTGCAGGGTTATTTTTCACTCTTCTTCTTTCAGTCTGGACTTGAGGCGATGAAGTGATCAGGAAGGGGCGAGCGCTAATTTTGGGGAAATCGTGATTGATGTCGACAGGGATTTTGGAATAAAGAGATCTCTTTTCGACAAAAAAGCTAGAACAAGTTTTGGTGGCGAAAGCGCAAAGCATACGGAATCATTCAGCGTTAGACTTTCGCAAATTTCCTTATTTACGTATGCTTCTCTCTCTTCTTGCAGTGTAAGAAAGATCATTTTCTGCGTTAAAGAATGTCGCTACAGACAAATGCATGAGCCTAAATGTGGAAAATTTGGATTATTATTTACTTATCATAGGGCTTTTAGTGCCGGGAGTCTACAAAGAAAATTTCGGCGCGCCTTCGATGCAGCTCTTTTGATTTAAGCAGAGGGGCTGCATCTTTAAGGGAATTGGAATCTTTCAGGAAAGAAAGGAATTCGGAAGGATTCAGTTGCGGCCTATTGTAAGGGACTGAAACTGATATATGCTAAATTGAAAATGAGAAACTAAAGAAAACCATTTTCAATGTTGCTGGCAGATGGCTCAAACCACCTCGCCTCCTGAATCCATGGACTGTTAGCTCAGCGACCCAAGACGCAGAGTTACCTCAAGTCGGTGGAGACTTTGGAAAAGCTGGTTGTACATTGTTTTAAAATAAAATAAAATGCATCACAACAAAAGACTTAATTCTGACTTTGCTTCTTTTTCATTTAATTGTGCGTATTTAGTCGTTTGATAGTGTATGAATGCACTCATACTTTAAGATTTAATTGCATATGGACTTTCTAGTTTCAGTTATTACAGTATTACAAGAGCATAAATAGATTTTGGATGAAAGGGGAAGGGAGAGATAAAGAGCACAATCGATTCGGACGAATTCAAGCAACCCGCTGGAAAAATCTTTTAGAAACCAACGATCTATAGAGCTTGGGCTACTAATGATAGAACATTGAGGAATTTTTTTAAAGATACGCAACCATCACCGTTTGGGCGATATTTTTGTTAATCAGAGTGAGTTTTGGACACACAGACGTATCCAAGTGTATTTTTATGCCCTTATTTTAATTTAATGTTATTTATAACGACATTTACGGCTCCGCTGCCTTGTGTAACGCTGAAATACAGCAACCCCGAAGCTCTACCAACTTCCAAATAATGAATCCAATGCCAACATTAGACTGCTATAGGTAGGTAATTAGGCTATTACAGCAGTACGTAGTTATCTTAATGCTAGCGGATGAAAATCGATTTTCCTCTTCTTTCTTGTTACAAGCTTATCCATAATTAGAAATTATCACAAAAGCACACAGCACAGAAACAATAAACGGTAGCACTTAACATTAAACACAACTGCAAATAAGAACTGAACTGACTAACGAAACAACAACTGAGCTCAAACAAAACTAACAACTTGTCTTGGCTAAAATAGGGACGGCCGATAGCCGATGTAGATAGTTCAGATCTATCGTTGGCCTTGCTGACTGTCAATAGTGCAGATTCTTTGTTTCGTCGTAAGAGTGAAAATTAAAGTATCTTTAATTTCGCTACATGGCAACTAGGTCGTGTGTAATTTGATACCATCGTACCATCCCTTTGGCTACAGCCATGAGCAGCATCATGTTTTCTTTTTGTATTTGATGCATGTACTGAAGACAACGCAAGACATGCTTTGTCTACATAAGTAGCAGTTCTCACTAGTGTCAAAATATTTCGTCACACGATTTGCAGAACGTGACAGAGGCTTCAAAAGTGAGGTTAAATTTGACAAACTTTGTCGCTACGTCTGCGCCCTTGTTTGAGAAGCCAGTGGATAGGAAACAGCGAATTTGACTAGCAAGTTTGATCGTTTACAGGGGACTTAAAGCCTACCGTGAATGGTTTGTTTAAGCATCTATAATGAGACTGCCTAACGAGTGTTTCCTGTAATCGGATTCTACGAACAGCGATATCACCGTGTTGACTCTAAACTATGAAATCCTTGCGATGAGCATCTTTACAGTCTGAGTATTGGTCCCTACTCAAGACATTCTGAACTACCGACCTATTCAGTACTGACAGTGGGTGCCGGGCTACCCTGGTAGCTGTGACAAATGGGCCACAGGCCACAGCTGCTCATCTCCTGCCTCAAAGGTGAGACAGCTACTCACGGAGGCATCATCTCTTTTAACTGATTCCAGACGGAATGATTTCGTTGCAAACGATTTATGGCGATGATAGGCTCCAAAAATAGCTTTTTTTCTACAAAGAAATAAGCTTCAAGAATGAAATATTTCACTCTGCAGCAGAGAGTGCACTGATAAGAAACTTCCTGGCAGATTAAAACTGTTAGTCGAACCGAGACTCGAGTTCGGGACCTTCACCTTACTAGGACAAATGCTCTTCCAAGTGAGCCCCCCTCTTCACAGCTTTACTGGCGCCAGTACCCCGTCTCCTACCTTCCAAACTTCACAGAAGCTCTCCTGCGAAAATTAAAAGACTTGCGGAAGCAGAGCTGTGGGGACAGGTCATGAGTTGTACTTGAGTAGCTCAGTTTGTAGACCAGTTGCCCGCGAAGGGCAAAGGTCCCGAGTTCGAGACTTGGTCCGGCACACATTTTTACTCTGCCAGGGAGCGTATCGGCACACATTCCGCTGCAGAGTGAAAATTTCATTCTGGAAACATCCCCCAGGCTGAAGCTAAGCCATGTCCCCGCAATAACGCAATATCCTTTCTTCCAGCAGTGCTAGTCTTGCAAACTTCGCAGGAGAGCTTCTGTGAATTCTGGAAGGTAAAAGACGGAGTACTGGCGGTAGTAAAGCTGTGAAGAGCGGGTATTAGTCGTGCTGGGGTAGTTCACTTGGCAGAGCACTTGCCTGCGAGATGCAAAGGTCCCGAGTTCGAGTTCGGTCCGGTACACAGATTTAATTAGCCTGGAAGTTTCAAATAAGCTGCCAACTGAACAGATGATTGGACGTGAGGAAAAATTGGACTAATAAATAAAATGGAATGTTTGCAATGTAATTACACAGCTTAACTGAATCAATTGCTTTAACTGAAAAACGAAGGTGCTATTAGAGTATTCCCACCAGTATCCTAAAAAAACGTCCATTTTGTTTTTGGTCATCAACCTTTTGACTGGTCGATATGGGCTGCCGCAAATTTCGTTCCTTTGTGGCATATAGTCCAGTCTCGTCTTCTCCTATAGTATTTGCGCTCTACAGTTCCCTCAACCATCATGGAAGTTTCAGTCTACGATTTAAAGCATGTCTTATCAGCCTGTCCATAATTCTTTGCAGTGTTTTGCACATATTCCTCTCCTTGCAGATTCCGCGGAGAAACTCCTCGTTTCTTACTTTTCAACTAATTTTCAACATAGTTTTCCAGTTTTTCTACGGTCCATATGTCAGTTCCAAACAATTCTGTGCCCCAAACGTAGATTCTCAGAAACGTTTTGGTAAAATTAAGGCAGATGTCTGATACTAGTAGAATTCTTTCAGCCAATTATACCCTATTCGACTACGCTATTCTGCTTTTTACGTCTTTGCTTCGTCTGTCACGTGTTATTTCGGTTCCAAGGTACCACAACTCCTGCGCTTCGTCCATTTCATGATTTCCAAGTTTGTTGTTAAGTTTATCGTTAAGTTCATTTCTGCTGTTCTTGATATGTCGTAAACCATCAAAAATCAACTCCATAGAGTTCCCTATGCAGTTTTTCACTCATTTATCTGCATTTTTTCTCAATGCATTAAACAGTAATTGCTGTTGTTTTTTACGGTGTAATCCCTACCATCTTCATTTCTTTCCACCTCGAATACACCACATTGCACAGTTGCTAACAAAACCAACAAAAACGAAGAACACACACCTACAGTCACGTACACAGCCAACCAGCAATGACGGAAATGTGTGACTGGCTGATCCGGATCTGCGGAGGAACGACGTATTTTTGCGACGCTGGCGCAAGTTGTGTCCGCAAACGTGTCGCAGGCTGCCTACGGAGCGACAATTAAGGAGCGTGCCACGTGGTGATGATGCTGTTTGGTTAGTGGGGCGCTCAACTGCGCGGTCATCAGCGCCCGTACAGATTCCAATTTTTACATTGTTCAATTTTTCAAGCAAACCAATCGAGCCACTATCACGAATGATGATGATGATGATGAAATGATGAGGACAACACAAACACCCAGTCCCTGGGCAGAGAAAATCCGCAACCCGGCCGTGAATCGAACCTGGGACCCCGTGATCCATAGACAGGACATCTTCTTGTAGCCCCTGTAAACGATCAAACATTCCAGAATGAATTTTCACTCTGCAGTGGAGTGTGGCTAATATGAAACTTCCTGGCAGATTGAAACTGTGTAATAGACAGGAGCACAGCATTGTGTGGTAGTGAAAAGTGGATTGTGGGAAAACGGAACAGGTGAGTATCGAAGTATTAGAGATGTGGGCTACAGACGAATGCTGAAAATTAGGTGGACAGATAATGTAAAGAATGAGGAAGTTCTGAACAGAATCGGAGAGGAAAGTAATATGTAGAAAACACTGACAAGAAGTAGGGACGGGATGACAACTGATGACTCAAAAAAAAAAAAAAAAAGGCGAACTCGAACCTGGGACCTTAGCCTTTTGTGGCTACGTGCTCTACCGAATGAGGTATCGAAACACGACTCAACGCCGGCCTCAAAGCTTTACTTCTTCCAATACCTTATGTTCCACCTTACAAATTTCACAGACGTTCTCTGGCATATATTTCAGGATTAGCAGTCCTGCAGGAATGGATGTCGATTTAGACTTGTTTGTAAGCTTCGCTGTTTCCCATCCACGGGTTTGTACATAAGCGCGCACATGAGCCAATAAAGTTCATCAAATTTAACCTCATTTTTGATGCAAATGTGACAACGTGCGTATCGCGTCGAGTAATATTTGACACTACTTTAACATTGTGTATAAAGAAGAAAAAGAAAACAAGATGATGGCTCATGGGATGGTTTGAATTGAGAGATAAATACATGCCTGAAAACTTGCTAAGAGATTTAGGAGGTTTATTAAAATAACTCAAGATGGGAACGTATACATCGCCTGTGGAAGAACCGGAGGGGTTCGATTTTTTGTTCAATTTTATTGGCTATGTTCACCCTAAAATACCGGTTTGCTTAATAACGTTTCCCTGCCCAAATTATGGCTGGGAAAGACGCAACACCTCTACCATTTTAGTAACTGCAAGTGCTCTTTTGTTTTTGTTTATACAATCTTTTGCTAAGTGAGATAAATTGTTATAAAAACGCTTTCTCGCTAAACATGTGCGGCAAAACATCAAACACAAACAACGTCCGACATCTTCTCAAATCGACCGTCTACCAAAATTTCTCACAAACAGATGCAGTCTATGTTTGACAAACACGTCAAAAAAAGCCTCACACAGTATAATAATTTGTGAAAGTAGTGAAGTTTAACAAACTGTTCGCTCGTTTACAAGCGCCTTTAGCTGAGGCACTGAGCAGGACCCTGCACTGTACTGTCACCACAGCTTTCCTTGCTATCAGATTGCAGTTACAGAACTCACCCTGTTTCAGCAGGTCTGCGCCAGGACAGGGGGTAGCGGCGCTGCGCACGGTCGCCATGGCGACCACGTTGGGCCCGCACACGCCGCCCCACGCCGCCGCCCCCGGCGCCGCCCCCGCAGCCGCCACCAGCACCGCCGTCACCGCCAGCAACATCCTGCAACACTGCGCACGCCGCCTGCGCTTGAGCCGCGCTCCGCTGGAAACGCGCCGCCGCCGACTGTTTTGGGAGTCCCGGCGCTCACCGGTCTTTATTTCACTCGGCGGACTGCCATTACAGCCGCGGAGGGACTTGCAGCTGGGCTGTTCACGTCCTTCTCCATTTCCTTTCTGTTTTCGACTGTCCCGAAGGGCATCCCGTCTCCCAAGCGGTCCTAGAGGTCGGTGTAACTGAACGGTAGGCATAAGGTGATAATCTCATATAAGCAAAATGTTGGTATGGGAGGGTAGGGGAATTCGATAGTGCGGGAAATATGTCACAACTTTGTATATTGTCATTTTCTAAACCAATTAACTCGTACAGAAAGTGGACAAAAATATGGAAACACCAAAAATAACGCCCCCCCCCCCTCTCAAGCCTAACACGGTGTAGGGAAACCGTTGGTATTCAAAACATCATCCAGTGGTCTCTAAATTTGTGAACGCAGGTCCTGCATGGCTTTCAAGGACATCTTACACCATTCTTCTTGCAAAATAGTGGCGAGTTCAGGTGACGATGATGCGGATGGACAGCGATAGCGCGCCCTTCTCCCGAAAGTAGACAACAAAGTCTCAATGATATTGAGATCTGGTGACTGATGGCCAGGAGAGACGAGACAATTGATGGTCGTGCTCTTAAAACCGGTCCTGGTTGACGCCGGCTGTATGAAACGGGGCACTGTTATCTTGGAACACGGCATCACCACTGGGGAACAAACATTGTACCATAGGATGGACCTGATCAGCCAGAATGATCAGATAATCCTTAGCAGTAATGCAGCCTGACCATGGGACCCATGCACAACCACGATATGGCTCCCTAGATCATCACAAAAACGCCCACATGTTCACTCTTGGGACATAAACTCGGCCACAAGTCGGAAACAGTGTGGACCAAAAGTTATCTGACCAAATGACATCTTTCCATTGCTCCCTTGTCCAAGTTTTGTGGGTTCGGCATTACGTTTTACTGTTACGTGCTTTACTTGGGGTTGTTTTTGGGGGAGGAGACCAGACAGCGAGGTCATCGGTCTCATCGGATTAGGGAAGGAAGAGGAAGGAAGTCGGCCGTGCCCTTTCAAAGGAACCATCCCGGCATTTGCCTGGAGCGATTTAGGGAAATCACGGAAAACCTAAATCAGGATGGCTGGACGCGGGATTGAACCGTCGTCCTCCCGAATGCGAGTCCAGTGTGCTAGCCACTGCGCCACCTCGCTCAGCCATTTGCTTTACTGATTAGTGGTTTTCTAATTACAACTCGTCCTGTAATTCCCTGCTTAGGGGGCTCCGTTCGCGTTGTTTTGGTGCTGATGTGGTTCACGAGTGTGACATTCAATTCTGCAGTTAGTTTTGCAGATGTTGTACCTTATTTTTCATCACAAGCCTTTCCAATGACCATAAGTCACGAACATTCAACCACATACTTCGTCCACGTTGCGACTTAGCAGATGGTGTTTTCCTGTTTTGCCTGTAGGCGGTATAAATCTTCGATATTGTGTCTCTTGAAACACAATTACATCGCCTGTCATGCTTACGAAGGCACCCACTACACGACAACATGATGCACTCACAATGACACAGAACGCTGTTCTGACCGCGATTGACATTGGAAAGTATTGAGAACATTGCACAAGTACTGTTCTTCGTGAAACGCAAGAGTGCAACCTACAGGCTTGGCTAGCATCTGCATTTATGTTCTAGCACGCATTTGTCGCGGTGATTCCATATTTCTGTCCCCCCTACCCCCACATATACAAATAGACTGACTGAAAAAGATCCGCCGGCCGCTGTGGCTGAGCGGTTCTAGGCGCTTCAGTCCGGATCCGTGCTGCTGCTACGGTCGCAGGTTCGAATCCTGCCTCTGGTATGGATGTGTGTGATGTTCTTCGGTTAGTTAGGTTTAAATAGTTGTAAGTCTAGGGGGACTGATGACCTCAGATGTGAAGTCCCATAGTGCTTAGAGCCATTTTTTGAAAAAGATCCCAGCACCAAACAATGATAAATTTAAAGCACTGAAATTTCGAGAATTCATTTGCATAGGTGACATATTTAAGAGATTAACACTGCAAGATAATAGGTTCGTCATTGTAAATGTGAAATGTTGGTACATTCATAACCGGTGTAACGGCCAAACTGTTGAATGCAAGCATGCAAACGCGCATGCATTGTGTTGTACAGGTGACGGATGACAGCTTGCGGAATGGAGTTCCATGCCTGTTGCACACGATCGGTCAACACATGGACGGATGACGTTGGAGCTGTCGTCGGTTGATATCTCATACGTGCTCGACTGATTGGAAAACACCTCTTGAAATGCTGTTCACTAATGTCAAACAGCTCGAATCGCCAGACTGACGTTCAAATTTGCAGTCAGGGTACGTAGGATGACCACGAGAGTGCTCCATCTGTCATATGAAATCCCACTCCAGACCGTAACTTCAGATGTAGGTCCAGTATTTCTAGCACGTAGATTGGTTAATTGCAGGCCCTGAATTGGCCTCCTCCTAACCAACACGCGCCCATCATTGGCAGCGAGGTAGAAGCAGCTTCCGTCAAAACACGCAGCAGACATCCACCCTGCCATCCAACGAGCTCTCGCTTGACACCAGTGAAGTCAGAAATGGTGGTGGTTTTGGGGACAGTGGAATGCACGATACAGTGCGTCTGGCTCGGAGCTGTGCTTGAAGTAACCGATTTGTAACAGTTCTTTGAGTCACTGAGCTGCCAACTGCTACTAAAACTGCTGCTGGAGATGCTGTTCGATGCGCCAGAGCCGTACATCGAACACGATGGTTCCCTCTCTTTAGAGACACGCGGCCTTCAGGGGTCTGGTATTCTTGCGAACGTACATTCTCGTGACCACCGCTGCCAACAATCATGTACAGCGGCTACATTCCTGCCAAGTCTTTCTGCAATATCGCAGAAGGAACACCCACATTATCGTAGCTCTATTACATGGCCTCGCTCAAAGTCAGTGAGGCATTGATAGTGGCGTCCTTGTCCCCCTAAAGGCATCCTTCACTAACATCAACTCATTATGTCGTTTCTCAAAGGTAACTAAAGCTCACGATCGTTACAACGTGTAATTAAAACAAACCTCAGTGCATTCTCATAATAGCGCTACTAACGCAACCCTTTCGTGACAGGCGAGAAATTTTAATAGACATCATCTTCCAGATGTAGAACCACGCCTACCATCTTTCATTATGTCGCACAACTTCTTCTTGGCGTTGCGATTTTTTCCTTCAGTGTATAAATGACGCCAACGGCCTGGCCGCAGTGGTAACACTGGTTCCAGTCAGATCACCGAAGTTAAGCTCTGTCGGGCTTGGCTAGTACTTGGATGGGTCACCGTCCGGGTCTGCCGAGTGCTGTTTGGAAGAGGGGTTCACTCAGCCCTTGTGAGGCCAATTGGGGAGCTACTTGATTGAGAAGTAGAGGCACCAGTCACTAAAACTGACAACAGCCGGGAGAGCAGTGTGCTGACCAAATGCCCCATCATATCAACATCCCGTGATGCCTAAGGTCTGAGGATGATACGGCGGCCGGTCGGTACCGTTTGGCCTTCATGGCCTGTTCAGACAGTATTTCTATGTTTGTAGTGCATAAATGGCATATGACACCGTTGGGTGAGAGATTCCACAGATTGGGTTCAGCCTAATGTCAAAAAGAATGTTGTTCTTCCTCGCACGTTGACTCTTTTTTATGATACGTGAGAGTTGTGTCGTACGTGTATTTGTAGAGTGTAATGTTGTGTGATGATGACGAGAGAAGGGTGAAACCCGGCGCCGTCATATAGCCTATACCTCTCGAATACGTCAAGGATCAGCCGAGTTTGACGTCCTCAACCGACAGGTGGACCACCATCTACAGTGTTTCATGCGCTTACCTCATGAGGCATAGCCGGGAGGTCTGGAACTCCGTCCAGGACATTGGTGCGAAGATTGGTGTCAAAACTTTACGCCATCACCTCTCATATCACTGTCCGCCGAACACTGAGGGTGAAAATTTCACCCATCATTAGGATTGGAATTACCTTATCTCCAAGTTGAGCCCCACCGCACAGGCGAGCGTTGGCTACCTCGGCTAAGGAAGCGGGTCCTTACCTCATGAAGGGTGCTACACTCCAGTCATATAACTCACTCAACAAGATGTAGACGCTATTAGTCGCCGGTGATTTAGTGCAGAGAATGATACGTGTTTGTCACTGTCTGTTGTAATTGTTGTACTGTAAATTTTAACAGGTAAAACCAGCTGTGGTTCAAATGGTTCAAATGGCTCTGAGCACTATGGGACTTAACTGCTGTGGTCATCAGTCCCCTAGAACTTAGAACTAATTAAAGCTAACTAACCTCAGGACGTCACACACATCCATGCCCGAGGCAGGATTCGAACCTGCGACCGTAGCTGTCACGCGGTTCCAGACTGTAGCGCTTAGAACCGCACGGCCACTCCGGCCGGCAAACCAGCCGTGTAATTTGTTACTAAATGCGCGGGTAAAACTGATAATCAGGTCTGATACTTATTCTTTGTAACCTATTTAGTAAAATAATATACGCTGCCTAGGACTCCAAATGCGTCACATAAACCCACAGTATTATATGTGTATTTTTATTATAAATGTACGCTTGCAAATATAGTAACACGTGTAGAAAGACAATCAGAAAAAAGCAACATGCTATAATTTTAACAACTACGCCATACAAAGAGGTGTTGAAAACAAAAGAAGTGGAACGCACGATGAAAGAAAGTGCGAAGATCGCAAGCAATAAAAATTGCGAAGAAGAGAGAAGGTCTTGCTAAGACACACTTTCAGATTATAAGAGAAATCTTGAATTTTCAACATCTGAATCTGAATCAGAGATAGGCTTGAACAACTTTTGTGACGACAATGAACTAGATAGATCGTACGGATGCTTATTCGAAAAAATAAGTTTCTTCGTGATGAATTCCAAACAGAAGAGAAGTTTGATACGGATGTGCATCCTACTCTTACTGGAACCTTTTAGAATGCATTGGATCGGACAGTCCACATAATCATCTATGTGATCTATGCTTCTGCAAACAGCGAATTTCTTAAGTTCTGATTGAATTTCTTCAACACAGGACTTAAGTTCTATAGTTCACTTTGATGTGTCCTACTTTTAGATTAAGCTTAATTCCAATCAGTTAGAAAGCTAATATTAAATTAAGTAGTCAACGAAACTACATAAAGTAAAAAAATGAAACACCTTACAATGCCGTTTTCTGGTAAAATGGCGCAATGTAAAAGTTTGGATAGGTATGATGTCAAATAAAAATTAGTTATCCATGATTTTAAGAATACTGTCTTATGATTAATAACAACATTCCTTTGGCTGCACCACCTTTCCCCATCTTCCCTACTCTCTTTAGTATAGCGGACATCAAGATCTAATACACTACTGGAATATCATTAACACCCTTAGTCAGTAGCCCCATACAAGAAAACAGGCTGGTGACTTTGCTCCATCAAATGATTTCTCTGAGCTTTCCAGGTTGTTCCAGGTTGAAATTTAAAATTTCCCTGAGTAAATTTCTGTTGTATGTGAGAGCTAATTCAACGTCTTTAGTTTTCTGGCTGCAAAAGTAATTTGTTGAGTTGCAGCGTCACGCATTAGTGATTATTCCAAATTCAGCTAGAATTTACAGTTTTCTCTACAATTCTATAATTTATAAGGTCCTGCTGTCCTGGAAATTCCTTCATTTCCAGCGTCCGTCACCAGTCCCTGCTGTGGAATCTCACTTGAGAAATCCTCGTAGAAACGAACTTCGAATTGTTGTCACTGGAACGTAGTACTAATCCACATTATAACAACGAATCAGAGTGTTTCAAATTGAGCCTTCATCTCACTTTGGCAATTGTTGGCTTGAAACATGACACTGCGATGAAGTCGGCAAAGTACCACTTTGCATAGCAGTTACTAAAAAAAGAAACCAATCCTCATTATTCAGAGTTGGTCTCTAAAACATGCGTGTTGAGATATAGACCTGTAGTATATTATAAAAGAATATTAAAACCCATTTTTGCTTTTGTGTGACGACGAATTTACAGTTTCGATGACAAATACGTACTCCGTTTTACTTCAAATTGTGATGTGTGAAGTGGGCATGGAGTCTGAGATACCACGCATAATTATCTGACTCCAAAACAGATTGTTCCTGAAGCAGAACCTGAACGTGATTCGTAACAAAATATATATATTTTTTTTAGCGAACAGTTAAACAACGCGTAGGGTTTCTCAGCCTTTTATGAGTCTTTCAGATTTCCTCAACTTTTCCAACAAATTCAGTGTCCTGAGAACTTACGATTCCCCAAGTTTTCCAGAAAAGTCACCACCCTGGTCAAGCTGAATTCGTATGTTACACACCCTGTTAACTGCGTCCGATCGTAATTAGATTATGATGCGTCTATGGACGGAATATATTCGACATCAGACATATTTTCCGAACTCAAAACGAAATATACAATAGCTTCTGTTGTTTGGGTATGAAATTTGCATCACTTTCTGCAAGAAAAATGGAGGAACGTTGCGCTGCCAAGATACTGGATATTTGCAGTCTCAAGTACGACTTAGAATTTGGAGGTCTGTTACTGTATTTAAAAAAAGATGCTATAGCCATCATATCGCTTCTTTGTCGGTAATTTATGCAAGTGTGTAATTTTACACGCGTGAATAAGCATCGATTAGTGGAACTGAACCGAAAACAAAGAAAGTGTATGGCTGGTTCACAGATTAGTCATTAAAACAAACGCAGTGGCGATAACGGTTTATCATGTAGCTCCGTTAGCAAACGAAAGGAAATGGGTCATAAATTTTGCCATTTGACTTAACCGCGACGGGATCAATTATATTCTTCACGAAATCTTTTCTAAACAGCATCAAAAAACTACTTTTCAAATTATGATGCGACTTGGAACAACTGTTCAAATCTACAAAATCTTATGGACGTAAAACTTAGTCATAAGAATCGTCAGGACTACAATGTATTTTTTCCTCTGTTGCGTAAGTTCGAGCACAGCACGGCTCTTGGTGAAGGACGAAGGCACTTGGTGAGAAATATTACGCAACATCCTTTAGCGGCAAAACATGTGAAGAGAATGTAAGTCTTGCAAAAATAATCTATGACTATCATAAAATTGTAAGTACTCTTCATTCTTCTTTTCAAGTTTCATAACTGATTCACTTTTAAGTATTAAAGCGTTACGCCAACTAGAAATATTCTTTGCATTTATTAGAATTTCTTTGCTTTCATTTTGTGTATTTCGTTTTTGTGTGGGTGAAAGCTTACGATGAATTGCCAACGCTTTTACATTGAAGATTGTGGTGATGGGGTTTGCCACAATTGTTCATGGGAATTAAGATGACGAAGAAAATGCAGAATTTGAGTAACCAAATCAAACAATGATGAGATGAATTTCTTTCGATCGTTGAATAGCTATTTTCCGTTGTAGACACGTAGACGTAGACGCGCTGCTAGGATCGTAATAGTTCGGAATAGACCACACTGAGGTACACGTAGCAGCAAAAGTTTTGCATCACACCTTTATTTCGAAATTAATGTCACGGAAAACAAAAACTGACACTGCAATGTGACCATATAACCAAATCAAAAAACAAACATTTTTGTAACTGCATAATCGTCTGTTTCTCATGGCGGAGCTTTCACAGCACACCTGAGCAACGTCAGTACGTGGTGGAACGGCCCCTTGCTCGAATGCAGGCTTGACACTGTCATGACATACCATCGATGAGATCGTCAAGTAAGCCCTAGTCCAAACTGTCCCACTCTCCAATGGCATTTCTACATAATGTGTCGTAGCTGCCGTCGTCCAAAAACAGCTCGTTTCAATCGATCCCACATACGTTCGATTGCGTTCGTGTCCGGGATCAGCCAGGCCACTCCATTTTGGTGATCCTAGCATGCTGAAGGACTGTGTTCATGAGAAAAGAGCCCTGAGCACGTAAATTTCCGTCCATGAAAATAAAATGTCACCAAAATATTAATGATATAGTCTGTTGTTTCGTAATCTCATCCCTGCACCGTAGAGCAGCAATACTGCCGTTAGCGACCACGAGAGTTGTACTGCGGTCTGATATAATGCCAGCACAGAACATCACTCCATCACCACCTTGTTGCACATCTGGGACACAGTGTTTGAGGCATTCGATGTTACAGCGTTATCTCGAAACACGCTATTTGCGATTATCAGGGTGCAAACAGATCCGAATTTCATCCGTAAACAACACTCAGCGCCAATTCCTAGACATCCATTTCGCATGGTTTTTTACCCATCTGTAACGGAGTCCATAGTCTTGCGGAGTCCGACGTGGTGCTTGCCATGGTCTTCGGTAATGAATATTTGCATCATGCCATTGTCTGCTAACAGTCTAATGCGATACAGGAAGTCATGTAGCCTCTTTAAACGGCCATTTCTGTTCTGGAGCACTCAGCCCGTGGCTCACAGAGCCATCGACGGGTACATAAATAATCGATATCTACAGCTTTTGATTCAATGACTAATCCTCGTTATAAGTCACTGTGCCCCTGAACGACCCATTCTGTTGTTTACGCTTCTCTACTGAGAACACAATACATCCCGCCTCCTTTGATACTTGCGGGTCCGTCTCTCGTGACCTGCAGTGGTCAGTTCCGCATTACACACGGCTGTCCGGATACTTTTGAGTGGATAATGGATGTATACGTAGACCTACATGTATATCGCATTACTAGAGGCGCTAAAGGCAACTAGTCCAACGAAAGATCAAAAATCGGAGATGGTTCATGGTATGTTTCACCGATAGTTGTGAGCATAAGACGGTGTAGTTCAAAGCCAATTATAGCTTGACTTACGCCTGTGTGATATGCGTCAAATGCGGACCAGTCCCAACCGACAGTGGTGCCCAAGCTTCTCCAAGGCGCCACAGTCTCATCTGGAAGAAAAAGACCTGCACCGTAGATTGTATTTGACAATTACAGCATTTACGTAAGGATGTGGCACAGGAAACGCTCTGGCAGTCCTTTGTAACTATACGGGTGGTCACCACGCTTCTTGTTTCACACACTGTGCCCGCAGAGGTTGCTAGCATCGTATGGGCGCTGCGCACACAGGGAGGTAATTGGCAAGGGCCCAACAAGGACATGGCCGACACGGTGGAGGGAGTCCGCTAAAGAGCATGTCTAAGGTCAAGGAACTGCAGCATGGCGCAGCGAAAGCCGCTTCAACTGAAGCGAACGCCTCTTGTATGCCTGCAGGTGATGGTGCTGGCCGGCCGCGGTGGTCTCGCGGTTCTAGGCGCGCAGTCCGGAACCGTGCGACTGCTACGGTCGCAGGTTCGAATCCTGCCTCGGGCATGGATGTGTGTGATGTCCTTAGGTTAGTTAGGTTTAAGTAGTTCTAAGTTCTAGGGGACTGATGACCACAGCAGTTGAGTCCCATAGTGCTCATAGCCATTTGAACCATTTTGATGGTGCTGGAAGATAGTCGTTGGAGTGACTCAGTATGACCTGCCATTAGCTATCGGCTACTCAATGAGAACAGAAATAGGGAATCACACGAGATACTACGCGTTATCGGAAAAGATAATTCACGCCAGTGTCATCATAATCATCATCATCATCACCACCATCGTCTTCGCCCTCATTATCAGCCATTCACATCCACTGGTCTACACTTTTTCATGCGTTACGATCTTCAGCGTATCCACGTTTTTTTTGTTGTTGTGTGAACTCGGTGTAGCTGTTACGTTAATTCCCTATCAAATTCTGAGCTTTCGACAATATTCACCAATGTCTCCAAGGAAGAAACTGACTGTCGAAGAAGAGTCCCAGTGTTTGTGTTCTAATGTTATATCTGAATATGGCAATAGATACGTTGGATTGTCTAATCGAACCATCTCATAGCACTGTGCGGAACATCAGAGGGGTATCAAATCCACAAATATGGAAACATTTGCTGTCACCGAGCACAGTCTCACGAATAATGATAATTTTTTTATTTTTTATTTTTTTTTTAGCAGTGCGGTCCTTATTGTACTTCGTGATACAAACACAAAAACTGCTAGTGACGTCTCATCGTTGGCGTCAATCTAATCTCCGGTCGCACTGGGCAGTAGTACCACATCATTTACATCTGCGTGATTTCGTTTCTTCTTCGATAGTCAGTTCCTTTCGTGACGAAGGCAATGGTGAATTTTGTCGTAAGGTCGGATTTTCACAGAGAACTGATGAGACAAGCGCATAAAGAACATTTTTGATATGATAAGTTTACCACAAAAGACTGCTGGTTAAGACACTTCTTTGTTTTAGTCAATTACCCACCTTCCTTCAGGTAATCATCTGGGCCTTATCTCTTTGAGTTCTCTAAGGAACTTCATTGTGCGCATTCCTTGCCCAACTCCATTTCATTGTCGACACAATCGTGATTACATATTCCACTGCAGTCTTTTCTTTCATCTTTCTGTTCGTCTTCCTGTCTCTCCTGGTAACTCCCATGATAGATCTCCCCGTTGCTCACCAAGCAGACCTCAGTAATTCAATGACTTCCACATTTAGGCTGTCTCTTTACTGTAAGTCAAACTGGTTGCATACACTGATTGTAAATAAAACCCTTAAAAACACTTCGCAGCTTAGATTCAGCATAGATTACCAGATGCTTTCCAGGCCATTGTTAGATTTCTGCTTAATTCTTCTGCTGTCCATCGAGCTGCTGTCTTCAACTTTCCCAAATGCAAATACTCATCAACTTGATGAAAAAGAAATACTGACGTCAGCCGCATGAGGCCAATGAAATAATTCAATAGCTGCAAGTGAAAATTTGTGCCGGGCCGAAGCTCGAACCCGGATCTCCCGCTTTAGGCGAGCGGTCGCTTTAATCGCTGGTGTTATCCGAAAACACTTCACATCCTACCCAAATTCCCAACATCTCTCACACTACTTCCGTACATCTACATCCATACTCCGCAAGCCACCTGACGGTGTGTGGCGGAGGGTACCCTGAGTACCTCTATCGGTTCTCCCTTCTATTCCAGTCTCGTATTGTTCGTGGAAAGGAAGATTGTCGGTATGCCTCCGTGTGGGCTCTAATCTCTCTGATTTTATCCTCATGGTCTCTTCGCGAGATATACGTAGGAGGGAGCAATATACTGCTTGACTCCTCGGTGAAAGTATGTTCTCGAAACTTTAACAAAAGCCCGTACCGAGCTACTGAGCGTCTCTTTTGCAGAGTCTTCCACTGGAGTTTGTCTGTCATCTCGGTAACGCTTCCGCGATTACTGAATGATCCTGTAACGAAGCGCGCTGTTCTCCGTTGGATCTTCTCTATCTTTTCTATCAACCCTATCTGGTACGGATCCCACACCGGCGAGCAGTATTCAAGCAGTGGGAGAACAAGTGTACTGTAACGTACTTCCTTTGTTTTCGACTGCATTTCCTTAGGATTCTTTGAATGAATCTCAGTCTGGCATCTCCTTTACTGATGATTAATTTTATATGTTAATTCCATTTTAAATCACTCCTAATGCGTACTCCCAGATAATTTATGGAATTAACTGCTTCCAGTTGCTGACCTGCTATATTGTAGCTAAATGGTAAGGATCTTTCTTCCTATGTATTCGCAGCACATTACACTTGTCCACATTGAGATTCAATTGCCATTTCTTGCACCATGCGTCAATTCGTTGCAGATCCTCCTGTATCTGACTACAATTTTCCATTGTTACAACCTCTCGATATACTAACCCCCCTGTTCATTTTCCACATTACTCGCAGCATCTCGCTTGATTCGCGCAACTATTCGGAGGTGGGGTACATCCACACTGAAGATACCATGAAATGCCGTGAAGACGAAGATATTACTATTACATGTGCACGTCAACTCATTTTACAGCTTCGTTGTAAAGGTGTACAATACTCTTTTCCATATGTCGATTACAGGTTTGCCCGCATCTCGTGGTCGTGCGGTAGCGTTCTCGCTTCCCACGCCCGGGTTCCCGGGTTCGATTCCCGGCGGGGTCTGGGATTTTCTCTGCCTCGTGATGGCTGGGTGTTTTGTGCTGTCCTTAGGTTAGTTAGGTTTAAGTAATTCTAAGTTCTAGGGGACTGATGACCATAGATGTTAAGTCCCATAGTGCTCAGAGCCATTTGAACCATTTTTGATTATAGGTTTATGAATTCACTGACGTGACAAAAGTCATGCCATAGTTGTATGCACAATACCAATGTCGGTAGTACCGCGTACACAATGGAAAAAGAGCAGTGCATTGGCGAAGCTGTCATTTATGGTCAGGTGATTCATGCCAAAAGGTTTCCGACGTGATAATACCAGCACGATGGGAATTAACAGACTTTGAACGCGGCATAGGAGTAGGAACTAGAGGCATGGGACACGAAGGCAGTGGCCGACGGCGTTCACTTAACGACCGAGAGCAGTGTCGATTGTGTAGACTCGTCAGTGCTAACAGACAAGCAACACTGCATGAAATAAGCGCAGAAATCAATGTGGGACGTACTACGAACGTATACGTTAGGACTGGCCGGCGAAACTGGGCGTTAATGGGCTATGGCAGCAGACGACCGGTGCGAGTGGCTTTCCTAACAGCACAAAATCGCCTCCAGCGTGTCTCTTGGGCTTGTGACCATGTCGGTTGGAACGTAGACGACTGTAAAACCGTGGCCTGATCAGATAAATCGCGATTTCAGTTGGTAAGAGCTGATGGTAAGGTTCGAGTGTGGAGCAGACCTCATGAAGCCATTATGAATCACCTCAAAGGGAACGATCTATTGATACGCAATCAGCATGGTTTCAGAAAACATCGTTCTTGTGCAACGCAGCTAGCTCTTTATTCGCACGAAGTAATGGCCGCTATCGACAGGGGATCTCAAGTTGATTCCGTATTTCTAGATTTCCGGAAAGCTTTTGACACCGTTCCTCACAAGCGACTTCTAATCAAGCTGCGGGCCTATGGGGTATCGCCTCAGTTGTGCAACTGGATTCGTGATTTCCTGTCAGGAAGGTCGCAGTTCGTAGTAATAGACAGCAAATCATCAAGTAAAACTGAAGTGATATCAGGTGTTCCCCAGGGAAGCGTCCTGGCACCTCTGCTGTTCCTGATCTATATAAATGACCTAGGTGACAATCTGAGCAGTTCTCTTAGGTTGTTCGCAGATGACGCTGTAATTTACTGTCTAGTAAGGTCATCCGAAGACCAGTATCAGTTGCAAAGCGATTTAGAAGAGATTGCTGTATGGTGTGGCAGGTGACAGTTGACGCTAAATAACGAAAAGTGTGAGGTGATCTACATGAGTTCCAAAAGAAATCCGTTGGAATTCAATTACTTGATAAATAGTACAATTCTCAAGGCTGTCAATTCAGCTAAGTGCCTGGGTGTGAAAATTACGAACAGCTTCATTGGAAAGACCACATAGATAATATTGTGGGGAAGGCGAGCCAAAGGTTGCGTTTCATTGGCAGGACACTTAGAAGATGCAACAAGTCGACTACAGAGACAGCTTACACTACACTCGTTCGTCCTCTGTTAGAATATTGGTGCGCGGTGTGGGATCCTTACCAGGTGGGATTGACGGAGGGCATCGAAAGTGTGCAAAAAAGGGCAGCTCGTTTTGTATTATCACGTAATAGGGGAGAGAGTGTGGCAGATATGATACGCGAGTTGGGATGGAAGTCATTAAAGCAAAGACTTTTTTCGTCGCGGCCAGATCTATTTACGAAACTTCAGTCACCAACTTTCTCTTCCGAATGCGAAAATATTTTGTTGAGCCCAACCTACATAGATAGGAATGATCATCAAAATAAAATAAGAGAAATCAGAGCTCGAACAGAAAGGTTTAGGTGTTCGTTTTTCCCGCGCGCTGTTCGGGAGTGGAATGGTAGAGAGATAGTATGATTGTGGTTCGATGAACCCTCTGCCAAGCAATTAAATGTGAATTGCAGATTAATCATGTAGATGTAGATGTAGACTCAAGTTGTCAATAAAGGAGCTGTGCAAGGTAGTGGTGACTCCATAATGGTGTGGGCTGTGTTTGTATGGAGTGGACTGTGCCCTCTGGTCAATATGAACCGGTCATTGATTGGAAAAGTTTACGTTCGACTATTTGGAAACAATTTGCAGCCATTCATGAACTTCATGTTCCCAAACAACGATGAAATTTTTAAGGATGATAATGCGACAAGTCACCAATTGTTCAAAACTGGTTTGAAGAACATTCTGGACAATTAGAGCGGATAATTTGGCCACTCAGATCGCCCGACACCCGTATCATCGCATCGATCATTTATGGGAAATAATCGAGCGGTCAGTTCGTGTATGAAATTCTGCTCCATCAACGCCTTCGCAATTATGGAGGGCTACAGAGTGTAGCGACCCTTTTTTCTATCCCGACTTCCGTACCTTGAATGAAAGTAAGAATGTTAATTTATATATACATTGACTGGTATTGAGGGGTTTTGTTTTATCCCGGCTAGTTCTTAAATTAACCCCAGTGAGTCACTACACGTATTGTCTTCCCAGTTCTGAAGGAAAAAACCATAAGTAAATTAATACTAGTGTTTTCAATAGATTCTCGTTCACTTGTTTCAGTTACTAGCCTGAAGTTTATTCTTGGTTAAAATCACGTAACCTAATTATTTATGAACCTAAATCGAAGTAAAGTTCAAGACGAATAGTCAGTTTCAAATTAACACCTTATTTTATTTAACAGTAACTATGAATAAATCAGTTCATTCACACGATCGCATTCAAAGGGATTCTTTGAATAAGTATCTAATCTGGAATCCCGTCAATATCAGAGATACTAAACAATGTTCTGTCACTGTCGATAAAAAGATTGTTCCCGTTTAATATCCATAAACTGTCACGAACTATGATTACTAGTCGCGTGAAGTAAAGCTTTTCCACTGTCACAATACAAAGTCCGAATCTGTCCAAAAATCGTTAATTCCGTAAAATATTTAAATCTTCACACGAAGCGACGTTAAAGTCAGAGAGATTATTGATCACCTCCCCGTTCCTCTAATATGACAAAAGTTCTAATTCTGATCTGAAATTAATGCTTCCCAAAAAACAATCTCGAGCGATTTATTCTTGCGCCTTGGTTTAATAAAGCTCCTATTGTTGCTTCCTAAAGCTGTACGTCCTAATTGACTTCGAACACACTAGAGGATAGAGACTGGAGTATCATAGTTGCATTGTATGTCTATTTATACTTTAGTAAACGCTATCTTTGGTGTTCAAGACCTACGTTCTGTGACTATAATATTGATTTCCTCATATATAAGAATAACTAATAATTTAACCATTTCTATCGTTTTTCCCCCCTCCCATGCTTCCAAAATTTATGATAAAAATTATTTTCTTTTTCTATTATTTTTCTACTATAGATTTCCCTCTATTTGTCTCTTATTTCTATTTCGTAAATTACTACTTGTGGACGGGCTTGGGACATTTTCTGAATTTATATTTCGAGGGCATGGGAGCTAATTTGGGAGCTACTTTGGTTTATTAACACCGAGAGACGTTATAGGTGTTACAAGAGCCTGTATGGATCAATATTTGTGGCGGGGGCTTCCAACGACTTGGTTGAGTCCATGTCACGTCGAGTTACTGCACTACGCCGGGCAAAATGAGAGGTTCGATACGATATTAGGGCGTACCCCATGTCTTTAGTCGCCTCAGTGTAGCTACCGTCTAGGTTTCAGAAGAATACGGCGAGAAAACTACAAGACTTAACGCAAATAAACAGACGTCAGTGGATGGGACACCTCTCCAAGTTTTTAAGTAACATTTCAGGTAGTCAGATTGAGCACCATTTGTGACTTGAAAACGCCTGTACGGTTCCTTTGAAAGGATGGCGTACTCCTACTTGCCTCACCAGCCTATTGATGAGGGCGTAGCCCGAACTCGCTCGTTGCGCCAGTGCCTCTGACAAAGGTCCCAGCTCCCTCTTTTTTTTACTTGAGCTATTTCTTTCTGTAATACAGCCACATATGAACCGCGCTTCTTTCTCCACGTCTACCGAGGCCATGACAGTGTATGCCACGCTGCAGTCGCAGCTTCCGCCGAATGTGATTGAAGCGAAACACCGTTTGGTCCGGTGGAATGCCGTGTAGCGGACAGTAGATGCAGTCCACCTGCTGCGTGACGGTCAATGGGAAGCACGTTACCAGTCGTGTCTCCACCGGATACATCTGGCGGCACCGCCATTTTGTACCATGTGTGGCGTGCAAGACGTCGGTGACCACCGACTTGTCTGCGACGCGGCGAACGATATTCGGCGTTTGGTCCGCCAGATTTTGACGTTCATCCCACGCACGACTTCTCACAGCATCACCTCACAAATGCTTCTCTTCCCGGACACGGACTGGTTCCCGCGAGCGAAGACCCACTGCCGGCCGCTGGTGGCCGAGCGGTTCTAGGCGCTTCAGTCTGGAACCGCGCGACCGCTACGGTCGCAGGTTCGAATCCTGCCTCGGGCATGGATGTGTGTGATGTCCTTAGGTTAGTTAGGTTTAAGTAGTTCTAACTTCTAGGGGACTGATGACCTCAAATGTTTACTCCCATAGTGCTCAGAGCCATTTGAACCATTTTTTTGAAGACCCACTCAGTAACGTTGATTAACGAGCACACCGTCCAGTACCTGCTTGGTGGAAGTGACAGATCAGTCCTCGATTTCTGGCAATACTTCAACGACCGACATTGTATAGTTGTAAACAACATTTCTCCGAATTCCACGGGAATACTTTCCTCGATCTCCTTGCAGCTGTATCATCCATGCTAGGAGCACCTGACATACGTTCCTTCTTCCTTCTTACAGATTCCAGGATCGATTTCCTTTCCCATCCTTGAAACATTCCGAACTTGTGCTCCGTCTCCAATGACCTCTAAGTTGACGGAACGTTATATCCTAATCTTCCTCCCTTCCGCTGTCGCAGTAGACGCAATGACAGAAGACCTTTTTGGCAGTCCGTTTATTTGGTTGCCTATCTGTTAGAGCGAGCTAACTGAATGGGAGCCCTCAAGTGGTTCGCTCTGCAACTGCGTTACGATATACAGGGTATCCCATTTATCTTGACCAGCCTAAATAACTGTTTGTCCAGAAGTAGAATACAAAATGATTCAAGTAAATGTTCTTTAGCCATGAGGGGGGACATCAATCAGCATGATTGCTTTCGTTGTAGCTTTGTTTTTTACAACAATATGAACAGCGGTATGATTTTTTTAAATGGCACTCTGAACTTTTTAGTCGGTAGTTAATTTCCTGTCCTAAAGACCTATTCAAAAATGTATCACAGTGTGCCATTCACTGAAACACAACGTTATTAATTACCTAACACAACATTGGCTTTGAGTCCGGTATTACAAACTTGTCCACATGCTGTAGTTGTCAGAAAACAAATGAAAACCAAGAATAAACAAAACACAAAATTGACTTTGACTCTCCTGTACGATTACCCAGGAGCAGAACATTGAAAGGTGCTCAAAGTGGTGACCCTGGACACCGATACCACTCGTTGAATGAAAGAATTATTTACTGCTTCCAGTGTTGCTTGCTGAAGAGAATTACAAGCAAGCATGATACATTCCTGCACATCCTCTGGAGTTGTTGGAGTATCGTGATAGACAACGTCTTTAGTGCATCCCCAAAGAAAAAAGTCCAGAGGATTTAAATCAGGTCAAGTAACTATTCCTCCTCGAACAATTCATCTGGCAGGATACCTTCGGTCCAGAAGACGACGTGCACGCAAGGAATTATGTGCTGGACATCCATCGTGTTGATACCACATAAGCATTCTGGTTGTTAGAGGCAATTCATCCGGAAGAGGATGGAGAATTCCCCTGAGGAAGTTGGCGTACACTGTGCCGTTTAGATTACCATTGATGAAATAAGGACCAATGATTGTAGTAGCAAGCATCCCACACCAGACGTTAACTCTCCACCTGTCTAAACCGTCGTGGGTTGCCACTGGATCAATAATACATGTTCCTTGTATTTACCTGTCCTTTGTTTGAGGAGGAACATTCACCGATAAATAGAACATCAGAGAAGAAATTCGGGTTGGCGAGGATTTGCTGCTGTGCCCACTGACAGAACTGTACACGGTTCAGGAAATCATTATCATGCAATTCTTGATGTAGGTGTACATAGTAATGATGGAAACAGTGACGTGTAAGAGTATGACGTACACTGGTTTTAGGAATGCCAATTCGTGTTCAAGCTGTCGTGTGCTCACTTGTGGATTCATAGCAACGGAAGCGAGAACAGTAACTTCAGCAGCTTCGTCTGTGCGAGTGCTACGACGATTACGTTGTCGTGGCTTGAAACTTCCCGTTTCCTGAAGTGTCGCAACAAGACGAGAAAACGTCCGTCGGGAGGATGGGTTCTTATTAGGATACCGCTCTCTGCATAGTTCCGCTGCCTGCGGAGCATTTCCCTTCCTTCAACAACAACAACAATAAAAGAAACGATATGTCGATGCAGTTTGTAGGAAGGACAGCCTTTACTGTATGCCTAATCTACACGACAGTATTTACTAAATGTACCCGTACAAAACAAAACAGTATTGCAATTACTGTTCTGCCAACTTACATTCCCCAGAGATAAGTAGCATTCTACCTTCTCTTCGTTGGTGTACATTCTACTCACACAACTCTTCAACTGACGGAATGACGGTTGTGCATTCTACTTAGGTTTGCATTTGTCCTCTGTCAACGTCAGCACGTGGATGTGTTCCATTACCCCGAGTACCTGCACTGAGCGCTTGGAGCGTCAACGTCAGTGCTGTGTTACGTAATTAATAACGTTGTGGTTCAGTGAATGGTATACTGTGATACATTTTTGAATAGGTCTTTAGGACAGGAAATTAATTACCGACTAAAAAGTTCAGGGTGCCATTTAAAAAAGTCATACCGCTGTTCATATCTTTGTAAAAAACAAAGCTACAACGAAGGCACTCATGCTGATTGATGTCCCCCTGACGGCTGAAGAACATTTGCTTGAAACATTTTGTAATTTGCATCTGGACAAACAGTTATTTAGGGTGGTCAAGGTAAATGGGACACCCTGTATATTACGAATCGATACTTCGAACAGGGGAGATACCCTGTCTACTAATACTTGTCACAGTGTTCGTGTGGTCGTCTTCTGAAATCCTGGAGGTACTTATTAAAAAATCTGTACTTTATTTTAATCTTACTGTAGCCGTAATTGATTTTCCGCCAACATTCAAACTTGCTCTATGGTTCCTCCATTAGCAGGCGAAGTCTGCTTGCTCCATAACCAACCAGGCCAATGCAGTCAGCAAAACGAAGATGGTCCAGTTACATTCCATTAATACAAAATAGAATATTCATCAGTAAACCTCCGATTCCCTAAAAAATTCAACTCCCACATAGAAAACACCTTCAATCTCCGATTACTTTAGAAATGAGTTAGTATGTTAAATATTTGACGGTAAGAATATAAGCGAGCAAAAGCATAGGAAATGCTTGAAACTGTGCTAAAAGTTTGTTGGAAGTCGGTAAGTGCTGTCGTTATGAAACAGTGGGTGAACATAGTCCTGGTATTTCGCGCTCCATTTTAAGCAAAAGCATGTTCTTCACGCCTCTCAATGTCTATTTCGTAATATGTCCTGAACTATGTGTCGTACAATGATAAAAGTTTTCAGTTACATTCGATACTATATGTAGATACTGTCTGCAAAGTGTGTTGCGAATGGATTGCGAAGTAAAGAAGTGATAAATTAAAATGTCATGTCTGACCCCTAAATATTTACTGCACGAACAGAGAAAATGTAGTAAGCAATAAACTTTTTTTCATTCCTCATTTTGTGGGACGTATCAGCGAGAATAGGTTTCGTAAAGGTATGATATTATGTGTAAAGTTTGTTGGAGGTCACTTAGTGCTGTCATTCTCAAAGCAAAATCCGGGTATTTGTGCGCCTTCATTTACGCTGCCTCAAGACAAACAGACAGTTTCAAACTGTAATACTTGTCTTATTGTGCTAAACTTTTTGCGTAAGATTCTACCTCTTAATAAACAGATTATGGCGACATTTTAAATTTTTTAATTCGGTCAGTAATTATGCAAAAATTGACAATAAAATTTTTCTTGTCACTGGAAACAATTAGATAGGCAACCTGCAAGTGGTACTGGGTTCCAGGATAGTCGCCTAGTAATATAGATCAGTTTCTATAAATCAAGGAAAAATTTAATAAATTACGATATCTCAAAACGGTATGCGTATGATGAAACCTCGCTAAAATGTAGGAATGATAACGCAACATACAAAAAATCATGCAAACACGTATCCAGAGAAAGGATTTGAATTTTCAGTCTTAGAATTTGAAAGATATGAAGTTGATTCATCGGTGTATGCAGCCAAGTAACGTGTGATTACCCCATTGTCAATCATCATTATCATATCTGGTTTTGGTTTAGGCATCCTTGCCTGTTGCAATTTCAAGTACGATACAGCTAATATTTGCATCTCTTCTTAGGGCGCCAACATCCCTTTTTCCTTGAGATGCATATTTGCATATTAATTTAGGTATTCGTTCTTCTGAGATCCTTTGAATGTTCTCGTGCCATTTCTTTCTTACTCCTATATTTTCTGAGGTATCCTTTTTACACTCGGTTCATTCCTTATTTCACTATTTTATATCCGATCTATGAGTTTGTAGCAAGTTATAGGTCTTAGGAATATCTCTACTGCCTCAGTCCTCTTCTTTTAATTGGTGTTTAGATTCCAAGTCTCTCACCCATTCATTAGAACTGGTACTACCATAAAATTACAAAATTTTAGTACTGTCCCTTTCCTGGTTTTTTTGATGAATCTGCGAGTTATAGTAGCTATCAACTGTTGGAATTTTTAGAGTTTGTGTCCTTGATCACTGCCTGTAATATATGAGTTCTCACATACCAAGTATTTAATAGTATTTATTTATTCTAGCGGCTTATCATTAGTTATTATTTTTGCTCTTAAATACTCCTTACAACGGAATATCATCATCTTAGTTTTACATTTAGATAGTGTCATATCATAAGCATTTGCTACCATGTGCAACGACGAAATTTCTCTCTGTAATTTAACTACTGAGTCCGCTAAGGTTATTTGTTCAAATGTTCAAATGTGTGTGAAATCTTATGGGACTTAAATGCTAAGGTCATCAGTCCCTAGCCTAAATTATCCTAAGGACAAACACACACACCCATGCCCGAGGGAGGACTCGAACCTCCGCCGGGACCAGCCGCACAGCCCATGACTGCAGCCCCACAGACCGCTCGGCTAATCCCGCGCGGCGCTAAGGTTATTTAATCATCTGCAAACAGGAGTGTATTTATAGCTTTATTATTAAGCTTATAATGGTGCACTACATTATTCTGCCATGCCTTTATGACGTCGTCTGTGTGTATATTAAATAATGTTGGTGATAAAGGACACTTTTCTCTCAGTCCTTGTGGGATGCTTCTCGCAGACGGGCTTCCTTTTTGTATTTTGATTTTGTTGTGTATCTACATACTATGAATTACAATTACTAGCTGCTGGGGTATACCATTCTGTTCCAAAATTTCCCATAATTTAACTCTGCTAACTTTATCAAAAGCTCCCTCGTACTCAACAAAGGCTGTGTATCTGGGATTACTGTATTCTTTGTGTTCTTCAATAATTAGGCGGACCGGAATAAAACTGTCTACGATAGGTCTTCCTATCCGAAACCCATTCTGTTCTTCTGTATGAAACGTTTCCGAAATTACTTTAGTCTATATACAGTTATGTAACGTTTTCGATGACGGAGTCCAGGAGTTTCGAAGAAATCCACCCACCAAAGCCCCAGAACTTGGAGCACTGTAAAAACAGTGGGATTCATTCAATATAAGGTACAAAAAGCTGGCAAAAATGTGAATTTGAATGTAGTGAGATTTTTGCGATAAATCTATGTTTACACTGAATTGTCTGGGATGAAGATGTTATACACACACCTTCCATGCGCACTTGGACTTCTGTGCTTAGTACTCAGTAATCATACAAAGAATGTAATATAGACTTAAGTGCTCTGATATTACTATACACCAGCTGACCAAAAGTATCCGGACACTACTATTTATTAGCTAACGGACTTCCAGTTCATGAAATCTGCTAACTGACGGACAGTCATGATGCGACTGACAGCTCTTCATAGAAATTTCCTACATTCATTCCCCACGCAAAACGATAAGAGCGGAGATCTTAAGTGCACAATGTACAGTTCTTTGTCCAACATCGTACCCCCTGCACGGGCATAGTGCTGTTAAACTCAATGTACTTGTTAGAACACACGTAACCGTCAAGGTTTCCGCCTTCTCTTACCTTCTGAAAACGTTTGCTACTCGTTGCTGCAAAATCCTGTCCTTTCTATTAGCATAAAGTTTCTTTTCCATGTACTGGATTGGCCTTGCTTTCACTCTTCGTGATACAGAACAAAACTGCAGCTAGGTTGTATAGCACAATCACTAAAGCTCAGAGCATTGTGACTATGTGCAAGAATTTTCTGCACGTTTCCGCTCATTTCGTTGCAAACAGCGCATTCGTCCCTAATGGAACTCTTACTATGCTCAGCAGTTAAAAAGGAATGCTTTTCTTTAGATCTTAATCTTTTATGAAGGGTGACATGCGGCGCTAATTGCGAAGGAATGTAAAGTTGTGTATTTAACTAAAAGTAAACTTGTGATAGTTTTACCTTATAGTACTGTATGGTATCGAGAGTCAGCCACGTCACACAATAACTTGAAGCAGCAGCGCTTTATGATATCATATATACCAGTACAGTTTTAATTAAAACAAGTAACAGGTTTTGTTTCATTGTTATGATATCGGGAAAATTAATGTCGTTCAAGAAAGAGAAACTATATGACATTTTTGTACGGTTTTAGTCAGAATAACAAGTAATTCTGCTTCACTCATAACAGGCTGCACTAATAGCGAATTTAAATGAGGCCACTACGAATGGTCAAACAAATATTGATCATTTCGGCCAGTTCCACAAATCATAATTCATATTCTGTAGGATAAGCCACTTTCTTCTGCCTCCTGTGCAGCTTATCATCACTTCAAAGTTTCAGTATCCCCGAGTCATATTACGAATTCTTTTCTTCGTCTACTTTTGTCACTTCTCTCTAGAACTTTGCAACCAAAAATTTTAGTTACGCGTTAACGTGGTTTCAGTTTATCACTAACAAGTATTCATCTACTTCTACATTTACATGGATACTCTGCAAATCACATTTAAGTGGCTGGCAGAGGGTTCATCGAACCGCCTTCACTCCTGACGGAGTGGCCGAGTGGTTCGAGGCGTTACAGTCTGGAACCGCGCGACCGCTACGGTCGCAGGTTCGAATCCTGCCTCGGGCATGGATGTGTGTGATGTCCTTAGGTTAGTTAGGTTTAAGTAGTTCTAAGTTCTAGCGGACTGATGACCTCAGATGTTAAGTCCCATAGTGCTCAGAGCCATTTGAACCATTTTTGTAATTGTAGAGCGCTTCAGACAGAGCTTGCAGAATATCATTAGTAATTTTCCTGATCATGTCGTTGTAATATGGGGTGATTTCAACTTACCAGGTATAGATTGGGAGTGTTACGACATCAAAACTGGTGCCAGAGACAAGAAATCGTTTGGCATTGTTCTGGATGTCTGGTCCGAAAATTACCTTGAGCAGATAGTTACAGAACCAACTCGTGAGGGTAACGTCTTAGACCTCCTGGCAAGAAACAGACTTGAACTTATCGAATCAGTTAACGCAGAGGAAGGTATCAGTGATCATAAGGCGGTGACAGCATCTATGACGAGGGGTCCTACAAGGAATGTTAAGAAAAGTAGGAAGATATATTTGCTCAGCAAGGGCGACAGGATACAATTTTCAGAATATCTCAGAAGTCAGTATCAAATATTCTGTGATGAGGACGAAGCTGTGGAGAACAAATGGAAAAAAAAATCAAATGCATCGTTCAATATTCCCTAGACAAGTATGTTCCGAGAAAGGTTTTAAGGGATGGGAAAGATCCACCATGGTTTAATAGCTGTGTTAGAAAAGCGCTACGTAAACAGAACACTTCCTCTCAGATTCAAGAGAAGTAAAAACCTAGCTGACAAACAAAAGTTGAACGAAGCGAAAATGAGTGCAAGGAGAGCAATGAGAGAAGCGTTCAATTATTTCGAAAGTAAGACTTTGTGAACCGACCTGACTAAAAATCCTAAGAGATTTTGATCGTATGTAAAATCAGTAAGTGGGTCAAAATCATCTATTCATCCTCTCAGCGACGACACCGGCACCGAAACGGAAGATAACAGAGAGAAGGCCGAAATACTGAATTCGGTCTTCCGAAGTTGTTGCACCGCGGAAGATCGTAACACTGTTCCTCCTTTCAATCGTCGTGCGAACGTCGAAATGGCAGATACTGAGATAACCGATAGCGGAACTGAAAAGCAGCTACAATCGCTTAGTAGCGGAAAGGCTTAAGGACCAGATGGGATACCTACAAGATTCTATAAAGATTATGAGAAAGAACTTGCTCCCCTTCTAGCAGTAATTTATAGTAGATAGCTTGAGCAACGAAAGGTATCTAACGACTGGAAAGAAGTGCGTCATTCTCGTTTTTAAGAAAGGCCGTAAGACAATTATAGACCTATATCGTTGACGTCAATCTGTTGTAGAATTATGGAAGATGTTTTATGCTCAAGAATTATGACTTCCGTGGAAAATGAACAGTTCCTCTATAAAAATTGACATGGATTCCGCAAACAGAGATCCTGCTAAACTCAGCTCGCTCTGTTCCTCCATGTGATCCGCAGCACAGTGGACAACGGCGGTCAGGTTGATGCCGTGTTCCTTGATTTCAGTAACGCATTTGACACCGTCCCGCATTGCCGTTTAATGAAAAAAATACGAGCTTACGAAGAATCGGGGCAGACCTGCGATTGAACCCAAGACCTTCTTGCAGGTAGAACTCAACACGTCGCTCTTAACGGAACAAAATTGACAGATGTAAAGGTAATATCTGGAGTACCACAGCGAAGTGTGATAGGACCTTTGCTGTTCACAGTATATATAAATGACCTAGTAGAAAGCGTCGGATGCAGATGATACAGTTGTTTATACCAAAGTTGCAACGCCAGAAGACAGTAAGAATTTGCAGAACGACCTGCAGAGAATTGATGAATGGTGCAGACTCTGGCAGTTGACCCTGAATTTAAATAAATGTAACATATTGCGCATACATAGCAAAAGAAATCCACTACTGTACAGCTACATTATTGATGACAAACAGCTGGGGACAGCGACTACCGTAAAATATCTAGGCGTAACTATCCAGAGCGACCTTAAGTGGAATGACCATATAAAACGGGTAGTGGGAAAAGCAGGCACATGACTCAGATTCATCGGAAGAATCTCAAGGAATGTAACTCATCCACGAAAGAAGTGGCTTATAAAGCGCTTGTTCGCCCGATTCTTTAGTACTGTTCATCTATCTGGGATCCCTATCAGGTAGGGCTGATAGAGGAGACAGAGAAGATCCAACGAAGAGCGGCGCGTTTTGTCACGGGATCGCTTAGTTGGCGAGTGAGCGTTACGGAGATGCTAAACAAACTCCACTGGCAGACATTGCAAGAGAGACGTCGTGCATCACGGAGAGATTTACTACTGAAATTTCGGGACAGCACTTTTCAGAAGGATTCAGGCAAGATATTACTTACCCCCCCCACATACATCTCGCGTATTTACCACGAGGAGAAAATTCGAGAAACTATAGTCAGTGCAGTGACTTAGCGACACTCATTCTTTCCACGCACTATTCACGAGTGGAACAGGGCTGGAGGGATCAGATAGTGGTACCGAAAGTACACTCCGCCACACACTATTCGGTGGCTTGCAGAGTATGATGTAGATGTAGATGCGACTGGCCAGCGTTACTACGATATGATTCGCCAGCATGCCATACCCGCCCTACAGAGAGAGACACATTGAACTCAACTGTTTTCATGCAATATGGGCCCCAACGCACATTGATCGTGAAGTTCACCTGCTTCTCCGAAACGCATTTGGAAACGATCGAATTAAAGCCTATCGTTTCCAAATGCTTGATGGGGTGCCTGAAGGACAGGGTCCACCAGGGGAACATTCACACGTGCGCTGATCTGAAGCGCGGCATACCAAGAGAGGTAGCTAGCATACCTACGGACATGTATCGTTCTGCAGTGCAGAATGCAATCCTGTGCTTTCAGACTCTTCTGGAAACTGATGGGTGCCACATTGAGCCCCTTTTGTAAGAGCAAACGGTATGATGTACCGTAGCAGCACATTAAAAGTGTTGAACTGATTCTGCATTATTTCTCTTCCCTATGTCCTTGACATTAATGCTACCAAGTTTGGTCCTCGTACGGTAATTAGTTTCCGTGTTATAACATGTTAAATAGGGAAGGTTTAATTATAACCACTCTATATTATCAAAGATTTTCCTCGGCTCGATGCTCATGTTTATGTGCGTGTGTGGGTGTGTTAGCCCCTAACTGGGCCCTTCTCCCAGTGGTCTATAGGGAAATACGAGGGCTGTCCAGAAAGTAAGTTACGATTGATCGCGAAATGAAAATCACAGTGAAAACGAGAAATGTTTCATTTGTAACAGTTAGCTGCACCTTTCAGCTACTTCTCTGCGTAGTCGCCGTTCTGACTCAGACATTCGTCGTAGCGTTGTACCTTTCCAATACCCTCATCATAGAAGGCAGCCGCCAGTGCTTTCCGCCAATTCTCTACGCTGGCCTAAAGCTCGTTGTCTGTGCCAAAATGTTGTCTTCATAGCCAGCGGTTCGTTTGAGCAGAGATGAAACTCAGTGGGAGACAATTAAGGGCTGTATTGTGGGTAACCAAACATTTCCAATTGAAACGATGCAGGAACATCTTCATTGCCCCTGCAGAATGAGGCTGAGAATTGTCTTGAAGAAGAAACCGCACGACAGTTATGTAATGACGGTTGCATAGCTTCAGGGGAAAATTCTCACCAGGCCCTCGTACTTGGCGGGAGACACTATTTTCTATAACATCTTTAAGCGCTCACTAAGAGCTCAGGAATGAAAAGAACGACATAATTCTACCTAGAGTCATACTAGAGACACTGCCCAACACATCTTTGCAAAGCTTTATCGGATTTTCGTAGTCGTTTCCATTTCGCGACCGATCGTAACTTACTTTCTGGACGGCCCTCGTACCTCCCAGGATGGGTGGTAATGGAGAAAAGAATGATAATTGAGTAACGAACTTTCCTGGATCGACAAAAGTTTGCGATGAGACGACTTCTGGCTTCTTTGTCAGACGCGACTGAAAATATCTTATTTTTCGAGACTGAGTGACGGGTGGCAATAAAAATGGAAGACAACGTCAGTCCGCTGCATAAACTTCCCATAAAAGCAAACTTTACACTAGTTTCTTAAAATCTGAACCCGTGCTTTAAGAAACACACAGAATATGTGGCGAGCCTCTACGTACTCATTTCGAAGAGTCAGTTTTTAGCTAAGTAGCTAGTCCCCGGCAGAAAGCTTGCGTCTGTATCACAAAGACGTCAGATGAATAACTCACCCAGAGAAGAATAAGCAGCCACTTTACTACGAAATACAGTAGTACACAACTAGAATTCGTAGAGGTGAAGACACAAAACTGAGACAAGGATGACAAGGTACTGACACTATCTAATTCAGATAGGCATGGAACGTATTGACAGTAGCATAAGTCAGGACTGAGAACAAAGTCAGCTGAACCGACAGATCATACGTTTTTATGGTACTACAGTTTACGCCACCGTGGTGTTCAGACAGCGTCTTTGAGTAACAGTAGAAACGTCCTCGGTTCCGAGTTCGAACACAGTCACTGCTGGGATTTTAAATAAAAGTAACCAGCAATGGTGCCCGAAGACTTACATGTAAGCAGTTGCCCAAAGGCCTTTTCGAAGAGAGTGGAGAAGCGGGTAGAGGTTCAGGATACCCTCTTGTCCTTGGGGTAGGGAACAGTACCTGAAGACAGAAGAATAAACCATGATCAACGGTATGATGGTACAGAAGCCAATGGAAACCACTGCATTAAAGACGTATAATGTGATCTATAGTTGAAAAGTGTGGTGATGATTCCGAAATTGACAATAAACTACAAATTATTTCCCCGTTCGTATTTCCGGGTGGGAAATTCCAAGCCGAGGCGATCATGAGAAAAGACTAAAACAAAAAAAAAACAATAACATTACACATATTAAGTTACAGAATTACAGAAATCAATGAACTTGTCACATATTAGTTTATTAAAATCCAATACATATTGCCTGCATACCTACGTGTCTCTGTTATGTTCACTGCATGTGACGGCAGCTGCGAAACCGAAAACAGTCGTGAATTTTAAGAAACTACAAGGTGTACAACTTTGCTTCCGTCGTTTTCTCCCCAACATTTGAGGCTTTAAGGAAACAAATTGGTTACACATGCGTCATTCAAAGTATATTCCATCGCTGGCCACTAATTTCTCCCATCTTTCGGTCAGTGTACGAATCCCGCGTCGAAAAAATTGTTCATCTTTAGAAGCGATCCACGAATCGATCCAATTTGTGACTTCTTCACGAGATCGGAAGTGTTGGTCAGCCAGGCCATGCGCCATTGATCTAAACAGGTGATAGTCAGAGGGAGGAATGTCTGGAGAATACGGCGGGTGGGGTAGGACTTCCAATTTTAACGTTTCCAAGTACGTTTTGACCTCTTTTGCAATGTGGGGTCGAGCGTTGTCGTGTTGAAAATCACTTTATCGTGCCTCTCGCTGTACTTCCGCCGTTTGTCTTTTAATGCTCTGCTCAGACGCATTAATTGCGTTCGATAACGAGCATGTGTGATTGTTTCACTTGGTTTTAACACCTCATAGTACACGACGCCGAGCTGGTCCCACCAAATGCAGATCATGATCTTTGATCCGTCAATATTCGGTTTGGCCGTCGACGTGGAAAGATGGCCGGAATATCCCCATGACTTTTTCGTTTAGGGTTATCGTAATGAACCCATTTTTCGTCCCCGGTCTCAATGCGATGCAGAAATCTCTTCCGTTTTTGCCTCTGAAGCAACTGTTCACAAACGCACAAACCCCGTTCAACGTCTCTTGGTTTCACCTTACACGGGACCCAAGTTCATTATTTCTGAATCATGCCCATAGCCTTGAGAGGTTTTGAAACGGCTTGCTGTGTCACTCCCACTAATCGTGCCAACTCTTCTTGAATCTGGCGCGAGTCTTCACTCAGCAATGCCTCCAATTCTGTATCTTCGGAAACATTCTCTCTTCCACCACTATGCCGGCCTAGACGTTAAAATCACCGTTCTTGAAGCGTTGAAACCACTCACGACACGATCTTTCACTAGCAACGTCCTTACCATACGTACTTGAGAGCATTCGATGAGACTCAGCCGCTGTTTTCTTTATATTCAAACAAAACAGTAACACCTCCAGCAAATGACGAGAATTAGGCTCGTAAACTGACATATTCAACCAAGAACAACTTTATGATACAGACACAAATCGACCAATGTTTGGATGGGGTTATGTTGACCGAGGTCCAAGCTAACTTCCTGACGTATACGATCTGTTTCTTTCAACCGCTACTTACCGTTGTCACCATCTATCGGCAAACGGCGGAAGCAAAGTTGTACACCTTGTAATATGTGACTAAGACAATGATTTCTATGATTTAATTCGTCATAAAGGCACCCGTCTTCTCCGCGGGGCCAAGCGGCATTTCGCAAACATCTTAAACATCTGATGGTGGAATATCAAAAGTCTGAATACGGTAGGGATGCTAGAAAATCTGAAGAGGGAACGTAAAGACTCAGTCTGGATATAGTAGGAGTCAATAACGTGAAATGTGAACATGGTAAGTATCCCTTGAGAAACAAATATAGAGTAATATCAACAGTGGCAGAAAATCATATAAAGCGGGAAAGCTTTGTTACGAGATGGAGAGAAGGATGAGTCATTGTTTTCATTAGAAAAGAGAGAAAACCAACTTCAACAACAATACTGCAGATATACAGGCCGATGACAAAAACAGAAGATGAAGGGATAGAGTATATGAGGGAACTGAAAGAGTAACTCAGAAAGAAAAGAGAAACACCATAGTCGGCGAAAAAACAGACGACAGAGTTACGGAAGTATACGAGCTCGATAGCAGCAATTAGAGACGAGAAAGACTTTGAGTTCTACAATTAATTTCAGCCAGTAATAGCGAATACACTGTTCAAAAATCGCAATAGGAGGAAGTATACTTGGAAAAGAAACCGAGTGACGGGAAAATTCCAGCATCATAGTCAGACAGAGATTTTGCAATCAGATATTGAATTGTAAGGCGTACCCAACAGCAGATACAGACTGAAGTTTAAGAACATTGTCTGGAAGAAACAATGTGTGAGGGGGTGAGATAACCTACTGAACTATTGTGGAATTATGATGTGCGCCTGAAGTTGTTTGAAACTGTAAATATTGCGGTACTGAAGAACTCGGCAGGCAGTTCAGTTGAACAAGAAAGAACATCCCTAAAAAGACGATAAAAGAAGTTGGACAGAGGTATACATAGTGAATCACTCAAAAACTGCACCCTAGGCACCTTTGAAATGGAAGATGCTGTTGATATGCTGTTCCATCATAAATGAAGAGTAACCAAGGGTCCACAATTGCACACAGATTTTAATAATGTCTAGAATGTGTACTTCTTCTGGAAAGTCACATTTCTTTTAATGGAATAATGCTTATTGACATTAAAAAATGAAAATAAATTAAATGAGAAAATCAATAGTCTTTTCTTCTTTTTTCAATATTCTGTTACAAGTAAATCATGAGAGACCGGAGTTTGAGAATTGTAAATACCGGTAGTTCTCTCCTCTGTATTTCAGCGCTAACTCAAGGAAAACAAGTGAATAAATAAATCTGGGAATCAGAAGAAGAAGAAGAGAATTTGTTTTCAGCGGCGGTATTCAAAACGCCGACCACCGGCTTCTCGCACCTTACGACTGATGCACACGTTGTACTATTTCATCGGACATTTCAGCGCAGGGAGCAGTGGTACGTATCGTCTCAAACGATTTGCAAACAATCGGTGAACAAAAGCTGTAATATATCGTGCACTATGGGCTGGATAAGCCATCCTGGAAACGCTCTACTCACATCCTAATTTGCTCTAGTTTTATTTTGTTAATGTCAGTAACTGAGGCATTGGTCCATTTCAAAAATGCGACTTTCTACAAGAAATATAAATGTTGATGGTTATAACAATCTGTATGTAATCTGTAGCTTTATGCCCTTGGTCAAACTTCATATCTGCGGAAAACAGCACATCAATAGTACATTCCATTTCAGTAGAATTTGAAGTGCAAATTTTAAGTGATTCACTCCGAATAGGTAAAATGAAGGCCACTGTGTAAAAAACTCCATGGGTCGATCAAAGAAGGAAACATACAAATGTTTAGGAAAAGAAAGGAACACAGAAATGCAAGTCACGAATGAAATAAGTAGAATAGGAACGGTAGGATGGTTAGAACGAAATACCTACAGGCAAAATGTGAAGACACCGAAAAGCAAATGATCATAGGAGGAACCAAGGACGCCCATACGCGGGACAATGGAGGCCGCGGCCAATCCTCCCATTAGGAGTCAGGAAAAGAAAAAAATATAGGGTAGACAAGCGTTTTTCTTTGATGGAAATGATTTGGAATTCGGTATTACGCAGGTTTTTAACACAGTCGAAACCAGAATTTTTTATGGCTACTTACAAGTCGAAAATATTAAAAATACTCCTTACCCCCAGGTATAAACCTCCCCCCAGCCCCCGCCCACCCCCTACTATCGTATAGGCGCCATTAGGTGGCACAAATTCAGCACACCGAAAATAATACAAGATAGCAAGGAGTGTAAAGATAGCTGCTGTTGAGAAAAATCACATAAGGTTCATACCATTGCAAGTGTCGTAGGCAAAATACATATTATAAGTATTGTCATAGCTATTAAAAATTCACAAGCACAAATTTTCAGGAATATCTGAATGGTGGTAGGAATCTGTATGGGGCTGGGAGGAATTACTTTATACTTTTTACTCCGTTTTAATTACGTGTTTTTATTTAAATAATTTCTGCTTTTTGCTCTTATGTATAAAATTTTTTAACCGATTCCGAACACTTTGAAGTTATAACAACGGAGACATGTAGAGACATGTGGTAAATGTCAGGTTTATTGCAGTTTCTCTTCAATCGAATTAATCAGTATATTCCTTCCTCCTAAGTCTATCTCGCGAAAAGGTCACGAAGGTAAAAATTGGATAGAATCGATCTCACATGGAGGCTTATCAGCAACCCTTTTTATCGCGAAACATTCTCGACTGGAACAGGGAAACGGGGAAACAGCAGCGGTACACAAAGCACTCTTCACCATACACCAGATAACAAAGCGAGTTCCTACTGCGTCGTCTTCAGTTATGAGCTATGTTGAAAGTTCCAGATCTCCAACTCTTCGGGAAATTAGTTTAAAATCAGTTGCCTATTTTGCACCGTACAAACAGACAAGAAAGCGACCTAATAAAAAAAACTGTTAATAAAAAATTGGCCAGGTACGAGCGGCACTCTCACACTAAGAGTTCCGTACAAACTTAATTATGTATATAGACAGATTATCCATTCGAGAATCTCGACCAGTTTTGTCTGTTATTGATACCGGCAAGATATCGATCCCAGGGATTCCAAGGTTTTTGAGAATGTTTTAATTTCAATAACATAAATGTGACATAGAGCCAAGCAAGAGACAGACGACTATTATTATAATAAGCGAGCTGACTGAGTAGAGGCTAAGATCTATGTTATTTGGAAATATTGTGTAGGAAGGCTCCGATAGGAAAGATGTGGAATGTCTGAGTATAAGACGAGCCATCTGTGAGCCTTGTAAACGCTGAGTCTTAAAATTCATACACTGCTGGCCACCGTAAATGCAATACCCTGAAGGAAGCATCCGAATCAAGTGAAATTTACACCACGAGTTTGCAGCGATGAGATATGCAACTGATTAGAATTTCAGCGCAGACGCACATCACGCGCGCCTGTGGCGCCACCTCATAGCGCCATTTAAGGCTTGGCGATTTCGACGAGTGTACGTTCGGCACGTGTGTTTACCTTGTGGTTGTTTCACAAGACGATCAGTTATGCCTCGTAAACAACAGCGAACATCTTTTGATCAAGTATCCGAGTTCGACAGAGATTGTGGATTATCATACAGAGAAATCGCTAGCCGTGTTGGACGAAACCAAACAACTGTAATGCGGATATGTGACCGTTGGATGCAGGAGGGTACGGCGGACCGACATGGTCGATCGCATTCACCTCGGTGCACCACTGCACGTGCTGATAGGCAAATTGTGCGCATGGCAGTGAGGGATCGCTCAGTGACATCCCGAACCATAGCACAGCACATTGCGTCTGTAACGCATCATCCAGTGTCTGCGCGTACCATTCGACGCCGTTTACAGCAGAGTGGTCTGTCCGCAAGACGTCCATTGCTTCGTCTACCATTGACGCAGAACCACAGACGTCTGCGTCGCCAATGGTGTGATGACAGACGGATGTGGACGGCAGAATGGAATGACGTTGTCTTTACTGACGAGGCACGCTTCTGTCTGCAGCATCACGATGGTCGGATTCGAGTGTGGAGACACCGTGGAGAGAGGATGCTGGACAGCTGCATTATGCACCGCCACACTGGTCTTGCACCGGGTATTATGGTATGGGGTGGTATTGGATATTACTCTCGCACGCCTCTAGTATGCATTGCCGGTACTTTAAATAGCCGGCGCTACATATCCGAGGTGCTGGAGCCAGTTGTCCTTCCTTACCTTCAGGGCTCGGCCACAGCCATATTTCAACAGGATAATGCGCGACCACATGTGGCACGCATTCTCCAAAGGTTCTTCGTCAATAACCAGATTGAATTGCTTCCCTGGCCGGCTCGCTCTCCGGATCTTTCGCCGATAGAAAACATGTGGTCCATGGTTGCTCAACGAGTGACCCAGATTACATCCCCAGCTGCCACACCAGATGATCTTTGGCAACGTGTGGAAGCTGCTTGGGCTGCTGTACCCCAGGAACACATCCAACGTCTCTTTGACTCAATGCCGAGACGTGTGGCAGCGGTGATCTCCAACAATGGCGGCTACTCTAGCTACTGATTCTGGCAGGAACCACATGTCACAGACGTCTGTAAACGTAATCATTTGATACTTGGTCAACATGTTATCTACAAAATAAATTTTGTTGTGCTACCTCTTGTCTTTCTTGGTGTTGCATTTACGGTGGCCAGCAGTGTAATATTCAAAAGCCGACGTAGTGCTTCACATTTTCGCCTCCAGGCAGTGTACTGTTCTGATTAGCATTGTAAATCACATGCGCTCGTATTTATTGTGCGTCCTTTTATTAATATTCACTCCAAGGGGAAAAAAAGGGAAAAAACCAAAGTACCGAGATGGAATTATTGAAACGTGATGGAAATCCGTAGATGTGACTTGCAAGTGCGTACAAAGAAATTATTACAATTTCAGGAAAAATCGCATGATTTGTTCAAGAGAAATAGCATCACATACATACCAAGTCAACAACGTGTTGGTCCATCTCTTGTCCTTACATAAGCAGTTATTCGGCCGGGAGTTCATTGCTACAGTTGGTCGGTGTCCTAGTGAGGAATATCGTGAAAACATAGTGCCAAATTGGCTCGTTAGGTGAACAAAATCCGGAGCAGGTTGGAGGGCCCTGTCGATAATTCTCCAAAATTTCACAGATGGGGAGAGACCCGGCGACGTTGCCGGCCAAGACGGACTTTGGCAGCACGAAGACAAGCAGTAGAAACTCTCGGCGTGTGCGGCGCGTGTTATCTTGCTGAAATGTAAGTCCAGGGGAGTTGCTATGAAGAGCAACAAAAAGGGGCGTAGAATGCCATCGCTGTACCGCGTGCTGAAACGGTGCACGGATGACAGCCAAATGCTATGAAAAGAAATGGGAACTGAGACCATCACTCCTGGCTGTCGGGCCGTAAGGCGGGCGACAGTCCCTTTGGCATCCCACCGCCGTCCGTGTCGTCTCCAAACACGCCTTCGCTGGTCGTCGGGGCTCAGTTCGAAGCAGGACTAATCACTGAAGACAATTCTAATCCAGTCAATGACATTCCTGGCCGAAGACGTGTCTGGGGACACACAGGACAGTTGTAGCATACCAACCTGACTGTCGCCCGCTATACAGGGTGTTACAAAAAGGTACGGCCAAACTTTCAGGAGACATTCCTCACACATAAAGAAAGAAAATACGTTATGTGGACATGTGTCCGGAAACGCTTACTTTCCATCTTAGAGCTCATTTTATTACTTCTCTTCAAATCACATTAATCATGGAATGGAAACACACAGCAACAGAACGTACCAGCGTGACTTCAAACACCTTGTTACAGGAAATGTTGAAAATGTCCTCCGTTAGCGAGGATACATGCATCCACCCTCCGTCGCATGGAATCCCTGATGCGCTGATGCAGCCCTGGAGAATGGCGTATTGTATCACAGCCGTCCACAATACGAGCACGAAGAGTCTCTACATTTGTTACCGGGATTGAGTAGACAAGAGCTTTCAAATGCCCCCATAAATGAAAGTCAAGAGGGTTGAGGTCAGGAGAGCGTGGAGGCCATGGAATTGGTCCGCCTCTACCAATCCATCGGTCACAGAATCTGTTGAGAAGTGTACGAACACTTCGACTGAAATGTGCAGGAGCTCCATCGTGCATGAACCACATGTTGTGTCGTACTTGTAAAGTCACATATTCTAGCAGCACGGGTAGAGTATCCCGTATGAAATCATGATAACGTGCTCCAATGAGCGTAGGTGGAAGAACATGGGGCCCAATCAAGACATCACCAACAATGCCTGCACAAATGTTCACAGAAAATCTGTGTTGATGACGTGATTGCACAATTGCGTGCGGATTCTTGTCAGCCCACACATGTTGATTGTGAAAATTTACAATTTGATCACGTTGGAATGAAGCCTCATCCGTAAAGAGAACATTTGCACTGAAATGAGGACTGACACATTGTTGGATGAACCATTCGCAGAAGTGTACCCGTGGAGGCCAATCAGCTGCTGATAGTGCCTGCACACGTTGTACATGGTACGGAAACAACAGGTTCTCCCGTAGCACTCTCCATACAGTGACGTGGTCAACGTTACCTTGTGCAGCAGCAACTTCTCTGACGCTGACATTAGGGTTATCGCCAACTGCACGAAGAATTGTCTCGTCCATTGCCTCTTCCCAGTCGCGAGTCAGAGGCTGGAATGTTCCGTGCTCCCTAAGACGCCGATCAATTGCTTCGAACGTCTTCCTGTCGGGACACCTTCGTTCTGGAAATCTGTCTCGATACAAACGTACTGCGCCACGGCTATTGCCCCGTGATAATCCATACATTAAATGGCCATCTGCCAACTCCGCATTTGTAAACATTGTACTGACTGCAAAACCACGTTCGTGATGAACACTAACCTGTTGATGCTACGTAATGATGTGCTTGATGCTAGTACTGTAGAGCAATGAGTCGCATGTCAACACAAGCACCGAAGTCAACATTACCTTCCTTCAACTGGGCCAACTGGCGGTGAATCGAGGAAGTACAGTACATACTGACGAAACTAAAATGAGCTCTAACATGGAAATTAAGCGTTTCCGGACACATGTCCACATAACATCTTTTCTTTATTTGAGTGTGAGGAATGTTTCCTGAAAGTTTGACTGTACCTTTTTGTAACACCCTGTATAGCCCGAGAACCAGGAGTGATGGGAACTTCCTGGCAGAGTAAATCTGTGTGCCGGCCCGAGACTCGAACTCGGGACCCGAGTTCGAGTCTCGGTCCGACACACAGTTTTAATCTGCCAGGAAGTTTCATATCAGCGCACACTCCGCTGCAGAGTGAAAATCTCATTCAGGAGTGATGTTGTGGGTACCATATCTTTTCATAGTAGGCCTCGTTTGATTGTCATCCGCGACGCCTTTATAGCACAGTGGAACGCCGTCGATATTCTATGCTGTGTTTTGTTGCCCTTCGTGGCAAGCCATTTTGCGCTTAAATTTCAGCAAGATAATGGCCGTCCGCACACAGCGAAAGCTTCCACTGCTTACTTCGTCCTTGTCAAATCCACCGTGGCCAGCACGCTGGATCTCTCCTCAAATGAGAACGTTTGGAATATCATCCACCGGTCCTTCCAAATAGCCACAGATTTTCACGATCTAATGCGCCAGTTGGACAGGATTTGACACGATGTCCCGTGGGAGTACATTCAAAAACTCTGTGAATCAATATAAGACCGAATAACTGTTTGCGAAAGAGCCAAAGGTGGACTAACGAATTATTGACTTGCGGAATTAGCGAAGCTCTTTCTTTTGAATATATCACCCAATTTTCCTGACATTGTAATCATCTTTTTGTATGTACCTGTAACTCAGTCTACTAATTTCCATTCCACTCGGATAAATTTTTAGAGTGCGTCGTTTTTTTTATTAGAGTGTAGTTTAATGTGTGCTTACATACCGTTATTGACTCTTGTCACGCTGCCTGTGGTACGTTTCTGGCCCCAATCTCAAAATTTATCTTAGTATCGTAATTATGTAAACTGTCCTATTTCATTAAAAAAGACTATCAGAAATTTGTATTATCTTGGAAAACAATTTGACAGTTTAGTTAGAAAGGCCTTCAGATCTGTCTTTTGTATAAAGTTGTAACAGAATCAGATTTTCATGAGAAGTTGACCAATAGTCTCAAAGCGATTTTATTGTGACAAGATTGATCAACAAACATCCAAGGTAAACTGTTTTTAAGCATTTCATTGTATGCAAAGTTTGAGAGGTGCATGTTCGTTTATGTACACTTATGGGACATCTAAGTAATGATAGTAGAGCTGAAGATTAATTTTCTTTGTTACTTTCGACATTACATAACTCCAGCCCATACGGAAAATTTTCGTAACCTGCAGCTTAATTAGTGTCTCACAGTGAAGTACACTGAGGTGAACAAAGTCATGGAATAGCTCCTAATGTCGTGTCGGACCTCCTTTTGCCCTGCGTGTGCGGCAACTCGACGTGGCATGGACACGGCGCTTTGAAGTCCCCTGCAGAAATATTAAGCCACGATGCCTCCATACTCATCCATAATTGCAAAAGTGTTGCCGGTGCAGGATTTTGTGCACGTACTGCCCTCTCAATTATGTACCATAAATGGTCGATGGGATTAGTCGGGCGATCTGGGTGGGCAAAGCAGTAGCTCGAATTCTTAAAAATTTTCTTCAAACCAATCGCGAACAATTGTGACCCGCTGTCGTTATATGTTGTTTGGGAACATAAAGTCCATAAATGCCTGCAGATGGTCTCCAAGTTGCCGAACATAACCGCTTCCAGTCAACGATCGGTTCATTTGGACCAGAAGACCCAGTCCATTCCATGTAAACACTGTCCACACCATCAAGGAGCCACCACCAGCTTTCATAGTGCCTTGTTGACAACTTGAGTCCATGGCTTCGTGAGGTTTGCGCCACACTCGATCCCTACCATCAGCTCTTACCAACTGAAATCAGGACTGAACTGAGGAGGTCACGGTTTTCCAGTTGCCTAGGGTCCAATCGATATGGTTACCAGCTCAGGAGACTCACTCCAGACGAGGTCGCGCTGTTAGCTAGGGAGCTCACACTAACGCCACATTTCGCCGCACTGTTCTATCGGATACGTTCGTCGTACGTCCCACAATGATTTCTGCGGTTATTTCACGCAGTGTTGCTTGTCTGTTAGCACTAACAACTCAATGCAGACGCCGCTGCTTTCGGTCGTTAAGTGTAGGTCATCAGTCACTGAGTTGTCCGTGGTCAGAAGCAACGCCTGAAACTTGATATTCTCGGTACACTCTTGACACTGCGCATCTCGAAATATTGAATTCCCTAACGATTTACGAGATGGAATGTCCCATGCCTCTATCTCCAACTACCATTCCGAGTGCATAGTTTGTTAATTCCCGCCATGTGGCCACAGTCAAGTAAGAAACATTGTCATATGAATCACATGAGTACAAATGACAGCGTCGCCAACGCACAGCCCTTTTATACTTTGTGTACGTGATACTATCGCCATTTGTAAAAAAAAATGTGTATGGAATCTTACGGGACTTAACTGCTAAGGTCATCAGTCCCTAAGCTTACACACTACTTAACCTAAATTATCCTAAGAACAAACACACACACCCATGCCCGAGGGAGGGCTCGAACCTCCGCCGGGATCAGCCGCACAGTCCATGACTGCAGTGCCTAAGACCGCTCGGCTAATCCCGCGCGGCCTCGCCATTTGTAAATGTGCATATCGCTTTTCCATGACTTCTGGCATTTCAGTGTATGTAGTCAATATTTCGCTTAAAAGTTAATTCAACTGCTCTCTCATCAAATAGTAAATGCAAGCAGGTAATTAATTGTTCATTGAAAATTTAAGATCAGTTACTATACTTCCTTTATTCATTAAAAATATTTTCCAGTGAGACTCACAACCGTAATTTTTGCCAGCTACAACACTTACATACAGATTTGTGTAATCTAACAGAAATGATTTGTGATTTGCATTATTTTGTTCACTGATCATGGTGTGTTCTGGAGAATAATAAGTAACTCTGAGGCAGTTTGCGTAAATTAACCATTACTTACAAGATCACGAACAAACTGTTTAAAAAAATAACAGTTTATAGTGTTGTGCAAGACAAAATGTCATAAATACAATATTTCGGGCTGCACAAGAAAATGCAAGCCTTCGAGCAACTAAGACACGTTCAGTGGCGCCATGGCATTTTAAGCACTCAGCAGCTGATTGATTATTCTTTCTGTAAATACAAGCCGGCCGGGGTGGCCGAGCAGTTCTAGGGGGAACCGCTACGGTCGCAGGTTCGAATCCTGCCTCGGGTATGGATGTGTGTGATGTCCTTAGGTTAGTTAGGTTTAAGTAGTCCTAAGTTCTAGGGGACTGATGACCTCAGATGTTAAGTCCTAAAGTGCTCAGAGCCATTTTTTTGTAAATACAATGCAACCATCTGGCGAACGAAAGTGTTCGAAACCGGTAATGGTAAGGAAGAATAAAATGTGATAAGGAAAAATGTCATCAAGTTAAAGGTTGATAGCTGTGAAGCATTTCACAGTGGTTTGCGGGGAATGTATATACAGGGTGTTACAAAAAGGGACGGCCAAACTTTCAGGAAACACTCCTCACACACAAAGAAAGAAAATATGTTATGTGGACATGTGTCCGGAAACGCTTACTTTCAATTTTAGAGCTCATTTTATTACTTCTCTTCAAATCACATTAATCATGGAATGGAAACACACAGCAACAGAACGTACCAGCGTGACTTCAAATACTTCGTTACAGGAAATTTTCAAAATGTCCTCCGTTAGCGAGGATACATGCATCCACCCTCCGTCGCATGGAATCCCTGATGCGCTGAGGCAGCCCTGGAGAATGGCGTATTGTATCACAGCCGTCCACAATACGAGCACGAAGAGTCTCTACATTTGGTACCGGGGTTGCGTAGACAAGAGCTTTCAAATGCCCCCATAAATGAAAGTCAAGAGGGTTGAGGTCAGGAGAGCGTGGAGGCCATGGAATTGGTCCGCCTCTACCAATCCATCGGTCACCGAATCTGTTGTTGAGAAGCGTATGAACACTTCGACTGAAATGTGCAGGAGCTCCATCGTGCATGAACCACATGTTGTGTCGTACTTGTAAAAGCACATGTTCTAGCAGCACAGGTAGAGTATCCCGTATGAAATCATGATAACGTGCTCCATTGAGCGTAGGTGGAAGAACATGGGGCCCAATCAAGACATCACCAACAATGCCTGCCCAAACGTTTATAGAAAATCTGTCTTGATGACGTGATTGCACAATTGCGTGCGGATTCTTGTCAGCCCACACATGTTGATTGTGAAAATTTACAATTTGATCACGTTGGAATGAAGCCTCATCCGTAAAGAGAACATTTGCACTGAAATGAGGACTGACACATTGTTGGATGAACCATTCGCAGAAGTGTACCCGTGGAGGCCAATCAGCTGCTGATAGTGCCTGCACACGCTGTACATGTTACGGAAACAACAGGTTCTCCCGTAGCACTCTCCATACAGTGACGTGGTCAACGTTACCTTGTGCAGCAGCAACTTCTCTGACGCTGACATTAGGGTTATCGTCAACTGCACGAAGAATTGTCTCGTCCTTTGCCTCTTCCCCAGTCGCGAGTCATAGGCTGGAATGTTCCGTGCTCCCTAAGACGCCGATCAATTGCTTCGAACGTATTCCTGTCGGGACACCTTCGTTCTGGAAATCTGTCTCCATTAAACGTACCGCGCTCCGGCTATTGCCCCGTGCTAATCCATACATTAAATGGCCATCTGCCAACTCCGCATTTGTAAACATTGTACTGACTGCAAAACCACGTTCGTGATGAACACTAACCTGTTGATCCTACGTAATGATGTGCTTGATGCTAGTACTGTAGAGCAATGAGTCGCATGTCAACACAAGCACCGAAGTCAGCATTACCTTCCTTCAATTGGGCCAACTGGCGGTGAATCGAGGAAGTACAGTACATACTGACGAAACTAAAATGAGTTCTAACATGGAAATTAAGCGTTTCCAGACACATGTCCACATAACATCTTCTCTTTATTTGAGTGTGAGGAATGTTTCCTGAAAGTTTGGCCGTACCTTTTTATAACACCCTGTAAATGTATATGCAGAATGAAAAAGCGGCTGCTCACTATCATATGCTCTGCAGTGACGGAGGGTAGAGCTTAACGTCATGTCGACATCGACGACGACTACGACGACGACGACTTGATTGGACAAGAATGGGGAAGAAACTGGTGGCGCTCTAGCTTGTGGAAACATACCGGCACCCTACCCATGTGATTTAGAGAAGCCTAATTTAGGATATATGCACGAAGATTTCTACCGCATTTCTTTAAAATCGAGTCCACCATCAGAATTATTAACCATGCTCAGTCTGAGGATCTGAAACTCTCTTATGAGCTGCATACCACTGACAAACAAATCTTGCATACAAGAGAACGGGCACGGTAGAATGTTCCATCGTTCCGGCCGCAAATATAAATGAATAAGCAGTGGATAGACAGCTGGCTTATGGACGTCTTCGTTCCATGTCAGCAGTACCGCGACTCGTAATTCCACTGCTACTTAATAGGGGGTTCATTGTACGAATAAATGAGACGTTCGCATTCTTCACATGCTTGACAAACTGCATCTCTTCCGCGGACTACGTACTTCTCAACGAAGTCGTTCCAAGAATCATTAATTATGATTCATGCATGTGGCATAACTATGCTAATTTACAGTTTCAGGCTCTCCGAACCACTTAGTAGTACAAGTTCCGGGAAAGCAGTAGAACTGTAAACGCGTGTGGGAAAGAGTAACGGTGTTCTTGTATTCTGCTTTCGGCTGAGTTTTCCTGGGGCGATGTGTTCGTGCGAACTTGTCAGCGCAGGAAACTGCGCTGCAGGATCATACATTGATCCATCGACCGTCAAAGTTTACAATTTTGCATTTTCCGTCGATACATGTGGATATCAGTTTGCGACGCATTTGGATAACTCGTTTGTGGTGGGCAGGGTCTTTTTTTTTCTTTAGAGTGTAAAATATAGAATGGCTACGACAAGAAAAGCATTTCTAAGAACGGGAATTTTTTAACGCCTTATAGAAGTTTGTGTGAGGAAGTCGTTTCAGAAGTTATGTGTCTGGAGCATAGTCTTATGTGGAAGTTACGTCAAACGAGTACGATAAACATTTCAGACAGTTAGGTTCAAGAATCTGATTAATAGTAGGATTCACCGATGATACTGCTGTATTCAGTAAAAGTGAAGAAGAATTACAGGATACGGTTGAATGGAATGGACTAAAGAGTACAAAATATAGATTAAGAGTAAAAGGAAGAAAGGCGAAAGTAATGAGAAGTAGCAGAGAAGAGAACAGCGAGAAACTTAACATCGGATTTGGTGATCGAGAATTTAAGGAATTCTACGATAATGATTTCTTCTGCTTCAATCATTATCGTACATAATGAAGAAACTTAAATGTCTCAAATTATAAGATCTTTAAGGAATTCTGCTACCTAGGTAGGAAAATAAGCCATGACGGACGGAGCAAGGAGGACATCAAAAGCAGACGAACACTGGCAGAAAGGGCCTTCTTGGCCAAGAGAAGTCATCTAGTATGAAATACAGAACTTAATTTGAGGAAGGAATTTCTCAGGACGTACGTTTGGAGGATAGCATTGTGTGGTAGTGAGACATGGACTATGGGAAAAGCGGAACGGAAGAGAATAGAAGCATGTGAGAGGTGGTTCTACAGAAGATTGTTGGAAATTAGTTGGACTGGTGAGATAAGGAATGAGAAGGTTCTCTGCAGAATCGGTGAAGAAAGGAATACATGGACGACAGTGACACCAAGAAGGGACAGGGTGATAAGGCGGCTGTTAATATGGTCCAAATGGCTCTGAGCACTATGGGACTTAAATTCTGAGGTCATCAGTCCCCTAGAACTTAGAACTACTTCAACCTAACTAACCTAAGGACATCACAGACATCCATGCCCGAGGCAGGATTCGAACCTGCGACCGTAGCGATAGCGTGGTTGCAGACTGTAGCGCCTAGAACCGCTCGGCTACTCCGGCCGGCAGCTGTTAATACATCAGGGATTAACTCCATGGCGCTAGAGGGAGCTGTAGAGGGTAAAAACGGTAGAGAAAGACAGACATTGGGATTGGGATACATGCAACAGATAACTGAGGACGTATGTTGCAAGTGATGCTCTGAAATGGAAAGGTTGGCACAGGAGAAGAGTTCGTGGTGGGTCGCATCAAACCAGCCAGAGGACTGATGACAAAAACAAAAGAGGGGGACAGATGTTTTTGAAACATGGTGCTACAGGAGAATGCTGAAGATTAGATAGTAGACCGAATAATTAATCAGACGGAAATGAATCGAATTCGATAGAAAAAAAAATTATGATACTGTTTCACTAAAATAAGGCAGCGGTTGATAGAAGGCTTGCATAAACCGTCAGTTTGATAGTGGAGGAAAGTGTGGGTGGTTAAAACTGTAGATGAGGACCAATACGGAATACAGTAAGCAGCTTCAAATGGATGTAGCCTCTAGTAGCAATGTAGAGATGAAGAGCCTTGCACAGGACAGACTAGCATGGAAAGTTGGATGAAACCACGTTTCGGACTAAAGACCACAATAACCACCACATTTTATAGTTCGCAGCTACACATATATTTAGGCAATTACTTCGTTACTTAACATATTTACAAAACCAGATAATTATTTGACATGCAACAGTTGGATTCATCATCCTAAATTATTTATTTTAACTTCTTATACGATAAGGATTTAAGCTTATTTTTCCTGCAGTATCGTTTCTTCTTCTGTGATCGGTTGACTAGTGTATACCTGTCTCGGTTGGTTGGTTCGGGGGAGGGGACCGAACGCATCTATCTTGAATTGATCAAGTAAAGCGGTTGTTGTGGTTCTGTTTTTTCTCATCCTGGAATTTTTGAGCGAAGGTGTACTTTCGATTAGGGAACACTCCGATAGCATTGCTGGCGCTATCTGCTAAACCGTTCACGTATGCCCCATTACAATTCCGTTCAGGCACGCCTTACGTTGCTTCTATTAAACGTTTGCGGTCCATTTTAAGATAGTGGGTTCTGGTCGTTTGAAATGCATCGAGGCAATCGCATATCTGTCAAGATACTCCGCATGATCGTAGTTTTAATGAGTAAACCCCAGATATATTAAAGAATCGAACTCCCTTGTATAAAACAGCTTCAAACCTCTGATTACGTTACAGATCAATTGATATGTTGAACAGTTGGCGTTACGCACGCATGCTGCAAGAAGTTTATAAAAGGTTTGAAATCATGTTTCAAGCTTGGTGTTGCCAAGTGCTCTAATTATTAAACGCTTGATGAATATAGTCTGTGTAATTTACGCTCCAGTTTTAGCGAAAGCTAGTTTTTAACGCCTCCCATCAACTATAAGTTGTACAGTTATATAATTTCGTAGGTTCATTAAGCATTATGTGCGGATTTTGTCTACAAAATGTGGTGTGAATAGTGTTCGTACAAAGAAGTAATAAATTACATCGTATTACCTCACGCGGCAGTTTTACTGCACGAAGATCGAAAATGTAGTAAGCTACAAACTTTTTTCCTTTCGTCATTTTGTGAGGAGGTGTCAATCAGAGAAAGTCTTTTATAGGTTTTAAATTATATATAACGTTTATTTTCAGTCATAAAGTGCTCTCATTCTTTAATACTCGAAGAATTTAATCTTGGTATATGCGAGCGTCGAGTTACGCTGCCTTAAGACGTATACACAGTTTCTAACAGTAATATCTGTCTTGTGTCGTAAAACTGTAATGTAAGATTGTGCCTCTTAATGAGCAGATTATGATGGCATTTAAAATTTTTAAATTCAGTCAGTAATAACGAGGAATATTTGATATGTTTGGTTGCTGTTGGAAGCCGTTAGATAGGAAATCTGCAATTAGAACTGTGAACCACAAACCATGAACCATAAACCATGCACCGGAATAGCCAGTTATAAATATAGAATTACAGACTATTCTGCCTCGTATACCATGGATCTCCTTTCGGAAACCTATGCATATGCGATCCACCTGTTCGCCCCTATCGACTGTTTGCACGATACCATTTGCACATAATGTAAGTGAGTTGTATTTCCTGAATCTGTGCTGTTATTAGAGAGATGCTTGTTTACCTCCAACAACGTCATAATGTTGAAAGGGACGTACAGACATCAGACACATGAGTGCACTGAACTAATTCAGTGGCAACAATTGAAAATTTGTTGTCGACGGGACTCAAACCTGCATTTTTAACTTGATACGAGCGCCCGCCTTAATCGCTTCGGATATCTGACCACGCCTCCCAACTTGGGTACACTACCTCTGTAGCGAACCCCTATCCATTTTCCTCATTGCTCGCATGATCTCGCGTGGTTCCTGCAAAAGGCGGACCTAGGGTGTATCTGCACTGTCCGAAAAGTCTGAAAGAACAGACATCACACATATAATAGTAATATCGTAATATTTGCACTTAAAAATGCTCTAGGATTAAGATCTTGCAACAGACGGACGTCAGCGGCATTGGAGACAGAAGGCATGGCACCCGTTTTAGTGACAGGCAAAGCGCTATTCACGCTAGAAGGAACAGAACATCAAAATATTCCACAACACTCATCAGATGGTGACATTCACACAGACAGTCAACTAAACGGGACGCCAGCGTCAGGATTTTTAGTGTGGGAAGTTTTTACGTTGGTGTTGACGAGTGGACAGCTGTGACATGTGCTAGCATCGGAATTTAAACCTACTCTCTCCGTGGTCACTACTGTCATAGCAGTGTATTTTGTTCTTTTGTATCTTCTCAGTCTTTATCGTTTGCTTTGTTCTCGCTACACACTGAAAATATCCCATGACGACTCGGATATATTTTCCACGAGTGTTCTTCCACAAAAGAGACCAGTTATCGCGAATCAAAAAATTAAATAGCAGAAACAAAATCTATGGTGAACCTACATAAAAACATAAATATGAGCTTCCTAGACAGTATGGGCTTCCAAAACTATATAAGTAAGGTTTACTCATAAGTCCAGCTGCATCATCATTCATTGCTTCATATTACGAACTGGCTAGTAAACTCGACACTTTCATTAAAAAGTAAGACAAAATTTAAATCAGAGCTTGGTATTTGAAACTCAGTGGGCCTGTAAATAAGATAAGAGATCTTTCTGTCTATTTCACAAAGTGCTAAATCGGTATCCTTTGATTCTCCAATTTATTTTCCAAGCTATTGGAAGAGAATGTGATGATATTCTAACGGAGTTGGTCTACAAATCTAACTTCAACTCTGTGGAAATGAATGATTTGTGACTGGCGACTCAGACATGCTTAGCAGAAAACTATTTCCAGTGTCAAGGGACTAAGTATTAGTACACTACTGGCCAGCAAAATTGCTACACCAAGAAGAAATGCAGATGATAAACGGCCATTCATTGGACAAATATATTATACAAGAACTGACATGTGATTACATTTTCACATAATTTGGGTGCATAGATCCTGAGAAATCAGTACACAGAACAACCACCTCTGGCCGTAATAACGGCCGTGATACGCCTGGGCAATGAGTCAAACAGAGCTTGGATGGCGTGTACAGGTACAGCTGCCCATGCAGCTTCAACACCATACCACAGTTCATCAAGAGTAGCGACTGGCGTATTGTGACGAGCCAGTTGCTCGGCCACCATTGATCAAACGTTTTCAATTGGTGAGAGATCTGGAGAATGTGCTGGCCAGGGCAGCAGTCGAATATTTTCTGTATCCAGAAAGGCCCGTACAGGACCTGCAACATCCGGCCGTCCATTATCCTGCTGACATGTGGGGTTTCGCAGGGATCGAATGAAGGGTAGAGTCGCAGGGTCTTAACACATCTGAAATGTGACGTCCACTGTTCAAAGTGCCGTCAATGCGAACAAGAGTTGATCGAGACGTGTAACCAATCGCACCCCAGAGCATCACGCAAGCATGTCGATGACGAATACACGCTTCCAATGTGTGTTCACCGCGATGTCGCCAAACACGGATGCGACCATCATGATGCTGTAAACAGAACCTGGATTCATCCGAAAAAATGACGTTTTGCCATTCGTGCACCTAGGTTCGTCGTTAAGTACACCATCGCAGGCGTTCCTGTCTGTGATGCAGTGTCAAGGGTAACCGCAGCCATGGTCTTCGAGCTGATAATCCATGCTGCAGCAAACGTCGTCGAACTGTTCGTGCAGATGGTTGTTGTCTTGCAAATGTCCCCATCTGTTGACCCAGGGATCGAGACGTGGCTGCACGATCCGTTACAGCCATGCGGTTAAGATGCCTGTCATCTCGACTGCTAGTGATACGAGGCCGTTGGGATCCAGCACGGCGTTCCGTATTACCCTCCTGAAGCCATCGATTCCGTATTCTGCTAACAGTCACTGGATCTCGACCAACGCGAGCAGCAATGTCACGATACGATAAACCGCAATCGCGATAGGCTACAATCCGACCTTTATCAAAGTCGGAAACGTGATGGTACGCATTTCTCCTCCTTACACGAGACATCACAACAACGATTCACCACGCAAAGTCGGTCAACTGCTGTTTGTGTATGAGAAATCGGTTGGAAACTTTCCGCATGTCAGCGCGTTGTACGTGTCGCCACCGGCGCCAACCTTGTGTGAATGCTCTGAAAAGCTAATCATTTGCATATCACTGCATCTTCTTCCTGACCGTTAAATTTCGCGTCTGTAGCACGTCATCTTCGTGGTGAAGCAATTTTAATGGCCAGTAGTGTAGTTAAAGTTATCAGGTATGGGGTCCACTGTAAGTGCCCTTTCGGCTGAAATATTCGCAAAAAAGTTTGGACAAGATGTTTTAATAAAGGACCTTTGAGTGCAAATATTAAATATAGGTCCCATACGTACATGACGTACTGTATATGTGGACAGGCACTATAAGGCAGGTCAATAAATTTTTTCAAAGTTTATACATTCTACATAAAAATATTCAGTTCGAAATGGAAACTGGCAACGAATCCATAAACTTCCTCAATCCAAACATTGACATCAGTATACAGACATATTGTTTCAAAATTTATAGGAAAACTACACCTACGGACACAATAAAATCTTTACGCTCACAAGACCCAGTAACATACAAACATGTAGTTTTCCACTCAATAGTGTGCTGTTCCAATTCGAAGAAGATTGCAAAACGGAGTTAGACATGACAAAATTTATTGTTTCAACCAATAGCTACAACTCGTTCTTCACTGACCACATCTTGCACAGAAAACAAACACTGAAAGTTACATCCATCCTAGATTCTTAATTATGTTGCGATTGAGCGGTGCTGCGAGGTGGACAGCGCGCTTCGGCGAGTGCAGCACCTTCTTTGTCGGTTCGAGTATCTTTGATCTTTCTCGGTGGTAGGAAGGAATGGGTGGAGAGGGAGAGAGGGAGATGGCGAGACGGACAGTTGTGTCCGCCGGAGTTAACGTGCTTCATGGTGAACAACTGGCCAGAACTGCTGGGGTACGGATTTTCTGCTGCGAGAGTCATGAGCCGGCGTTCACCGTACTAGACGGGGTGGTTGTTGACGTGGCGGGCTTGGCGAGGCTGTCCCCTGTTCCGGCCGCGCTAGTTTGCGTGGTTTCCTCCTGCAGAAGTCTGCGCGATTCGGCGAAGCCTACGAATCGTGCCCCAGGCTGTCCTATTCGCTCGGAATGCCTTCATCGTGGGATTTTGCCGTACATTGAGTCAACATTTTTTTTTCTCTGGTCGAGGACAGTGCCACGTACTGTCTCTTTCTGTTCATTGGTGAGCGTCAGTTGTAATGTTCGCCCGCATCTCGTGGTCGTGCGGTAGCGTTCTCGCTTCCCACGCCCGGGTTCCCGGGTTCGATTCCCGGCGGGGTCAGGGATTTTCTCTGCCTCGTGATGGCTGGGTGTTGTGTGCTGTCCTTAGGTTAGTTAGGTTTAAGTAGTTCTAAGTTCTAGGGGACTGATGACCATAGATGTTAAGTCCCATAGTGCTCAGAGCCATTTGTACTGTTCGGCCGAAACTTATCTGCCTTGCCTGCAGTTTGAAGCAGCTTGGCGTTTGCCTTCCGCTTGTTTTTCAACTTCAGTTTGTGCTGCGTCCCCCCACATTTTGCATTTAATTGGTGATTATTTGAAGTGGCGTCTGGCATGGGCTCATCTTGCCCCCCCACCCCACCCCCACCCATCGTATGTTAATTCTCTTATCTGTTAAGAGTATATTTTCTAAAAGAATTTTAAGTTCAGACTGTTCTTTTCTTGTGATTTTGACTTTAAGGCTTTGCGGCCTGTGCTCAATTTTACTTTTAGATTTCATCTTGCCACTTTGTTGAACTCAAGAAAAGGCATCCTCTTTAGTCAGTGGCCGTGACTTGGTTATTTTAGTCAATTGTATCTCCCTCCTCAGACAACACAACTACTCTTTAGCAGAATTAGTGGAATGTTTTATATGATACTCAAACTGAGCTTACATCTGTTGAATCATACATGAAATTATACACCCGGAGGAAGTACTTAAAAAGCCAGTCAGGGTTAAGGAACCTTTTGAGTTGTGGATACTAATTTGAAAGCGTCTTTAGCATTTGTCAAGATTTAGTGACATTTAAAGTATAATTAATCTATGACTCTTGCATACTCCCGTGTTCTTACCCGCTCTCAGTGCGATATCTTTTATAGCAGGGCCAAAGGCTTTAGTTTTGTTTCACCCTTTCACTGTTTAAGAGTATTTGTTCTACATGTTGTAGCGGTCTAGTTACTCTCGTTCGACTTGTTGTCGCCGGGGGTCCAGTGCCCGAGGCCTACACCTGGATTCTGTTGAGTCGCCAGCGGGATAGTGCCCCGATATGACGTCGGGTTGATCATTTATGATTTATTAAAGATCAATCCCTCTACAATAGCGGTTATCACTTTTTTAATGTGTTTGATCTTTTATTATCCTTTTGAAATTATAAATCATGTCTAAACTGTTTAACATTTGGCATTTGGAGTTAAATAACTATTCATCTACATGATCTTTAATAGCCGGCCGCGGTGGCCGAGCAGTTCTAGCCGCTACAGTCTGGAACCGCGCGATATCCTGCGGTCGCAGGTTCGAATCCTGCCTCGGGCATGGATGTGTGTGATGTCCTTGGTTAGTTAGGTTTAAGTAGTTCTAAGTTCTAGGGGACTGATGACCTCAGAAGTTAGGTCCCTTAGTGCTCAGAACCATTTGAACCATTTTTGATTTTTAATAATTTCTTTTCCTTGTTAAATACAAACATTGATCATTGTACCTTATTACTTTTATAGAAAAAGCATTCTTGTTACCTAATAAATGTTTCGGAGGAGGTACTTGGTAACAAAGGATGTTCAATGTTTTTCCCAGCCCTTCCTCTAGAACCTGGCTGTTTGTGTCCTCTAACTAGGTTCAAATGGCTCTGAGCACTATGGGACTCAACTGCTGAGGTTATTAGTCCCCTAGAACTTAGAACTAGTTAAACCTAACTAACCTAAGGACATCACACACATCCATGCCCGAGGCAGGATTCGAACCTGCGACCGTAGTGGTCGCGCGGTTCCAGACTGTAGCGCTTAGAACCGCTCGACCAGTCCGGCCGGCTCTCTAACTAGGCACTATCGTTTGTTGATGATATCTCGTAATCTGACTTTCGCCTTTCCGTACTGGGCTGAGTGAGCGTCGTTGTGTTGACGTTACTTCCAATATTAACACAGCACCATTTGCGTTTCGTTGGCATCCAGAGTGAGTCGACGTTAACGGCCCTAGGACCGGCGGCCCCTCAGGCAGAGTTTTTGCGCGGTGTGCGGCAGGAAGCGGCGTGGCCCCATGCCATCCTGTTACGCGTCACTGAGCAGACCAGAGCACGGCAAAAGGACGAGCGCGGGTCCCCGAGCACTGCTCCCGTTACACCGCGACCTGCCTCCAACTGGAGTCGCGTGACTCGCAAAACCGGCCGAAACAGACGAGAGAGCAGCCCCACCGGCGACTCATCCTGCTTCCTCCTCATCTCACCTCGGGTTGCGCCATTTTCCTCTTTCTTGTCCGTTCCAGCCACTCCCAGCTGCGCGGTCACTACCTCTGTCTTCCCCTCAAACATGGCCCCGCACGGAGTCTCGGCCCCCTAGCATTCGCTCATCTGGTTTCGCCACTGCCCTCTGTCGTCGAATGCGTCCCGGTTGCTACACCTTTGCCTCGTTCAGTACGTAGCTTTCCTCCTCCTTAGTCAATACCATCTACCTCATCGATGGACCTCGCTGCGACCTTTGCACTAGGTTAATTGAGACTGGTCTCCGCCACTCCTGTAACAATGCACATAAGTTTAGGGACACTGAGGAAACAAAATTGTAACCGGGCCAGTGATCGTTTTGAACACCACAGTGTTGGGATAGCGATACGCACATATACAGACGGCGCTAGTATCACGTACGCAAAGCATAACGGGCAGTGCCCTGGCGGAGTCCTCATTTGTAGTCAGGTGATTCAAAAAAATGGCTCTTAGCACTATGGGACTTAACTTTTGAGGTCATCAGTCCCCGAGGACTTAGAACTACTTAAACCGAACTAACCTAAGGGCGTCACACACATCCATGCCCGAGGCAGGATTCGAACCTGCGACTGTAGCGGTCTCGCGGTTCCAGACTGTAGCGCCTAGAACAGCTCGGCCACCCCGGCCGGCGGGGTGATTCATCTACATCTACATTTATACTCCGTAAGCCACCCAACGCTGTGTGGCGGAGGGCACTTTACGTGCCACTGTCATTACCTCCGTTTCCTGTTCCAGTCGCGTATGGTTCGCGGGAAGAACGACTGCCGGAAAGCCTCCGTGCGCGCTCGAATCTCTATAATTTTACACTCGTGATTTCCTCGGGAGGTATAAGTTGGGGGAAGCAATATATTCGATACCTCATCCAGAAAGGCACCCTCTCGAAACCTGGACAGAAAGCTACACCGCGATGCAGAGCGCCTCTCTTGTAGAGTCTGCGACTTGAATTTGTTAAACATCTCCGTAACGCTATCACACTTACCAAATAACCCTGTGACGAAACGCTCCGCTCTTCTTTGAATCTTCTCTATCTCATCTGTCAACCCGACCTGGTACGGATCCCACACTGATGAGCAATACTCAAGTATAGGCCTAACGAGTGTTTTGTAAGCCACCTCCTTTGTTGATGGGCTACATTTTCTAAGGACTCTCCCAATGAATTTCAACCTGGCACCCGCCTTACTAACAATTAATTTTATATGATCATTCCACTTCAAATCGTTCCGAACGCATACTCCCAGATATTTTAGAGGAGTAACTGCTACCAGTGTTTGTTCCGCTATCATATAATCATACAATAAAGGAGCCTTCTTTCTATGTATTCGCAATACATTATATTTGTCTATGTTAAGGGTCAGTTGCCACTCCCTGCACCAAGTGCCTGTCCGCTGCATATCTTCCTGCATTTCATGCAATTTTCTAATGCTGCAACTTCTCTGTATACTACAGCATCATCCGCGAAAAGCCGCATGGAACTCCCGACACTATCTACTAGGCCATTTATATATATTGTGAAAAGCAATCGTCCCATAACACTCCCCTGTGGCACGCCAGAGGTTACTTTAACGTCTGTAGACGTGTCTCCATTGAGAACAACATGCTGTGTTCTGTTTGCTAAAAACTCTTCAATCCAGCCACACGGCTGGTCTGATATTCCGTAGGCTCTTACTTTATCAGGCCACAGTGCGGAACTGTATCGAACGCCTTCCGGAAGTCAAGGAAAATGGCATCTACCTGGGAGCCTGTATCTAATATTTTCTGGGTCTCATGAACAAATAAAGCGAGTTGGGTCTCACACGATCGCTGTTTCCGGAATCCATGTTGATTCCTGCAGAGTAGATTCAGGGTTTCCAGAAATGGCATGGTACGCGAGCAAAAAACATGTTCTAAAATTCTACAACAAATCGATGTCAGAGATATAGGTCTATAGTTTTGCGCATCTGCTCGACGACCCTTCTTGAAGACTGGGACTTCCTGTGCTCTTTTCCAATCATTTGGAACCTTCCGTTCCTCTAGAGACTTGCGGTACACGGTTGTTAGAAGGGGGGGGGGGGCAAGTTCTTTCGCGTATTCTGTGCAGAATCGAATTGGTATCCCGTCAGGTCCAGTGGACTTTCCTCTATTGAATGATTTCAGTTGCTTTTCTATTCCTTGGACACTTATTTCGATGTCAGCCATTTTTTTTCTCATCCCGTCCCATCGAACATTTATGGGACGTGATAGAGAGGCCAGTTTGTGCTGATACTCCTGCATCAGCAACACTTTCGCAATCATGTGGAAGGGTTTCTGACGTGATTACGGCCGCACGAGGGGAATTAACAGACTCTGCACGCGGAATGGTAGGCGGAGCCAGGCACATTAGACCTTCCACTTCGGAAATCGTCAGGGATTTCAGTATCCCGAGACCCACAGTGTCAAGAGTGTGCCAAGTATACCACATTTCAAGCATTACCTTTGATCACGGACAACGCAGCGACCGATGACCATCGCTTAACGACCGAGAGCAGCAGCGTTTGTGTAGAGTTGTCGGTGCTAACAGCAAGCAACGCTGCATGAAATATAAGCAGAATCCATGTGGGATGGACGACGATCTTATCCGTTAGCACAGTGTGGCGAAATTTGGCGTTAATGGCCTATGGCAAAAGACGAGCGACGCGAGTGCCTTTGCTAACAGCACCTCTCTCGTGTTCGTGAGCACATCGGTAGGAGCCTAGACGGTTGCAAAACCGTTTTCTGGTCAGATGAGCCCAGATTTCAGGAGGTAAAAGCTGATGGTAGGGTTAGACTGTGGCGCAGATTGTATGATGCCATGGACCCAGGTTGTCGATAAGGCATTGTGGCTTCATAATGGTGTGTGCTGCGAGTACGTGGTACAGATTTGGTCCTCTGGTTATGTTGGGCTACCTGGAGACCATTTGTTCCCAAACACCCACGGAATGTTTATGTATGACAATGTGCCACGTCACGGGGGCACAATTGTTCGAGATTGGTTTCAAGAACATTTTCCACAATTCGAGTTAATGATTTGGCCACCCGGATCCCCGACACGAATCCCATCGAACATTTATGGAATGATCGAGAGACCAGTTCGTGCTGATGCTCCTTCACCAGCAACACTTTCGTAATTATGGTCGGCTATAGAGGCAGCATGGCTCAATATTTGTGCAAGGGACTTCTGCCGACTTGCTGAGTCCGTGCCACGGCGAGTTGCTGCACTAAAGGAACAAGGAGATCCGACACGATATTGGGAGGAATCCCATGGCTTTTGTCACCTCAGTGTATTTCAGATAGTATCTCTTTTCCTTCCTCTGGCTTTTGAGCTTTTGGAAGTTGACGATATCTGCGGAAACCCCCGACGCCACCTTTCTTTCCATCCAGTGACAAACAAATAAAATTTCGCCTGTGTAAAGTAACATGTTAATGAACCCTTTACTCAAATCCTAGAGTATATTACACTTTGATTAGAAGAAAGCACCACTCAGAAACCGAAATTACTTAAAGATTATTGCATTCATCGTTAAATCATGTGAAGACGTATGTTGTAATAATTAGAAATCATCACATATGGCGGAAGGACACCGACTGGCGGCAGCCGAGAAGAGAACTTTGGAGAGTGGTGCCAAGCAGGGCAGTTGACGGCAGTTGGGGAAGAGAGGAGGTCCGGACTACACATCGTAAGTGGACAGTGGAGAGTCTGGTCGAATTACATGAAGAAATAGTCAGGCTGTTAACAGTTTCGAGTTATAATACTGAGGGGAGAAATAGTTCTGAATACTGCATATAAAAATGCTCTAACAAGTTTACTTTTGAAATTACAATGAAATGAATACCCCTAGCTGCATACAGGCGTTGATATAGGTCAAAGGGAACAGTTGAAAATGTGTGCCCCGACCGGGAGTCGAACCCGGGATCTTCTGCTTGCATGGCAGACGCTCTATCCATCTTTTTTTATCTCATTTTGTTCTATATGGTTCGTTGAATTTGTTCGTGGCGGACGTCTGATGACACTCGTTCAGGTTGTTCGTTGCTCCGTTCACTCAGTTTTTTATTACTGAGCCATCTGAGCTACCGAGGACACAGAGGATAGTGCGACTGCAGGGACTTCTCTCTGGCACGCCTCCCGTGAGACCCACATTCCCAACTTATTGTCCCGCACTATATTCATAGTGCCCGTACCCATTACACTCATTACTCGCGGCTTTTTGCCAATTCCCATAAGAGTTCGGACACTGTTTGTGCATCCGCACAGAAGAAGATTGTCAAATGGCCGGTGAACCTTATATATATAGATGGTATCTATTCTTTTGGACCCTACCGAAAGAACAGATACCTTCTTGATATATATAAAGTTTATTTTTGACATAGTGCAGCAGAGTGAAAACGTGTGGTGCAATAAATAATAGTGTATGGTAACAGTTGGTGTCGTCACATAACAGAGGAAATAATAAGTGATGAGGCAAAAGGAATGAGTGTAAGTTTCTCTTATTTGGATAAATCATTTGCCTACAAATTTACCTCAAGAAAGGATCGAAGAACTCCATCGCAGCTCATCACCTCTTAATTTAACACAGAACCGAATTTTATTTCATCAGTTGCAGCATAGTTCTTCAGACGAATAAGATTCTCAAGAAAACGACTTGGGAAGGCCCAGGGGTTTTGCATGTCGCACAATCTCTTGCATTCAAATTTAATCCATAAAAGCAGTCACATTCCGTACTAGAGACAGACATATAAACTCTGTTGGACATAAACATTAGCATTTTTTCCAGAAAGCTACAAGTTTACTTGGCTTGCCATAGCAAACAGTGCTAAGCAAAGAAGAGAAAGCAGAAAGGTGGCCGGCCGAAGTGACCGTGCGGTTAAAGGCGCTGCAGTCTGGAACCGCAAGACCGCTACGGTCGCAGGTTCGAATCCTGCCTCGGGCATGGATGTTTGTGATGTCCTTAGGTTAATTAGGTTTAACTAGTTCTAAGTTCTAGGGGACTAATGACCTCAGAAGTTGAGTCCCATAGTGCTCAGAGCCATTTGAACCATTTTGAGCAGAAAGGTGGAGGAGTATATGGAGGGTCTATACAATGTACTTGAGGACAATGTTGTGGAAATGGAAGAGGACGTGGATAAAGATGAAATGGGAGATATGACACTCTGGGTGAACGCTCTGAGTAGAAAAGATTGGAAACCGACCAAACATAGCAAAATATCTTCTCAGCATTTTCGGGAAGAGGACATAGGCGGAACATCAGTTTCATCAGTCCATATTAAGGAAAATGCTGGATTAAGAAAGCACCCTTTCCACACCACAGTATTCTGATCTTGGTTACTCGAAACGTACAAAAGAAAGAAAGTTTCAATGACAAGGCGAAATATGCCGTAGTATTGGCCCATACACATATAAGACCACAAAAACACCTGAAAATGTCTCCCTTATACTGTATCATCCACGAAAGCACTGAAATATCTTTATTTGAAACAAATGTTAACTGCACAAGACAGAAATTAAGAACAAGAATCAACCGTAAATACTCATCTGCTGATGTTTTGGAGCATCTAAAATGACGGCGGCGGCTTCAAAGCAACGTACGGCGTATGTGTGTAGCACCGTCTCTCCTCATTAAACCTCCAACGCAGAAACTACGTGGAACTCATCTGTAAGCTAAAGACTTTTGCCACTGGCTGTTGATCTTAAATTTCAATGTTCAATCACCAGAGACCATAGTAGTGTTATGCACACTCATAGATCCGTACTCACAAACACTGAGGCTTCATATTTCTGTGTGGGAGATATTGTGTTAGAAATCAATTAAACATAATTCCTAGTCCCAGGTTCCGACTACGGCTTTCAGGAGACTTCTCTTGGGTGGAAGGAACTGGAAGTACATCCTCAAATATTCCCAGTTGGGAAGCAACCTGGCATAATCACATATCTCTGGAATTTGGCTGAAAAAAGAAAAAAAAACTTCGTTTCAGAAAGAGAGAGGTGTGAGGACAGCCAAATTAATTAGAAAAGAATAGAGCATAAACGACGACTGGAGAAACAACCAATGGATTTTAAATGCTGCAGCTCTGTGTGTGTCTGTCATCAATCTTCGTGGCACTGATTCGTGTGCTGCCTGCATCTCTAGCGATCTATACGTCGTTAAATTTTAACCTGACTTCATTACTTAATTTCTTATGCTACTGAAGAAGTATTTAAAGATGAGTTTTATCACCGTAGCTGATGACATAAACATGACACTCGTAATCGCTTATTTTCTTTCGACAAAGTGTTTTGAGATGCAACCCAATTTTAACGATATACATAGTATATGATTCATTTCTAGGAACTTGGAAAAGTGCAGCAAACGGGTAGCATGTTTACTCGGTGCTGTCATCAAGTCGCTTATTTCGTAGCGAAAGAAAAGTTACAAATACAGGGTGTTACAAAAAGGTACGGCCAAACTTTCAGGAAACATTCCTCACACACAAAGAAAGAAAATATGTTATGTGGACATGTGTCCGGAAACGCTTACTTTCCATCTTAGAGCTCATTTTATTACTTCTCTTCAAATCACATTAATCATGGATTGGAAACACACAGCAACAGAACGTACCAGCGTGACTTCAAATACTTTGTTACAGGAAATGTTCAAAATGTCCTCCGTTAGCGAGGATACATGCATCCACCCTCCGTCGCATGGAATCCCTGATGCGCTGATGCAGCCCTGGAGAATGGCGTATTGTATCACAGCCGTCCACAATACGAGCACGAAGAGTCCCTATATTTGGTACCGGGATTGAGTAGACAAGAGCTTTCAAATGCCCCCATAAATGAAGGTCAAGAGGGTTGAGGTCAGGAGAGCGTGGAGGCCATGGAATTGGTCCGCCTCTACCAATCCATCGGTCACCGAATCTGTTGTTGAGAAGCGTACGAACACTTCGACTGAAATGTGCAGGAGCTCCATCGTGCATGAACCACATGTTGTGTCGTACTTGTAAAGGCATTTGTTCTAGCAGCACAGGTAGAGTATCCCGCATGAAATCATGATAACGTGCTCCATTGAGCGTAGGTGGAAGAACATGGGGCCCAATCAAGACATCACCAACAATGCCTGCTCAAACGTTCACAGAAAATCTGTGTTGATGACGTGATTGCACAATTGCGTGCGGATTCTCGTCAGCCCACACATGTTGATTGTGAAAATTTACAATTTGATCACGTTGAAATGAAGCCTCATCCGTAAAGACAACATTTGCACTGAAATGAGGATTGACACATTGTTGGATGAACCATTCGCAGAAGTGTACCCGTGGAGGCCAATCAGCTGCTGATAGTGCCTGCACACGCTGTACATGGTACGGAAACAACTGGTTCTCCCGTAGCACTCTCCATACAGTGACGTGGTCAACGTTACCTTGTGCAGCAGCAACTTCTCTGACGCTGACATTAGGGTTATCGTCTACTGCACGAAGAATTGCCTCGTCCATTGCAGGTGTCCTCGTCGTTCTAGGTCTTCCCCAGTCGCGAGTCATAGGCTGGAATGTTCCGTGCTCGCTAAGACGCCGATCAATTGCTTCGAACGTCTTCCTGTCGGGACACCTTCGTTCTGGAAATCTGTCTCGATACAAACGTACCGCGCTACGGCTATTGCCCCGTGCTAATCCATACATCAAATGGGCATCTGCCAATTCCGCATTTGTAAACATTGCACTGACTGCAAAACCACGTTCGTGATGAACACTAATCTGTTGATGCTACGTGCTGCTTGATGCTAGTACTGTAGAGCAATGAGTCGCATGTCAACACAAGCACCGAAGTCAGCATTACCTTCCTTCAACTGGGCCAACTGGCGGTGAATCGAGGAAGTACAGTACATACTGACGAAACTAAAATGAGCTCTAACATGGAAATTAAGCATTTCCGGACACATGTCCACATAACATCTTTTCTTTATTTGTGTGTGAGGAATGATTTCTGAAAGTTTGGCTGTACCTTTTTGTAACACCCTGTATATGGCAATAATTAGTGAGTGGTTGCTGGCCTTGTTGACTCATCCATTCCAATTAACAGTCGTGGAGTTGCTGCTACCCGGTACGGACAACACAGTTTACTGCCTTAAATTTTACATTGAATTCGGTGTGGGTGACGTCTTACAGTATACGAATAGCGCATGAGCCATCAGCTAACGGGAGCTGCTTCCCTTCTTGGGACTACGTCAGCGCGATGAAGCAGGATAATCGAAAGGGAAGTGGCTGACGTGCGGGAGCTGGTGCCGCCATGGTTACTCACGTCTAGGAGACCACAAAGAGGAAGCAGGCTCTTCGCGAGGTTTGTAGCGGAGGCCGCGCACAACCCCCAAGTTCCCTCGTTGTTCTTCTGCGGGTAACTCAGTTAAGCAGCTGACCTATTGGATTGAAATTTGTAAATAGTTCTAGATTTTCGCCACCAAAGAAGTCACCTTGGACTGCCCGACGCGTACGCTCGAAGGAGAAATGTGGTTTCTTGCTAGAGAACAACGGAAGTTTTGTGTCATGGCCAGCTATGCTGTTCAAAACATTTACGGTAATTTTAGAGACTTTAATAACGAGCTTTGGTCGCTAGCAGATCGAACTGTCTACGGGAAGAACGACTGGAAGTAATTTTCCTTCAGAAGTGGTGCAGCGGTGCTTCTGCGCCTCCGGTGGCGATAGTTTGCCACTGAGCGTCACCGAAGCGCAGCGGCGCTGGAAGTCTGAAGGCACCCATTTAAATCAGTGCTTCGCCAGTGGAAGCGCCACCGAGAAAGCGCTTCTCAATGGCTCAATGGCTTAGCAGTGGACTGCCACCACCGGTGGAGCAGAAGCACCACTGCGTGCCACCACTGGCAGAACACGGTTTCCAGTAGCGGCCTTCACATGGCGTCACTGGGTGGTGCTGGTGACGAGCCAAGTGGCGGGTGAAGCCGCATTTTAACAGTCGGCCAGAGACGTACTGGGATTGTTGCTCATCGTTATTTGGTCGGACGATCCGGTTAGTCACACCGTTAGCTAGCGATAAAAGTCGGTACAGAAGATTTCATCTGCGAGGTTGAAAATGTCCAATAATATGCAACAGCGTTTGAGTAATATCCAGAGAGAAACGGAAAAACAGATAAAGCAACGGACGCAGTTACCGGTCTTTTTGAGGCAAAAGTGCTGCAGAGAAGACTACAATTGGTGAGTGTCACTACAACAGTGGTAAACTAAAGAGACATGTACTACGTTTTCATTTTTATTAGGCGGTTAACAACAAAAACGACTTAATTCAAATGAGATTTTTTAAGTGTCAGGAACGGATGGATGTATCAGCCTGAAATTGATGTGACATTTTAAAGGTCTACGGTCCCTTGGCGTATAATAAGTCAAAAGATATGGCCATTTGTGTCACATATTTTGATACTCGCAGATTCACTCATCAAAACCTAAAGGTTACTTCCCGTCGACCTACAATCATGAAATTTGCAACGAAGCAAGGTTTCAAAGTGGAAAGGAAAAATGCGCAAATTTTTAATTTTTAAATGTGTTTTTTTTTTCTAGAGAACAACGGAAGTTTTTTGTCATGGCCAGCTATGCTGTTCAAAGCATTTAAGGTAATTTTAGATATACATACAGTTATTTTCCATTCGGTTGTTTGTCTGTCCGTCTGTTACGAACCCTTTTTTTATTGAACACATTGACGTATCAAATTGAAATTTATATCACATACTAATATCAATGGTCCCTTGGAGGTATAATAAACGTTAGCTTGTCAGTTGAGCCAAAAGATACGGCTATGTCACATATTTTGATACTTTAAAACTCACACATCAAAACATCATAAAATTTGGCAAAAACAAAATTTTCACAGCACAAGCAAAGGAAAAAAAGTTGGAGATTGTTAATTTGCAATTATATCAAAGGAAGAAACAAATTTTTGCGATTTGTTATCCACCGGCATCTAGCCAGCATCAACGTCGATAACGGGCAAAAGTCGTCAATATCCCTTTGGACACAATAAGAACGGTGACATACTGAAACCTGCATCACAAACGATTCTAAAAGTAAGATAATCAGAGGCTTCACACAAGTGCCTGCTTCGAGAAAATTTGATTTCGCCCTCAATTAGCTTCATGTTAAAGCAATGAATACTTGAACACAATTGAGTTTGACAGCATTCCATATGCACCAACGCCAATTAACATGAATCTGTAGTGGGAATCACGCATGGTCAGCACTAAAATGGAGAAAAAAGTTTTGAAGTTGTTAACAGAGCGACCCACTGTCAGCTGTCTTGACGACGCGTACATGTTTATCAGCTATAGCTGCCGGCCTGATGGCTGCCGTCTTAATAAACCTTTAACTATACTTCCTTCTAGAAATGTAGAAAAATATCCGCCGAGAATCTTGTTTTAAGTTTCCTCTTCCTGGTCTTCTTGTTCAGTAGAATAAGCGAAAGAAAGGCGTCCTCCATATGGCTGCACAAAGGAATTTAAAGAAAAAAAAGAGGTGGAGCCCTTCCACGCCTACACCGGCATGATGGCCAACTCAAAAGGTCTACTGCCATCTCAGAGTGAGTTTTCACAAGAGTAAGGTGTCGCTGGATGTGGGTACTGCGATGTTTGCGTACGTCTGGTTAAGGTTAACCATTAATACGCGCTCATCTGGAGATAGATTGGGTCGAAGTCGAACGAAGGGTAGCGGTTTGAAGGGCAGAGGGAAAAAAGTGCCAAGGCAAGAGCTAAGGGAAAAAAACTTCTGCGATAAGTCTCTGCATCGCGGAAGTGGCAGCAGCGGGGCGGTCTGCGTCAACAGAGGAGCCGCTTGGAGTGGGTAAGCAGTCGGTGCGCTGCACAGAGGCACTTCCAGGCGGCCTCGTGTGAAAACATTCTTTGACGGTGTTCGAAAAGTGTTTACCAGGCACTGCTGTTAAGATAGCTGGCGCTGAGTAAGGCGTACTTAAAGTAATGGCGTGAGAAGCAACGGAACTAGCTGAGCAAAAAGAGCGAGAGCTACAGACCACTAGCGGGAAACCGATAAAAAGTACCGGAAATGAGCTGTCACTGTACAAGTGATTTTAAATATAAAATGTGTTGCCACCGCCGTGAAAGACGCATCGAGAAATTCCTTTGCCTTAATGTAATAGTATACATCACACAACAAAAATGTAACTAAAATCAAGTAAGTTCTATCGTTATCGTAGATAAAGTTGAGAGTCGTATGTCTGAAGGACAATTTAATTATATCAGATCTAAAGATCACTTGCGCCTGAGGTACAGGCAGGATACCCCCATTACGTACAAATACTAGGGATACCGGTGGACTATGGTAGTCCGTGCGGGTGTGTTACCTACATTGAAAAGCCAAAGAAACTGGCACTCCTGGCTAATATGTGTAGGGCCCCCGCGAGCACGCAGAAGTGCCGCTACACGACGTGGCATGGACTTGACTAATGTCTGAAGTAATGCTGGAGGGAATTGACGCCATGAATCCTACAGGTCTGTCCATAAATCCGTAAGATTACGAAGGGTGGAGATCTCTTCTGCACAGTACGTTGCAAGGCATCCCAGATATGCTCAATAATGTTCACGTCTGGGGAGTTTGGTGGCCAGCGGAAGTGTTTAAACTCAGAAGAGTATTCCTGGAGCCACTCTGTAACAATTCTGTACGTGTGGGGTGTCGCATTGTTCTGCTGGAATTGCCCAAGTCCGTCGGGATGCACAATGGACATGAATGGATGCAGGTGATCAGACAGGATGCTTACGTACGTGTCAACTGTAGGAGTTGTATCCAAACGTATCAGGGGTCCCATATCACTCCAATTGCACACGCCCCGCACTATTACAGAACCTCCACCAACTTGAAAAGTCCTCTGGTGACAAGCAGGGTCCATTGATTCATAAGGCTGTCTCCAGACCATACACGTCCAACTGAAACGCGACTCCTCCAACCAGGCAACTCGTTTCCAATCATCAACAGTCCAATGTCGGTGTTGACGGGCCCAGGGGAGACATAAATCTTTGTCGTGCAGTCATCAAGGGTACACGAGCGGGCCTTCGGTTCCCGAAAGCCCATATCGATGATGTATCGTTGAATGGTTCACACGCTGACACTTGTTGGTGACCCAGAATTGAAATCTGCAGTAATTTTCGGAAGGGCTGCACTTCTGTCACGTTGAAAGATTCTCTTCAGTCTTCGTTAGTCCCGCTCTGTCAGGATCTGTTTCTGGCCGCAGCGATGTCGGAGATTTAATGTTTTACCGGATTCCTGTTATACACGGTACGCTCGTGAAATGGTCGTACGGAAAAATCCCCACTTCATTGCTACCTCGGCCATTGTGGCAGCAGTAACCGATCTAACAAGTGCGCCTGACACCTACGAAAGCGCTGCCGACTGAAGCGCCGTATTCCACCTCTTTACATCTCTGTATTTGAATACGCATGCCTATACGTTTCTTTGGCGCTTAAGTGTATGTCGCTACGGTGTTGCAAAGGATTGAATGTCTGCATCGTCTACTGAAGGTCCGCATTCCAGTCCTGGCCGTGGTACATACTTCAATTCATCTCTTCAGCTTTTATCATTATAGTAGATAAAGGTGAGACTAATATATCTCAATAAAATTTAATTACATCAGCCTTATGTCACTATAATCATTACGACAAGCTACAATTTTTGAAATAGTTGAATATTAGTAACGTCATTAGAGCGCAGTGTGTGATGAGCCGTCGGAGGAGTAACTGTATATAATACAGTATATATATAATACTGTATATAATATAGATGATTTCAAGAAAATGTTCAGATAATATTTAGAACTTGGCAAAATGCATGTATTTCTCGTTGTAAAAGCGTATTAGGAACAGTTTTGGTTTTTGCAACTTCTTTTAGTTACAGCAATCCAAAGCGTCGAACTTACTTTATAGCAGATTTGAAGCAATGCACACTTCGCTGTTCATTTTATGTAGCACTCCAGTGATCAAAGCCCTGGACTTTTTCTGGGCAACATGACTAAATGCTACGAGACCATCTGTGGAGGAAAACTCGGAAGTTCAAATGGCTCTGAGCACTATGGGACTTAACATCTATGGTCATCAGTCCCCTAGAACTTAGAACTACTTAAACCTAACTAACCTAAGGACAGCACACAACACCCAGCCATCACGAGGCAGAGAAAATCCCTGACCCCGCCGGGAATCGAACCCGGGAACCCGGGCGTGGGAAGCGAGAACGCTACCGCACGACCACGAGATGCGGGCGAAAACTCGGAAGTATGTAGGGTTTAGCGTCCGACCAGTGACGATGACAGAAGCTCACATTATTGATGGATGCGAAAACAAATCCGCCGTGCCCCTTGAAAGGAATTATCCCGGCATTCAGCTTAAGCCATCGTCTATAGATGACGCCAGGTTAGTGCTGATCCTCCGCTACCTGTGTGAGATGTGCATGTCATCTTGGCTGTCGCACAATTGTTAACATCGTACTTTCACACTTCTACACGCACAAATATGAGAGCAAGCCATGTTAATCTGCGACGTTTGGTTGTGTTGTTACATAGTCTCTGCCTGAGAGCGCTCAGAGACAGCATTATTATTAGTCGAGATGTGTTGGGAAGCAGACGTGGAACTGAATGGACTGGAAATTGTTATCTGGGATTGAGCATCGTGAATACAGATTTGCTGGAAACAGTTGACTAACATGATGATGATAGTATTTATGGTTTATGAGAAGAGTTTTTTGAAGAATTGTGATTCAAGGTAAACCCGCAGCTTTGCATACTATCTCGTACTTGGCACTCTCTTCTAAAATTAAAATCGTACCTAGATTTGGTTGTAGCATTCATCTCATGGATTGCTCACAGCTAGAGAAGTTAGTTCTCCTCCCCTACATATATATTTTGTGAAAAAATAGAGATCATTTTGGGTAGGTTAATCTTTTGTGCAAAGTAAATTTTTTAATAATCAGTCAGTTAGAACTGCTTCTGAAATTAGTCATTTTTGTATAAAGTCAATATTGTTAAAAGTGAAGTTATTGTTAAAAGTGAAGTTGTTAAGTAATTCTTTGCTGTAAACGTGTTTTGGAAAAATCATTTGTAGAGCGTTATCACCCAGAATTATTCCCATGCAAGAAATTTCATGTTTATTGTGTCCACATTGCATGCGGCGGTACACACTCTTTTGAATATCATCTTCAGTTTTCTGCTTTAAATTATGATTCCTGTGGCGCTGTTTGCTGTGCTCCACTTTCAACAGAAAATGTTTATAGTACCGAGGTACGCGCAAGAATAGTCCAGGGCCAGAGTCATACAGTTACGCTATACATACAGATCAATGTCATCACACAGTTTATCAGTGATTAAATCAAATAGCTTAGTTTCAGTTTGGAAGTTATTTTCTCGTTATACAAAGTACATTTATGCGAAGAATGTGATTTATTAGTGGGCTTTAATTAAAATAATTTGGATAGTTTATTCAGAAAAAAATTAGTAGTTCATTCGACGTGTAATTTTTATAGGTTTTACTTTGTCATACTTCTGAGATGTTAAAAACTATCCACTGTGACGTCAGGCAACACACCATTGTTGACTCGACTGCAAAATAACTGTACCAGGCAACTCACGATTGTTCACTCGACAATACAGGGCTTAAGTAATCACATTTTCCAATAATTATTTTTGTCCACTTTACACTACACGCATACATAGAGCTATAGTGAAGAAAAGTTTCACGTGCGGAGATTCGTTATCATGGTTACGCGGACAGTTCGCGGGTATCCACTAGTGACGCCACTGTGGGAAACGCTGTAATTATAACCTGCTTACACCACTGCAGTTACTTGCCACAAGGTGCTTGGGGTTTAAACCACAGGAATATCACAGTTTGTGGAAGTCTTGTTCCAGAAGGCATAAAGGAATTATACAAGGTGCTTCTGACATTTTATGTAACATTCACCACCCAGGACGTGAATATCTGCTTCCTTTCAAGACCTTTGTGTTGATGTCTTCATGGTATCTGTGGGTCCAAAAAACTCTTTTGGAGTTTGAATTTTTGCTGAGAAGTACGAAGTCAAGATCAGACTCCTGGATCGTTTCTTAGTACTTTATATACTACCAAGACGATATGAAAAATGTAGTTTGAAGTATCTAAAAGACAAAAGATAAAAATCTAGATATTTTCTTTGTTTTTATAAATTTATCATGTAAAAATTGTTTGTTATCTCTTGAAAACAGATGTTTATAGTACACTCTAAGACAAAAAATGACAACCACGAAGGAATTATACGAATGGGGCACCAAATCGGTAGATGTAATGTACATGTGCTGACGAACAAATTATTATAATTTTATTAATATTGGGTGATTTATTCATGAGAAAGAGTTTCACAAGTTGAGCAAGTCAATAATGCGCTGGGCCACCTCTGGCCCTTATGAAAGCAGTTATTCGGCTTGGCATTGATGTTGGATGTCTTGGATGTCTTGGAGTTGTTGGATGTCTTCGTGAGGATTATTGTGCCAAATCCTGTCCAGTTGGCGCGTCATATCGGTAAAATACCGAACTCGTTGGAGACCCCTGCCCATAATGCTCCACACGTTCTCAGTTGGGGAAATGTGGTGATCTTGCGGGTCCAGGTACAGTTTGACAAGCACGAAGACAAACAGTAGAAACTCGCCATCTGCTGGCGGGTATTATCTTGTTGAAATGTGAGCCCATGTTGGACTACCATGAAGGGCAACAGAACGGGACGTAGAGTATCGTCGACGTACCGCTGTGCTGTAAGAGTCTCGCGAATGACAACCAAAGGGATCCCGCTTCTAAACGAAATGGCACCCCGGACCGTCACTCCTGGCTGTCAGGCCGTATGGCGGGCGAGAGTCAGGTTGGTATCCTACCGCTGTCCAGGGCGTCTTCAGACACGTCTTCGGCCTGAAATTTCATTGGCTGGAGGGGAATTGCCTTCAGTGATGAGTCCCGCTAAGAGCTGAGCTCCAAAAACCCGCGAAGTACTGTACTCCAGAAAAATATAAGATTTCCACTGTGGTGGAGAGGGGGGGGAGGCGATAGTAGGCAGTAGGAGGAAGATAGAGTCGTGATGTGAGAAAAAAAAAGAAGGAATATGTATTAAAGTTTAGCATCCCGTCAACGACGAGATCATTAGAGATGGAATACATGCCAGGACTGGCACAGGACATGGAAGGAAATCGACTGTGTCCTTTCCAAAAGAACCACCCTTTTTCCTTAAGCGGTTTAGAAAATCCACAGATAATTTACATCTGGATGACCGTACGGGAATCCGAATGCGAGTCCGACGACTTTAATACTGTGCCATTTTTGTTCAGCTGCTCTGATGAGCAGAGTGGAGAAGATGTTGGTGGGTTGGCGATGCGTATTAAGGGAAAATGGTTTGCAATGACCTGGGTTTTGGGATAGAGATAGAATGGAAGCCAGGCCATGACTATGAAGAAGGAAAAGGAAAACCTGACATAGAACGTGATGGTGAGGAATGGGTAATTTCTTATTGAAAATGCCTTATTAATAAATGTCAAGGCAAATATCATCATCTTCCAGTGCGGAGTCTGTTGGAATTACAGTGTAAAAGGTATGCAGATGAAGGACCAGTAGGATTTGTTGGTATTCACTCAGCAGCATGACTGGATTGGTAACTAGGGACGTGATGAGGCTGTTGGAACTGACTTTTCAGTATGCACAGTACATATGAGACGTTCAAAATGGATAAGAAGAGAATGGAAGATTGGCGATTTATTTGGGTATAATTATGCAACCAGTCGCTTTATTGGATTTTTGACACGTTTTATTTTCTGAAATAATTTTCTAGCCGCTTCAGGCTCATTGTTAGATGGGGGTGTCACAGGAACGTTATCTGCAACTGGACATTGTAGTCGTGGTGCTGATGGAAATGATGAAAATTTAGTCGTCGGTAACCAAGAGCTTATGAAGCGAAAGGGTTGTTACGTTTTGGATACTTACAGTGCACTGCCTCGTCACATCCATGACAAATGCATTCGCAAAACATATATTTCAAGGTTATACACACACACACACACACAGTATTTATCTGCACTCGGTTTTATACTTACTCACATTAAACAAATACTCAGTGTGAGGACAATGAATATGAATATAATAAATGTCAACCTTTGCGATATCGTGATCCTTGTCCTGAGATACATTGATTTACAAAAAATGGTTCAAATGGCTCTGAGCACTATGGGACTTAACTTCTGAGGTCATCAGTCCCCTTAAACGTTGAACTACTTAAACCTAACCAACCGAAGGACATCACACACATCCATGCCCGAGGCAGGATTCGAAACTGCGACCGTAGCGGTCGCGCGGTTCCAAACTGAAGGGCCTAGAACAGCTCGGCCACTCCATACCGGCTTGATTTACAGAATAAATATTTTACAGGTGTAGATAATAATGGCTCTGAGCACTATGGGACTCAACTGCTGAGGTCATAAGTCCCCTAGAACTTAGAACTACTTAAACCTAACTAACCTAAGGACAACACACACATCCATGCCCGAGGCAGGATTCGAACCTGCGACCGTAGCGGTCGCGCGGTTCCAGACTGTAGCGCCAGAACCGCTCGGCCACCAGCGGCCGGCGGTGTAGATAATAAGTCAGTATTGCTAGCGGCATGTGTGTTTATATATTATGGTTTAAAAAGTTAAACCAAAGATATACAAAGCGAGTGAAGTATTTACTACGCAGTAAAAGAGTGAATGAGCTGCTACCATATGTGACAGAGCTTTTCTTAATGTGACCGTAGCAATATAAACAATAAATAACAGAACAGTCATGAATAAACATAGAGCCATAATTGTTAAATGGGTGAGAGCACATAATTTACGCAGGAGGAAGAGTGTATCTTATTATTGTTTTTTATGGAATATGATAAATTGGTAAAGGATTCGTGTCGAGGAGAGTGAGCGGATGTATGAAGCAAGACAGAGCGGATGGATTTAAGGGTTTCGAGGGACTGATAGAGACCAAGCTGCGTGGACATGCATGCAACATGGAAGATTTGATTTCTATGTGTGTACTTAGTTTTGGGGGCTGTAAGGGCTGGTTGGTAGCTGTTTCGTGAGTGGTTTCCATTTCACTTTACAGTCAAGGGTTAGTTCTTGGTGTTTTAATGTATTACGTAATTGTATAAAAATGGAAATGAGCCTTTAGCATTGGCCGGGAGGCCCCTTAGGGGCAGATCCGGCCGCCTTGGTGCAGGTCTTATTACATTCGACTCCACACTGGGCGACCTGCGCGCCAGATGGGGATGAAATGATGATGAAGACAACACAACACCCAGTCCCTGACCGGAGAAAATCTTCAACCCAGCCGGGAATCGAACCCGGGCCCGTAGGACGGCAATCCGTCACGCTGACCACTTTTTTTTTTCTCTCTCTCTCTCTTTTATCTACGTTGTTCGTTCAATTTGTTGGGGACGGACGTCCCATGACACTCGTTTAGGTTCTACGTTGATTCATTCATTCACTCAGTTTTTTGTTACAGAGGGTAGCTAACGCTCTGACCGAACACGCTAAGCTACCGTGCCGGCTCCCACTCAGCTGTCGGAGCGAACACTTAATTGTATAAGACAGTCATAAATGATCAGATAAAAGTCGTGGGGGACGGTGATGGAGTTACGAGGCAGTCCCACGTTAAAACGCCCCGTGAAGTTTTCCAGCTACTCCTTTTACCGGCGTCATCCGCAGAGGAGCCCGGGCTCCCAACCTCGCGGTCACCTGATGGTAGCTGGCGTATCGTCCCCACATTTGGAACTGTTTCATGGGGTACATTTGGAACTGTCTCGTGGGGGAAGGTTGTATGTGGCTAATGGCTGAATTTCTTGCCCCATACCTCTTACTGATGAGTTTGAAACACTGCTCCGATGATAATGGGAGAGAGCTAGCAGGCCCCGGATGGTCGCTCTTACGAAAAGAGAAGAAAACCAACCAAATGTGCACATGGTTTGCATTCAGGGAGGAATTGCCCGCAGTGTGAAAGAGGTTATCATTGGGATCGTCGCTCACGTCGCCACTAACGGAATCCTGTCGCCTTGGTTCTGATACCATTTTGTGTTCATTCCGGGGACTGACGAACCTTACCTATACTATTGTCGATCTGAAGCATTGTTCAGGAGACTGGTCGGGGCACTCTGATCTGGAACTGAGTGGAGGGTCTAAGCCAGTGGCTTCGTCGGTTCCGTCACTAGTCTGACCGTAGATTCCTCGACCTACGCTACACTGTGGAGACGTATAAAGCCATCTTGGATAGATAAAGACTGCACTATACGCTGGAAACGGCCACTTGGATCTACGGGATATTATCTCTTGCTTTTTTTAAATGAACACACCGCCATTTGACACTGTTGTTGTTTATTTAACTGTGAGCCAGGATTTGGCCTTTTGTGCCATTTTCAAGTGATTGAGTTCATGCCACTAACATATATTGTAGGACATCAAGCTCAAAATTGGCCATAAATTAAGAAAATTACTTTATGGCCAATTTTGAACTTAAGTCCTGCAATATACGTTAATGACAAAAACTTTATCACTTGAAAATGGCATGAAAGGCCGTTCATACAATGAAGGCTTTCAAGGCCGTATATTTCAGCGGCCGAGAATTCTTCCGGGTTGTATGACCGTGGTCCATGGAACTCTTCTATCCCTGATGGTTAGTCCAAAGCTACGTTGGACACCTTCGGAGTTGCTCTTGGTTGTGCTGTCACCTGAGGAGTCTCATTAGTCCAGAGAAATTAAGTGTTGTGGCACTGATCTAAATGACCAAACTCTTAACTGGTGCCGGCCGGTGTGGCCGAGCGGTTCTAGGGGATTGAGTCTGGAACCGCGCGACCGCTACGGTCGCAGGTTCGATTCCTGCCTCGGGCATGGATGTGTGTGACGTCCTTAGGTTAGTTAGGTTTAAGTAGTTCTGAGTTCTATGGGACTGATGACCTCAGATGTTAAGTCCCATAGTGCTCAGAGCCATTTGAGCCCTCGACTGGTGTTTATTTTACTTCAAAGTACTTCATTTCCAGTGAATGATATTATTAGTTTGCAGTCAGATTCGGCAGTAAAGGTGTAACGACATAATACTTCAAATAAAATTAATGTTGCTAATACTCTCTTTTTGTTCTTAAATACTGGAGATAGACAATTATTATCAGATAATGGAGATGAACAGTTCGTTAGAGCATGTCAGACTGCAGAGACTATTAAGGCGACGATCAGTTCTGTATCACGTAAGTCATGACATCATAACATACTGCTACGCTGTAGCCCTTGTTTCCTGTGGGTGGCAGATAGCGATCTCTAGAGAGCAGACAAAACAAACTGCAGTTACGTCCATGAGAACTGAAGTCGTAAGTTGTTAGGGTCCGTGCGCAGCAAAGAGTGAAATAACACCGTCTTTAGTTGCATGTTTTACAATAATTAAGCTAAGATAGAAAAGTAACAAGACTGACTGTCGGGGTTTTCCAGTAGCGCTAAGGCACGGAAGTTACGACTCATACTTACTACCGTGCTGGCGGACACCTGTAGGCTGCTAACCATTCCTGCAGATTGTGGGGAAATACCGAAAGGAGGTAGGGATACCGGTAGAGGTGACAAATGGCTTGTTTAATGAATATAGAGGGTTAAGCAGATTATCAAGGATTTGAATGAATTTACGGAGAGAATTTTCTAGCTAGTCGGTATAGGGATGTGATTTAAAAGATCACGCATAGGATGATAAGAGGGCCAATAGAAGTTATTGAGTGTCTCGTCCATTTTGAAGTGGAGAAGGAAAGGGAATCGCTGAGAAGCCCATGAAGTATTGTATACCTTTGATTAACAAGTACATCGAGATGCAGAAATCCTATATTCCCTTCCATCTCTGTGCTCAAACATCCTGGCGAGAGCAGCTGTACAGGCGTAATGTTCTCGTCACGGAAACATTGGTTCTGGACTAAAAAATAATAATTTATAGGCGCTCGAAAACAACAACAGTCTCATCAAGGACTCTTGCCGGAAAATACCTCGTAGACAAAGACTGCACATAAATATGGAAACAGAACGCTTCATCATGTCTAATACGTTGTAGGAAACCCGTTGGCATTTAAAATGGCTTCCAGTCGTCTCGAAATGGATAAATCCAGGTCCCGTATGGCTTTCAAGAGAATCTTACACCATTCTTCCTGCAAAATAGTGGCAGGTCCAGATAACTGTGATGGAGGTGGATAGCGGCCACGCAACCTTCTCTCCAAAGTAGACCACAAAGGCTGAATACTAATGGCATTTGGTGACTGTGGTGGGCAGGGCAGATGAGACAGGTCACCCCTGTGCTCATAAAACCAGTCATGGACGGCGAACTTTGTGAAGAGTTGCTGTAATCCTGGAACACACATCATCACTGAACCATGGCATGGATCAAATGGTTCAAATGGCTCTGAGCACTATGGGACATAACTTCTGAGGTCATCAGTCCCATAGAACTTAGAACTAAGTAAACCTAACTAACCTAAGGACATCACGCACATCCATTCCCGAGGCAGGATTCGAACCTGCGACCGTAGCGGTCGCGCGGTTCCAGACTGTAGCGCCTAGAACCGCTCGGCCACCCCGGCCGGCTGGCATGGATCTTTTCATCCAAGATGGTGAAATAATCCTTGGAAGTAGTGCGACCACGCAGAGTAACCATGGGTTCCATGGAATACCACGATATGGCTGTCTAAATTATCACCGTACCCCCGTCATGTTTCTCTCTTGAGACGTAAACTCCGCCAGAAGCTGGAAACAGTGTGAAACAAGACTCATCAGACCAAATGATTTTTTTTCCATTGCTCCATATTCCAGGTTTTATGGCTTCAGCACTACGTTTTCCTCTCACTGGTATTTGCGTCACTAATGACTGGCTATGGAATTCCAGCTCGCCCTGAAATTCCCAGCTTATGCCGCTCCCTTCGTGTTGTTTTGTAAGTAGGCTGTGTAGGTTTTTATGTTGGTAACGCCACGTAGCGCTCTATATGAAAATCACTGGCTGTGCTGTGTGCAGTCTGTGGCTGGTTGGCATTGTTGGAATATTCGCTATTGTAGTGTTGGGCAGTTGGATGTGAACAGCGCGTAGCGTTGCGCAGTTGGAGGTGAGCCGCCAGCAGTGGTGGATGTGGGGAGAGAGATGGAGTTTGGAGAGCGGATGATCTGGACGTGTGTCCATTAGAAAGAGTAAATTTGTAAGACTGGATGTCATGAACTGATATATATATATATATATGATGACTTTTGAACATTATTAAGGTAAGTACATTGTTTGTTCTCTATCAGACTCTTTCATTTGCTAACTATGCCTATCAGTAGTTAGTGCCTTCAGTAGTTAGAATCTTTTATTTAGCTGGCAGTATTGGCGCTCGCTGTATTGCAGTAGTTCGAGTAACGCAGATTTTTGTGAGGTAAGTTTTTCATGAAAGGTATAGGTTATAGTTAGTCAGGGCCATTCTTTTGTAGGGATTATTGAAAGTCGGATTGCGTTGCGCTAAAATTATTGTGTGTCAGTTTAATGTTGATCAGAATAAGTAAAGAGAGAAATGTCTGAGTACGTTCAGTTCTGCTCAGCTGTTTGAAATCAAATAACGTAAGAGGTTTATGAGCACAGTAATTCATAAAATTTTCCTAAGGGGATGTTTCAGTTTTAGTGCTGTCAGGATTCGCAAGTGCGACATTCAGTACTGCAGTGACTTTTGCAGGTCTCGTCGTCTTGTCTCTCGTCACCATCAATGACCACTTGTCATAATCGCTCAACAGACACTCTCGTCCAGTTGTGACTTAGCGGAGGATGTTCTTCCGTTTTCCCTGCATGGTGCACAAATCTTCGTTAGGGTGTCTCAAGAGACACCAAATTCTTCAGCTGTCTTGGTTACTAAGCACTCACTGTACGGTCCCCGAGAATTTACTGGCCTTCGAAATCACGTATCTCCCGTATAATGCACTCACTACTACACGGAACACTGTTCTGACCACGTCTGACACTTGCAGTGTATTAAAAGTAAAGTCGTACTGCGAGAACCCGGAGGGCAGGTTTGGGTGCCTAATTGGAAAGATTTTTTTTTCTATCCCTCGATCTTGCAGGCACCTTCATTTCGCGAAATATGATAGCTGTGTTTGTAAGCGTATCTTTTGAGTGTAGGTGACTGTAATAAGTGTGTTTGTAATGTAGTGTCAAGTTCGAGTTGGAGACGATGAGAGAAGGGAGGGGGTGAAACCCGATATCAGCACATAGCCTGATCCTCACGAAGAACACAAGGGCACCGTCGGTCTTAACGTCCCCATCCGACGAACGGGTCGCCATTAGCAGTGTCAAATGCCCTCACTACATGAGACACTGCATTGAATCCAGGACATTGGCGCAAAGACTGCTGCTGAGAGACTTTACCCCTCTTGCCCCTCTGCTACAAAGGCTCAGGGAAAACAGCACGCGGCGTACTGAGACGGTCACCCGTCCAAGTACTAGCGTGTGTTAACATCAGTGATCTGATGGGAAACGGCGTATCCACGTCGGCAAGGCTGTCCAACTGCAGCATATTGAGGACACGGCACAGGTGCCGTGCATAGTCAAAGACAACCGCGCAGCCTGGAGGCTTGGTTAGTACCCGCATTTATGTTCGAGCAAGCATTTCTGGCCGTGTTTTCAGATTTTCGTCCAACCTTATGTATACGAAGTAATTTACTCAGTAAGTAGATCCTAATGCTTTAAAGAAAATAGTGTGGTAAAATTGGTGGGCGGATCTCCTCGCACGAGGCTGTGTGTCATATGTTTTGAAGGGATATCGAGCGACGTGCTGCAGTTGTCAGGCAAGGTAACCGCGTTCGAGATCATCGTGGTTTCAGTCCCCACCGGCCATCCATATTTAGTTTTCCCGTGGTTTCCCTAAATCGCTTAAGGTAAATGCTTCCTTCCCCATTCATCCTCCAAGAAGAAAAAAAAAATGGTTCAAATGGCTCTGAGCACTATGGGACTTAACATCTGTGGTCATCAGTCCCCTAGAACTTAGAACTACTTAAACCTAACTAACCCAAGGACAGCACAAACATCCATGCCCGAGGCAGGATTCGAACCTGCGACCGTAGCAGTCGCGCGGTTCCGGACTGCGCGCCTAGAACCGCTAGACCACCGCGGCCGGCTCCAAGAAGAACTTGGGCTCCGTCTCTAATGACTCCATTGTCAATGGAAGGTTTAATCCTAATCTTCCATCCTTCTTTCGAAAGGAGGCGGGCCCGCCGCTGAGAACCGGGAAATCTGGACCATGTTCCGCTTGCTATGTACAGTTTCTGCTCTTTACTCTTTAAAACAATTTATATATACGAATCGTTACAATTCTTCTTTGTTCTTGTAAGATTTCTTGTATATCATTTATGCAACCCACAAAGATCAAGAGATTGGCGACATAACACTGCCTATATTTCACTAGAACTAAACGCAACCCTTGAAGTCTAATGTGCGGGTAGAGGCACCTACGACAGACAGCAGAGTGGCGCTATTGGCTGGTGCGTTACATTGTAAGCTCACCGGAGAAAATATTAGTATCCTTATTAAAAGATCCCAGTGGTAAATGCACGTGGAATGAAACTGGTACCAAGCAGTCGCGTGAGCCTCCGCCGTTAAGGTCGTCATAACACTGACATGGTTATTATGTCGCAGTGGGTTGTGCGGAATAAGGGCAATAAGGTGGGTTGACGTACAGACGTGACAGAATGGCAGAAAGCAGTTACCCTGTTTGCATGTAAACACGATCACATCGCCATTGAAGTTGCCCGATTTGTTACTGTATCAGTGTGGTCTGTCCTCCGTGCCTACAAGGAATGGTGAACCACGCGCAGTCATGTAACGCTGCCTAAGAACAAAAATATCCTGAGTGAGACGGTACTGAAGGCAAATGCAATCAATGGACATTCGGAGTTGAGCACCACGCAAAAGGTCATTGCATACAAGGGCACATAAATCCGTAAGTCTTCAATGGCCTAAACCACACATAAACTGGACAGTTATGAACTGAAGGGCCGCATTGTAGTTCAATGAGTCACGACTTTGCAACTTTTCAGATGATGCAAGTCGTCAAGCGTACTGGCCGCCCAATGAGGCGCTTTGGAGGGTGTAGTTGATGTCGGAGGTTATTTTTCTGTGCCATGACTTGGGCTCACTTATGCAGACTACAGTCGACGTAAACGAGGATATTCAGTCCTACATTCTCAATGACCAGCAGTCACCAGTTCTTCTACTTCCTCATGATTAGTATGCTGCGAACACTCTCGTCTCCCAAGATGACGACAGTCGTGTTCACAGGGCTACGCACGTACTTTTCTGACTTGACGAATGCTCAGGCGCTCTATTAAACATTGACTGGCCCGCTATATCACCCGGTCATAGTCCCATATGCGTGGGCCTAACTGCGGAAGTGGGTGAAATGTAGCAATTAGTATCGCCACCATCATCAATGAGTGGCTTCAGGTGGACGTTGTATACCTGAAGACACTTGTGGACTCCATTCCTCGCCGAACTGAGGCCATTATCACGGCAGGAAGTGGTGGTGCACTGCGTTAGCGTGGTGTCTCCCAGGAGTGAACAACTTTTTTTTTTTTTTTTCGAGTGTGCGTATGCCCTCTCCTGCAACATAACATCAGAGCATTATCTGAATACGTGCCTCCGTGGGTACTCACCACTCTAGTTCAATGGGAGAATGGACTATCCATCCTACAGGTGTAAATGAAAGAATTTATTCTGGCTCCAGATGTCTGCACGCCTTTAGAGATTCGATCAACATTCTGTGAAAATGAAGATATATAATGCAGTTATACACCCCATTATCCTCTCTGGTTCAGAAAGCTGGGCGCTACCTGAAAGGGAGGTGCAAATGCTTCTAACATTTGAAACAAAGGCCCGGTGAGAGACGGAGATACTTGGAAGGGCAAGAAAGAATAATGAAATTTATGAGGTCATGAATCAGCCCAATGGACAATGGACAGGTCACATAATCTATATGCCAGAGAGATTACTTCCTCAGCAAGCTTTCATTGTCCACATCAGTAGGCAATGAAACAAACAGGAGTATTACACAAAAAGAGATGCCAAAATTTTGAATAGGGTCAAGTGGGACCAAACAGCAACGGACAGAATTCAGTGCAGAATAATTGTTGACCCAGGGCATAGTCTACAGGGCTGGTGATCACTGGGTAACTAAGTAAGTAAGTAATTAAGTAAATAAATAAATAAGTAAAGGAAACTTAAATTTGCATTCCTGTTAGTCTAGTGTGCGACATATGATCCCAAGCCTGTTCAGACTAGTAACAATTCTCCGATACGAATGTGATATCCATGTTTCGATCAACATGCGAGTTTGAAAGACGTTTTTTTTTATGACACTAAATAAGTCACGGTTATATGGCAATCTGACAGAAAATCCGCGAAGTTACCTGTGTCTGTTGGTTAGAGGCCAATTTGTGCCAGATATAAACCTTATTATGTCTTCAGCGCACCAAAAACAATTAAACAATACTAAAAATTTGGTTCAGAAACATAAAAAATGAAACAAAGCTGCATACTACACGTGGCACTTTCTCGACAGACAGCGTGGCATGGTTAGAGAGGAAAGTGTGCACTCGGGCGAGACAGATTGGCATACGTCTACAATCACCAAATGTGAAGAGAGTTCTTGCCTGTCCCTGAATTAAACCCTCAGTGCTGTCAGAACCTGCGAAGCTGGCTTAATAGCCAGAGATCCTCGAGATCCTCCCATAATCGGGATTTTTAAAGCAAATTTTAAGTTGGAAATAAATTTGTGAGAAATCCTAGCACGAAGCAGCACTCTCCAGAGGACAGCGATTAGCGGGAGAAGGGGATAACTTTGTTGCGAGAGTCAGAAGTCAGAAAAGAACGTGCGTAGCCCTGTGAACATGACTGTTGCCACATGGGAGACAAGAGTGTTCGCGGCATACTAATCATAAGGAAGTAGAATAACTGGTGACAGCTGGTCATTGAGAATGTAGAACTGAATATCATCGTTCATGTCCACTGCAATCTGAATAAATGAGCCCAAGGCTGGTTTTATTTTTGAAATAATCACTTTTTTTCATGATTTTGCCGTGAGCTAATTTCGCCACCTGGTCATTTCATACAGTATGATATTACAGTAACATCAAAACTTACAGGAGTTTGAAGAACAGAAGGAATAAAATAAAAATATACATACATCAAAAATTTACACACATCTCTTACTTGCATCACAGTAAAAATTGTTATCATATAGGATCTTACATTCCACATATCTGTGTGGAGGAAGCAACGTATGATGGGATCCATAATAACGGTTTCTTATTATCATTGCAGTCACGGGCACAACCTGTATATTCATCACTATAGAGCATAACTGACATCTAAACGCAAAATATGGAATTCTTATGCGCTTACCGCCAAATTCTGTTGTAACCTACTATGACAGACGTGAATTCCGTATGAAAAAAGGGAAAAATGGGGCCCTTAAGTAGCTTTCGTCACTGCACCAGCGTACAACGTATTTAAACGTGTTATTTTCACATTTCAAATAAAACTGCAGATGGTGTGGTCAAATTCTTAAAATTAATCGAGTTCATGTCAACGAATTTAACAGTACGACTGTGTCATCAAACATGCAAAAAACTTAAACAAAAAGAAATAGACTTTTGGCCATAGACATTAGCATAATGACTGTATGTAAGCGGTTAAAAAGAATGGGATATAATGGTCGAGCAGATCCTCACAAGCCATATATTTCTGTAGTCACTGCTAAGCAACGCTGGACAGTGGATGACTGGAAATTAGTGATTTGGAGTGATAAACGCTGTGACAATCTGATGAAAAGATTTGGGCTCGACGAATGTTTGGACAACGTTATCTGTCATTATGTGTAGAGCCGAAAGTGAAATACAGAAGAGATGGTGTTACGGTATGAGGGTATTTTTCGTAGTTAGGATGTGGTCCCCTTACTGCGCTCAAGCAAAGAGGATGATTGTATCAGCATGACAATGCACCCTCTCATAATGCACGATCTGCAGGAAATGGTTTGTGGACAATAACATTCGCCGCGCGGGGTGACAGCGCGGTTTGAGGCGCTATGTCACGGATTGCGCGGTCCCTCCCACCGGAAGTTCGACTCTTCCCTCGGGCATGGGTGTGCGTGTGTTGATCTTAGCATATAAGTTAGCTTAAGTAGTGTGTAAGTCTAGGGATCGCTGACCTCAGCAGTTTGGTCCCTTAGGAATTCACACACACACAATAACATTCTTGATATGGACTGACCTGCTCAAGATCCCGATCTGAGCCCAACAGAAAACCTTTGGGAAGATTTATAAAGTCTACTTCGTTCCAGATCCCACCATCCAACACCAGTTCAAATGGTTCAAATGGCTCTGAGCACTATGGGACTTAACAACTGAGGTCATCAGTCCCCTAGAACTGAGAACTCCTTAAACCTAACTAACCTAAGAACATCACACACATCCATGCTCGAGGCAGGATTTGAACCTGCGACCATAGCGGTCGCGCTGTTCCAGACTGAAGCGCCTAGAACCTCTCGCCCACGGCGGCCGGCTCCAACACCAGGAAAGTGTCTGGTTTCGCCTCCCGAGTAAACAAAGGACTGCCGTTCCTTCACAGACGTACAGTCACTATTTAAAGTATCTCTAACGGAGTTTAAGCCGATGAGTGGACACACGCGATATCAACATCTAAGTCATACGTGTCTGGATACGTTTGATCAGACAGTATACTCTACTCCCACTCATCATAGTTATCTACTCGAGGACAATGGTTCAAAACCCGCGTCCGGCCATCCTGATTTAGGTTTTCCGTAATTTCCCTAAATCGTTTCAGGCAAATGCCAGGATGGTTCCTTTACAAGGGCACGGCCGACTTCCTTCCCCATCCTTCCATAATCCGACGGGACCGATGACCTCGCTGCTTGGTCCCTTCCACCAAATCAACCATCCAACCTACTATCCACTCGAACGAAGCGATTGAATCCTCCCTGCTATTATGTCAGAGTTTATGTAGCCCGTGTACCGTGTCAGGTGATTACGTTTTCGACGAAACACTAGTCTGTCACTTTCGGTCTCGATATCACGGCACTTTCGTTGTCACAAGCGAGCCACGGGCAGAGTTCGTTACGTACAAGGCTGGTGGCAGGCTGGAAGGCAGATCGCTGTCGCAGCCTCGCGGCATTTCCCCATGCAAATTGCCCCGGCCCAGTCACCCTCTCACTGCTCCGCAGCGGAATGCAGCCTTGGATCCGCGTCACGATAGCGTAGCCTAGCGCACATCCGCATCTCACTCGCGGTTGCCCTGTCCCCCAGCTTCCATTCACAAATCGCGTCCAGCGAGGTCTTGTGAAAGTAAACAAGGTATGGAACTAATGAGTCTAGAAATATCTGTAACTCCTTTGTCCTGTCATATTTACTTGCGTGTTTTATTATGCTTATAATTATCACTTTAGGTCTGTCTAATTACAACTTATTTAGAGTAAAACGAATTTTTTTTGTCATACGCATTTCGCCTTTATTATGTGCACAGCATCATCAGCTGACTGAAGTACGTACATATTTGTGTTTGTACTACGTTGCTTCACATATTGGAAACTGGGAACCGGATATTCAGGTTATAATCAATAAGGCACTTTCTGATTTTCTGTGTCGTAATATTAACTTAAATTTCTATTCACAAAAAAAAAAAAAAAATGGTTCAAATGGGTGTAAGCACTATGGGACTTAACATCTGAGGTCATCAGTCCCCTAGACTTGTAACTACCTAAACCTAACTAACCTAAGGACATCACGCACAGCCATGCCCGAGGCAGGATTCGAACCTGCGACCGTAGCAGCCGCGCGGTTCCGGACTGAAGCGCCTAGAACCTCTCGGCCACACCTGCCGGCTTCTATTTACACATTTCGTATATACTGCTAGATATTTATTCTTGTTCAGCCGGCCGCGGTGGCCGAGCGGTTCTAGGCGCTTCATTCCGGAACCGCGCGGCTGCTACGGTCGCAGGCTCGAATCCTGCTTCCGGCATGGATGTGGGTGATGTCCTTAGGTCAGTTAGGTTTAGGTAGTTCTTAGTTCTAGGGGACTGATGACCTCAGATGTTAAGTTCTTTTTTATCCTTGTTCCGGTATTAGAACAGTTCTTAGACACTTCATTTGTAAAATTATTATGTATTTTGGATACTGACGCCAGTGCGTGTGTGTGTGTGTGTGTGTGTGTGTGTGTGTGTGTGTGTTTGGGTGTGTGTGTGTGTATGAGTGTGGCAGAGACAGAGACAAAGAATTTGAGACGTAGACAAAGAATTTGTATTTGCTTTAGTATGGTCAGGCTTCTGTACGCATACGTCTATTTTTTTTCTTTTTTTTTCGAATGGGCTTAAGCAGAAGTACAACTTCAAAACCGAACAAAAACACATGTAGATCAGCATCCACGAAATTTGTAAGTAGATATGTAAATTACTATCACGTCATAAAAAATCGTAAAGTGCCAGAACTGCTTAAAGCCTCAATGTACAATACTCACTATGTGACACCAAATATTATAAAAACGAATATGCACATATTTGAGGCTACTGATGATACCTTTCAAATAACACGTACGGCGCGAAAAATTCGTTTTACACAGTTCTAATTAGACGGACATAAAGTGATGATTATCAATATAAAAATGATTTCAGAGTTTCTCCGTCCACGGTGTAAATAAAAACTCAAAGATGCAGAATAATCGTCTTTCTGAGTTTACAAGCTTCCTTTTCTGTTTTTCCTAGTTTGAATTTTATTTCGAAAAACAGAGTCCTTTTAATTTCTTATTCTTTATGCCTACGTATCGTCTTAAAGGTGTATCGTTGTATTTCTGGAAAATATTATGAAAACTTTTGGTTGAGTATTTTAGGGCTGAAAATTATAAGGGATGCATTTTATATTTTTATTACTACTCACCTGAAACTGTGTTTATTTGAGTTATTGTACTGTACAAATTAATCTGGTCTCATGCGTTTTATGGCGCGCCAGCATCTCGTATGTCAAATAGCTGGAAAAACACAATCATCAATCAGAACATCATGCCCATCAATCTACTGTCAATATAATCCCCTGTCCAGGCGATAACAGCGCCAGCTGGCGAGGAATGACTGCTATTTAGACACACACATGGTGCATGTAGTATCAGTGAGCGTGCTGTCCATGTGCAGAATGAGGAAGGCGCGCGATCTATCTGAGTTTGATCAAGGGCAGATTGTGTTGGCCCGGAGGCTCGGCACGAGTATTTTGGAAACTGCACGACTTGTCAGGTGTTCGAGAAGTACTGTGGTGTGTGTCTTCAACACGTGGCAAACCCAAGGTGAAAGCACGAAAGACGTCGTGGGTTTGGGCGGTCATCCCTCATACAGACGTCGGACTTCGTATGCTGGGCAGACTCGTAAAACGGGACAGACGGCGAACTGTGGCGGAAATAACATCAAATGCTGGGCAGAGTACAAGTGTGTCCAAGCACACAGTGCAACCAACACTCCCGACTATGGGCCTCCGCCGCCGACGACTCTTGCATGTGCCAATTGAACATTGACATCGGCAACTACGCCTGAAATGGGCACGTGACCATCGGCACTGGACGTTGGCCCAGTGGCAGAGCGTTGCGTGATCTGATTAATCCCGATACCTTTTGCATCATGCCGATGGGAGGGTGCGAATCCGCCGTCTTCCAGGGCAAGAGTTCCTTGACATAAGTATTGCGAGACGAAGACAAGCTGGCGGCAGCTCCGTTATGCTCTGCGGAACATTCACTTGGACATCTTTGTGTCCAGAAAAGCTCGTGCAAGGCACTATGACGGCCAAGGAATATTGTACACTGGTTTCAGACCACGTACAACCCTTCAGGACGTTCACGTTACCCAACGGCAGTGGAATTTTCCGACAAGATAACGCGCGATGTCACAAGACCAGGAATGTGATAGAGTGGTTCGAGGGACACAGTGGCAAGCTCCAATTGATGTGCTACCACCCCAGCTCGTCAGATCTGAACCCGATCGAACACATCTGGGATGTGGCGTCAGAGTTCATCTCCCCCTTCCCGAAATTCTTGGGAATTTGGTGATTTGTGTGTGCAGGTGTGGCGCCAACTCCCTCCAGTGACCTACCAAGGCATCAATGGTTCCCTGCCACGACGAGTTGCCGCTGTTATCCGTGCCAAAGGTGGATACACAGGCTATTACGTAGGTGGTCGTAATGTTCTGGCTGATCAGCGTATATTTCTTTGCTCAATAAGATATTGTTTTCTATATTCTCCCGGCGCTAGCAGTGCTGGTGGTTCCTTGCTTACATCTTTCGTCACGTTGTGCTTCCTTGGTGTGTTTTACGAGTTCTGCATAAGAACAACATTCCCTTCTGCAGAAGACGTAGTTTTTAAAAACCGAAGGAATTTCACAATTCACTATGATTATTTGCAGAATTTATACAAACAACACACTAGGTAATCATTTACGAAAGACATAAAATAATTTTAGAAGGAAATAAAATAATCTCTCAGTTGTAACTTTTGATGTTCATCAGGGAGTATTTCTTTTTTTTCTTTTTTTCCCTTTTATGGCCCACACTGACTGCTTCATGATGTTACATCGGTATGTGTTAGTAGTCCAGCATTCCTCTCTGTCCAACGAGTCAGAAGTGCCTAATTTTCCTGGAGGAAGTACTGGTGAAGTTCTTGGAAGGTGTACCAGTGAATATTCGTGATTAAACACGACGGCGTGCCAGCAAAATTCGCAGTTCACTATCACTTCGACGCAACTTTCAGGGAAAATGTGAAAAGGTCAAGGTGGATCACATCACCAGCAGCCAACATGTTCTAAATTTTGTTGCCTTACGCCTTTTCTTGTCAGGTTACATTAGAAGATTTTTTTTACAACGCTACTTCACGTACTAGGACTTTATACAGCATGAACATTAATAAAACCGACAAAATGCAGGATGGGTTCCTGACTGGAAACGGAGGAAAAAATGTCCTACGAACATGTTTCTGGAAATGCGTCGTTGCCACGATAGGTGGCGCTGACGAATGATAATTCCTCTGACCACGTGCCTTGTGTTTCTTGTGTGCTGCAGGCTGTGTGATTGACACAGCGTGGTTTAAGCAGTAGAATGGTCCGGTATTCATGTCGGGAACAAGCCGAGATGTGATTCTGTACGGACGGCCCAGTAGATGGAAACAGTCGAAAGACAGCACGGCTGTACAAAAACAAGTAGCCTCACAGACTCCAACCATATCTCACAACATTTCAAGCTCTTTTTGAGCGTTTGTGTGATCATGGGTCCTTTCAGACACACGGACGAACAGGGAGGCGGCGGATTGTGCGTACACCGGATTCGGAGGATTGGGTTCTACAGGATATGGAGATGAATCCTAGTAGAAGCTCCAGGCAAGTGGCCCGCCAACATGTTTAACCCAAATTACGATTATGTACATACTGCATGACAACCGCTACGACCCCTATCACCTGCAATGAGTGCAGGGATTATAAGCAGCAGATTTCCCTCTACGGGACGGGTTTTGTCCATGGATTTTGCACCACACCATCGCAATTATGGGATTTCTGTCATCAGTTCTCTTTACCGACGAAGAAACCTTTACCAGAAATGGCATCATCAATCTGCATAATCGTCATCTGTGGACTACAGACAATCCTCGAGGAATGCTTGAGACTCCTCATCAGCGTCGGTTCAGCATCAAAGTTTGGCAGGGATTTTTGGGGACCATATTTGTGGACCGTTTATTATTCCTCAATGCCTCGACGAAGGAACATACCTGCTCTGCCTGGGCTGCTTGAGAATGATCCTTTGGCAATGTGACGTATTATGTGGTTTCTACATGACGGAGCACCACCCCACTCCCTCATTACAGTTCGCCGGTACCTCAACAACATCTTCCCAGGGAGCTGGAGAGAACGCAGACGCCCTGCTAGATCACCAGACTTAAGCCCCTTGGATTTTTATCTATTGGGGCAACTGGAAAGCATCGTGAGTGCTGAACCAGTTCCTGACGTGCAGGCCCTTCAACAGCGTGTTCACGACGCCTGTGACGCTATTCGGAGAGAGACTAGAGTGTGTGACTATCCATGAAGCGACGTGTGAACGCGTGCATTGCATCCCATGGAGGCCACATTGAACATCTGTTGTAACGCGGATGCGATGCAGCTCTGTACTGTGTTCTGGTATTGGCAGCAAGGCGTCCGCCTCCATAGCTGCTTGGTCAGCGCTTTTCCCTGTCATGCGGAGAATTTTCGACACTTCCAGGGATTTTTCTTTGGTGGGGGGTATAGAATGGGACGCACTTCGTCTCATGAAGCCAATTGATGACAAGATAATTAAAAGAAAAGTAGCGGTTCAAAGATCTGAAAAGCTGGTAACGGCGAAGAGAATAATGGGCTGAAATGGTCCCAACCACATCGCATCCATATGACGTCATATGAGAGAGGATGACACGGCGGCCAGTCGGCATCACGATGGAGTGAGGGCCTGATCGCGGCGTTATCCTTTACTGGGCCAGCGCAGGATCTGTGTGACGATCCGTTTCCCCCTCGTTTTTCCTTTGTTAAAGTAATCATACCAACAAAGAGATAAGTGAATTTTGCTAAAGATATGTGCCCACATTAGCTGCGCCAGGGCATACAAAATCCACTACACGCGCTGGCATGTGTGCACAGAACATTAAAAGGAGCATCGATACGTGCCTCGAGAAGGAGAAAAGCCTGGGCAACTTGGATAAAACGGCAGTAACAGAGCTTTCGACTGGGACCTGGGGACTACAGATTACTATGCCAGACCGAAGAAGAGACTGAAACTCTATTAACACGAGAACAACGACAAAACAACACAGAAAAAAGTATTTAAACTAGACAGATCCTCTTCTTATCATCGGAATCGTGGCTAGTAAGTCATTTTATACAAGAGACTGAGCAAGCTGAAGCACCAATATTCTCGCATTAGAAACTGCATCTACTTCTCGCAAGATCATGGACGTTTGACTGGTCAGTACCTGTAAGCAAGTTTTTGTGTGCACGTACAGCTTCTGTACCATCCCTGGTATTTTGCAGGCGATAGGGCCATATCTACGTGCTGTTAAATCTTTATCTTATGGAAAGCGTTTTATGATTCGAATGTTATGTAATAATTTCACGTCGAAAAAAATTAGTTCAGTTGATCTATTCTCTACACTTTTCAATCCTAAATAAAATTAGAATTGTGTTGATTGGCAGTTACCATGAACTCTTATCAGCTACGTATTATAGGCCTGTATATCTTTACACAATTTTTTTGAAAAGGTCATCGTACGTTTCCCCTATGTAAACAAGAGGTGACTGTAAAGTAGGTAAACCAAAAACACAGACATCAAAAAAAGTTTTGCATCTCCCCGGTTCCCAGAATTCCTGACGTTGACTGTGATTATTGTATCACAGACACAGTCCCTTTGGCTGTTCAGAGATGTCACTAAACCCGCAGAAAGATGTAAACAACCACGCATGAGCAGCGCCTACTAGACGGAGGGGGTCCGGTAGCCGATCAGTTCCAGGCATACCACCAGAAAGAAGGTATGCGGCTCGTGTTGTCTGTAGTTCAGCCATGCCTAGAGAGTCAATACCGCGTTTCGATAGCCTCCGAATTGTTACTTTGGTCCAGGAAGGGCTTTCAACAAGGAAAGTGTCCAGGCATCTCGGAGTGAACCAAAGCGATGTTGTTCGGACATGGAAGAGATACAGAGAGACAGGAACTGTCGATGAAGTGCCTAGTTCAGGCCGCCCAAGGGCTACTACTGCAGTGGATGACCGCTACCTACGGATTATGGCTCGGAAGAAACCTGACAGTAACGCCACCATGTTGAATAATGCTTTTCGTGCAGCCACAGGACGTCGTGTTACGACTCAAACTGTGCTAAATAGGCTGCATGACGCGCAACTTCACTCCCGACGTCCATGGCGAGGTCCATCTTTGCTACCACGCACCTTGCAGCGCGGTACAGATGGGCCCAACAACATACCGAATGGACTGCTCAGGATTTGTATCACGTTCTCTTCACCGATGAGTGTCGCATATGCCTCAAACCAGACAATCGTCGGAGACGTGTTTGGGGGCAACACGGTCAGGCTGAAGCCTTAGACACAATGTCCAGCGAGTGCAGCAAGTTGGAGGTTCCCTAATGTTTTGGGGTGGCATTATGTGGGGCCGACGTACGCTGCTGGTGGTCATGGAAGGCGCCTTAACGGCTGTACGATACGTGAATGCCATCCTCCCACCGATAGTGTAACCATATCGGCAGCATATTGGCGAGGCAATCGTCTTCATGGACGACAATTCGTGCCCCATCGTGCACATCTTGTGAATGACTTCCTTCAGGATAACGACATCGCTCGACTAGAGTGGCCAGCATGTTCTCCAGATATGAACCCTATCGAGCATTCCTGGGATAGATTGAAAAGGGCTGTTTATGGACAACGTGAACCACCAACCACTCTGAGGGATCTACGCCGAATCGCTGTTGAGGAGTGGGACAGTCTGGACCAACAGAGCCTTGATGAACTTGTGGATAGTACGCCACGACGAATACAGGCATGCATCAATGCAAGAGGATGTGCTACTGGGTATTAGAGGTACCGGTGTGTACAGAAATCTGCACCACCACCTCCGAAGGTCTCGCTGTATGGTGGTACAACATGCAATGAGTGGTCTTCATGAGCAATTAAAAGGGCGGAAATGATGTTTATGTTGATCTCTATTCCAATTTTCAGTACAGGTTCCGGAACTCTCGGAACCGAGGTAATGCAAAACTTCTTTTGATGTGTGTAAATTACAAAAAGAGACTTTGTCGCCGAAGAGGACATACGGCGGTGCAGCACAATTATTTTTTCATGTAATATTCGATGACGTCACCTCACAACGTCCATTGCAAGGGTACGAATTACCAATTCAGCTGTTTTATTTTTAATGTGTGGACAGCAGCTGAAACGTCTGACAGAAATATTTGCCTTGGTCCACCAACAAAAGCAAAAAAAAAGATAGTTGTCAATTAGAATATAAATACGCGGCTTTGAAAACCTGAACTCTAGAAACGTTGTTAGGTATTCTTCAGCCATTCTTCTTACAGCTTTCAAGAACTTGCGTGACTAAAACTGCATGGCCTTGGACAGGATCAGTGGATGGGACGCAGGATCATGTAAAGTGTCCACGTCAGCAATGGTGTGACCTAACAAGCGTCTATAAATACCCCGATACCCGTACTGCTGAATCTCCTTGACTAACCCATCGCTCTTTAAGGTTGCGCAGTAGGACTTGTATTCTCATCAAACATAAACGATTCATTAGATAAGGTGAGCGGAAGTATGAGGCTATACGCTGACGGAAGTATCGTCGGTGGACGGTCGTAAGTCAATAAGAATTGCGTAAAGGCTTGAACAAAATTTCCATCTGCGCTGAAGAACGGCAAATTCCTTTAACTTTCATTAAATACAAAAAAATGACTATAGTGTAGAAAAACAACCCTGCTGTTTCTGATTCCCAGATAAATAGAGAAAAATAAATGGAGAAAACCAGGTGTCACTTCGTGTAATTGTTTATGGATAATAATAAGAATCGATATGAAATGGAGTGAAGACGTAAAGTTAGTAGTAGGGAAGTGGAATGGAAGACAGCGTTGTTGCAAGAGTTCTGGGATACTGCAGTGCAGCTGTGAAATGCAGTCGCGTATTATAGGCCACGGTGATCGATTCTAGACTATTGTTGCAGTGTTTTGGGTCCTTATCACTTAGGAATGACCACATCCGTCGAACGACTTTCCAGATGCTCTCCTAGGATTGTAAAAGATCGACATAGTCTGTATACAACTACAGGGGTGGGGAAAAAACAAGTAAACACAGCGAGATATGCCTGCTTGAACATTAAAACAGTTGCTAGCCAAGCCTACAGGCTGCGCTGTTGTAGGAAAATTGGAAATATGTGGTAAGGTCTTATGGGACCAAACTGCTGAGGTTATCTGTCCCTAAGCTTACACACTACGTACGCTAACTCAAACTAACTTACGCTAAGGACAACACAAACAACCATGCTCGAGGGAGGACTCGAACCTCCGACGCGGGGCGCCGCGTGAACCGTGACAAGGCGCCCTAGACAGCGCTGTTATATTTGACAACGAACGACAGCTGTACAATGGTCTCAATAAGTTATTAGTGTCATTCGTGTTCAGAACAGTGTTCTGTGTAGCTGTGAGTGTATTATATCGGAGCGCAATGCAGTAGAACACGGACAAATTATTGGTGCTCGTGTAGATGAGTGCGTCGGCAACGAAGGTAGCCGATATGTTTGGTGTTGCGAAATGCACCTTATCGAAGATTTATATCGCATATTAGGAAAGCGGGGAAACATCATTCCCCATGTCACAACGCGGACGAAAGTGTTTTGAGTGATCCTAGCAGACGCTCATTGAGGAGGACTGTGACAAAAAATAATAGGACGACAGCTGCAAAAATCACTAAACGAACTGAACGTTGCACTAGCGAACACTGTCAGCACCAAAAGACACGACGGAAGCTCCAGAAGCAGGAAACAGCAGAGCGATCTGGAATTCCAGCACCAGTCATCAGTGATGAAAATGCCCGTAAAAGGAAAACGTTACGGCGAAGTCAAAATTCCTGTACTATGGAGAAGTGGAGGAAAGTCATTTGGTCGGATGAGTCTTGGCGGTGATTCGTGGATGATCTGGACAGTCATATTGTTGTATTCCATGGGTGCCATGCCTACTTTGCAAGGTCGCATTACTGCCATGAATTAAGTGACCATTTTGGCTGATGAGGACCATCCCTTGGTAAAATGTTCTTTCCACAATGAGGAAGCTGTGTTCCAAGACGACAAGGTCCCCGTTCGTACAGGACACATATTCCAGGACTCGTTTAGTGAGCACAGCGATGAATTGTCGCATCTCCTCTTGTTACAACAGTCAACATATCTTCAATATGATTGAGCCTTTGTCGTCTAGTTTGGAGAGAACGGGGTGTGACCACTATCCACCTGTTCATCATTACCCGAACTTGCCACTAGTCAGCAGGAAAGATGGCACAAGATTCCCTTTAAAACCATACGGGATCTGCCTTTATCCATTCCGAGACGACTAGAAGCTGTTTTGAATGCCAACGATTTTCCTAAACCATATTAGGCCTTTTAATGTGTTTGTGGTGTTTCAGTATTTTTGTTCAACCCTGTACAAGAGAAATGCTCAGGAAAATTAAATAGAAATCCTTGTAAGAAAGCCGACGTTGTTCTCGCGATACCATTTTGGAGAATTTAGAGAATCAGCAGAGTAAATATGTAGGAATCAATTAAACATTGTGTACTGTCGCACGAGGCGTAGAAAATACAATGCTGCCCCGTCACACATAACACACATTCATTGTATTTCAGCAATGGTACAGTTCTCCAATAGCGTGAGTGGTTTGTCGCTCAGAAATTCTTGATAAACTACAAATCCCAACGTGTCCGGTAAAAACAAATAAATAAATAAAAAAGGCATAAGTATTTATTTTTATGCATTTAGAAGGAACATGCCTGCATCATCAGAAACGTATTAACGTAACAATCTCCACTGCGTGGAAAGCATTGCAGGGATGAACTTTCGTCATAGTTTTATTATTAATTTTGTTATTTAATTATTAATTTATATTATACACTTGGTTTCCAAAATTATTTCTTAAAAAACCTCTTCTACTCCAGAACAAATCTCGTGTCTCTATCACCCCGTACCTACAAACAGAAACAGAGTTCTTAGAAAGTGGACCATCTGGAAAACTTGTAAGTTAAAATATAGGTTTAGCCTGCCAAAATAGAAAGGCATAAGGTTTACGAGTTTATAAGCTACATACAATCACAGAATTACCTTAGCACATGAATCTGCATTACATGGAAAACGCTGGCGAAAGTTTATCCGTATAAAGCTTTGCATGTAATGCAGATTCGCGTGCTAAGGCAATTCTCTGACTATATGTAACTTATAAACTCGAAAAAAATTATGCCTTTGCATTTTGGGTGGCTGAACCTACATTTTAACTTACAAGCTTTCCGCATGTTACACTTTGTAACTAATGCTGTTTCTGTTTGTTGGTACGGAGCGATAGTTAGACACTTAAATCGTTCGATAGAAGAAGGGACTTTTTTTATTTCTTTAAAGAAATAATTATGGAGACCAAGTCTATAATGACACTCAGATTGGTTAAAACTGCTACCATTAATACTTTTAAAAATCCGGATACACGCTTGCTTGTGAACAGTACAAGAGATTCTACAGTACATTGTTACAGGCTTAGGTACTATTACGTAATGGCGGTACTCTGTAATGCAAATAACACAGAATGTTCTCTACCATACGTCAATTCCAACGTTATTTAAATGATTCTTCATTGTTTTGTAATCAGAGTTATCAGACTAGTTGTTATTCCAAAATTCAAATTTATGAGCGTTTCCCTGTCTACATATTATCATTGACATTCACTGTGATTTTCCTAAACCGCTTCAGGCATGGTTACTTTCAAAAGGATACGGCCGATTTACTTCACTAATCTTGTTCAATTTGAGATCGTGCTCTGTCTCTAACGAACATGACGTTGACGGAACATTCCTCTCTCACATTCCTTCCTTCCACTTCTGTGTGGCCTCTATTCTCGTGTGCGGCTGACAAACATTGCTATTTCCAATACGTTTGTGTGTCACTTGGGAAACATTCCGTTGTCAGCATTCCCTATTTCGCTGAAGTACGTGCTCGGATTTGGACATAACTGTCCGGCTTTCGCCGCTGTTCGGCCGTGGCCGTGGACGTAGCCGTAGCCACGGTTCTGAATTGCCGCCGACTTCGAAAGCTCTCTTGGCGAACTGGTTGAAAGCCCTAAAGTAAAGAAATACCCGTATCTTTCATAATCTATTATCATTTTATCATCGTCAGCAGCATCTCAAAACGAGATCAAAATCATTGGTGAAGAAGACTGGGACATGATGGGAAAACGATAGTGAAAGTTGTTTACCTGGTGTACTGGCTGAAATGGCTCTGATCACTATGTGACTTAACATCTATGGTCATCAGTCCCCTAGAACTTAGAACTACTTACACCTAACTAACCTAAGGACATCACACAACACCCAGTCATCCCTCGTGTACTTATAAGAACATTCATTACTCGTCTTCTGCAACGGACCTTTGTATTCTTTCTTAGCCATACATGTTTCGTACAATTATTTTAGAAGCCTTCATTTTTACATCTCCTATGTAACATGGTTCGAAGTCCACGTTAAACTTAAGTCCCTCCTATAACTAGCTGTGTAAATCATTTCAGACGTCGGATGAAGCCAACGGTATACCACCTCCAACGGACATAGTCTGTGGTGTTCAAACCTGTCTATGTATTGACAGCAGTTTTACTATATTTTATATGTTCTATGTATGTCCGTCTGACAAACAAGAAAAACAAAAAATCTATGAAAATGCCTCAAACAATCAGATGTATTAATTTCCGTTACGGAAAAAAATGTAATCCATTTGGTAAGACAACTGATAATTATTTTCACCTACAACATCAACAGCGTTGAACAAGAAAATGAGGAAAAACGGCAACAAAGACTATCGACTGAACAGATGTGTTGACGCTCTGATCGGCCTCCTGCCATTCCGCAGTGAGATAGGTTTTCCAGTGAGACAGGCTTCACCCAAAAACGTTGAGTATGCAAGTTAAATCCGAATCTCTTCTCGAAATATAAATAGAATTCGGTGCCTTCAGCTCAAGTTCTCTTAGCATTTGCACCATCAGAAGTGGATAAAATAGCATGTACACACGTTAATACAAGGGGAACAAGTTCGAGTAAAGAAAACTGGCAGTTTGGTTTTTACAAGTATCGTCTGTTCTCCGACAACTGGCGTTTCATTATCTTACATTTAAAAAATCGCAACACCAAGAGGAGTTGGTAGGCGTTTCTCTATATCTGAAAAATAATGTCTATTCAAATCTCGCAGCAGTTGCACAAGAGTGGCGCTAGCAGCGTCACGAGGATACAAATCAAGTTTTCTTTAAATAAACGCTGTCACGGTCGTGACACCTCTGGTGAGTTGATGCTAGTGAAGAAAGCCTTTAAGGCAACAAAGATGCCATTATCAACGCCTCACTGAGTTTGAAGGAGGTCGTGTAACAGGGCTACGAGAAGATGGATGTTCCTTCTGTGATACTGCAGAAAGACTTGGCAGGAATGTAACCACTGCATACGATTGCTGGCGGCGGTAGTGACGAGAATGCCCAGTCACAAGAAGACCGGGATCCGGACTGCCTCGTGGCACTACCGAGAGAGAAGACCATCGTTTTCGGCGTATGTCTCTGGCGCATAGTACTGCATCTTCAGCAGCAATTTGAATAGCAGTTGGCACCACAGTGACTCAGTACATTGTTACAAATCGGTTACTTCAGGGCCAGACGCCCTGTGGCGAGCATCCAACCGACCCCAAACCAACCCCATTTCGACCATGAGCGAGAGCTCATTGGAGGGCAGGGTGGAGATCTGTTGTGTATTCTGATGAAAGTTGGTTCTGCCTCGGTGCCAGTGATGGCCGTGTGTTGGCTGGGAGGACGCCAGTTGAGGGCCCGCAACCAACTTGTCTGCACGCTACACACACTGGACCTGCACCTGTAGTTACGGTTTGGAGTGCTATTTCGTATGGCAACAGAAGCACTCTCCTGGCTATCCCACGCTCCCTGGCTGCAGATTTGTACGTAAGTCTGATGCTTCGACCTGTTGAGCTGCCATTTTCGAACAACATTCCAGGAGGTGTTTTCCAACAAGATAACGCTCGCCCACGTCCTGCTGTTATAACCCAAAATTCTCTACAGGGCATCGACATGTTGCCTTGGCCTGCTCGATCACCAGATCTTTCTCCAATCAAGCACATATGGGACATCATCGGACGACAACCCCGGCCTCATTCAGAAACACCATTAACCGTCACTGTATTGACAGAGCAAATGCAACAGGGACGGAACTGCATCCGACAAACTGACATCCGGCTCTTGTACAATATAATCCACGCACGTTTTTATGCTTGCATTCAACATTCTGTCTGCCAGACTCGTTATTAACGTACCAGCATTTCACATTTGCATTAGCTTATTTCGTGCTTACATTAACCTGTGATCTTGCAGTGTTAAAGACTTAAATACGTTATCCAGACAAAAATATTCCCAAAATTTCATTACCCTACAGTAATTATTATGTGGTGTTGCGATTTTTCCCGTCAGTGTATTCCACTACATTTGTTTTGAGCAGAAATGTAACAAAAAGGAATGTGTTACTACATCATTTACATGAGCAAAAATTATTTTATTGTTGTTGTGGTCTTCAGTCCTGAGACTGGTTTGATGCAGCTCTCCATGCTACTCTATCCTGTGCAAGCTTCTACATCTCCCAATACGTACTGCAGCCTACATCCTTCTGAGTCTGTTTAGTGTATTCATCTCTTGGTCTCCCTCTACAATTTTTACCCTCCACGCTGCCCTCCAATGCTAAATTGGTGATCCCTTGATGCCTCAGAACATGTCCTACCAACCGATCCCTTCTTCTTGTCAAGTTGTGTCACAAACTCCTCTTCTCCCCAATCCTATTCAATACTTCCTCATTAGTTACGTGATCTACCCATCTAATCTTCAGCATTCTTCTCATTCTAGAACATAAACAAATAACAGCCGTTTCTAAAATTAGTTGGCAGTAGAAGTTCGACAGTGTGGCAGCATTATGGCTCATGTTCGTAACAACAGTTGGTTGCACGATTTGTAAATATAGCACTGATATGATCGAACATATGTTGCATTAGGTGTCTATTCGATATTTTCGTGACGTTTCGTGATTATAGTCTGGATATCAATAGGTAAGCAAATGATATTGCTATGTTCTTGCAAATATTGTTTCATTAGTACATATGTCTGACACCCCAAAAGTGTAATGTTTCTGCTCATTCTTTTGCGACTTGCGTTTGCGTTGACAAGATGATGGCCAATACAGGTCGAAATTAATTGGAGTACCGTCTATATGAGACATCCTGAAACCTTATGACACGCATTTGAACTATATATTATACTCGTAGCTTAGTAACAGTAACTTAACGAAAACAACTTTCACTTGTAAAAAGCCAATAGTGAAATAATTCCATAACGCTGTAGTGCAAAGAAATAAGGGTCACAGAAAAATCTACTGATTTCTACACTTTGCGAAACATGCTCTATGTTAACGTAGTTATAAAGCACAACAACGATCACATGGCCACAATCGCGTGCAGTCACAACCGTGTAAATAATGAAGACGGTGGACAATTGCTGCGTGTATCTGAATTCCGTTGATGCCCGAGACTGGAAATGGAGGCACGACAAAGACTTCCAAGTGATTCGAAAAAAGTGTAAGACATTCCCACTGACGCACATCTGTTGTATAAGTATGGAACACGTTTCACGCTCGCGGATTATGACCTTTTTGGAGAAGAAAAACCTTCTGCATAGAAATCAGCTTGGGTTTTGCAAACAAGGATCTTACGACTCAGCTCACTCTGTTTGCCTGTGAAATCCAGAGCGCAGTAGATAACGGTGGATCCGGAGTGATTCGATGAAGTTACGCTATGCCACTTAGTGACCAAAATACAACATAACGGAATACTGTACTTACTAGCAGATGGAACTTAACACGTCGTTCTTAGCGAGCAAAGTCGTCACATGTGAAAGTGACTTATTTTGATTATCCCAAATGATTGTTATGGGGCCGTTATTGTTATAATGCTGTTGTATACAGAGAAGTTACAACTCCAAAAAGCAGCTGCGAAATGCTGGAAGATCGGCAGTTGACCTTCAACGTAAGTAAATATATATTACTGCGCATAAACTTGAGGAAAGACCCATTACTATTGGATTACGCTATAGGATTCGATCACTTGAAATAGTACTAATCAGAAAATATCTAAGAGTGTCCGGTCAGAGCGAACTGGAGTGGAACGGTCACTTAAAATTAGTTGTGTGAAAATCAGATACCAGGCTGAGGTTCACAGAAAGAATATTAAACAACGTAATTTATCCACAAAAGGAGTAGCTTACAAACCCCCCAATTACCGATTTTTGAGTATTGTTCACTTTTCTGGAATTTTTGTCAGAAAGGGGCAACAGAGAGGACAGAGAAGACCAAAAGGAAAATCTTGTTTCGTTACGGAGTCGTGTAGGAAGGTGAGAGCGTTACGAAGATGCTAATGAAACTACAGCGAACGACACTGTAAGAAAGTACATTTTCCCCCTTCATCTCAGAGCAGCAAATCCACCCCACGTCCTCAATTATTTGTTGGATGTATTACAGTCTCTGCCTTCCCCTACAGCTTTTGCCCTCTACAGTTCTTTCTAGTACCATGGAAGGTATTCCCAGATGTCCTAATACGTACTCTATTATCCTGTCCCTTCTTCTTGTCAATATTTTCTATATAGTCCATTCTTTGCTGATTTTGCGGGGAACTTCCTTATTTTTTATTTTATCAGTCCAGCTAATTTTCAGCAACCTTCTATAGCACCACTTTTCAAACGCATCTATTACTTTCTTTTCCGGTTTTCCCATAGTCTATGATTCACTATCGTACAATGCTGTGCTCCAAATATACATTTCCAGATATTAGACAGATTATAACTAATGTGGGGGCATACCGATAATCATTTTTTCCACGCACCTTTCGTGTAAAGCTCGAGAAAGGTACTAGACTGAAGACTCAAAGAAATTGTTACACCTGCCTAATATCGTGTAGGGCCCCCGCGAGCACGCAGAAGTGCCACAACACGACGTGGCATGGACCCGACTACTGTCTGAAGCAGTGCTGGAGGGAAATGACATCATGAATAATGCAGGGCTGTCCATAAATCTGTGGGAGTATGAGGGAGTGGAGATCTCTTCACAACAGCACATTGCAAGGCCTCCCAGATATGCTCAATGATGGACATGTCTGGGGAGTTTGGTGGGCAGCGGAAGTGTTTAAACTCATGAGAGTATTCCTGGAGCCACTCCGTAACAATTCTGGACGTGTACGGTGTCGCATTGTCCTGCTGGAATTGCCAAAGTCCGTCGTAATGTATAATGGGTATGAATGGATGCAGGTGATCGGGCAGGATGCTTACGTACGTGTCACCTGTCAGAGTCGTATCTAGACGTATCAGAAGCGCCACATCACTCCAACTGCACACGCTCCACATCATTACAGAGCCTTCACCATCTTGAACACTCCCCTGCTGACATGAAGGGGCTATGGATTCATGAGGTTGCCTCCATACCCGGCTCCGAAAGCCCGTATCGATGATGTTTCGTTGAATGGTTCGCACGCTGACTCTTGTTGATGGCCCAGCATTGACACCTGCAGCAATTTGCGGAAGGGTTGCACTTCTGTCTCTCCAGTCGTCGTTGGTCCCATTCTTTCAGTATCTTTTTCCGGTCGCAGCGATGTCGGAGATTTGAGGTTTTACCGGATTCCTCATATTCATGGTACACTCGTGAAAAGGTCGTACTGGGAAATCACCACTTCATCGCTACCTCGGAGATGCTGTGTCCCATCTCTCGTGTGCCGACTGTAACTCCACGTTCAAACTCTCTTAAATCTTGGTAACCTGGCATTGTAATAGCAGTAACCAACCTAACAACTGGGCCGACACTTGTTGTCTTATATAGGCGTTGCCGACCGCAGCGCCGTATTCTGGCTGTTCACATATCTCTGCATTTGAATACGCATGCCTATACGAGTTGCTTTGGCGCTTCACTGTATAAGGTGGACACTGTCTAATCTTAGAATAACGTTCTCAGGTTGTGAGTGAATTTGCTACTGTATTAGGGGTACAAAGTGAGGAATTTGAAGAACCTTCTATTAAAATACACTGTGTGCTACATCGTACTGATTTACAATGGTCATTTCCACGAACCAGCACGCCATAATTATAATTACTTTCAGATTCAGTTTTACACATTTCAAAAGGGTGACAGAATTTAGTAAACGAGGCACACTATTTCAAGCAAAGCCTTAGGAAATGAGAAATACAAGTTCGGCTACTCATAGTACAGCCACAGGATAAAAAAGATATAAACTATTGAAGGGCTGATGAGAGAATAGCAATCTACTAAGTAACAAAGATGTAGAAAATGCAAACGGAGGCAAAGGACAGGAAGGAAATAAAAGCTTTCCGTCTCGTTGATGGCGGTGTTATTAGTTTCGGAGCAGGATCTCTCATACACTTTGTAATGTTAAAAAACTGTATTAGCATTTTTATGAACAATCCTGACATTCAACACCATTGTTTTCAGCTGACAAGAAGCAGCGAATCAATAGGGTATTTGACTGTTTTCTGGAAATCGTCTTAAATGGTTAATTACGCCATTTTATGCTCATAACATGCTTTTTCCTCTTGTATTACAGTATTTAATAAAGCCGAAATTAATTTCAAATAGTTTAGAAGCCCGCTAAAACGCTCCATCCGAGTCACGTAATGCCTGTGACGTCACTGGCCGGCTCGCTGCTCCTACTGTAGTGAAGCTTATTCGCAGTGATATCTTGTTTAGGAATTTAAAATTCGGAAAATGGATTACAAATGGTGTACGTTGTACAGAAACATCTATAAAGATTTCTGAAATATTGTTTCTGAATATTCCAAAGAATGATAAGATGCATAAAATGTGATTTCACTGTACCGACAAAATTCTGTCACGTCGATGCTCAAGTTCGCTAACATAATTACAAATGTCTCTCACTCTGAATCTGATATTAATTTACCTCCAACATATGTTTTCCTGCTGTTGCTAGGAAGGATAGCATCATTCAAGGAAATTAAACTCGCAGTGAAAATTGTGACAACGGACTGTTGTTATACCCAGTTTCATATGCACTTTTCGGTAGTGCAGTTATTATAGTGCTGAACTGTAATGGGGTATATGTAGATGTTGATAGGTCGGTGATATAAATCGGACCCGAACGAATATTTTAACTTATTTATAAGTGACTCGACAGTTCTCTCATATGGAAGCCAAATCACAATTACAAAAGAGCACCACACCGGTCAGAAAAATAGTATTGTTGACAGAATGAGATTTTCACTCTGCAGCGGAGTGTGCGCTGATACGAAACTTCCTGGCAGTTTAAAACTGTGTGCGGGCCGAGACTCGAACTCGGGACCTTTGAATTTGGTAGTGCACTTGGCCGCGAAAGGTAAAGGTACCGAGTTCGAATCTCGGCCCGGCACACAGTTTTAATCTGCCAGGAAGTTTCATAGTATTGTTGACTTTTCCTTCCGATTATATGCCCTTACATTTGCAATCGCTGTTCAAACACATCACCTTCAGGATATCTAGTCAGCGTGACCACACACTTTTTAGTTTATTGGAAAGAATCCTTTTTTTGTTGGTACTATGCAACTAGGATCCTTATTGTTTAAAGTTTCATCATCTTACATAAAGATGAAATAAGTCTGCTTCAGACACTGACGTTATTTTCCACTCAAAAACATCACAGCCCTTGCATTTGTGTTATCTGCATATTGTACATGCTTATATTTATCCGCGTACAAAACATCATCGTCCTACACCTAGTTGTAATGCAGGCGTGTAGTGAAACCTTCACCACAAGCAATGGTTTCCAAAAAAATTAACTTTGTGTACGCAAATTAAATGCATTTATCCTCGGTTGTCCGTTTCTGCGACAAAGATTAATGTGAAGCTATACAGGGTGGTCCATTGATCGTGACCGGGCCAAATATCTCAAGAAATAAGCGTCAAACGAAAAAACTACAAAGAACGAAACTTGTCTAGCTTAAAGAGGGAAACCTGATGGCGCTATGGTTGGCCCGCTAGATGGCGTTGCCATAGGTTAAACGGATATCAACTGCGTTTTTTTAAATAGGAACCCCCATTTTTATTACATATTCGTATAGTACGTAAAGAACTATGAATGTTTTAGTTGTGTGATGTCCTTAGGTTAGTTTGGTTTAAGTAGTTCTAAGTTCTAGGGGACTGATTACCATAGATGTTAAGTCCCATAGTGCTCAGAGCCATTTGAACCAATGTTTTAGTTGGACCACTTTTTTCGCTTTGTTATACACGGCGCTGTAATAGTCACAAACATATGGCTCACAATTTTAGACGAACAGTTGGTAACAGGCAGGTTTTTTAAATTAAAATACAGAACGTAGGTACGTTTCAACATTTTATTTCGGTTGTTCCAATGTGATACATGTACCTTTGTGAACTTATCATTTCTGAGAACGCATGCTGTTACAGCGTGATTACCTTCAAATACCACATTAATGCAATAAATGCTCAAAATGATGTGCATCAATCTCAATGCATTTGGCGATTCGTGTAACGACATTCCTCTCAACAGCGAGTACATCGCCTCCCGTAATGTTCGCACATGCATTGATAATGCGCTGACGCATGTTGTCAGGCATTGTCGATGGATCACGATAGCAAATATCCTTCAACTTTCCTTACAGAAAGACATCCGGAGACGTCAGATCCGGTGAACGTGTGGGCCATGGTATGCTACTTCGACGACCAATCCACCTGTCATGAAATATGCTACTCACTACCGCTTCAACCGCACGCGAGCTATGTTCCGGACATCCATCATGTTGGAAGTACATCGCCATTCTGTCATGCAGTGAAACATCTTGTAGTAACATCGGTAGAACATTACGTAGGAAATCAGCATACACTGCACCATTTAGATTGCCATCGATAAAATGGGGGCCAATTATCCTTCTCCCCATAATGCCGCACCATACATTAACCCGCCAAGGTCGCTGATGTTCCACTTGTCGCAGCCATCGTGGATTTTCCGTTGCCCAATAATGCATATTATGCCGGTTGACGTTACCGCTGTTGGTGAATAACGCTTCGTCGCTAAATAGAACGCGTGCAAAAAAATCTGTCATCGTCCCGTAATTTCTCTTGTACCCAATGGCAGAACTGTACACGACGTTCAAAGTCGTCGCCATGCAATTCCTGGTGCATAGAAATATGGTACGGGTGCAATCGATGTTGATGTAGCATTCTCAACACCGAAGTTTTTGAGATTCCTGATTCTCGCGCAATTTGTGCGGATTAGCCGCGACAGCAGCTAAAACACCTACTTGGGCATCATCATTTGATGCAGGTCGTGGTTGACGTTTAACATGTGGCTGAACACTTCCTGTTTCCTTAAATAACTTAACTATCCCGCGAACGGTCCTGACACTTGGATGATGTCGTCCAGGATACCGAGCAGCATACATAGCACACGCCCGATGGGCATTTTGATCGCAATAGCCATACATCAACATGATATCGACCTTTTCCGGAATTGGTAAACGGTCCATTTTAACACGGGTAATGTATGACGAAGCAAATACCGTGCGCACTGGCGGAATGTTACGTGATACCACGTACTTATACGTTTTTGACTATTACAGCGCCATCTATCACAAAGCGAAAAAAGTGGTCCAACTAAAACATTCATATTTATTTACGTACTACATGAATATGTAATAAAAATGGGGGTTCCTATTTTAAGAAACGCAGTTGATATCCGTTTGACCTATGGCAGCGCCATCTAGCGGGCCAACCATAACGCCATCTGGTTTCCCCCTTCAAGACAGACGAGTTCCGTTTTTTGTTGTTTTTTCGTTTGATGCTTATTTCGTGAGATATTTGGGCCGGTCACTATCAATGGACCACCCTGTATATAATATATCCCACCGTCGAAACAACTGCCACAAGTTCTTGCTAACGCTGTTTCCGTATTTCGTGTAACATCTTCAAAAATTTACGACGCTGCCAGGATTCCAACCTGGGAGCTGGGAGACACATTATCCGTTTGTGTCATAGAGCCCACGCACGCTGCGCTATCTCAAGTGATTGCCTTGTATACGAGGATATCAGCACTAAGATTTTCCACGCAATTTGTTGTGCTTTGGGTAGAACTTCATGACTAATAGTCGACGTCCTAGATACAAGATACGGACCCACTTGCAAAACTTTCTAAAATTCCTTAGTTTTGAGCGGGTTTAATGATGTTGCATGGGGCAGGGAAAAGAATGTCCATCCTTGCACATATCGCCGCTCTAAGTCGGTGGAGCGTAAACGCATCGACTTTCGGAAGGTTTCCATTACCGGCATTCACAAACTTCCTTTCTGTTGTTACGTATAAGCTGTAAATGCGTTTTCAATCACTAAGTAGCTGAGCTTGAGCCAATAAGCGTTTTCGATAACGTGACCCACAAATCTTCAAATTTAAACATTTTTAAGCTTTAATTACATTAACCGAAAATGCTGTTTGAATATTATAATCATTCAGAATAACAACAGTCCGAACCATATTTTCAACACAGGGATTAGCCTATTGCAATCAGTGGAAAGTTAGATTCAACAATACCATCAAAATCAGGAAACTTGAAGTAACACATTGGCATAGTGACAAATTATTCTTGAATAAGACTCTAGAGGACGCAACAAAATCCAGACAAAAGTTTCTGAAACTATATCTGGAGCACAGTGTGAAAGTAGAAGATAGGCTGTGAAGAAAAGGAAGGAAGGAGATGGAAGTACTGTACGCGAAACGCTACGGAATGGTGATGAAGACGTGAAAAGGTAAGATTCGATGTTAAGAGGTATTTGACAGAATAAACTAGGAGAGAAATATGTGGACAGCATTTAATAGAAAAATATACAAGTTGGTGATGTATATCCCAAAACATCCCGGAATTGTTCTCCTTGAAGTGTACGAAATGATAAAAGGGAATAACAGGAAGCGCTGATGGCGATTTCAATATGCAGTGCTAATGAATTGTAGCCATGACGTGATTCTACCGCGATTTTTACTGCAAATGACAAATTCTCTCACACATCTTGTACTATCAACAGAGTTGACATACCATAGATAGACAGACAGATAGATAAAGACATGGATGATATATAAAATGCAACATCTAAAATTAGAAATGAAATAATAGTCGTACAAAGTATTCTTTACGATAGTGTTGAACAATTACACAATGAAATTTCTAAAAACTCTGACTGTTCAACGAATAAGTACCACCAGAGGATCTTAGCCTCATTGGGAGCGGAGCGAAGACTCAACAGCGCAACGTCAGGCGCTAACGAAGACCCACTGTCTTTTTTTGGTGATATAAAAATGTCAAATATTGGTAACTTAGAGCACATGAGTCTGCTGCTTGTGACTCGCTGACTAAAGGCACTCCACTCCACATTCTGACGATGGTGGCGAAAATGTGAAACAACGAGCTGTACACCTACCGTTTTACGCGATTTCGCAAAGCAAGTATCTCGCACAGAGCGAGGTGGCGTAGAGTCGGTACACTGCTCTCTGGGTCGGTAGGAGCGGGAGTTCTAACCTTGGCACAATCGAAATTTAAAGTTTTCGTGTTTTCCTAAATCATTCAAGAGCCGATTCCCCCCTCCCCGACCCCTAAATATCCCTGATGACCTCATTGTCGTCGGGAAGTTATGATCTTATCCTCCATTCTATCCATTGTTTGGCTGGTTCCCTTCTCCCGATCAGAAAATCCAGACTGCAGAGAATAGTGCTGATTCTCAGCGGATAAAACCGATACGAATGAAGGGGGATGGGGGGGGGGGGGGGTAGGGACGACGTTAAGAGCATCTGAATGTCGATCCGACAGAAGGAGGAGGGTTCCAGGAAGTTGCAATTGTACAGCGCAGTTGAAACACGAATAGGAAGAACATTTAAACATAATATAGCGGTCACAGTTCGTAGTAATTGACGGAAAGTCATCGAGTAAAACAGAAGTGATATCTGGCGTTCCGCAAGGTAGTGTTGTAGGCCCTTTGCTGTGCCTTATCTACATAAACGATTTAGGAGACAATCTGAGCAGCCGTCTTAGGTTGTTTGCAGATGATGCTGTCGTTTATCGACTAGTAATGTCATCAGACGATCAAAACAAATTGCAAAACGATTTAGAAAAGATATCTGTATGCTGCAAAAATTGGCAAGTCACCCTAAATAACGAAAAGTGTGAGGTCATCCACATGAGTGCTAAAAGGAATCGGTTAAACTTCGGTTACACGATAAATCACACAAATGTAAATGCTGTAAACTCCACTAAATACTTAGTGATAACGATTAGGAATAACTTAAATTGGAACGATCACATACGTAAAGTTGCAGGGAATGCAAACCAAATATTCTTTTTATGTGCAGAACACTTAGAAAATGGAAGATGTCTACTAAAGAGACTGCTTACACGACGCTTGTGCTCCTTCTTTTGAAGTACTGCTGTGCGGTGTGTGACTCGCATCATATAGAACTGACAGAGTACATCGAAAAAGTTCAAAGCAGGGCAGCGTCTTTTGTATTCTTGAGAAATAGGGAAGAGAGTGTCACAGACATGATACAAGATTTGGGGTGGACATCACGATATATGGTTTGGGGTACACATCATTACAACAAAGGCGTTTCTCGTTGCGGCGGGATCTTATCACGAAATTTCAGTCACCAACTTTCTCCTCCGACTGTGAAAATATTTTGTTGACGTCAATCTACACATGGTGAAACGATCATCGTAGTAAAATGAGGGCAATCGGAAATCACACGGGAAGACACAGGCGTGCGTTTTATCCGTGCGCTGTTCGAGAGTGGAATAACAAAGAATGATTGTAAAGGTGGTTCGATGAACCCTCTACCAGGACTTAAGAGGGGTAGGACGTCAAACGGACCGACTTGGAGCAGGAGAGGCACCACAGGACATTTTAATTTCCACTGTCTATACTTTTACAAGTAAATTTATAAAACTTTGTCAGCATGACCAGGAAGGATTGAGGATTCACACTCATAGCAGTGGAAGTTCGAAAACATAACGAAATGATTTTTTTTTACATGTGAAATTTCTTCTTTTTTTCACCTAGTAATGGCAGTATTTGTTGCTATAGGTACACTTTTCTTCATAAGTAAGAGAGATTCTTCGATGAATTTTGCACAGCATACAAACCACATTTAAAGGTAGATGAAACTCTAGAATTTTCCAAATCTATTAAAAACTGTGGTAAAAATTGAGGTAATTAACTACAAAATTTGTGTTTTTTCTAAACATGAAGTTTAAAATGTAACAGCTCATTCGTTTTTTCATAAATTAAATAAATTCTAGAGTTTCATACACTTGTAAGTATGGTATGTATGCTGTGCAAAATTCATCGAAGAATCTAACTTATGAAGAAAAGTGTACCTACAGCAACAAATGCAGCCATTAGTAAGTGAAAAAATGGTGAAATTTCGCACGTAAAAAAAATTATTTTGCTTTGTTTTCGAACTTCCACTGCAATGAGTGTGAACCCTGAATCCTTCCTGGTGATGCTGACAAACTTTTATGAATTTATTTGTAAAAGTATAGACACTGGAAATTAAAATGTCTTGTGATGCCTCTCCTGCTCCTAGTCGGCCCGTTTGACGTCCTACCCCCCTTAAGTATGATTTGCAAAGCAGCTATGTAGATGTAGATGTAGATCGGTAGCGTAGTCCGACGTCTAGGTTACGTTGAAAGGTGACAGTCTGGTTGAGAGTTGGCGAAGCCAACGAATGTGGATACTAAATAATGGTTATGGTAACAGACTGACGTGTAGCGTAGCCGACTGTTCGCGCCATATTTAGCTGATGTGTTTCAGCCTACGTCAGCTGTACAGCTGAGCTGTCATTTTAGTTTCTCGTGGCTGTCAGGAGGAGGAACGTGCGAGTGGGACGGCGGTATCCCGCGGAGTGCTCCTTAACGCGGCGTGCTGTGAGGCAGGGCAGCGCAGGCGAAGCTAGCGGCCGTGGCCAGCGGGTACTCACGCAGCGCATTCTCCGGCAGCCGCTGATGTCTAGCCGCGTGCCGCGCGCAGACTGCGGCCAACCGCGAGCCCAGCACACGCTGCCCTCGGAAGGGGCAGGGGGGGGGGGGGGGCGGCGCAAGAACTGGAGCTGGAGCGGCCACCCCCGGACAACACAGGTGAGGCCAGGACGCTGAACTTGCCGCCCAGCCGGTAACGTGGGCCCCGCGAGGGTCTTCCGGCGAAGGCGACCTCACATCCGTCCGTTAGGCCCCGTCTCGGCAACGACATACTAGCATTCATTTTGAACCCTTCGCTCTCTCAGCTTTTTGGCAACCGCGTTCGCACTGCCTGCTGTCGATTACAGTTGCAACACCATAAAAGCGGCAAGCAACAAACCGCAAATTTCCATGAAGTATATACACCACTGGCCATTAAAATTGCTACACCACGGAGATGACGTGCTATAGACGCGAAATTTAACCGACAGGAAGAAGATGCTGGGATATGCAAATGATTAGCTTTTCAGAGCATTCACACAAGGTTGGCGCCGGTGGCGACACCTACAACGTGCTGACATGAGGAAAGTTTCCAACCGATTTCTCATACACAAACAGCAGTTGATCGGCGTTGCCTGGTGAAACGTTGTTGTGATGCCTCGTGTAAGGAGGCGAAATGCGTACCATCACGTTTCCGACTTTGATAAAGGTAGGATTGTAGCCTATCGCGATTGAGGTTTATCGTATCACGACTTTGCTGCTCGCGTTGGTCGATATCCTATGACTGTTAGCAGAATATGGAATCGGTGGGTTCACGAGGGTAGTACGGAACGCCGTGCTGGATCCCAACGGCCTCGTATCACTAGCAGTCGAGATGACAGGCATCTTATCCGCATGGCTGTAACAGATCGTGCAGCCACGTCTCGATCCCTGAGTCAAAAGACGGGGACGTTTGCAAGACAACAACCATCTGCACGAACAGTTCGACGACGTTTGCAGCAGCATCGACTATCAGCTCGGAGATCGTGGCTGCGGTTACCCTTGACGCTGGATCACAGACAGGAGCGCCTGCGATGGTGTACTCAACGACGAACCTGGATGCACGAATGGCAAAACATCATTTTTTTTTATGAATCCATGTTCTGTTTACAGCATCATGATGGTAGCATCAGTGTTTGGCGACATTGCGGTGAACGCACATTGGAAGCGTGTATTCGCCACCGCCATACTGGCGTATCACCCCACGTGATGGTATGGGGTGCCATTGGTTACATGTCTCGGTCATCTCTTGTTCGCACTGACGGCGGTTTGCACAGTGGACGTTACATTTCAGATGTGTTACGACCCGTGGCCCTGCCCTTCATTCGATCGCTGCGAAACCCTACATTTCAGCAGGATAATGCACGACCGCATGTTGCAGGTCCTGTACGGGCCTTTCTGGATACAGAAAATGTTCGACTGATGCCCTCGCCAGTACATTCTCCAGATCTCTCACCAATTGAAAACGTCTGGTAAATGGTGGCCGAGCAACTAGCTCGTCACAATGCGCCAGTGACTAATCTTGATGAACTGTGGTATGGTGTTGAAGCTGCATGGGTAGCTGTACCTGTACACGCCATCCGAGCTCTCACTCAATGCCCAGGCGTATCAAGGCCCTTACTACGGCCAGAGGTGGTTGTTCTGGGTACTGACTTCTCAGGATCTATGCACCCAAATTGCGTGAAAATGTAGTCATATTTCAGTTCTAGTATAATATATGTGTCCAATGAATACCCGTTTATCATCCGCATTTCTTCTTGGTGTAGCAATTTTAATGTCCTGTAGTGTACTACATACACTACCTGTCCAAAAAATTAGAAGCACCCAGAAGGCGACGAGTAAACGAAATGAAATTTAACGGATTAAGATGCGATTGCTGTTACTTCAGTGATCACAATATCGAGTGAAATTTCAAGAACTTGGCAGTATGAGCCCACGTATCAGCATGATGTTTCACCCCCTCTGCCCCGCTTCCAGCATTGATGAGCTGGAGAGGGTGTTATAACGTTGTTGTAGACATTCCTGAGGCGACATGGCCCACACTACACTGAAGTGACACAAGTCATTTGATACCTCTTATTATCGTGTCGAATCTCCTCCTGCCTGGCTTAGTGCAGAAAATTGGCGTGGCATAGACTCAACAATCATTGGAAGTACGCTGCACAAATATTGAGCCATGTTGCCCCTCTAGCCGTCCATAATTGCGAAAATTTTGTCACTACAGAATTTTGTGGGCGAAGTGACCTCTCGATCATGTCTCATAACTGTTCGATGGGTTTCATGTCGAGCCATCTGAGTGGAATAATCATTCGTTCGAATTGTCCAAAATGTTCTTCAAACCACTCACGAACAATTGTGGCCCGCTGATAAGATGCATTGTCATCAGTAAAAATTCCACCATTGTTTTGGAACATCAAGCCCGTGAATGGCTGCAAATGGTCACCAAGCAGCCGAACATAACCATTTGTAGTCGATGATCGGTTCCATTGGACCAGAGGACCCAATCCATTCCCCGTAAACACAGCCCAGAGCATTGTGGAGCCACAACCAAATTGCACAGTGCCTTATTGACAACTTCAGACCATTGCTTTGTGGGGTCTGCGCCACACTCGAACACTACCATCAGCTCTTGCCATCTGAAATCGGGACTCATCTATCCAGGCCACGCTTTGCCAATCGCCTAGGGTCCAACGGGTAAGGTCACGAGCTCAAGAGAGGCGCTGTAGACGATGTCGTGCTGTTAGCAAAGGCACTAGCGTTAGCCGGCTGCTTCCACAGCCGATCAATGCCATTGAGATATGGGTCTTAGGGCAAGCAGCAAAAGGTGTGGGCGGCGCCTAATCAGTTACCGTTGGCTGCACAGGAAACACGTATACTTTATTTAAGGAAATAATTTTTTAAAAACAATCATTAAAAAAAATTGACTGCAACACAAGCTACACTGACGGCTGAAGGCCACAAGCAATAGGAATTATCTATACAAATATTATTTTTAAACAATTGACACAATCAGACCAAATAAAGAAGGGAGTGATCCACAGACAGTGCGCCAAGGATCGACCTGAGAAAAGTCCCTACAGCAGTGTAAGTGGTGAGACAGGCAGCCAAGAGTTATGCTCACCTAAAGGATGGGAACTCAAACTAGGGACAGTTTAAACGCCAATCAATCCTCTTTTCAAATCCATCTAATGTGTGATAACCAGTGCAACAACGGAATAATTCAAGCGAGGACGAAGTGACAGACGGCACTGCGTCTTCAAAATCCGGTCTTTAGAACATCGATAAGTCGAAGAGACCAATACAACCAAGGTAAACAAAAGAAACCACAATCCACACCGGAATCAAGGTGGCTGTCGAACTACACTTCATGCCGGACAGCATCGGCAAGACGAGGAAAAGTACACTGCCGCAAAAACACGCTAACCTCCAGGGCAGGTAACTGGGGCGTTAGCGGCCACTAGGCAGTAAAATACCGCTGGTTGCATTTCACCAATAATAACACAAAGTTCAAAAACTAACGACAGGCAATAGAAGATGGCTAATAGATTCCGTCAACTCGACACACTCCACTTGTTGCCGTCATCTCATGGCGATCCTGCGAGCAGCAGTGCACGAACAAATGGTGTGGAGGTTTCACTACTGGATTAATGTTCACTCAACTCAACGTTCTGGGCCCGGCGGACAAAGAGGTTGTGGCCCTTGCAACTACAGCCCCTCGATCCGGCAATGCGTGCGTGTCGCCAGCGGTCCCAGCATGTCGACGCACTGCTGGACCTCTCTACTGTTCCGTCCCAACCGAACTACCGACACACCCGACCCGGAAAACACTTCACGTCCTTCCAAAGATAGTACAGGTACTATATATAGATAAACGCTACTGCTGCCATTCGTGGACAGACAACGCTAGCAAACGTAGTGGCGCCAGTAAACAGAAGAAGAAAACGAGATGCTACTATCCCTATTACACAGTGCCAACCTACCAACGGTACCAACGCGAGCTGCACACGGCTCACTCATATTTGGCCGCACTGTCCTAATGGTTACGTTCGTCATACATCTCACATTGCTTACTGTGGTTGTTTCACGCTGTCTCTCTTGTCTGCTAGCACTGACTATTCTACGCAAACGCCACTGCTCTCGGTTGTTAAGAGAAAAACGACGGACATCGTGTTGTCTGTGGTGAGACGTAATGTCCGAAATTTTGTGTTCTCGGCACACTCTTGAGAGTGTGGATTCAGGAATACTGAATTCCCTAACGATTTCCGGAATGAAATGTCCCGTGCGTCTTCCTGTAACTACCATTGCGCGTTTAAAGACTATAAATTCTTGTCGTGCGGCCTTAATCACGTCAGAAATCTTTTCACATGAATCACGTCAGTGCCAATGATAGCTCCGCCAATGCACTGCCCTTTTATATCTTGTCTAAGCGCTACTACCACCATCTCTATATGTGCATATCACTATCCCATGACTTCTGTCACCTCAGTAGTTTGATAACCTCCGTACCAGCACCGTGTTGGAGCTGATGTCCTGGATGGTCTTAGCGCTGTTCTATCGATGACAGATGTGGGTGTATTTTTGGTCACTGAAGTATCTCAACATCACACACACAGTTCAACAGACACATGCCCCTCGTGGAAGAACATTGTCCTGTTGAAAAATGGCACCACGATACAGCCAAAAGAAAAGTAACACATGAGGAAGTGGAATGTCCTTGACGTTCCGCTGTGCGATCAGAGTTCCATGAATCACTACTAGCCGTGACCTTTGAAACGCGTATGTATTCAGTACCAGCGATGGCGAGGCATGACAGAATCTCTGACCAGAGAGTTATTTATCGTGGCTAGTCTGCGCTTGACCGCGCGAGAGTTCTGTAGTTGCGAGTTGTACTCAGTCGGAAGTGGTGTGTGTGGAGTCGGCGGGCGTCGACATGGGTCTCTGGTCAAGGTTCGGGACGAGGTATATTGTTAATTAAGGTAATGAAGCAGCATTGCGCACATCTGATAATGTAATGTATGTTAATTGTAATTAATTTGTTCAAGAAATGCCCCAATAATAATTTTGTTTTCAAAGCAACCGTTTTTAAGAAAAGAATCATTCCAATTGAAACAATATTTCCTATGCTTTTCCTCCCAGAATCAATTTATCAGATTAATTATTGCACAGGGCCTAAGGTCAGCGATGCTGCCCTATTATTGTGGGTTTAATGATTAATTTTCATTTCTTGATTTTTGTGTCGAGTTTACATTGGGACATTGTTTTTCAATATTTTTGTAGCGAAGGTACAGTTGCTTTTATTTCAATTTAACGATGTTTTGTGGGAGCTCAACAACATTTGGGTCATTATTATTCAGTAATCTTGTGGGGAACCAACTTTTGGCACGTTTTCATTATCATTGAGTTTTCTTTTATTTTTTGCTGGGAAGTCACACTTGGGGTCTATTCACATTAACATTTGTATAGCCTTGTAAGAATTTGCTGGGAGGTTACGTTTAGTACGATGCCCATTTACATTTAATTATTTTCTTTTCAAAATTTTCCGGGGAGGTTACACTTGGCTCCATTTTCATTTTTATATTGTCTAAGAAATTCTGCGGGGAGGTTACACCTTAAGTAACACCAAATGGTTACCAGCACTATGACGCTAGTAATAACACCATGTTACCTCTCCAAATATTCAAAGAATATGACCAGCCACCCAGGCCGCCGCCAGGGTACTGCGGAACCGTGATTATTCGCAGTCTCAGCACCACTTCGAATGCAGTGGTGCTTACGGCCTCCTGTGCGTTGGACGATAATTAACTAGTCTAGCTGTTATTAGTCTTTAACCAATAGTACAGGATGACACAGAATGTCCAGAGAGCCCATAACTTGTTCTCGGATGGCAAGTGCAGATGTGAAGGGGTTACAATGTGCGGGGTGCATAATCGATCTCCCTTGCCGTACAGACATAGTTGATCAGAACCTTGACGCCGTGGATGCTTACTCTCACATTCCTACGCAGTCCTAGATTGAGCGACTGCACGTCAAAATGTCTCAAAAATCTGGATGTTGGAGGATTCGACTACCTGTCCAAATGGAGACACACAATCAAGCCCTTTCAAACTCTGTTAGGTGCTGATAACGCTGCCTCAAATGAATACACAGCATCTTCCTGTCCTCCACTGTGATCGCTCAAAATCTGGCACTGTTGGCGCACTTTATATACCCTCCCAGGCCTGGTTACAACACTAAGCACAAACACCAGTGATGGACCCTCGTGACGTTTCTACTTGTCAGAGAACAGCAACTATTATTAATCATTTACACCCTTGCTGATGGTGTATACATGTACAGTTTCACACTGACATCTGACAGTGTCTCCTGGAAGCTTCACCTTCTTCTTCAGAGAGTGTACTTGGATATTTTATTTATTTATTTCCTATTTTCTTTTAGTCTGTTATCTAGATCAAATGTTGCATGTGAATTATTATCTGTGAATTTTAATACAAAATTTCATGTTACTATAACTCAGCATTCTGGAGTTTAAGAAAAAGAAAAAGAGACATATCTGCATTTTAAAAATCTACCACTACCCTAGCGCAGATATATGCTCATCGGAATCCAGGAGACACACTTCACGGCTGTACTGTACTAGAACCCATGGTTACAACACATATTTTGTAATTTATAATTTTAGACTAGACACTGCGCTATATAATGCAAAACTACCCCATACAGCACCATATTACTGCACTTGGTACTAGAAGAAAAAGTGGACTTCCTCATTTTGTCTACATTGCTAGCTCTTAGCTAAGATATAAACCGCTTTGTGTGCTGCTGTGTAGCAATTTCTAAGTTCTCAAGAACTTCCCTATAACTTTCCTCTAATTTAGCCCTTGTACTGGTAGACACTATAATTAGCAGATCACCGAGCGAGGGAGGTGGCGCAGTGGTTAGACACTGGACTCGCATTCGGGAGGACGACGGTTCAATCCCGCGTTCGGCCGTCCTTATTTAGGTTTTCCGTGATTTCCCTAAATCGCTCCAGGCAAATGCTGGGATGGTTCCGTTGAGAGGGCACGGTCGACTTCCTTCCATAATCCGATGAGACCGATGACCTCGCTGTCTGGTCTCCTTCCCCAAACAACCCAACCAATTAGCAGATCACTTGCGTAGGAGATGGAGTCCTTCATATTGTGGAGGTGGATCAGAGGTGGCTCTACGTCAAAATCTCAGAACTCTGGACCACAAATCAACACAATTTTCTTCCCTGGTCATCGTTATTGGGAGTAGGTATTGTGATATTGAAGTGATACTACGAGGGTTGCCCAGAAAGTAAGCCGGCCGGGCTGTCTGAGCGGTTCTAGGCGCTACAGTCTGGAACCGCGCGACCGCTACGGTCGCATGTTCCAATCCTGCCTCGGGCATGGATGTGTGTGATGTCCTTAGGTTAGTTAGGTTAAAGTAGTTCTAAGTTCTAGGGGGCTGATGACCTCAGAAGTTAAGTGCTCAGAGCCATTTGAACCAGAAAGTAATGCACCGCATTTTTTTCTCTCAACCGAAAACAAGGCTACGAATTCGAAACATTGCGTGTGTATTATTTGAAGTCTCCTGAGTGAACACGACAGGTTTCCGTCACTTCCAACAAACAGCGCAGCTGCAGGGTAGTTTCAAAATGGCGTCTGTAGGTGAAGTACGTTACAAGCATCGTGTCGTCATTGAATTTCTCACCGCAGAGAAAGAAGCTATGGCGAATATTCACAAACGCTTGTTCAAAATCTATGGAACGTCTGCTGTCGACAGAAGCACACTTAGTTACTGGGCACGCAGGGTCATCAGAACGCGGTTCGGCAGCCACCCGCGATTTGCAGCAGTCGGGGAGACCGTCCACGGCTGTCACACCTGACATGTTGCAACGAGCTGGTGTTGTCATTCGCGAGAACAGACGCATTACGTGGAAGACATTTTGAGGACGATGAGGCGGTGATTCACACATTGAAGCACTGGCTCCGCTACCAGTACAAGGACTGGTACCGAAAGGCCATAAATTGTTCAAGTGGCTCTGAGCACTATGGGACTCAACATCGGAGGTCATCAGTCCCCTAGAACTTAGAACTACTTAAACCGAACTAACCTAAGGACATCACACACATCCATGCCCGAGGAAGGATTCGAACCTGCGACCGTAGCAGCAGCCGTTCGACAACGGCCGGCGACGGGGCATAACGCCCTTGTTTCGCACTGGAGGAAGGCCATAGAACAGGATGGAGATTATGTGGAAAAATTGGGTGTGTAAATAAAACATGATTCTTTCCTGTGTGTAATTCTCATTATTTTCAATAAAGAATTGTTGAAGAAAAAAATGCGGTGCATTACTTTCTGGGCAACCATCGTAGTAGTATGCTTCATTGACGAAACTCACTTGTGAGCAACATGAATGACAGTTGCGGATAGATAACGAATTATTTGGTTAATTACAAGTTACTATTAACGTAATACAAGTCTTTATTTTTATTTCCTTATTTACATACTCCGGCTTTTGGACATAGGAATGGAACAAATCAGTGTTTTATTTCAATAAACGTCGTGCCGGGTCACATTTCTTGATTCTTTTTATGACCCTCCTACTATGTATGAGAGAGAAATGATGTGTGAAAGAAATAAGAACTAGTAGGGTGTATATAGCTCCAAAGATAGGTAGTAGGGCAGTAGGCTTCTCAATGCAGAAACTAACAAGGCTCAAAGCAGGAATGGCCTGCGATGCTTGAGACAGATCAGTTTAGTTAGAGCAGAGAAGGCACCGGTCGGCCCTCACCCAATGAGAACGAGAGATTCGAGCAAGGGACGTTGGGTCCGGCCAGGATCCCTCTGGTGTGACGGTTAGCTCTAGCTGGAGCGCGCTAGACAGAGGACAAGCCGCGGAGGCGCTGCGACTGCGGTATCGGAAGATGTAAATATGCGGTATTCTACTCGATACGTTTCTGGACATTGCAGTTAGTTTCAGTCTGCTTGTAGAAGTACTGAACGAGGCAATAATTTTTCCAATTCTGGCAGACTGAGCGCTATTCTAGATCATAATCATAACGCTTAGTACTAGTATGAATAAGTAGCTCTTGTGGCGTTAAGACGAACGGCAGATAGCAGTACGATTGTTTTTCTTTATAATATAAATCATTTCAATTATTGGTATAAATTTTGTGGGAAGGAATTAATATTTTATGGTATTTTCTTTGTGATGTGTATCGGGGCACATGTTGACGCGCTTTTCCACGTGGCACCTTCAGTGTCCAGAGGAATGCATTCTGTGAGCAAATAAGGATAGGAAGTGGCGTAGGTCAAGGATAGGAACTGTGTTGCGGTAAGTTTTACGTAATTATTTTGTGAATTTTGATGTGTTTCTTTACGCGTTGTGTTCGCACCACGTGTCGTGCAGACAGGGAAAGACCGCGGCAGTAGTAACAGTATTTCGCTTTTGTAATGTTTGTTCGTGTTAAACCATTATGATAAATTTTATGAAATGAGAGGGACGCGTTTTCTGCAAGTTTTGTAAATTTCCAGCAGATTTTCTTTGTGCGAACATCGACGGTTATTACACACGACGTGGCATGTGAGCGTGGCTGCTGGCTTAGGCGTTATACTTAACCACTCCGAGAACTCATTAGTGCAATTCTTAGTGTAATCATTTTATCGTCTCTCGTTATTTTGGCAAATTTGTGATAATTTGGATCCGAGCCCACCGTGTTTACGATACTGGACGTTCTGACCGAATGACCATGGCCTCCAGTCATCCATGTCGTGTTCAATCCAGAGCTTCTGCCATAATATTTCCGATGAGAGAAGCGTCTTTGTTCGCTTCTGCCAACTTGCGCTGGAATCGGCTGAGCCGCGACGGCACAGATCACGGCATTTGCTGTAGAAACGTACTTTAATTCGGTTTACTAACTAATAACGTGTAATTCTTTTGGTCCGGTCTTTGATTTTGCTTGTGGGACCCTCAACTTGCAGCCCATTGCGTAGCCTATCTGGGTTTTTTGCATTTGCGTTTTGCGTGGCCAATAGAATACCGGCGCTGTGAGTAAATTTATATGTGTGTATGTGTGTGCGTGTGTGTGTGTGCGGCAGGGAGGGGGGAGGGGGGCATGTTTCAGATGAAGTTATCGGGTTGGTTAGAAAGAGACCAGAATGTTCATCCCACCAACTTCTGCATAATGTGGCCCACAGTCATATGAAATAAGAGACCATTTGCACAGTTCATTTAGATTTGTGTGTAGAATAAAATGAACGAGAGTTTTGTTTAGAGAATAAATATCGGATCTTTCACAGTCAAATTTATGAAGTAGTAATCGAAAATGATACTCCCTTCCTTATCGAATCCACTTTTTTTTTCTCGAATCAGAAACATACAAATTTACAATAGCCATACACATCAATAAATATGTACATATATATATACACAAATTGTATTTATATTACATGTGCCCAGTACTTTGCAACCTCCAAGGCGTTTGGAGTGGCTTGCAGGAGATCAATCTTCGTGCAGGATGTAGGGCACAAAAGGCACTGGAGCATGTGGCTTGTGGTTTGTTCTTCACAATCACAGGATGTATCCTTCTGTTATGAAGCCCCATCTCTTCGGGTTGTCTCTGGATCGTCCAACTCCTGATCGTAATCTGTTTAAAGATTTCCACACCAGCCAGCTCTCGTTGTGTCCAGGTGGTAGTTCTTCAGCTTCTGCCGTCTGCAGGTGAGGCGTCGACTTCTTCCGTAACTCCAGCCTTGCCTTCTCTGGTGAAACGGTGAGCTTCTCGGATGTTCTCAGGAAGCTCTATCGCGATCTCAGCCGTTGCTGTGGTGGATTATGTCCGTGCAGTGGATGGGCACTGTCCTGCTCCACTTTCAGTCTCTCCTTGTTGGCAGCCACTGCTCTGCGTATCCATGGTGGCGCTATTCCAAATCCACTTAATAACCAACTATAAGCAATGAAAGATAGTTACTGCCCCATAAAATGTGTTCAATGATAGTAACTGCCATAAACAGTATTCTCATCATATTCAGACAGTAGTTATATCCCTAGCTGAGGCTTGCTTATAGCATACGATTACCGCCTCCCCCACGTATGCGTTGGTTTGGTGTGCAGGGATAGTTATCCTTTGCGCACATTGCTTCCTTTAAAAGTTATCAGATTCATTTGGGGTTTGAATAAATTGCCTTGCACCCGTAACCTCAGTATAGAGTACGAGAGACACTTGGTAGCACAGTATCATAATGAAAGAGAATTAGAACCATGCAATGAAGGCACAAGCTTTTGCTGTATGTCTGGCAAATTAAAATTTTAGAACCACCGGCAAGGAGGTGCAATATTTCAACATTAAGTAAGATACTGCAAGAAATTCGAATAGTTTAATGCGAAACAGGGGTCACTAACAGTATGCTTTGGTGCATATTAGGTCATACATTGCGCATAGGAAATTTAGCTAACACGCTGGCTTTTTTTAAAGAAAAAAAAGCCTGATACGAGATCTACATCCATCTCCAGTCTCCAGTAGTGCAATATTCATAATATCCCTCATACCTCATTGACGAATTAAGGTATCGAAACGAGTTTTTGTCAAATGATGGCACACATATCAAAGAGTAATCTGGCATATGTTTAACAGGCGAAACTTTATCTACCGCGATATACGAGCAGCTACAGAATTTTTCGAATAACCTAATTACTTTGAAGGCCATCGATACCTGCTGCAAATAGAATTAGTAATGGTATGCAAGAACGTTCAGTTAAAAAATTACACGTTTATTTTTATACCAAGGATAAGCTTTTTATGAGCTACTGACCTGACCTTCTTCAGTTGTTTGTTTAACACTTACTAAGCGGAATTATTGAACAATCAAGGAACATGCACATTATATCTGATATCAGTAATTCAGAAAACAGACGTAAGGAATGAGTCGCAGGTAGCAAATATATGTAGTAACCATTCCTCAAATGTAAAAGAAAATATAGAGACAAACAGTTCAACAGAAAAAACACAGCAGTATGTTGAAAAAGCAACTCTCACAAAATTCATATGAATGTATCACCAACTTTTCTCTCTCTGAAATTAAGAAAATTATATATTCTCTTAAAAAGTAAAAGCTCATATAGCTTTGATGGTATTTCTAACAGAGTATTAAACGGTTGTTCCCATTCAACAAGCCCTGTCTTATTTGAAATACGTAATGCATCACTTACTCAAGACATTTTTCCAGACAGATTAAAATACACCATTGTTGAAGCCTTCTATAAGAAAGGAGAAAGAATAGATGTCAATAACTACCGATCTGCTTCACTACTGACGTCATTTTGCATAGGTGATATATTCTACAATAGTATCCCACCTGAGCAACAATAATATCCTCAGCAAATCACAGTTTGGATTTCACAAGAATTGCTCTACTGAGAATGTTATTTACATGTTCACTTAGAATATTTTACAAGCATTAAATAACAAAATAGCAACGTTTTGAATCTTCTGTGAAACCATTTGTCTGTGAACCATGCCGTCCTCCTAGATAAACTGAGGTTTTACGGAATTGATGGTACAGCCAACCACTAGATGTCATATCTAACTAAAAGAATGTTAGAAGTTGTAGTTAGTAATCCAACCAATGTAACTGCGGGAGATTTGTCTGGTTGGGGAGAAATCACGTACAGAATGCCACAGGGCTCAATATTAGGTCCATGACTGTTCCTCATATATGCAAACGGTCTTCTGTCTAATATACACCTAGCAGAATTAGTTCTCTTTCCGAATGACACTATGTTGTCAGTCTAGGCATGTGTAAAGCAACAGAAGAAATGGTAAACAATGCTTTTAAGAGTGTCAATGACTGGTTTCCGCGTATGGTCTCACACTCAATTTAAAAAGACACAACATATTCAGTTCTGCACATACAGAGGCACTATACCAATTACAAGTGTAACACACGGTGAGGAAGTAATAAACTGGGTGAAAACTTCAAAATTCTTAGGTGTCCATATCGATGAGAAGTTAAACTGAAAAACACATTTTGGAACTCCTAAAACAATTTAGTTTAGCCACATTTACACTTAGAAACATTGCAAATTTTCGGGACAGTCATATCAGTAAGTTGTCATATTTTGCGTATTTTCATTCAATATGTCACATAGAATAATGTTCTGGGATGACTCGTCTTTAAGAAAGGAAGTCTTCATTGTTCAAAAACGTGCTGTAAGTATGTTATGTGGTGCTTACTCGTGATTATCTTGTAGACATCTGTTTGAGGAGTTGGGCGTTGCTACTACGGCTTCACAGTATACATCACTGTCCTCATGAAGTTTTTGTAAGTAATCCACTACAGTTCAAAAGGAACAATGATGTTCATAATTACAGCAGCAGAAGGAAAAATTACATTCATTACGCTACATTATGATTTTCTTTAGCATAAAAAGGGGTGCATAATGCTGCTAGTAAAATTTTTTACACCAAAATAAAATTGAAAACAAACTGAAAAAGTATCACTTTGACAATTCCTTCTATTCCATAAACGAATCACTGTTATTGTATTGTGTATGTATTTTCGTGTTGGTGAGGTGAAATTGGGTAAATCTCAATGTTTTTTGACAAAGGAAGCTAATTTTAACATGGCAACAAGAGAAATAAGAAAAGGTCTACAAGTCAGGCGAAAATAAATCGCAGTTTTTGTTGCAGTTTCAGTGTAACCCCGTAACCATTGCGTTTTTTTGTAATTGGTTGACTTGTCGAATTATTGTTCGTAGAGTCATAACATGTTAATACGATCGTTCGCAGGCTCACTAACTGTAGCGTAAAAGTTCCATGAGATAGGCGTTCGTGTGAAGGTTTCAGCTGTAGAATTACGCCACGCCTAAACTGCTTTGTCCGTCCGCAAGGGAACCGCCACCACTACCGTTTTCCCTCCTCTGCTAAAGCGTCATCTGCACAGCTAGCGGCCTAGTAATTTTGGACATGTTCTGCCTGCTTGTACATGCAGTAATCTCAGAGGCATACTTAGATATGCAAATGATTATCATTACTATGCAAAAATACTAAATAGATAATAGTTACAGCATCTACATTCTGTATAAAATGAAAGATTATACAGCGAGTTTTTCATTCTGACTCCGCATTTTTATATCAGTTGTTTGTGAAAATATAGCATTATGCGTCATGTATGAAGGAGAAATGTGTACTAGACCATGTAGGAATTTGGTAGCGGCAGGAGTGTTGCTTATCGAGGCTGTTGCTTACTGTTCAGCGATACTGCTTCTTGCGTTGGTCAGGATCTCGGTACTGCCACACGAATATGGAATCAAAAGGTTCAAGAGGCCACAGTTAACATCATGCAGTTTTTCAGTGGCCCCCTTGCATGTAGAACATGAGGCGACAGACATATTGCTCTGTTGGTGGAGCACCGTCGCAAAGTCACGTCGCATACATTGAGTCTAGAAATAGGCTTCTTAGCAGCAAAACAAGTACTCACCGACAGTGCTACATGGTCTGGGGCACCTGGCAGTGATGGTACACTAATGTGACAAAAGTCATGGGATACCAATATATAGTAGATACACAGATGGCGGTAGTATCGCGTAAACGAGGTATAAAATGGCAGTGCATTGGCGGAGCTGTCATTTGTACTCGGGCGATTCATGTGGAAGGGTTTCCGACGTGATTATGGCCGCACGGCGGTAACTAACAGACTTTGAACGGGTAACGGTTGTTGAAGCTAGCCGCGCGGGATTAGCCGAGCGGTCTCAGGCGCTGCAGTCCTGGACTGTGCGGCTGGTCCCGGCGGAGGTTGTAGTGTAACGACGTAAGTTTGTATAAATGATTTTCTTTTGACATATGACCATGTGCAGACTTCGTCACCTACGTCAGTTACAACACACTTCAAAATTATTTAAATTCTTTTTAAATTGTCTCTGAATGGTTCTTGAACGAAACTGTAATTAAAACATCATCATTTGAGTTGTATGCACGGAATTACGTCACTCAGTCCAATTGGTTTGCGCAAACTTTTTTTTCAATTTAGATGTCGTTTGTTTCTTCTCAGAAATTATATTAATGCAAGGTATCTGCTTTAATAAATATTAAAACCACATTGAATAAACTTTTAAGACTCGAACTCGCGATGAACGTTGTCAAAAATTAATAATCTTGTCAAATAAATCAGTAATACTTCTTCCTTAATACAATTCTTCATAAATAAATTCTCGGAACGCGTATTTAAACTTTTCTAGTATACACTTGTTTATTATATTCATATATACTACATATAGACGTGACCATGAGCCTTGACAAGATAGGACTGAACATTTACAACATGATTAACTTTCTATGACGTCATTGTTGTACAAACATTACAAATTCTTATTTTCTCAGTTTTTAGAAGCACGACGCAACAACTCGGTTTCAGGATCTTCTGTTGCTCTCTGGCTGTCGACCCGCGACGTATAGTGGCCAGCAATTTTCTCTCTGGCCCCGGCAGTGAAGATGCTGTCTCCGTTCGTTGCGCCGCCCTCTCCGTACATGAAACATAAAAAATAAATACAAAACTTTAGATAATTCACAACAATTACGAAGATTGCAAAAATACATAAACAAACCACTAAATTAAACTTATATTCACCTGCAAACTGGGCTGACACTAGTGGATGGGTGACGCTTCAAGGTACGAGTCCTCCCTCGGGCATGGGTGTGTGTGTTGTCCTTAGGATAATTTAGGTTAAGTAGTGTGTAAGCTTAGGGACTGATGACCTTACCAGTTAAGTCCCATAAGATTTCACACACATTTGAACATTTTTCAGTTGAAGGAATTTCGGAAATCGTTAGGGAATTAAATATTCCGAGATTCACAGTGTCAAGAGTGTACCGAGAATACCAAATTTCAGGCGTTACTTCTCACCACCGACAACACATCCGCCGACGGCCTTCACTTAACGACCCAGAGAAGCGGCGTTTGCATAGAAATGTCAGTGTTAACAAACAAGCAACACTGCGGGAAATAACCGCAGAAATCAGTATCAGACGTACGACGAACGTACCCGTTAGGACAGAGCGACAGAATTTGGTGTTAATGGGGTATGTCAGCAGACAACCTACGCGAAAGCTCTTACTAACAGCACGACATCGTCTGCAGCTCCTCTCCTGCTCTCGTGACCACGTCGGTTGGACCCTAGACGACTGGCAAATCGTGGCCTCGTCAGATGGGTTCCTATTTCAGATGGTCAGAGCTGATGGTAGGGTTCGAGTGTGGCGCAGACCCTAATAGCCAATCTACCCGCACCTGTTAATTCAACTCGAAGCCCAGCAAAGTCAGAGCCGTTGTTGGCACCAGAAGAAGGGATTCTTGTGTACTCCATTTCATATCCTCTATAACCCCAAACCACTTACAGCTTTAATAATATTTTTCCTACTTCGCTATATACACTTTAAGTAAAATTTCGTCGTTTGTTATCCTTTACGGTGTTACAGTTTCGAATGCCAACAGTATATTAGTAGAGATCTCGAAAACTTGGAGCCGAGAAAATACTTGGTTGTACAATGGGGTTCTGCCTGCAGTCTCCGGTAAAACAGTCACGTAATTCTGCCTTTCAACTTGGAGCCATGTTCAGTATTAGGCCAAGCTAGTCCTAATGCTGAATTTATTTGATGAAAGGAGAAAGTATAAAAGTGCTGTAAATGAAGCAGACGAAAGGGAATACAACCGTCAAAAAAATGAGATTGACAGGTAGTCAGCCGGCCGGAGTGGCGGTGCGGTTCTAGGCGCCACAGTCCGGAACCGAGCGACCGCTACGGTCGCAGGTTCGAATCCTGCCTCTGGAATGGATGTGATGTCCTTAAGTTAGTTTGTCCTTAGGTTAGTTAGGTTTAAGTAGTTCTAAGTTCTAGGGGACTGATGACCTCAGCAGTTAAGTCTCATTTTGCTCAGAGCCATTTTGAATAGTTAGTCAATATGGTTAAGAATGGATGGCTAGATAACAAATGTGAGGATATAGAAACAGAGACAGGGTGTCCTAAAAAGAAAAAAAAAGTTAAACATTACGGACAGGTACCTTGCACCAAAACAAGAAAACAACTCTGGCAAACAATGGCTCTGAAGCGCATACCTTAAGAGATGTGAGCACTTGTTCATCTTTGATACTACGAAACACATCTCTTCTACTGGAATCTCTTTGCTTTTCGTATTTTGGTAGGCTGTAGCATGGACCACAACAAAAAAAAAAGAACAAGAAAAAATGTCTAGGAAACATGGACTCCAAAATGCGTAACGCAAGAGCTATGAGCACTTGCTCAGTAGAAGGGATGTTTCACACCAGCGCATATGAACAAGTGCTCATACCTCTTACAATATGCATTTTAGACCACTAGTTTACTAGACTTACTCCTCCTCTCAAAATACGGAAAGCAAAGACCTTGCAGTAGAAGAGATCTGTTTCATAGCATCGAAGATTAACAAGCGCTCATACCTCTTAAGGTATGCACTTTAGAGCCCATGTTTCCTAGATGTTTTTTACTTGTTTCTGTGTAAGGAAACCGTCCCTAGAGTTTGTCGGGGTCTTTTTGGGTCTCCCTGTATAACGAAGGGTAAGATAAAAAAAAGGTGCAAATGGCTCTGAGCACTATGGGACTTAACTTCTGAGGTCATCAGTCCCCTAGAATATAGAACTACTTAAACATAACTAACCTAAGGACATCACACACATCCATGCCGAGGCAGGATTCGAACCTGCGACCGTAGCGGTAGCGCGATTCCAGACTGAAGCGCCTAGAACCGCTCGGCCACTCACCCGGCCGAAGGGTAAGAAAAATATTGTCTATAGCAAAATAAGAAAAACAGCGGTATGAATATCAAGAGCTCTGATTGAAAACTAGTACTCAGCAAAGAAGTCAAATGTGACAGACGGAAAAAAATATATACAAGAGCTCTGCAAGCTAAGTGAACTTGAAGGAAATGTTATAGAAAAAGAGTACGACGTAGGAAAAGATGAGATAGAGGATTTGATACTCCGAGAAGAATTCAACAAATCACTCAAAGACGTAAGTCGAAACAAGGCCCCCGGAGTATACGACATTCTGTCAGAACTGCTGATATCCTCGGGAGAGTCAACCAAACAAAACTATTTCATCTCGTATGAAAGATGTATGCGACAGGCAAAATACCCTCAGACTTCAAGAAGAACGTAATAATTCCAGCTGCAAACAAAGCAGATGCTGACAGGTGTGAAATTTACAGAACTATCAGTTTAATAAGTCTTGGTTGCAAAATACTAACACGAATTATTTATACAGGAATTTAGAAACTCGTAGGAGCTGACCTCGAGGACGGTCAGTTGAAATTCCAAAGAAATACTGAACAGACGAGGAAATACTGACCCTATAGCTTAGCTTAGAAGATAGGTTAAGGAAAGACAAACCTACATTTATAGCTGTTCTAGGTTTGGAGAAAGGTTTTGACAATATTCACTGGAATAAATTCTTTGAAATTCTGAAAGCGGCAGGAGTAAAATACGGAGTAAGAAAGATTATTGGCGATTTGTACGGAGAACACACGGAGTCGATGGCGTGAAATGGAAGCAATGGTTTGGAAGGGACTGAGGCACGTTCGTAGCCTATGTCCGACGCTATTCAGTCTGTACACTCAGCAAGAATTGAAGGAAACCAAATAAAAACTTGGAGAAGAAATTAAAGTCTAGAAAGAATAAAAAAAGCTCTTAAGAAATAAAAACTTGTAATTCTGTCAGAGACAAGCAAAGGACTTAGAAGTTCAGTTGAACGGAATGGACTGGGTCTTGAAAGTAGAATTTAAGATCAACATTAACAAAAGCACAAAAAGGATAACGGACCGTAGTCGAATTAAGTCAGGCGATGCTGTGCGAATTTGATTAGGAAATGAGACGCTAAAAGTATATATGATTTTTGCTATTTGGGCATTAAAATAACTGATAACAGCCGAATTAGAGAGGCTAAAAATTATGGACCAGTAACGCCAAAAACGTGTTTCTGAAGAAGAGAAATTTGTGTACATCGAAGAATTGCAGATGTTTTGCGTTAAAGCTCCCTCTTACTCTGTTGAAATGTAGTTGACACTCACACCTTATGGGCTTCCTTTAACTTACAAATTTAAGACAAAAATATGAAATTTAAGTTAATTTTTCTTCTTAAAATTTTTTTTCTTCTAATTTGGAAACTCACAGCACTCCATCTTTTCTGTCATATTACCAGATACTTTTGATGTAATTATAAACAGTATCTTCTCTGCTCTAGATATCTGTATTATGTAAATATTTATTGCTAAAAATGTAAAAAATGCATTTTTACAAATTTTTTACGAGTTATTTACACGAAAGCCCCCATCCGAAAACTTCTGAGAATTACACAAAATATTGTCTGGTTAACACAGTGGGCAATATTTTTTCTTTGTAAAGTGTTAAAAATTTTTTCAACATTCTGCATATTTCGCACCACTGAATTTCTTGTGAAAAATATGCATGTTGGCAACACTGTTTCCAAATGCGTGAGAACTTGCACGTAAACCATTCTGTATCGAGTTTTGTGTTTGGTCTGAACTTTTTGTTTGATAGAATGTCAGTGAGGAAATACAGTAAGGTGTGTGGACTATGAAAAAAGGCACAAGGAGGTGGTGTTTAAGAAAAGTGAAAAACACTTCACAGTTGTTGGAAATCTGTCAGTGGTATTGCAGAAATAGTTTGGTCTTCAAGTAACGGTATTAGTATCACATTTATATCCACCTACTTAGCTGAATGGATACGTGCTTGACAACCATCCAGCGGGCCCGTGTTCGATTCCCGGCTGGGTTGGAGATTTTTCTCCGCTCTAGGACTGGGTGTTGTGTTATAATCATCTCATATTCACCGACGCACAAGTCGCCCAATGTGACGTCACCTGAAATAAGACTTGCAACCCGACGGCCGAACTTTCCCAGATAGGGTCTCCTGGCCAACAATGCCACACGATTATTTCATCACATCTACTCACTACAAGAAGATATTTAGTTACAACCCACCTGAATGATCACCATCGCCCGAATATGAGACTGAAGAAGACAGAGCAAATGTTTGTATTCCTGGGTGTGAAGTTGTTGATACATTGAACGTTAACATTTCTGCTGTAGCCCCTACTATATCCTTCTTAAACGTCCAGGAAAGGTAAGAAGCTGAAGAAGAAAACAGTAAGTAAAAAGAAAAGTGGAATAAATTGAAACAACTTTTACACAAGCAACATCTTCAAAACTTTGTGAAGTTTATAATGTAGATGCACTTGGTGCAGAACCTGAAGACAGTGATACGTGCACGAAATGTGATGTGTGGTTTCAAAACCTGTAGGCCTATACTGCAGTCTCAGCAGCCACCTATATTGAGAAGGTACAGTTACTGAAACTAGTACTGGGTAGCTACTATAAGCAGCAGATACAGAAATACGTACCCACTTCCTCACATTATTTGATTTCAAAAGTTCGTAAAATAAAAAAAGTGAGAAAGATATTTGGGCATACCCCGATTCTTACTTTGGGCATCCGCTGCAAGGCGACACGCTTACTGTTGCTCTGGAATGTAACCTAAGTGATGACGAAGAATGCAGCAGACAAAGCCCTAACCAGGCTGATGTTATCTCTGTCAGTGAACATGGTGAAAAAGGTAAAAAGCTATATGACAAGAGCAATAGAGAAGCATATCTCCTAATGAAAAAGGAGGACCCGAATTTAAATCTACTCTTTAAGACCAAAATGGATGAAATTCCAGCCAATGAAAGAAGTATGCACATATATTTACTGCACTAATTTAAAACTTGTTTGTTTCGCCGTAAGCAGTTTCACAGGAAAGAAGTACACAGAGGTGGACCAGATGCTTTTGTGTATATGTCAAGAGCCGCAGGGTAAATGTTGGTTGCAGGAGTGTTCAATGTGTCCTGGCCCTGAAGCGATGACTGTTGAATCATTACACCATCAGTATACTGATAGTGACGTAACCTATGCATTGTGGGAGGGAGGAGAGTTGGTGAAAAAGACAGTAGAGCCAGAGAAGTTTGTTACAGAAGTTAGGCATTGGGTCATTAAAGGAATAACTCACCATCATATCTGGAGGCTTCAGAGACAGGTCGTAGCAGTAGTAAAATCAGCCACATTCCAAAATACTGACACATTAGTTCTTCATTTCCACTTTGCTGAGAACTGGTCTGTTGCTTTGCAGAACGACATTCAAAGTAACCACTGGCACACATTACAGGTATCAATATTCACAAGTGTTGCTCACTTCACTGGAACATCACACTGTTTTGCTATTGTCAGTGATGATCTGGTTCATGACAGTGCATATGCATGCTACGCTGTCAGCATGATAATTGACGAGATAGCGTTCAGAGAGCAAGCGTTTCCTAAACATGTATATATGACTGCTGGTGCAGCATCTCATTTTAAAAACCGCTTTTAGCTTTATGAGCTTGGTCAACACTGTAGTACAGGAATTTATACAAAAAAAATGGATATTTTCAGCAACAGGTCATTGAAAAAGTGCATGTGATGCGGTAGGAGGTCTCTGTAAACGTCTTGCAACAAGATTTAGTCTCCAACATGAAGCTGTTGATGCTATAAGAGATGCTACTGGATTTGTACACATCATATCAACATTAGTAACAAGTTAAGGGAATTCAGTTTAAAAAAAAAAAAAGAGAAGAGTGGTCTGCTATGAAGCCTGTGGTATAAATACAATCAAGTCTCTACTCTGGGTCGCATCCTGGAGTGGGACATACATTGCACGAACGGTTCTCCACGAAATGCAGCCTGTTATTGTGTGTGAAATTCAAAGTTCACAGAATACATTAGATGACTTTTTAGTGAGCCACTTCATTTGTTGTGTGTATGACAATCAGTGTTGGGTAGGAGAGATAATAACTTTCTCTCACGAGCTGCAAGATGTAACCGTCTCCTTTATGCCACATCATGGTCCTGCTAATACCTTAAAATGGCCATCATCAAATGATTAGCGTGCAGCTCCCATTTCCACTGCTCTTGTTCGATCCTCCTTGCCCGTGAGCAAATTAAGCTCGGCTATCCAAGTTCAATGAGAAGCAGATGAAAAAGCAAATGAATTTTCAATAGTGCAGTGGTGATGGTTACATTGTAGGCACTTTCAGTTCATGGAAAGTCAGGAAGAAGTAAAATCACGACAGAAGACAATAATAATTTGTGACTAATATCATAAAAAGAAAAATGGGTACAAATTTTCTATATCTAATTTTTCTTGTAAAATGCTTTCGAAAAAAGTTATGAATTGTTTTCCAGCTCACTTATACAGTTGTAAAGTAATTATTGTGACTCAGAAATGCCAGTTTTGCATGACATTTACTTGAAATCAGTGATCAATTTAAATATTTAAATGTTCATGATTTTTTACCTTGAGAGTAGGGCTACGTATACCTAAAAATTGCTCACATTTAAGCATTGCCCACACTGATTGTACATTCTGTAAGTACAATGACCAACTAACGTACCATGAAATTTTCAGAACATTTAGGATGGGGGTTTTGGAGAAAACAATTTCTAAATAACCAAAAAATTTTAGATCCTTTCATCTGTATGTACCAATATTTTGATAGTTTAAGAATTTTATGCATTAATGTCACAGCTGACAGTTAGTAGCCCTTTCACTTTATCATTTCTCAACACAATTAACATCCTCTGATTATTCATATTTTCAAAACATAATTTTGAAATTCGCAAAAAGTTACAAACATTTGTAGCTTATTTCTCGAAAAAAAATGAAAAAAAAGCTTAGAAACATGGATGTATTAATCATGTCTCATACTATTGGTAACAAAGTATTTATAAAATAAATTCAGTTCCCTATCAGTTTTGTTTTCTTTAATACAATTTTTCAATTTTCTCTTTCGTTGTGAAATTTTCACAATTAATATTCTCATTTAGAGAGGTCTGTAGAGCTTTAACAAATTATCAGAAAATCAAAACATTGTAGTTGTGGAGAGGTATCATATGGAACAACAACATATATTTTTTCAGCAACCTTTGAAATAGTGATGTGACACATTCACTTTTGTATGATTTGAGATGAAATCGCCCTCTTTAACTAGAGTCGGCTGCAGGAGAAGTGCGGCCTGGTAACTCCATTCCATTCCAATATCTATGCATCATCTCTTGGCGAAAGCGCGTGCACTGACTTCAATTTTGCAGGAACGAACTTGCTGGCGCCTACGTAGCGTTGGTTCAAAAGGCGCCTACGTAGCGTTGGTTCAAATCCATCACAGAATGTAAATGCAATCATTTTGCTGGCTATAAATAATAGGAGTTATGCTACCAGAAGCCAATTCTGTTCTAGTCTGAGCTGTGGTATTAACATCAGTTTCTGTCTTGTAGCAGTGATGAAATGCCAATCTGGTTCCGTATGCAGCAGGGGCTAGTGAGAATCCTCAATTTGATTCTAGTGCTATCACAAGTATGAATCAAAGATGATTTTCTGTGTGTGTATATGTTTGTGTGTTTGTTCTCTGTAAATAACTGAAATCTGATGATTTCGTTTTGTTCCCCGATGGGAGTAGACCAATGCAGGATAGTGCATTAGATAGCCTAATGGAGCTAGTTTTCCGTTGTCAGAGGTATCAGAAGGATTTACGCTTATAACTTTCGAGTTGATCGTTTCCAGACCAGATCCATTACTTCAAACTGAACATTTATCTTTATCCATCACTGAATTCATCCGCATAATGACACATACATACAATGCTTATGGAATGTCGGTTTTTTCCCTAGGAGAGTTGGATAATATTATAGAGCTTTGTTTGATGGTACAAACCCTGAGTCATAAAAGAATTACCAATTTAGTAATAGAAGGAAGTGGGGCGGGGGAAATACAATAGAGGGGGACCAAGGCTTCAACAAAGTAAGTAGGTTCAAGTGGGTGTAGGTTGCAGTATTTACCCACAGATGAAGAGTCTTCTGCAGGATAGACTGGCGTAGAGAGCTGCATCAAACCATTCTTCAGACTGAAGATGCCAGCAAGAATAAATCAAGTTTAGTGACAGCAGTCGCTTTCATAGAACAATTTACACAAAAGTAGAGTATCCTTACCAAAATACCAGGTTCCATACATCTAGAAGGTAGGGTACACGTGGTTGTGATTCCTACAGCAACAAAAATGGCATTTGGAATGTCACACCCCTGAATGCTGCGTTTACAGTTACACTGAGGTGACAAAAGTCAGGGGATAGCAATATGCACGTAGACAGATGGCGGTCATATCTTGTACACAAGGTATTCAAGGGCAGTGCAATGCGGAGCTGTCAGTTGCACTCGTGTGATTCATGAGAAGAAGTGTCCGACGTGATTTTGGTTGCACGACGGAAATTAACAGGAATGCGGAATGGTAGTTGGAGCTTGACGCATGGGACATTCCATTTCGGAAATAGTTAGGGAATTCAGTATTCCGAGGTCCACAGTGTCAAGAGTGTACCGAGAGCACCAAATTTCAGACTTTACCTCTCACCACAGACAACGCAGTAGCCGACGGCCTTCACTTAACGACCGACAACAGCAGCGCTTGCGTAGAGTTGTCAGTGCTAACAGACAACCAATACTGCGTGAAATGACCGCAGAAATCAATGTGGGACGTACGACGAACGTATCCGTTAGGACCGTGCGGCGAAATTTGGCTTTAATGGACTATGGCAGCAGATGACCGAAGTGAAAGCCTTTGCTCACAGCACGACAACGCCTGCAGCGCCTCTCCTGGGCTCGTGACTGTATCTGTTGGACCTAGACAACTGGAAACCGTGGCCTGGTCAGATGAGTCCCGATTTTAGTTGGTACGAACTGCTGGTAGGGTTCGAGTGTGGTGCAGACTGTACGAAGCCATGGACCCAAATTGTCAACAAGACACTGAGCAAGCTGGTTGTGACTTCGTAATGGTGTGGGATGTTTACATGGACTTGACTGGGTCGTCTGGTTCAATTGAAACCATCACTGACTGGAAATAATTAGGTTCGGCAACTTAAACACCATTTGCATTCATGGACTTCATGTTTTCGAATAACGATTTCACTGGGCCACAACCGTTCACGATTGGTTTGAAGAACATTGCGGACAATTCGAGGGAATGATTTGGGCACCCAGATGGCCGACATGAATGCCATCGAACATTCGTAAGACATAATCCAGTGGTCAATTCGTGCACAAAATCCTGCAGCGGCACCGCTTTCACAGTTATGGACGGCTCTAGAGGCAAATGACTCAGTGTTTCTGCAGAGGACTTCCAAAGACTTTTTGAGTCCACGCCACGTCGAGCTGATGCACTACGCCGGGCAAAAGAAGGTCTGATACGACATTAGGAGGTATCTCTCGAGTTTTGTCAGCTCGGTGTATTATTCGCCTTCCGCATAGACTACCGTCGTAGCAGTAGCGTGCGTTCTATTGCCTGCACCAAGGGGCTGCAGAACCTGTCGGTAAATTCATGAGCGAGCAACGCTCTTGGTGGTGAGAGTGGCAGTTGCCAGGTTATTCCTGGAAGAACCTGGCAACTGCCCTACAGGTACACCCAAAATCAGTTTCCCGTTTCCTGTCCATCCCCGTAATGCAGCGTACTGTTACGTTGATTCTGTTCATGTGATTTTACTTGCCAGGATCAGTCAATTTAGTTTTTATATTTTGCAACATACTTACCTATTCAGAAGTGATGGATAAGCCTACAATATCACAAACAAGTCTCCACGATACAAAAAAGAGGTGCTTCGGCGAAAAGAGCGCTCGATCATCTCTAACGTAATTACATTTTGTGTTAAAGAGTTGGCTAATATTGCCAGTCCTAATCAAAGGGCTGCTATTTATACAGAAATCATCCTTGCCGCAATAGGATGCGTCAGAAAGGAATCTGAAAATAGACCACATGGCTTACTGGAATCTACAAGAAAGAGGGTTAAGTTTTTTGGAAGGAAACCTGTCGTCATATACAGCTCTACAAACATTGGCAAGTCGACAAGCGATGGAGAATTTTTGCATAACTAAAAAAATAGTGGCGACACTATACAAATTACTTATTATTGTAAAACAAAAAATCAATTTTCCTTGGCAGAAATATATTTTGGACAAGGTAATGCTTGAAACTGGATTTATCTGCTAGAGATCTGTAAGTAAAAGAAAGATTCTGGTAATGAAAAATCATGAAATTGAATGGCGATACAAACACTTGATACTGGTAAGGAAATGAAGAAAGAATGGTGGAAAGTACTTTTACATAGACTCAACTTGGATGGTCAACAACCTTACTTTTAGAAAATGTTTTCAGTGACCTGTAGTTGACGGCATCCTAGACAATGTCAGTGGAATCAATAGGATTATTATGGTGAATCATTGATCTAATACTGCGTTTATTTATTAGCCTACATCAGTGTTATCTTCTTGAAAATCCCCGTTAAATATTCTATACTTATGCCAGCTTGTTTTTCAATTTCCGAAACACTTCTGGAATTGGGACAACTTTTAGCTCTGCTACCGACCTGTTTTTAATCTCATCTACGTTTGTAAAATACTTTCCTTTAAAGTTTTCTTCATTTTTGGGAACTTAAGAAAGTCACGTAGAGAGATTGCGGAGGCTACAGCATCACCACAGTATTCTTTTACTATAGATTATCTGTCTTGAGCTGACTCCAATCTAATTAAAAAGAATTACACCAGACGCGTTTCGCTTTTATTTACAAAGCATCTTCAGTGATTATTGGTGTTTCTTTACATAATCTGCTCCTTTCCTCCTTGCTAGTAGTGGTTGGTGACGACAAGCTTCATTTCACATCTGCATTTGGCAGTTTTTGGCATTCTGAATTATTTCCTGCGCTGCACTATTTACAACTGAATTTCTTAACTGCTTTTCAATCTTCACTTTCACAGGATTGAAGTTAGAGACATGTGGCCTTTGAACATTTTGCGCAGTGATTTGAACACAATTTTCGCATTTGGGGATCATCAACGCTGACGGACGTTCATAAAGTTCTCCTGCATAGTGAGCCCGTCACTGTGTGGTGTGATTTCACAGCACTATTCATCACTGTCTCATTTTTCTTTGAGGAACTAGGAATCCGCGTGATAGGGAAATATTACTCTGATCTGCTTCGCCAATATGTAATCCCTGCTCTACGGGAAAGAGGTGTTTTGGACTCAACTGTTTTGATGCACGATGGAGCTCAACCTCACACTGCTCGAAGGCCACTAGGTTACTCCGAAACACATTTAGAGAAAAAAGGATCATTGGCCGATCGTTCCAAACTGCGTGGCCGCAAAAATGGTCAGATTTGAACTCGTGTATTTTCTACATTTGGGTTTACCTGAAGGGCAGGGTTAATCAGTGGGACACTAACACGTAGGAGGCTGAAGATGAGCGTAGCGAGAGAGGAAGCAAACATACCGCTTGAGATGTCTCGGGCAGCAGTACAGAAGACTGTCTTGAATGGAGACTGTCGTCACATTGAGTAACGTTTGTAGCCTGGAACATAAACACGGTACGCAATTAATAAATGTTATCCTCTCATGCGGAAATTACAATGTGTTTCTTTCAGCGGTTGAATCGTTATTTCCCTTCCGCATGCCCATACAAATGTTGGCAATTAGCTTAATTGCCTTGCGATTACACTCGAATTTCATTGGGGGGGGGGGGTCTTCTCAAATAGTGAAAGTTTATTTATAATCACCCTGCAGCACTCATTATTGTTCGCTTCACCGTGTAGCGAGAATTAATGGCGCTGCGAACTAATATCCCAAAGATGTTCGGGCTCACATGCGGTTCCTCTTCGTCGTAATGTCTTATCTCAAACTCGTCTTGGGGTTGAACCGCACGTATCGCATTACACGCCATAAATTAGACACTTGCGACCCTTTGGTTAAATTGTCTGGATGATGGAAAGTTTGCGAAATACAAAGTTAACGTAGCATATAATACAGTAATAATAATATCGGGAACTAAATTAACGACCCATAAATTATGTAGGCCACACAGTTGCGATTTGGTTAGACTAACGTTTACTCAGAAAGCAAACTAATAGCGAAAGCGGTCGTCTTTAGAGTTACTGTTACACTAGAGCGCATATCCATTTGACACAGTTCGATCATTCACTATCTCATCGGGAAATACAAGTTACGAGTTCACAACAGGCGCGGCTGCTCACCGCTCAGATACTAAGTCCCGCGATACCACACAACGCGAAATTTTTTAGTCGTTTCACTTCCTAGCTGCCTAAAACCGACCGTCCGCTTTCGCGTCTGTTTCCGAACTGCCCTTTTGATGTCTCTAGCCGAACTGTCCGCTTTCGCGTCTGCACCAGCACTCCCTCTGCCCGTCCCCGGCCGCGTTTCCCGCATGCCGAATATCCTCGCTCAACTGACTAGGGCAGTTCCCTTTCCTGAAGCCGTCAGTCTGATTGGCTACAACTTATTCTGTATTATTTTACATTTTAACATATTTAAATAATCAAAGCTTGACCACTTTCACGTTCTAAATAAAGTAACAATAATATCCATTACATAATAAACGTTAAATTCTTTTACATAAAACCAATACAATTTCCTTCTTATCTTTGAATGCCATGGCCAGGAGCCTTGCACCAATGTGCTTTCTGATAAATAAATAAAGAACAAAATAACTATTATGCACTAAACTTTACAACAAATATTCTATTACCTGATGATTCAATAAGGTGTCATGCTGTCATCAAAAAAAAAAAATGGTTCTGAGCACTATGGGACTCAACTGCTGAGGTCATTAGTCCCCTAGAACTTAGAACTAGTTAAACCTAACTAACCTAAGGACATCACAAACATCCATGCCCGAGGCAGGATTCGAACCTGCGACCGTAGCGGTCTTGCGGTTCCAGACTGCAGCGCCTTTAACCGCACGGCCACTTCGGCCGGCTCATGCTGTCATCGTTCAATGTGTTTTGTGTGGAGGCAATAACGATCTGATGCTTAACTGTAAATACTGATAACTTAAATTTACTATATCTTTTAAGCAAATAAAGTTACAGAGATGATATTTACAAAGTTTGTCATTTTAGTGCTGCGCTTCTATATGAAATGTCGATCGTTAAGATCGATCGAAGCGTTCAGATTTCAGCATTCGGGTCTTTGTTATAAAACTTTTTAATTTCACTTTAACAGTAAATCCTAAACTATTATAGATATGATCAATATTCAAGTTTTATTGGGATCACCATGAAAACTTATGGAGGATGGCAGATTAAAATTACTGTGGCTTGATTCCCTGCATTACTACAGAATTAAATAGTTTTCATAAATGTTTCCCTTTATGGCCGATCTTAGGTCCGCCATATTTAACAGTGCTACGTTCCTTGGCCACACACGGCTTCTACTGGGTTTCCGTATGACGTAGGTTCTCGTCTGTCTCATTCGCGCACTACAGCGCTTACGCCTCAATAGACAATAGACGCCTGTACGTTTCGCTATCCCCCCCTTTGTGGCACGCGGTCCTGTAGGCTGACTCTTTCGGTCATATATTTGAATGAGAGCGCAATGCTCGTTAACTCACAATGCGCTATACTGTGATAATCGCCGAACACTTTGAGCATAACATTCATTTCTGACAGCGTAGTCGAACTTTTTTCGGTCACAGCGGTCCAGAATTCTTTCACTGAGACGACTGAGCCTTGCTTTCATCGTCATATCCGTGAAACCATGCGCCGTCGCCTATTGTGTACAGTTTCAGTATTGATATATCATTGTTGACTTCATCTAGCGACTTCTGAGCAATTTGCATTCGTCGTCGTTTTCGTTTAAAATTCAACAATTTCGGAACACATTTACCGGAAACATTTGCAACAGTTTCATGGCATGAGCCAACTGATATGTCTACATCATCAGCGACTTCTCTGGTATAATTCGGTGGTCTTTATTTCTTCCTATTTTTTCACGATTTTTTTCGGTTGATATTCCGGGTCGTCCAAGACGCTTGCGATCTTCAACGACACCATGTAATTCTTCGAATCCCTTATATCATTCGCAGAACCTTGTTTTACTCGAACCAAATTCATCCAAAGCAAGATTTATTTCCAAAACTTCGAAGCACTTTATTCCGTTACTATGAAAAAATTTAATACAAAAGCTCTGAACCATTTTCATACAAAGAAAATAATCCACGATGCTACGAAAAAACCTGTAACCTTTTTGAATGCTGACAACAGATCCGACAAAGCTAACATTGCACAGCTACTTTTCAAACTTTTTTCCCAACACAATGAGAAAAAAGTCCATCCGAATCGGATTAATAGAATGTATGAAATCATAAATTCCCAGTTATTTTTTGAAAAGCTCAGGTCACTCCCGTTTTTAAGAAAGGTCGTAAGACATATCCGCACAATTATAGACCTATATCGCTGACGTCAATCTGTTGTAGAATTATGGAACATGTTTTATGGCGTTTTTGTGAAATGAACAGCTCCTCTATAAAAATCAACATGGATACCTCAAACAGAGATCCCGCGAAACTCAGCTCGCACTGTTCCTCCATGATATTCACAGCGCAGTGGACAACGGCGCTCAGGCTGATGCCGTGTTCGTTGATTTCAGTAAGGCAGCTGACACCGTCCCGCATTGCCGTTGAATGAAAAAAATACGAACTTACGAAGTATCGAAGCAGACTTACGATTGGATTCAAGACCTTCTTGCAGGTAGAACTCAACACGTCGCTCTTAACGGAACAAAATCGACAGATGTAAAGGTAATATCCGGAGTACCACAGAGAAGTGTGATAGGACCGTTGCTGTTAACAATATACATAAATGATCTAGTAGAAATCGTCGGATGCTCTCTAAGGCTATTAGCAGATGATGCAGCTGTCGATACAAAACTAGCAACGCCAGAAGACAGTAAGAATTTGCAGAACGACCTGCAGAGTATTGATGAATAGTGCAGACTCCGGCAGTTGATCCTGAACGTAAATAAATGTAACATATTACGCATACATAGGAAAAGAAATCCACTACTGTACAGTTACCACTATTGATGACAAACAGCTGGAGACAGCGTCTGCCGTAAAATATCTAGGCGTAACTATCCAGAGCGACTTAAGTGGAGTGACCATATAAAACAGATAGTGGGAAAAGCAGACATAAGACTCAGATTTATCGGAAGAATCTTAAGTAAATGTAACTCATCCACGAAGGAAGTGGCTTATAAGGCGCTTGTTCGCCAGATTCTTGAGTGTTGCTCATCCATCTGGGATCCCTATCAGGTAGGGCTGATAGAGGAGATAGAGAAGGTCCAACGAAGAGCGGCGCGTTTCGTCACAGGATCGGTTAGCTGGCGAGAGAGCGTTACGGAGATGCTAAACAAATTCCATTGGCAGACATTACAAGATAGGTGTTGTGCATCACGGAGAGATTTACTGCTGAAATTTCGAGACAGCGCTTTTCAGGAGGAATCGGACAACATATTACTCCCCCCTCATACAACTCGCGTATTGACCACGAGGAGAAAATTCGAGAAATTACAGCCAATACAGAGGCTTACCGACAGTCATTCTTCCCACGCACTATTCGCGAGTGGAACAGGATTGGTGGGATCAGATAGTGGTACCGAAAGTACTCTCCGCCACACACCATTGGTTGCTTCCGGTGTATGATACAGATGTAGATAATTCCTGTTTTAGCAAGAACTGTTGCGTTTCGACGCAGCGCGCCAAAGAAAACTACCTCTTAGCGGAAAAATAATGTACGAATAGGCATTAAATACTACAGAATAGTTACACTACAGAATAGTTATTAGGAGGAGACCGTAGACGAACATGCGTTCAGATGAATAGACATCCGGTTTGGTATTTGTAGTAGATACATGAATCCTGATTAGTGACTTCAGTTCTTGCGTTAAAGTAATGTATTCTGTAGTGTACGTAAGTCGCCCAAGTGGCGTCAACTAAAAAGACTTGCAATATGGCGGCCGAACCCCGGAGGGGATATCACGGCCAATAAATGCCATACGAGCATTTCACTTTTTCTGTAGTGTTGTGTTTCGCAGGAAGGCAGTCAGTCATCTTCTGTATTCCGTATAGTGTTCACAAATTCATCTAAAAACTGACGCTGCCCGGACGTACCTCCATACCGCATCACTATAGATATAAAGCGCACACCACGGAAGGGCCGGTTCAACGTTGTAGAACAATCTCTAGAAGCGCCTTGTGACATAGCTTCGCACAACAAAACAAAACAAAAGCTAAAATTGAGAAAACTGCTGTGGTAGCATTCTTCCGAATCTTTGTTGTTCAGAAGTCGGAAAGAATGATAGTGACCACCGAAGGAATGAAACATGAGAATCATAACTGAACTAAGTGACATCGATGTATTACGACGTCTACTGCAAATTGTGTGATATAAGTAATTTTTGGGTATCTGCTTTGCTAGTAGACAGGTTCAGAATCATTGTTGTCGAGCAGATAAGATTTGCGACGGCGGACGGTGTTCCTATTAACTACAATGCAACAACTAATTTTGCATTGCACTGATAACGCAGATCAGACTTCGTGTAGTAAATTTAGATTGCAAAGGCTGGACTTTTCTCTGTTTCTTACGATAGTGGCGCCCGTTTGGTGCGAAAAATCTACACGTCACCAAATTAATCTCCTTCCAGTTTCAATTAAACTGAAACACAGAAACTTTTTATATCATTAGAGACAAAGGGCATTAACAGTGCCCGTTATATGAAACATGGGCAAAAGTAGATATTACCTTTTTCTGCTATCGTTTCGCCCTGCTATGGACCACGAAAATTTTTATCTCTTCCCTGATTGTGTTTTCCTCTTTTGACAGTTGATTTTCATTTTGGCTGACTGTGCTCCTTTTCTCTGTTTTGACCATTTGCAGGTAGGACGTGGAACTGGCGTAATAAGCGAAACAAGGTTTTTAGTAATTTTGATTTTTTCTCTGAAAACTTCTCGATCCTTAATGTCATCAAATGAAATTTCAGCTTCCTGTAAATCCTTTTTAACTTGGCTTGCCCATTTTGAATACGATTTTGTTTTTGAAATTGAGGAATGTATGCGATGACTAAGTCTTTGCAGGTTCATTCTTTCCAGATGACTAAAAATCATCATTCTCCGCTTCCTCATGCTGGTAACAATGTCCTCTGTATGTTCTCATAACTCACAGTTGTGTCTTCGGCAGAGTTCTCCGTTTTCTTTGATAGAGCCAAGGATTTTCCTCAAAATTTTCCGGTCTTTTATTTCAAGTTTTCGTAGTGGTCCTTTCTTCATCATGTTTAAACATTCTGATGCATACAAAGCTGACGGTCTAATTACGGTGTTATAATGATAAAGTTTTAGGTTTAAAGACAGGCTTATGCTTTTGTATAAGTCTTTGCACAGACGGAAAGGCACCTTCTAGTTTAGAACACCTACGTTCTACAGCTGCATCTTCTGAAACAGCTGGTGTAATTATTTCTCCAACATATTTAAATTTCTTCGACTGCTTGATTTTCTCTTGTTGGATTTCAACATGAGGAGAAGCGTGTTTGATGTTTGTGATGAATTCAGTTTTGTTAAATGCTATTTTTAGGCCAGTATTAGCAGCAATTGATTGTAGGCTGGACACTTGAACCTTAGCTTCGTCAATATTATTTGCAATGAGTGCCAGATCATCAGCAAAAGCCAAACAGTTTCCACTGAGGACACTTCTTTTGTGTCCAATTTTAATCTCATAACCTGGCGGTACGGTTGTTTTCCACTCTCTGGCTATCTTTTCCAGGACACAGTTGAAAAGCAATGGAGAGAGCAGGTCACCTTATCTCGCCCCTGTACAGATTTCTAATGGTTCTGATAGTTCGCCTCTGAACTTGGCCTTTGACACTGTGTTATTTTAAGTGGCGCTTATCAGATTGATTTTTTTCCTGTCTAGACCAAATTCGGCAAGGGTATTCTTTATTGTTTCTTGATCAATTGTGTCATACGCTTTTTGAAAGTCGACAAAGGCCACAACAAACGTTTTCATCTTGATTTGGCGTATGATATAACAGATTTAAGGTTATGGATCCGCTCTGCCCAGGATCTTGATGTCCTGAAACCAGCTTGATATTCGCCCAATTTTTGATCTAAGACTGATTCAGCTCTGTTTAACAACAGTCTGGAAAAGATCGTGTACGTCGTTGGTAGCAAAGAGATTCCTCGGTAATGTGGGATGGGGACTATCTGCAGGAGGAACAATAGGATAGAAATCAAGCTTTTCATTTGGATTTTCAGCATTCAGTAGGTATGAAAAGTAATTTCCAAAAGCTGCAGCACATGATTTGTCATTAAAATTTAGTTTTCCATCGAGTCCTCTTATATGTAACGTAGGAGGTTTAAACTTCGATAGTTGTGATTTAAATGCTTTATAAAATTCCCGAGTGTGATGTCTTCTAAAATTCGCTTCTATTTCGTCGATTTGGTTTTTGTTGAAGAGTCTCTTAGTTGTTCTCAATACTTTTGATGTATCTTTCCTAACATTCAAGAAGTTTTCGTGATTTTCAGAGGTTTTCTTGCTATTCCATTTTATCCAAGCCTGTCTTCGCTTTTCAGTTGCATCATTACAATCTTCGTTCCACCACAGGTGTTCATATTTTTTATTGGTCAGTATAGTTTCAGTGGCTGATTGTACCGTGGCTTCTTTAATTCTGTTCCAGTCTGTTTTATTTGGTTTGCTGTGTAGAGTTTCTGTAAATTTGTTGTTGACATCTTTCAGTTTGCTTGTATCAAATTTTGGACGTCTGTTTTTTCTTGAAATATTGGAAAGGTTCTTTCAGCTATCTGAGATGATATTCATTTTTACCAGGAACAAGTAATGATCAGAATTAATGTTGTCATTGAAAATTTCCCTGGTGGATTTTTTAGAAATAGCTACATGGTCCAGCTGGAATTCTCCAAACATTGCGTTAGGATGTTTCCAAGTTTTGGCTTTTCGAGGCACCTTCTAGTGTATCCGGCGCGTTGGGGCCGCCCTCACCTGAGGGTAAGTGGCGGACTGCAACGCGTTCGCGTCGCTCGAGGCAGAGGGCCAATGAGGGGGGTTGGCCGCCTGGCCTCGCCCGTTCATCCTGTCAGTGGGCAGGAAAGAAATCCAACGTGCACACATCCAAGATGTGGAGGCGGCCTTGCCTGTGGCTATCGAGCGTATGGAGTGGAGTCGTCTGCAAGTAGTTGCTCACGTTGGCACCAATGATGCCTGTCGCTTGGGTTCTGAGGCGATCCTCAGTTCGTACAGGCGGCTGGCGCATTTGGTGAAGACCGCTGGCCTCGCACGCGGGGTGCAAGCAGAGCTCTCTATTTGCAGTATCGTTCCCAGAGTGGATCGGGGTCCTTTGGTTTGGAGCCGAGTGGATGGTCTCAACCAGAAGCTTCGTCGACTCTGTGATGGTCTCGGCTGCAGATTTCTAGACTTGCACCATTGGGTGGGGAATTGTAGGACGCCCCTAGATAGGTCAGGGGTGCACTACACAAAGGAAGCGGCTATTTGAGTAGCAGAGTACTTGTGGCGTGTACATGGGTTTTTTTTAAGCTAGGCAGTAGTGCGAGGTGTCATGATGAACACTCACCAGTCGACGTGCAGGCAGGAAAATCAGGACGCGCTCAGTGTAAAGACACTTCAGCTATCAAGATAGTAGCAGTAAATTTTCAGATCCTGTGGTGTACGGGAAGGTGTCGTCGTGCAGTGACTGTGGGAGGATACAAGATGACTTCGACAGGATTTGTAATTGGTGTAAGAATGGCAGCTAACTCTAAATATAGATAAATGTAAATTAATGCAGATGAATAGGAAAAAGAATCCTGTAATGTTTGAATACTCCATTAGTAGTGTAGCGCTTGACACAGTCACGTCGATTAAATATTTGGGTGTAACATTGCAGAGCGATATGAAGTGGGACAAGCATGTAATGGCAGTTGTGGGGAAGGCGTATAGTCGTCTTCGGTTCATTGGTAGAATTTTGGGAAGATGTGGTTCATCTGTAAAGGTGACCGCTTATAAAACACTAATACGACCTATTCTTCAGTGCTGCTCGAGCGTTTCGGGTCCCTATCAGGTCGGATTGAGGGAGGACATAGAAGCAATTCACAGGCGGGCTGCTAGATTTGTTACTGGTAGGTTTGATCATCACGCGTGTGTTACGGAAATGCTTCAGGAAGTCGGGTGGGAGTCTCTAGAGGAAAGGAGGCGTTCTTTTCGTGAATCGCTACTGAGGAAATTTAGATAACCAGCATTTGAGGCTGACTGCAGTACAATTTTACTGCCGCCAACTTACATTTCGCGAGAAGACCACAAAGATAAGAGAGATTAGGGCTCGTCCAGAGGCATATAGGCAATCATTTTTCCCTCGTTCTGTTTGGGAGTGGAACAGGGAGAGAAGATGCTAGTTGTGGTACGAGGTACCCTCAGCCACGCACCGTATGGTGGATTGCGGGGTATGTAAGTAGACGTAGATGTAGATATCTATAACTGCCAATATTATTATTCTTATATTACTAGATTGGCCTGTAATTATTGCACAAACCAAAGGTTATCTTCAGTGTTAATTAGTAACTTTAATTATCTCTTTGCAAAGTAAGAAAGAGAATTTGAACCTACGGCATCCTACTCTTTAGGTAAAACGCTGAGCCAGCTCTCCAGTTGAAAGCGGTAACGTGCACAGACGTGATGACGACTGACGACGATCTTTTTGAACCGAACTGCTTAAATTCCTTGTAGAACCACATCTAGGCGTAACTATCGAGAGCGACCTTAAGTGGAATGACCATATAAAACAGATAGTGGGAAAAGCAGACATAACACACAGATTCATCGGAAGAATCTTAAAGAAATGTAACTCATCCACGAAGGAAGTGGCTTAAGTGGCGCTTGTTTCCCCGATTCTTGAGTATCGTTCATTTATCTGGGATCCCTATCAGATAGGGCTGATAGAGGAGTTAGAGAAGATCCAACTAAGAGCGGCGCGTTTCGTCACGGGATCGTTTAGCTGGCGAGAGAGCCTTACGGAGATGCTAAAAAAAACTCCACTGGCAGACGCTACAAGAGAGACGTTGTGCATCACCGAGAGGTTTACTACTGAAACTTCGCGACAGCACGTTTCAGGAGGAATCAGAAAACATATTACTTCCCCCCACATACATCTCGCGTATTGACCACGAGGAGAAAATTCGATAAATTAGAGCCAATACAGTCGCTTACCGACAACCATTCTTCCCACGCACTATTCGCGAGTGGATCAGGATTGGGGGGATCAGATACTCGTACCGAAAGTACCCCCCGCCACACATCACTAGGTAGATTGCGGAGTATGACGTAGATGTAAACAAGTATCTTACTCCTTTAAACATTTGCTTAATTTCTGGCATATTTTATGGTCCATCCATCGCACTTTCTACCATTTTGTTAAGATGTCTGACATCCAAAACGACTCACACACTTCTAACTCGATAATTTATGACCACTAACAGGTTGCTTCAAAATGAGTTGGCCATCTCAGTCATACCACAGTGCTTCCTTTTCTTCAGATCTTACCCAGCTGATGCTTTGCACGATAATGTACAGGACATCGCTTTGTTGTGAGTGTTGATGTGGCTTCAACTTGAGTTTATATACATAGTTGTGTGTTGCTGCTGGTTGATCCAAAAAGCTGTTTATATTTGATTTTTAGTTAAATACTTCTTCTGTTCTGCAGTGATGTTTTCTATACTTTTTACACTACTGGCCATTAAAATTGCTACGCCAAAAAGAAATGCAGATGATAAACAGTTATTCATTGGACAAATATATTATACTAGAACTGACATGTGATTACATTTTCACGCAATTTGGGTGCATACATCCTGAGAAATCAGTACCCAGAACAACCACCTCTGGCCGTAATAACGGACTTGACACGCCTGGGCATTGGGTCAAACAGAGACTGGATGGCGTGTACAGGTACAGCTGCCCATGCAGCTTCAACACGATACCACAGTTCATCAAGAGTAGTGACTGGCGTATTGTGACGAGCCAGTTGCTCGGCCACCATTAACCAGACGTTTTCAATTGGTTAGAGATCTGGAGAATGTGCTGGCCAGGGCAGCAGTCGAACATTTTCTGTATCCAGAAAGGCCCGTACAGGACCTGCAACATGCGGTCGTGCATTATCCTGCTGAAATGTAGGGTTTCATAGGGATCGAATGAAGGGCAGAGCCACGGGTCGTAACACATCTGAAATGTAACATCCACTGTTCAAAGTGCCGTCAGTGCGAACAAGAGGTGACCGAGACGTGTAACCAATGGCACCCCATACCATCACGCTGGGTGATGCGCCAGTATGGCGATGACGAATACACGCTTCCAATGTGCGTTCACCGCGATGTCGCCATCATGATGCTGTAAACGGAACCTGGATGCATCCGAAAAAATGACGTTTTGCCATTCGTGCACGCAGGTTCGTCGTTGAGTACACCATCGCAGGCTTTCCTGTGTGATGCAGCTTCAAGGGTAATCGCAGTCGTGGTCTCCGAGCGGATAGTCCATGCTGCTGCAAACGTCGTCGAATTGCTCGTGCAGATGGTTGTTGTCTTGCAAACGTCCACATCTGTTGACTCAGGGATCGAGACGTGGCTGCACGATCCGTTACAGCCATGCGGATAAGATGCCTGTCATCTCGACTGCTAGTGATACGAGGCTGTTGGGATCCAACACGGCGTTCCGTATTACCCTCCTGAACCCATCGATTCCATATTCTGCTGTCATTGGATATGGACCAACGCGAGCAGCAATCTCGCGATACAATAAACCACAATCGCGATGGGCTACAATCCGACCTTTATCAAAGTCGGAAACGTGATGGTACGCATTTCTCCTCCTTACACGAGGCATCACAACAACGTTTCACCAGGCAACGACGGTCAACTGGTGTTTGTGTATGAGAAATCGGTTGGAAACTACCCTCATGTCAGCACGTTGTAGGTGTCGCCACCGGCGCCAATCTTGTGTGAATGCTCTGAAAACCTAATCATTTACATATCACAGCATCTTCTTCCTGTCGGTTAAATTTCGCGTCTGTAGCACATCATCTTCGTGGTGTAGCAATTTTAATGGCCAGTAGTGTACTTTCTCTAAGATCTGATCTTCAACCATGATACTGTCAATATTTGACCATTTGTCCTCTCGCATTCGACGTTCTATACATGTACCCTTTTCAAACCCACACCCTTACAGTTTTAAGTGACACATTGATGCTTCAGAATCAGGAATTGTGACACAAAAAACTATTCGTTTTGATTTGCCATTTACTGTTACTTCCACATAATTTTGCGCACAATCTATTTCCCTGTACTTTTGTTTAGCAGATCCATTCCAAATACAATATCGACATTTAATTTGGACACTACAAAACTTCTTGTTCCAACACCAGATTGGCCTACTTAGGTTCACAATCACATAGGCTTAGTAAAAGTTCCTGCAACACCCTCAATCCTGACTTTCAATACAGGCATGGTTACTACTCCTTTGTTATTAGCAATGTGCTGATAACATTCTACTGAGATTCCTGTAGTGGTACTGCCATTGTCCGCTAGGTCAGTTTTTGAAACATCAATTAATCTCATTTCTATTAATGTTCGATAACGATCCATCATTTCTTCCCCTCTTTAGTCTTGTCTCAGAAACACTCTTCTATTTCTTTGAGCATACAAATAGCTGATACTTCATATTTGCTGGCATCAACTGATTTATCTGGTAGTTTCTTTATTGCCTGGTTTGTCTTAACAGGGTGTAGTTTCTTAGTTGCCTTATCCACCGTCTTCTTTTGTTCCTTGTGACTGCTCTCTTCACATTATAAATAAGTTTGGTTGAGTAACTCCCCTTGATTCAATACGCAGTATCTCTATTACCTTTAGCTTCTTCAGATTTATGCTATTACTGGTTAAAGTTATTACTGCTGTTACGTCCTTCCCACCTGCATCTTTTGCTTTGCTGTGCCCCATTTGATCTCCTCCTCTTCATCCTCCCTCTCCTTTATTTTCTTTATTCTCTTCTTCCTCCTCATTTTACTTTTCCTGTTATAGCCTTTCTTCATCTTTAATAGAACCCTCTTCTGTCCAGAAACCATGTCCTTCACTCTGATTTTCTTCACTTTCTAGCTCACCAATGTCATTATCATCTAATTTTTCTGCACCCATTGGGTCCTCTTCTCCTTTATGATCTTCTGCCTCTCCCAGAAAATCACACTGATCTGCTACTGTGCCGTTTTTCCCCTTTCTTTATCTGCAAAGTTCAATCCCAAGCATTCTTCCTGTATCACATGTCATCAGATGAATCCATCCCTTATTGCTTCACTTGTCACTGCTTCTTCTGTTGTCCTTCCTGCCATACTCATACGTCTGTTCTTCTTCCTCCACTTCATATATAAGTTATGGTTCTCTAAATTGTCAATATTGAAAGAATTTCGATCCCTCGTACCTGTTAGATTCCAAATGATTCCTTTCACACATCACATTGCTGTGGGCGACTTCACTTTTGTCTGTGTCACCGTTAAAATTCAAACAGTTCCCTTTGTGCACTCCATGGCTAAGCATGAAGTCATTCCCAGTCATTTGACTGTTAGATCTCTCTACTTCAAGCACTATCTCATTACCTGTGATATTATTCCTGATGCTTACGTTATCTCTGCAGCTCTCGTTCGACTTGATATTTAGTGTGACAGTATAGAGTGTGACCTGGTAAAGATTGCGTCGACATCGAGACACACCAATGTTGAATTTGTATCTGTCCTGAGACGCCATGACCGGCCTCATTTGAACTCTTCTGTTGGGAGAGTTAATTTGGAGTGGGAACAGCTGCTTGGGTCGGGTGCGGGGCCTCATATTGGTGTGGTTCCTGTTGATTCTCTCAGTAGGTGGGACTATACCAGGCACGGCCTACATCTCAACAGGAAAGGGAAGGGGAAACTGGCTGGGGTAATAGCAGGAAATTTAAGGGGGGGAGGCACTGCCATGAATGGTAAAATACCAGTGGTTACAGGTGTTGGAGCAGCACCTTTTTTAGGATAGGTAACACAGAAAGATGTCAAGTTCTACGAGAGGTCAGGATTGAAACAAATCTTCAGTTTAGCAAAGAAATTAAACAGCACAATTCTAGCACATTGGATCACCAATCACAGCTGTCAATTATAAATTTTCACCAATCACCAGAAATTTTATCTCCACCAAGTTGTATCTCAGTCCTAGGTAATTGCATTGATGAATTAAAGTCACCCAACCCAGTTGACATAATCTGCCTCTCTGAACACCATGTGACCACTGGTATAGGAACTAGGCCTAAGCACAATGAGAAACTCAGACAGGAGAGTACTGCAAATGTTAGAATAAGGAAAGGTTCTCATAAAAGTATAATTAAAAATAATGTAAGTATATTTCATCAAAATATTGGGAATTTAAAGAATAAAATAGATGAGCTTCTGGTTTGTTTAGAAGATTTAGAAGCTGAGGATGAAATAGATATACTATGCCTGTCTGAGCATCACATTGTTACTGATATGGATAAGGTAAATGTAAGTGGATATAAGCTCTCTGCACATGTAATGAGAGAAAATATGGAGAAAGGAGGAGTTGCCATATATGTCAAAAGTTACCAAAATGGTTCAAATGGCTCTGAGCACTATGGGACTCAACATCTTAGGTCATAAGTCCCCTAGAACTTAGAACTACTTAAACCTAACTAACCTAAGGACATCACACACACCCATGCCCGAGGCAGGATTCAAACCTGCGACCGTAGCAGCCCCGCGGTTCTGGACTGCAGCGCCAGAACCGCACGGCCACCGCGGCAGGCTGTCAAAAGTTATCATTGTGCAAAAAGTATAGAAACAAAAAAGTTTTGTGTAGAGAAACATATATAGAAGCATGTGCCTGTGAGCTTAAATTAAATAAAGCCACATTTATAATTGTAACTGTATATAGGTCCCCATCAGGAAATTTTCATCTATTTCTGAAAAATTTGGACTCCTTGTTGTGCTATCTGTCAGACAGGGGGAAGCAAATTATTATTTGTGGGGACTTCAATATAGATTCTCTGAAAGAGGGTAATAGGAAAAATGACCTTGAAGTATTACTCGGTTCTTTCAATTTGACACCCGTTATTGATTTTCCTAATGGGTGGTAAAGGATAGCAGCTCACTGATAGATAACTTCTTTATAGACGAAGATAAGTTTAACCAGATAAATGCTCAGCCTGTTGAGAATGGTCTTTCTGATCATGGTGCACAGCTAGTTACAATATATGACATAGCTCCATTCAGCAATACTAAACAGTCCTCCAAAGTAGTATGTTCAGTCAACGATTTAACAACTGCAAATTTCAGGGAAAGCCTGCAGCAGTTACACTGGGATGAGGTGTACCGTGAACCTGATGCCAATTAAAAATATAATTTATTTCATGACATTTTTGTAAATGCATTTGAAAACTGCTTTCCCAAGAAAATAGTTAAATATACTCGTAAGAAACCTTGTAACAAACCATGGCTTACTAAGGGTATAAAAATATCTTGTAACCGGAAAAGGGAAATGTATCTGACAGTAAGAAAGAGTAGTGACCCAGAAACTATCAAACATTATAAAAACTACTGTGTTATATTAAGAAAAGTTATTAAAAAATCCAGAAGTATGTGTATCATGTCTGAAATCAGCAACTCCGATAGTAAAATTAAAACAATTTGGAATATTATTAAAAGAGAAACAGGTCAACCAAGAGCACAGGAAGACAGTATTACCATCAAATTGAATGAAAACTTTACGAACAAAAAGTCAGAAGTTGAAAATATTTTAATAATCATTTTCTAAATGTTGTGGATATAGTAGGAGCCAGGTGTTCATTTGAAGATGCTAGGCTGTTAATGGAAGAGGCCATACCTATGCAATTTGATACAATTGAAATCTCACCCACTTCTCCCTCTGAAATTAGGAAAATAATAAACTAGCTTAAAAGCAAAAACTCACATGGAATTGATGGCATTTCCAGCAAAATACTAAAAGCTTGTTCTCAACAGATAAGTAAGATTCTCAGCCACCTGTGTAATAGCTCTCTGGAGTAGGGCATTTTCCCTGATAGACTAAAATATGCTATTGTTATACCTTTGCATAAAAAGGGGGATAGATCTGATGTCAACAATTACCGTCCAATCTCCCTTCGAACAGCTTTATCCAAAATTTTTGGGAAAGTAATGTATTCAAGAGTAGCTTCACATATCTGTAAAAATTAAGTACTAACAAAATGTCAGTTTGGTTTCCAGAAAGGTTTTTCAACAGAAAATGCCATATATGCTTTCACCAATCAAATTTTGAATGATCTGAATAACCGAACACCACCCATTGGGATTTTTTGTGATCTCTCAAAGGCTTTTGATTGTGTAAATCATGAAATTCTGCTAGACAAGCTCAAGTATTGTGGCATGAGTGGGACAGTGCACAAATGGTTTAATTCGTACCTAACTGGAAGAGTGCAGAAAGTAGAAATAAGTAGTTCTCATAATATGCAAAGATCAGCACATTCCTCAAACTGGGGAACTATCAAGAATGGGGTTCCACAAGGGTCAGTCTTGGGTCCTTTGTTGTTCTTAATATATATTAATGACTTGCCATTCTATATTCATGAAGAGGCAAAGTTAGTTCTCTTTGCTGATGATACAAGTATAGTAATCACACCTGACAAACAAGAATTAACTGATGAAATTGTCAATACTGTCTTTCAGAAAATTACTAAGTGGTTCCTTGTAAACGGACTCTCACTGAAGTTTGATAAGACACAGTACATACAGTTCCGTACAGTGAATGGTATGATGCCATTAATAAATATAGACCTTAATCAGAAGCATATAGCTAAGGGAGAATATTCCAAATTTTTAGGTGTGTCCATTGATGAGAGATTAAATTGGAAGAAACACATTGATGATCTGCTGAAACGTTTGAGTTCAGCTACTTATGCAATAAGGGTCATTGCAAATTTTGGTGATAAACATCTTAGTAAATTAGCTTACTACGCCTATTTTCACTCATTGCTTTCATGTGGCATCATATTTTGGGGTAATTCATCACTGAGGAATAAAGTATTTATTACACAAAAGCGTGTAATCAGAATAATAGCTGCAGTCCACCCAAGATCATCCTGCAGACATTTATTTAAGGGATATAGAGATATTCACAGTAGCTTCTCAGTATATATACTCTCTTATGAAATTTGTTATTAACAACCAAACCCAATTCAAAAGTAATAGCAGTGTGCATAACTACAATACTAGGAGAAAGGATGATCTTCACTATTCAAGATTAAATCTAACTTTGGCACAGAAAGGGGTGAATTATACTGGCACTAAAGTCTTTGGTCACTTACCAAATAGTATCAAAAGTCTGACAGATAACCAACAAGTATTTAAGAAGAAATTAAAAGAATTTCTGAATGACAACTCCTTCTACTCCATAGAGGAATTTTTAGATATAAATTAAGGAAAAAAAGAAAAAAAATATTTAAAAAAATAAAAAAATGAAAAAATAAAAAAACAAAAATAAAAAGTTGTTATATTAACTTAAGTATGTTGTTAAATTAACTTAATTATGTCATGTATTGGAAAATTTGACTCATTCCACATCATTACGAAATATCGTATTCATGATCCATGGAATTAGTATTAATCTAATCTAATCCAGTGTTGTCCCTTGAAGTGGATGCAGATAACTACTCCTGCCGCACCGATGGTCATTTTTTTGTCTATTGGTCCCTTTAATCGCAGTGTTGTCTTCAAGGCTGATACAAACTTACTAGCCTGACTGCCATCTTGCATTTGTGTAGAGCTTCACATACACATTAGTTTTGTTAATTATTTGTACTTTGTTTTCTCATTCTAACTCCTTCTTCCAATATTTGGTTGCTCCGTTCATAGTTTTCTCTTGCACAGTCACCTCTGCAGAGCCCTCAACATCCTTCATGTAGTTCATACATTGTTCAGGTGCTCTGTTGCTACTGAAGTTAGATTCCACTCTCTTTTGAAACTGCCTTTTTTACCACATGGCCGTCCTTCCACTGGTTCTTGGATTGCTTTTCGTATTTCGTTCACAATTCCGAAATCTATAGCTCGTCATTGATGAACATCTCTGTATGGGAGGATTAATGGCCAATATGCTGAAACATTGCCCATGGTATCATCTCAACTCCATATAAACATTCTCATTACATTAGTCTGAATTTCCCGAAACCATAATTTATGCATAAACTTCTCGAAAATGTGAGACTGATTTTGAACTTTATAAGCCCATTCCTGGCTATCTTCTGTCATCAAGCTGCATCTGCTTTTTCACCTCTCTCAAATGTGCAGGTAAGTTCCTTCGCAGTCCTTGTACAACACCCATATGATGTACCGATCTTCCTTTTCTAAATTTCAGATTACTATATGTTCCCTTTTTACAGTACCACTCAAACTTTTCGTGTAGCATCCCACAATCGCAACGTTCCTTGAACCCTCTAACAATTGTTGGTCCATTTGACTTATTTCTTGTTCTACTGCTGTGGTTCCTTATTGTAGAATTTCTGCTTTGACACTGGTGTTTCCTTGGATTTCTATCAATTCCTTCACTCTGCTGTTTACCAACTTCACTCGTTCAGACTTTTGCTTCTACTTAGAGTGAAACAATGCACATCGTCTTCTCTCTAGCCTGACTGAGAGAGGTGGCTCAGTGGTTAGCACACTGGACTCGCATTTGGGAGGACGACGGTTTTCCATAATTTCCCTAAATCACCTCAGGCAAATTCGGGGATTGTTCCCTTGAAAGGGCGAGGCTGATTTCCTTCCCCATCCTTCCCTAATCCGATGAGGCTGATCACCTCGCTGTTTGGTCCCCTCCCCCAAACCAAACAACCAAATTAATCTGAAAGATCCTTTACAGCCTCCATTTTTTCATCAAGTTCTTGGACTTTTTAGTTTTTTTTCTTCAATTCTGCCTCGACCTCGGTAAAGGCTCCCTCCATTTTAGTTTGCCTTAATTTGCTTCTAGCTTACTTTCCCCTGCCTTCATTTCAGTTTTCAGCATGGGTCGACCCATTTTCATTTCCGTGTCCAGCTTTTCTAACTTGCATTGACCAGCAACTATTTTATTTTCTAACTTACTTTAACTTGTTTGCCTTTTGTCACGCTTGCTTTGACCACTTCTCACGTCTTTCAATTTACTTGTGATATGACAGACCGTGTTTATGAGAGGAATGGGGGGTTTGGTTGGTAGCAGCGTTTGAATGGTTTGCACTATGAAGTGGGGCAGGCTGGGCTTGTGTGTGTGTATGTGTGTGTAGTCCGCTGCTGTACTGGAGTTGGTCCGTTCGCTAACTTGTGTCGGCCCCATTTCCGCACTGACCGCTGCTGTTCGGAGGCTGCGCCATGCAGACAGGACGTCAGCACAGCCGTTGAACGCACGATGGCAGTTAACTGTTGTTTGCGTATGCGCCCAGACAAAGCAAATGGTTAACCATGCAACGAAGGACGATACGTCATATGAAAGAGGGGAGCACCACGATTCTGCCAGTGTGGAGATATTATTTGTAATCATCGTATATAAAAAGATACAGCGTCCAGAATTTTTCTTATAACTGCCAATCAGCAAAAGTATAATAATTTATTTACTAATTAATGTACAATAAAGACTGGGCAATCCAATCGTAGCTCTCAGCAAGGTGCTTCGACTGGAACATATACCGGTATACAGCAAACTTAACTCAGCAGTGAGACACATTTTAATTGGAATTAATTGAAATTGACATAAAATCTACCGCAAAACAAGTATGCATACAGCAAGGTAGTATGCTTTGGCAGAGGTCATAACATACAGTTTACAATCTTGAGTTCTTAAGATTTATTGTATGTTTCTTTTGTTTGTTTATAATTTTTCTACTTTCGTCCATAACTAATTAATTAGCAAAGATATGTAAATTCTGAGTAATGCAATGAAAACAGCAGTAAAAATCCGTTGGGAAAGAGGCGCCAAATTAATAGTCATAATAATATTTTAATGCCACAAAGAGAAAGAATTTTTTTTATTTGAGCATTGCAACGGAGTTTGTAAGTATTCAACTTTAATTATTGGGGAACTATTACATGTACAATTTAATATATCATTTTAGACTACATTTAAACGTGCAGCTACTGATGTACTCAATTCATTCATAAGTATTCTGTATCAAAAGATGTGAGTGAGGTTGGTGAAACTGCGAACCTCATTAAGTGACGTACATGGGAATTTAGCAGAGGGACCAAGCCTATATAAGGGGGGCAGAGTTCGGAACGACTTGGATGGGGCTGGACCTGTGTTGGTCGGCGAGTGTTCTGTGTGAGCTAGACGAGGCAACCTCTACATCAGGCTGAGTTGTGGTTCCAGCCACACACGCTTTATGAATATAAAATGTCTTACAGGTAGTCCAGTAGATGGACTTACAAAACTCAGGAGATAGATGTCTGATAATTTTCTGCCAAGTGAACATCTGCACTTGTGATTCTCTTGTATGTTGGTTTCGGACTCTGTTTACGAAGACTTAACTTGAACTCGTCTCAGTTTTACCTGCAAGGGACTCTGATGATTTTTAGCACAAATCAGCACTTAAAATTTAGCATTGTGTGTTAGTTTGACTCTAATTAGGTGCGAGTCAGTCTGCGGTTTATTCTCCTTTAATGATTAGCAGTGCACATACACTGCGGCGGCGCGGTTCTTTCCGTCCCTTTACGACAGACCTGCACCTACCTGTGAACCTTCTCTCAGCAGATCATCAGTAGGAAAGCCGAGTGAAACCTACTGCACTTCGACGTGAACCAGGCTGCAATTAAAGTCATTAATCTACGTTTCGGGAGAAACACGAAATGAAAGGTTGGAAATTTTGTCCTCAATTAATATATTCTGAAACTTAGGTGAACAAGTATCATTGCCAAGCCCGTGCTAGTCTTAACACAGTCACTCACAATCCCTTTCACTCACGTTAGCAACTTTATGGTGTTGCATTTCCCGAAAACGTAATAGCTACAAAAATACTGATTGTTTTTGATTGAGAATGCTCGCCAAATATTAAGTCTGTCGGTACCAAATGCAGTCACAGTTTTAAACCACCTACCTGCTCAATACGCCACACGGAATATATGTCTTTTCTCGTCACAAAATTCATTTAAAAATTCCGAAATTTCTACACACACATCGGAATAATTATGCCGTCACTTTCCAACACTTTTGATGTATGAAACACTGCTAGATCCGGCAACTTATCATTTCCATCGGAACTACTACTGCACACGTCCGATCTATTTCATGGCTAGGCTTTGACTCCTCTCTAGAATACTCTAAGTCTTTTCTACCAGCAGAGAAAGGCGCGCGAAGGATATTGCTTTACCATTGGTCAGTTTACTTAACAGCCAATAGCAAAACAACATTCTCCCGCATCAGTCCGCGCTTTTCATCCATAACCAATCGCAAAATAGTAAACCTAACGACCGCACTTTTTACCGACGTAATTATGTAATATGCTGAAGTTTTGCTTATGCATAAAGTTATTTACTATTGTTATTTATACCCAAATTAACTTTCCCTTTACCATAAACTTACTTTACAAATCTATTCTACAAAAATCCCCTTTGTCCACATCCATACTTCTTCGAAATGTTTCCACACAAAACCTGCTACATAACTCTTTAAACAATTATCTACATATTAACATTAATCCTCACTCACGCATCATTCATACTGCTAAAACACATTTATAACATTTTACATACACAAAAAGACATAATAACACTTTATGAAAATACTAGAACAGTTTATGAAAAACATTCCGTTACTTTAGTGCACTCTAATGGGCACAATCGAAACTAAAATCACAGTCCCCCTATCCAATATTGTCCTCTATCGGCTGATACATAAACTACGTGCGCGTCCAGTCTCGCGTCACCATCTGTCACTATCCAGTTCTGAGACACATCTTCCACTTAACCGCCTCCAAGGCAGGATCGTTACACGGCGCTACGCCTCAACAGTGCTGGAAAAAAAAATTGTGTACCCTTTCAGAGGTTTCCAGTTCTTTCAGGATTTAGTATTGCAACAGCGCATAAGGAGTACATGAAATGATTACATTCACAGGTCAACAGCACAAGCGGTTGTGGGGTACCAGGTATCGACACATGCTGAAAAACCCATATTCGCAAGAGCTCTAGCCTTCACAGGCAGCAATGCGGGCACTAACTCCGGCATCCAGTCCAGCGTACAGATGACGAATACTGTCATGGGAGACGTTAAGCCACGCCTGCTCGACCTGTTCATTTATTTCTGTAAGAGTTGTTGGCTAACGAGTCACACGAATCACTCCTCGTCCCATCATATCCCACACATGCTCGACTGGAGACAAGTCCGGAGATCGTGTTGGCCAGGAAAGTTGCTGCACATCTTGCAGAGCACATTGAGTTTCACGGGAAGTGTGTGGGCGAGCATACCCATACACCATAAGGCCTGGGGTAAGGCCAGTGTGTCTTGGACCAACACAGTCTAAGAGACAACGCTCGTCAGGTCTGCGTCGTACGCGCAAACGGCCATTACTTGCATGCAGGCAGAATCTGATTCCCTCGCTGAAGACCACGGCGGTCTATTCCATTTTCCATGTGTTCCTTGGACGGTACCAATCAAGCCGCGCAGGTCGATGCTGTGGCATGAGTGTAAGATAGGCTAGAGGTGTGCGTGTCCGTATTACCACTGCTAATCACCAATTCATAACAGTTCGTGTTGATATTATCTCTGCTGTGGTAGCTGTAGGATCTGCCACTGGTGTCCTTACAATACGACGATCCTGGCTAGCGTCTGCACTGCGTGGACATCCAGAACTTCGTCTATGGGTATGAGAATGTTCACGTGACAATTTATACCAGCATCGTTGCATACCTTACGCAGCACGTCCAACTTGTTTGGCAGTTCTCCGAAAGGACCATCACATCACTCGACAGGCCACAATTTCACCCGTTCTTAATTCGCTCAGTTGGCTGCAGGAAGCACGAGTGCGTCTCCGTGGCATGCTTGCCTCATTGCTTCACACGTTCGCACCACGCTGAGTCTTCTGGCTGTGAGCGTTTCCTATTAAACAATAGACAGATGGCGCTCTGATAGGTACGCCCCTACTCTATCTGTTACCGGGCGATGTTGAAACCGATATCAGTACATCTACTATTCCTTTGGTGGCATATACCGTCATCGGATCAAAATCGACGCAGTCTTTTCGGGTGTACTAGTTTTTTGAGCAAGCAGTAAAGGAAACAAAAGAAAAATTCGGAGTAGGTATTAAAGTCCATGGAGAAGAAATAAAAACGTTGAGGTTCGCTGATGACATTGTAATTCTGTCAGATACAGCAAAGGACTTGGAAGAGCTGTTGAACGGAATGGACAGTGTCTCGCAAGGAGGATATAAGATGAACATCAACAAAAGCAAAACGAGGATAATGGAATGTAGTCGAATTAAGTCGGGTGATGCTGAGGGAATTCGATTAGGAAATGAGACACTTAAAGTAGTAAAGGAGTTCTGCTATTTGGGGAGTAAAATAACAGATGATGGTCGAAGTAGAGAGGATATAAAATGTAGACTGGCAATGGCAAGGAAAGCGTTTCTGAAGAAGAGAAATTTGTTAACATCGAGTATAGATTTAAGTGTCAGGAAGTCGTTTCTGAAAGTATTTGTATGGAGTGTAGCCATGTATGGAAGTGAAACATGGACGATAAATAGTTTGGACAAGAAGAGAATAGAAGCTTTCGAAATGTGGTGCTACAGAAGAATGCTGAAAATTAGATGGGTAGATCACATAACTAATGAGGAGGTATTGAATACAATTGGGGAGGAGTTTGTGGCACAACTTGACAAGAAGGAGGGACCGGTTGGTAGGACATGTTGTGAGGCATCAAGGGATCACAAATTTAGCATTGTAGGGCAGCGTGGAGGGTAAGAATCGTAGAGGGAGACCAAGAGATGAATACACTAAGCAGATTCAGAAGGATGTAGGTTGCAGTAAGTACTGGGAGATGAAGAAGCTTGCACAGGATAGAGTAGCATGGAGAGCTGCATCAAACCAGTCTCAGGACTGAAGCCAACAACAACAACAACAACAACAGTTTTTTCCGGCAGTGTAGTTAATGTTTTCAACCAGTTTTTCAATTCATTAAGTTTTATGTAGCGAGCTTACCTGCTCTTATATTGGGGGCTCAAGTCGCATTAATCACTTAGTGAAGTAGTTGGCTACACCAGTCCGTGAGTTTATGTGAACATTTTAAAGATAATAAACTTTCATTTGTAAAAACTGAAACATTGTAGTTTCAGGTAGTCATTTCACGTAATTTGCACCTGGGTAATACCCAGTGATTAATTGTCTTAAAAAATGGCTCTGAGCGCGCTACGGGACTTAACTTCTGAGGTCATCAGTCCCCTAGAACTTAGAACTACTTAATCCTAAATAACCTAAGGACATCACACTTATTCATGCCCGAGGCAGGATTCGAACCTGCGACCGTAGCTATCGCGCGGTTCCAGACTGTAGCGCCTAGAACCGCTCGTCCACTCCGGCCGGCAACTCGCTTACAAAAAATGGTTCAAATGGCTCTGAGCACTATGGGACTCAACTGCTGAGGTCATTAGTCCCCTAGAACTTAGAACTAGTTAAACCTACCTAACCTAAGGACATCACAAACATCCATGCCCGAGGCAGGATTCGAACCTGCGACCGTAGTGGTCTTGCGGTTCCAGACTGCAGCGCCTTTAACCGCACGGCCACTTCGGCCGGCTAACTCGCTTACAGGTTAATAGCATCAGAAGCATTTTTTTTAATTACTTCAGTTACTAATGCGCATGGGAAAGGGAAGCTAAATTTATCATTTCCAGTGAGTCATGTTATTTTACGTACAATCCAACACCAATACTTTTCCCTGTGCCGTCGCATACCCAGTAACTAACCCAACACAATATTTGTGTTTATTGTTCCCATTGGGCCTGCATTTAGTGTAATATTGTTACTGATGATTAGATTTCTGCTTCAGTCGATCCTCTTGTCTCCGTTTCTTCTTGAACAGCATTGTCTCTGACCACCTGTTTCTTTGTTTCATCTACTCAGGCCACCTAACTCCCTTTATTTTAGCCTGTGCACCGGTAAGCATAAACTCCCGCTTAATCATTACCTCATAACAAAACAATGCTGAGTTGGTTTAAACAGCAGTTGTTTGTTATGACAACTCAGCGTCTGCACCATGGACGTCAAATAAAATAATGATGAATGAACGACTACTCCTTTATCAAATAAATAAAGCTCTGTATTACATCGATACTATATTTACTGACATTTCTGCTCTTTTCTTGTACCAGCTACTGCCTATTTCGCTGAAGCTATTTCAATGTACTCTTTACTATGCCTGGAGTAGACGTTGCGCTCTACACTATGCAACTGCCACCACAATGTATTTTAACTAAAGTTAAATGGAGTATGGTTTCTTCATAACTCATTTGAAAGCCTATAAAACATCGTTACCACCCGTCGATCTACACGAGAACACCATACATTGATAAACAAAATTCTCCGACAGTCCACTGTCTCACATTTTCTACGTGAGCAACCCACGTATGAACACACAACAGTCATAAAAGTAGAATAATTATAAGGTACTAGTATATTCAGTTTATATGAGTATATTTTATTTACTAATTAGTGACTGAACTTAATGCATTAACGTCACATAAGAATTTCTATTATGTATAGATTTCTTATTATCTCGTACCCTCTGTGGCCGGCCTGAGTTAGTACAACGTCGAAGCTAAGTCACAAATCACTAGCGGTACTAATTACTCTCTAATCTAAATCTGTGATGCAAAACGTACAGGGCGGTCAGAAATACACTACTGGCCATTAAAATTGCTACACCACGAATATGACGTGATACAGAAGCGAAATTTAACGGACAGGAAGAAGATGCTGTGATATGCAAATGATTAGCTTTTCTTAGCATTCACACAAGGTAGGCGCCGGTGGCGACACCTACAACGGGCTGACATGAGGAAAGATTCCAACCGATTTCTCATACACGAACAGCAGTTGACCGTCGTTGCCTGGTGAAACGGTGTTGTGATGCCTCGTGTAAGGAGGAGAAATGCGTACCATCACGTTTCCGACTTTGATAAAGGTCGGATTGTAGCCTATCGCGTTTGCGGTTTATCGTATCACGACATTGCTGCTCGCGTTGGTCGAGATCCAATTACTGTTAGCAGAAAATGGAATCGGTGAGTTCAGGAGGGTAATACGGAACGCCGTGCTGGATCCCAAAGGCCTCGTATCACTAGCAGTCGAGATGACAAGCATCTTATCCGCATGGCTGTAACGGATAGTGCAGCCACGTCTCGATCCCTGAGTTAACAGATGGAGACGTTTGCAAGACGACAACCATCTGCACGAACAGTTCGACGACGTTTGCAGCAGCATGGACTATCAGCTCGGAGACCATGGTGCGGTTACCCTTGACGCTGCATCACAGACAGGAGCGCCTGCGATGGTGTACTCAGCGACACGGCAAACCTGGGTGCACGAATTGCAAAACGTCATTTTTTCGGATGAATCCAGGTTCTGTTTGCAGCATCATGATGGTCGCATCCGTGTTTGGCGACATCGCGGTGAACGCACATTGCAAGCGTGTATTCGTCATCGCCAACACTGGCGTATCACCCGGCATGATGGTATAGGGTGGCATTGGTTACACGTCTCGGTCACCTCTTGTTCTTGTTGAACAGTGGACGTTACATTTCAGATGTGTTACGACCCGTGGCTCTGCCCTTCATTCGATCCCTGCGAAACCCTACATTTCAGCAGGATGATGCATGACCGAATGTTGCAGGTCCTCACGGGCCTTTCTGGAAACAGAAAATGTTCGACTTCTGCCCTTTCCAGCACATTTTCCAGATCTCTCACCAACTGAAAACGTCTGGTCAATGGTGGCCGAGCAACTGGCTCGTCACAATACGCCAGTCACTACTCTTGATGAACTGTGGTATCGTGTTGAAGCTGCATGGGCAGCCATCCAAGCTCTGTTTGACTCAATGCCCAGGCGTATCTAGGCCGTTATCACGGCCAGAGGTGGTTGTTCTGGGTACTGATTTCTCAGCATCTATGCGCCCAAATTGCGTGGAAATGTAATCACATGTCAGTTCTAGTATAATATATTTGTCCAATGAATACCCGTTTATCATCTGCATTTTTTCTTGGTGTAGCAATTTTAATGGCCAGTAGTGTAGTTTGTAAAGCTTGCAAGGGCGTTGCAGGATTGGTTATGCTGAGAAATAGTGGTTAAGAGCAAATTCGATACGTTTCACCGTTCCCTAACTGATCAGCAATAAAATTAGCTGACGAAGCTGTTGCGGCCGCCCGATGCAATTAGTGTCAGCTGCCATAGCGTAGGTGGCAGCACACGAGACTGTTCAGCGTTTGGCTCGGGTTCGATCCTTACTGCCGTCCCGTGTCCGATATTTATATAGCTCTCTTGTTCGGTTTTAGGAAACCAAATGAAGAACATATTAGTGGACTCCGTCTCCGGCAGTGCAATTGAATTTTTATGCACAACTGGCTGATTGGTTAACTTCAGTGCTAGTGAACTCGGAAACAGCGCAATGTATCGATTTCTTTTTTCTTAGTAATTTTTCCTCAGCACTACCCAGCCTGCAATACCCTTCAAGCTTTCGAGGCTGTTTCTGACTATTCTATATAATCTCTCTTCAAACATTCTCATGAACAACATGGATTTAACTGGTGGAAAATGCTGATTCATGAGAAAATATTACAGTCTACCAGCCATGATAAATCCTCGTTGGGGTCTTCAGACTGAAGTCTGGTTTGCTGCAGCTCTCAATACCAGTCTGTCCCATGTAAGACTCTTCATGTCTGAGTACCACAGCAACATACGTTCATTTGAACTTGCTTATTGTAGTCACCCTTTATCTCCCTCTGCAATTTTTTGCCGCCCACCTTCAGTCCAGTACCAAGGTGATATTTGATTCAGTGTACAGATTAAGTAACATCGGTGACAGGCTATCATATGCAGCAGGACAGTTTTGGTTAACTGTAAGTAACAAATTTCAAAAGTTTTTTCTTTAAAGTAAATTTCCCGAAAACTAAAATTTTCGGTACATATGCCCCATTATATCAGAAACTATCATAGAAAAATGAATGAAATTTTCAGAGACTCTGCATAACATAAAAAACCACCTCTGGTACTACATTCATTAATATTCCCCCATTAGGAAGTTCACAAAAAAATATTTTCTGCAGAAAAAACTTAATATTTTTGTTAATAAATTAAAAAAAGTATTTCTGAAAAACTATAAAATGGATAAAGTAGATTTTAGTACAGTTGACTCTATTAGCATCATGTAACATACAGTAAAAATATTAAGGTCCTGCCTCAAATAGTTTTTTTCAGAAATGGGTCAGATACTTGCCTAAATTAACATGGGTTAGATAGACAGGGTGTGGTCCCCGCTTAAGACAACCCTAAATGCGGAAAGATATAAATACATTTTACATCTTTATGTACTGCACACAGTAGAGCAACAGTTCGGCGACGATTATATCAGCATGACAATGGACCCTGGTATAAAGCAGCATCTTTGAGGCAATGCTCTGTGGATAACAAAACTCCTGAAATGGTCTCATCCGCCCAGATCCCCGTCCTGAAGGCTGTGGAACACTTTTGGGATGCTTTAGAATGTCGTCTACACTCTAGGCCAAGCATCTAAAATCACTCCCTTTGCTGATTCTGGTCCCTTAGGGAAAATGGGCTGCCTTTCCTCCACAGACTATGAGATACCACATAGAAAGTTCAAGCTGTCACAAATATCCACTAGTAGGAGATCAGAAGTTGTATTTCTTATGACTAAGAACACCACGATCATCATGAAATCAGTTGAGACAAGTGAATTAATTGAACCTCAAAACATTTGTATGCAATAGAAAATGACACAGAAAAGTAAATTTAGCTCATTAGCAATTAATGAACACAAATGGAAAATATGTGCAGATTTCGAGGTAATTGCTATGGTACTGGGAATGCAACAATGCTACACAAAGTATGCCTGTTTTCTTTGCGAGTGGGATAGTCGAGACCGAAATTCTCACTACGTGAAAAAGAAATAGCCTAGGCGAAAATGGAAAGTTGGCGAAAAGAATGTACAACGTGAAAGTCTGGTAGCTCCTGAATATATACTACTTCCACCGCTTCACATCAAACTTGGCCTGATGAAACAACTCGTGAAGGCCATGGATCCAACAGGCTGTGGGTTTGCATATCTAGCTACCAAATTCCCCCGTCTTTCAGCTGCAAAAATAAAGGAAGGTGTATTCCTCGGAAGAAGAAGAGCTACTAACTACAAAGCAATGGTGAAGGATATGATCAAAGGATATCAGGATTTGGGGTGCAATATGTCTTTGAAGGTACATATGATGGACTCTCATCTGGACTACTTCACAGAGAGTTGTAGTGACGTATCGGATGAACATGGGCAAAGATTCCATAAAGACACTTCTTCCATAGAAAGGTGCTATGAAGGGAAGTGGGTACCTTCTATGTTAGCAGATTATTGCTGGAATATCATTCGAGAGAAGAAAGATTCACAATACAAGAGAAAAAAGTGATGTGCATTGCAAGGCAGTGGCTCATTGTTTGTCAATTTTCTGTAATTTCTCATGTCAAATAAATGCTTCAAAGTGTATACACAAAGGTTACTGTGTTATATGTTAGATCCCACCCTCCATTAATGTGATGAACTTATAACATCATAAAGATATGCATTTGTTTGTCGAATTTCACCTCACGTTTGCTGCACTATATCAGAAACTGAAAAGAGAAATAAAATTGCGATTACTCATAAACTATCCCTGACAGAAAAAAACTAAAAACAGTTTTCAATTCAGTACTCAAAATACAACTAGGATCACAATAATTTTTATCAGAAATAGAAAAAAAGGTTTTTTTTGTAGAACAGTGTTATTGGTTTAGTTATTGGTTTTAGTTGGTTTAGCTTAGTTCCTTTCATCTTTAATCTCCTGAAAACCAGGAAAATATAATTATTTCGTGTTAAATACCACAGGAGAGCACTAGATGTATTCCACAACAGCGATCTCGCTGAAATTCCTCATCGTTATCTGCTCCACCTGAAATCTCTAAAGCCTTTACTCGCTAAGCAGGTCGTTCGGCACAAATGTGTGCTATGCTGTTTGATGAGTCTGCATGACAGGTCCAACAATTTAGCAAGTTCAAGTTTAATAATTCGGAGATAATCTCTCGACGAATTCTGACGGTGGAAAATGCAGGTTCGCTCTATCGTGTGTGTGTGTGTGTGTGTGTGTGTGTGTGTGTGTGTGTGTATGTGTTTCTAACGGACCAAACTGCTGAGGTCATCGGTCCCTAGACTTACACACAACCTAAACTATTTTAAACTAACTTACACTAAGGACAACACCCACACCCATGCCCGAGGGAGGACTTGAACCTCCGGCGGGAGGGGCCCCGCAATCCGTGTCATGGCGCCTCTAACCGCGCGGCCACTCAGTTGCACTATCATTCCAGACTTCACCTCCGAGCGATCTACGTCTCGTAATAACTGTACCGTGATAATTAATTTCGGTATGGATATATACACACCTTGAATACTTTATGTTAGTTATTGGATTTTATTTTGTGCAAAAAACTATTTGAACTTTTACTATATACCGTAATGGCGTCTCATAACAATACAATCTCTCTCCCCCTCTCACACGTCCAATCTCTCCATCCCCTTCACAAAGAGTCCGTAAAACAAAACCTTTGGCTCGGTAAGACACAGAGATGCGTTCGTAGCACGGAACGTCCGTTTTGCATATATTCATACACCATAGTTGGTTGCCAATTCGAATTTCATCCCTCGCCACTTTCAGGTCCGTCAAATGCACAGGACTAAACCCAGTAGATGGCCATACTCTTTGACAGTACAACTACCTAACGCAGAGATCGATTCCTCAGATGACGATATGTACTTGCAGTTTCGTCCATCAAGCGCTCTGTGTCTCCACCTACATGTTGTTGCATGGCAGTTTTTCCCCAGAACTGTCGAGCAACATATTTCATGACATAATATCCTCATCCCCTTGCTCAATGTAGTTGCACTCTTACGTTGCTTCATAACTGCAGACACTATTCAGTACTTCCAGTGACTGCTCGGCTTATTGCCGATTTTCCAACATTTTCTTTTATGGTGAGGACTTGGAATTTTCCGTAGAGTTGAAACCGCCCTAGCTGGCTAGGAAAAGACAAGTTATTTAAAGGAATAGGAAGAGGCTTCACAAAGTTGTAGGGCTGAACACTGAGTCCCAGCGCAGATAGCAGGGGTGGAATGCGCTTCACCCATCCCCCACATTCCAGGTGACCTGAAACCTCTCAAAAAAACTGTACTGTTTGAATAATCCTTTTGGAAAGATAAAAATGTAGGTATGCGGTAAGATTTCAGAGACACAGCAATGTGAGTAACACTTTGCCTCAGTAGCCGCACTATGGAAGAATGTTTGGTTTAAGCTTTTAGAAACAGACTTCCTCATTAGTTCATAGTATTATTTTCAGTAGAACACGAAATTTTACGTGCACGTCTATGTCTAAGATATTCTATTTGTCAGCTTCGGAATCGTACTGTGGAGTGGGAATGTTTCGTAGCCTCTGCCCCACTCCACATCACTGGTTAATAACAACGAAATTTTCAGGAGTACAAGTTCGTTCAACATTTTATATAACTATTACTGGACAGAACCTACAATGAATGATCCAACTGGCTGTCTATATTCTTCCTCTGGTATAAAGAGCCAAGTTTCATAGTTTTAAGTTTAGAGGACACTTGCTGCTCAGGCAAGGAAGAGTAGTCGCTTGCCACTGGATGCTTGAAGAGAACACTTGTGGGTCAATGGTGGAAGGGTACAGACTTACTGCCAGATGAACCTTGCGGTCCTAGGCCAAGATGACTTCGCTTTAACGATGTGTATAGAGGGCGGGCTGAACTAAGAATCTCCAGCCACTACTGCAGCTTCTGACTTCCGCATTCATGCTGCACGAGTGTGGCAGGAACGGGCACTGCACTGCAATCACCAATTCCATAGGTGTGCAATGTTAGTTAACCTCCTTCAGGAGCCAGCTGCACAGTTTTAACATCTCGCAGCCAAATATTTGCTTTTATCATGTGCTTTGGTGATCTTAATGATATTCGTAAACATTTTCCTCTGTTCATTCTTTAACAATTAACCACTCTTGCTGTCATTTATTCTCATGATCGTGCCTCCACCGCACTCACCCATCTATGTCAAGGTTACATTTTTCAGTGTAGTTCTTTGTCAAGTTGGTAAATCTTCGTTCAGTTATATCAGCGGGTAATTCACATGTTGATTGTTTATGACGACAAGTCTGATGGTTATAGCTACCACCTGTTTGTGACACACATAGATGATCCCTCCTCTCGTTAACATACCAATGAGCGTGGTTTGGTAACCATGTTTCAGCTTGACTGGACCACTCCTATTAATTATCATTTCAGTAATACGTTTCCAATTCCAAGACACTATTATTTTCTTAAAACTAATTTGCATTGTCCTATAGAGTACTTCCCTTCTCCGTAGCTCACCAGAGATTGGACTACAGCACTCTACAGGAAAGCTAGACAGCACAATTGACACCCCACAATCCCACAATATTTCCAACAACAAGTATGGTATACATTTCTCCGGTCTTAATACACTGATGGAAAAAATTGCAACACAAAAAAAAATAATGTAGAGTAACGAATTTTCTGGAGTCCATTTGTCTAGGTAACATAGATAAGCGATTGCAGATGCGAAAACCTTGTACATTAATAACTTGTGTAACTGACAGAATGTTAAATGCAAGCATGCATTCCATTAGAACGTTCTAAATGGGGTACTAGCAGTAATAGGCAGCCGGGGTGGCTCACTAGTGGGATAATGATATCATTTAGAACAAAGCGGGAATTATGTCAAAATGTTAGAAGTAGTCACAATCAAGCTACAGTAACCCATTAAAAACAGTATTGTAAGGTGCTTAAAATGTTATTAGGAAGGCAAAGAGTATGTGGTACGCAAATAGAATAGCTAATTCACAGAATAAAATTAAAACCATATGGTCAGTTGTGATGGAAGTGTCCGGTCAGCAGCACAAGGTCGACGATGTGAAGTCAGTTCGCAGTAAAAATATTTCTGTTACTGATAAATCAGATATATGTACAGTATTTAACAATCATTTTCTGAGCACTGCTGGTGAATTAAATGAAAATTTAGCTTCTAAGTGAATCATATAACTCTTTTGGCAAACACCTTCCGAGATTGACATCTGAAATACTCGTCTGTGATACAGACAAAGGGCAGATTAAGTCAATAATTAAGTCACTGAAGACTAAGGGCTCTCATGGTTATGGTGGAGTGCCTAGCAGAATATTAAAGTACTGTGCTGCACATGTTAGCCCTGCATTCAGCAATATTTGTAATTTTCCCTTTAGGAATGGTCAGTTTCCTGAACGATTAAATTACTCACTAGTAAAGCCACTTTATAAAAAGGGAGTAATGGATAATATAGGCAATTTTAGACCTATTTCTATGCCATCAGTATTTGCTAAAGTTATTGAAAATGATGTGTATGTAAGGATAATCGATCATTTTATATCACACGATTTGCTGTCAAATGTACACTTTGGCTTTAGAGGTGGCTTAACAACTGAAAATACCATATTCTCTTTTCTCTGTAAGGTACTGGATGGGTTAAACAAAAGGTTTCGAACGCTAGGCACATTTTTTTATTTAACTAAGGCGTTTGATTGTGTTAATCACAAAATTTTGCTCCAGAAGTTGGACCATTACAGAATACGAGGAGTAGCTCACAGTTGGTTCACCTATTACCTTAGCAACAGACAGCAAACGGTCATTATTCACAGTGTTGAGAATGTCTGTGATGTAGGGTCCAGGTGGGGTATGGTCAAGTGGGGGGTGCCCCAGGGATCTGTGTTGGGGCCACTCCTGTTCCTTATTTACATAAATGATATGCCCTCTAGTATTATGGGTAACTCTAAAATATTTCTGTTTGCTGATGACACTACCTTGGTAGTAAAGGATGTTGTGTGCAACACTGGCTCGCTTTCAAACAGTGCAGTTCATGACATAAGTTCATGGCATGGCTTGTAGAAAATCTTGTTTCTAACACACAATTCAACAAAACCTCACGTTTTAATTTCACAGAATGGGCATATGATTAGTGAAACTGAACAGTTCAGATTTCTAGGTGTTCAATTAGATAGTAAACTGTCGTGGAAAGCCCACGTTCAGGATCTTGTTCACAGACTTAATGCTGCCATTTTTACTACTCAAACAGGATCTGAAGTGAGTGATCGTTCGACATGAAAATTAGTCTACTTTGCTTATTTTCACTCGCTTATGTCATATGGTATTATATTTTGGGGTAACTCTTCCCCTTCTAAAATGATATTTGTGGTTCAGTAACGGGCGGCTCGGGCAATAAGTGGTGTAAGTCCACGAACCTCTAGTCAACCCCTATTCACGAGTCTGGTATTTTGACATTGGCCTCTCAATAAATATATTCCTTACCGTCATTTCTTCTTACCAGTATTAGCTTATTCCCAAGAATAATCAACTTTCACTCAGTTAATACTCGGCAGATATAGAACCTGCATTTGGATCGGTCTTCCTTAACTCTTGTGCAGAAAGGTGTGCAGTATACTGCTGCATCCATTTTCAATAAGCTACCACTCGAATTCAAAAATCTTAGCAGTAATCCACGCGCTTTCAAACTGAAACTGAAGAGTTTCCTCATGGCTCACTCCTTCCATTCTGTCGAGGAGTTCCTTGAAAAAGTAAGATGATTCTTGTTGTGTTGATTTTGTTTACTTAAACTTATGAATTGACTTTTTCGGGTCCATAAACATTTATTTTTATCTGTTATTACTTTTATTTTGTAATTTCATGTAGTGACACGTTCCGTGACCTTGGAGATTTGCTCCTCAATTTGGTAATGTAATGTGTAAATGAAATAAATAATGTAATGTGTAAATGTAATGTGTAAATGAAATAAATAACAAACGTGCATGCATTATGTTGTACAGATGCCAAATGTCAGTTTGTGGGATGGAGATCATGCCTGTTGCACTTGGTCAGTCAATGCAGGGACAGTTAATGTTGTTTGTGGATGATGCTGGAGTTGTCATCTGATGATGTCCCGTAAGTGCTCGACTGGATACAGGTCTTGGGATCATGCAGGCCAATGCAACATGTCGACACTCTGTACGGCATGTTTGGTTACAACAACAGTATGTGAGCGAGTGTTATCCTGTCGGAAAACATCCCCTGGACTGCTGTTCATGAACGGCAGCACAACACCTGGAATCATCAAAATGCCTTACAAATTTGCAGTCAGGGTGCTTGCGAATGCCCCGGAGTGCTCATGCTGTCATATGAAATCGCAGTCCAGTCCTCTCCACGCATAGGTCCAGTGTGTCCAGCAAACAGACAAGTTGGCTGCAGGTTCTCAACTGGCCTCCTCCTAACCAAAACAAGGCTATCAATGGCACCGAGGCAAAACCAGCTTTCATTGGGTACCACAACAGACCTCCACCCTGCCCTCCAACGAGTTGTTGCTTGAGACCACTGAAGTCGCAAATCGCTAAAACGGGCGCCTGGCTCAGAGTTTTTCTTGAATTAATCAATTTGTTACAGTTCATTCTGCCACTGTGATGCCAACTGCTGCTAAAACTGCTGCTGCAGGCGCAGTACAATGTGCCAGACCCATACACCTAACACGGTGGTCTTCCCTCCCGGTAGTGCCACATGGATGTCTGCAGCCCAATATTCTTGTGACCCTACATTCTCGTGACCAGCTGCCAGCAATTACACACAGTGGCTACGTTCCTGACCAGTCTTCCTGCAATATCGCCGAAGCAACAGCTAGTTCCTCGCAGCGCTATTACGTGACCTAGTTCAAACTCAGTGAGCCTGTTGATAATAGCGTCTCTCATCTTAAAGGCATTCTTGACTAAAACTGACTCACCACATCCAATGTCAAAAGTTACTAACGCTCACTTCCATTACAATGTGTATTTAAAGCAAACCTGTTCTGCATCCGCATAGCGGCGCTACTAGCGCCACTTTTATGTGACTGGCGCAAAAACTGAACAGACATCACGTTTCAGACGAAGGAATACATCTACCAGCTTTTGTTTATTTCGCACAACTACTTCTTGGGGTTACAGTTTTTATTCCAAGCGCATAGATCCAATACGTGACATAACGCCGATAGCTGTAATTTCTTACAGCAATCCCAAAGATTTGCCTTCTGTCTAATGCTTCTCCATTCTATTCATATAAGGTTTACCATGTGTTCAAAGCTGAATGTTTGAATGCTCAATTTATTTCCCAGTATTCCTACTGTCGACAGTCCATTCTGATATAGTGCTATGTTCAAAGTGAGTCTCAAACTTGCTTCGCAAGCCAAGGCTAATGTTTTATACAATTATATCTCTGTAGTTGAAGGCCTTTATTGTAAGCATCATGTCATTTCCAACAGATGTGCGTTGTCTTTCACTTCTGTGATGTCAATCAGTTGATGGTCCGCCCCCCACATTGAGTTTCGCCTTTTTCTTTGCCCTGTTAAACACTGAATTGAACTGAACTGTGTACCAAGAAGACTGTCCATCCTGTTCAAAAGTTGTGCCATTATCTTTCCTTTCCTTGCTCTCAGCAAAATGGTGTTTCATTACCATTACCGGTGCTTTTCCTTCCTCTCAAGATTTGCTCTAATAAACACTCATAAACAGCTGACTTGGAGACAAATGGTCATCAGTCCCCTAGAACTTAGAACTATTTAAACCTAACTAACCTATGGACATCACACACATTCATGACCCAGGCAGGATTCGAACCTGCGACCGTAGCGGTCGCGCGGTTCCAGACTGAAGCCCCTAGAACCGGTCGACCACACCGGCCGGCCCACATGGAGACAGCAGCTCTATTTCATAGTGTTTCTGTCACAAAAAAGTTTAGTTAATGATGTTCCTGGGGTGTTTTTAGCCCTTGTGCCTACACTTCACGTGATTCTCTACCAAAGGACATAAACACATTTGACTGCAGCCACGCCATTGGTAGTATATACCACACATCTCCTCCATCAGTTCCACACGAACTTGTTCGTTGGTGATCTCTTTCATGTGTGTGCATTTTGTCCAAGATCCCCACTCACAGTTGGAAATGTAAGTAGCATACACAGGATATTCGAAACACTAACATACTTTATGCATATTTTCTGCATTAATACTATCCCATTGATGTTCTTTGCTGAAATCCTTGGTCTATTAAATTCTTACCTGTGAACAATACACTTAGGTGAGAGAAGTCACAAGATAATATATGCACATATACAGGTGGCGGTAGCATCGTGTACACGAGGTATAAAAGGGCAGCGCATTGTCATTTGTACTCAGGTGATTCACGTGAAAAGGTTTCCGAAGGGATTATGGCCACATGGCGGGAATAAACAGACTTCGAACGCGATATGGTAACTGCAGCCATATGCATGGGGCATCTCCTTTCGATAAACGTTAGGGAATTCAACATTCTGACATCAAGTATGAAGTGTGTGCTGAGAGTACCAAATTACAGGTATTACCTCTCACACGAACAATGCAGTGGCCGACGGCCTTCACTTAATCACCGACAGCAGCGGCGTTTATGTAGAGTTGTCACTGCTAACAGACAAGCAATACTAAGTTAAATAACCGCAGAAATCAATGTAGGACGTACGACGAACGTATCCATTAGGACAATATGGCGAAATTTGGTGTTAATTGGCTGCAGCAGCATATGACGGAACGAATGCCTTTGCTAGCAGCACATCACCTGTAGCACCTTTCCTGGGTTCCTGACTGTATCAGTTGAACCCTAGATGGCTAGAAAACCGTGGCCTGGTTAGAAGAGTTCCGATTTCAATTGCTAAGAGCTGATTGTAGGGTTCGAGTGAGGTGCAGACCACACGAAGCCATGGACCAAAGTTGTCAACAAGGCACTGTGCAAAGTAGTGGTTGCTCAATAATGGTGTGGGCCGTGTTTACATGGAATGAAGTGGGTCCTCTGGATGTTCGGCTTCTTGGAGACCATTTGCAGCCATTCATAGACTTCATGTTCCCAGATGGTGATGGTATTTTCATGGATGACAATGTGCCACGTCACTGGGCCACAACTGTTCGCGTTTGGTTTGGGGAACATAGTGCACCATTCAAGCGAATGATTTGGCCATCCAGGCCACCCGACGTCAATCCTATCGAGCATTGATAAGACATAATCGGGAGGTCAGTTCGTGCACAAAATCCTGCACCGGAAACACCTTCACAATTATGAACAGAATAGCTCAATATGTCTGCAGGTAACTTCCAACAAAATGTTGAGTCCATGCCACGTTGAGATGCTGCACCACACCACGCGAAAGGACGTTGGACATGATAGTAGGAGGTACCCCATGACCTTAGTCACTTCACTTCAGTGTATTTGAGAGAGGAAAGTACTTGAAACAGAAAAACATCATATTAACAAACAACGGATAAAAAGGTTGATTAAAACAATGGAAACCAACAAAAATGAGTGTTTTTAAAACTTTATTATCAACATAATTAATTAATAATACACAGAGTATAGCAGCAACTTACGTTTTACTGAAGACTGTTAAATGTGATGAAAACGGCCCCTCCCGCCGGAGGTTCGAGTCCTCCCTCGGGCATGCGTGTGTGTGTTGTCCTTAGCATACGTTAATTTAAGTTACACTAAGTAGTGTGTAAGTCTAGGGACCGATGACCTCAGCAGTTTGGTCCCTTAGAAATCCACACCCATTTTTTGTGATGAAAACGATTGCTTATTATACATCTACATCTATACTCCGCGAGCCACCTTACGGTGTGTGGCGGAGGGTACTTATTGTACCACTATCTGATCCCCCCTTCCCTGTTCCATTCACGAATTGTGCGTGGAAAGAACGACTGCTTGTAAGTCTCCGTATTTGCTCTAATTTCTCGGATCTTTTCGTTGTGATCATTACGCGAGATATATGTGGGCGGTAGTAATATGTTGCCCATCTCTTCCCGGAATGTGCTCTCTCGTAATTTCGATAATAAACCTCTCCGTATTGCGTAACGCCTTTCTTGAAGTGTCCGCCACTGGAGCTTGTTCAGCATCTCCGTAACGCTCTCGCGCTGACTAAATGTCCCCATGACGAATCGCGCTGCTTTTCGCTGGATCATGTCTATCTCTTCTATTAATCCAACCTGGTAAGGGTCCCATACTGATGAGCAATACTCAAGAATCGGACGAACAAGCGTTTTGTAAGCTACTTCTTTCGTCGATGAGTCACATTTTCTTAGAATTCTTCCTATGAATCTCAACCTGGCGCCTGCTTTTCCCACTATTTGTTTTATGTGATCATTCCACTTCAGATCGCTCCGGATAGTAACTCCTAAGTATTTTACGGTCGTTACCGCTTCCAATGATTTACCACCTATGGCATAATCGTACTGGAATGGATTTCTGCCCCTACTATGTATGCGCATTATATTACATTTATCTACGTTTAGGGAAAGCTGCCAGCTGTCGCACCATTCATTAATCCTCTGCAGGTCTTCCTGGAGTACGTACGAGTCTTCTGATGTTGCTACTTTCTTGTAGACAACCGTGTCATCTGCAAATAGCCTCACGGAGCTACCGATGTTGTCAACTAAGTCATTTATGTATATTGTAAACAATAAAGGTCCTATCACGCTTCCTTGCGGTACTCCCGAAATTACCTCTACATCTACAGATTTTGAACCGTTAAGAATGACATGTTGTGTTCTTTCTTCTAGGAAATCCTGAATCCAATCACAAACCTGGTCCGATATTCCGTAAGCTCGTATTTTTTTCACTAAACGTAAGTGCGGAACCGTATCAAATGCCTTCCTGAAGTCCAGGAATACGGCATCAATCTGCTCGCCAGTGTCTACGGCACTGTGAATTTCTTGGACAAATAGGGCGAGCTGAGTTTCACATGATCTCTGTTTGCGGAATCCATGTTGGTTATGATGAAGGAGATTTGTATTATCTAAGAACGTCATAATACGAGAACATAAAACATGTTCCATTATTCTACAACAGATTGACGTAAGCGAAATAGGCCTATAATTATTCGCATCTGATTTATGACCCTTCTTGAAAATGGGAACGACCTGCGCTTTCTTCCAGTCGCTAGGTACTTTACGTTCTTCCAGAGATCTACGATAAATTGCTGATAGAAAGGGGGCAAGTTCTTTAGCATAATCACTGTAGAATCTTACGGGTATCTCGTCTGGTCCGGATGCTTTTCCGCTACTAAGTGATAGCAGTTGTTTTTCAATTCCGATATCGTTTATTTCAATATTTTCCATTTTGGCGTCCGTGCGACGGCTGAAGTCAGGGACCGTGTTACGATTTTCCGCAGTGAAACAGTTTCGGAACACTGAATTCAGTTTTTCTGCCTTTCTTCGGTCGTCCTCTGTTTCGGTGCCATCGTGGTCAACGAGTGACTGAATAGGGGATTTAGATCCGCTTACCGATTTTACATATGACCAAAACTTTTTAGGGTTCTTGTTTAGATTGTTTGCCAATGTTTTATGTTCGAATTCGTTGAATGCTTCTCTCATTGCTCTCTTTGCGCTCTTTTTCGCTTCGTTCAGCTTTTCCTTATCAGCTATGATTCGACTACTCTTAAACCTATGATGAAGCTTTCTTTGTTTCCGTAGTACCTTTCGTACATGATTGTTATACCACGGTGGATCTTTCCCCTCGCTTTGGACCTTAGTCGGTACGAACTTATCTAAGGCGTACTGGACGATGTTTCTGAATTTTTTCCATTTTTGTTCCACATCCTCTTCCTCAGAAATGAACGTTTGATGGTGGTCACTCAGATATTCTGCAGTTTGTGCCCTATCACTCTTGTTAAGCAAATATATTTTCCTTCCTTTCTTGGCATTTCTTATTACACTTGTAGTCATTGATGCAACTAGAGATGGGCAAAACTGTTCTTTTTCAGAGATCGGATCCGAACTGTTCACTCCCTGAAATGAACTAGGTCTTTTTCATGACTCACCACTCATTCACAATAGAAAATAAATGAAAGGCACATTGCCCTTTAAACTTGGTTTATTCCAGTACTATACCTGTATTTTGATCTTATTTGATCCTATTTTGAAGTAACACAGGTAATGAGTAAGAATTTTGTATTGTTGATTGAAATTTCCACGATATGACAAAGTTTTTGATTATCGATTTATTTTGCACTATCGTGGTTTTTTGGGTGATCGGAAAATGTTGTAACTTGAGATTTACATTAACAATGTATTTGGCTATAATGTATTAAAATTTCATTAACCTCGTACAAATACATCCCAAGCCATATATTTTTAAAGTGAACATTTCCTTCCTAAGACGCCCAAAATCGCAAAATCCGTACTACAATTAGAAAAAAAATATAAATTTGACTGTAAGACCAAAGTGCTGCATATAGCCTTATGCAGAATAAAACAAGGAAAATATTGGGGTATCACATTTTGCGATAAGTTTATTGGTTCGCTCGGAATTAAAGTGTAAATTCGAGTGTCCATAATAAAAAATCCTATAGTAAGAGGAGTCGTCAGGAACCTCATCTGATCAGTTTAAACAAATAAAAATAAAATAAAAACAAATGATGTATACATAACATAATTATGTAATATACACATCGGTATTAGTACGAAGAACAATATCCAGTATAGACGAACTCCGATGCCGAGGCGCTGAGTCAAGCTGCTCGAGCCGCGAACTGTATTGCTGCGTGAGCTAAGACCGCAGAGACCAGAGTGACACCTGAGTTGCTTTGCTCAACGCTCTGGCTAGAGTCGAGAGCGGTGGGGTGAGCGTTGAGCGGGCGAGTTCCGAGGGTGGGGGGAGCGGTGAGCGGCCACCAGTCACCCGCTCAGAGACAAATCGTCCGCTCTCTTGCGAGCAGGTTGTTGCAAGTAGTTCTTATGTTCTCCGCTAGGAGGCTCTCTGTCCTGTTGCTCGCTTCAACTGCCCAGAGGGCAGGACGTGCGACTGAAACGATCGCCGACGGAGTGCGATGCCAAGGTGCGCCAGACACTGCACGCGGCAGAGGAAGCACAGAGACGGCAAGGGATATGTGAAACACAAAATCCAATGGGGCACTGCACAATGCAGGCAGCCAAGGCAGAAGCAGGGCAGAGGCCGGCGCTGGCTGTGTTGTGTGGCGCGCAGTGTGCTCTGACCAGCAAAGGCCCCGCTGATATGCTCCGTCTCTCTCTCTCTCTCTCTCTCTCTCTCTCTCTCTCTCTCTCTCTCTGCTGTGGGAAACGTTTGGAGCTACTGTTCTTTTTTTCGGAATCACTGATTGTTCACTCCTTTGAAAGATTCAACTCTATAAAACAGTTCAGGAGCGGATCCCCCATCTCTAGATGCAACCACTGACTTATGATCACTGATACCCTCTTCTACATTCACGGAGTCGAAAAGTTCCGGTCTATTTGTTGCTATGAGGTCTAAAACGTTAGCTTCACGAGTTGGTTCTCTAACTATCTGCTCGAAGTAATTCTCGGACAAGGCAGTCAGGATAATGTCACAAGAGTCTCTGTCCCTGGCTCCAGTTCTGATTGTGTGACTATCCCATTCTATACCTGGTAGATTGAAGTCTCCCCCTATTACAATAGTATGATCACGAAACTTCTTCACGACGTTCTGCAGGTTCTCTCTGAGGCGCTCAACTACTACGGTTGCTGATGCAGGTGGTCTATAGAAGCATCCGACTATCATATCTGACCCACCTTTGATACTTAACTTAACCCAGATTATTTCACATTCGCATTCGCTAATAACTTCACTGGATATTATTGAATTCTTTACTGCTATAAATACTCCTCCACCATTGGCGTTTATCCTATCCTTGCGGTATATATTCCATTCTGTGTCTAGGATTTCGTTACTGTTCACTTCCGGTTTTAACCAACTTTCCGTTCCTAATACTATATGCGCACTATTTCCTTCAATAAGCGATACTAATTCAGGAACCTTGCCCTGGATACTCCTGCAGTTTACCAATATTACGTTAACTTTTCCTGTTTTTGGTCTCTGAGGACGGACGTTCTTTATCAACGATGCTGATGTTCTCTCTGGTAAGCCGTCAGGTATTTTATCGTTTCGCCCAAGGGGGGGTCCCTCTAACCTAAAAAACCCCCGTGTGCACGCCACACGTACTCTGCTACCCTAGTAGCTGCTTCCGGTGTGTAGTGCACGCCTGACCTGTCTAGGGGGGCCCTACAGTTCTCCACCCAATAACGGAGGTCGATGAATTTGCAACCATTATAGTCGCAGAGTCGTCTGAGCCTCTGGTTTAGACCCTCCACACGGCTCCAAACCAGAGGACCGCGATCGACTCTGGGCACTATGCTGCAGATATTAAGCTCAGCTTGCACTCCGCGTGCGATGCTGGTTGTCTTCACCAAATCAGCCAGCCGCCGGAAGGAACCAAGGATGGCCTCAGAACCCAAGTGGCAGGCGTCATTCGTTCCGACATGTGCTACTATCTGCAGCCGGTCACACCCAGTGCGTTCAATAGCTGCCGGAAGGGCCTCCACATTACGGACGAGACCCCCCGGCAAGCACACCGAGTGCACACTGGCATTCTTCCCCGACCTACCCGCTATTTTCCTGAGGGGCTCCATAACCCGCCTAACGTTGGAGCTCCCTATAACTAATAGGCCCGCCCTCTGTGACTGTCGGGACCTTGCCGGAGAATCGGCCACTGGCCCAACAGGCGAGGCATCCTGTGGTGGCTCGGAAACGATGTCATCACCACTAGGAAGCACCCCGTACCTGTTGGAAAGGGGTAAGGCAGCTGCCACGCGGCCAGATCCCACCTTCGCCTTTCGGCCAGGCACACGCGAGCCCACCACTGTCCGCCATTCACCCTGGAGTGATGGCTGACCGGTAAGATGCTCACTGCCGGAAGACGCAGCGACATCAGGGGTTCCATGTGATTCCAAGGCCACCGAAGTAGGCATAGGTCTCACCACAGTTGCCCCAACGCCACTACGAGCCGACGCCTGCGCCTCGAGCTCGATGAGCTTAACAGACAAAGCCTCCACCTGCCCCCGAAGAGTGGCCAATTCTCCTTGCGTCCGCTCACAACAACCACAGTCCCTACACATGACTATGTTTACCCTACTCTATACGGTGACAAATTCCCAAGATAATCTTCTGATGAGCTACTCTGATAATCAAGAAACACTCACTGAAATACGAGACGCGAAAACTACGCTAGGTTTTCCCAGAAAAACTATTTAAAAGCTAAGCGCAGCAAATAAGTACAAAATAAATTTCTCTCCTAACGATTAAGAACTGTTAGTTTCTATGCAGAGCAGATAAACACAAATAGAATCCCTTCCTTAGTGGAAGGTCGTAAACAAAATGCAAAATAAACGCTTTATACAAACAGTACTCGCTGCTGCTGGTGCTCTCGCTCTGGCTGTCACAAGACAGCAAGACAGCAAAACAGCTAGAAAAGGGGCTTAATGCGCATCACTGAAGTTCTTATGACACACTTGATGGTCTTAAGTCTTAATTGATGGTTGATTTAATGACACCATTTTTGAAGTGATGTTTTGCACAAAGTAAATCGTAGCAAGCGGCAGAATAAAAGTCATTGTTAAATCTGACAGTACCACAACTTCTGCCCAACACCGAACAAAAAAAGTTTGCGATATGAGATACAGGACAGTTCTGCAAATTCTTCCTGAGATTTTAGCAAGATGTTTCACATATTTCGTTCTTATGGCAAAAGGATTCTGATTTCAGTGTAGTCACTTGTTAAAGCCTGGATTTTTATGTCATTACATACTCTCTTCCATCACTCCTATGCACATAGAAAATATAAATCTTCACAAACGAGTTTATTTCATAACATATTTCACTGTAATTACATGCTTTTATATATTTTTAATTTCCTTGGGTAAAATTACTTAGTTTCACGTGAGCTCCAGAGGCCCACTGCACGGCGTCCATGGAGAAGAGGCGCTCGCCGGAGCTTAAGTCAAGTCTTGGTGGTGTTTAGTACCTATGTACCGCATTTTTAAAATGTGATTACGCCTATTCAGGCTGTTTTAATTTTATTTCTAGACCATGCCCTCGTAAACATATTATAGAATCAGGTGTATCTTCTGAAGAAGGCTCAATTGCTTGAGCTGAAACCTAGGTAAAGGTTGGTTTCACTACCGCAATCGAGGCTGATAGTTTCTTATATATTAGATTATCACGATTGCTGACTGGTCTGCAATGTTGGAAGTATTAAAAAATCACATATTAGTATATCTTTTTTTTAACTTTCCATTTTCCCCTACACCCTCGATAGGCCATCAGGAAGTAAATTACTTCCAAAAATAATGTTCTAGTGCAAATCGTTATTGCACATAGAGTTGGATTATGAATGTTCTAAGATTCGAAATTTCATTTCTCATAAGCATAGCAGATACAGTTACAATACTGTGTGATAGCATTGCAGCAGCCACTATTATACGTAGAAAGCGGCTTGATGTGCTGTCGTTATGGGAGAAGATATCTTCAGGGGCAGTAGTTGTACACTCATGAACAGCTATCCGTACTTCCACAGAACTTCAATGTCCAAGAAAATAGACAAACATTTTCACTAGGTGACAAAAGTGCTGGACAATTACGAATACATGTCATTTTGACCTACCTTCCTACTAAGATTCAGATGAAACTTTCCTCTCGATATCAAGATTGTCAGTGGGATGAACAAATGACCGATATCTGCAGAAAGTGACTATCGGCCTTAAGTTTTCCAACAGCTAGCGACTTCTAACAATTCAAAGTAGAGAATTCGTGCATCAAGGAAAGATAGTCAAATAATACTTCTGAAGAATTCACACCTGTTTGTGTTCATGATGGTGCATCGGAAATATACGAAAAAAGAAGCAGTAACCCCATGGACACCTCGGGCATATGTATTTTCCTACGAAGCTCGTACTGGTGTTACTACACACTAGAAACATTTAGAAGATTTATAGATAGATAGCTCTGTCAAGCCTCTGTCATGATGCTTCGAATTACAAAACTATCATCTAAACTAAGATCTTGGGCTACGATGAAGGACACTTTCAGTACTCATGGAGTGATTGTTCTCTTCTTCTAGTTAAGCACATCAGGTGCTCTACGATCGCCGGCCGTTGTGGCCGAGCGGTTCTAGGCGCTTCAGTCTGGAACCGCGCGACCTCTACGGTCGCAGGTTGGAAACCTGCCTCGGGCTTGGATGTGTGTGATGTCCTTAGGTTAGTTAGGTTGAAGTAGTTCTAAGTTCTAGGGGACTGATGACCACAAATGTTAAGTCCCACAGTGCTCAGAGCCATTTGAACCATTTTGCTCTACGATCCCAACCTCAGCAACATATACGTAGTGATGTGTACTCAAATAATAAAGCAGTACGATCATCAAAGAAGCAAATGTTAGACGCAGAAGCAAAAGACTCTAAATTCCACAAATGATTTTCTTGACGATGTGTGTTCCGCCACGGTTGCTGCAGACATTTCATAGCACAAAACTCAAGAGACGGAGCGAAGCACGTTTCTACAAAAATACAACGAAAAAATTACTAACATTTTTGTAATCAGGAGGTTCTGAAAAGTGTTTTGTGCCATATAAGCAACGAATAAACAAACACGTGTGGACACTTGATTGGCAAGCTCTGAGACTAACTCTCGAAGCTATTACAGTTTTCCTGCAAAGTGTTGGAACGACAAACGAACAATAGCTCATTTTATGAATGACAGAATTTTAAGACAGTGTCCTGAGGTAATTCAAGAATAATTTCTCGATATGTTTTCGGATGCTGAGGTCTGTAAGTTGGAGGCGACAACTGCCTTGCATGTACTCTATCCACATTTAACCCACTTCAGCTGCATGTCCCAAGCAATACAAGCAATTGTCGAAGAAGTGCGCAGCAACTACCCAGGAATAAATAAAAGTAACTGCATATACCAAGAAAGTTTTCTCAAATTATCACATCGTTTGACGCCCTCTAGAGAACAGCTGCCAAACCTAGCATTGCCATCAAGTCTGTTCTAACGAGAAGGTGAACATGAACTAAAGTTGCTGGTTTCTACAATAAACAATTTCAAGCTGTGAAACCTGTAATTCATTAATTCCGAGAGAATCTTCAGTTTCAGTACGCAAGGCACAAATTTTCACTGAACCTAAATTCGAAAATGCTCTGGCGTAGCATCCATAAACCTTCAGCATCCCTGTAAGCAGAATTAACCAATTATAATCTATTGTGTTGCCTTTGCAGAAATCGTTAGAAATTGTTGCGAATGTTGATTGGATGTTGACTGGTCTTAGGGGTTATAGTGGACAGAGGGTGCATAAGTTTAACACTGTTTTGCAAGATATCCTGGCTACTCGAAGTTTGCCATTACCTGCAATATCGCCAGTGAGGAGGAAACCGACACTGCATTGGACATCTCTCCAGGATTTTTTATCTCCTAAAATTTGCACCATCAACGTCCAGTGACATGGAGAGATCATTTCCTTCCTGAAAAAATATTTTTTTTCTGATTCGTGAGGCCTCTGAGAAGTACCCTGCGGTTCACTGCACTTCAAAATGAAAGGTAGGGTGGAGATTGACATTCTAGTAAACACGTGACTTAAGACACTTTTCTTTATTAGCAAAGCATACACTCTCAAAATAAATTAAATACTGTGAAATGTACCTTTCTAGTGTACTTTGTGTGTTTCAGTAACTATTTTGAGACAAAATTAGTACTACTTAATTTTTCAACTCTAAGAACAGCTTCAGAGCTCATTCCCTTGACAGCCATTGCGCTTCAATATGCAGAAGGAATATCATATAATTCGATTCCATTTTGTTATGTGTCTGTGAATAGATGGATGCTATATCACAAAAAAATCAATTCAAGTTATGACTCTGAGAACCATCAGGACCGCAGAAATTTTAGTCGCCACTAAATCTTGTAGGCGAACCACGTGAGCAACAGTAATAACAACAGTACCATTGCGTACGTATCTAAACTTAACATGAAATCTAGCTATTATTTCTGTCAGTGTCACCATACTATCCGTCACACTTATTCCATTCAAAGAGTGTTGCATTGAAAAATTCGTTCACTTTTTTGAAAGTCTTGTCACTCCAAACAGGACCTGCTAATGGCTGACAGAGCTTTATGTATACGCTCAGCAAAACAATCACTGACGTATGCCAACAGACGTTTGAAGTTTCTAGCACAAGCCGATCCATGATCCTGAACTGCAGACATCGAAGTTCCCTTAATTCTTGCTTTGGTATCCCCGCCAGACACAGGAACATCAGACAATGACTTGCTCGCAGTTAAGTCACAATGATCCATAAGCAACAAGAGTATTGCATATATTGGTTTCATATTAACTTTCGTTGTTCGCTGTGCAGAAATTCGAAGTCAGACACATGGTAGTCATTAGCCATGATTCTAGTTTGCTAGGCTTATGCTTGTTAGCATAGTCATCCTATGATAATCTTTGTTTGTCCCTGCCCACACTTGCAGACCAACTGCTTGACAGTTAGGTTGACTCTCGGTGCTTATTGTATATTGTAGGCACCATGCGACTTTGACTTCCATGCTCCTTTCCAAATGCAATCATGTCATTACACGAGACATAGGAGTTCAGGACGAGCACTTTATCTCGTAAGTTCCTTCAGCAACGTCAGCTGCTGGCCCCACAGCCAGTGACACGAAAGTACACTGTGCAGCCTCTGTCACCAGCCGCATTTCCAGGTTTTCGAGGAACCACGAAAAAATGCTAAGAATATTTACACAATTTTAAACTATCCTGCCACGTAAGAGGCATCACCGAGCCTGTAGACCAGAGCTCTTTGTTTCTGTCGAGTTGCACAATCTTGTATGAGGTACTACCACAGAACTCGAATTTGCAGAGTGGTGTCAAATACTGAAACATTACTATAGCCAGCAGATGCACGTGGTAGCTGCCCACTTAGAGTTTCTGAAGCGTACTGAGCATTCATATGCAACATAATTAGCAGGACTGTAGCGGTTAGAACACAGATGTTATTTTGTGTGTAAATATTGAAGCACTTCCTATGCGGACTCGATACATTGTGACATAGTGGTTTAAGTGATGCCAGGCAGGGCTGTGCAGACTAAAGCATTAGCATATTATATGATGCAGCACAAATTCCAGGGTTGCAATGCAAAATGTTCTTTCGGACGAATGGCAGGTAGCAAAACATGAAGAGTCACACAAGTAGCATGGGTCCATATTGGAGGCTGTTCAGGCTTTTGCGACGCAGAGGTGTCTGGACAGGTGTAGTATCAGTATGAGTACTCCATCTTTGGGCATGTTTGCTGCAAAGGTGGAGGCCACACTGAAGTACTCACAGTCTCTGCTACGTTAGTCTTCCACTGAGTTCACAGCAGGTGTAGACCACCATACTTCCACAGACCCACAGCCAGACTCTCCCTCGTGGGCAAAATAGCTGACATTGCATCGGTGCACCATCACTTTCACCTTTTCACGCAATTAATCACCCTAAAAGGCCAAGATGAAGGTACCAGTAGCAACCCTATTGTCCATTGGCCCCCTACGTACACGATGGCGAAGTTTACACCGTGTCGCTCCAAGTTGGCGTGTAGCTCATCATCAGATTGTAAGAGCAGGCCTCTGTGTAAAATGATGCACTTAACTAAATTTAGACTGTGATGTGGAGTGACAGTGACGGGTATGTCACCTAGCTTGATACAAGCGAGCAGTGCCTGTCACAGGCTTGGGGATGCCATCTTGTTAAGGATTTTTCATTTTAGATATGGCTTCCACTTCCCCAAACATGTCATTTAAGTTCTCCACACAAAATAAGGGCTTTGTGGTCAAGAAGGAATCACTCAGTCCTCATACAAACCAAGTATTGTGGGGAGTACTGCTCTGCTTGCCGCTTAGCCCTACATTCCTCCTGTGATGTAGTTAAGAAGGTGAACATTTTAGGGCCATCTCTCTCTGCTTTGAAAGAGAACTATTGTTTCACAGAGACTGCTAGGCCCTATGGCCCCCAGCGGGAGACAACATCTGCTTCATTTGCAGCTGATCTGCCATGGTGCCACCCACTGTAAATGGGGGCTCTCACATGGGTATCACCCAGCCTCAGCAATGGGTACCTGGCTAGTAACCCGGTGCTCAGAGGCCCCGTGCCCCAGTGCCAAAGAACACATACTCTCCAGCGTGCAACTGATGACCATAGATGTTAAGTCCTATAGTGCTCAGAGCCTCTCTGGCATGCATGGGGAGTTTCTGGCACCAACAGCACGATCCCTGCTTGGGTCAGGAGGCTAGCACCATGCAAGTACTAAATGACCCCCTCCACATCTGGATGGCTACCAAGTTGGGTTTTGGGCTCTGTTGTAGCCAAGCACATGCTCACAAGAGATTTCCGAGCCCCCTGTGCGGTGCTTAAAATCTGACGAGTCAACTCTGGTTAACTGTACTGCGTATTCAGTGCAGGGTGTAAACCCAGACAAGGAAAAGAAATTAACCAATTTTCCAGTTAAAAATACACTTTCTCCTGGGTGAAAATACACTTTTTCCGTGTTAAGTGACAGTATACTTTTTCTTGGAACTGTAAAACTTATCAATTCTTTGAATGGTTATGGTTTTACACACTGGCATAGAATTTCCCGGCACTTTAGAAAATGTAACTCTGAGGGAAAACACGTTTTGGGAAGATCTTTGATGTGCAGCAACATGTATACTGCATAGTTTCGTATTACGAAAGTATAAATTCGAATTCCACCAATCACTATCACCACATGTTACTTTCCGAAGCATTGAAATCGAGATTGCAATGCGCTTTTGTAAGTCAGTCATACCTCATGTCACGTGATCTCGCCAGCCGATGACAGCGGATATTCAGAGCATGGGACACGCGATGTAATCTGCCAATAGCAAATCACTGTTAAGTAGCGCAAACACAGAAATAGGAAAAGATAACAGTTTAAATTAATGTACTGATACAAGAAAAAAAATCTTTCACATATAATGGTCATCTTTTTTGCGGTTGTTACACTTTAAGATACATCACACCCATGTGCCAGTAAAATTTTTAACGACATAAATCTCTCATCTTCTGGGCTCTAAATTCTTCTAAATGGCTCGTCACCAAGGAGTTGATTTTTAAATGAGAGTCAAACACTCTCTGATTTAAGAAATTCGTCGTACATCATCGCACATAGTTCATCTCGCGTAAAAGGAAATTTACTTTGAAAGTAACGCTTTTCAGTTATTCGCAGTATTTTCCCGCGACCCGTTAGAAATAGGTTCGTTTTAACAGTTGCCAGAGAGTGCCAGAAAACAGGCGTCACCACGCTTGCGCAGCTACGATGACGCAGGAAGCCCGTATGTTCGTATGTGTAAAACATTAAAAGATCTTTTCATTATGTCATAAAAGAAACAAGACATTGGAGGAAACTAAGAACATCAGAATTTCGTGAACCATACTAAAATGCATAATTCGGATTAAAGTGCACATTCGTATGTCAAGATTCGGATGTAAATTTTCTTGAGTACCAGTACCGTATTAATCTCATGTTTGGTTCTTCATTATGTCATAATGTCATAGTGCTAGAAGAGGAAAATGTGCACTTGAAATGCAGCAAACAGTTGAAACTAGCGAATAATGTGGAATTAAACACTTCATTTCAAATAAATGGACTGCCTCAGCGGAAAATGTTAATAAAAGCCAAATTTTGTTGGCAACCCAACAAAAATAACTTTATTGTTCTGCAAGGCGATTAATGCTCGACTGTCACAAAGGCGTACATAAAATTAAATCTGAAACTAATACTGTAATATATTTTAGCCTTCCGTAATTATGTGAATGTATTTCAGTTCACTTGATAGCTTCTGGTCACAGAAATACGCTTTGTTTTCATTTGACGTGAGAGCAATAAACGAAGAGAAAACAGCAAGATCACTAAACGTAAACACGGGTCACGTGGAGACTAGCGGCTCCTCAAATACAACTCAGACTACTCGCGTTTGAGGTAGCACGCCAAAAATTTTAAAAATGGCTTTTCATAAATATGTTCATTTTGTAGCGCAGAGTCTGAAACACAAAATGTGTGTTCGACGAAATGTAAGACACGTTACTTGGCCTTGAGTGTGCCAAAGTGCAGTGCCACGCCTCTTCACACAGCATTCTTCTATATTACCTGTGGTGCCTCTCCTGCTCCCAGTCGGCCGGTTTGACATCCTGCTCACCTTTTTGAAAAGTCGCAATTAATACTGGATGAACCGCGAGAACAAGAACTCTTCAGAAAATTTGCTCTCGTTGTCTATTAGGTAATAACTTGCCGTTTTGTATGACAATATTAAATACAGGATACATAAAACAAGTAAAGACAAGAGACAAACAAGACAGTACACATTTCTTCAACCCTTAAGTCCTGGCATTTTTCTCTCTCTAATCTTGCTACAGCTTCCGTCCTTTCCTTTCAGTGAAAGTATCACCTCATCAAAGTTCGTCAAACGTTTGTTACATGAAAAAACGAAATTTCGTCGTCTAATACTGAAAAAGCTGTTAATAACAAGAGTACCTAAGATTGATTACACGTATTTTGTCACTGTCTGCTAGATAAAACGAAATAGGCCTGCCTAATATTGCAGCAATTTTAACACCACCAAATAAACGAGACTGTTTTGGCACAAATGCCTATTAGGTCTACTACAAACAAAAAGCTTTATATTAGGAAATAGCTTCACATTTCGTTCGTATGCTCCAGCCTCTCAAGCATGAGATTGAAAGGTAGAAGTAGTAGTAGTAGTAGTAGTAGTAGTAGTAGTACGAAATTTTTATATAAATTTGGAATTGTTCTTATTCTTCCATAATTTGCGTGATATCCCACTTGTTCTTCTTCCTCGTTCTAATAAACAATCTTATCACTAATACTACTCCTGCGAGTGTCAAAACTTATTCTCCGGTTAATTTAACTAACCCTGCCACAATCACCAGTTTAGTTATCCCGCAATTACTCTCCAGTTAGGCATTATTACGTGTTCGTATAAAGCGTTTTCCACGCTATTCCCAGAATATAATTTAAGTGGCTGCTGGCTGGGGACTGTACAACTGGCCCTTATTAGTGTAGCAGCGTGGGCAAAAATTTCCTCTCAAAGTTTCATTGTCTTGGATACAACGAGAAGATAATACGTAATCTTTCTCACCTGTTATTTCTGTTAGTCGTTTATTTCCATTCAGGTAGTCTGAATTTATGGATTTCGCTAGTAATTATGACAACGCTGATGATTTGCAAACTCAGTCAACCACATAGACGAACAGCGATTGGCATTCATCCGTTCGGTTTTATTCCGCTCAGCTCGTATAGCCCCAGCACTCTTTGTGGGCAGGGAAGTTTATTTCTAGATGCGACGAGGATTCCCCTGGCAGAGACATCACGTACACTATGGACGCATTCAAAAATCAACTTATGATTCATTCATAAATCAGCTTAGAATGAGTTCAAAAACCAGCAGGGATGCATTTCAAAATCATGTGAATAATCGTTAGACCAACATGCGCTGGATGGTAAGTGCTTTGTGAAACAAGATTTTTATTATTCAAGAATATGAATTTGCCCACCCGCCCGCCACATTTGCTTTAGCTAGCGTTCTGGTAGAAAACGGTATTGTTCACCAGTTGTAGGCTGCCATTGGTTGAATATTGGACATGGTTTTCCTTTAATATGCACAATGGCCACTGGCATCATCTTGTTTTAGTCCCTATGGGTATGAGCATTGCTTTCTTAGGGTTTATTGGCACTTCTGATGCTCTCTCATATATGTTTACATCTGTTAGCTTTCACGAGTCTTGGACATTTGTAATAAATCACCTGCATAAGGTGTCAAGGAATCTGCAGTCAGTAAATTAATTTTTAAGTATTTTGTATAGCTGTTGCTAAACAAGTCTGTTCTTTCAGAGAGGCATCTAAGTATCTGTAAGCTTTACAAACAGTGTTCAAGTTTCCCTCCACTCAGATCCACGCAAGACAAAATTTTGCGGAATAATGGTTGAGCAATATGAAAAAAATGACATACTTAATTAGCATCCTTGCTTTACTGAGCACCTGACAGGAATGTTATCTGTTGCTTCTCCATTGACTTTGTTAACAGATTAAAGACTGCAGATCCATATTTATGTTCGGATCCAAGAACATTCAAGACTGTCGTGAAATATTCATAGCTGACCCCACTGAATCATGTCGCTGTGGGACTGGGTAGATGTTGCGTATCAAATGCAGTTGCAATATGTCAGACTGTGTCAAATACTGATTCACTGTGCATGGCACAAGTTTGGCTCGTACTAATAATTTTGTTCATGTCCATCTTAAGGGTCTGGCAGATCATCAAGCTATGGTTTTATAGTTGGGTTTAGAAATGTGATGCACCAAATATTTTCAATTTCATGCTTATTTTGACTTTTTGGGATTAGGACAATTCCACCTTCAAGGACATATATTCCATTTGCGACTGTTAATGATTTGTAGAAAGGTCTCTCTCAGGATATCCCCAATTTCTAGGTACAATTCCACTGGCAAGCCATTGGTTCTGGGTGACTTTCGTATCTCACTCTCTCCCCTGGAAGATTTCTGTAAAACGATGTATTTCATGCAGTGTCTCAATGCATTCTCTATTCGGTTTGCATAGCTTAGTGATTTTTTTGTCATAGCCTAGTTCCCTCATGACCTACGTGGTATATCGATAAATCATTTGTCGAAAGAGCCTAGCGGCACACTTGTTAAGTGTCATTCCTTGTGTCTCTGATTTGATATGTAACAGCGCCATCTTTATCGTTATTTATGAGAACGCAACTGTTTGCTCCTATGGGATCTTTAGAGTGTCTTGCAGGCATTGCATTTAAATTCCAATGTTCATCTCCTCCAAAAAAGGTGTTCCAGTATTGTTGAGTTTGTCGTATGGCCAGTTTCACACAAAGTCCAACACATCAGAATGCTGCTGTAATTCACACTTTTATGCTAACTCTGTTCACGAGAATGGAAGATCATACTACAGCGAGTAGTGTCTTGGAGAAGTTGGAGGCTTAGTTACCAGACACCCTGGTAGCTGTATTTTGCTATGCTAGGACGATATATGCGGCAGGAGTATGGTAAAACTAGGTGGTTGACAATTTGGACTGGACAGCACTGCGATTTGTAGAGACGGTCCATTCTGCTTTGTCCTCGTAGGTAGTGAACTCTGTATTGGTAGGTGGCACTGCTGCCATCTGTCTACCTCGTGAAATTTGCCCACCAGTCTGCAGCTCACATTTGTCTGCTGTTGATACCTGGTCTTCTTCAGACAGCACACAGTTCAAGTTGCCTCCTATGGTAGTATGCTCAGTGAGGCTTTGAAGCAACTTGCAAATTTCTCTACTGAAGAAACAATCACACACTTCTCTGTGCCCAAGATGTTAACAATGTGTGTGTTTTCAATCATGCATGTAATAACTCATCCACTAAGTAAAGAAGCTGCTTGTGTGACTATGTCCGATTTCACCAAGATTACTGTACCACATTGTTTCTGGGTCTATATTTGAGTAAAATAGTCCAATATCTTTCGTACAGAGTTACTTGTCATTTCCTGTAATCGTGGCATCAGTTCAGGTATAGCCTAAGTCTGCTAGTGCTAATATTTTATAATGGATTTTCATTTTGCTGGCGTTTATTGGAAGGCTATTACACTCACATGGTTGAACTTGAGACTGCATTACAACTTTGCATTACAACTCTCAAAGGAACAAAATTTGATGTCCGAGATGAGGTGAATGATTTACTTGTCCATAGTAGTTACTTCACACTTTCTATCTGACATTGCCTTTATCCACGTATTTTATCACAAATAAAATGAAAAGTACGTAAAACAATACTAACCAATACAGAACAATCCATGTGTTGATGTTAACACTTATTGACAGTCGCATTAAGGGGCAATGACCTCTCTTCAGGCTGGAAAGCTCTGGAATGTCTTTGGCGTGGGGCAAGCTGGAAGCAAGGCGGGTAAGGCACTGTTGCACAGTGGGAACAAGTGGTGCACTTGCAGTCCTGCTCAAACACGCCATTGCAGAAAATGCGATACCTGCATTTTATGGTGTTTCAAGTACATACAAAGTTGATGTCTGAATTAAGGTAGGATTGTACCATGCCTTTCTGAGAGTTTACAGAAGAAGCCACTACTGCTGTCACAGTCTCTTTCTTGTGAAATACCAAGAACTAATTGTGGTTTAGAGACAAGGTGATGAATTTAATAGTGGTCAGTCTGAGTGTTTTAAAAAGGAACACTAAAGACATCCTTACAAGACACCAAAGTAATAGACTGGTGTTTCTCCAATAGTATTGGTAGGAATCTTACGCTACTGACCTCATTACAGGTGCTTCCGCATTATTTGTTATGTTGATGAAATGATGTTTCCGGCGTGTAACAGACACTGGTTTCATTAACCTGCAACAGATATAAGTCGCATATATATATGAGACATGCCAATAAACTAAATGTAATGATGCTGCTGTACAAGCAAAACGTGCTACTCCCAAGTTCTATGATGCTGAATTACTAGACAGGATAGTGGCAGTAGTTTTGGCATGCTGCAACGGAAGGGAGCCATCATTTTGTATTCATTACAGATTTCTGTAATGAGTGTTCATATACACACATTTCTAACCTGGATTGAAAGACCAGTGAGCTCCATGATTATGGTATATTAAATAAATTAGGGTTTTATAAAATTAATAACTTTGGGTTTGTTGTTTTTAAAGACGTTTGTCTTAACATCCTGTTTTTGATTAACAGAAACTATATTATGGAAGTTAAAGGTTGTAAACTATCTTTCATAAGATTTTGCTGCAACAGTTAAATTTTTATTAGTTTTATCCTGATCATCATTCTTATAGTAACTTGCAGTTATTTTGTTGTGCTAAGTATGCTAATTACAGCTGAAGTCACTTTTGTGGATTTGATAAAAAGTTTGACCTTGTATTGCATACAATGATATTCAATCAACTCCACAAGTAATTATTTTGGGCCCCAACTCCCTGCTTCCATAACAATGTATAGAGCAAATATAACTGCAAATAGTGAAATTACTTTTAGATTTGAAATTTTGAATAAACTTCTGGATTGTTCTGCCTTGACCTCATTTTACCAGTGCATCACGTCAACTGACACACTGTCTCTTGTCGGGAGCGGTATTGACAGGATCCGGTCAGAAATATCTTCCTCTGACAGCTTGGTGGCATTTTCTTTGTTCATCAGAAATGGCAGTTTTCGCAATTCTGTACTACCGCCTCACTTTCCATAGTTAATAGTTTGCTCGTCCTTTTTACATATGCTGCTTCACTAATTTTAGGCTGACAGATTCTGTTTTCATCCACAATCGCTATTCTGGAGACTTCCAGGACTTGTTTGGCTTTAACAATATATGAAGGTTCAGAAGTTGTGCAGCTGCCTGCGCTCTCATTGTTTGCTATGGTGCAGCGTTTTGCTGCCTGTATGTTGTGTGCACCACCATCAGAGTGCTTGCCGGTACTGCTCCGATGGGTTTGTGACTGGATTTTCCTGCATTGTCGGTCCCTGTGTCGATTGCCTGCCTGTCTGCAATAGGTGTGACTCCTCGGGTGTGTAGCAAGTGTCCCCACAGCCATTGTCATATGTTCGTTGCACTACTGTCTGCATTGTTGTGAGAAAATTGTACAGATTATTGTTCTTGTAGTTTCTAAATACAGGGTGTATACGTGGACAAGGAAGAAAATTCCCGGATTTCCCGTTTAAAAAATACACTTTCTCCTTGGTGAAAATACACTTTTTCTGTGTTAAGTGACAGTATACTTTCCCTTGGAATCAGAAAACTTCTTGATCCTTTCAATGGTCAAGGTTTTATACATAAGCGTAGGAACTCCCGCCCCTTTAGGAAACTAACCACAGAAAAAAATGCGTTTTCGAAAGATATTTGATTTGCAGCAACTTGTACGCTGTATATTTTCGTATTACGAATGTATATAACCGAATTCCACCAAACACAGAACATTAGTTTCCGAAGCATTGAAACTGAGATCGCGATGCGCTTTTGTAAGCCAGTCATAGCTCATGTCAGGTGATCTCGCCACCTGATGGTAGCAGATATTCATCGCGTTTACATGGGGCACCCAAAATCGGATTTCGTAAACCGATCTCCCAATACCGGTTCTCGGTGGTCACGTAAGCACTTCAAAATCGAAACTGGAAATCCGCTTCTGGTTGCCGGTTTTCCAATTCCGCAATCGATTTTCTCATGTAAACGCAACCGGTATTAAAACGTGCTTGGGCTGTCAGGTTTAGTCTTGTTCTCAAAAATTTCTGCTAATATTGACGGAGTGGCTTTCTGTGCAGTGAAGGACAAGTAGAAATATTAGACTGAAGCTGTTTATACCTCGTCTAATTGAAGAGAAATAGCGATTGTGCTGACTAGATCAAAAACTGTATCTGCTGTTTTCCAGGCGCCGTAGTTAACTGGGCTAGCAAAACCGCTTCAGACAGCGAAAAACGATTTCCGAAATTCGGTTTTCGTTCTTCAGAAGACGTGTCGCATGTAAACGTAGTGATTCAGAGCATAGGACACGTGATGCAGTCAGCCTATAGCAACATCACTGTTAACACACAAATAGGAAAATCTAATGGTATAAATTAATGTGCGCACTGTAGCTACAAGAAAAGCTAAGCTTTCACATAATATATTTGTCTTTTTTTGCGCGTGTTACACTTCGATACATCACACAAATGTGCCAGTAAAATTTTAAGTTCTGGGCTCGAAATTCTGGTCCTCAAAGTGTTAAGCTTTAAATGAAAATCAAACGCTCTCTGATGTACGAAATTCAAAGCACGTTCGCACACGTAACTCATATTGCGTAAAATAAAATGTACTTTGAAAGCAACGCTTTTCAAACCATCGATCGCAATATTTTCCCGTGACCTATTAGAATTCATTCCAGCAGTTGTCAGAAAGCGCCAGAAAACGGCTTTACTGTGCCTGCGCAGCTACGATGACGTAGGTAGCCCGTATATTCGTACACATATAACATTAAGAGACCTTACATTACATCACAAACAAAACAGGACATCAGAGGATGCTCCAAGTGCATCGGAATTTCGTAAACGATAGTAAAATGCATAATTAGATTTGAATAGAACATTCGTATGTCCAGATTCACAAAGATGTACGCACACCTTTCAGTGTGGTTTTTGGGACGCAAATGTTCTTTGATTACCAGAACTATATTATCTCATGTTTAGTTCTTTATTATGGCATAATGCCATACATCCCAAAAGATACCAACTTGCACTTGAAATTCCGCAAACATTTGAGACTAACCAATAGTGTTACCAATTAATTGACTGCCTCTGAGGGAAAGATTAATTAAAGGCAAATTTTTATATCAAATCGAAAAAAATAACTTCAGTGTTCTGCAAGGCAATTAATGCCTGACTGCCAAAAATCTGGAAATAAAATTATGGCGTCTCTGGCACAGAGTGCTCTATCTTTGTGACTTTTCTTCTTTGGACTGTTTTGTTCCAGTGTCAACTTTCGGCGCGTAACATGTTCAACTGCCATATTTGTTATATACAAGTTATTAATAAATGTGTATTGACTACTTAGTGTGTGTTATCTCTTTACTACTCCTACCTGATAACCACAGTGGTGACCCCGACACCAACGTCATCTCATCACGAGTTATTTTGTGCTTGTTTTCGTCATTTACGAACTTCGTGTGTCAGCCCGCATTGTTTCCGCCACAATGGACCTATCAGTGACTTTCGGTGCAAGCGTAATGGGCCCGATTAACTATGACACTTGCGACCACGAGTGGATAAGTGTACCTATTTCGAATTTGGTTAAAAGTGAAATATTATTTACCCCGGCGACCAACTAACCTTACCCGGCTCAACATAGCCGCCACCTAGTATGGCAGCACAACAGTCACAACGTGGACAGTGCCTGCCACCTAATCACAATGGCGACGACCTTCCAGTTAAAGACATTGTGGTTTATCCTCCATGTACACTGTAACCTTCAGAATGGCTTGATGTGCCAACAAAGTTCCAAAACTGTGAATCTAAAATTTCTATGCATGGGGGTAGCACATTCTAATATACATGGTGTTGCAGAACTCCCCGCAAGCCGTCTCGGCGACGCCGGTCACCTCGACTGTATCAGTTTCCGCAATCGTTGCACGGTGGCTGCACCACGACTGCCTTCTGCTCGCCTTCATAAAGGCGCCAGCCGTTCCACCGGCGATAGTTAACGGGTCATCCACCCCATCGCTCCACCACGACCACCCCCCGCCCACTGTTGCAACAGCACCGGCCGTTACACCCGCACGTGTTCTTCTTCAGGGTTGCAGATTGTACACACCGTGCCAACTTATACGCCCGCACCGTGTACTGCATGCGGCCACCGCCCCACACGTACCTCGGGCGACGCACAGTTTACTGCTACCACACTTCTGGCATCCGAGGTCTCCTGCTTTATCCGCACCGATCCCCGTCTGCCGGTGCTGCCTCAACTTGTGTTATCTGACAGGTTTCCTAAACTACCTGCATTACAAAACGACAATCCCAAAACTTTGTTTGCATTATTGGACCACCTACTGGACATCCACAGCATTTTGGACGACTCCCATTTTGTCTGCCTGGTGAGCCACCTACACACACATATGGACCTCATCAGTGACTTGCTTCTCTCACCACCCATCTACAAATATTTGACGGCCAAAGCACTGCTTATCAAGTGCCTTTCCTACCCTCCGGCAGAGCCTATTAGTCACATTATTCACGAGGAGCGAGCAATGACCGTACCCATTTGCAGCTTTGGCAGCACCTACATGCATTAATCAACGATCAAGCTTTACCTGATGCTGCGCTTTGGACATTGTGAATGGTTAAAATGCCTCCATCTACTGTCTCACATTGCTGACCCACCTGGGGTTTGGTTACGCATGGGGGATCAGGCTTATGCTGTCATTCATCACTGCCATTGCCTATTACAAACGTCTCCTCCATCATCCTCAGGTGCCCTGTTCTGTGCCCTGTTGGCAGAGGCCAGCACACTCACCTCTGCTGCCTGTCAGGAGCTGCCACCTAGTGGCCCATAGGACAGTGCCAGCTGACTCCTGACAGCCACCGACCTCTCCTGAGCAGCAACCCAATTGGCTACTGGCTCCAAAGCAGTTAGCTGCAACCTCCTCCCGTACCGCACCGACACGCCAACCGACATACGCGCTGTTCTGGTTCGACGCTACTTACAGAGACACAGTCCGCAACTACCATGGGCCTTGTGCCTACCCAAACGAGACCAGCGAGCTTATTTAGGCGCCACATATCTTCACAGTGCCTACCGTCTGACACTCCATCGTTTTAGCGATGCGATGCCTCTATACCACAGACATATCGATGAGCATCCGTTAGGATAATCCTGGCCAAGCATGCTGTCGACGCATTATCCCCTTCTACCCTTGCCTTGATCGTCGCCAATCATTTTCCTATTGAGGTCCATAGCTCCATCAAGATGTTGCTTCACCTATCACCGCCGGTTCACACCTCCTCTTGGAGCTTCCACACTACCTATGTGGATGAACCTGTGATCAGTTTGGATTTTCTACACCATTGTAAACCTTTCACCAGACCTGCAGGACGCCATGCTCTGCCACACGTCTGACTCTACAGTTCCGTGCTCACGAGTTCAGCACGACGTCGCTGTCTGCCTCCTTGGATACACTTTCTACGTGTGCGTCCCTGGTTGAGCGCATAACACGGTTCTCTGATCTGTCGTACGTGCACTCAGAAATCGATGAACTCCACATCCAGAACAAGGCCTTACGCACCCGCATCAGCTCTGCAGAATTGTCACATGCACAGCATACCATACATCGCCTATCTGCAGTCCCACAGCGAGGGGGACCATCATATGGCTCTACAGTGTCTTCTCACCAATCTGCTCCTGTGTCGATCATTCCACCACCTGCTTTTTTTTTCACACCGCCATGGACGAATCTACAAGACACACCTGCATGTGCCCCTCCAGATCCTTCAAGCCGCTTTGCTCCTGCATCATGCCTTCCATCGCCGACGCCCCACTTATGCCACCCCGGTTCGCCAAGGTCAGTGAACCAACATTGCCTGCAGATACCTTCTCGACCCTTCTTGCCGACCTCCTACTCGAGTATCAGCCATCAGTAATGGCACTTGTCATAGGATTCGCACCATCAATGGTCCACCTGTTCGTTATGAGGCCAGGCATCTTAACACTTCCAAACTTCTGCATGCTAAGGAGATCGTTCAGGATCTGTTGGCTTCGGGTGTCCTCTGCCCTTCCAACAGGAACTGGTCTTCACCTATTCACCTTGTTACCAAAAAGGACGGCACCTTACATATATGCGGGGACTACAGGTCCCTTAATGCTCGCACCATTATCGATAACTATCTCATTCCACATATCCAAAATTTCACAGTTACTCCATGGTTGCACCTTTTTCTCCATTTTAGATTTTTCGGAGGTATCATCAGATTCTTATGCATCCACTAGCTATTCCAAAGACAGCCATCATCACACCCTTTGGCCTATTTCAATACTATAACATGCCTTGTGGATTGAAAAATGCTGCACAGACATGGCAGCAATCCATTGGTTCCATTTTGTTCCCTCTGACATTTGCCTATGCTTACTTAGATGATATACTTATCTTTTCATCCTCCACTGAGGAGCATCAAGTTCACCTTGATGCAGTCTGTTCGGCCCTCATTGTCAATGGCATGGTGAGAAACCACGATAAATCTCAACTGTTTTCCACATCTGTTAACTTCCTAGGCCATTCTGTCTCTTCCGATGACGACAGACTGACGAGTTCTCATGTCGAAATCATACTTAGCCTTCCTCTTCCCAAGGATTATGCTCAGCTCCATCGTTTTCTTGGTATGGTAAACTTTCATTGCCGCCATATTCCTCAAGCTGCCTCCATCCAAATGGCCCTCACCGATGCTCTCAGGCAAAAACACCCCTGGAAAATGGAAGTTGGAATGGACCGCTCGATGCTTTTGGTGATCTTAAAACTGCCCTCGCCAAAACCATCACACTCGCCCACCCTGACCCTGAGGCCCATGTGTCGATCATGACTGATGCCAGTGACTCAGATGTGGGCGCCATTTTACAACAGCACACCGCTGATCGCACCCAACTCCTCCGCTCCTTTTCCAAAAAACTGACTAAGAGCGAGTGCAAGTGGTCGGCTTTCGACCGTGAGCTACTCGCTGTGACTAGACATTTCTGTAGCGACCTCAAGGAGCGACCCTTCACAATCTATCCAGATCACAAGCCACTCATGGACGCTATTCGTAATACTGCTAAGGACATTCCGCCGAGGTATTTCTGCCATATGGACTACATCTGTCAGCACTCTTCCGACGCATTCTACATCTGTGGCGCAGAGAATGCTGTGGCATACTACCTTTCCCGCATCTGCATGCTAACCACACCACTGAATCTGGAGGAGCTTGCCCGACTACAAGCCGATGATGATGATAATGATGATGATGATGATGATATACAGGAACTCCTCGCTCTCTGTCCAGCCCCATGTTCGATGATCCCTGTCCTTTGCGACACCTCTATATGGGCACACTCCGCCCCCTGGTCCCTGCCGTCCTTCGTTATAGGGTCTTTACACCTTGCACAGCTTAGCTCACCCTAGGACGTGAGCCACGATGTGGCTGCTTATGGAGCACTTCATCTGACCTAGCGTGAAGCACAACTGTCCCACTTGGAGCCATGCGTACATCCGGTGCCAGCGCAGCAAGGTCAGCAGGCATGCTCAACCTCCATTGGGCAAGTTTGGCACTCCAAAGGGACATTTCCGGCCCATCCATATTAATGTCGTTGGTCCGTTCCCCCCCTTCCTAGGGTTACAGATACATCTTATCGATATGAACCATGTGACCCACTGGGTCGAGTTGGTCCCCTTACTGATATCATGGCTGAGACCGTCGCCCACTCCTTTGTCTCAGCGTGGGTTGGTCGCTTTGGCTGTACTGTCTCTCGCATCTGCCAAGTGACGCCGTTTGAGTCTGCCCTCTTCACTCGCCTCTACAAACTCTCCGGCATCACACATTTCATACCACAGTGTACCACCTGCAAGCGAACAGCCTGGTCGAGCAGTGGCACCGTATACTCAACGCTGCCTTTATTGTGCTACAGAGGCCTGTGATCGGAAGCCCTTCCATTGGTCCTGCTAGGTATTCGCTCGGCCCATGAAGATCTTAACGCCTCGCTCGCCGAGGTTCTATATGGCGAGCCTCTCCTTCTCTCCACTTAGTTCATTGAGGATTCACCTTCAGCTGCATCCGAGGATCTCCCCACACTGGTTGAGCAGGTATGCCCACCTCCATACCCCCTTGCTCCGCCCTCACACCACACCACCTGTGTTTATTCACAAGGACCTAGCTACGTGCGACTGTTATGCTGCGGGATGACACTGTGCGAGCAGCCCTACAGATCTGGGTAGAGAAACTAGTTTTGAGTCACCTTATTCGGACCCTCGAAGTGTGCTACGTCACGGTACAAACACGTTCGTCATCCACCTCCATGGACGGCCACAGTGTCTGTTAATCGACTGAAACCAGCGTAGTCACTCACCAATCTGCCTCCCAATGCAGCCGACCTGCCTAAGGCCGATTCGTCTCTGCCTATGCAGCTGTTGGAATCACGGCACTGCTGCACAGCAAACACTGACGCCCCCACTTCCTGCACCGGCCGCCGCCTACAACCGTTGCGTTGGTACCATGATTATGAATTCGTGCAATGAGGCTTCCCGCCACCATGCTCCGCACTACCGGAGGACGGAGGAGGGGGGGAGGAGGAGGTGGGAGGCACTCTGGGGCAGAGCGCCATTTGTTTGTGGCTTTGCTTCTTTGGACTGTTTTGTTCCAGTGTTAACTTTCAGTGTGTAACATGTTCAACTGCCATATTTCTTATATACGAGTTATTAATAAATGTGTATTGAATACTTAGTGTGTGTTATCTCTCAACTAATCGTATTAACCACATAATAAAATCAGGAAACTGAAACTAATACCATATTTTAGCCTTCCGTAGTTAAGTAATTTATTTTAATTCACTTTATTGACCCAGCCACAGAAACCCATTTGGTTTTCATTTGACTTTAGAGCTGTAAAGCAAGAGGCAACAGCAAAATCACTAAACATAAACATGGATCACGTGGAGACTACCCCTCAACCAAACTCTGACAGCTCTGCGCATGTGCGTGCTAATCTGGCAGCTTTGGCACACAAACATGTTTCCGGGTAGCATCTGGCTGCTTGTTGCTACGGCTGGTACAGCTTGTGTCTACTTACCTTGAATACAGCTAACAGCCACACTTCAAGTAGCCAGAAGCGGGAGAAGCTACTGCTCATACGCAACTCAACTGCGTATGTGCATAAGCCCGCTGGTAAATACTCAAACAAACCTAATGAAACCGTTGTGACGTTACACCCATTAGAAGCAGTTTGTTGTTATGAAGTATTGCATAGTCTTCGTCCTAATGTCTTTGACACATTTTGCTGTTGGCAGACACTTGGATGTGCACTGCGTTTTGTTGCTCTAAATGGCGCATTTCCTTTGCAAATTAGGGTTTCTTTTTTCTCTCGTTTATGTTTTATTGCTGCAGTATTATATTGTAGTAGTGTGCTAAAGTAAAATTCTTTGTTAGAGTTTCAGTTCTTACCAGTCAAAACTACAAAAATTTAACTGAAAACTAAAACAACGAAAAATTTCTGGAATGCTACAAAATTCCTGTTTTTTTTTTTCTGGCTGTCCCGGAGCATATACACCCTGAAATAGTCAGAAAATGTCTTAGGTCTGCAGTTCTCTATTACATGCAGCCCCGATGTACAGCAATATTAAGGAATGAGGGAATTTTATTTCTTGAAATTCATACCAATGTCCCTGACGTCATTGTTACTTTATATCTAACTGCAGCACTCTATTTTTCGTTGGTTACCAAAAATACTGTTCCAAACTATCTGGCAACTGCCTCATTTGGGAATTTCAAATTAGAAAACCTCACAATTCAAATTCTGTATCCAGCAAGCAATACAACTACATTAGTTAGGGAACTGCCAGTACATCACAACTGTCTCTTTATGCTGTTGTCTATGATCTGTCTTTCACAGAAGTCTGTTGATTTTTCATAAATAGAGAATTTTGCATGAAATCCATTTTGAGTCCTACTAGGTTATCTCAGATTACCTTTAGTTCCCAATTTATTCATTTGTGAATTTTGTAGACAGGTGGGGCATGCTCCTATCAAATACACACTGAATAGTCATCCGATTTTGCAAGCAATGACACACCCAAGCAGCTAACTTCCATGGCCATTGCAAGATGGCAGAGATAACAATGAGTTGTACACAGGTTCAATCAGACACAGAGGACTGGCAGTCTAATCAACTTCGATACTTAACGCCAGCTGGATCCCCGCCCCCTCACCTTAAAGCACTCTCAGCACGAGGTTGTATCTACAGTGGGCAGCAGGTTCCCTTGAGGAGACAACTACTACCTGCAGCCAAATACAAAAATGTGGAGTGCCACTTCACACTTTTGGTTGTAAATCTGCAGTTGACAGAAAACATTTTCTGACTTAATGCTTTCGCTATTTATGCATTTGAAGTAGTCTATGAACTTAACCTGGTGTGTCAGGTAGGGCCATTTCAGAAATTCGAAGCATTGCAACTCTGGTTCCATCGACTATTTGGTAAAGATCTGGGTAGAGAAACTAGTTTTGAGTCCATACATGGGCAGTTCCGTCAAGCCTACCTCATGCCCCTTGCCATGCAAGAGAAAGTGAAGGCAGAATTTGACATATGGCAGAAGATCAAGTTGGTGTCACTGGTTTCATCAAGCCCATGGGCCACCCCCATGCTCACAACACAGAAACACGACAGTGATGCTAAGGCTCTGCAACAATTTCAAGCACATGATCAATGCACAAAGTCAAATGGATATTTATCCCATACCACTTCCTGAGAAATTGTTGACCAAGTTGGCCAGCAGTCAGCATATTTCCAAAATTGGTCTCAAAGATGCATACTTGCAGTCACCATTAGGTGCAGTGTCTTTGCAGATTTTAGTATTAACACTCCTTTTCGGATTGCTGGTTGGGGTAGCAGACACACAAATACTCCAAAGTTTCCCCAGGCAATATATCAGCCATTCCATGCTGTGTCAACTATCTGGACAACTTTTGACTCACTCCAGGAAACAACTACCTTTGCAAAATATGCAGGCAGTTCTTCAGTGGCGGCTGGAGAATGCCCTGTGTTACAACCTTGAGAAATGGTAGTTTTTTGCTCCAAGAGTGCGATACTTAGGGAATGTTTTAAGTAAGGATGGTACAGTACCAACAGTAGAGCAAGTTGCAGCAAATCAATGAATTTCCAGTTCTCAGGAATATTACCAGGTTGCAGTCATTTTTAGGGAAGGCAAATTACTGTGTGAAATGCATTCCACAGGATGCTCACCTTTGTCATCTGCTGAATCAGCTCCATAAGAAAAAGAGCTAAGTTTGAGTCGTTGGAGGCCTGCCAATTAGCATTCCAAAAATTGAAGCAACACCTCCACTCCTTGTCTGAGCACATTCGCCCATGGTAAGCCTTTGACTACCTGCTGATGAATCCCAATGCGGCATCGGCACTGTTCACTCACAGAACTCCTGATAGTTCATTGCAGCCTACTGCATTTGCCTCCAGCACAAAGGAATTATTTCCTGACTGAAAAGGAGGCACTTGCAATACGTGTGGCATTAAAAAGTTCCATTTCAACTTATACGGCACTAAGTTCCACCTTCTTAATGATCATAAACCATCATCTCCTCATTTGGTCCCCAGTCCACCCAGACACAAGAGCACAGCATTTACTGTGTTGAGCCTTGTTCCTGCACTCGATTTTCACTACTGACTGCCTTCCATTACACGAATGCTAATACTGTTACAGTTACCGGTGTGTCACAACATCAACAAGCAGGAAGGAATTTGTTTTTCACTGGACAGAATCCATGGATACCAAATAATTTCCGCTGACATTGTAGAAAGTCACATCAGCTACAAATGAGGATCTCCTGTGCAGTCATTGCAGTGGTCCTGTAGGGAATGCGGGAGCATTTTCTTGTAGGGTCTGACCAGGCGCTCCCAACATACACTCCTGGAAATGGAAAAAAGAACACATTGACACCGGTGTGTCAAACCCACCATACGTGCTCCGGACACTGCGAGAGGGCTGTACAAGCAATGATCACACGCACGGCACAGCGGACACACCAGGAACCGCGGTGTTGGCCGTCGAATGGCGCTAGCTGCGCAGCATTTGTGCACCGCCGCCGTCAGTGTCAGCCAGTTTGCTGTGGCATACGGAGCTCCATCGCAGTCTTTAACACTGGTAGCATGCCGCGACAGCGTGGACGTGAACCGTATGTGCAGTTGACGGACTTTGAGCGAGGGCGTACAGTGGGCATGCGGGAGGCCGGGTGGACGTACCGCCAAATTGCTCAACACGTGGGGCGTGAGGTCTCCACAGTACATCGATGTTGTTGCCAGTGGTCGGCGGAAGGTGCACGTGCCCGTCGACCTGGGACCGGACCGCAGCGACGCACGGATGCACGCCAAGACCGTAGGATCCTACGCAGTGCCGTAGGGGACCGCACCGCCACTTCCCAGCAAATTAGGGACACTGTTGCTCCTGGGGTATCGGCGAGGACCATTCGCAACCGTCTCCATGAAGCTGGGCTACGGTCCCGCACACCGTTAGGCCGTCTTCCGCTCACGCCCCAACATCGTACAGCCTGCCTCCAGTGGTGTCGCGACAGGCGTGAAAGGAGGGACGAATGGAGACGTGTCGTCTTCAGCGATGAGAGTCGCTTCTGCCTTGGTGCCAATGATGGTCGTATGCGTGTTTGGCGCCGTGCAGGTGAGCGCCACAATCAGGACTGCATATGACCGAGGCACACAGGGCCAACACCCGGCAGCGATCTCCTACACTGGCCGTACACCACTGGTGATCGTCGAGGGGACACTGAATAGTGCACGGTACATCCAAACCGTCATCGAACCCATCGTTCTACCATTCCTAGACCGGCAAGGGAACTTGCTGTTCCAACAGGACAATGCACGTCCGCATGTATCCCGTGCCACCCAACGTGCTCTAGAAGGTGTAAGTCAACTACCCTGGCCAGCAAGATCTCCGGATCTGTCCCCCATTGAGCATGTTTGGGACTGGATGAAGCGTCGTCTCACGCGGTCTGCACGTGCAGCACGAACGCTGGTCCAACTGAGGCGCCAGGTGGAAATGGCATGGCAAGCCGTTCCACAGGACTACATCCAGCATCTCTACGATCGTCTCCATGGGAGAATAGCAGCCTGCATTGCTGCGAAAGGTGGATATACACTGTACTAGTGCCGACATTGCGCATGCTCTGTTGCCTGTGTCTATGTGCCTGTGGTTCTGTCAGTGTGATCATGTGATGTATCTGACCCCAGGAATGTGTCAATAAAGTTTCCCCTTCCTGGGACAATGAATTCACGGTGTTCTTATTTCAATTTCCAGGAGTGTATTTCAAATTTCATAATAAGCACTACGTTGTCAGTGGTGTCCTAATGCTAGCTATGGGAGATCGGAATTGCCACATTGTTATTCCACTGTTGACGCATCAACATGTTCTGCAGATGTCACGCGAATCTCACTGGTCAATGTACCGAACTAATGCACTCGCCCTGCGATTGATTGATTGACTGCGACTGATTGATTGATTTCGAGGTTTTATGGGACCAAATGGTGAGGTAATCTGTCCCATGATTCCAAAGTCACTCACAGAAGAAAGAGGGTCTGCTAAAAGTTGATGGATCCAGTCATGGGATTCAAACTATAAAACAAGGAAGTTAAAACACAAACAGTAAAAGCCATAAAAGGTTAGAACAAACTAAAAACTGGAAAAAAAGAGCAGTTTCTCTGCAGGGGACCAGTCATGGGGTCCCAGACCGAGAAAATATGGAGAGGCCCCAAACACAACCATCCTGCCCCTGCTCCAGGAGTAGAGCAAAACCTTATATCTGGAAATAAAAACCCATTTTCATGGAGGAAACTGAGGACCAGTTCAACAATCCGTGAATCGTCTCCTAATATTAAAATTGATTAATCTGGAAGACTATGCTTAGCACGAAGGGCCAAAAGAAGGGAACATCCCACCAATATGCCGGGATACCGTCAGTCTGGCTTCACTTCCACTTTGTGAGGGTGGTTCGTTATGCAAAAGGAAACAATGAGCTAGCCTGGTATGACAAATGCGTAGACGGCATAACAGTGTACCCCTTTCGAAAGGAGTGGAAAGATGAGCATCAAACTGCAGTAGTCTCCCTGATTGAGTGGAGTTTATTACTGAGACCAGTAGCGCAACAGATGGAGGGTAAGTATAGGCTTCTCTAGCAAATAGTCAGCTAGTTCGTTCCCTGGGATACCCATATGCCTTGTGACCACCAGAAAGACATATGGGCAGGCAGCACAGCGAAGGGGGCAAAGAAGGTCACAGATAGTAGAGACCAAAGGACGACGAGAGTAGCATTGGTCACTTGCCTACAGGCTGCTCATTGAGTCGGTACATATTAAAACACTGTGGAGGGAGGCCTGAGTAACAAAATGGAGGGCTCTGGTAGTGGCTAGCAGCTCTGCTGTGAACACACTACATGATCCTGGCGATAAATGGTGTTCCAAGCCAGTAAGAGATGTGAAAGCACCTCTGAAGAAAAGGCCTTGGAAATTTGACTGTTGCTGGTGGCCCAGAAGGCTAGGGGACTCGGACCAAGCCAGTGATGAAGAGGCATACATCCTCAGGGAGGAAACAGAGTTTCCAGCATTCCTTTTTACTCCGCTTAATAAGGTAATAAGCCTTAGTACGGAGACACTTAAAAGCAAGGACATTGGTCTGTGAAGGGTGTCATTTAAATCGCTGCACCACTGGTCGGCAGTCTTGGGACAGTGACTGCTACATCCTTTGCACACTGCAGTACCAGCTGATGATGAGCAGGACCTGTGGATAGCAGGACAGCAGTGCCAGCAGCATGAAAAATAGTGGCAGAGATGCCCTGCATGACCGCATCAATAAAATTTGAAAAAGGGGTGTTGAAGTGCACAGCAGACGTACATAATGGCCAACTGGTTCTGCGGAATGCCTGTCTGGCAGTGGCAGGGGAATGATTGAATCACATCGGAAAGTGGTCACTGTCACAAAGGTGATTATGGTGCGACTAATGTAGCGAAGCCACCAGAGCAGGGGACGAGATTGTGAGATCAATAGCAGTAAAGGTGCCATACGCGGCACTGTGGTGTAGGGGAAAGGTTATACAGGAGACACAAATCAAAGTCTGTAATAAGTTGGTTACGACCCCAACCCGACGAAGTGGTACTCCCCCAAAGGGGTTGGTGTGCATTCAAGTCCCCAAGGAGAAGATGGGAGGTGGGAGTTGCTGTATTAAGGTAGACAGTTCAACATAAGGAAGTGGGCTGCCTGGAGGGAGGTAGACATTGCAAACGGTGATTGCCAGAGTCGTCTCCACTCTAACCACTATCGCTTCCAGGTTGGTGTGAAGGGGCGGGGGGGCGGGGGGATCCAGACACTAATGACATCAGTGCAGACCCCTCCAGATGCTATCCTGAGGCTGGCATGTTTCCAACAGAACACCCTATAACCACAAGACGTTAGAGTGTGGTCATCACAAAATTGTGTTTCTTGAAGAGCAAGACAGAATGAAGAGTAGGAGCAAACAAGGCACTGTATTTCCAGTACATGACGGTAATATCCATTACAATTCCACTGGATCATCGTGTGGTGAGAGTCCAGGTGAGACATGAAGGCGAGGGGTTCTCATATCACTCTGCTGGTGGTCATTGCCAACGAGGATGGGGTGACATCCATAAAAACTGGGTCTGATTCAGGATGAGGAGGAGGAGGAGGAGGAGGAGGAGGAGAATGAAGGCTGCAATAGCTTGAGGACCCACAGGCGCCACATACATACCCACAAGAGAGCTTTGGGCCCTCTTTGGGGCTCGCCGTGTGACATTTGATGGCCAGCCTGCCATAGTACAGGCGATAACAGCCTGTACAGAACTAAAAACATGTCATGAAGGCCCAACAGTAACATCCAGCCACCATGTCATCCTTAGCCCACAGGCGTCACTGGATGTGGATATGGAGTTGCATATGGTCAGCACACCACTCTCCCAGCCATATGTCAGTTTACAAGACTGGAGCCACTACTTCTCAATCAAATAGCTCCTCAGTTTTCAGCCTGTACAGAAAGTTCCCCACAACCAGGTGGTGCTGCCACAAAAATTTACTCCCTAGTCTGTGCCAAAGTGTCAATGGGAACAGTGCCACCTGCATTTTTCCAGTCCTTCCTTATATGCCATATGGCGGTTCGTGGTAGAGTCCGGTCTAATTTCCCAGATGTTGCCAAATTATCCTCCACGACTTAACATACTACATTTTGGGCTTTAGCTGCCATGTCACCACTGAGGTAACATGATGTACCCTTGTCTCATTCAATGGTCACCAGTTTGTGTAAGAAGAATGGAATGGTGTTCAGCATGTGAGCACTGCACTTTTCCACCCAGAATTTTAATGCAGAGCTCCAGCAGTTGGTCATGACAGCCAAATTGCAACTCAAGGTAAGTAATGGAAGCCCTAGTGAGGACGCTGTCTGGTTTTTTGGTGTCTTACGGATCAATTCCAAGCCACTGGCATAACCCAACTGAGGTACTGCATGGTGGTCAGCCTCACATTCACAACTATTACAGCTAACACCAAACACCCCTCACCCATGGGCAGTGACACATTACATGCACATTCAGGCGGACAGTGGGACAGATTCAAGGCACTGTGGTGAGGAATAAGGGGCAGCATCTTTATATTATTGCATTGGGTCAATAGAACCAAAACTCAGTCACACAGGCAACATTCATGCAGGCAGGAGGGACCAACCACTCCTTGTCCCCAAGCACTAGGTGGCACCTGCGAACATTCCCACTGCCTCTGCACCTCTCGTCATATAATCTGTGCCCCAATCTGTGAAACCCACCACCCTGGAGAACTGTTTGCAATGTGGGATCTGGTGGAGGTGAAGTACTTCCCTCCCTCATCGCAACTGGCAGGAGTTACCAACCCCCCATCCAGGTGGAGCATTAGCTTGTCACCACCCACAGTGTCGCCCTTGACGTCCTTGTAGAAAGTGCCCAGGCAGAACCCATGGCACATATCTCCATTGTCTCCCATCCTTTCATCCTTTGAATCAGCAATTCCGGCCTGGGGGCATTTTTCAGCCCTAAGTGCTTCTTAAGGGAGGGGGGATTTGGTATCGCAGCCAGATACTTGGGGTGTCAAGTGAGTTGTTGTTTGCAGTTGAGAGTGAGTGACCCATGACTCCACTGTAAGCAGTGTGTCACATACACATGGAGTGTATCTTCACAATTGTAGCTTTCTTGGTTTGTCTGCATAGAATCCAAGAGTCAGTTGCATGCTAGCCATTAGGCAGGATTTTATTTGCGAGGATTATGGTCAACTGCATACTCGTGTTGTGATTACTTCGGGCTGTCACACTTTTATAATTCTTCAGGCCATCTGTTGGCCAGTTATGTCACTACAGGTGTATCGCTGGCATCATCCATCATAGGTCTCCGCACTCATTCCAAGTATTTTCCTGTAACTAATCATCTCACTACAAAAGATATAACAATAGCATTAAGTTTTTCACATTTCTCACATGTCTATCTACTATAACATCTGACAATTGCACTGTGTAATTTTTCTCATAATTTTGGCCTTGAAAATTTTCACTCATTCTCACTGATACAATCTTCACCTCGTGTGTTGTTTCTTGGACTGCGATTAAGTAAGATGCTTTCTAGGCTGTGAAGTCCTCATCGACCAAATGTATGGGATTCAACTGTATTTTTTTTTTTTTTTTTTGCGTTTTCCATAATTATAATAGCTGTCAAAAACTTTATAGGGGTACTGGAATAGGAGCAAATTCTGTAAGAATATTTTTTTCTAATTTCACAAGTTTCAGGATTACAGTCCTCTAGCAATCATTCAAATCAAGAACACTGGTCTTCAAACTGTCTCCAATACTTATGGAAATAAAAGTAAACCCATACTGTAGAAACATTTAATTTCAGTTTCATTCTTTTGCATGCAAAGACACATTTGCAGTTTTATGTACATACCTGTCACAGTTGGATGCTTCCAGTGTTGCAGGAACTGTAGCTTCAGTAATACCTGTTTTTGACAGGGCGATTTAAACACTTATTCATTGCTAGGGTCTTATGGATTATATATGAAGGTAGTATCTGTTCCCAAAAGAACAGTTACTGTTGACGACCATGCAGCTTTGCTAGAAATGAAATGATAATTAAATGGACACCCTAGCTGCAAACAGGCGTTGATATACTTCATTGGGGACGTTGAAAATGTGTGCCCCGACCGGGACTCGAACCCGGGATCTCCTGCTTACATGGCAGACACACTATCCATCTGAGCCACCGAGGGCACAGAGGACAGTGCGCCTGCAGGGACTTATCCCTTGCACGCTCCCCGTGAGACCCACATTCCCAACATGTCCACACCACTACATTTGTAGTGCGCCTAATAGATGTTTGCCCATCATACTCATTACTTGTGGCAGATTAATCTACCAAGCCTCATATGAATTCGGGCATAGCGTGTGTGTTCGCACAAGAAGGTCAATGGCCAGGAAGCCATATTTTAACTATATATGACAGTAGTATCTGTTCCTGAAAGAACAGTTACCGTTGATGACCATGCAGTCTGATGGGCAAACATCTATTCCTACTCCGTGCACTCGCAGAGTATGCTGAAAAAAATATTAGTTCCACTTTCTGCCATCTGGTGAAAATATGGTGCTGTAAGTAGTCAGACTGTGGTGTGTGTGTGTGTGTGTGTGTGTGTGTGTGTGTGTGTGTGTGTGTGTGTGTGTGAGCAACAATCAAACACGTGATAACTGTGGTTCTGGCATGTTTGTTAGGATATGGTCTGAAGTTACATTTTGCTTAATATTTAGCCCTGACACAGCAACATGCTGTGTCCTCATTGTATGCTATCCTTCAGATCAAGAGTCCAGGTACACACCTGACAAGAGACGATCCTACATACATCCCACAATCACAGTTACATGAATTAACGTCAGGGGTTCTGGAAGGCCACACACCTTTAAATTGCCTACAGACAACGCGTCATTACAGAAGGTTTCTTGGAGCAAATCTTTTGCTTGGCAAGTGATGTCATGAATGATGATGATGATGATGATGATGATGATGATGACGACGACTATGACAACACTAACACCCAGTTCCCAGGCACAGAAATCCCCAACCCGGCCAGGAATCGAACCCGGTACCCTGTGATCCAAAGGCAGCAACACTAGCCACTAGGCCATGAGCTGCAGATGCATTCTTGCAAAGCTGGAAATCATGTGTTGCACAAGAAGGTCCTTATTAATGAGCAGATGTGTCTGCACACCCAACAGGCCTGCAAGTCATCCACTCCTACATCAAGCAGTCATGTAAGCCGAGTATAGTGGGTGTTCCTCCACAGCATGTGTGGAGTAGAACCCCCATATGCAACCACTCTGTGCGTTCACAGCAACATGGAGAGTAAAATGTATTTCACCTGTTAAAAGAAAATTCCCCAGCCACATATCGTCTATTTCCATGTTTGCCAAAAAATGAAGAGCAAAGTCATGGCACTGTGGCCTATCATGAGGTTTCTTTTGGTACGCATTATGAATCTTGTAGGGATACCAGTGTAAAATGCGCCAAAGTCTTTTTCTTTAAAGGCAAATAGAAAAGGTGAAGCGGTAGCCCAGTGTAGAGCCTGCACCTATCATCATGTGTTTTTTTATTTTCATATGTTAAAAAACATAAGATGTTTTTCCTGTTCCTCGGGTTCGATTCCCGGTGGGGTCAGGGATTTTTCCTGCCTCGAAATGACTGAGTGTTGTGTCGTCTTTATCATCATCATTCATCCCCATTACGGTCAGAGGAAGGCAATGGCAAACCACCTCCACTACGACCTTGCCTAGTACAGCGGTGCGGGTCTCCCGCATCGTTCCCCTACACTCCGTCACGGAGTATGGGACTTCATCATCATCATCAATCTGTATTGGCTGTGATGTGATATTATTTGAATTTGTTTGGATATTAAGTGTGGTTTTCCAATTTTTCATTACTATGTTTAGGAACTGTATCAATTTAGTATCAACTTTGTATATTTCCAATATTTGTAGTAACCATGAATGGGGTACACTATCAAAAGCTTTTTGGTAATCAATGTATGCGTAGTGTAGTGACCTTTGTTTAGTTTTAGCTTGATATGTCACTTCTGCATCTATTATTATTATTATTATTCTTTACTTTCTCAGACGTTAAGTCTGGTTAAAAATGAAAAGTGACGCGGACCTTGATCAGGCGTCACTTCCTTTTAACTGTATGGTATGTGTTATATTGCATTTAGGAACTTTCGGGTAATTGAACATGTATCAATAATTACTGATTTCTGTAGTTGTATATATACGTTTGGATGTAGCTCTATTGCATTGATGTACTGGTGGATATTGTGTGGTATGACTCCTGTAGTTGATAGTATAATTGGTATGATGTCAACTTTATCCTGATGCCACATGTCTTTGACTTCCTCAGCCAGTTGGATGTATTTTTCAATTTTTTCTCCTGTTTTCTTTTGTATATTTGTTGTATTGGGTATGGATATTTCGATTAGTTGTGTTAATTTCTTCTTTTTATTGGTGAGTATGATGTCAGGTTTGTTATGTGGCGTTGTTTTATCTGTTATAATGGTTCTGTTCCAGTATAATTTGTATTCATCATTCTCCAGTACATTTTGTGGTGCATACTTGTATGTGGGAACGTGTTGTTTTATTAGTTTATGTTGTAAGGCAAGCTGTTGATGTATTATTTTTGCGACATTGTCATGTCTTCTGGGGTATTCTGTATTTGCTAGTATTGTACATCCGCTTGTGATGTGATCTACTGTTTCTATTTGTTGTTTACAAAGTCTGCATTTATCTGTTGTGGTATTGGGATCTTTAATAATATGCTTGCTGTAATACCTGGTGTTTATTGTTTGATCCTGTATTGCAATCATGAATCCTTCTGTCTCACTGTATATATTGCCTTTTCTTAGCCATGTGTTGGATGCGTCTTGATCGATGTGTGGCTGTGTTAGATGATACGGGTGCTTGCCATGAAGTGTTTTCTTTTTCCAATTTACTTTCTTCGTATCTGTTGATGTTATGTGGTCTAACGGGTTGTAGAGGTGGTTATGAAATTGTAGTGGTGTAGCCGATGTATTTATATGAGTGATTGCTTTGTGTATTTTGCTAGTTTCTGCTCGTTCTATAAAGAATTTTCTTAAATTGTCTACCTGTCCATAATGTAGGTTTTTTATATCGATAAATCCCCTTCCTCCTTCCTTTCTGCTTAATGTGAATCTTTCTGTTGCTGAATGTATGTGATGTATTCTATATTTATGGCATTGTGATCGTGTAAGTGTATTGAGTGCTTCTAGGTCTGTGTTACTCCATTTCACTACTCCAAATGAGTAGGTCAATATTGGTATGGCATAAGTATTTATAGCTTTGGTCTTGTTTCTTGCTGTCAATTCTGTTTTCAGTATTTTTGTTAGTCTTTGTCTATATTTTTCTTTTATTATTATTATTATTATTATTATTATTATTATTATTATTTATATATTTTTTATTGTGTTGTAGAGAGAATTATACCCATGACACAGTTTGTGCACTGGGGACAGAATTTGAGGTATGTGCTGCACAGTCAGCTATAGCTACAGCAACTTCATCAACAACTGCCATGGGAATGGGCTGTCTCCTCCTCTCTGCTGCACTACCTAATTCACCTGTTTCGTCAAACAGCTGATTTATTGACATGGGGGCTCTTCATGGCTGTTTTTGTTGGCAATATTCCTACAATGCAGTGTTGATATTGCCACTGTTCTGATAAAACAATTTTACCAGCAGTGCACTCTTCCTTCTCAACAGCTAATGCATTTAGTACAGAGAATTTAAACTTTATTAACCATTTACACCAACAGTCACTTCACAAAAGAAATAAACAGGAGTCTCCCTGTAACCCATGTCCTCAAGTACGAGGGCCGTTCAGAAAGTAACCTCCGGTTGATTTAAAAAAATACACCAAGTTAAATAAAAATATTTTAATATATACATCTTACAACTACATCTTTGCACTATTTTTCTACATAGTCTCCATAGCGATTGAGGCACTTATCGTATCTCTTCACAAGCTTTGAAATTCCTTCTGCATAAAAATCACCCGCTTGTGCCTGGAGCCAGCCTGTGACCGCATCTTTGAGCTCTTCGTCGTCATCAAACCGCTGTGACCCGAGCCATTTCTTCAAATGCATGAAGAGGTGATAATCACTTGGCGCCAGGTCTGGGCTGTAAGGTGGATGGTTGATAACATCCCACTTGAAGGACTCAAGAAGGGCCGTTGTTCTGCGAGCAGAGTGAGGACGGGCGTTATCGTGCAAAAAAACGATACCGGAAGTCAGCATACCACGGCGTTTGTTCTGTATAGCCCGTCGTAACTTTTTTATTGTTTCACAGTACACGTCTTGATTAATGGTCGTACCACGTTCCATGAATTCAACCAACAACACCCCTTTGGCATCCCAAAACACCGTTACCATCAGTTTTCTGGCAGAAAAATCTTGCGAGGCTTTTCTTGGTTTGGTAGGCAAATTTGAATGTGCCCACATCTTTGATTGTTCTTTTGTCTCAGGGTTCACGTACTTAATCCAGGTTTCGTCACCGGTCACGATTCTGTTTAACAATGGTTCTCCTTCGTCCTCATAACGTGACAGAAAGTCTAATGCAGAGGCCATTCTTTGATTTTTGTGGTGGTCGGTAAGAATTTTGGGCACCCATCGTGCACAGAACTTACGGTAACCCAATCTTGCTGTCACTATCTCGTACAAGAGAGTCTTAGAAATCTGTGGAAAACCAGTAGACAACTCCGACATTGAGAAACGTCGATTTTCACGAACTTTTGCATCAACTGTCTGAACGAGTTCGTCAGTCACCAATGATGGTCTACCACTCCTCTCTTCATCATGAACGTTTTCTCGTCCACTTTTAAATAAACGTACCCATTCACGGACAACTCCTTCACTCCTAACTCTTGGTCCGTACACGGCACAAAGCTCACGATGAATAGCTGCTGCAGAATATCCTTTGGCTGTAAAAAACCTTATGACAGCACGCACTTCACATTTGGCGGGGTTTTCTATTGCAGCACACATTTCAAACTGCCACAAAAACTAAACTAGTGCAGGTACGACGTTCACTCGACCACGGCTTGATGCCGACTGACCTGTTGAGTGCGTGAACGCACAGATGGTGTCTCTACTCCCCCCACAACCCGCACTGTGACCAATCGGAGGTTACTTTCTGAACCGCCCTCGTAGTTAGCTCTACAACACTGCTTTGTAGTACTAGTCGAGACCACATCCACATATTTGAAATACTATTAACAGAAAACGAAGTTGGAGCTTGCAAATGTTATTAAGTAATGGTAATATGTGAATTTCCATACTTGGTTGCTGTCACACCTAATAACATTTTTGAATTTAATTGATGTTGCTGCATATTTTAACTACATAATTAACTACTTTTAAAATTTTGCTCATCACTAATCAATACCGCTGGGATTCATTGATTATGGTATACTGCTACACCACTGAACATAGTTACTATTGTCTGATTAAAAGTACGCATTATCTGACACTTCACCCTTTAGAATCTATTTTTTCAGATCAGAGCTCTCAACATCACACGTCACCAGTCCGCCATTCCCATTGCACCACAACGGAGGACCAGATTCCAGTCAGTTTTTAGTAGTGCAGTACACAAAATGCATTTGCTCAGTTACTGATGGTAAGTATGATCAAGTTTCTTGAATTACACAATAAAAGACAGAGACTGGAACATAAATTTTGTTGACATAGTTTGGATCAATGGTCAAATGCTGATCATAATGTTACAAAAGGTTAAGACACAAGTTTAGCTTGAATTAATTTCTGTGTGCTGTTCTCTCATTGGCTGTTTAAACCAGCTGTGAACATTGATTCTCATGTTTGTATTGCACCTCACAGAAGGCACTGCCAACATTGCTCTGGTAAACATGTCCATGTGGACTAGCTAAGTCATTCGCTTATCCTGCACATGCAGATGTCCTGTGGGTGTCAGTTGTGGATGTTGTCACAAAAGTGAATCCATTTACTCCGACAGGGAGAACATACATTCTTAATGAAAGTGATGTAAAACAAACCCAGTCAGCTTCATTAAAACTTAATATGTGAAGTTCCAAGACAATTTATTGGGAAACTGCTTTCAACTCAAAACTTAATTTTTGTCTCAGGTTAGTGTTAATGTATATTTTATAGAAAGTTGTTTCAGAATTATTGTTAGTACCTATTGTGTTAAATTTAGCTATGTACAGATACCTGTTACTCAAAAACAAGCATTACGTATTTAATTTGTTTAATAGTTCCATTTCAAACATCATGGACCAGAACTATTATGTAAATACTTGAACTTATTCATACTTAATTTCAGTTTGTAATTAAATGCTCAATTTCTTGTTTTTGCTATATCGCTTAATATACTGTTAGTGAAGTTGTACGAAATTAAAATAAGTAATCACCTTAATTATAAAATATGCTGATTAGTTTTGGTTTAATAAGGTGATGTTTTGATATTTCTAATACTTATACTTCCCTTTCAGTATATTTTAAAGAAATTCCTGTTCGTCAAAGGTCAATTTGGTCAGACTAGGGCCATTAGTGAAAAACAAGAGTCTGGAATAATTTGTTTTAACAATGAACCCATCATCATCCCAGATTTATATTTTGCCACGTGATTTACAATAGTATGAAGTAGTAATGGAAATATTTTGAAAATTTTCAATTATGTACCTTTTGTAAAAAAATTAAATCAAAATATTAATTAGTATTTTGAAAAAGGTTATTAATTACAAGCTATGTTTTGATGTATATCCCTGGAAAGAGCATGCAAAATTCTGCAAAATGACACCTTTCCCAGTTATCTAGCTCAATTAGGGCAGCTCCTAGGACAATTTAAAAAAGTCCGTACACACATTTTTGGCTGGTTTTTGAAAAGTTTACATAGCCATATTTCAGGAATGGTTTGAGATAAAAAATTGAAATTCGATATTTTTCTTAGTCTCGGTGTCCACTATAAGTATACCAACTTTCAGCAAAATCTATGAGGGTGAGGTAAAATAGGTGTGTTGATTTGACATTGAATGACTCACTCCTGTAATAGCAGTTTTGAAATGACCCAAAAAATAAGTGTCATATGTACTCTCACAGTCGCTGACCGGCACAGTGGCAACTCTGTAGTGCACGACATATGTCTCATAAACAGTAGGTTTGATCAAAGTGTAGCTTCAGTTCCAATAAACTGTGAGCAGTCATTATAGTTAAAATAAATGCTGACTACTTTTGAGCACTATGTCATGCACTGATTAAAATTTCTCTCTCTGTCATTGTTATCACTACATTTTTGGTGATAAAATGAAAGAACAACATTGACATGGGCTAGTGACAGACTAAGCATCTGACAAAACCTCAGAAAAATGTAGGAGCAGGTTAGATTCAGTATATGTTTACCATAAAAAATGAAAAATCATGGGATTAACTTACACATTAAATGTAAGAATGCAGGACGTAAATAAACTGATGAAACCACAGCAGAAATTTTGCAACTCCCATTACTCTCCAACTCTAGTGATAGGCAATATTGACAAAAAAAATTTCCTGACCAATGAACCTTAGGCCACCGTTTTCCTACATTCCTCCTCCTCGACTCATGCTAGCATAACTTGACAGAGCAGTTACCTATGAACACATTTCACATTATTCCTCTTTTCTCATGATATATGCACAGAACTTTAATTTTCACCAATATGAAGAATTACTCAGTGTAATAATCAAACCCACACTGTTTATTATAGTAGCTCAATACATCAAATCTGCACTACAAATTTAAATAAAACTTTTACATAGGCAGCCTCACTATCTCAAATGACTAAGGCTTACCATTTTCGGTACATCCTTCAAGTGCACCATCTTCAAGGAAAGTACAGCCATGTCCGAATTCAGCCACCGATTTCTCAAATTTCTGGAATAATGGAACAGATCCCTTATAGTCTTTCACCAACTTGGGATAAATTCCAGTGTTGATAAACAGTCAAAAATAAAGCATTTTCTGGTGGCATAGTATCCCAGTTTATTAATTTGAATGGAACAAACAACCCCAATTACTTAAAAAAGATGTATAAATAAAGCAAAACAGCTTATCAAATAGATGTTATGACAAAAATAAAATGTCACTGAAACTATTACCTTTATACCAAGTTGAGAATTCCATGTCCACTAAGTGTGTGACTCCTTTAGTTTTTATGGCAGGCCTCAGGTGTTAAGTGTAATATTTGTTGCAATTTTCAGTGCAGTAGGCCTTCAGCAAGTAAGTTGAACATTCTGGTGATTGTTGTGCAGTATAGTTGGTAGTGTGTTCATACACAGTCATCCAGCAGTGTCACTATTGTGATAAATCACAGCATCTTAGTTGGTCTGCGGTGGTCCAGGCAGAATAGAATGCATTTACTGCGGCTCATGCATCCCACCAACCACTGGATGAAGTTGTCACATTTTGTGAGTGCTAGGCGAGTTTATATTCTACAGTAACACAAAAACACCTCTATTCTGGGATGTCTATCTTGTTTTAAGTTTTGTGTGTCTAGTGGCGTGAGGAGGTAGCCTTAGTGTTGGGTGTCACTCTTACATATTTAGTTCACCTTGCAAGAGAAACAGTGTCTCATTAATTCTCTTTTGTCTCTGCAACCTGTGCCAGTAGTCTCCACCCCCCCCCCCCTCCCTGCCCCCCTCCTTCCCCTACCTACTGCCTCAAAACAAATCAAATAAAAATAAAGTATTACAGGCAACAGTCTAATGTTTCAGTTCATGATAAAGAAAATAATTTTCAGTACATGAATAATCTTGTTTAAAGACATTTTTGTGTTGGCAGTTTCTGCAACATTTTCACTTGAATGGCAATTTTCTAGCATAATAGTAAAAGTTGACTGTAAAAGGATTAAAATAATAATGCGACAGATCTGGAATTCGAGAAAGTGTTTTGCCACTAGTCATGCAAAAATACTTTGTGCTCATGTATTATTTTAAATAATTTAAATAACTGTGACTGTATTCCACAATTATGTTAGAAATCTCCATACTATGATACACCAGCAATTGACTGCTGACAATTATTAGTAAGTTTAAATATAACTAAAAAACAAATGTAAAAATGCTTTTATAAACAGTCATTAAATTGTTTTACTGATTACACTGTATAGCATACAATTTTAAAAATCATTCATGTGCATATTTCAAAATGCTATAATGAAAAAACTGTTCACAAATATAAAATCAGTAAACAAAGAATATGCAAAACTTTGAAATGATATGTATAATATTCCGAAATTTCACATCAAGTAGTGCCCAATGAACAACATTAGTACATGTGCAATGCAAAAACATATAAATATACTCGAGAATATGAGTTTCTCAGGTATCTCTTACTCTAAACTTCACAGATTAAGCACAAAGGTATATATGTAAAGGAACAATCTAGAAACAACATTACATATACACAAGCAAATTATTTTTCCACACAATATACCTTATTGGAGTGAGAATGGTTGGTGTCAACAACATGAGGAACTTTAGCAAGCTTATGGAGATGTAGTTATGGGCATTATTCCCTTGTGGCAAACAGATGATATAATACAGAAAGTGGTTAATATTGGTATGAAGTAAAGTGTGCCAGCCACTCAACGACACACAAAAAAAGCCACCACGTATTTCACAAAGAAAAAATGCAACGAACACATACTGGAAAAAAATATTCATCAAACTTCAAGCTTTTCATAGGCTGCTATCCTTGCACCAAAAGAGCCTCACCTTAACTTTTTTTGCAATCATGGTGACAGTATCTATTGTAGTGTGCTGATCCCAGCCAAGTTTAAAGAACTTTTTCAGTCATGGCATGCACCCTACATGACAGTTCTTTCTTAATAAGAACATCAGAATATAAGATGCCCCAATGCTTCATCCACTACTGTTGACACCATCTGTTACAGTTATCCAACTGACAGTTGCTGCAGATATCTACCTTTGTACATAGGGGGACATACACAAAAAAATACATCAACTTCACCTCTAAGATTATAGCTCCTTCATCGAAAACAATCTGTTACCCTATTATGGAGTAATATTTTAAATACAATTACCTATCTTCACAAAAGAGCCAAATTTAAACTGGATTCTGCTGGTAACAGCATTGTTATATCCATCCATAAAGCCAGGTCTGAATTGCGTTACTAATAACAAAATGGAGAATTGTTAAGGCATTTTTGTAACAAAATGGGAAACTGTAAAAGAGACAATAGTAATGTGTGTGTAGGCGTGGCAAGAGGAGCCACAGACCCGAAAGCGGGCTGGCTGGCTGACGCCAGGCCAATGGGCAGCTGTGCTTGATGAGCTCAAAACTATGAGCCATAAATACATGAAGAGGGCTCTCTGTACTTTTGACAGTAGGGTCCGTGATAAGGATGGGAATTGAAGTTATAAACAGTATTTATAGATAGATAGATAGATAGATAGATAGAGAGAGAGAGAGAGAGAGAGAGAGAGAGAGGGACGAGAGGGAGAAAGAGGGAGGGCCTTCTGGTGGAGACAGCACTACGTTATGACAAGCCAATACAGGGCTTAGGATGCAGTGTGTGACCATATTAAAAGGCGTCTCTACCCCTCCACCCAGCCTCTGAAGAACCACAGAAGAATAGTGCAACCATCACAGCCAATAAGGAGGCAAGTAGCCCTCGACATTAACGTCATTGCAATAGACAGTGGGGTCGAAGAGGAAAAGGATACAAAACTCGGCAGCGAGACGCTCCAAAGCAGACAGTCTAGGAGTGAAGAAAGTAGGCAGTAAGAGGTCAAGGGAATCAGGAGACGAGACAAGAGGTCTGACACGAGGTGTTGCAGGGAGAGTCAGGGCTTGCTGCGGAGTTAGCACTCGGAGATGATGATCAGATAGGCAGCAACTGTGAGACTTAAGCTAGTCGTGTGGGTTGCAATCTAAGAGTAGACAGAACGGCAGTTGTCTTACACCGCCTCTGCATCAGACTTGGCTGCTCATTGGAAACGTCTCACCCAGAGCAGTTAGGAAGTCATTCAGTATATGTTGAATAAACTTCAGATAGTAAAACAATTCTGGAGAATACTTTAATTATCTCCCAGCCTTCTTCCACTTTCACATCAGGGATTGTAACTTCTTAGCTAGGTCAAAGTCTCCCTCTCACTAAGGCCAAGCAGCTAATCTGTGGTTACGAACTGTGTCACGCAATCTCAAGTGAAACCTGTGCTTGGGATGCGACAGCATGCATTCTATGTGATGTTGTTTCCTAGAAATGACATCAGAATATAAAATGTTCCAACATTTCGGCCACTACCGTCATATATAGTGAGAGATACACTCAAAAATACATCAGCTAAACCTCTAAAATTTAGCTTCTTCATTGAAAACAATGAATATTATAGATTAACACTCTGAATACAACAACCTACCTTTAACAAAATACCATTTTCCATGTGAGCACAAAGTATCCCAGAAGCCCCATGTACACAAATACCAATTAGTGTTAGTATTCATGCTCAACAGATCCAAAAGTGTTTTTAAGTATGTTGTTACTAGCCACTTAGTCATATTTGTGACTATCAAGGTTTTTGCCAGGAGAAAAAGTGTAGAATATGGTATGGAATTTATTTTACATATTCTACCACCAGCTTCAAAATTCTGGTTAGCTACAAATTTAGCTTCTCACTGGCAACTTACTTGTTTGTAACTAAATGAAATCACCGCATAATTGAGCTGGTATTCAGACTTATCTCTGTTTGGGATAGAAATCTGTAATAGCTATAAAACAGAAAATGTTTAAGCACTACATTCCAATAAAGATAAAAATATAAAATCATTAATCACTGACACAATGAATCAAAATCGAATTGACAAAGACATACAGTAAGCTGGAAATCTGGAAATGAACTGATTTATCCACAAGGTGATCAACAGAGCAGTCCAATCAAAAAGAAGTCTGTTTATATAATGGGATACGAACAAATCTCCTACCATGAAGGTACAAGACAAGTTTGATGATCAGATCAAGTCGTAATTACCATGTGTCACACTGATTTGAAGATCAAAGCCAGAAGTAACTGCAGAAAGTGAGTGTGTGTGTGTGTGTGTGTGTGTGTGTGTGTGTGTGTGTGTGTAAGTAAATGTTGTCACTAGAGCTTTCAAAACAATATTTGGATTCTTAATCATTTCAGTTAGTATGTAATAACAGCAATGTTGCTGGATTGTATTTTAATCACATTTGTCTAAAAACAGGTATCTGGCAACTTACTTGTTTATAACAAAATGAAATCACCACATAATTTAGCTGTCACAAATGGGAAAAATAGTAATTTTTACCAATAGCTTAAGATGAGGGAGATAAAAACCTTTTATGAATCAGTTTAAATTCACTGTACTTTACGATGACTCCATTTGCTCAACAGCAGTTCCTTCTGATTTCTGATGTTTGTAGCACATATCAAGAACTTTCCAAATAACTTTTTCGACAAGCATCTACATACATTACAAAAATAGAAGAACTACAGAACCTTCACAAACAAATGTTTATGGTTACAACATTATTTCAAATACAGAAGAGAAAGTGTACAAAGATAAAAAAATAATTTCCATCTCAAAATGTAATTCTTCACAGCCATAAAATTAAGGTAACAACTGTTTCCCAATGACCGTATCAGCACCTCTTAGCAGTTTTTGGCCAGATACGACTGTGTCCTAACAATGTCAGAAGTACTTTTTCAATGAAACATTTTTTGTCGCCTCTTTGCCAAATAAAAGTTGGCAAATTCATCAATTAGCTTGTAATACATAATTCTTTCTACTACTTTGTGTGCAGCTTCAGCATAAGACTTAGGTAGACGAGGAAATATTAAATCGCGACGTAAGGTAGTATTGAATGTTGGCATCATGGCTTTTCTTTCACCATCCATATTAGCATGGCGGTCACTCACCCTACCAATAACACGAGTGAATATTTTCGCAAGATCCCTTTGGGTTCCTTCACTCATCATTTCGTTCCAGAGTGATTTGACGAACCATGAACCGTGAACCTGAAAAGATAATATGGATAAACAACAAAATGAAACAACAATAATGCATGATAACATTTCCAATGACAAGTTCTGATTAACACATAATAAACAGAATCCACACATAATATCAAGCATCACAGTACACAATTTTGTTAACCTTAGGAGAAGAATCTAATTACAGACACTAAAATAGAAATTTCTAAAGCCATGGCATCAGTAGAAATTTATACAGGGAGATAGAGGGAGGGGAGCCTCTAAAATTGCCACTTTGTTTTGTATAAATGAGTTGGGTCAGTTTCAAGATTTATCATGCCACATGGACTACATTTTTATAGGTGACAAAAAATTAATACATTGGAAATTTGTTATATTAATTGATTGTTATCCACGATGTACGAGAATTCTGTAACTAATAAAAACCTCTGTACACCAGATTAAGGGAGGGGGGTCGAGTTGCCAGAAGGATTTTTCTGATTCTCATCTCAGGTTTCTCGATATTTTCTAGTGCATGTGTCCAGTCGACAATCAACATATCTGCCACATACAAGGTGTTTGGTTCTGGCCTGATGGCGCTGTTGTGATTTCTCACTTTAACAACATGTGATAGGCGTTATGTTTCCAGTCTTCTAGTACGCTCTAATAATCTCCCGATTTCTCTGTTCATGAACTACTTTCTCTATCCCATGTGTCCATATCATTTGGTCAGTAACTGAACTTAAAAACTCTTGATCTCACAACATTTTTCCATAACCATTTTTCATGTGTATTTTTGGTTTCATATGTATTCTCTTATGGAGATTTGTAGACCTACCTTTGCGACTTTCGCTTTCAGAACCTCTATTTGCTTTACTGTAGTTTCTGTATTATCTGTGAGTACGGCAAATTCATCAGCCTGGCAATTAATATCTAGTCCTTCAGTTCTCCACCTCAGCCTCACTGGTTTAATAAAGACCCCGTGTCTTCAATTCTTTTTCCAGTTCCCTGACAATTTTATATAATAGTAAGTTGAACAAGAGCAGTAAAATACTATTGCCCTGTCTCACTACTGTTCTAAACTTTAAGGACTTTGATAATTATTCCATGAATTCCATTTTGAATTTGGTGTTTGTTAGTGACTGACTGATAATTTTCACTGTCTTCTCATCGATACAGCTCTCTTGCAGTTCTTGGATCAGTGTACATTCTTGAAATGTGAAAATATGCATGTGATCTCTCTGCTCTAGTCTTTATACTTTGAACAGGATCTTCCTCGTCTGAAGTGTGCTTAGTATTCTCCTTTCTTGTTTTCCAGTTGAAATGTGTCCTATTTGACAGGCAGTAAAGATAGCCCTCTGAAATTGGTAACATCAGTCCTACCCTCTTTCTTATGTAGAAGATGTATAACTGCGTACATCCTGTCTGCAGGTATTACCATGTCTTACGATATTAGTTATGCCTCTGATGGTATTAGAGCCAGCTTCCTTTAGGCATTCAGCAACAATGCCACCTTCTCCTACCATTCTACCATTTTTCAGTTTCATGATTTGTCTCTTTATCAACTCATTGGTGCTTTTGATTTATTTCTCTTGATCTCTTGACTCCTTGGGATCTATCTGCTGGTTGAGAACAATTCAGTAATTCATATAAATACTGCACCAGTATGTTGCAGTTCTTTTCTGAAACACAAGATTTTGTGGTTGGATCTGCACATCTGGGCAACAAGGAATTTGATGAGAAGCTGTAAATCCATCAGCTGAGGGGTCTCTGAAACGGGGAAGTGGCACTAAAATGGGCAGGCAAACGATCATAATGGTTCGCAAAAAACTGGTGTGTAAGGAGAACCTGACTAGACAAAAAAGCATTTCCTCACAAGGAAGTGATGGGCATTAAAATCTCCAAGGGGGAGGGAGGGGGGGGGGGGGGAGAGTTGCTGAAGGAGGGCAGTTAAGGCAGCAGACGTAGGTGGCCTGTTATGAGGAAGATAGAGACTGGAAACAGTAACTGCAGAGTCCAAGTGGATGAGGACAGCAACTGTTCCCTCTTTGGGACAAAGGGTGATGTGTGTACTAACAACATCCAGAAGGACCAATATGCAAGCACCACTGGAAGCCATCAAACAGTACACCCAATTCAGACAGAAAGCACGGAACCCAAAAGGATCAGTGAGTAAACATCAATACAATGAGATTCCTGTATGTAGAATGACACAAGCTACAGAGTAAAAGGAAACAAAGAATTGCTACTCTGGAAGGTGACTGTAGTATCTGTTACAGTTACACTGAATAAAGATGGCACGGGGATCCAAATGGGAGGCAAACGGTGCGAGGACAGACACTCTGCTGGGTCACCAACCATCACCAACAAGGGTGGGGTCACATCCATAAACAATAGATCAGATTCAGGTTGCAACATTCTGGAGGCACTGGAGGGGCCTTGTCCCAGAACTTACATTTCTTCTTCTTTTCTTTTGTATGTCAAGTAATGCAGGGCCCGGACAGAGATCAGGTGACCTTGGCATGCACAGATTTTGAGTCCCATGGCCAACGTGTGCAGCAGGCCTCCGGTCTGGACAACGAAGGGAGAGGAGTTATCCCGAGAGGGGGATCCATCATTGGGAGATGCCTCCCCAGAGGGGAGGGAGTGGGAACAACAGGAGAGGGGAAAAGGCGAGTGCAAAAGGAAAGGGGGAAAAGGCGAGTGCAGAAGGAGAGGGGGGAGGGGCAAGACTGGGATGAGGAGGGAGGAGGGGTAACAGAGGCAAAGTTAGATGTCATAGCCACAGGGTGAGTACGGTCATATTTCTGACAAGCCTCAGTGTAGCATAAATAATCAAGGGACTGATCCTCCTGCCTCTTCTTTTCCTTCTCATTCACTTGACAATCTGGTGATCATGGAGAGTGATGGTTGCAACAATAAATGCCCAAGAGCAGTGAAACACAGGAACTCTCCCCATGTAGTGTGTGTCCACATTCAACACACAAATGGTCCACAGTACAGCAGGAAGACACGCACAAAACTTGAACACCAAAAGCATCTCTTAGGTGACACGACGTAAGGCTTCACAGCACACCAATAAATGAAAATCTTGACCTACTCCAGAACAACCCCTTCAAATGAGAGAATAAAGGCACCAGTATCTACATGATTGTCCTTACAGCCTTTCTGAACACAATGAACAAAATGAATGCCCCACCATTTCAGACTGGCTCGGAGTTCCTCAGCAGTTTGAAGGATTAATTCCCTATTAAAAATGACTTGCTGAACCATATTCAAAGACTGGTGAGGAGTAACATACACCACAATGTTATCAAGATGGTCACAGGCATACAGATCCACAGACTGGACAGCAGAGGAAGTTCTGATTGACAACGAATGTGCCTGCATCGGAGGCCATCGCTGGGAGTTCCAATGCTCCAGAATGACAGGTCACCACTCCTAGGCATACATGGGGAGGAAGCAGCTCAGGTATCAAGCTGTAAAGGTGCTCAACCGATAAGAGTACGTAACAATCCTTCACACAGACTGGCTACCGTGCTGGCCATATAGTGTTAAAAGACAATGATGTCTAGGGAAAGATGGAATAGGTAGTAAGGCCACATGCAGAAGACTAAATAAGGTGTTCTTCCTCAACTGGCTCACACTATGGAGATGAAATTTGGATGAATAGATTGAAACCCAAATGGGAAGAAAAAAAGAAATTAGGAAAGAGGGGGGGGGGGGGGGGTTGCACACAATCTTCTTAATGAATAGCAGAATACAGGAGGATAGCCGGGTTGACGTAAGCAAGCAGCCGCAGGGAAGAGGGTGCAGCCTGGGATAGAAGAAAGGGCTGCAATAGCTTTGTGGACCATGTGCACCACACATGAAATCATAAGAGGGCGTAGAGTGTCTCGTGAGGGGGGAGGTCCTGGTACTGATTCTGGTGAGATAATGATCTGAGCCTATGTCTGCCACTCTTCTGACCTCTACATCCCCGAGTTCTCTGTGGTTCTTGTGTATAATTAGTACACGCTCAAATTTGGATTCTCCTCAGGATTTGAGCAGTGATCTCCACATCTTGGTTTTCTAAATCTCTTTCTTGAAGGGAGTTGGCATTATCCTGATACTGTACAAGTAACATAGCACAACCTGTCTGACCATTCTCATTAGTGAATCTGTATCCTGGTTATTGACCTACTATTCCTCTGAATCTCTTCTCTGCTAAAGAAGGGGGACACTTCCCTGGTCAGGAAGGGGAAGCAGCAACCAGAGGGGAAGGAGAGGGGAACAGGCAAGAGCAAAATGAGAGGGGGGCAAGACTGGGATGAGGAGGGAGTAGGGGTAACAGAGGAAAAGTTAGAATGTCGTAGCCACAGGCCGAGTACGGTCATATTTCTGACAATTCTCAGTTACAACCTAACACAATTTTAATATCTTTAGAAATGTTTTTCATGGTTTTCTCTAGTTTGTCCCAGCACTTACTGACTACTACTTTGTCCCTCTTGTTATCTTTGTTACCTGGTGCAAGTGCATCAGTTATCATTTAAGACTTATTAGCAAATTTAAGCCTCATTGTCATCAGTCTGTCTATTGGTTTCACTTCTATTACCAACTAGAGGATCCCCTTGTTGATCGAAAAGGTCATTCCCAGGAATGCAGCTCCTTCACCTGTTTTCTTGTCTGCTTCGTTCTTGAGCAGACTGTAGTTACCGAAGCCTACAGTGTTGTCATCTGTTATTCAGGTCTCCGATTTTCAGTATCAGGACATTTTGATTCTTCACCGTCTTTTATAATTCACACAGTTTCCCTGCTCTAAATTAGAGTATGGTCGCTGAGTGTCCCTATGTGTCTTCACTTTGGTTGAAAGTTTTCCAGAGGAATTTTTTTTGTGGATTTCACAGAATGTTGAAGGACAATCAATTCAGATAAGACATTATGGTGACAGAAGCATCCTTTAAAATTAGTGAGACATGGACGCTTCACTACTAGTGTCACATTTTTGTTCAATACTGCTTAGCCACACTGCATAGCAAACGAAACTTGTTGCGTCCATTAAAATGAACATTTTTGAAAATCCACATTGCAACCCAGACTCGGCCCCCAGTGACTTCCATTTCATCATCCACATGAAAAAGTGGTCTGAATTCCAATATTGAGTTTGATGGAAAACTTCAAAATGCTGTTTTAAATTGGCTGCAGCCTCTGGGGTCAGAACTGTGTGCAAGATGAATTTGTCAACTTGTTAAGAGTTACAATACATGCTTGAAGGTGAATAATAAGGATGTAGAGAAATAATACAAAGGTATTATTTTAATATTCCTCTAACAGGTTTGCTTCTATTGTTCCAGTACTTTATTTATAGAGTAATGGAGGTCGCTTTTCAGATAATGATGATAATAATAATAATAATAATAATAACAATAATAATAGGCCCGGGAAAAGAATAGGCCTCCGGTATGTTCTGCCAGTCATAAAAGGCGACGAAAAGAACAAACCCCCCTTTTATTGTGATTAGTTGGTTCAGGACAGAACTAAAGAAGCCTCGGACAAGCGCCGTCATGGTCGGGGATGACGCTTGAACCCTATGCCCGCCCACAATGGTAACGACACTGCTAGCCAACTGGAAAATGATTTAAATCCAAATAGAGGTGTTTTGCAGGATATGCTTCCTGCAACCACCCTAGAAGGAAAACAAAGGCAGAGGATGAGATGGTCAGATGAAGTTAATCGACACCTCATGTTCTGTTATTACCAAGCTACAAACCTAGGAACCAACACAACTGGATACAGGTCACAAGTATACACAACATTTATAACCAGATACCCAGAATTAAAATTTTTAACAGAACAATGACTAGCTGATCAGATCCGTGTAATAATCAAAAATAACAGGATACCCCAGTCAGAATTAGAAAACATCAAACAAGAAGTACAACAAATACTGGAACAAAATAATGTGCAATCAGAAGAAGAAGAAAATACAGTAATGGACTCAAACATCCCAGAGCAAACAAACAAAGAACAACACGCATCAATTAAACAATCAGAGGAAAACGAAATCTTAAGACAGCCACCAGAACAAGCACAAATAGAACACGAAGTGACACACATGTTAGATATAGAAGAAAAATTTCAGCTGACATATATAGAATACAAATACACAAATACAGACATTAGACCATTCTTGCATAGACCGCCAAATAACCCACAAGTCTAAACAACAACAAAAACTATCAACACAATCATACACAACAAAATAAATGAAAACACAACTATGGAAGAGTTACAACTACTGGTTTATATAGGAGCACTCACTACACTAAATATACACACGAGGCAGAGATCAGAACCAACCAACACACAGAAGAAACCCACAAAACCAGCATGGCAACACAGACTACAGATCAGAATAGACAAACTGAGAAGAGACATCGGACAGCTAACACAATTTATAAGAAATGAAATCTCGGAAAAAAAATGAAAAAGGTTAGGTAAAATCTCACAACAAGAAGCGATAGAGCAATTAGATGAAAAGAAGCAGAAATTACAAGCATTGGCCAAACGACTTAGAAGATACAAAAAAAGTGAAAATAGAAGGAAACAAAACCAAACATTCAACACAAACCAAAAGAAATTTTACCAGACAATAGATAACACACACATTAAAATAGACAATCCACCAAACATAACAGACATGGAACACTTCAGGAGCAACATATGGTCAAACCCGGTACAACATAACACGCATGCACGGTGGATACAAGCAGAAACAGACACATAGAAGTTGATACCACAAATAACTGAAGTGATAATTTTGCAACATGAAGTCACCCAAGCAATTAATTCTACTCACAATTGGAAAGCCCCAGGAAAAGATAAAATAGCAAATTTCTGGCTAAAGAAGTTCACCTCAACACATTCACATCTAACTAAATTATTTAACAGTTACATTGCAGACCCATACACATTCCCTGATACACTTACACATGGAATAACTTATCTGAAACCTAAAGATCAAGCGGACACAGCAAACCCAGCTAAGTATCGCCCCATAACATGCCTACCAACAATATACAAAATATTAACTTCAGTCATTACACAGAAATTATTGACACATACAACACAGAACAAAATTATAAATGAAGAACAAAAAGGCTGTTGCAAAGGAGCACGAGGATGTAAAGAGCAACTGATAATAGATGCAGAGGTAACATACCAAGCTAAAACTAAACAAAAGTCACTACACTATGCATACATTGATTACCAAAAAGCTTTTGATAGTGTACCCCACCCATGGTTACTACAAATATTGGAAATATACAAAATAGATCCTAAATTGATACAGTTCCTAAACATAGTAATGAAAAATTGGAAAACCACACTTAATATCCAAACAAATTCAAATAATATCACATCACAGCCAATACAGATTAAGCGTGGAATATACCAAGGAGATTCATTAAGTCCCTTCTGGTTCTGCCTTGCTCTGAACCCACTATCCAACATGCTACATAATACAAATTATGGATACAATATTACTGGAACATACCCACACAAAATCACACATTTGCTATACATGGATGATCTAAAACTACTGGCAGCAACAAATCAACAACTCAACCAATTACTAAAGATAACAGAAGTATTCAGCAATGATATAAATATGGCTTTTGGAACAGACAAATGTAAGAAAAATAGCATAGTCAAGGGAAAACACACTAAACAGGAAGATTACATATTTGATAACCACAGAAAAGAACAATATAGACAAAGACTAACAAAAATACTGAAAACAGAATTGACAGCAAGAAACAAGACAAAAGCTATAAATACTTATGCTATACCAATATTGACCTACTCATTTGGAGTAGTGAAATGGAGTAACACAGACCTAGAAGCACTCAATACACTTACACGACCACAATGCCACAAATATAGAATACATCACATACATTCAGCAACTGAAAGATTCACATTAAGCAGAAAGGAAGGAGGAAGGGGATTTATCGACATAAAAAAACCTACATTATGGACAGGTATACAATTTAAGAAAATTCTTTCTAGAACGAGCAGAAACTAGCAAAATACACAAAGCAATCACTCATATAAATACATCGGCTACACCACTGCAATTTCATAACCACTTCTACAACCCTTTAGATCACATGTCATCAACAGATACGAATAAAGTAAATTGGAAAAAGAAAACACTACATGGCAAGCACCCATATCATCTAACACAGCCACACATCGATCAAGATGCATCCAACACATGGCTAAGAAAAGGCAATATATACAGTGAGACGGAAGGATTCATGATTGCAATACAGGATCAAACAATAAACACCAGATATTACAGCAAGCATATTATTAAAGATCCCAATACCACAACAGATAAATGCAGACTTTGCAAACAACAAATAGAAACAGTAGATCACATCACAAGCAGATGTACAATGCTAGCAAATACAGAATACCCCAGAAGACATGACAATGTAGCAAAAATAATACATCAACAGCTTGCCTTACAACATAAACTAATAAAACAACACGTTCCCACATACAAGTATGCACCACAAAATGTACTGGAGAATGATGAATACAAATTATACTGGAACAGAACCATTATAACAGATAAAACACCACCACATAAACCTGACATCATACTCACCAATAAAAAGAAGAAATTAACACAACTAATCGAAATATCCATACCCAATACAACACATATACAAAAGAAAACAGAAGAAAAAATTGAAAAATACATCCAACTGGCTGAGGAAGTCAAGGACATGTGGCATCAGGATAAAGTTGACATTATACCAATTATACTATCAACTATAGGAGTCATACCACACAATATCCACCAGTACATCAATGCAATAAAGCTACATCCAAACTTATATATACAACTACAGAAATCCGTAATTATTGATACATGTTCAATTACCCGAAAGTTCCTAAATGCAATATAACATATACCGTACAGTTAAAAGGAAGTCACCCTTGATCAAGGTCCGCGTCACTTTCCATTTTTGACCAGACATAACGTCTGAGAAAAGATAGAAATAATAATAATAGTGATAAACAGTTCTGATACCTTATCCCGGAAAGCAGCGTATCCTGGAACAGTTGACCAAAATGTTACCATATCACCAACTTCTGGTGCAGTCCTTACAAATGCAGGTCCATCTGTGACAATGTCTTCATAGAGAACAGCTACAGAATACAAAAAGAGGTAACAATAAATATCCGATGCTGAGTTTTCTCATTAAGTCCAACAGAATGTGCATAGTTACAAACTACTGTTATAATTTATTCATTCACAAGACAGACCAAAGTAATCACAGAATATTGTCAAGCCTATACCACACATCACTAACCCCCTTTTCAGTGGTAACCACATTTGATACCACTTATAGCTTCAAGCAATTTATGTATCTACATCTACATCTATACTCTGCAAGCCACCTGATGATGTGTGGCGGAGGGTACCCTGAGTACCCCTATCGGGTCTCCCTTCTATTCCAGTCTCGTATTGTTCGTGGAAAGAAGGATTGTCGGTATGCCTCTGTGTGGGCTCTAGTCTCTCTGATTTTATCCTCATGGTCTCTTCGCGAGATATACGTAGGAGGGAGCAATATACTGCTTGACTCCTCGGTGAAGGTATGTTCTCGAAACTTCAACAAAAGCCCGAACCGAGCTACTGAGCGTCTCTCCTGCAGAGTCTTCCACTGGAGTTTATCTATCATCTCCGTAACGCTTTCGCGATTACTAAATGATACTGTAACCAAGTGCACTGCTCTCCGTTGGAATTTCTCTATCTCTTCTATCAACCCTATCTGGTATGGATCCCACACCAGTGAGCAGTATTCAAGCAGTGGACAAACTAGTGTGCTGTAACCTACTTACTTTGTTTTCGGACTGCATTTCCTTAGGATTCTCCCAATGAATCTCAGTCTGGCATCTGCTTTACTGACGATTAATTTTATATATTCATTCCATTTTAAATCACTCCTAATGCCTACTCCCAGATAATTTATGGAATTAACTGCTTCCAGTTGCTGACCTGCTGTATTGTAGCTAAATGATAAATGATCTTTCTTTCTGTGTATTCGCAGCACATTACACTTGTCTACATTGAGATTCAATTGCCATTCCCTGCACCATGCATCAATTCGTTGCAAATCCTCCTGCATTTCAGTACAACTTTCCATTGTTACAACTTCTCTATATACTACAGCATCATCTGCAAAAAACTTCAGTGAACTTCCAATGTTATCCACACGGTCATTTATATATATTGTGAATAGCAATGGTCCTACGACACTCCCCTCCAGCACACCTGAAATCACTCTTACTTCGGAAAAAGTCTCTCCATTGAGAATGACGTGCTGCGTTCTGTTATCTAGGAACTCTTCAATCCAATCACACAATTGGTCTGATAGTCCATATGCTCTTACTTTGTTCATTAAACGACTGTGGGGATATGTATTTTTGCAATACGTTCATACTTTGAAACATGGACTCTTTCTAATTAACAATTAGATCATTCTCAGGTTAATGTAACTAATTTTTGTTAACTTGCCCAGAAAATGCACCAGGAATTAGAAAAGAATGCAATATACGTCACACACACACACACACACACACACACACACACACATTCTGTTCGTGCATGATATTTATTATACCAAGATTGCCACGCGGGGTAGTTGTGCGGTCCAAGGCATCTTGTCACAGTTCGCGCAGCTCCCCTCAAGCATATGTGTGTGTGTGTGTGTGTGTGTGTGTGTGTGTGTGTGTGTGTGTGTGTGTGTGTTGTTGTTGTTATTATTAGCGTTAAGTTAGTTTAAGTAGTGCGAAAGCCTAGGGACTGATGACCTCAGCAGTTTGGTTCCAGTCCTTACCACAAATTTCCAAAATACCAAGACTGACTTAAAATTTCTCACTCACCTTGTTGGCGAGTGGTACCCTGGCAGGCTTGGATGATTAAAATCTTGGGTTTTCTAAACAATGGCTTACACTGTGAGCCATGCAGCATACTTTCTATTTTATCAACATATACTGGTAAGCTATTGCTACCATAAACAACATCTGAAATGAAAAATGAGAGAGAATAAATTTCATTTTGTCAATGGAATGAAATACACAAGAATGCTGAGTACTACAATCTAATGTCACTGCATTTTTCTAGCACTACTTATGTAACCATCAAGAGGGAGAACGGAGAGGGGAGTGGACTGTGCATAGAACCTGATATGCAGTATACGTGATAGTCAACTGGTCCCTACTGCCCACTAGTGGGCATTTCATGGTGGGTGGTAGGTAGTGTTTTTCAATATATTTTCATTTGCTTTTTATACAATTTTGGCATAACATATTTGGTAAGCAATCATCATCATCATCATCATCATCATCATCATCATCATTGTCATCATCAACTTGCTGTAACTCTACTTTCCAATTTTTAGAATTAATTTACTTCCCTATTTAATAAATCACCATTACTGCATAACCATTGGGCTGTTGGAAAATTTTACTACTTACAAAGATACAAAAGTGGACAGTAGCTAAAAAAGGTTTTCAACGCCTGTGCTATATCTACATATGACAATACAAAGCATGTGAGTCATGAGTGGGAACCTAATCATAATTTCAAAAGTTTTGAATCTTTGTATAAAATCAGTGCTTGCAAGCAGGTATGATGGATGAAGAAAGAAAGGGGAAGAAAAGATAGTGAGGTACTCTAGAGCTTCTCTCAACTGTTCTTGAGAAATCTCAATGGGTCACAAACTTCCTGAAGCAAAAGAGAATGCTTCTACACTCTACAGGAACCAGAGAGAAATAATATCCTGTGAAGATTGAATTACTTTGCTGTCTCTGGTACCAGATCTATGACAGCTAAGGTATCCATACCTAAATTGGAACATTCATGGTTTGTGTCCAAAATGCTCCTGAATGGGCATTCTTTTTAAATGTTAGTGAGGTGTGTTTTGCACTATCATTATCACAAATTAATCATGCTTGTGAGAAAGTGGCATTCACCAAGTGTGCTTGGTGGAAGTTTGTACCACATTTTTTCACACTTTTATGATGGATACCACCACACGTGCTGTCAGTCTACCTATAATGAAGAATTCAAAATATTCACTTCATCATCATTTCTTGTTATAGCTCTCCATAAATGTATCATTATGATTGCATTATTAGTGTTGGTTTCCAAAGAAACTTGATCCATTAGAGAGATTCAAGTCTTTGGTTGAAGATTAGGAAACAATGCAAGACCCTTACAGCAATGCAAATAGACTTCTAAGTGTGCAACCACAAACAGATATGCTAACACTACTGCTCGACAACTGCCACTTTCTTCTGCTATTCGACAAGCTTGTAAAACTGAACCTGAATGTCTAGATGAAAACCCCTGAGAAATGCATCCTAATAGAGCAGCATTTGTTACATTTAATTATGCATCACAATTGTGTGAAACATGAGCAAAATCTACAACTTTTTCAGTGCACACTTCCCATAAAGTCTCTTACAAGCCCATCTTTCCTGATTACAAACATACCGTAATGCTTCCTTTGAGAGCATCCTTCTGCAATATAGGCTATCATATCTCACAGCTATAAATGACCAACAATGATTAGGGGAACAAAGCCAACAGTGCCATTCCTAATCCTACAACCACTCCTTTCCCAATCTTATTTTCTTGGCTTGATGTCATTAAGAGCACTGAGATCCACATCTCCTCATTTATTATGCAAGCATTGGCCAACGTATGGTGGGCAGTGCTTCGTACCAGTATTATCGACAATTCTGGTCAACTAAAAGTACAACACGGCCTTTTATGTGGCAAGAAATCTGTGAAGCGTTTATTCAAATTTGTTGTCTTATTCCATTTGTGTATTGAGTGAGGGAAAAGTGACACTATATGCCTCTGTAAATGCATTAATTTATCTTATATTACTCTCATGATCCCTACACAAGACATGCAATGGTCAGGGACATAAAAATATGGCATTAATTTTTTTGGTAAAATTTACATTTCTGAAGTTTTCTTTATTTATTTATTTTTAATGATTAGACATACAAATTTAAAGAATAACACTTTGGGCCTGGAGATTAAGTCTTAGTGCTCTGAAACAGGCTTTAAAAAAAAAGTTTGGGGAACTTTCGAGTGGAATGTTTACTTTTGCCGACACTAGCAACATCTATACTTGAAAAAAGAGACAGCATTGGTCGTATATTTTTTACTATTGCAAAATCTATTTTCTGTCACTGAGTGACCATCTTCAGTGCTATATTGTATAACTTAAATTGGGATGCACTGTTGTCACTAAGCTCACGGCAATCACATAGACTGAGGTTGCTGTGATCCAGGCAGGTAAACAGCGACCTCAGTCTATGTGATTGCCGTAAGCTTAGTGACAGCAGTGCATCCCAATTTAAGTTATACAATATAGCACTGAAGATGGTCACTCAGTGACAGAAAATCAATTTTGCAATAGTAAAAAATATACGACCAATGCTGTCTCTTTTTTCAAGTATACCTGTTATCTGGTCGTAGTGCACAAGACAACATGGAGTCGCTAATCAATAAAACTAGCAACATCTGTTTGTGCAATGGCATCAGCTGTCGGATTAGGCTTTTTTAAGAGCAAGGCTGCATGGCCTTGCAGATCTTTTTCACTTCACCATACAGGGTACACTTTGTTGCTTCAATCTCCCATACTCCCTTTCTTTGAGGAAGACACTACAGCCCCTACTCTAGACAGGGTGATCCACAGAGCAGTTTACACACTTCGGAGGAGATAAAAAACCGACACCTTCATATGCAGCCTTACCATTATTTTCCACAAGTGGTTTAGACCTTACATCCTAAAGTGGTATGCCAAAAGCAATGGAATTTAAAACAGTGCACTGAGTTGGGAACAGAAGGCCACACGTCTGAGCAAAGGAAAACGCCTTGATATGCTCTGGGAGTTTCATGCTATTTAAGGTAAAGATAAAGGAACCAGATTTTACCAGATCTCCATCCATCCTTTTCATGACATTTTCCGCATCAAGGATACTTTCTCAAGCCCAATCATCTTTCAATTCTTCTTTCAGAATATTGACAAGATCTCACAACACAAAGCCTTTGCTGTAGTTCAAGCTGGTGTATAACTCCATTCCAGTGCTGTATTCACCAAGGCATTTAAATTTCTAGAGGTTTGTCATTTGTTGGGAACTAGAAGTTTCAACCAACAGTGTTCCATTACAAAATCTCTTGTCAGGTTTTGATGTGCCAGCAATTTCCTTATTCATTTTTGGATATAAAAAGGTGAAACTTTCTCGAAGCTGCCCTCTTTCCTCTTAAACATCAAAAACCTTCTGATTAGCAGCTCGCATTCTGTTACTACAAATACATGAACTCCGAAAAATTCGTAAATCAGGAGGACTGCTTACATGACCCCTCTTGTTAGATTAGGTGTTGATGCATCCATTATAATGAAAGTTTTGGAGTTTAAGGTCGAGGGTTCCATCTCAGTCCCGCGAGCAGATAGGGGAATGAGGGTCCACACACAGAGATACACTAGCCTGGATAGGCCTTATACAACTGAGGTGCAGCAGGTTCCCTACAGGTTGCTTGCTAACAACTGTTCCACCTCAACAGCCATGCATCTCATCAGCACACAACAACACTTTGAAACCAAGAATTTATTTTAGAGAGATTTCGACAATCCTTGTGATCCAGGCAGCTAACCAAGATCCCTGGCCCCTGTGACACTGAACCTTCCACAGACATGCCACACAGTGGTTGTTTAAACATGTCCAGAGCTTATGGTTACAGAGGACTGGTGCCACCTATCTGTCACCTGTTCAGAAAACCAGGGTTTGCCAAGCCCACACCCAGCAAGCCAATTCTGATCTCCCTTAGGTGCTCACTATTTAGCACAACATGGATATCGTGTGGTTTATCCAATGTCATGGTCATTGTGATGAGTACCTCCCCCACCAACCCCCTCAGTGCAGTCGAAACATGTAGAAGCCTTCTGGTCACTACAGAACAGAGTGCGGAAACAATAAACTGGCAGTCTGAACAAACTAAAACTAACATTGCTACAGAGGAAGGGAGTGGGGGAGGAAGGGAGTTGGGGGGGGAGGGGGGAGGAAGGTGAGAGGGGGTACCAAACCCCGCCTCCCTCTTGCTGGGCAACACTGTGTTCTGCACAAGCAGAATGGACGTATGGTCATGGGGATCAATGATCCCTTCTAGTGTTGTAAGATCTGTAAGCGAACTCTGTGACGGACCAGGACAAGTCTCTTCACTCATTTCAAAATACAGAAAGGAAACACGAAGAAACACTGACACAAATCATTCAGCAAGGGCTACCAACACAAATGCTTACTGATGTCGGCAGTGTCATAAACAAGGTAGTTCAGGCTCAGCCTCTACTAGTATTTGATGCAAACACAGTTCAGAACATTTTCTATCTTAACCCTTCTAATACCGAGTATTTTTTGTTACACTGAGTACCATTGGGGTCTTTAATGACCCCAACGGAATTCATTTTTTTACTAAGGATAGTTTTAATAATGGTAGAATAAAATCACATTCCTTATTTTTTCCACTATCTAAAACATGATGTCAGTGCCATTACATTAAATTAAAATGCATATTTTTTACATTTCTGCCACTGTTTTCTAAGCCTTTCATCATATCTAAAGCAACACTCTTGCCTTGACCAACTTCACGAGATTCATTTGCTCGTCGACCAGTGTAAACTTGGAGATTGAGAACGTAAGACGTTGCACTATCACATACAGCCCATAACTTTAACCCATATTTTTCTGGTTTACAAATTTAAAATGTGTATTTCCATATAACAGTCAGAAATATGTGTTACTTCCTGTTCAGGCTGGACATCTGCACTGTCCAAATCTTCTTCTGAACTTCCGTCTGATTGAGGAATATTCTAAGACGTCAATTTCTCCATCGCTGCATGAGACATCAGAAACTATATCGCTGATAACACTATTTGATTCTCCAGATAGAGGATTGTCCTGCAGTAATACTTCAAGCACTTCGTCTTGGGAAAGGTGACAAGACATTTTCCTCTAAATGCAACACACACAATAGTAGTCTCCAATTTGTATGGAACAAATGACTGTCGACTTGTAAAGTATTGGCAACAATCACATGTTACAACAATATTTACAAGAATAAAAGAAAGGAAATACAGCAACAGTTACGGATTCAGTGCAGCATTATTGGGTAATAATACCGCAAGAGAGAAACGGGGTAGCATTTAACCCCAATGGTATTCAGTGGTTCTCTCTTGATTTTCTGCAAAACTAAATATTTTCAAAAAGTTATATTAATATATTACGAACCCATTACTTAATTCAGGAAAAGTCCGAATTTTTCATAATTTTTAGGAATAGGAAATAAGGTACATTTTACAGAAAATTACGGCCTGGGGTCATTATAGACCCCACGGTATTAGAAGGGCTACCTTACAAGGGTTCGTATGAGACCAACTTTTGAACTCTAGCTAATAGACATACATGTGTGTTTATTTTAAGAGAATAGGTCTCACAGCTCGGTAGCAATTTGCATAATGCAGCTTGTATCTTAACCCAGACCATTCAACAACCGGTAATTAGTGTGGTAACATAGCATCGAGTCCACTGATATGTTGTTGCATTCGTGCACTTTTTATTTTGCAAACGCAATATGACACACATTATCTTTCCAAATCTGGCTTCACCACATATGCAACACCAGCAACCAAAAATTGGTTACATTTTCAATATTTATCTGCACAAAATAAAGCTATTTCAAATCATCTCTGATAAAATAATTCATCTAGACAATTCACTGTAAAACATCATCTATTGACTAATTTCACGCTTTCCCATTTTGATGCAGAATTTGCATCTGTATACACATTCACCATAAAATGGGAATTTTTCAGGCTCCTAGCAATGTCACAGTGTTCTTCGAACACACTTTTTCTAAAAATACTGAACAGGGTTTTGCAAAATTTATGTTATCTTTCTTCTAAAGATTTCCATTTAAGCACCATGAGAATTCTTGAGCTGCTACACTTTCACATTACCTATACCATTCTGTTACAATCCTAACAGTGTATCTCTCAATAGACAGATGGATGGGTGGGCAGGTGGATGGACGGACAGATGGATGGGCGAGCGGACTATGGGCATTTCAAGGTTCAAAGCACCGAGGATGGACATATCCACTCTGGATATGTCAGAAACACGACAGGAATTTTTTTTTTTTTAATGACAAAGGAGGGTAAAAGACTATTGGCATAGGACAGCCATGTGAGGTATTAAGAATAAATTATTAAGAAATCTGGGGGAGAGGGTAAAAGGTAATAGTACTGGGTCGATGTCAGCTGGGAACAATTCAAGTTCCACAGCTGGTTATCATGCAGTGGAAGATATACCCCCACCCAAGGAGGCTTCCCCACTCAGTCAATAGTTAAGTAGGCTGTCTAATAAGAGAAGCATTAAGACATTTTTAAGAACAAACTAAGTGTCAAGGTAATGGCATAACTGAGCTGAACTGAGTTGGGACGTCAGGAATCAATCAAGCCTCATCTGGGGCAGCCACAAGTCCCGAGGGCTGAAATGCAGCAGGAGGTAACACTCCTCTGCTGTGTGGCAGCAAGTATGATCATAATGAAGCTTTTAAGTACAACTATGCAATCCAGTGAAACGGATAAAATTTAAAACTGTTTTTTCCATCTTGAGATTATCTGCTAGCATTTAAAGCAGAGACTCAGCCAGTCGTGAAGTCTGTCATGTAGCACTGGATGCAGACAACTGCCCCACGAGCATCACAGCTACAATAGGGTGAGAGAAAGCTGCTTGTAGACTGTACACATAGGTCAGACTGGTGAGACCGATATGGAGCCAGCCGACATTGCGGATACACAGTAAAATGGTTGTAGCAGATCACCACACAGTCAGTAACTTTTTGATTGTGGTTGTGACACGATTCGCTGTTTCATGCTGCTGAGAGTCAATGAGGTGGTGATGTCCTCAGATGTCCACATGGCAGATCACAATATCTGTATTTCCAGAGCACTTTTCCAGTCAGCCCCCTCGGCAAGCTGATCCACGAGTTTATTCCCTGGGATGCCAATGTGACTCGGGGGACAAAAGGAACACAACCTACCTCCTATTGTTGTTGATATCCTAAGAGGATATCTTGTATTTGTGTTACCAATGGAGGCTGAGAATTTTCTGTAGGCTGATCATCGAGTCCCTGCAAATTAGTAAAGCCTCATGTGAGTGTGGGTGTACTGAAGAGCACACATGAGTGCCATCAGTTCTACCAAAAAGTTTCTGCTTAGTGTACACAGGAGTGTTGCTTCCTGCTTTCTTGTTCCCTTGCACATAAAGGTATAGTCTGTCCAGTATTCAGCTCTTAAGCAATTCGTATAAATGATATTTAAATTGGGGTACTCACCAAATACCAAGATGAGCAACTAAAGAAAAACCAATGGGTCTAACACATTGCCTGGGCCAAGAGAGAAAGATCAAAACAAATTTGTGGATAAGGCATAGGGGAGGGCGACATAGTGAGAGGACAAAGGGTAAGCAGAAGTAGGAATTGATGGGTTGTAACTGGGGCAATACATGAATTACCAACTGAGGCTGCTTTTCTGGAAGTCTTACTTCCATATCAGGAAGCAGAAGGCATAGATTTGAATGTTCTGAATGGCTATGAATGTGCACGGTGTAAATGAGCAGTAGCTTCTGGCATCTCATCTTTAAGGGGGGGGGGGGGGGGGGGCAGGATGCCTGCTGTTACTACGAGCTTGCCCTCCAGGCTCATGCGAAAAGACACCAGTCACATACCTGATTGCTGATCCCAAAACGGTGGATAATTGCCAATGGTGTTGCTGGTCCATAGGGGCAGGCTTCTGTATTACAAATGTGATAAAATGAAAGCTTTGTAGAGTTGATAAATGGTTGAAAGATCCACATCTCAGGTGATGTTACTAAGACAATGTAGGATAGTAATTTTTAACTTAAGCTGTCACATATGGGGAAACAAAATTAACTTGTCAGGAATACAAGTCCTAAAAAGTGCGAAGTCTATACCACATCAAACAACCTATTATGTAGATAGGATTCTGGGTGCAGATGAACAGTTTAATATTGACAGAAATGCACCATGTAAGTTTTTGTTGTGGTAAATTTGAAGCCATATGCATGTGCTTTCCTTACAGTGCCCAGCAGTAATAGTAGTGGTGGTGGTGGTGGTGGTAGTAGTAGTAGTAGTAGTAGTAGTAGTACGGTGGCCCTCACACTTTAAGAACTCTAGTAGATGTAGAAGTCATCAACATGTGAGGATAGTAAAACTAAAGATCCCACTGTTTTTCTGAGAGGTTGTTTAGCATCATTAAGAAGAGGGTCACACTCAGGGAAGAGCTTTATAGGACTCTGTTTTCCTGTATGTGGGAAGCACTGTAGGAACTACCAACTTGGACTCTGAAAAAATCACTGAGGGGGGAAAAAAAGTGAAAATTGGAAGAGATCCATTGAAGGCCCACTCATGTAAGGTGTTGAGGCTGCAGTGGCACTGTGTGGTGACATCACAGACTTTATGCAGGTCAAAGAAGACAGCAGTAAGTTGCTGATAAATAAGAAGCCATTCCAATATGACTCCAGGTGGAGCACGTGATCACTAGAGTACAAGGCCTCCCAAAACCCAGTCAGTCAGAAGCTATTCCTCCAACCACCTCCAGTTATAAAGAGCAAGATTGTGGTGCTCGCATTTTATGCATGGATGACATAACTGATATGTATTCAATCACAGCTGTATTTTGGCACATTGATAAGTGTGCTGAGGAGTTTCCATTACAGAAAGAAGTTTACAGCACTCCCAACTACATAGCTTGAAAGACAGGATGACACACACTGCTCACATTTTGTGGAGACAAAAGACAGGGGTGGATGTCAGGCACTGATGTTTGGGCAAAGTGCACAGAGCAAGAGCATGTACTCCCTTCCAATGGCAGTGTGAAAAAGATAAAATTCTTAATCACAATTCTGTTTGGCTTAGCACCACATGTTGGATGATTTTGATAGTGGTGGAAGCGGTAGGGGTGGGGCCCAGGGCAGTCATGGCTGCCAAGTCTGTCTTCACATCTGATTTCATCCCCTCCTCCTCCTCCTCCTCCTCATGGATTTGAATTCGGTATGAGTAGTATCCACATAGGAGAGCAGTACAGACAAGTAGCATGCTGCTCTGAGACCTATGGCCACACCTCTCTGTTGGGGGATGATGATGATGATGATGATGATGATGATGATGATGATGTGGTTTTGGTAGTAGGGCTGGAAGGGAGCAACCCTCAACTAGGGTGTGTCAGTCAGGTAGTCTCTTTTACAGGCATGTAGAGGACCAAGGTCCCCTGTGCAGATGTAGAGATAAGGGGAAGGGGGAGAAACCCTTCCCTTAAAAAGGAAGGGACTGCAGTGGTCACTAGGGCAGAATGACAAGGAAGGAAAGGGGATATTCAGGGAGTATTTGATGGAAGCAATACCTTTTGGGAGAAGTTTGTCATATGGACAGAGAAAAGGCAAGTGCACTTGTCCCTAGATGCCTAGTGCATTTAACAGCCGATATTGGATCTCATGTTCCCTTCTTGCGATAAGGCACACTGGTAATCGAGAGGAGTGATCCTCTCCACTATTGGTGCAATAAAGTGACTGTACGTAGGGCAATCTAGGTGTAGTAGTAATTTGCAATCTCTGCAGATGGATTCATTAAGAGATTTTGCTGATGATATCACCAAATTTCTTACATTTGAGGCACCTCATGGCAAGTAGTACATCAGCTTTCGTGTCCCACAGGCAGAACATTATCTTAACTTGATCAGGTAGTAACTCACAGTCAGAAACCAAGAAAATGCTCCGGTGCTTACTCTTATATCTTTAGATCCTTGTTAGACCAAGGAGATAAAACACATGCCCATTACAAAGTAGCGTGTAACTCCTCATCTCTTTGAAGCGTAAGGTTCCTGTGGAAGATTTTACTGTTGACTGTATTTAGGTTCCTGTGTAGAGTAAATACTCTAAGAATTTTGCCGAGTATGTCACAGCTTAATAATTGTATCTGACTGAGCAGGAGAGGCCTTGCTGTACGTGTGTGTGATATCCTCCACACAAAATAATAGCTTGGTATTTAGGAAGCACCCACCGTCAGACCTTATGCAGATCAGGAATTAAGGTACATAACGTGCTTGCCTACCAGACAGTGGGCCTGGGTTTGATCCCCAGCAGGGTTAGAGATTTTATCCGTACATGGACTGGCTTTTGTGCTGTCATCATCATCATCATCATCATCATCATCATCATCATCATCATCATCATCAACATGCAAGTCACCCAATGTGGCATCACCTTAAGTAAGACTTACACCCAGCGGCATAACTCCCCCAGAAGGGGCTTCTGGCCATCAACGGCACACTATCATTTCCATTTCATTTCTGATGAGAACTCAAGAATTATATGGCGAACATTATGATTCACCATGATTGGTTTACCACTATGCCATTCATTCTAACAGGGGGCTCTTTCCATGTATGCAACCGAACATTGCAAATGGCTCTCATGCATGTCCCAAGTAAGATAGGCACAAGCTGCCTGGCATTTGCAGGGAGGAAGCAGCATAGGCACCAACAGTGCATTCCCTGCATGGTCTGGTGGCTACCATCATACAGGTACCCGAGGACTGTCACATGGACTGGCTAACGAGTAGCTAATTTGGTAACCACCTGTATGGACTGCACTAATGAAAAAAATTTGAAGAGAGAGATCACACCCATTAATGGTGGCCTGTTGTAAATAAATCTAAAGGGGTATAAGATTTAACAAGAAAATAAAACTGAGTAACAGAAAGCAGAGACCGGAGATACGACCGAGTCAGTATCAAATAGGACATTCATTAGATTGGAGCACAGGAAGAGGAAACACCAAAATGGCTAAGGGTCCTGAGCTTGCCATGCACATGCACATGCACATTGTTTGCCACCTAAGGGACACATCTCTATTTGTTAATTCGTTCAAAACCTGTTGTTGTGCGAACTCCTAGCACTGGACCAATACTCTAAAACTGGTTGCACTAACATTCAAACACACTATTTCCTTTACAGATGCTCTGCACTTCCCCAAAACCCTTCCAATAAATCTTGATTATTCCATTCCTTTCCCTAATACTGATTTTGTGCGATTGTCCCATTTCACATCACTTCATAATATTATCGCAGGAGAAGCTGATTAGCTCCATGGTGTAGTGGTTATGACACTAAATTGTTGCAGGGAGGGTTGCGAGTTCAAAACTCACCTGGACTGTACAGTTTTAATTTCTAGATTCGGTTCGAGTACATTCTAGAAGTAGCCCCAAAATGTTAAGAATCATTGTACTGCAATGTTCTGTAGGTGTAAATATACTGTATGTGTTCTGGCCCGAGGCAGTTTGCTCCGCGCTCTTGTATGTGCAAGTGCTAAATAAACCTTCGTTAAGTCAAGCCAGTGTTTGTCATTCATCTAATTACACCTCCTTCTTCATGACAATATTACCCGTAAATACTTTTACAATGTGAGATGCTTAAAATGTCCACGACGTATCTTGTCATTAGATATTATCAGGCTCTTTCGCTTTAATAAAGACATTATCTTGTACTAATTCACATTTAAAAAGAGAGCTACCATTCATTGCTCCATGTGGGGACTTTGTGTGATTCTTTCTGATATTCCTCATGACAGTCCAACAATTCTCTCCTGTAGACAACAGCATTGTCAAAAGTCTGTTGGTGCTGCTGATTCTACACAATAATTCATGTATTTTTTTTAATTTATTTACTTACTTACTTACTTTTTTTTTAATTACTTACTTACTTATTTGTTTGAGATGTCAGTTTGGTTTAGTAATATGCCAAAGAATATGAGAGCATCACAGAGGTCACCCAATGTTACTTTCATTTCTGTAGAACATTCCCCATCCCAAAGAACATACAGTACTGGGTTTTCTAAACCAAATATTAAATCATACATCTGCAAAGATACTACATATTACCATAACTTGGTTAGAGGTTAACAGTGTGGTACACATCTATTGTAACAATCACCCTTCAGGCTGCTTGCAGATATCTGTCAGCAGTCACAGTGTGGCTTGGCATTAAATTTATAAGCCGTTCAAGGAGCAGGTGATGCATGTGTTACACTACCTCTTAGTGAAATGGAAAAAAATGACATTTCTGATTTTCATTTATAAATACATAAACTAGACTCACTATTTTTCATTGTTCTAAATGAAACACAAAATCTTTGATAAATCCTTTCACAGTCTCTCTCACACTGCATTAATTGCTAAATATAAGGTGAACTCAAAATATCAAGATGTTATCTAGCTTCTCATACTCACTTTTCTTTCCATGACTCAGAATGCAGAGAGCAAAACATGAATGATATGGCAGGACTTTATTGGCAATGGTCTTCACCTCTGCCTCCATTTTTACATCTGTAAGATTCTCACGAACAAGCACAAGAAATCCTAATTTCGTAAATATTTCAATCAGGCGATCCCTGTCGAGATCTGTACCCATACGAGTCTCCAGGGGCTCTTCTGGCAAGAGATGCTGTCAAAACATAAGTTCGAATCAGAAGTATGAAACCAAACCACAAAATATTATATTTCAAGTGACAATTTTTGAAATGTGGGAAGAGGATAGGGGATATGGAGAGTATACTGACTTCTGCACCATCAACGATGGTATCCTTTGCAGTGTCATCTGGCAATGCTGTAAAGCTGAAATTCTTTTAACCACAAGTAACAACGGTGATGACGGCATGTGAAACAATACATAATTAATACTTCAATTTCCCATGATGCTTTTACAGATCTGAAATTCATAGCAACCTAGAGCATTTTATGATCCAATTGTTCGCTGCAAAATTGAAGTTATGGACCTGGGCTCACTAACCACAATCTGCATTGGAAAGTTAAATAAGTATGGCAACAAACTTAGTACAAGTCACCCAACAGATATCCAAGTGTGTACATGCGTGCCATGAAACCTCATTACTCTCCAAGTCACTCCTCTATCTTTCAAGAACTTTTCTATCATATTTTAAAAATAATACAAAGAAAAATCAGTATCAATGGCAAGGAGGTGCATGTCTCTGAGTAGCTCTGGTGATATCCTGCATGAATGAGCAGAAAATGTTATTTCCTTGGTCCTGACTACATACTGCCTATTGCCAACAAATATCACTTCTTGTTAGTTTCTTCCTCATTAGCAACTGCTGTTATTCCTTTCATATCCACTAACCCAAGTTTAACTTCTAATACTGCAAATGCTCATTAAGTGACTTTTTTATTTTGGTATTTTGTGAATGTGAACGTGTATAGTGGTGAAGTTTCAAAGTAAGTAATTTACTTCAATGATATTTGTTCCTGCATTTGTTCTGCATCTACTTGCCCATAACGGTCTTCTTCCATTAAGAAGCAAATCTACCTATAACTTTTGTTTATGCCTTCCTATGCTAAAGGAGACTCACTTTATCAGTTCAGCGTCTCATTTATTTTACTGTACTTTTTCATGACTTGTCATACTTTTTACAATATTACAACAGATTCTAATGTACTTAGCTTCTACTGCAAGCTAGGTCATGATCAGTACACCAAAGACACCAGTGTTCTGAAACAAGGAATCTTTATGATATGAGACCACAATGATTGTGAGCTTTGGCAGTAATTTCTTCCCTTCAATCAAGGATGGAAGGAAGGATGTTAAGACTGTCAAACACCACAAACATCTGGATTTTTAAGATAAGTGGAGCAGTAACTCAGAAAAACTAGGATTTAGAAGCAAACTGGCAGTGGCCTTTAAGCAAAAATCCAAGCATTTACATGAAATTATTAAAGGCAACCACAGACATAAAGCAAACACAAATCTGTGTGATGTTTCTCCCAAGTACAAGTTCATTACCTTAACTATGTGGTGTTTGGTGCTATGAAGGAGTGTAGTCTGCAATGTGGTGGATTAAATAGTTGTCCACTGAACTGGACTGAAAGCAGTGATGAAAACTGGAAACTTCAGAGTTGCAAGAATGGTGTATTGTGGCTGTGTCATTACTTACAGAAACTGCATCTAAAACTGCTAGGTTCACCTAGTTCAGGGGGGTGGGAGAGGGGGTGGGAGAGGGGGAGGCAGGGGGTGGGATAGGGGGTGGGAGAGGGGGAGGCAGGGGCGTGGGAGAGGGGGGGCAGGGGGAGAGGGCAGGGGCGTGGGGGAGGGGAGGGGGAGAGGGGAGGGGGAGAGGGGAGGGGGAGAGGGGAGGGGGAGAGGGGAGGGGGAGAGGGGAGGGGGAGAGGGGAGGGGGAGAGGGGAGGGGGAGAGGGGAGGGGGAGGGGGGAGGGGGGAGGGGGAGGGGGGAGGGGGAGGGGGGAGGGGGAGGGGGGAGGGGGGGAGGGGGAGAGGGGAGGGGGAGGGGGAGGGGGAGGGGGGAGGGGGAGAGGGGAGAGGGGAGGGGGAGAGGGGAGGGGGAGAGGGGAGGGGGAGAGGGGAGGGGGAGAGGGGAGGGGGAGAGGGGAGGGGGAGAGGGGAGGGGGAGAGGGGAGGGGGAGAGGGGAGGGGGAGAGGGGAGGGGGAGGGGGGAGGGGGAGAGGGGAGGGGGAGGGGGGAGGGGGAGGGGGAGGGGGAGGGGGAGGGGGGAGGGGGAGGGGGGAGGGGGAGGGGGGAGGGGGAGGGGGAGGGGGGAGGGGGAGGGGGGAGGGGGAGGGGGAGGGGGGAGGGGGGAGGGGGGAGGGGGAGGGGGGAGGGGGGAGGGGGAGGGGGGAGGGGGGAGGGGGAGGGGGGAGGGGGGAGGGGGAGGGGGGAGGGTGTGGGGGAGGGGGGAGGGGGAGGGGGAGGGTGTGGGGGAGGGGGAGGGGGAGGGGGGAGGGGGAGTCTCAGAACGGCATATACTAACCTGGGATGCTGGAGTCGTATCTCTTGTAAACACTTTCTGGTTTATTATTAAACACATCCCAACATGCTTTGGGTTAATGTGATATCGGAAATCGTCATCACAGACTGAAGGCACCGCAGATATTTCAGTCTTCAATTTGCTGGGGCTGGTAGACGAACTCTTAAAACTCATTTCACTGGCAGTTGACAATGACTCTTCACTTTTCTTTGAACATAGTGACTGAAAATTTTCAGCCAGTTCAGGGGCACCAACAGCTTTTAAACCATACACAAGCCCAGCTGCATCTGTGTCTGTGCAGCTGCCAACATTCAGGAACCTATAAAAAATGTGTTTCATGTGAATAATCATACCACAAAATTCACTTTTAGTGAGTGAATTTTTTTTTGACATGGTAACTTCAACCAGTAGCAGAAGGAAGTGCTAACCTTTATCAATTAAAAGATATGAATAATTGAACTTCATATTATGGCATGCCAGAGTGGACTTGGACTGAGCTAACATTTTGTTTTGAAGATACCGAAAGTTTATAACTCCATGTAATATGTTTGGCTAAATCCAAAAGCAACATAAATGAAACCAAGCAATTTACAAAGCAGACTGAATTTTCTAGTGGTACATAAAAAATACTTGTAACCAGCATAAAGCGCATGAGAGAAAGTTATCACATTAATCCTTACTAAATTAAAGGTTAGCACATTTGTCCAACAACCCCTCACTATGCTGAGAAGCACAGTAAGACACTAAGAAAGACCGAGAAAATAGCAGAAAACTTGTCTAGGATGGATACAGACATTTTTCTGCAGACTGCATTTGTCTTCCAAGGTATGATAAATTTTGGTGCACAGACTTGCTGCTATTGAATAAAAAAATGGAGCATTACATTTACATAGCAAGCTGGAGCTATCCCACTTCTATGATTGCACTCCTATCAATTTATTTCTCTTTATATTCATTTTTCAGTTTACAGTTTACATCCACGTACATAAGAAGTGCAGTCATAGTATATAACTGAATTTATTAAAACATAGATCAGACTTTGCTTCACTTGAATTTATTGACCAGACTACTTTACTTCACTATATGCCAATTCCAGTAGAGTATTTATTTTTCACAGACACCTTATTAATTTATAGATACGAATAATTGAACTTCATATTGTAGCATGTCAGAGTAGACTTCGGCTGAGCTAACACTTTTTTGAAAATACTGAAACCATTCATTATAAAGCCCGAGATTCCAACCCTTGAGTAAACGTCCCTCAATTTGTGTGAAACTAACTTACCAGATAATTTATGCTGAATTTCAAAAGTATCTAGATTCTCCATCACTGATTGAGCCAATACACTTATTAGATTCAAGAGTTTACTGCCGTACTTTTGTTACCCTATTTTAACTGAATCAGATGACGCCTTTCACTAACTGATTGACCCTTTAAGGGATTACATAAATTTGCACTGATTATAAATATAAAGATGGCGCCTGTACTCATAAATGGATTATTCCCAATGTGATTGTACAAAATGGTCCCATGATGACCTGCATTTTCCGAAACCACTACATATTTTATAAACCAAAATAACTGTCATAACATACAGACCATCCAAACCTAGCTGTTTTTCACACCAAAACATATTTTGCAGAATTGGAATATGTTCATATGCAGTCTTTATAAGGGTAACCCATAAGCTCACAAGCAACCCCTAAGTGGAAGTCTGCTGCTGGTAATCACAAGAATAACATCTCCAAAAAAGTCTGTCACCTATACCATACATCATGTAATCTCATATGTGGTATCTTCGTTAAGTTGATTGGTAAAGTTTAATTTGCATCTGAACTTCAATCCTGCAGTACTTCCAGGTTAAGATCTGTGCAGAGTATGATTAAAATTTTTCTATGTAAACTACACACATTTCTGAGCATTTTTTTCTGGAAGTGTATCCATTAACAGTATGATGTGATACAAACTTTGGATTGTCCATGCGGATTTCAAGTACAAAAGCACACTGTATCAGCTGCTGCCGTAAGGTTTCTTGGGATTGTGAATATATCTGTATAAATAACTGTTTCATTTGGAAACTGGAACTGCTCACCGTACCAGATATATAATGGCAATAAATGTTGTAATATCTAAGTTAGTTAAAAAGTTGTGTGGAATAAGTCATCAGAATATTTCCCATAGTAACAATTTTACAACAAATCTACAACATCCTTCAACCAGACACTGAGGGCAGAATAAAGGTTTGCAGATGTATCACATACCATATGACAAAAGCAGCATAAATTTGAGCATCAATTGAGCTGTGGCCGACCACTAGCAGCAGCATGGTCAACAAAGGTAATATGATCTATCTGATCAGCTAAGATCTTAGTCAGTTTGGAGTTTTGGTTTGGCCATTTCTCACTGACTTGTACAAACATACTTATAGGACTCTAACATTTTTTGATAATTATGCATTTTCTTAAAATCTCCAATATAATGTAGGCCTAGACATTCCACAGGGGATCGCTTGGCAGCAGCTCAGGCCAAGTCTGCGATCATGTTACAAGAAGACATCATCCAACCATGAAGTGGTCCATGGTCTCTCCACTGACCCTGGTTCCCAAGAAGAGTGGATCATGGTGTCCATGTGATGATTACAGAGCACTTAATGCAAGAATTGAACCAGACATTACCCAGTTCCATTGCTACAGGATTATAATTATGCTTTACATGGTGCAACAATTTTTAATGTGCTGGACTATTCCAAGGCTTATATTCATATACCAGAGCCAGAAGATACCGGCAACCATTATACCATTCAGGCTGTTCAAGTGCATGTTTATAACCTATGGTTAATGCAACGCAGCCCAAACATTGCAACGATTTATCGAATCTGTACTACAGAGCCTGACCTTCTGCTTTGGTTACCTTGATATCTTTAACTTTTCGAACAGTGAAGAAGAACACCAACATCTCTGAGAGGTATTCAAACAATTGGAACAGTACAGTGTCAATGTGAACACAACCAAAAGCATATTACAGTGACCTGAATTTAATTTTTTTCTGCAGGCTGCTCTGCCCTACCAACAACATTGAAACTATTCTGGGAATACAGAAAACAAGCACAGTCAAGGAGCTATGTCAGTTCCTCAGGATGCTAATTTTTTTTTTTTACCGTTGGCAACTACTGTGGGCAGTACAGCTAAAAGAACAAATGCAGCAGTTTCTTGCCCTAAAATTAAAGAAAAACTCTTCTGTGCGTTGGACTGAGGCGATGAGCTCTGCCTTTGATGTTCCTAACTCAAGTATGGCAAACACTGTACTTCTGGTGCATCCTAAGCTTGATGCACCCTTGGCAATGGTGGTTGATGCAAGTTTAACGGCTATAGGTGCCGTATTACAACAATGGACAGAGGGCTCATTGCTACTGCTAGCCTTTTATTCTCAAACTGTCACTGTCACGACAGAAGTGCTCACTGGGTACGAAGCAATCAAACACTTATAGAAACACCATAAACAGTTAACATATACATTTTCAAGCAGAACAGCAAGAATTGTTCACTGCAATTATATCAGGAATTTTATCGCACAGTTTACCGCCAACATCAGGCCCGTCTCTGGTACGGGCAACACGGTAGTCAACTGGCTTCCGCGAATGAACAGTGTGTTGAAGCCCATGGACCAACACACTCAGCCAGGTTCAACAGACTAACCAAGAACCAACAGACTAACCAAGAACTTCACACTTTCCTGAACGATGCCCACTTGGCATTACAGTTAAAACTTGTTAATGTCTCTGGCACATTTGTTAAAATATTTGTGACATTTCACAACTAAGAACCAACCATTCCTGACGGCTCAATTTCACATGCAAGCCTTCAATAATGTGCCATCCCAGAGCCCGTCCAATGTGCTGTCTGATGTTTACGCACTCTCTCTTGCCAGAAATTGAGAAGGACTGCCACGAGTGGATGTGCATGTTTATGCTATGCCAGCACAGCGAAGTGTCCCCCCATGTTCACGGACCAGTGGGAAAATTCCCCAACATCACCTCACATTTTGTACAAGTAAATCTTAATGTCACGGGTCCACTACCTCAGTTACATGATCAGCAATACTTACTGACTATCTTACATCATTTCACTTTATGGCCAGAGGCAGTAACATTGGACAACACCTTTGCAGAAACACTAGCCTCCACCTCCATGTCCACATGTTTATCACAATTTGGTTGCCCAGTGCACATAACAGGTCACAACAGGCAACACGAATCGGAGCTATTCGCCAAGCGTAAAAGTTTCTGCAGGTACTTCCATCATAAAACCGTAAGTTACCACCAACCAAGCAAGGATTTGTTCACTCAAAGCTGCTCTCAAACGCCATGAACTGAGTTGGACGATTGCTCTACTGATTGTATAACTTGTTCTACAAAATACTTATGAACCAGACACAGACGCTTCATCCGTAGAACTGGTTTTCAGCGAAGCAATATCTTCCTGGCGAATTCGTCGACATCCATTTCTGCAATACATCACGCACGATCAGACAGACTTTCTGCAGCACTTGCACAAGCACATTGCTTGTTTTCATCCGCATCAATGTTCCAGACTGGCATCACTCTTTTGCATGTATCACGACTTGGCCAGTTATTCACACATTATGCTGTGCTGTACATGGGCACACACCATGTGTTACAAAGCAGTGCACTGATGTTAAGATACCGCCATCAACGGCAAGTTCACAATTGTCTCCACTGACTGCATCAAACTGGTGTACATCTTTCACGGCACATCACCAGCAAAATCTTCACTCTGGATGGAATGGTCACTTCCCTGCACATTTCAAAGATGAGGCTCCCCTTCCACCATGGGGGCTGATGTAGCAATAAGTCACTGCCATCTGCCGTCACCTGCTGTGTGTTGTCATGTCCAACAACTGGAATTGCATGCGCCACCACAGATAATGTTTGAGTGACAATGCTCTGTATTCCTTGCTTTCCACTTACTCTCAGGGAGACTATACATACAATGTAACTGGATAAAAAATCTAATCATCAAGCGGCAGCCTCAGTAGGGATTAATCTGAAAGCAAATACCGTTGGCATTAGCAGAACCCAATGTGCACCACTTGGAGGGTGCCGAATCAGAGACAGCATTGTGCTTGTGCCAGCACAATCGAAGAAGAGAAGGGTGAAGCTTTGAGGCTAAATAATAAGCATCATTGTTAGGGAATTTGAAATCATATCTGGGGGCTCAGAGAAATTTTACCTTTTGACACACTGAAAATTGCCCAACTGTGCTCACTTAGAATGATTCTTGACTGACGTGACACTCATGAATTTTTCTCTTATGAACTTCGAAAAAAATGTGTGTTAAGGGATTTAGAAAAAATTCCACCTCGTCGAACTCTGATGGATTTTGCCTTTTGTTACTTACAACAATCTCATCTCTTGAGTCTCTAGCAAGTTCCTGCAAAGAGAAATTTTTCCAAATCCATACAAGCAAAATTATTCTCAATATGAATGTTTGGAGCCCATAAGAGAAAAATGTATCTGATACACCATGTCTCGCAATCGACTTTCTCGGGGCCGTCTTTCATTTCTGCCTTCTCTCCATATTTACTAATAACGGTTTACCATGGGTAAAGGTGCCCTCTTAAAAGACACACAGTTGTTGAGACATCAAAGTAATTTTCTGAAAGAGCACACTTGAATACTGTATGGTTTAGTTTCATGTTGTGGCGTAAACAACAGTGAGCATGTGTTAACAAACGGGTCATGTACACTGTAATAAGTCAGTTATTCTGTACCATGCTTGCTGGATGTTTCATTGAAGGAAAAACCTAAGCAAACCAATAATAGTAAAAGTGATCGGTACAATTTACCTTTCGACTCTAATCTTTCCAAAATGGCTGATTACACACCGTTAGAAATAGTGAGAATAATAAAAATTGTTGGCGAGTTCCATGACAATTATGCAGCCCCGTAGAGATTGTATGCCGAAAGGTATAATGATGCCTGTCATCCCACGAAGGTTAGAATTATGTATCTGGTAAGACGAGCTGAAAGAGGGACCTTTAAGAGGCATAGATGAAAGACGGACCGAGAGAGGTGATTGCGCTGGGAGTTCGTGCTATCATCACTGAAGATTCACACCTTTTGACTCTTCAGATTCAGCAAATGCACACCGTGCCTCGATCAACGGAATCTCTTATTTCAAGATACTTTAAATTCCACCCACATTGCTTAAATATCATCCAGCAATTGAGCCTGGGGATCCTGAGAGATGCGTGGCATTTTGTTGATGGGATGATATGCAAATATGTCGTGATCCCTTTTTCTTCGCACGCACTCTCTTTACAGACGAGGCAAACTTCGACAACATGGGAGGAGTTAATCTCCATAACGCTCACTACTGGGCTGCTTCTGCCCAATGCTGGCAACGAGATCACCGAACGCAGAGATGGTGGTCAATCAATGTCTGGGTGGGCATAGTTTGTGATTATGTGATAGATACTGTTTTTTATGGTAAAACGTTGAATGCGTTGCGCTATCTTCATATTCTCCAGAATCTGGTGCTTCATTTACTAGAAAATATCCTCCTAGACATACGAGCATGTATGTGGTTTCAACATGACAGCGCCCCTTCACATGAGGCCTTACCTGTCAGAAGGTACCTTAATGCAACTTACCCAAGTCCATGGATTGGTGTCGGTAGTGCAATTCCTGAATTCCCGCCAAGATCGCAGACTTAACACCACTGGACAACTACTAATGGGGAGCTGTGAAGCAGAAGGTGTACTCAACTCCCACTGACGATGCCAGAGGATATGAGAGAAAGGACTGTAGTGGCTTTCCAAGCAATCACCCACCAGACATGGAATGATGACGAGACCAGTTTCCAACAGTGTGCAAATGTGCATTAGCAAAATGGGCAGTTGATCCTGCATAAGAGATCTTAAATTTCCAGGAAGAATCATGTTAATCAGCCCTTTTCAGGGCTAATCATGTGCTAAGTCCACTGCGCAACCTCCACGTGGTTCACATTAGTTTCCGCTAATGCCAACAGTATTTGCTTTCCGGTTAATCACTACTGAAGAATTTGAAGGTCATTTGAAGTTCACAAAAACAGTGGACAGAGTTCAGAAACCAGATAAGATTTTCACTGAAAATTTTTCCCACTCTCGCTTCGTTCTCGAGGCACTGGTAACCTGGGAAAGTTACAATGAAGTACCCTGGTGACAAACCATTAGTTTTTCGAAAAAAATGTACCTTACAAACAATTCATTTTTTTCGTGTAGAATACGAATATGGAATAAAAAATAGGGTTACCATTTGTAAAAATGGACTTGACCTTGGTGTGACCTTGAAAACAGGGTTCAAGGTCATTTTGAGGTAACCACTCAAATGGCTCTGAGCACTATGGGACTTAACATCTGAGGTCATCAGTCCCCTAGAACTTAAAACTACTTAAATCTAACTAACCTAAGGACACCACACACATCCATGCCCGAGGCAGGATTCGAACCTGCGACCGTAGCGGTAGCGCTGTTCCAGACTGAAGCGCCTAGAACCACTCTGCCACAACAGCCGGCTGGTAACCACTCCATGATCCCCTTAAACATTACAACTTTTACTAGATACTTTTGCAGAATTGTGCTGCTCCAGAGATATCGGCCAGTATAGATTAAAATGGTACACCCTGTATACAGGCATTGAAATTTGGAAGCTTTCGGAGCAAGCTGCTGCTCCTCCTGACAGAAGGATTGAAGGGCAAGGAAGACAAGTGAAGGAAAAAACAAACTGGTGAGGTTTAGGAAACGGAGAGAGTTCAGGATAGTCACTCAGAACCACTGGGTCAGGGGAGACTTGCTGGACGGGATGAGAAGGAAAGACAGTGTTGGGCACTGCGCAATTTGAAAACCTAAGAGCATAAAGGTGGAAGACTAGGTAATATGCAAGACAGTGATTACTAACAAAACACTGTGCACGAGTTAATAAGAGCTGAAAGCTAAGTGCATTGTATTTGTTAGAGGTAGGACAAAATAGACAGGTCAGCAAATAAAAGATACAGAATACTCAACGGTAGTGAAGAACGGAATAGTTACTGAGAAGGAATGCTGAGATTGAAGAAATTAACGTAAATTAAGGCCAGGTGGATGGCAAGAACCAAGGACATGTTGTAACACCAGTTCCAACTGCGGAGTTCTGAGAAACCGTTGTCCGAGAGAAGAAGATAGATGGCGAAGTCCACTGGGCAACCTCCATTTAGGTCATGACTGTTAAGTTGTTGAGCATGCTCTGCAACATGATACTGTGTATTGTTAGTATAAACCCCCCTGCCTACGTCCATTCATCGTAACTGACAACTTGATGACAGTCATGCTATGAAAGACCCAACAGTGTTTATTTAACAGCTGCTACACAACATGCATGTCATTTCACAGGTGGCTTGTTTTGCCAGTTACAGGGCCGATATAGGTGATGGTAGGAGGGCACATAGATAAGTCTGAACAAAGATGTTTGCCTCAAATGCTAAGGCTGTATGCGTGGGAACTTTTAACATGGAAAGGAGGCAACTGCCAAAATGTAAGTACTGTTGTTTGGTACATCTACATCTACATTCTACATTTATACTCTGCAAGCCACCCAATGGTGTGTGGCAGAGGGTACTTTACATGCCACTATCATTACCTCCCTTTCCTGTTCCAGTCGCGTATGGTTCGTGGGAAGAACGACTGCCAGAAAGCCTCCGTGCGCGCTCGAATATCTCTAATTTTACATTCGTGATCTCCTCAGGAGGTAGAAGTAGGGGGAAGCAATATATTCGATACCTCATCCAGAAACACACCCTCTCGAAACCTGGACAGCAAGCTACACAGCGATGCAGTCCGCCTCTCTCGCAGAGTCTGCCACTTGAGTTTGCTAAACATCTCCGTAACGCAAAGTCTGCCACTTGAGTTTGCTAAACATCTCCGTAACGCTATCACACTTACCAAATAACCCTGTGACGAAATGCGCTGCTCTTCTTTGGATCTTCTCTATCTCCTCTGTCAACCCGACCTGGTACGGATCCCACACTGATGAGCAATACTCAAGTATAGGTCGAACGAGTGTTTTGTAAGCCACCTCCTTTGTTGATGGGGCTACATTTTCTAAGGACTCTCCCAATGAATCTCAACCTGGCACCCGCCTTACTAACAATTAATTATATATGATCATTCCAGTTCAAATCGTTCTGTACGCATACTCCCAGATATTTTATAGAAGTAACTGCTACCAGTGTTTGTTCTGCTATCATATAATCATACAATGAAGGATCTTCCTTTCTATGTATTCGCAATACATTACATTTGTCTATGTTAAGGGTTAGTTGCCACTCCCTGCACCAATTGCCTATCTGCTGCAGATCTTCCTGCATTTCACTGCAATTTTCTAATGCTGCAACTTCTCTGTATACTACAGCATCATCCGCGAAAAGCTGCATCGAACTTCCGACACTATCTACTAGGTCATTTATATATATTGTGAAAAATCATGGTCCCATAACACTCCCCTGTGGCACACCAGAGGTCACTTTAAGGGGATACGGAATCGGATTTTGGGTTAAAAAATCGAATTTTTTTTTTATTGGCGTATTATATTCTGCCATGTTTCCTCTTTAAAATGACGTATCATACATAGCTCTACTACAATTATAACTATTTTATTTTTATATATTTGTGAGATCGGGTATTGCGCTTTAGTTATACACGTCTCTCGTGGCTGACCATGAACTTTTTGGCAGTACCTTTAAAGTGACATGAATTCAAATATCCCGGTTTCCAGCGACTATTTATACACTAGTTGCCCGAAAATGTTTCTCTCTGGTTTCCTCAAGTTACTCTTTGACTTTGTGGCGGGACTGTTTTGTAAACAGTGTGATATAAGAAAGTAGTTGTTGTTGAGTTATTTCGTATTTAGTGCTTCATTTTTCGCAGTGAAAATGCCTAGAGCTAAAGCAAAAGTATTTAAAAAGCGTGTGAACTGGCAAAAGAAAAGAAATAATGATTCATTAGCAAAGCAAAGCAGTTCATCATCATCACTGTTGGAAAATGTGAATCCACTTATTACTGATTTGCCGAACGAACTTACACCAAATGAAAACAGTGCTTCTCATAAAAAACTAAGAGATTTGGAAGAGAAATATAATTTACTTGATAGAGGGAATGAAGTTTTTGAACTCATTGATACGAATATATTGTGTGAAGCTCTTGAAAACAGTTTGTGCTGCAAAAAATGTCATGGAAACGTTTCTCTGAAAGTAGAATCCCATGTTGGCCTGGCTGCCCAGTTTAATTTAATATGCAGTGTTTGTAAATACAGCTGTAAGTTTCCAAGTTCGGTTTCAGTAACTGTAAATAATGGATACAAGAAAACTGAACTTTATAGTGTAAATATTAGGTTAGTTTATGGATTGCGAGCAATTGGTAAGGGCAAAGCAGCTGGTGATATGCTATGTGGTGTTCTAAATCTTCCAAGTGCACCTTCAAAGTTTGAAGCTTACAATTATGTACTAGGATCTGCAGTTGAAGATGTAGCACAGAAGTCAATGCAGGTTGCTGTGGAAGAAGCAGTGGAAGAAAATGACGGCAGTCGTGACCTCACAGTGGCGTTTGATGGCACGTGGCAGAAAAGGGGCCACACCTCCAACAATGGTGTTGTAACAGCAACTAGTGTTGATACTGGCAAGGTTATTGATGTTGCAATAATGTCTAAATACTGTAGGTGCACAGGCAGGCTGAAAAATGAACACAGTGATGACTGTATTGCTAATTATTATGGTAGTAGTGGTGGCATGGAGGTTGCTGGGGTGAAGAAAATTTTTCATCGCTCTTCACAGTGGTATAATGTTCGCTATGTCAAATATCTGGGAGATGGTGACTCTAAAGCATTCAAAGAAGTTTTGGAAAGCAAACCATATGGGAACAGTGTAAATATAAGCAAACTTGAATGTATAGGACATGTGCAGAAGAGAATGGGTGCCAGGCTGAGAAGGTTAAAATCAGTTATGAAAGGGAAAAAACTAGATGATGGGAAAACCTTGGATGGCAGAGGAAGATTGACTGATTCCATAATAGACCACATTCAGAACTGCTATGGCCTTGCAATCAGGCAAAATACAGGCAATCTTGAAGAAATGAGGAGAGCTATATGGGCTTTATATTTCCACACCGCATCCACGGATGAGCATCCACAACATGGTTTGTGCCCCAAAGGTGAAAACAGCTGGTGTAAATACAATAGGGGACTAACAACAGGAGAGAAATACATTCACCACCACAGTCTACCATCAGCCATCATGGCAGAAATAAAGCCCATTTTCAGAGATCTGGCTGACAGAAGTCTTCTGATGAAATGTCTTCACGGAAAAACGCAGAACCCCAACGAGTGCTTGAATAGTGTGATATGGCATCGTCTCCCAAAAACAGTGTTTGTCGGAATTAATACACTACATTTTGGTGTGTATGATGCTGTGGCAACCTTCAATCTTGGAAATATAACTAAATGCCAGGTCCTTCAAAAGTTGGGTATGTGTGTTGGTTCCCGTACGGTACGTGCTATGTTCTTTTTAGATCAGCACAGACTAAGGCATGCTGATAATATAATCAAGACATTAGTGAAAAAAGCAAGACAGGTGCAGAGGGGTGCCAAAAGAAGACTTGAAGATGATTATGAAGACTGTGAAGGGGGTATTAGCTACGGATCAGGAATGTTTTAATCTTCTTTCTCCGTTTCCCGTAAGTTTACTTTTTACTTCATCTAGGAACATTATCTCAGGTACTGGTCAACCTAGAAGTCTGAAATTTTTATGACGTAGTGACATAGGTCCCTATTACATACTGAAACAACGATTTTTTAATTACTTGATTTACAAAAGACTTAGGGGTGATAGTCTAGTAAAAAGCGATGGAAAAAATTTACTTAAAAATAAATGTACAATATCTCTGTAAGAAAATACTTTGACAATAAACTGTTGTTTCAGTATTGTTGTAACATATGAATGCACATACAGTAAAATTTTTACCTCTCTGTCTCCAGTAGTTTGTGAGAAAATGTTCCCTATAGTAGGCATATATTAACATTGCGGGGATAGGTGATTCCGTATCCCCTTAACGTCTGTAGACGTCTCTCCATTGATAACAACATGCTGTGTTCTGTTTGCTAAAAACTCTTCAATCCAGCCACACAGCTGGTCTGATATTCCGTAGGCTCTTACTTTGTTTATCAGGCGACAGTGCGGAACTGTATCGAACGCCTTCTGGAAGTCAAGGAAAATGGCATCTATCTGGGAGCCTGTATCTAATATTTTCTGGGTCTCATGAACAAATAAAGCGAGTTGGGTCTCACACGATCGTTGCTTCCAGAATCCATGTTGATTCCTACGAAGTAGATTCTGGGTTTCCAGAAATGACACGATACTCGAGCAAAAAACATGTTCTAAAATTCTACAACAGATCGATGTCAGAGATATAGACCTATAGTTTTGCGCATCTGCTCGGCGACCCTTCTTGAAAACTGGGACTACCTGTGCTCTTTTGCAATCATTTGGAACCTTCAGTTCCTCTAGAGACTTGCGGTACACGGCTGTTAGAAGGGGGGCAAGTTCTTTCGCGTACTCTGTGTAGAATCGAACTGGTATCCCATCAGGTCCAGATGACTTTCCTCTGTTGAGTGATTTCAGTTGCTTTTCTATTCCTTGGACACTTATTTCAATGTCCGGTTTAATGTGAACAGAAGTGTGTAGCTGACCCTCGGTGAGGACAAGGTCAACAGCAAGGGAAGTGGCATGGGATTCGGACTACGTCATTGAGAAATATACCTGGGAGAATGTACATAGTTACACATAGTTTGACTACTGACTCATTGTTCTGTTTCAGCCTTTTAAGAAACAATTCTGCACTCAAGTAAAATGTCTCCGAACTGTTCATAAGCAAGTTGAGTGCCACTGTCCACTGTTCTGATAAATAAAGTTATTATTCTATGTAATTTGGAGAGTGGATAATTTACACACTAGCTGGCTTGGAAGATGCACGTCTAATAATACTAACAGTCCTAATCACAGCTGCACTGACAACACTATCAATTATACTATAGTTCCAGCACAACAGCAGTACTTTATGTGGCATACAATTTCTACAAATGGCTAAGGGCTGTAACCACAGCTGTCATTATTTGATATTTAACTATAGCAAATCACACAAAAAATGATGCACTTTTGATAAATAATCACTGCACTGTACATTTGAAATAGCATACTGTCATAGCATAGACAAATTTAACTTCCTGTCACTTTTTTTGCAACAAACCATACCATAAATGATGTGTTTGGGAGATCTTCAATGTGCAGGTCCACTGAATCAGCTTATTTTCATAATACCTATGTCAAAATACAAAAACCACCAAATACAAAGTTCATCTCCACATGACTTAATCCTATATGGTTTTTCCCAAGTCCTGCTAATGATGTAAAACATATGTAGCACCTCACTGGCTACATTTCTCTCCATGAAGCAAAAATCTAACTTGGCAGATACTACTTTTCTAAATTCGCAATGTAGTGGAATGTGAAATTTCTCAGCGTGACGTCACGAAACTCTACTAGCTCCTCATTCAGAAATGCTTTCACATACTATGGAAGGATGCTTTTGCACTGCTGCCTCAATCACATGTTTGGTGGATTAACTTTGATGGGAAACTTTACTACCCATCTTGCAATCCAGAACTTATCACTTAATGATTTTCTTCTTTTCATGAAGCTTTCCTGTGTGGTAGTTAATGTTTTTCAAGTGATGCCAATGTTAAAAATGCAGTGAAAACACAGGAACTCTGCAGTTCATGGAAAGATCTCTCAAATTTATAAATAAATCAGGTATTGCATGGATAAATAACGCAAGCTTCAGATTTGTACAGGACATGCTTTTTGTTAGTGAAATATTTGGCGTTTCAAATAAATTTAACCAATTTCACACATCTTTCATATATCTTCTACATGCATTAAGGTGGAACCTTAGACAGAATTAAGTTACACATGAAAACTAAGATTTACTCTGGCACAAGTTGTAAGTTGTCAGTTGATTTGGTTGCCATTAAGGGTCTCCATGGTGCAGCGAGTTCAATCACCATCTCATTCATTCTTAACCCTGTATCTATCATATTGAGATGGCAATAGAACAGCAATTTTGTTTTGTCAGTTTCAGTAAGCGCAATTCATAACCACACAGCACGCAAGTTTGCTTTGCGGAAGTTTGTGAAACACTATGCTTGCAGTATTGCATTGAGTATACAATCATCAACTAAACACTAGTTTGGCCACGGGCCTGGCACAACAGCTTATATAAGGCTGTTTAGCACACAGCGCAGCACTTCTTGTGCCCTCTATGCCAATGTGCAATGACCTCTTTAGACCAGCAGAGGAGGCACGCACACACCTCAGCAGTGATAGACTGCTGGTATCCACTTAGGGAACCAGTCAAACCCTCGAGCCCAGACTGAGCCCAGACAAAATAGCTGCAAGGTGAGCATTTGTGGGTGGCCGAGCTCTTCCCCTAGCAGAGGAGCTATGTACGAGGCTGGCAGCTGCAAATCAGCTCCAACTGGTTACAGTCACCAACAGGACTCCACCTATGTGAATTCAAGTTTTGAATGTACAGACCAACTGCACCATCTCACTGTTGAACTGGGGATGAAAGGGAGCGACCGTAACATGCCAGATACGGCTCTGTACAAAAAGCTTCAAAATCTTGAGAGATAAACTGTGGCCTGTTAACAATCACAAGCATATGCGGCCATCTGTAAGCAAAAAATCTTTGAGAGGGCTGTAGGTGTAGCTCCCATGGATGTGAACAAGCAATGAACCACATAAGGAAATTTTGAGAAAGCATCAACTCCAGAAGCCAAAAGGAGTTAAAGAATGGACCCACAAAATCAGCATGAATATGCTCCCAAGAACAGTGGGGGACAGGCCGTGGAGAAAGAGAGGCCCGTGGGTCGCTTGATGGGTGGCGCACTGTGGGCAGGCTGCCAACTCATGATCTCATTGTCAATACCCAGCCAAAACATGTGGCTGCGGGCCAGCAATTTTGTACAAGAAATACCCCATTGGTCCATGTGGAGAACAAGCATAAAATCTCACCATAATGAGCGTAGGATCACAACCCTGGGTGCGAACTCTTCAGTAGCTGACAGTAAAACATCATCAAGTAATGATAGGCATGCAAGGGATTCAACGCTTGGCCTGGTGGTTTATCCAAGAGCTATAGAGCTCAAAGAGCGGATTTTTAAATGAGAGTCAAACACTTTGTGATTTAAGAAAGTCATTGTACATTCGTGCACATAGTTCAGCTTGCATTAAAGGAAATTTACTTTGAAAGTAACGCTTTTCAAACAACCATTCACAATATTTTCCCGCAACCTGTAGAAATAGGTTCATCTCAGCAGTTGCCAGAGAGCACAAGATAACAGGTGTCACTGGGCTTGCACAGCTACGATGACAAAAAAAAGCCCGTATGTTCGTATGTGTAAAACATTAAAAGACCTTACATTATGTCATAAAAGAAGCAAGACATTAGAGGATACTCCAAGAGCATCAGAATTTCGTGAACCTTATTAAAATGCATAATTCGGCTTAAAGTGCAGATTCGTATGTCCAGATTCGGATGTAAATTTTCTTGGAGTACCAGTACCATATTCTCATGTTTGGTTCTTTATTGTGGCGTAATGCCATACGTGCTAGAAGATGAAAACCTGCACATCAATTACTTCATTTCAAATAAATTGACTGCCTTAGCAGAAAAGATTAATGAAAGCCAAATGTCTTTAGCAAACTGACAAAAATAACTTCATTGTTCTGCAAGGCGATTAATGCTTGACTGTCAGAAAGATGGAAATAAAATAAAATCTGAAACTAATAACATATTTTAGCCTTCCGCAGTTATGTGAATGTATATTCACTTGATAGCTCTCGGCCACAGAAATCAGTTTTGTTTTCATTTGACATGAGAGCAATAAACGAAGAGGAAACAGCAAAATCACTAAATGTACACAAGGGGCACTTGGAGACTATCCACCTCCCAACTACAACTCAGATTGCTCTGTGCATAAGCCCCGGATCAATTATATTTCCGAACCGCGGCAATACTAGATACAAGTGTCTGCAAATACAACCCTAAACTTTTCAAGTGACAAATTTTGGGAAAAACCTCATCTTATAATTGGATAAATACAGTACGTAGAAGATACATTAAGGCACTGCAACACTGCACTCCAACCATCATGAGACTGAATGCAGCCTGGTGGCGTTGCATGCATATGACAAACTGATTGAAGTACGTAAGAGGAGTAGAGATGAATCTGGAATTATTCTGGCAATGATTAGGGCCGCAAATGAGAAAGTCCACTGAAATAAGCAACTTTGTGAAAGGACTGATTGTCACGTCCTAACACCTCTGTACGACATCTCCAAAAATGGCAAAGCTGGTCAGCTGATTCCATGGATTTTCATGACAGTAACATGTAAAGTGGTTGAAGGATAGTAAACCCACAAGCAGGCAACAAAGAGTTGGATATCCACACTTCATCACAGAATGTAGAGGTTATTTGTCCATTCTAAAGCAGAATAGGTGGGAACCTGTAGTAGAAATGATGACAGTACAATGCTGGTAAAACATGGCAGTGTCCACTGCTCAAGGGACACAGCTGAACGTGGAGTTCAGCAGCAAATAACCCCTGTGTGCTCCATTTGACCCACCGGGTTTTGGGTACACTTTCTTTGGAGCGAACAGTTGCTGGAAACATTCAACTTAGCACAGGCTGGCGGGTGCAGTATTATGCTATAGGGAATATTTATCTGGGTTTCCATATGATTGGAGATAGTAACCGAAGACAACAACTGCTGCTGCTGACTATGCGAACATTATTACAGACCATCTGCATCCCTTCATTCGTCTATTTGATGGGGCTGACCAGCAAGTTTGACTCTCAATGATTTTTTTTTTTTTCCTAGAGGGGTGAGGGTGGGAGTGACTGGTGGGGTGTAGGTGCTTTCCCTGCGACAACTTGGGACATCCTTGTCTGCTAGAATCCAAAACAGAAAGAAGCTGATCCAATGGTGTAAACAAAAAGCTCTACAAGCTGAATCTGAATGGTCTATAACAGAAAATCAGTGTGTGTTATATAACTAAGCAGGGAGACTGCAAAGCAGGGAGACTGCAAAGCAGGGAGACTGCAAAGCAGGGAGACTGCAAAGCAGGGAGACTGCAAAGCAGGGAGACTGCAAAGCAGGGAGACTGCAAAGCAGGGAGACTGCAAAGCAGGGAGACTGCAAAGCAGGGAGACTGCAAAGCAGGGAGACTGCAAAGCAGGGAGACTGCAAAGCAGGGAGACTGCAAAGCAGGGAGACTGCAAAGCAGGGAGACTGCAAAGCAGTAGGCAGTGGGAGAAAACATTTTGGGATCTGTAGCAAACAGACTATAAGATCCTTTGGAAACAGCATCAGATAAACAATTTTTAATATACTGGTCAGACCGGACACTCAACCAATGCCAGATGATGCATGAGACACATAGGACACTTGCCACCACCCCAACAAGGAAGAGCCAGTGCCATTGCTACTTGGCACCTGGCCACAAGGGCCTGCTTGAATCGTGGAACCAGAGGCTATGAAACACGTGACACCACACCCCCTCCCCCTTCTCCTTCCCAGCAGTAATTGCTCTACCATGTGGCCAGACAGTGACCAGGTCAACACGGGCACTGCTGTGGCTCCTGATACAATAAGAGCCAGCAATTGGGGATGCTATCTGCAAACTCTCGTGCACAGCTTGGGTTGTCCCACAAAACTTTAACACCATCACTGCCTAGTAACAGCATGCATTTAGGTATTGTCACAACCCATATGACAATTCCCTTCATCTCTGAACAACAATTAATAAAAACCATGGTAATGAACCTGAGGCACTCATCAGTACAACTGGCATGTTACTGTTTTCTCACTTTTAACAGCAATAGTACAAAGAGCATTTTTATGGTAAGAAATTATTTAATGTAATCTATTTACTTTCCCCTCAGTTGGCACATCCAATCCTTTTATTTATTATTAAGTTGCTGATGCTACACTCAAATGCAATAACATGAACATTAACATTAATAAAATACAGTCAGGAACACTAATAAAATACATCACTATTCAAGTGAAAGGCAATCACCTTCACCAAAAGAAGCTGTAGGGAACCCAGAATTACCAGGGTAAGGTTGAAAGAAATGCCTCCCGCAGATCACAGTATTAAAATCCTAATGGTAAACTGCTCAAGCACTCTCAATAAAGTGTCATAGTTTGAAGTACTCATGAAAAGCAGTGAAGTTCACATAATACTAGGTACAGAAAGCTGGTTGAGACCTGCTATCAAGCAGCGAGATTTTTCGGGAAAATTTAGGTGTATATTGAAAGGATAGGCAAATGGGAAATGGTGTATTTGTCACAGCAGAAAAAAAGCATCAAAATAGAAATTTAATCTGCATGTAAGACAGTTTGGGCAAGCCTCTATCACGGGTGGTATAACATTATATTTGGATCCTTCTACTGCCCACAAGACTCATCTCCTGACCAAACACTTTAAAGAAAACCTCAGTTCACTTGTACGTAAGTTCCCCAATCATATTGTAATCATCAGTGGAGACTGTCATCATGAAACAATTAACTGGGAAAATTACAGTTTTGTTAGTGGTGGGCATGAAAGCCACCCTGTAAGACATCACAAAACATCATCTCCGAAAACTATCTCGAATAGAAAGTTACAGACCCCACTCATAACGGAAATATATTGGATTTAATGGCAACAAATAGACCTCAGCTTCAGGTCTCTGAGGATGTCCACATTGAAACTGGTACAGTGACCATGACACGGGTATGGCAACAATGACTGCCGAAGTACAAAGAACAACTACAACAAGCAGAAAGATACGTATGTTCATTAAGTAGATAAAAAATCAGTAGTGTCACATCAGCTCGTGGACGAGTCAGGGATGAAATTTGAAGATAGTAATGCAAAAGCTGAAATGCTTAATTACATTTTCAAATGTTCCTTAACAAAGGAAACCCAGGAGAATCATTCCAATCTAATCCTCATACCACTGAAAAGATGAATGAAACAAGTATTAGAGTTAGTGGTGTTGAGAAATAGCCGATTTGTTAAAACTGAATAAAGCTCCAGGTCCCAATGGAATCCCTGTCAGATTCAACACAGAATTTGCGGTGGAGTTAGCCCCTCTTCTCACTTTAATCTATTGTAGTAATACCATGCCCAGTTCTTGGAAAAAGGCATAGGTCACACCCGTCTACAAGAAACGTAGTAGAAGTGATTCACAAAACTACTGTCCAGTATTCTTGACATTGATTTGTTATAGACTCTTAGAACATGTTCTGAGCTCAAATATAATGAGGTATCTTGAACAGAATGACCTCCTTAATGCCAACCAGCATGGTTTTTGAAAATAGGGTGAAACCCAACCCGCACTTTTTTCACATGACATACTGAAAGCCTTGGATCAAGGCAACCAAGTAGACGCAGTGTTTCTTGATTTCCAAAAAGCATATGACTTTGTACTGCATCCACACTTATTGTCAAAAGTATGATCATAAGGGGTATCAAGTGAAATTTTTGACTGGATCAAGGACTTTTTGGTTGGGAGGTTTGGATGGAGAGTCATCATCAGATATAGAAGTACCTTCGGCTGTGTTCCAGGAAGTGTGCTGGGACCCTTGCTGTTGATGATGTATATTAATGACCTTGCAGACAATGTCAATAGTAAAATCAGGCTTTTCGCATATGTTGAAGTTATCGATACTGCAGTACTCTCTGAGAGAAGCTGCATATTCAGTCAGATCTTGACAAGATTTTAACATGGTTCAGAGATTGGCAACTTGCTCTAAATGTTCATAACTGTAAAACTTTGCACTTCACAAATCTAAAAAAACTTAGTACTCTACGACTATAATATAAATGAGTCACTGTTGGAATCTTCTGACTAATACAAATACCTAGACGTCATAGGTTTGTTTAATCCATGGAAGTGTGTCACACAGATACTGAAGGAACTGAAATGGCAGACTCGAGTTTCAAGAACCGGCTTTAAATCATTATTCTAGGGATATGTTAGAACCCCTAAATATTGCTCCAACAGGGATCATGAGGATAAGATTAGAATAATTACTGCACACAGAGGCATTGAAACAATCATTCTTCCCATGCTTCATATGTGAATGGACCAGGAAGAAACCCTAATAACTGATACAATGGGACATTCCCTCCGATATGCACCTCACTGTGGTATGCAGGGTTTCGACATAAATGAAGATGTAGAAGCAGCTTGGGAAAAGGTAGCATAACCAAGATAAAATTAAAGTTGTAAAGATATTGGACCAAAGAGCTGACTTCTGAATATTATCACGTATTACCATAGTATCAAGACAGTGAACAGGCTTACTATCGCAGTTGTGTACCTTCATTGTTTTAGCCCTATTTCTTGCAAGCAAAATGGATTCCACACCCTGCAACCCGCACCGTGCATTTTAACTACACTGCAGCAGGCACATTATCAAACCAAATTATAATTTTTATTAGGAACTAGGGTCCTCGTTCGAATAATTAAGTTTGCTTACCGCAGTGACATCATCTGCAATAGCGCTATCTCCAATAAATCTGGATCGAAGGCCCACAAATCTTCTGGTGCATGTCCAGATTCCACTAACTTCCTTTTCAAGTGATTTAAGAGTTGGACTGATTGACTTCCATCAAGTGACTCGCACAAAATGTACAGAGCCTTGCGAACAATATGCACATATACTGAAGTTTCATTGTTGTCCGGAAGAAATCTGGGGGAAAAAAAAAGGATAATACATATTTTTAAATAAACCCTGGAATAATGGTTATGACAACATAAAATATCTTTTAAATAAATTTGGGAAAAAACAAAAGTAATCAATTACTGGTACTAATATGTCACGCAGCAATTAAATAGTCTTGATAAGGGTGAAAAAAGTTATTTTAAATAATCATGTAATTATTAAAGTGTTCTGACACACCATTAAATGTTAATTCTATCAGAGAACAGCATCTTCTAAAAAAACAACCTCTCAGAATATATAGTAGATTCCTGCTTATCAATATTACCAACATTTTTACACCTCTTTCCGCATGAACAGACACCACTGTATACATATAAAACATTTTTAGTCCCTTATACTTGCACATGCCTGCACTAAAATTTAATCCATGAAAATTAGGATTGCACTAATCAGTTCCATGACAACCTTCAACAAAGACCATACTGCACTAACTGTCAAATTCATACAGACTGTTTGTGCACAGGCTTCACTGTAGCTAAGACATTTCCCCCTCTACATTCCCTTTCACTACTAGTGGTCAGTTGTTCCGCAGAAATTGGCAGTTTTCACTTACCAAGTGTTCGCCATCCCTCACCAAGTGTCAGATGCCCACAGCATCAAGCAGTGTACGAGGGGTATTCAATAAGGAGTGCAACACGTTCTTTTCTGAAGGTAGATTGGTTTTATTCAGGATTCCAATATTAATATTATTCTGCACTCTTTTGGCTACAAACCCTTGTTTTTCAACTTAATCTCCATTCGATGCAATGGCCTTACGCCACCTTACTGGGATGGCTTTTATGCCTCCATGGTACCAGCCTACCAGTCAATGCTGGAGTCAACATTTTCCGTATCATCAAGTACTGCTTGTCACAGAGTGCATCATTCATTGGGCAAACAGTTTGAAGTCTGGAGGTGTGAGAGCAGGCTGTAAGGTTGATGAGGAACAACAGACCAATAAAGTTTTATTAACTCGTCTCAGGTGCGCAGACTTTTGTGAGGCCTTGTGTAGTTTTGGAGAAGGAAAAGTTAGTTTGCAGTTTTGTGGTAATGGATACACTGAAGTCGTTTCTCCGATTTCCTGAGGGTAATACAATACGTGTCCAAGTCGATTGTTGCACCATGGAGGAGGACATCAAACAGAATAATCTCCGAGTCCTAGAAGACCATTGTCATCATGTCACTGGCTGAGGGCGTAGGTTTGAACTGTTTCTTCGTGGAAGACATGGTGTGCCACCACTCCATGGACTGTTGTTCTGTTTCTAGTTCGAAGTGATTAACCTGTTTCACCACCTGTGATGATGTTCAACAAAGAATTGTCACTATCAGCCTCTTAACGCACAAGCACAGATGTTTCTTCATTACTCTTCAGGACCTCCTGTTAGGCAGCGAGGAACCCAGCGAGCACACGCCTTTGAGTACCCAACTGGCAGACGACTCTTAGCACTACCAACAGAAATGTCTAGCTGTGCAATGATGTGTTTCATTGCAATTCATCCATCACCTCAAATGAGATGGTCTGCACATTCCAACATTGTAGGGGTCACAGCTGTGTGTGCCAGCCGGCACATGGGAGATCAGACATGTCTCTGCAAACCTGGATTGCAATGATGACAGATGCCTCACCCAATGACTCATCATGCTATTGTTCACTGCCAGGTCTCTGCAGGTGATGGAGCACAGTAAATTGCTTTTTCTAGAATTCACATTGTGGCAACACTGTTGGTTGAATAGAGGGGAGAATGGGCGTGGTCGATAGGCGCTGTCATTTTATGACATGTGTATTTCTCAAATTCCCATTCAATCATTGCAGTACAGGGTGCTTTTCATTTGTGATTTGTAGTACCCACAAACGGATGTGTTCCTGGATGGCAATCAATTTTAAATTGGGTAAACGCATTCATGACAACAGGAGATGTGTCATCTGTACGAAGAGGACCTGAGAGAAATGTTACAGCACCACAAAATGAAGAACGAGTTAGAGCAGCAGTACTGCGATGTCCGAAACGCTCAGCTCAGAAACACGCACTTGCTCTCTGCATTTCAAGACATTCTCTCCACCAGCTTCTTCATGAAGAACTGAATTTTCACCTGTATAAATTGTGTGTGGCCTATAAATTTTCAGTACAGGATTGTGTAACACAAAGAACATCTTGTGTCCTTTTCTGATGAGGCACATTTTCATCTCAGTGGGAGTGTAAACAGAATATGCACTACTGGCACGACACAAACCCCAGGCAAATTCATCAGAGATCCCTGCAATCGGATCGTGTCACTGTGCAGTGTGCCATATTATGAGTAGGCGTCAGTGGCCTTACTTCTTCCAGGAAAATCGTCATGCTGTAACTGTGAATTCGGATTGTTACTTAAATACGCTGCAAGAGTTTTTCCAGCCAGCTTTCAAGGCTATGCAATTACAGGATACCTGCTTTCAACAAGATGCTGCCACTGCACACTGAGCAGGCTTACCATGAATTTTTTTGAGGCAAACATTTCCTGGAAGGCTTATCTCTCGGATGAGGGATCTCAACTGCACAATCACCGGACTTAGCCCCATGCGATTTTTTCCTTTGGGGTTACCTGAAGTCAAAGGTGTATTGCAACTCTCCCAACACCCTGGAAGACCTACAGAACAATACTGAGGCTGACATTACAAGAATACCAGAAGACATACTTGAAAGAGTGCATGAGAATTCCAGAAAATGACTACAGCAGTGTGTGGACTGTGAAGATAGGCATTTGCCAGATATACTGTTTGAACTATGTAGTTAGAAACTTCCATTATTGTCCAATATGATAAAAATAAACCTGTAAGTTTCTAAGTGTTAATTATTTTTTTATTTCACTCCCAAATCAGCAATTTACAGCGCTCCACCTTGTACAAGCACAAAGAATATCTATGATTCTCTGTTTTTCTGCCAAAAGAAACTTTTGGAACACACCTCTGTAACAGATGCCATTTTGTAGGCTATGTACACCACCACCACCACCACCACCACCTATCTGAACTACCTGAAACAATAGTGGCTGAAGCAGGAATGTTCCATGATGTTCCACAACAAATTCTGCATTTTGTCAACCAAACAAAAGAAAAGGAAAATGTGTTGCATTACTTATCGAATGCCCCACATAGAGCAGGTGACATGGTTGGCCACACAAACATTCTCTTGTCTGTAGAGTTCTGCTCACACTATTCTGAAACACCCTGGGAGCAATGGGGTAATTCACTAAACTACTGCAAGTCCATGTCTTCTACTGGTGGTTGTAGCCAAACAAATTATTCACAATTGCATACTAGGTTTCCATACAGTTTGCTAGCTAGAGACAAAGATACATGCTGTCTTTTTCATCACATATTAACATCCAATACACGGAATTATTTCGTCATATACCCTAATAGAATACTATATCAAGCAGGACACATCACATTGCTTCAAAGGGAATTCAATGTACTCATACCCAGTTATAAGTAAGCACTGACATGTAAAATGACCAATCATCCAGGCAAACTTTTGATGAGCTTTCCATGCTCAGCAGTAGCATTCCTGAAATAATGTTTATGTTGGCTCCCGTTAACATATAGTGGGCACTAGTGCAAGAATGAACTGGCTACAGTATTCTGTAACAAGATGGTAGTTCTATATGGTATGGTACTCACTAGCTGCTGCTGTTCTTCAATAAATTAACAACTGGTTTGCTACACTAAGGAATATTTATCTGCTTGAAAACTATTAACAGTTGTCAACAGCAAGTGACAGGCTGCAACTGCTTTCCTCTAAGCAAAGTACTCCTCTACATCCACAACACAGCAGTACACGAAACTCTAATGCTTATGCAATCTTTGAAATTTGAGAGGCTCAAGTGTAAGACACTCATGATCTGATAATAAATCTAAATAATAAAACAAACCTTACCCATCTTGCACTGTCATGCTGTGTGTGTGTGTGTGTGTGTGTGTGTGTGTGTGTGTGTGTGTGTGTGAGAGAGAGAGAGAGAGAGAGAGAGAGAGAGAGAGAGAGAGAACTACTGCAAAACACAAAAATTCAGTAAATAAATGATAAATATAGTATTACAATGCAATGTAGGCCACACCACATTATGTCTACATGGTTACTCTGCAAATCACACTTAAGTGCCTGGCAGAGGATTCACTTAACCACCTTCGCACTAATTTTCTATTTTTCCATTCTTGAACAGCACAAGGACAACATGAACAGAACTTTGACAAAGCAGACACTTCTCTCTTTCTGTGAAAACTGTGATTTCCCTTATTTTATTATGATAATCATTTCTCCCTATGTAGGTCAGCATCAACAAAATATTTTCACAATCTGAGGAGAAATTTCATGATGAGATCCTGCTGCAACAAAAAACATCTTTGTTATGTCCACTCCATATTCTGTATCATATCTGCTACACTCTCTGCCCTATTTCTCAATAATACAGAGCATGCTGCCCTTCTTTGAACTTTCTCAATGTACTCTGATAAACCTATATCTGGCAAGGGCCCCATGCCATGCAACAGTACTCCAAAAGAAGACTTAAGCATAATGTAGACAGCTTCTTTAGTAGGTCTGTTGAATCTTCCAAGTTTTCTGCCAATAAAATACAGTCTTTGGTTTGCCTTCCACACAACATTTTCTGTGTATTCTTTTTGATTTAAGTTTTTCATAATTGTAATTCCTAGATATTCAGTTGCATTTACAACCTTTAGATTTCACTGATTAACCCTGTAACTGAAGTTTAATAGATTTCTTTTAGCACTCACACTTCTTGTTATTTATGGTCAACCGTCAATTTTCGCACCATACAGATATTTTATCTAAATCATTTTGCAATTAGTTTTGATCTTCTAATGACTTGACTGGACAATAAATAGCAGCATCATCTCCAAACAACCTAAGATTATTGCTCAGACTGTCTCCTAAATCTTTTATATAGATAAGGAACAGCATAGGGCCTATAACTCTACCTTTGAGTAAAATGGAATTGATTTCTGGCATTACCAATGACTTTCTGTCAGTTACTACGAACTGTGATCTCCAACAGGAACTCTAGAAATACAGACTGAGTTTGAAATCCTTTGTTGAGTGTATGTCAAGAGACCATTCCCTTCGAGGTAATTCATAATGCTCAAACACAATGCGTGTTTCAGAGGGCTGCTGCATATCGACATTGATGATGTGGACCTGTAATTAAATGGATTATTCCTACTGCCTTTCTTGAACATGTGTGTGAACTGTGCAACTTTCCCATCTCAACTTTCCAATCTTTGAATACAGATCTTTTGTCGAACAAGCAGTTGTATATGATCTTTAAGTATGAATATATTGCATCAGCATACTCTGAATGGAACACAATTGGTACACAATCGGGAGCAGAAGACTCTGAATATATCTACTTCTAAGTTACTGATGTTGGCAGCTATTCTCGATTCAAATTCTAGAATATTTACTTTGTCTTCTTTGGTGATCGAATTTCGGAAGGCTGTGTTCAGTAATTTTGCTTTAGCATCACTGTCATTGATAGTATTTCCATTGTTATCATGCAGACAAGGCACTGATTGTGTCTTGTCACTACTTTACATACAAACAGAATCTCTGTGAACTGTGTGTCAGGTTTCGAGATAAAGTTTCGTCATGGAAACTATTATAAACATCTTGCACTTAAGTCCTTGCTAAATTCTGAACTTCTGTAGATCACCAATCTTGGGAATCGTGCATTCGTTTAAATTTGGCATGCTTTTTTCATTGTTTCTGCGACAGTGTTCTGACCTGTTTTGTGTACCATGGGGGATCAGCTCCGCCATTTTTTAATTCATTTGGTATAAGATTATAAATTTGAATGAAATATCTTTTAAACTGTTTACTAGTATTTGCTCTAGTTCCTGTACCCACTGTGTTTTGTTGTTCTGCCTTTAGTTAATACGATCTTTATCTATTTAATTTACCTGTTTCTACACTCCTGGAAATGGAAAAAAGAACACATTGACACCGGTGTGTCAGACCCACCATACTTGCTCCGGACACTGCGAGAGGGCTGCACAAGCAATGATCACACGCACGGCACAGCGGACACACCAGGAACCGCGGTGTTGGCCGTCGAATGGCGCTAGCTGCGCAGCATTTGTGCACCGCCGCCGTCAGTGTCAGCCAGTTTGCCGTGGCATACGGAGCTCCATCACAGTCTTTAACACTGGTAGCATGCCGCGACAGCGTGGACGTGAAACGTATGTGCCGTTGACGGACTTTGAGCGAGGGCGTATAGTGGGCATGCGGGAGGCCGGGTGGACGTACCGCCGAATTGCTCAACACGTGGGGCGTGAGGTCTCCACAGTACATCAATGTTGTCGCCAGTGGTCGGCGGAAGGTGCACGTGCCCGTCGACCTGGGACCGGACCGCAGCGACGCACGGATGCACGCCAAGACCGTAGGATCCTACGCAGTGCCGTAGGGGACCGCACCGCCACTTCCCAGCAAATTAGGGACACTGTTGCTCCTGGGGTATCGGCGAGGACCATTCGCAACCGTCTCCATGAAGCTGGGCTACGGTCCCGCACACCGTTAGGCCGTCTTCCGCTCACGCCCCAACATCGTGCAGCCCGCCTCCAGTGGTGTCGCGACAGGCGTGAATGGAGGGACGAATGGAGACGTGTCGTCTTCAGCGATGAGAGTCGCTTCTGCCTTGGTGCCAATGATGGTCGTATGTGTGTTTGGCGCCGTGCAGGTGAGCGCCACAAACAGGACTGCATACGACCGAGGCACACAGGGCCAACACCCGGCATCATGGTGTGGGGAGCGATCTCCTACACTGGCCATACACCACTGTTGATCGTCGAGGGGACACTGAATAGTGCACGGTACATCCAAACCGTCATCGAACCCATCGTTCTACCATTCCTAGACCGGCAAGGGAACTTGCTGTTCCAACAGGACAATGCACGTCCGCATGTATCCCGTGCCACCCAACGTGCTCTAGAAGGTGTAAGTCAACTACCCTGGCCAGCAAGATCTCCGGATCTGTCCCCCATTGAGCATGTTTGGGACTGGATGAAGCGTCGTCTCACGCGGTCTGCACGTCCAGCACGAACGCTGGTCCAACTGAGGCGCCAGGTGGAAATGGCATGGCAAGCCGTTCCACAGGACTACATCCAGCATCTCTAGGATCGTCTCCACGGGAGATTTGCAGCCTGCATTGCTGCGAAAGGTGGATATACACTGTACTAGTGCCGACATTGTGCATGCTCTGTTGCCTGTGTCTATGTGCCTGTGGTTCTGTCAGTGTGATCATGTGATGTATCTGACCCCAGGAATGTGTCAATAAAGTTTCCCCTTCCTGGGACAATGAATTCACGGTGTTCTTATTTCAATTTCCAGGAGTGTATTTCAGTGAAGGAAATTCACTCACGTTTCCTTCCTCCATACAGAATCATAAGTAGGTGCATTTTTTCCCCACAAAACCCTATCCTGTAGTCTTAGTAATGTATGTTACTGTTTTTTATATGATGGTCTCCTAACCACTGATTACCATTATTTTCTTTGTTCTGTAGGAACAGCCAAAATTTGTCCATTTCCAATAAATTAATGTTTAACAAAATTAATGCTTTGTATTCAAGGATATTTCAATCTTCATGCACACTACAGACTAGAAAAATCTAGATAATAACATGTCTTTAACTTAATGGTAACTGACAAAATAACACTTCTCTAATTCAATATAAGTAATTTTATCACCCATATGCCCTGTAGAAAGTCAGAACCACAAACTTACAAAAACTACTTTAAACTGTTTTGTATTACAACTGAAAAGTAATTGCAGAATACAATTATGAATGAAAAAGTTCTCAACAATGAAGGCCCGAAAACATGCAAGGCATGAATAACTACTCTGAGAAGTTTAATCACAAAGATATTGTCAAAAATGCATATTCTTATAAAATGAAGATAAAAGTGATTACATATAATTCAATGGAGTAGTCTGAAAAAAGAAACCATACCAAGAGCAATATGAACTATTCTGTAGATGAGCTTCAGTAATTTATACATACATTATTAAAATGTTTAATGTTTCACAAGACACTCTTAATCAAACTCCACAGTTGAATGGTAGTGACAATTTAAATAAATTGGAAGACTTGCCTATGAAGGACCATCTTCTATCATGAATCAGTGACATATCATAAGAGAAAGAAGTTAGAGAATGTACAGTGTTTGATGAGAGCTTTGAAAAAGTTATTTTCAAACACTGTCTCACAAGAATCAATGGCCAAGATGGTGACAAAGGAAGAGAGAGACACTTTTAATGCCGCTGCATCTTAAGGCAGGTACCCATGGAATGTACTTTTATTCTGTAGCAACCAGAAGCATTGCCATTAAGCAATTAATGCATTATCAGTTGTTTTTTTTTTTTTCAGACTGCAACAAATATTAATTCTCATCTGACTTCCCCATTCAGGACTAAGGCTACTAAGCATGCCAATGAAAATTACCGATCAGTATTCCCAACAGTAGGTAATTGCAGCCAGTAACTCAATAACACACAAGCCAAGAAATACTAATACAAAAACTGAACATCTGCTGCATCAGTACCATATCTGCACAGAACAAAGTCAGAAGCCAGGAAGTACATTGAGTCAAATTCTCATAGTGCGGTTCGAGTACATACAGCTTGAGTATGCACAACTTACTGAGCACAAAAACATCAAGTCCACAACAGTATTTGTCATGTTGTAAGAATGGTCTGTTTTTTCAAGAATCCTGCTGTAATCATAAACATTGTATAAAAGCTAGGACAGTGTCAACATATACAGTTCAAGAAATTCAACATCAAGCAAGGTGGACTTGCAGGGGGGTTGGATTGTCCTGAAGAAGATCCACTGATCACATGGAAATGTCAGCCAAAGCACCTGACAAATTTTAACAGATTTATGTAACACAGAAATCTCAGAAGACTATATCTAAAATTTCTATCATTACCTCTTATTAACAATAGCAGGCCTGTACTATAGGCAAAGGGAGTTTTTCCACATCCTCAAATTGTTACTGAAGACCACAGCAGAATAGGTGTATGATGTGGTGATTATGATCATATACTGGGTGTTTGAAAAGTATCTAGTATTTTTACAGGAGATTATCAGACCAAATTGATTGTGCTGAGAACAGCCAGTACTCAGTGATGAAGGCTGTATTACTATTGACATTCATTTGTTATTTATTCAAATCACATACAGCGTGTGCTAGTTCTCGAGCCATAAGACTACTATGCCATATTACAGTTTTGCCAATGGTTTCTAAGATGGAGCACTAGATTCACAAAAAAATGGGATAATAAATTACCACAGTAACCACAGATTGAAAAATTCGAATCCTTGAGAATCATGGCAGCAAGGTTATCAGATTCACTTTAGTACCAACGTGGTGGCAGGAACTGTTCCTGCAGAATCTGAGAAAAATTAACAGGCACTGTTTATCAACAACTGCTGTGCAACAATCTCACGCATTATTACAAAATTTTATTCTAGCAAAAGATAATGGATAGTTTTATGCACAATGGAGCTCCACATTTATTTTATATACCTCATAGAATAGTACCAAATGCAAATATTTCGTGAGATATGGATTGGTTGATGTTGGATTGTTTGGTTTTCGGATGCAAAAACAACTGGGGCCATATACACCCAACTCTAAGTATAGAACACGAAGACAGAGAAGAGTTAAAAAACTACTACACATCAATCCCAATCAGTGTAAGAGAAGACAGCTAAAACAGAGACGTGGTGAAAGGTATATAAAATACACCACAGAGGAACAAAGGGAAAGAAAAGGCCTTCACCAAATTGCTGCAAAGAATAAAAAATAAAACGCGGTCAACAACCCATGCATCATTTGCTAAAATGGCGGATAACTTTGATGTTTGATGGCAAACCCAAGTGGGAACATAAATGGTTAAAACATGGGCATCCCATCAGGAAATGGAGGACAGTTAAAACTTGGGCGCAATGTGCACGAAGTGGTGGGGGAGCACCACTTAAATGGCGATGGCTAACACGCAACCTAGTTAAAATGACCTCTCCCAGTGGGAGGGCCAAGAGTTGGTCATCCAAGCCACTCCAAGAGTCTTAATAATCTGGAGCTTCTTCCCATGAAGGGAGGACAAATGCCAATGCCAAAGTGACACCACCTCCTGACAAATGGCAATGCAGATATCACCGGAGGGAATATAGGAACTAGTGGGCAGAGGTATGAGGACTGTAGCCTTGGCAGCAGCCTCATTTCCTGGAAGATCGACATCACCAGGAACACCCATAAACATCACAGTGCCTCCATCAAAAGTGAGCAAGTCACAGTTTTATTGGACTCGTTGCACTAAGGAATGGGGGTGTACACCGCACAGAGACTTTGAATAGCGCTGAGAGACTAGTCTGAGCAGAGGACACCACAATTTAAAGCCTGTGTCACCAGATGTACTCTGTGGCCTGATGCAAGTCGAAGAGCTCTGCTGTAAATACTGAGCAGTGTGCGGGAAGCAGATACTGAAAAATGTTGGCACCAATGATGAAGGCACACCTGATACCACAGCCAGTCCGAGAGCCATCAGCATACACAACAGTACTATTGCGAAGTTCCATGCAAAGGTCATGGAATTGAAGAATATAGAGTGAGGCTGCAGTAGTGTCCTTAGGAATTGAATGAAGGCCAAGGTAAACATGGGCCGCTGCACGAAGCCAAGGTGGTGAAGGGTTCACACCCACCAGAAAAGTTTAGGTAGTGTACGTTAAGCCGCTAGAGCAAGAGCCGAAAGTGGACTCTAGGAAGTAACAGAGAAGAGGGACGTACCCCATACTGGTGATCAAAGGAGTCATAGAAAAAGGAGACATAGGGTGTGTGGCCATGCACGGCAGACAAACAGCATGCACACGTGCTGAGGAGATAGTCATGGCAGTAGGACAATGGTAGTTCAGCAGCTTCGACTTACAGACTCTCAACCGGGCTAGTGTAAAAGGTGCCAGTGGCCAGAGAGATGCCACAATGGTGGATAGTGTTGATACTGTATAAGAGGGTTGGACGTGCAGACGCATTAACAAAGCACCTGTAGCCTAGTTTCGAATGGACAAGGAACCAGTAAAAACAGAAGAGGGTGGTTCGATCTGCTCCCCAGGAAGTACCACTGAGGGCACGTAGGACATTAAGGGACCTCGTACAGCGGGCTGCCAGGTAAGACACATGGGAGGATCAAGAGTGTTTCCTATTGAGCATGAGTCCCAGGAATTTTGTAGTTTCAATGAACTAAAGGGCAAAAGGCCCAAAATGTGAAGACGGCGGGAAAAACCAACTGCACCGCCAGAAATTCAGACAAACAATTTTGTTAGTGAAAAAACAAAAGCCATTATCAATGCTCCACGAGTACAGACAATCGAGACATCGTTAAAGACGTCACTAAATGAGACAGCTCTGCAGAGAACTGCAATGGATGGCAAAATCGTCAACAAAAAGGGAGTCAGAGTTGCCTGGCAGGAGACAGGCCATTACAGGGTTAATGGTGATACCAAAGAGGACGACGCTCGGGACAAAACCCTGAGGCACATCATTTTCCTGGATAAAGGTGTCCAACAAGGCAGAACCCACACACACCTTGAATACTCAGTCTTTTAAAAATTCCTCAAGGAGACAGGGCAGGCTGCCATGAAAGCCCCACATGTAGAGAGTACAGAGGATACCAATTCTCCATCAGGTGTCTTAGGCCTTCTTCAAATCAGAAAGCACAGCCACAGTCTAGGATTTCCACAGAAAACCATTTGTGACAATGGTGGACAAAGTGACGAGATGGTCAACTGCAGAATGGCGCACTCAAAATACACACTGTGCAGTGGTTAGTAAATTGCAAGTCAGGCATGAATCATACATTCCATCACCTCGCAAACACAACCGGTGAGAGAAATGGGGCCTTAACTGGAAAGAAGGTGTTTGTCCTTACCGGACTTAGGTATTGGTATGACAGGGGCTTCATGCCAGTGTCTGGGAAATGTACCCTCTGCCCAGACGTGATTGTATGTATTAAGCAGAAAGTGCTTGCCTGTAAAAGAAAGGTACTGCAACATCTGAATGTGAACAGCGTCTGGCCCTGGGGCAGAGGATCGGGATGAAGTGAGGGCACTATCTAGCTCCCTCATAGTAAAGGCGGCATTGTAGCACTCAAGTCTAAGAAGAGAAGGGTGTCGCCTGGGCCGCCTCCTTCCGATGGAGGAAGGGAGGGTGATAGTGTGAAGAGGCCAAAATTTCCGCAAAATGGCAGCCCAAGGTGTTTGAAATAGCAACAGGGTCCACAATGAGATTGTCTGCTACTGTCAGGCCGGAAATTGGGGAATGGATCTTGGTCCCAGAGAGCCGTTGGAGGTTGGCCCACACGACAAAAGGGGGGCAGCGGGGGAGGGGAGGGGGGGGTTGGGAGGGAGTGAAACTGTTAAAAGAACTAGTGAATGAAATCCAGCTAGATTTTTTGCTACCCCGAAGAACAAAATGACACTGTACACTAATTCTGTTTTATAATGAATGCAGTTTGCCATCGAAGGCGCACGAATCATGTCACGGCATGCCTCAGTCCACCAAGAGATTGGGACATGTTGTGGTAAAGAAGGAGTGTGAGGAATGGAACATTCTACAGCAGTAAGGATAACATTTGTAACGTATTCCACCGAGTCATCACAACTGGGGAAATCTTGTTCTTCGAAGGTTGACATGGAGGAGTAAAGCCGCCAGTCGGACTAGAAAGCTACCATTTGGGTGTGCACGCAGGTGGGGTAGGAGTCAGCAAATGGATAGCACATGGGAAATGGTCGCTTGAGTAGATGTCAGAAAGAACGGGCCACTCGAGATGATGGGTAAGTTGGGCAGTGTAGAAGAGCAGGTCCAAATGGGAATAGGTGTGTCAGGAGTCGGAAAGGAATGTGGGTGCTCCTGTGTTAAGGTAGAAGAGGTTACCGTATTTACTCGAATCTAAGCCGCACTTTTTTCCGGTTTTTGTAATCCAAAAAACCGCCTGCGGCTTAGAATCGAGTGCAAAGTAAGCGGAAGTTCTGAAAAATATTGGTAGGTGCTGCCACAACTAACTTCTGCCGACGAAAATATGTAGCGCTACACGGGCATTCTTTGCACTTTGCAGGCATAAAGATAAATACTGGCGCCAAAACCTCTGCGTCAGTAAAAAAAAATTAAAAAAAAGAGGTGGAAGACGAGCTTTTTTCTCCGCTCCAAGTTTCGTCCACTGCATTTTCGTACATTATCCAACAAACTAAATACAAATTCCGTATTGTTCATCTTTGAATGTAGCAGCATTTCAGTATACTACGAAAATCCGACTGGCAAGACTGTTTGGAGTGTTTGTCAATATGGCCAACTTTATGTTCTGAATTTTTTCCTCCCTGTGAGAAGAGATGGTTGCTAATAGGAACTTTTATGAATTGTGAATCACATGCAGTATTCTCGCCACCATAAGAATAATATGAATATAAACATTTTGCCATGTATTCTTTCATGTTTGCTGCTATCTCATTTAAATCCTGTCTGCCCAATAAAGTAAGAAACTAGTGTGAGACAACAGCAAACGTGGAAGAATATTCATATAATGTCATGTATATTTGTATTATTCTTATGCCTAATAGTGATACAGTCAGAAATGAAGCACGGCAGTTGACCAGATTTTTAAATCTAAGATGGCTAATTTCTGTGCAGAATGTAATGTACAAAAGAGGCGTCTGCAAAGATTTTCAAACTGAGAAATTTTTTTAGCTAAACTCTCGTTCAGAACATCATCTACCATACGTAGTCTATTATTTGGTTCTTGTTGATCATTATCAAAGAAAGCAGCAGTGTAAGTAACAACAAATAGCAGTCTCTTGCCATTGTTTCGCTAATGATACAATTCCTCTCTTTTTTTTAATTGTAAGCGGCGGTAGGGCGCACAAAAGCAAGCCATGCCGCGAGTGACGACAGGTCGTAAACACACATCATCAGAATGCGACAAACAATGCATGACACAGTACAATAATGCATTTTCAGCTAGAGTGACGTTAACACCTATAACAAAGAGAATGGCACTTATCAGATCAAAGAAAAATAAGCAATCGATTCAAACCAAACGAAGCATGTGAAAAAGGAAGGGTACCCGTATAAATACGGACGGAGCGCCTGACGCATAGCAATGGCTACCTGGTAAAGCTTAACTGCTAAGCTTACAACTCGAACCAAACTACTGTAGCTGTATAGTCATTCATTCGACCTAAATCGTGTCTCATATTACGATGAATCAGCTTTGTTTCGATTTGTAGGTGTGGCCTAAAACTTTTCTCTTCCCTTGAATTTCGAGTCTCAAATTTCAGGTGCGGCTTAGATTCGGGAATTTTTTTTTTCCTTGATTTCGCGTCTCATTTTTCAGGTGCGGCTTACATTCGAGTGCGGCTTAGATTCGAGTAAATACGGTAGTTAAGTTTATTAAGGAGGTCAGCCAAGAGGGCACCTCTGACAGGTCCTGGGAAAACCCCAAAGGGGATGGTGCACATTAAGGTCACCGAGCAGCTGAAATGGATGAGGTAGCTACCCAATAAGCTGGAGGAAGTCTGCCCTGGTGACATCGAATGATGGAGGGATATAAATGGTACAAAGGGAAAACGTCACATAAGGAAGGAAAAGGTGATTGGTTGGTTGGTTTGGGGGGATCAAAGGGACCAGACTGCTACGGTCATCGGTCCCTTTTTCCAAAGACAAAGAACACCCACAGAGAATAAAAACGAGGAACAGAATAGAACACAGACGAAACAGAACAAGAGAAACTCAAAGACAAGACAAAACGAACTAAAACCATACAGAGTGTGACGGGTGTTGGCCGACCATAGAAATAAAAAAAGGAAAAGCCAACCACTTAGAAACACGTTAAAAAACCAGTTGAAAAGCATAGGCCAAAGGCCAGAATCAACAAAACAATAACATAAAACAAACACTCAGATTAAATGATAAAAGCCCCCTGCCCGAATAAAACGTAAAACTAAGTCAGCCATAGCCGAGTCATCTGTTAAAAGGGCAGGGAGCGTGTCAGGCAGTGCGAACGACTGCCTGAGCACAGCTAAAAGTGGACAGTCCAATAAAATGTGGACCGCCGTCAAAATGGAGCCGCAGCGACATAAAGGTGGGTCCTCCCTTCGCAGTAAATAACTGTGTGTCAGCCGGGAGTGGCCAATTCGGAGCCGACAAAGGACGACTGAGTCCCTGCGGTTGGCTCGCATGGATGACCGCCACACAGTCGTCGTCTCCTTAATGGCACGGAGTTTATTGTGCGTGATCCGATCGTGCCATTCAGCGTCCCAAATCGCAAAAACTTTTCGGCAGAGGACTGCCCGCAAATCAGTCTCCGGGAGGCCAACATCCAGAGACGGTTGTCCCGTGGCCTCCTTCGCCAGGCGGTCAGCATGTTCATTGCCCGGGATACCGACATGACCGGGGGTCCATACAAAGACCACAGAGCGGCCGCAACGTGCAAGAGTATGCAGGGACTCTTGGATAGCCATCACCAGACGAGAACGAGGAAAACACTGGTCGAGAGCTCGTAAACCGCTCAGGGAATCGCTACAGATAACGAAGGACTCACCTGAGCAGGAGCGGATATACTCTAGGGCACGAAAGATGGCGACCAGCTCAGCAGTGTAAACGCTGCAGCCATCCTGCAAGGAACGTTGTTCGGAATGGTCCCCTAGAGTGAGCGCATACCCGACACGACCAGCAACCATCGAACCGTCGGTGTAAACAGTTCCAGAGCCCTGATACGTGGCCAGGATGGAAAAAAAGCGGCGGCGGAAGGCCTCTGGAGGGACTGAGTCCTTCGGGCACTGTGCCAAGTCGAGCCGAAGGCAAGGGCGACGAACACACCATGGGGGTGTATGCAAAGGAGCCCGGAAAGGAGGTGGAACAGTGAAAACCCGAAGCCCAGAGAGAAGCTCTTTGACGCGGACCGCTATTGTACAACCAGACCGGGGCCGACGTTCTGGCAGACGGACGACCGATCGCGGGAACAGGAGACGATAGTTAGGATGCCCGGGCGAGCTTAGGACATGGGCAGTATAAGCGGCCAGCAAACGTTGGCGTCGGAACCGCAGTGGAGGTACACCTGCCTCCACTAGTACGCTGTCCACAGGGCTGGTGCGGAAAGCACCAGTGGCAAGGCGTATCCCGCTGTGGAGAATGGGATCCAGCACCCGTAACGCTGATGGGGATGCTGAGCCATAAGCCAGGCTCCCATAATCCAGGCGGGACTGGATTAACGCCTGGTAGAGCCGTAAAAGGGTAGAGCGATCGGCGCCCCAGCGGGTGTGGCTCAAACATCGCAGAGCATTGAGATGCCGCCAACACGCCTGTTTGAGCTGCCGGATATGAGGCAACCAAGTCAACCGGGCATCGAAAACCACCCCCAAAAACCTGTGGGTCTCCACCACAGCAAGCAGTTCGTCGGCAAGATAAAGCCGCGGCTCAGCATGGACTGTTCGGCGCCGGCAGAAATGCAGAACGCGGGTCTTGGCTGCCGAAAACTGAAACCCATGCGCCACAGCCCAAGACTGCGCCTTACGGATAGCGCCCTGTAGCTGACGTTCAACAGCTGCAATGCCAGTAGAGCTGTAGTAAAGGCAAAAGTCGTCAGCATACAGGGAAGCGGAGACAGAAGTTCCCACGGCCGCAGCAAGTCCGTTAATGGCTATTAAAAACAGACAGACACTTAAAACAGAACCCTGTGGCACACCGTTCTCCTGGACGTGGGAGGAACTATACGAGGCCGCGACTTGCACGCGGAAGGTACGACACGACAGAAAATTGCGGATAAAAATCGGCAGAGGACCCCGAAGACCCCATCCATGAAGCGTAGAAAGGATGTGATGATGCCATGTCGTGTCGTACGCCTTCCGCATGTCGAAAAAGACAGCGACCAGGTGCCGACGGCGGGCAAAGGCAGTACGGATGGCCGACTCCAGGCTCACCAGATTGTCGGTGGCGGAGCGGCCTTGACGGAACCCACCCTGAGACGGGGCCAGAAGGCCCCGAGACTCCAGTACCCAATTCAAGCGCCGGCTCACCATCCGTTCAAGCAACTTGCAAAGAACGTTGGTGAGGCTAATGGGACGGTAGCTGTCCACCTCCAGAGGGTTCTTTCCAGGTTTCAAAACGGGGATGACAATGCCTTCCCGCCATTGCGACGGAAACTCCCCCTCGACCCAAAGACGGTTGTAAAGATCGAGAAGGCGCCGCTGGCAGTCCACAGAAAGGTGTTTCAGCATCTGACAGTGGATGCCATCTGGCCCAGGAGCGGTATCAGGGCAAGCAGCTAGGGCACTGCGAAATTCCCACTCACTAAATGGAGCATTGTAAGATTCTAGGTGGTTGGTGCGAAACGAAAGGCTCCGACGTTCCATCCGCTCTTTAATGGAGCGGAAGGCCTGGGGGTAATTCGCAGAAGCGGAACTCAGAGCAAAATGCTCTGCTAGGCGATTTGCAATGACGTCGGAGTCAGTACAAACTGCTCCATTCAGTGAGAGCGCAGGGACGCTGACAGGTGGCCGATACCCGTAGACGCGTCGAATCTTGGCCCAGACCTGCGATGGAGTGACATGGAGGCCAATGGAGGACACATACCGCTCCCAGCACTCCTTCTTGCCCTGGCGGATAAGGAGGCGGGCCCGCGCACGCAGCCGTTTGAAGGCGATAAGGTGGTCTATGGAGGGATGTCGCTTGTGACGCTGGAGCGCCCGCCGGCGATCTTGAATCGCTTCAGCGATCTCAGGCGACCACCAAGGCACAGCCTTCCGCCGAGGGGACCCAGAAGAACGGGGAATGGCAGATTCAGCGGCAGTAACGATGCCGGTGGTGACCGATTGAACCACCGCATCAATGTCATCAGTAGAGAGAGGCTCAAAAGCGGCAGTGGAGGAGAACAAGTCCCAGTCAGCCTTATTCATAGCCCATCTGCTAGGGCGCCCAGAAGAGTGGCGCTGTGGTAGTGACAAAAAGATCGGAAAGTGGTCACTACCACACAGGTCGTCATGCACACTCCATTGGACAGACGGTAAGAGGCTATGGCTACAGATTGAAAGGTCAATGGCGGAGTAGGTGCCATGCGCTACACTGAAGTGTGTGAAGGCACCATCATTTAACAGCGAGAGATCGAGCTGCGACAATAAATTCTCAACGATGGCGCCTCGACCTGTTGCCACTGACCCACCCCACAGAGGGTTATGGGCGTTGAAGTCGCCCAATAGCAAGAAAGGTGGCGGCAATTGGGCGACCAGTGCAGCCAGGACATGCTGCGAGACCTCACCATCCGGTGGAAGGTAAAGACTGCAAACGGTAACAGCCTGTGGCGTCCACACCCGAACAGCGACAGCCTCTAAAGGTGTTTGGAGAGGGACAGACTCGCTGTGCAGAGTGTGAAGGACGTATATGCAGACGCCACCAGACACCCTTTCGTAAGCTGCTCGGTTTTTATAATAACCCCGATAGCCACGGAGGGCGGGGGTTCGCATTGCTGGAAACCAAGTTTCCTGGAGAGCAATGCAGAAGAAAGGGTGAAGGCTGATAAGTTGGCGGAGCTCAGCTAGATGGTGGAAGAAACCGCTGCAGTTCCACTGGAGGATGGTATCGGCCATGGCTGGGAAAGGTGGGACGGGACTGGGAAGGCAGATTACGCCGCCGGGTCACCTGCTGCCTCCGATTGAGCACCCGCACTAGTGCGATTCATGGCGTCTGAGGGACCGCCGAGATCGAGGTCCTCAGCGGACGCCAGAATCTCCACCTCGTCTTCAGACACAGAGCTGGAAGGTGGCGGTGGGGTGGCTGCCACCGCGAGTGCCTTGGGCTTAGAGCTCTTCTTCTTTGGTGTCTCACGCTGCTCCTTGGGTTTAACTGGCTGGGAGGGCTTCACCGATTCGGTCTCTGGGACTGAGGAGGAACGTGAAGCCCTTCGACCAGCTGATTGTGGGCACTTACGCCACTGTCTGTCGTCAGCCTTCCCGCTGGTGGAAACCTGGGAAGGGAGGGACCCAAGGGACCCCTTGCGAGCGTGAGAAGCCGAAGAAGTTGGACACTTCTCCGGCTTAGAAGCAGGGACGGACGTCCCTGAAGGGGGGGATGGTGTTGCCCCTGAGGTAGGTGGCGCAGGAGCAACCGGTTGGGTAGAGCCCCCCACTGGCAAGGGGGCAGGAGGAGTTGTACCACTCAGCGATCCGGCCGGAAATCGCGAAACTGATGGGGCGACCACAGGGGTTGTAGCAGCGGCATAGGAAGATGTCAGTCTTACTGGATGTAATCGGTCGTATTTCCTTTTGGCCTCAGTATAAGTCAGTCTGTCCAGGGTCTTATATTCCATGATTTTGCGCTCTTTCTGGTATATTCTGCAGTCTGGCGAGCAAGGTGAATGGTGCTCCCCACAGTTGACGCAGATGGGAGGCGGGGCACATGGAGTATCGGGATGAGACGGGCGTCCGCAATCTCGACATGTGAGGCTGGAAGTGCAGCGGGAAGACATATGGCCGAACTTCCAGCACTTGAAGCACCGCATCGGGGGAGGGATATAGGGCTTGACGTCACATCGGTAGACCATCACCTTGACCTTTTCCGGTAACGTATCACCCTCGAAGGCCAAGATGAAGGCACCGGTAGCAACCTGATTGTCCCTCGGACCCCGATGAACGCGCCGGACGAAATGAACACCTCTACGTTCTAAGTTGGCGCGCAGCTCGTCATCAGACTGCAAAAGGAGGTCCCTATGGAAAATAACACCCTGGACCATATTCAAACTCTTATGTGGTGTAATAGTAACGTTAACATCCCCCAACTTGTCACAAGCGAGTAACCTGCGTGACTGGGCGGAGGATGCCGTTTGTATCAGTACTGACCCAGAGCGCATTTTAGACAAGCCCTCCACCTCCCCAAACTTGTCCTCTAAATGTTCGACGAAGAACTGAGGCTTCGTGGAGAGAAAAGACTCCCCATCAGCTCTCGTGCAAACTAAGAATCGGGGCGAATAACTGTTACCTCCAGCCTGAGACTTACGCTCTTCCCACGGCGTGGCCAGGGAGGGGAACGTTTTTGGGTCATACTTCTGAGCATTAAATTGAGCCCGAGAACGCTTAGAGACTGCTGGCGGCTGGCCGCCAGCGAGAGATGATGTACCACGCTTCATTGCGGGTCATCCGCCCTGATGCCACCTACTCCGACCAAGGGCCCTCCCCACGGGCGCCACCCAGCCGCAGCAATAGCCACCTGGCAGGACGGCCATTGCCGGGAGTCCTGATGCCCCAAGGAGATGGGCATCTACTCCTTGGCATACGTGGGGAGTTAACGGCGCAGGCATCAGTAGAGCGATCCCTGTGTTGTCAGGGGGCTACAACCAAGAGGGTACATGGCGGCCCCACCACAACAGACTGGCTACCGTGCTGGATCTTAGGTGCAAAACTGACCAAGGTCGTCGCCGCAGATAAAAGAAACACTGCAGAGTGCAGCGTGGTAATCGCTCAAGAGATCGAAAACGAGCGGGACACCATTGCAACGACGAGAAAGCCGGCTAAAGGTCTAATTGCACGACGGATACAGTGCACCATGTAAGGCGCCCTTCCCCAATTGGCTCGCTCTTCGGAAGAATTTAGAAAGATGGAGGTCAAACCCGAGAGGGGACCATCACATAAGGCCCAAACATTTGAGACTCCTTTTAGTCGCCTCTTACGACAGGCAGGAATACCGCGGGCCTATTCTAACCCCCGAACCCGCAGGGGGGGGAAAAGGTGAACTGCAGTAGTTTGAAGATGGGTAGGCAGGGAGATAGGCTGACTGAATGTCATCCTGTATGAGCAGCATTACTCCCACATGAAATGGAATGCCGACCTCCCACATGAAATGGAATGCCGACCTTAGGGGGAAGATCTAAACGGACCAGGAAGAAATGCAAAAACTCAAAGCCATCGTGAGGACACAATTTTGTTTCCTGAAAGCAGAACACAAGGGAACACTACAATTGTAAAAGCAGCAATAAATCCTCATTGTTGGATCAAAGGCTATGAACTTTGCATCACAGGAAAGTCATGATGAGGAAAATATGAAGAGGTTTAAACTCGGCAGCTGTCGAGTGCCAGCCTGCAAAGACTCACTGCTATAGGGCACAGAGGCAGGAGGATCCTGCTCCACGAGGCCTACTGAAGCAGCAGCTTTCTTGTGCTGTTGGTCTGTCCAACACAGAAAAACGATTGGTGGTGCACACCAGCAGCAATGAGGCCAGCTGGGTGAAGGTGTTACGTGGTGACACACTGTTAAAGAGGATCTTTGAGTCAGGGAAGCAGAGGACCATTTGCCTTTGTTGGACATCTTTGAACCTTTCCAGTAAGCAGAGGAAGATTCAGGTTTTGGTTGGCTGGAAGGACGTAGGAAGTCTTCGTGAGAGTACTACTACTGTCCTTTCCGGCCTACTGGTTGTGAAGCAGCTGACTTTGCCCCTCGAGGTGAGAGTTTGATGGCTTGTTGCACAGCTGGACAAGGGGATGGTGATGCTACCGTAACACTGGGCGATTTCACAACCTCGGAGATGAATTTCATGTTGCATGTCTGTGTGGTCATGTCCTTCATGGAGCGAGATGTAGCAAGCACAGTATTACAAGTACCACATGGTAGAATGCAGGATTTGGGACTAGCCAATAACTTGCGCCGACCGGGTAAGAAACTTTTTCTTTTACTTGCATCTCCTGGACAGCCCACTCTTCGAGACACAGGGAACAATCTCCGGAGCAGGCAGTATGGTCGGAACTGCAGTTGATACAGTGGGGAAGAGGAGGCGGACAACCATCCTCGTGCGCATCCCTACCACATGATATACATTTGGCTGGGTGTCCACAAGACATTCAAGTGAGGTTGAAATGACGACACTGGTACCAGTGCATCAGAGTCTGAATGTACGGTTGGACTGTGATAATTTCTTGATCTGCTTTGATCTTTCATAATGGATGGCAATGACACTCTGATCAGAGAGGTACGATTGGATTTCGGCCGCTGGCAGACCATCAAGCAGGCTAGTGTAAATAACACCACAGGAAGAATTCAGGTTCTATGGGCCTTGACATGAACAGGATAGCCATGGAAAAGCAAAGTGGCAAGTAGTAGTTGTGCTTGAGAACCAGAAGTAGTCTCCAAAAGCACAGTGCCATTCCGTGAACAAGAGCAGGATTTCACAGGACCAGCAATTTCTTCAACACCTTTCTGAATAACAAATGGATTTACCATTGCAAAGGACTGACTGTCTTCAGTATGTGAAACCATGAGGAACCGTGGTGTAGCTGAAAGGATCTTTGAATCATTAGCCTCATTCATTACATTTCATAGACATTAATTATGAAGATGATTAGCTCATTGTGAGAAAATCCTCCATGATTGCCAGTGTCTCCAATGGTGCGCTCCTTCCAACTGGGAGCCCCTTCCACAAGGGGGTGCACCCGCCTTAGGTGACCGTTCACACCTCAGGTCAACTCCTGGACAACTGATGGAGGGACCATTCGGCCATTTGGGAAGGTAGCAGCTCAGGCAGTCACACTTCCCTAGGCCTGGCCTATACTGGGAGTATCAGCGAACCCTACCTGACAACCCGGGACTGGGAATTATGCATTACCCAGTCACCTGTAACATGTCGGACATTTGGGCCGGCCTTCAGGAGCACAGAGGGAGGAAGAAGAAAAAGAGGAACCTCAAACGCCAATGCGGAGGAAGGATGGGAGAAGGTGAATAAAGAAAGGAAAAGGGAATGGGAATGAAAAATAGTGGTGAGACTGTTCTTATGTCAGCGACGGACAATGTGGAACATTCCCAATAACACCCCAGACATGTTCCCCAAGGGAGGGGAAGAAATAGCAAGAGGATGGACATGCAGCATGGAAGGGAAAAGATGCTGCAAGGACTGGGGCACTGTGGTAGCCAAGCACGAACCCGCCAAAGAGTGGCGAGCCCCTGGGAGGTGGATTGGTTGAGGAGATCGAAGAGAATAGTTTCCCTCATTCACCAGATATTAATCCCTTAAATTTTTTGTTATGGGGCCATTTTAAGGCAGATGGCTATCAGAGTAGAACTGCCCATTAGTCAAGAAGTATTTCTTTCTGAAAACGTTTAGTTTTGACCAAAGTCTATCTCTTGCAAAAATAGAGGACACTATTTTTAAACATTCTGCACCATTTACAGCCTGTGTAAAATGTCCTTTGCATGGAACAGTTGGTACAGCATATTTTTCATTTTCCATATCTGATTTTTTACCCTGACACACAGAAGTAATTACTACAGCTAATGATGGTTCCACAATATACTATCTTTAGGCCATCAATATGCTAAAAACTAAACTGAGTATTAATCACCTAACTGTTACCTCGAGATACAAGGTGGTTATAATTATTGTTTTGCTACTTCAGCCAGTGTACATTGAAAACTATTTACCATATGAGTACCACACTTTATAGACATGATGTTCATATTGTGTACTGCAGGATTTGCTTGTGTAGTAAAATGTCATGACACGGTGTTTGTATGGAGACACTGGTTAAAATGTGTCAGAACATATTACAGGTGCAGACAGTAAACATGGGTCTGGGTAACGTGAACAGCAATTTACTCATCATGCTTTTTTATCAAAACAATAGCAGTAGTGCTGTTGCTCTTCAGAAGTATCGATGGGTTAAAGGAATATGGAGAGGTCCTCTTTCCACACCCAAGTTTAAGAACATGTTTCCGAAGTTCAAATTAACTGGAGATTTGAGACTTGCTACTGGGAGAGGTAAATAGCCAATTGCACCACAAACTGTTGAAGTTATTGTTGGCATGGCTGAGAATGCTTGATACAGTGTGCAGTCTTCAAGCAATACATGAGTTGTGTCACAACAGCTGAACATTTCAGGGTCCACCATTGGAAAAGTGCTGCGAACAATTGTGAAATTGTATCCCTAGTGTGATTCCAGGCTGTTGTGGACACAGAAGGTTATCACAGTGAGCAATGTTTGTAATCTGGTATGTACACATTGTATGCAATTAACAAATATTACCCTCATGTAAAAACGAGTTTCTTTCAATGCTTTATTCGTTGTTTCTCTTCTGCATGTCCTTGCGAACGTTTCCAGAAAGTAAAACTGTCCTACAATCACTTTTTTTCCATGGGAGGCCTCATAAATAGCAGAAATGTAATTATAAACACCCTGTACTGTACTCTGTGTGTGTGTGTGTGTGTGTGTGTGTGTGTGTGTGTGTGTGCGTGCCAGCACATAAATATTTTACTTGAAAGGAGTACCAATTATAATAAAGTGAAAAAGGAACATAAAACTAAGAGACTACCCAGCCAAAACCATCTCAATATACACAAATTGTGAACTACAAAGAAGGTACAAAGAGAGCTGATAATTACAATTATGGATGTGTCAGGGCATTAGAACCAAAGCAAAACACTACATTTCCCATTTCTGTAAGAAAGGAAAATGTGACTTACCACAGGAATCCACTTCATCAAAAAGCAGTATTTCATGTGTATGAACTAATGTTTGAACACACAATAAAAACTGAGCTTCCCGCATATGTATTATCTCTGCTGATGAAACCTATGAAAAATTGATTGAATGTTTGAATTTGAAAGAAAGTACAGAATCCAATATTCCAGCACAGAAAAAAGATGGCTCATTTCATCACACAAATTGTGTTAGAAAGGGACTGGTGCAACATTTTAAACTTCTATACATTTACAGCATGTAGTCTCTGTGAAATGTGCAATTAAAATTTAACTGTAGTAATTTGCAAGTAGTGTGGCTGAAACAGGGGCTAAGTAATGAAAATGAAATTGGAAAATCTGGATACACAGAAGTAAAATTTTTAATTAAAATTCATACACTATGATACATCAAACTCACTAAAAATGGAATAATAGCTGAAGCTCTCTACAGGTACAAGAAAATTATTTATTGCATTAACATAGAAATCAACTTGGCATCTGGCTGCTATAATTTAGTAGAATGCTTAGGCTACATTCTACAAAAGCTGAAATTTAATTAAGTGTTAGCTTATATCATCTCCATTAAAAAAATAAATTAAAATATGTAAATGCTGCCACTCACCTGTAGATGAACAACACTTGGCTGACAAGCTCACCTTAAAAATAGAAGTCTGAAGCTTTCATTTTTTTCTGCATCTTAGAATTCCTGTTACCACCACAAATTTTATTGAAATTTTATGGAACTTGGGAGTAGTTGTCCACGTATTTTTTATAGGGGTATATTCAATGTATTTGGCATGTTGTGTGGTACTGTATAGCATTAAATACGCAAACTATAATTACTTTTCCTCGAGGTATTAGGAATTCCCTACAGGCTTTGTGACTCCAAAGTCTGGGAAAGACTGATTTAAGAACTTCAGTTAAGGTATACACATTAAGCTTTAATTCCATTTCATCTGTACTACGAGAAGAGATTTTTTTTACTGTGACAATTCATTCAGAAATTAACTCTAAAAGCATTAGTTTAACATAATATTCCCCTAAGAATTGAAACTGAAGAGGGGCCTGTTTACTGATGATACAGAAAGAAGGAAGCTGTAAACTGAGCAGAAAAGATGGTTTAATGCTTGACTGACAATGAGGGTAAGAGATATGGAGCATCAACTAGGAAAGCAATAAATAGGTAAAAATCTGGTTTTCTCTTATTGAAGAAACTATCATTTGCCTGAAGTACTCTAGCAAAAACATCAAACATGTAAATCAGGATGACTCCTGAAAACAATATTGGCATTTATACTATAATGTCATCTTCCTCACAGCATCACAATACACTGACCCTCGAAACAAACACGACATTATTACGATACCAGAAAGTCCCAAGGTGGAACACACAATGGAAGGACTAGTGTAACCACTCACTCTATGTGGCAGTGTTGAGTAGTCAATAGTCTAATCGAGGCTGCAGTTCCAGGACAATGTGTCTCATTGGGGGAATTGGGACAGGGTAGTGGGAGGGGGGGGGGGGGGCATAAGTGTGCACAGTATGTAGGACCACTTCATCCTGAAGATCAGCAACATTTTTCATCTGCTTTATGTTGTCTGTCAACCATTCAGTGCCTCGAACTGAGTCATTACATTTATTATTATAAAGCACATTTGCACAGGCGACCTAATACAATCATCTGTGTGTAGTTTAGTGAAGGTAAGTATTAACCATCAGAACGTTAGAAAGTGCTACCCATTTAAAATAAAATAATTTTTTATGGTTGTGTAATTATCATCATATAAAATTAAAATTTAAAATTAGTTAAAACAAAAATATTAAACACCAGATATTGTTAAGAACTTCCTTCAAAATTTCATTTCACTGAGTCCTCTGCAACCCTTTCACAGTTCAAGGTACAAGTCAGCACACAATTACATTTTGTTAGAAATAATCAACCAAATTTACACTCCAAAAGAATGGAATGTCCATTCAAATTTCTCGCAAAACGTCCTTTTCAGTAACTTATGTGTGATATTGCTCTCACCATTAAACCTTTTTTATTTTCTACTTTCTCAATCTCTTGATGAAAGATCAAACCAGTATCCTCAAATATTCTCCAATATACTACTTTTTATCCTCTGTAAATAAAAGAACTTAAAAACTAGTAGAAAAGCACTGAAACCATTTTATTTCTCACCTCAGATCAACATCTGATCGAGAAAATCCCAACTTCCGAATCAAATTATAATTCTGAATAATACATAAAGCTTCTAAAAATTTGTCATGCCAATGTGGATTGGTGCTGCTTTCCAACCTGGCCCAATCAGAGATTAGCCCAATTCTATTGGACTGCTTAGCAACCTAAAAAAACAAAACAAGAACAATGGCAACGCATTTTCATTTGTGTACCTAGGTGAAAAGTTTTCACACATACCTAAATTACTTCACGTTATAACAGCATTATTTTCCTGTAGATTTATCTTTACACTAAGTAGGACAACTAATGAATACCACATATAATTCTGTTTCAACTGAATCAGAAGGATGTTATATTAACAAACAACAGTCTGAGCAGGCACACGGGGGAAGAGGTTTACTAGTTATCGGGAGCTCCAACATTAGGCACATTATGAAGACCCTTAGGCATTTGTCAGTCAGGTCTGGAAAGTAAGTCAATGTAAGTTCAGTATATCTGCCAGGGGCTCTCATCTGAGATGTGGAGGCAGCCTTACCTGTGTCTACAGAGTGTGCAATGTGCAGATGTCTGCAAGCTGCAGTTCACATCAGTAGCAAAGACACCTGTTGCAGGGGTTCTGAGGCCATCCTTTGTTCATACAGATAGCTGGCAGAAGTGACATCTGCTGGCCTCGTGCATGGGGTGCTAGCAGAGCTTGTAATTTGCAGCATCGTTCCCAGAGTTATCAGACTCCTTTGGTTTGGAGGCAAGTGAGGGTCTCAACCAAAGGACTGACTGCAGATTTCTAGACCTGCATTATTGGTTGGGGATTTGTGGAATTCCCCTGGATAGGTCAGGGATGCAATACATCAAGGAAGCAGCTTCTCGGGTAAAAGAGTACTCATGGATTGAACATGAGGAATTTTTATGCTAGGCAGTAGTCTGAGGGAAGACAGGTGGCATTTAAAGTAATGACATTTCACCTGTCAAAATTTCCTATGTAAATTGTCTAAGTATTCCTAACAAAGTTCCTGCATTTACTGCCCTCCAGGAAAGTTCTTCTGCTCAAATTATTCTCAGGACCAAGAGCTGTCTGAAACCTCAAGCGGAAACCTCCAAGATATTTAGTGAGTCATGGAACATACATCAAAAAGACAGATTAGAGGCCATAGGAGTGAAGTATTCATTTCAGTTGACAAAAATATTCTCTATTGAGGTCAAAGTTGAGTGTGACAATGAACTTATCTGGTCACGTATAACAGGTCTAGATGAGATGTTTTACCAGTCAGCTGATTCTACTGTGACAGTTCTACTGTTATTCAAAGAGTCTACAGTCAGCAGTGCATAAATATCCAGATTATGCAATACTAGTTGGAGGTGACTTTAATCTTTATAGAGTGGCATATCTGTGGATTCATTGCAGTACTTTTGAACTCATTTTCAGTAAACAGTCTTGAGCAGCTGGTTTGTCAGCCCACACACAATGGAAATATCTTAGACCTTGTAGCTATGCATAGGCCGAACCTTGTCGACAAGGTCAGTACAGAAATGGGGATAAGCAATGATGATGTCTTTATAATGAACTTAAATAAATAAGTTAAGAAGGCTAGAAGAGTGTTTCTGCAAAAAGGGGCACCAACTGGCAAACAGTGAACTGACATAACTTAGTTAAATTATGATGGGCATAGAGGAATTATGTGCAAAGTTTAAACAGATTGTAAACCATGGTCTGGAGAACTATGCACCTAGTAAGCAGATTAAGGACAGAGAAGACCCACCATGGTTTAATAACACGATTTGGAAAAGGCTGAGGAGGCAGAAGCTGTTGCACTCTTGGTTCAAAAGAGAATGTGCAAATGATGACAAGCAGAGTTTAGTAGAGATTCACACATGAAGCACTGAACTACCACCACCATCATACACCAGCAAAAGGTCTGGTGGAGAACTCAAGAAAACTCTGGTCTTATGTAAAATTGATTACAGGGGTCTAATGTTTCCATCCATTCACTGGTTGAGCAGTCTGGTGAGGCAGTTGAAGATAGCAAAACAAAAGCCCAAGTTTCAAATTTCACGTTTAAGAAACTTTGCACGCAAGAGAATCATACAAATGTTCAGTTGTTTGACCATCGAACAAACTTCCACATGGATGACATAGTAAGAATATCTCTGGCATAGAGAAATGGCAGAAAGAGTTGAAAACAAATAAGTCTAAGTCGCCAGGTCCTGACAGAATTCCAATTCTGCTTTACGAAGAGTGCTCTACAGCACTGGTCCCTTACCTAGCTTGCATTTATCATGAATATCTCACCCAGCACAAAAGTCCCAAGCGACTGGAAAAAAAGCACAGGTGACTCCTGTATACAAGAAAGGCAAATAAATGGACCCACAAAATTACAGACCAATATCCCTAACATACGTTTGCTACATAATCATTGAAAGCATTCTCATTTTTCTTGAAACCAAGAATCTTTTGTACACGTATCAGCATGGTTTTAGAAAGCATCGCTCATGCAAAACTCAGCTTGCCATTTTCTCATGTGATGTACTGCGAACTATGGATGAAGGACAGAAAGGAAGATTCCATAGATCTAGATTTAAGGAAGGTGTCTGGCATTGCCCCATTGCAGATTGTTAAAGTAGGTACGAGCATATGGGAGATGTTTACAAATATGTGAATGCACAAAGACTTCTTATGTTATAGAACCCAGTGTGTTGTCCTCAATAGCAGGTGTTCATCACAGAGAAGAGTATAGCTAGGAGTGCCCGAGGGAAGTATGATAGGACCACTACTATTCACTACATACATAAACAATTTGCAGGGCAGGGTGCGCAGCAATCTGCAGTTGTTTGCTGAACAGTAAGGTATCAGCATTGATCGACTGTAGGTCGATACAAGATGACTTGGACAAATTTCTAGTTGGTGTGACGAATGGCAGCTATCTCTAAATGTAGGACAATGTAATTTACAGTGGATGAGTAGGAAAAACAAACCCATTATGTTAGGATATAGCATTAGTCCTGTCCTGCTTGACACAATCGCATCATTTAAATATTGGGCATTATTGTTGTTGTGGTCTTCAGTCCTGAGACTGGTTTGATGCAACTCTTCATGCTACTCTATCCTGTGCAAGCTTCTTCATCTCCCAGTACCTACTGCAACCTACATCCTTCTGAATCTGCTTGGTGTACTCCTCTCTTGGTCTCCCTCTACGATTTTTACCCTCCACGCTGCCCTCCAATACTAAATTGGTGATCCCTTGATGCCTCAGAACATGTCCTACCAACCGATCCCTTCTCCTAGTCAAGTTGTGCCACAAACTCCTCTTCTCCCCAAACCTATACAACACCTCCTCATTAGTTATGTGATCTACCCATCTAATCTTCAGCATTCTTCTGTAGCACCACATTTCGAAAGCTTCTATTCTCTTCTTGTCTAAACTATTTATTGTCCATGTTTCACTTCCATACATGGCTACACTCCATACAAATACTTTCAGAAACGACTTCCTGACACTTAAATCTATACTCGATGTTAACAAATTTCTCTTCTTCAGAAACACTTTCCTTGCCATTGCCAGTCTACATTTTATATCCTCTCTACTTCGACCATCATCAGTTATTTTGCTCCCCAAATAGCAAAACCCCTTTACCACTTTAAGTGTCTCATTTCCTAATCTAATACCCTCAGCATCACCCGACTTAATTCGACTACATTCCATTATCCTCGTTTCGCTTTTGTTGATGTTCATCTTATATCCTCCTTTCAAGACACTGTCCATTCCGTTCAACTGCTCTTCCAAGTCATTTGCTGTCTCTGACAGAATTACAATGTCATCGGCGAACCTCAAAGTTTTTATTTCTTCTCCATGGATTTTAATACCTACTCCGAATTTTTCTTTTGTTTCCTTCACTGCTTGCTCAATATACAGATTGAGTAACATCGGGGAGAGGCTACAACCCTGTCCCACTCCCTTCCCAACCACTGCCTCCCTTTCATACCCCTCAACTCTTATAACTGCTATTTGGTTTCTATACAAATTGTAAATAGCCTTTCGCTCCTTATATTTTACCCCTGCCACCTTCAGAATTTGAAAGAGAGTATTCCAGTCAACATTGTCAAAAGCTTTCTCTAAGTCTACAAATGCTAGAAACGTAGGTTTGCCGTTCCTTAATCTACCTTCTAAGATAAGTCGTAGGGTCAGCATTGCCTCACGTGTTCCAACATTTCTACAGAATCCAAACTGATCTTCCCCTAGGTCAGCTTCTACTAGTTTTCCCATTCGTATGTAAAGAATTCGCGTTAGTATTTTGCAGCCGTGACTTATTAAACTGATAGTTCGGTAATTCTCACATCTGTCAACACCTGCTTTCTTTGGGATTGGAATTATTATATTCTTCTTGAAGTCTGAGGGTATTTCGCCTGTCTCATACATCTTGCTCACCAGATAGTAGAGTTTTATCAGGACTGGCTCTCCCAAGGCTGTCAGTAGTTCTAATGGAATGTTGTCTACTCCCGGGGCCTTGTTTCGACTCAGGTGTTTCAGTGCTCTGTCAAACTCTTCACGCAGTATCATATCTCCCATTTCACTCTTCATATACATTCTTTTCCATTTCCATAATATTGTCCTCAAGTACATCGCCCTTGTATGGACCCTCTATATACTCCTTCCACCTTACATTTGTCCTCTAGCCATCCCTGCTTAGCCATTTTGCACTTCCTGCAGATCTCATTTTTGAGATGTTTTTATTCCTTTTTGCCTGCTTCATTTACAGCATTTTTATATTTTCTCCTTTCGTCAATTAAATTCAATATTTCTTCTGTTACCCAAGGATTTCTACTAGCCCTCGTCTTTTTACCTGCTTGATCCTCTGCTGCCTTCACTACTTCATCCCTCAAAGCTATCCATTCTTCTTCTACTGTATTTCTTTCCCCCATTCCTGCCATTTGTTCCCTTACGCTCTCCCTGAAACTCTGTACAACCTCTGGTTTAGTCAGTTTATCCAGGTCCCATCTCCTTAAATTCCCGCCTTTTTGCAGTTTCTTCAGTTTTAATCTACAGTTCATAACCAATAGATTGTGGTCACAGCCCAAATCTGCCCCTGGAAATGTCTTACAATTTAAAACCTGGTTCCTAAATCTCTGTCTTACCATTATATAATCTATCTGATAGCTTCTAGTATCTCCAGGGTTCTTCCATGTATACAACCTTCTTTCATGATTCTTGAACCAAGTGTTAGCTATGATTAAGTTATGCTCTGCGCAAATTTCTACCAGGCGGATATTGGGCATATTGCAAAGCAATATGAAAAAGAACGAGTATTTAAGGATTGTGGTAGGGAAGGGTGAAAGGGCGACTTCAGTTTATTGGAAGAATTTTAGGAAAGTGTGGTTCACCTGTAATGGAAACCACATTTAGGACACTAGTAATTTTTTTTTATTATTTTTTTGCTTTGGTTTTAGGGCGCAAAACTGCTATGGTCATTAGCGCCCGGTCCGTGACTTAGGAAACAGTAAAAAACAAAAATGGAAACCAGCAGCAATGGGAACGAAACTCAAAAAATTGGAGAAACTAAAAGCAGAAGGAAGGCTTAAAAATCCACTATAAAAAGGGGTTGGTTGTCCCCAAAAAAAGCTTCAAATGACTGACGTCATTTCACTGGCACCTATAAACTCTAGAATGCGATCGGCCGAGCGCGTGTCATCTGCTAAAACACGATATATCAGGCGACAGCTGTAGACGGGCGCGTAACGGAGTAAAATAGGGGCACTCAATTAAAAGGTATCTTACCATCCACAGCTGAGAGCAGTGGTGACAGAGTGGGGGAGGATCGCCGCTTAAAAGATGTAGATGGCTAAAAAGACAGTGCTCTATCCGGAATCTAGTTAAAATTACCTCCTCCCGACGACGCGTTCGGGAGGAAGAGTTCCAAGCACAGGGAAGAGCTTTCACGTCCCGCAATTTATTACGGGGAAGTGTCGACAAATGTGCGTACCATAAAAGAACAACACGACGACATAAAACGCTCCATAGATCGGTGAAGGGAATCTATTGAATAGCTGGCCGAAGAAGAGAGACTGCAGCCTTGGCCGCTATATCGGCCGCCTCATTTCCACAGATACCAACGTGTCCTGGGAGCCAGAGGAATGCCACCGAGACGCCCCCCAGGGAGAGCAAGCGCAGACAGTCCTGAATCCGGTGGACCAGAGAGTGGACAGGGTAGAGAGCTTGGAGACTGAGGAGAGAGCTGAGAGAATCTGAACAGATAACATACTGTATCCGCTGATGGCAGCGGATATATTGGACAGCCTGGAGAACAGCGTAAAGCTCCGCAGTATACACCGAACACTGGTCGGGAAGCCGAAATTGATTTGGGGTGTCGCCAACAATATAGGCACTCCCTACACCTAACGATGTTTTCGAGCCATCAGTGTAAATAAATGTGGCTTCCTTCATTTGTGCACATAGAGCAGCAAATGCCCTACGATAAACAAGTGAAGGGGTACCATCCTTGGGAAATTGACAAAGGTCACGGAGCAGGCAGATCCGGGGACGGAGCCAAGGCGGTGCTGTACCCCAAGTTGTCAAGAAGGTTTTAGGAAAGCGGAAGGAAAGAGAATGGAGCAGTTGACGGAAGCGGACTCCCGGTGGTAGTAGGGAGGAAGGGCGGCCTGCATACCCTACATCCAAGGAGGCATCGAAAAAATGTCATGGGCTGGATTAGCAGGCATGGAAGACAGATGGCTAGCATAACGACTCAGAAGGACTGCTCATCTATTGGACAGCGGAGGTTCAGCAGACTCAGCATAAAGGCTTTCCACAGGGCTGGTGTAAAAAGCACCAGACACTAAACGTAATCCATGGTGGTGGATAGAGTCGAGACGCCGAAGAATACACGGCCGAGCAGAGGAGTAGACTATGCTTCCATAGTCCAATTTCGATCGCACTAAGGCGCGATAGAGGCGGAGAAGGACCAATCGGTCCGCTCCCAAGGAGGTACCATTCAGGACACTGAGGGTGTTGAGGGATCGCAGACAGCGAGCCGAAAGATAGGAAACGTGGGAGGACCAGCACAGTTTTCTGTCAAACGTAAGACCCAAGAATTTAGCGACATCCGAAAACGGAAGGTTGACAGGTCCTAGATGTAAGGAGGGTTGAAGAAACTCCTTACGTCGCCAAAAATTAACACAAACGGTCTTACTGGGAGAAAAACGGAAGCCGGTTTCGATGCTCCAAAGTAGATCGCAAAATCGTCCACAAAGAGGGAGCCCGAGACATCAGGAAGGAGACAATCCATAATTGGATTTATGGCAATGGCAAACAGTACAACACTCAGCACGGAGCCCTGGGGTATCCCGTTTTCTTGGGAGAAAGTACGGGAGAGAGTAGTGTTCACCCGCACTCTAAATGTGCGCTCTGCCATAAATTCGCGAAGGAAAAGGGGCAGCCGACCTCGAAAGCCCCAAGAGAACAGTGTGCGGAGGATGCCTGGCCTCCAACAGTTAACATATGCTCTCTCCAGATCAAAAAATATTGCTACTGTTTGGCGTTTCCGGAGAAAATTGTTCATGATACAAGTGGAGAGAGCAACAAGATGGTCAACTGCAGAACGATGCTTTCAGAAACCACATTGGGCAGGTGTTAAAAGACTGCGGGACTCCAGCCACCAAGCTAAACGGCAATTCACCATATGCTCCAAAACCTTACATACACTACTCGTGAGAGAAATGGGGCGGTAGCTAGAGGGGAGATGTTTGTCCTTTCCAGGTTTCGGAACAGAACGACGATAGCTTCCCGCCATCGTCTGGGAAAAGTACTGTCGGTCCAAATTTGATTATAAAGGCGAAGGAGGTAACGCAGACTATGGGTTGATAAATGCAGCAACATTTGGATTTGCATACCATCCGGTCCTGGGGCAGAGGAGCGAGAAGAAGAGAGTGCATGTTGGAGTTCCCGCATGGAGAAAACAGTATTATAGCTTTCGCGATCTTGAGAGGAGAAAGCAAGAGGTTGCACTTCCGCTGCACGTTTCTTCAGGAGAAACGCTGACGGGTAATTTGAAGAGCTCGAAATCTCAGCAAAGTGTTGACCCAATGAGTTAGAAATTGCGACGGGGTCCACTAACATATCATGCGCGACAGTGAGCCCAGAGACCGGGGAGAAACTAGGCGCGCCTGAGAACCGTCGAAGCCGACTCCAAACTTCCGAGGAGGGAGTGAAGGTGTTAAATGAGCTAATAAAGAATTTCCAGCTTGCCTTCTTGCTATCGCGGATGACGCAACGGCATCGCGCACGGAACTGCTTATAGCGGATACAGTTGGCCAAAGTAGGATGGTGGTGGAAAACGCGAAGAGCACGTCGACGCTCACGTATTGCGTCACGGCATGCCTCGTTCCACCAAGGAACTGAGGGGCGCTGGGGCAATGCGGAGGTGCGTGGTATTGAACGTTCCGCAGCTGTAAGAATAACGTCTGTAATATGTGTGACCTCATCGTCGACGCTAGGAAAGTGACAGTCATCGAATGTCGCTAGAGATGAAAAAAGTGTCCAATCGGCTTGGGCAAACTTCCAGCGTCGCGGGCGCATATATGGCAGTTGAGGCTGCAGTCTAAGGACACATGGAAAGTGGTCACTCGAGTGTATATCATCAAGGGCGAACCATTTGAAGCGCCGAGCTAGCGGAACAGTACCGACCGAAAGGTCCAAATGAGAGAAATTTGTCGTGGAGGCAGACAAAAATGCAGGGACCCCAGTGTTGAGGCAAACTAGATCCGCTTGGTGGAAGACGTCTAGCAATAGTGAGCCACGTGGACAAGGATGTGGAGATCCCCAAAGCGGGTGATGGGCACTGAAGTCCCCAACCAGCAAATAGGGGGGGTGGAAGCTGACCAAGAAGATGAATGAGATCAGCTTGTGCCATTGGTGTGGACGATGGAATGTATACAGTACAAAGAGAAAAGTTATATCCAGAAAGGGAAAGACTGACAGCGACAGCTTGGAAGGAAGTGTTTAAGGGGATTGGGTGATAATGCAGAGTATCATGGAGAAGAATCATGAGTCCTCCATGTGCTGGAGTGCCTTCAACAGAGGGCATATCAAATCGGACTGACTGAAAATGGGGGAAGACAAAGTGGTCATGGGGACGCAGCTTTGTTTCCTGAAGACAGAAGATGACCGGCGAGTAGGATCGTAAGAGGATCGATAATTCATCCTGATTGGCTCGAATGCCGTGGATATTCCAGTGGATAATGGACATAGGGTGAACAGAAAATGGATGAATGTGACCAAGGTTGCCGTCAACTCAACGACTGCTCAGAGCTTGCGACCGACAGCATGGAATGGCATTCAGCCGAAGGCAGAAGATCCTGATCCATAGGTTGTTCAGGAGCAGCTCCTGCCACCAGCGATCGGCCGGTTGATCGGCCGCCAGCAGTGCGCCTCAGCGACACAGAAGACGGCCAAGGGCGATTTCCGCCAGGTGGTGCTGTAGATGAGACACGCCTTGGCGGAGAAGGAGATGAACTGGGTTTCTTATTAGCCTTCTTGGAAACATGATGTTTAGATGAAGGAGGAACCGATGGTTGGGAAGTTGGGGTACGTAAAAAATCTTCACGAGTATGCTCTTTTTTCGAAGTCTTGGTGTCTGACTTTTGGGCTCGAGATTTAGCAGAACACGATGAAGGGTCAGCCAGAGAGTGGGCAGGCGAAAGTGGTGAGGTTGAACGGGCAATCTTTGCGCTGGCCGATCTGACGACAGTGGCATTAAAGGTGAGGTCGCAAGTCTGCGTGGCTGCCTCCTTTGTTGGCCGAGGAGAAGCAAGGACAGTGCTGTATTTTCCTGTCTGAGGCACAGTGGGCTGTCGACTGGCGAATAATTTTCGAGCAGCGAAGGTGGACACCTTTTCCTTCACTCTGATTTCCTGGATGAGCTTTTCGTCTTTAAAAATGGGGCAATCTCGAGAGGAAGCAGCGTGGTCATCCATACAGTTGATGCAACGAGGGGATGGAGGTGGACAAGCACCCTCATGTGCATCCTTGCTACAAGTAACACATTTGGCCAGATTGGAACAGGACTGGCTGGTGTGATTGAACTGCTGACACCGATAGCAACGCGTAGGGTTTGCGACGTAAGGGTGAACGGAAATTCTCATAGCCTGCTTTGATTTTCGATGGGAGTTGAACTTTGTCAAATGTCAAGAAGACAGTGGGGGTTGGAATGATGTTCATGTCAACCCTTTTCATAACTCTATGAACAGCCGTTACGCCCTGGTCACACAGGTAGTGCTGAATTTCTTCGTCAGAAAATCCATCGAGGGAGCGTGTATAAACGACTCCACGTGAGGAATTTAAAGTGCGGTGCGCTTCAACCCGGACAGGGAAGGTGTGGAGCAGTGAAGTACGCAGCAATTTTTGTGCCTGGAGGGCACTGACTGTTTCTAATAACAAGGTGCCATTCCGTAATCTGGAACAAGACTTTACAGGACCTGCAATTACGTCGACATCTTTCTGAATAATGAAAGGGTTGACCATGGAGAAGTCGTGACCTTCGTCAGACCGAGAAACAACAAGGAACTGTGGCAACGATGGAAGAACTGTCTGTGGCTGAGACTCAGTGAACTTACGCTTGTGAGCAGACATAGTGGAAGATGAGGAAACCATTGCGGAAGAATCCCCCATGATTACCGGCGTCTCAGATGGCGCGCTCCTCCCTTGTGGGGGCCCTCTCTGAGGGCACTCCCACCTTAGGTGATTTTTCACACCTCAGGTCACACCTCCCGACAAACGGACGGAGGGACCAATCGGCACTTTCGGAAGTTATCAGCTCGGGTAATCACCCCTTCCTGGGCCTGGCCGTTACCAGAGGGTATGTTCGTGTCCTACCTGTCTACCCGGAGCGGGGAATTACGCGTTACCCCGTCACCGGCTATGCACGAAAATGCGTGGGTCGGCCTTCAGACACGCACAGGGAGGAAGAAAGAGAAAGGGAAAAACAGAGAAAGGGAAAAACAGAGAAAGGGAAAAACAGAGAAAGGGAAAAACAGAGAAAGGGAAAAACAGAGAAAGGGAAAAACAGAGAAAGGGAAAAACAGAGAAAGGGAAAAACAGAGAAAGGGAAAAACAGAGAAAGGGAAAAACAGAGAAAGGGAAAAACAGAGAAAGGGAAAAACAGAGAAAGGGAAAAACAGAGAAAGGGAAAAACAGAGAAAGGGAAAAACAGAGAAAGGGAAAAACAGAGAAAGGGAAAAACAGAGAAAGGGAAAAACAGAGAAAGGGAAAAACAGAGAAAGGGAAAAACAGAGAAAGGGAAAAACAGAGAAAGGGAAAAACAGAGAAAGGGAAAAACAGAGAAAGGGAAAAACAGAGAAAGGGAAAAACAGAGAAAGGGAAAAACAGAGAAAGGGAAAAACAGAGAAAGGGAAAAACAGAGAAAGGGAAAAACAGAGAAAGGGAAAAACAGAGAAAGGGAAAAACAAAGAAAGGGAAAAACAAAGAAAGGGAAAAACAAAGAAAGGGAAAAACAAAGAAAGGGAAAGGAAAGAAGAGAGGTCTCAAATGCCGCAGCGAAGAAAAGGGTAAAGAGAAGAGGTAAGGAAAAGAGAAGGACAAAGGAAGGATGAAGACATACAAGCAGAGAACGCGAAGAATGCGTTACATTTACGAGCATCCGTCTCCGGACGCAGGCACAAACCATACTAGCAGAGGGGGAGAAAGGGAAGGAAAGAGGCAGAGGTGAGGGGGAGGGGGGGGGGGAAGGGCGAAGATGGGGGATAGGGAAGGATGCGGAAAAGGAAGGTATGCAGCCCGGAAAGGAAGGAGGGCCACATTAGCTCGGGGTCCCGTGCTCGCTACGCACATATCCACAAAAGAGTTGTGGACCCCCTGGGGGGTAGGACACTAGTGTAATATACTCTTTAAGTACTGCTCGAGTATTTTGAGTCTATACCAGCTCTGATTAAAGGAGGACATCAAAGCAATTCAGAGCTGAACAGTTAGATTTGTTACTGGTACAGTAAAACAATACCCAAGCGTTACAGACGTGCTTCAGGAACTCAGATTGGAATCCCTGGAGGAAAGGTGACATTCTTTTCGAAACCACAGAGAAAATTGAGAGAAAAAGCATTTGAAGCTGGCTACAGAATGATTCTACTGCCTCCAACATACATTACATGTAACGGCCACCAAGATAAGATACGAGAAATTAAGGCTCATACAGAGTTGTATACTGTAGACAGTTTTTTTCCCTTTGCTCTTTTTGCAAGCGTAACAGAAAAGGAAATGATTAGTAGTGGTATGGAATACCCTCCACCACATGCAATATGGTGGACTGCAAAGTATGTAGATGTAGAGATCCCTCAGGAGGACATCCAACAGCTCTATCAATCAATGCCAGGCTAGATAGCTTCTTGTGTAAGAGCCATAGGGGGATGAATGCGTTGTTGACTTGCTCAATTTTTTGAAGGTCTTCCTCTTAAATACATCATCCAATTTTTCTAAAACTTAATCTCTTGTTTTGCTGTTAAGTGTACTTCACATCTGCAATTTTTCCATTCTATTCGAATAATTCCTTCTTAGTTTTTGTCCGAGCATATTGCACTCTTTGTTTTGTAATATTCACGCATTCCAGAAATCTGAACTCTTCGTATTCATATTCTCTTTTCTACATGAATCTCTAATTTTCCTCCAGGCAGTATTTATCTTTTCAGTAATCATGCATGCATTTACAGGGTCGCACTTCTATTCTGACATTTTGCACTTTGTCAATCTTTTTTTGACTATTCTCTCACTCATTTCATTTGCTAAATTTTTATATTTTCTCATTTTGTCAAATAAGTTCAATGTGTGTTCCCATTGATTTTTAATAGTCTTCTCTTTTTGCATTTGTGACTCTTTCCTGCCACTGTTTAAATGCTATCCCCTCATCTTCCATTGTATTCCTTTCCCCGTTTCAGTCAATTGTTGCCTAGCACTACCATTTGAACTCTCAACATTCACTTCTCTTAATTTATCAAGATCAAATCATCTTAATATCATAACTTTTTGGAAATTCTTCAGTTTTAAACTGCAGTTCATAACCATAAAATATGGATGGAGTCCACATCTGCCCCTGGATATTTTTTCAATTTTAAAATCTGGTTTCAAAATCGCATTCTTACCATGATACACTGAAGTGCCAAAGAAACTGGTATAGGTATGCAAATTCAAATACAGAGATATATAAACAGGCAGAATACGGCACTGTTGTCAGCAATGCCTATATAAGACAACAAGTGTCTGGCCCAATTGTCGATCGGTTACTGCTGCTACAGTGGCAGGTTCAAGATTTATGCGAGTTTGAAAGTGGTGTTGTAGTCAGCACAGGAGAAATGGGACACAGCATCTCCAAGGTAGTGGAGAAGTGAGGAATTTCCCATTTGACCATTTCACAAGTGTACTGTGAATATCTGGAATTCAGTAAAACATCAAACCTCCAACATTGTTGCAGCCAGAAAAAGATCCCGCAAGAACAGGACCAATGACGACTGAAAAGAATTGTTCAATGCAACAGAAGTCAGTGTGTGAACCATTCAACTGAACATTATCAATATGGGCTTTCGCAGCCGAAGACCCGCTCATATATCCTTGATGACTGCACCACACAAAGCTTTATGCCTCGCCTAGGTCTGTCAGCATTGGACTGTTGTTGACTGAAAATGTGTTGCTCGTCGGATGAGTCTCATTTCAAATTGGATTGAGCGGATGGACATGTATGGGTATGTACACAACCTCATGAAGCCATGGACCCTGCATGTCAGCAGGGGACTGTTCAAGCTGGTGGAGGCTCTGTAATGGTGGTGGGGGAGGGGGGGGGGGTGCAGTTGAGTGATATGACCCCCAATACGTCTAGATACAACTGACAGGTGACATGTGCGCAAACACCTTGTCTGGTGACCTGCATCCATTCATGTCCATTGTGCATTCTGATAGACTGAGGCAATTCCAGCAGGACAAAGCAACACCCCAAACATCCAGAACTGCTACAGAGTGGTTCTAGCAACACACTTCTTATTTTAAACACTTCCCCTGCCCACCAAACTCCCCAGACATTAACATTACTGAGCATATCTGGGATGCCTTGCAACATGCTGCTCAGATGAGATCTCCATCCCCTCATATTCTTACGGAATTATGAACAGCCCTGCATAATTCTTGGTATCAATTCCTCCAGCACTACTTCAGACATTAGTCCAAGTTCATGCCACGTCGTGTTGTGGCACTTCTGCATTCTTGCAGAGGCCCTACACGATATTAGGCAGGTGTACCAGTTTTTTTGGCTCTTCAGCGTATAATCTATCTGAAACCTTCCAGTGTCCTTAAGTGTGTTAACGTACACAACCTTCTTGCATGACCCTTATTTCATGTATTAGCACTAATTAAGTTGTGTTCTGTGCTAAATTCTACCAGATGGTTCCCCCATTCACTCCCCTCTCCCAGTCCATGTTGTTCTTTTTCTTCTCATCCACTCCCTACTAACGAATTTCAGTCCCTCATTGCAATTACATTTTCATCTCACTTAACTAACTGAATAGTTTCTTTTACTTCATCAAACATTCTTTCAATCTCTTCATTATTTGTGGAGCTAGACAGCATATGATCTTGTACTACTGTGGCCAGGGTTGACTTCATGCATCTTTGTTATGATTAGACATTTATTATGCTATTCATACTATCATTCCTATTTCTTTATTAATGATTAGATCTACAACATTACCCCAATGACATGTGTTGATAACACACTTTTCAGCCCACTGGTAGTACTGTTCTTCCTGCCACCAGACTTCAATTAATTCCAGTGCACATAACTTCAACCTATCCACCTCTCTAAATTATCTAGCCTATCTACCCATTTAAGGAATTAACTCTCCATGCATTAACCCACAGAAAGTAAATTTTGTTTCTCCCAATAACATCCCAAGTAGAACCATGCAGACTACTGTAACCCCAGAATATTTTCAGAGGAGGATGGCATCATCATTAAGCCATGCACTACAGCTGCATGCCCTGGGTAAATGTGGCGGCTGTAGTTTCTCTTTGCTTTCAGCCATTCACAGTACCAACATGTATGGCTATGTTGGCTTATGTTACAATCCACACTGCAACTACTGAAAACACTACTGTCCCTTTTCCACAACCACTATTTTTGTGTGGCCTCTTCAATGATACACAGCCACTGGACTTATCAATGATACACAGCCACTGGACTTACTTTACACACACTGTGTTTTTCTTGATTTAATCAAGTATGATTAGTTATATAAGTAATAGAAACAGGTTTGTATTCCATCAGGGTTCTTCAGGACAATTGTAACCTCAAAATGAACGAAAATCATGTTTATATCACGTCTTTAATCTAGACATTTTAAATGGAAAGGAAATAGAACTCTGAAGTGGCACGACACTTTTCATAGCTGTATTGGCTTGTCTGAACACAGTATAAGAACAAATTTCAAGTTTTTAGGAAGTAAACTGGAAACAATGTTTCTGTCGTGTATGGAGAATAGTTCTCTCGCTCTTCACTTTTTCAGAATTTCTATAGCAGTGTGGGACACCATAAACCTAATTTCACATTAATAAAGACTCAATATTTACATAAATGATCACAGGTGTTCTTTGAACTACAGAAAACCTCTTCATAATACTATACGTGCTTTACATAGGATCACAGTGCCCTGTTAATTGGTTTCAGAGACATCTTCAACATCAGGCCACACAAATGTGTATGTTTATTGAGTCCTGCATCATCTTCAGGAACTAGTCTCATCACAAGACATCACTATCTACTTGTCCTATAAAGTTCTTTGTTTTCTTCTTTTTTGCTTTTTGGTATCTAATGACCTGTGTAAAGTTACCTCATGAAGCACCGAGTCATACATCTTCGGTTGTTTTCAGCTCACTAGTAACATGCCTCAACAAGAAACAGCTTTTGTCTACAGTTCCCAACTCTTCAGGCCTTATTGAAGCACATTTCATACAAACAAGAATAACAATTAGAACATAACTAAGACATAGCAATGAAAGTTTTTAGGGAATATAAAACACGAAGATACTCACATCCAGTTAAATGCATTTATCATCAAGCAGGACGATGTACGAACAACGCAATCACCAATAAAGTTCACTATGTCTTACTGAGCAGCCATTTTACTCAGAACTTCCAAAACTGACCATGTGTGGCGCCTGACAACTTTGTGTGAAGTGTGTAAAGTAACCCCAGTTGATGGTGCCAATCAAATATATTGTCACTCATAGTTCGGTTATCTGTATCTTACCAGCATGTGAACCACACCACCTGAGCAAGGTTGATTAACCAGTGACATAAAATAAAGAAAGGTGGTAAATTAAACAAAAATTTAAAATATTGTAACTCTACTGCTGATATGTAATGACTTAGGTATAAGAAAGTTTTTGGACACAACTTTTAGAGTCTGCAGGTCACCCAGGGACAATTAAATGCACTTATGCGCACAAAACATACTGGTACAATTCCAAAAATTGCTCACACACAAAGACACCCTGGTCTTTAAGAATATCTACAGAAAAGTTATGCTGGAAGATGATTAAAAAAAATAGGGCACTTCAAATTTCGCATTGTCACAGAATGAAGCATCATTATCACAGGTAGTGTAAATAAATTGATGAGATGTACAAGTATCTACCAAACTGACTAACAATGTTCACTGCCATAAAAAGTTTATTTAACTAATGAATTGGTATAGCCTGCTGTTCAGAAGTTTGTTTTCTTTATGTACACTTATCCTGGAATGGATGGACGCAGCATATCTGCAAGTCAGGATGACAATAGCAATCTTACTACATTCACAATACCTGCTTGTTGGGCAGCTTATTCCCTGTATCCAGTCCTGCTTCGACATCATCATGGGAACACAAGAGAAGCTGTCATCTGTTGCTATTCAATTGGAATCTGTCAGCTTTGACAGGAAATTTTGGACACAGTCCTTATTAACGTATTTGTGTGATGTTCTGATTAATGAGCAAACTTTGTTATGCATGGTCATTGTAAATCAGAGAACGATGTACAACACATTGTTTCTGAGAAGCATCTTATTTATTTTGAGAACCTCTATACTGGACTGTACTCTTAACTAGGAAATGAAGTCTGACAGATATCGGTGAGTGTGAAGAAATAACAAGGTGAGCAAATGATAGTAAGAAATCTTAGCTGTAAAGCACACTTTACAGTACCAATCTATATTATGATAACCAGTGGGACCATCACACAGTGTTCCACAAAGATTCAAAGAAGGTTGAAGCAGCCTCATTCAGTAACAACTGAAATGCTGTATCATTACCTCATTCATTAACTGTAATATGTAGAATACTTAATGTGTCCTCATGGAGCAAGTACTCATTTTACCGCAGTCTCAGGAAAGAATCTTAAATGATGTTATAGATGTCTCCTGCAGCAGGTTCAGCATTAATGGAGTGAAAATGTTATGCGATTCGCGATGAATGCTGGTGTATACTAGTGATATCACAGACTGCCAGTATATCTAATTCACCGTACGGCACATTGTGACTAATAGTGCCCAAAAACACCATTAAGTAAGCTATTACATGGATGACTAGCAACATTTAGGAAACAAACAGAATAATTTGCAAACCCAACAAAACAGTGATCTAAAATTACCACATAATTAGTGACATATTTATTCGTTTCTAGTGTTAGCAAGAGAGTCAAACAGATAGAACAAAACAAATCAGTATAGGTTACCAAAGAAGGATCAGTAAATACCTTAAATAAATTCAAAACAATATCTCACTTCATACTGGACACCTAAACTAAGTGAGTTCATAAACTTTCCCAGAGTAGTAACTTTTGACACTCCTCTCTGGTTTGTAGCCCTATCATATCAAAGCTCCTGATCAAGATATAATTCTGAGTCAGGAGAGCAGCTGCTACATTCCTGTGCACTTACCAACATAGTCACTAAAAATAAATAATTTCTATAGTTTTTGTATTTTATCTTGCAAACAACAAAATTCAAGTAACAGGAGTCACTACCAATGGCCCTGCAGGACTACTCAGTAAAGGATGAGAGGGGTCACTCTGGTGTTTTCATAGCAGGTAGCCGATAAAGCAATAACATTTTATTGTTGAACACCACATGTAGCTTACACACAGGTCTGCAGCATCCAGTGGGTTAGGGCTGATAATTACTTACAGATGTAGCTGACATATGACTCGACATTTGACATCATAACCTGAAAAAATTAAATTGAAGGATGAATAGGAATGCAAGAAGGCACAATTACAATTCTGAGACAAGTGTTATATATACTGAATACTTCTGATATGACTATGAGCCACAAAGCTACAGTAATTCCTGTCTAAATTATACAGGGAATTCGGACAAACAGTATCAATGTCTCAAAGTGGCACAGAAAGCGGCACAAAAAGTGGCCAGGAAACACTAAGCATTTCAACACGGAATACTGCATTTGTCTCCGAAGAGACAATAAAATTAATTAACAAAAAGATGAACTGTAGGAAACTTTGCAAGAAGCATCAATGATCTCAGTCAGTAAAAATTAGGCACTTGTGTAATCTCAACCAGAATGGCTGCATGGCATTTTCTAGCTAAGTCAGAAAATCATTTCTCCAAGTAACAAGCCTCTCAGAAGACCAACCCCCCATCCAAGTTACGAGAGGCAGACAATGCTGCAAAATATGTGAAGGCCTACAAGGGTGAAGTATACAGTGAGGGCTTCAAGTGCACTGGAGCCAATACGGTAGCTCTGAAGGCCCTGTAGACACTCCAAAAATTAGCAACTAACAAGGCTCTCGTGAAGCTGTGATAGTGCTACATAGCCAACAGTATATCAACAAGCAGCTTTCAACAAGTGACTTAGCTTCAGAAAGGATGGTTATAAAAGACAACTATCCAGCAATACAAATGGACTACAAATTGGAACACTGAACATTGCAGTGCTGACAGGAAAGGAAGAGGAGGTAGTGGATATGATTTGAAGAAGAAGCTGGATATGTTAGACATAGGAGATAAGATGAAAAGAAGAAGGCAGCAGGGAACGAGGACAGTTTACAGATTGTACTGAAATGGAAATGAAGAAGAAAGACAAAAGGGAGTGGGAGCAGATGTGAGGGATGCACCAAAAGAAGAGGTGTAGAGATTAAGCAACAGAATAATGACAAAGGGAAGAAGTATGAAGGTGGTTTAGGTGTATGCCCCTTAAGTGAGATATCTCATAGGAAGAAGACTGTGAAGAAGAACTGCATTAACAATGGAATGGTCAAAGGATAATAGTCCTGCAGCCATTTAATTGCTTTTTTAGTTCATCCTCAAAGTTGTCCTCCCCTTGAAATGTACAGACCACTTGAAAGCACACATAGGGAAAGAAAAACAAGGGTACACAAATGTACTGGGAACAGAAGGATGAGGAACTGGAAAAGAAGAAAGAAAGATTGCTCAAATTCTGCAAGAGAAATGGTTTAGTGATAGGTAATTCCTGGTTTCAAAAGAAAGAGAAAAACAAAGTAATGTAGTAAAGTAGGAATCGGAGCAGAAATGTTTGGTGGGATTATAAAGGAAAGATTACAAAATGAGGAACCAAAAACAGGAGAAGATGAATGGGTGGCAGAAAATGGTGGAAGGAGATATCATGCTAGAATGAAAGTGTCAAGAAGGTAATGAGAAGGAAGAACAAGGCCTTCAGACTGTGGTTTGAAGAAAGGACTATGGTATGTTAGTTTTTGGAAGCTCCAACATTAGGCACATTGTGGAGCCCCTTGGGAAGACAGCTTTCAGGGCTGAAAAGAAAGCCAGACTGCACTTGATATGTCTGCCAAGGGGCTTCTCTGATATGTGAAAGTGGGCCTTACCTGATGCTATCTAGCATGCAGGGTGTAGTCATCTGCAAGCTGTGGCTTACGTCGGCACCAACGACACCTGTCTCATGGGTTCTGAGGCCATCCTCAGTTCGTACAGGCAGCTGGTGGAAGTGGTGATACCTACTGGCTTCACACGTGGGGTGTGAGCACAGCTTGCAATATGGAGGGTCTCAACCAAAGGCTTTGTCGAATCTGAAGCAGCATTGATTGTAGATCTCAGGACCTGTGTTATCATATGGAGACTTTTTGAACTCTTCATGATTCGTTACAGGTACACTACACAAAAGAAACCGCTCCTTGGTTGGCAGAATACTTGGGAAGTGCACATGTGGCTTTTTTAGCTCAACAAAGTTCCTTAATTTACTGCACTCCAGGAAAGTTCTCATGCTCAAATTAATCTTGGGACTGAGAGCTACCTGGAACCTGTGGTAGAAGGCTCTCAGATAGATAGTAAGTCATGGAACATATATCGGGACGAGATTAGACACCATATGACAGGGGTGTTCATTGCAGCTGGCAAAACAATTGCCTCCAACGTCAATTGTGAGCTTCACTTAGAAGTTACCTGGACATGCATAACAGGTCTATTTGAAATCAACTTAATTACTGAATGTTTTTACTGGGCTGTGACAGTTCTAGAATCATTCAAAGAAAGTCAATCTATGGTCAATAGAGAGGAAACACCCAGGTACACAGTATTAGTTGGAGGCAACTTTAACTTACAAAGTATAGAATGGGATGTCTACGGATTCAATACAGGAAAAAGCGAGGCAGGGAGGGGGGGAGGTGGTGAGTACAGACAGTTTTGTGAAGTACTTTTGATCATATTTTCCGAAAGCATGTCTTTGGCAGCTAGTTTGGCACCCCACATGCAATGGAAACATCTTAGGCCTGGTAGTTACAAACAGGTAAGACTTTACTGACAGTGTTGGTATAGAGAGTGATCATGATGCCGTCATAGGGACTATAGTGGCCAAAGCTAATAAATCACTCAAGAATGAAAGGAGAGTGTTTCTGCTAGAAAGAGCAGATAGCAGTAGGTAGGATCTCACTTAGATAACAAACTGGCATCACTTAGTTGCAGTAACATGGACATAGAGGAATTATGGGCAAGGTTTAAACAATTTGTAAATTGTGGCTGGAACAACAGTGTGTCTAGTTAGCGGATTAAGGATGTAAAAGACCCACCATGGTATAACAGAAGTCAGAAAAATGCTAAGGAAGCAAAGGCTGTTTTACTCTCAGCTCCAAAGAAAATACACAAATGACTAAAGGAAAAGGTTAGTAGAGATTTGTGCGCCTCTGAGAAGATCTGTACACGAACAACTACCACTGTTATACCTTAACAAAAGATCTGCCCAAGATTCGGAGAAAATTCTGGTCCTACATAAAATTGCTACCCGAGTCTAATGCTTCCATCCGGTCGATTGTTGACCAGTCTGCTGTGTCAATAAAAAACAGCAAAGTTAAGATGAAGTTTCAAATTTCTCGTTTAAGAAATCATTCATACAGGAGAATCATACAGACATACCAGTGTTTGAATACTGAACAGGCTTCCATATGGATGACATAGTAATAAGTTGAAAACCAATAAGCCACCAGGTCCAATGGAATCACAATTCAGTTTTACAAATAGTACTCTAAGGTTTAGCCCCACGTTTAGCTTGCATTGGTTGGATGGTGCAGAGGGCCGACAGAGAACCACAGAGACCCTGCCAGAGGCCCGCATGGAGGACTACCACACATTCGTAGTCTCCTTAATGGCACGCAGTTAGTTGTGCATGCTGAGGTTATGCCATTTCGTCTCCCAAAGCCACAAAACCTTGCAGCGTAGTACTGAAATCAAGTCAGTTGCAGAGAAGCTGATCTCCATAACCGGTTTCCACATAGCCCGTATCGCCAGCCTGTCGGCAAATCCGTTGCCTGGGATTCCAACGTGACCTGGGGTCCAGACAAACACCACTAAACGACTGGATCCTTCCAGGGCATGGATGGACTCCTGTATGGTCGCTACCAAAGGATGACGAGGGTAGTGCTTGTCGATAGCTTGTAGGCTGCTCAAGGAGTCTGTACACAGAAGGAACACCTCCCCAGGGCATGAACAGATGTGCTCAAGAGCACGAGATATAGCCACGGGCTCAGCAGTGAAAACACTGCAGCCATTGGGCAACGAATGCTGCTCAATATGTCCTCCATGGACATACGCAAAGCCGACGTGACCATCAGCCATCGAGCCATTGGTGTAAACCACTTTGTGGCCTCAGTACTTGTCAAGAATTGAGACGAAGTGGAAGAGGAGAGCCGCGGGGCTAACTGAGTTCTTAGGGCCATGTGGAAGGTCCAGGTGAAGCTGCACCCTAGGTATACACCGTGGAGGTGTACGTGAATGGACCTCAAGTATAGGTGATAAAGGCAAGGACTCCAGTTCAGAAAGAAGAGACCGGACATGAACTGCAATTGGAAACCCTGATCTGGGCCCCCGATGTGGGAGACGAACTGCCGTGGGTGGGAAAAGGAGACGGTGATTCAGATGCGCAGGAGGACTACAAACGTGTGCTACGTAACTGGCCAACAGTAGTTGTGCATGCCTTAACCATCAATGGAGGCACTCCGGCTTCCAGAAGGACACTGGTCACCGGACTCATCCTAAAAGCTCCTGTCGCTAGGTGAACGCCACATTGGTACACTGGGTCGAGTTAACGCAACGCTGATGGCACCACTGAACCATAAACCAGACTCCCATAGTCAAGGCGGGATTGAACAAGGGCTCTGTAGAGCTGAAGCAGTGTACAGTGATCTGCACCCCAGTTGGTGTTGCTCTTGGTGTTGCTCGGGCAGCAGAGGGTATTAAGGTGCTGCCAGCACTTCCGCTTAAGCTGACAAAGGCGAGGAAGCGAAGTCAACCGAGCATCAAAAACCAGTCCTAAGAATTGATATATCTCCACTACAGTGAGTGGATTGTCATTAAGGTAAAGTTCTGGTTCCAGATGACACCAACAGAAGTACATAACACATGACTTTGTGGCCAAAAACTGGAAACTGTGGGCTAGAGCCCATTACTGTGCCTTGTGGATCGGTCCCTGTAGGTGCAACACCGGTACTGGTGGAGCATTACAAAATGCAGAAGTCATGTGAATACAGAGAAGGTGAGACGAACGACCCTACAGATGTTGCTAGACCATTAATGGCCACTAAAAATAGAGATACACTCAATACAGAGCCCTGCGGGACCCCATTCTCCTGGATATGGGGGGAACTATGGGAGGCACCAACTTGGACATGGAAAGTATGAAGCAATAGGAAATTCTGGATAAAAATAGGGTGTGGGCCTCAGAGACCCCACTCGTATTATGTAGCAAGGATATGATGTCGCCAGGTCATGTCGTATGCTTTTCATAAATCAAAAAAGGCGGCAACCAGGTGTTGGTGTCTGGAAAAGGCTGTTCAGATGGCAGACTCTAGGGGGACAAGATTATCAGTGGTAGAGCGACCCTGGCGGAAGCCGCACTGACATGAAGCCAGTAGGCCACTTGACTCCAGGACCCAACCCAACCACCGACACACCATACGTTCCAGCACCATACAAAGAACGTTGGTGATGCTGACGGGCCAACAGCTACCCACATCAAGCAGGTTTTTACCGAGTTTGAGTACCGGAATAATGGTGCTCTCCTGCCATTGCAATGGAAAGATGCCATCACACCAGATTTGGTTGAAGATGATGAGGAGATGTCACTTGTAGTCAGATGAGAGATGTTTAATCTTATGACTGTGGATCCAAACTGGTCCAGGAGCCATGTCGGGGCAATGTGCAAGGTCACTGAGGAGCTCCCACTCTGCAAATGGGGCGTTACAGGATTCACGGTGGCGCGTAGTGAACGAGATGACTTTCCCTTCCAGCTGCCGTTTGAGAGTTAAAATGGCTGGGGGGTAATTCTCCGGCAAAGCGCCCGGCAAAGCGCCCGGCAAAGCGCCCGGCAAAGCGCCCGGCAAAGCGCCCGGCAAAGCGCCCGGCAAAGCGCCCGGCAAAGCGCCCGGCAAAGCGCCCGTGTCTGTAGATAATACGCCATTTACATCAACACCGGGAACATCTGTTGGGGTCTGGTACACGAAAACACGTTTGATCTTTGCCCAGACTTGGGAAGGTGATGTATGGCACCCAATGCTTGAGACATATCTCTCCCAACACTCCTGCTTCCGTCGTTTGATAAGTTGGCAAACTTGAGCACGGAGCCGTTTAAAAGCTGTAAAGTTTTCCAGGGAAGGGTGCCGCTTATGCCGCTGTAGAGCTTACTGATGCTCCTTAATAGCTTCAGCTACTTCTGGCGACCACCAAGGGACGTTCTTTCGCTGAGGGCACCCTAAAGAGCGAGGGATCGTGTTTTCTGCCACAGAAACAATTGTTGTAGTCACCTGCTCAAGTATCACATCGATGTTCCCATGTGGGGGAGATTCAATGGTGACAGCAGAGGTGAAAGGTACCCAGTCCGCTTTGTTTAAGGCCCATCTGGGCAGGCATCTGTGGGCTTGACACCAGGGCAGTGACAGGAAGATGGGGAAGTGGTCACTACCACACAGGTCGTCATGTACTCTCCAATGGATAGATGGGAGAAGTCCTGGGCTGCAAATTGATAAATCAATGGCCGAGTAACTGCCTAGAGCCATACTGAAATGTGTGGTGGCCCCAGTGTCTAAAAGGCAGAGGTAGAAACTGAGACAATAAAGTTTCGACATCTTATCCTCTGCCAGTAAGCACGGTGCCATCCCACAAGACTTTATGGGTGTTAATATCTCCCAAAAGTAGCAAAGGTTTAGGGAGTTGATTCATCAGTGCAGTTAATACATTCAGGGATACGACACCATCTGGAGGAAGATATACATTGCAGACAGTTATTTCCTGCCTTGTCCTTATTCTGACAGCCACAGCTTCAACAGGGGTTGGAAGGGGCACAGGTTCACAACAGACTGAGTTTAGGACATAAACACAAACTCCACCTAACACTCTATTACAGTCGCTATGGTTCCTGTAGTATCCCTTATAGCCACAGATGGCAGGGGTCTGCATTGCCGGGAACCAGGTTTCCTGCAGGGCAGTGCAGAAAGCAGGTGTAAAGCCTAACACTTTCGCTGCAGCTGACACTTATAAGCGTCACAACAAGCCACGAGCCAGTGCGGCTGACGCTTATAAGCATCCGCGCTCACTGTTGGATTACTCAGTCTAGTTGCAGCGTCTAAGCTAGCACCGAAGTGTGTAAACTTTTGTTTTGTGGGGTCTACATCTACATCTACATTTATACTCCGCAAGCCACCCAACGGTGTGTGGCGGAGGGCACTTTATGTGCCACTGTCATTACCTCCCTTTTCTGTTCCAGTCGTGTATGGTTCGCGGGAAGAACGACTGTCTGAAAGCCTACGTGCGCGCTCGAATCTCTCTAATTTTGCATTAGTGATCTCCTCGGAAGGTATAAGTAGGGGGAAGCAATATATTCGATACCTCATCCAGAAATGCACCCTCTCGAAACCTGGCGAGCAAGCTACACCACGATGCAGAGCGCCTCTCTTGCAGAGTCTGCCACTTGAGTTTGCTAAACATCTCCGTAACGCTATCACGGTTACCAAGTAACCCTGTGACGAAACGCGCTGCTCTTCTTTGGATCTTCTCTATCTCCTCCATCATCCCGATCTGGTACGGATCCCACACTGTTGAGCAATACTCAAGTATAGGTCGAACGAGTGTTTTGTAAGCCACCTCCTTTGTTGATGGACTACATTTTCTAAGGACTCTCCCAATGACTCTCAACCTGGCACCCGCCTTACCAACAATTAACTTTATATGATCATTCCACTTCAAATCGTTACGCACGCATACTCCCAGATATTTTACAGAAGTAACTGCTACCAGTGTTTGTACCGCAATCATATAATCATACAATAAAGGATCCTTCTTTCTACGTATTCGCAATACATTACATTTGTCTATGTTAAGGGTCAGTTGCCACTCCCTACACCAAGTGCCTATCCGCTGCAGATCTTCCTACATTTCGCTACAATTTTCTAATGCTGCAACTTCTCTGTATACTACAGCATCATCCGCGAAAAGCCGCATGGAACTTCCGACACTATCTACTAGGTCATTTATATATATTGTGAAAAGCAATGGTTCCATAACACTCCCCTGTGGCACGTCTGTAGACGTCTCTCCATTGATAACAACATGCTGTGTTCTGTTTGCTAAAAAAAAAAAACTCTTCAATCCAGCCACACTGCTGGTCTGATATTCCGTAGGCTCTTACTTTGTTTATCAGGCGACAGTGCGGAACTGTATCGAACGCCTTCCGGAAGTCAAGGAAAATAGCATCTACCTGGGAGCCTGTATCTAATATTTTCTGGGTCTCATGAACAAATAAAGCGAGCTGGGTCTCACACGATCGCTGTTTCCGGAATCCATGTTGATTCCTACAGAGTAGATTCTGGGTTTCCAAAAACGACATGATACTCGAGCAAAAAACATGTTCTAAAATTCTACAACAGATCGACGTCAGAGATATAGGTCTATAGTTTTGCGCATCTGCTCGACGACCCTTCTTGAAGACTGGGACTACCTGTGCTCTTTTCCAATCATTTGGAACCTTCCGCTCCTCTAGAGACTTGCGGTACACGGCTGTCAGAAGGAGGCAAGTTCTTTCGCGTACTCTGTAGAAACGAATTGGTATCGCGTCAGGTCCAGTGGACTTTCCTCTGTTGAGTGATTCCAGTTGCTTTTCTATTCCTTGGACACTTATTTCGATGTCAGTTATTGAACGTATATTGTTCGTAATGGCAGCTAATGAACCGACACCTGGACCTTCCAATGTGAAAAGGAGCATAACAAGTGTTAAATTGACAGAGGAACAGTTACTTAGTGTACTAGACGACAGTGATTTTCTGTGTACTGAGGACGAGGCATACCATGGAGATTGTCATTTTAGGGCTGCAAAAGAACTGCAGAGTGATGACAGCGTGGAAGCACAGCTTTCGAATTTGTTTCGTGACAGTTTCAAATCTGATGATATACGGATCACGACGATTGTGTGGAAATCGACGACGAAAAAGAGCCCGACCTGTCACACGGAGATAATCCAGGTGAGTCCTGGCATAAAGAGCCACATAATATGCAGTATCACCCATTTATGAAGGAAGAAGGTTTGCAGAGTCATCCTGCTGGCAATTCTCCTATGGATTTCTTCAGATTATTGGTGACAGACGAATTGTTGCAACTTGTAGTTGACGAAACGAACGATAACGCACTCAACATATTGCTGAGCAAAAATACAAAAGAGGTATCTAGGATCTGTAAACGGAACCCTCTAAGTATAGGCGAATTACTAGTTTTTCTGGGTGTTTCGTTACATATGGGTAATGTTAAATATCCACGATTACAAGATTACTGGGAGAAAGAACCGCTGTTTGAGAATAGAGGAGTAGCGATGAGTATAAGCAAAGACCGGTATTTGATCATATTACGCTCTCTGCATTTTGCAAAAAATCCACTTCCAGGAAACCCGAAACCAGACAATCGTTTGTATAAGATACGACCTATATTGGATTATTTTAACACGAGATTTATCAATAGATGAGTCAATGATTTTTTGGAGGGGAAGATTGTCATTTAGACAATACATAAAAAGCAAACGTAATAAATATGGCATTAAGATGTACATGCTCAACGTAGGGTGTGTTTCGCTTACTAATTTCTACACGTCCGGGCCTCCCCTGGGCATCTATGATAAATGAAGACGGCTAATTCTCTCATACCAGGAGCAAACATGCTACTAAATTGACGACCTCTATCAGAGTCAATCTTAAAAATGTGCATTTGAAGTAAGTATAATTTCAAATGAATCCAGTTTCCTTTTTCCTTTTTTTCCTTCTTAAGAATTTGCGTTTTGGAATCCAAATTTTTCTTGAATGCAGTGGATTTGTTGCTTGTTTGAATTGTATTTTTTGTTACATTATCAACAAATCACGAACATTTGAATGACGCCTGTGACCCCTATAAGTGTCGGACAGCAAACAGACTTTAAAACATGACCACAATACAGTCGAAGCTTATTTCAAGTAATGCATTTAAGGTGTCATCTTTAAGTCAGTATAGAACATTATTTTACAGATCTTACAAGGTCTTGACGTCAGACTGTAGCTCAAGTGTGCTTTGGAGCGTCGGCTCTGAGGGGTACCTGCCGTTTCATAGCATTTCCGGCCCACACTTGCACGTTGCCCGGTCGCACTGGAGAGTTGCGAGCCTGCACCGATGCCGCAGCGAAAGTGTTAACAGTTGCCATAGCTCAGCCAGATAGTGGAAAAAACAGCCACAATTCCACTGGAGGATGACATCATCGTGAGACTGGGAAGGTATGGAACACGACATGAGGCAGTTTACGTCTCAGGGTCACCTGCTGCCACCAACTTTTTGCCTAAGCAGTCTATATCCATTTTGTCTGAGGGTCCGGCGAGATCTAGATCCTCAGCGGATGCCAGAATCTTCACCTCACCCGCAGTCACAGAGCTCTTTCCCGCTAGCAGAAAGCTGGGAAGGGAGTGACCCAAGGGACCCCTTCCTAGTAAGAGCAGCCAAAGAATTTGAACGCTTCTCCGGCTTTGAAGTGGGGTCGGACGTCCCCGGAGGTTGGGGAGGGGGATGTTGTTCCTGAAGTAGGTGGTGCAGGAGCAACAGGGAGGGAAGTGCCGCCACCACCACCACCACCACCACCACCACCACCAAGGGGGCAGGTGTAGTCTTCTGGCTCAGAGGTGACTGGGGTTGGCGAAGCTGATGGGGCTAGAACTGTTGTAGCGGCGGCATAAGAGGATGTCATGCGTGCACGATGTAGGTGTTCAAATTTCCTCTCAGCCTCAGTGTAGATCAGTTGGTCCAGAGTCTTGTGCTCCATGATTTTCGTTTCTTTCTGGAGAATCCTGCAGTCGGTTGAGCAAGGCGAATGGCACTCTCCACAGTAGACACAGATGGGAGGCGGGGCACATGAAGTATTGGGATGTGATGGGAAGACATATGACCGAACTTTCAACATTTAAAGCACCGCATTGGGGGGACGAATATAGGGTTTTACATCACAGTAGTAGACCATCACCTTGACCTTCTCAGGTAATGGATCACACTCAAAGGCCAAAATGAAGGCACCGGTGGCAACCTGATTATCCCTCAAACCACGGTGGACACGCCGAATGAAACGTACACATCATAGTTCTAAATTGGCGCGCAGCTCATCTTCAGACTGCAGAAGAAGGTCCCTGTGAAATATGATACCCTGGACCACATTTAAGCTCTTATGGGTCATGATGGTTACAGAAACATCCCCCAGCTTGCCACAAGTGAGTAAAGCCCGTGACTGGGCAGAGAATGCTGTTTTAATCAAGACTGACCCAGATCTCAGCTTGGACAAGCCCTCCACCTCCCCAAACTTGTCCTCTAAATGCTCAACAAAAAACTGAGGCTTCATCGTCATGAAAGACTCCCCATCAGCTCTCGAACATACAAGGTACACGGGCGTGTAAGAGCTGCTGCCATCCTTAGCCTGACATTCCTCCCAAGGTATGGCCAAGGAGGGGAACAATTTGGGTCGTACTTCTGTGCACTGAATTGAGCCCGTGAGCACTTAAAGAGACTGCTGATGTTTGACCACCAGCAAGAGGTGATGTACTATGCTTCATCACGTGCCATCCACCCTGATGCCACCCACTCTGACCAGGGGGCCTCCCCACAGGCGCCACCCAGCCGCAGCAAAGGCCACCTGGCAGGATGGCCATTGGCGGGAGTCCCGATGCCCCAGGAGAATGGGCATCTACCCTTTGGCATATATGGGGAGTTAACGGCGCAGGCATCAGCAGAGAGATCCCTGTGTGGTCAGGAGGCTACAGCCAACAGGGTACTTGGAGGCCCCACCACAACAGACTGGCTACCGTTCTGGATATCAAGTGCAACCAAGCAAATAAGTCCTTTATCATCATCAGCGTAAAAAACGATACTGCACAGTTGATAGAAAAATATGCACCCAGGAGGGTGACCTCGCCTAACAGTTTGAGAATGAGCAGAAGCGCAGATCCACAGTGAAGAAGGATGCGATAGGTCTCAGCGCCTGATGGACACAATGCACCAAGCGCCCTTCCCCAATTGGCTCGCTCTTGGGGAAAATTTTGAAAAATGGAGGTCAAACCCTACAGGGGACCATCACAAAGGCCGAAACGTGTAAGACTCCTTTCAGTCGCCTCTTACGACAGGCAGGAATACCTCAGGCCCATTCTAACCCCTGGACCTGCATGGGGGGTAGCTTGCATTCATCATGAATCTCTTGCCCATGTCAAAGTCCCAAAGAACTGGAAAAAAAAACTATCAGTGACTCCTGTACATAAGAAGAGTAAAGAAATGGACCTGGAAAATTATAGAGCAATACCCTTAACATCAGTTTGCTGCAGAATTCTTGAACATACTCTCAGTTTGAATACAGTAAATTTCCTTGAGCTGAACAAGCTTGTGTTCACAAATCAGCATGGCTTTTGCAAGCACTAGCTGGTACCCGGAACATTGTTGCTACAGAAGAAGTAATTGCAGGAATACCATCTGAATTTTGAAAGAGTTATTTTGTTTAATTATGAATGATAGAAAGAATGATATTTATTTCATTGTCAATAATGAATACATTTAATGAATTTGAGTGATATATAAAGAAAACTATAAATGATGATTTTGCTCACTTTAGTATTCCAGTGCTTTATAATAGACAAATTTTTTTTGTTTTTCCATCTTCAGTAAAAACAAATTTCTTGGATGTCCGACTCTTCAGCATGCAACATACAACTGGATGTGTGAAAAACATGGATTTTCTACATTGAATCCGTAAGCTTGAGGTGACTGACCTTTGCCTTGTTGATGGCCATTGAGAATGTAAGTCAAATGGGGAAGTGCAGTCATTTTAAATCAAATGGCATGTCGAAGGGAACGATGATAATGCATGGAATGAGTACATCATCTCCTTTTGACTTTCTAGTAAGAATAGTTGCCTCAAGGAGAGTCGGCATCAGTTTCTTCACGGCAAGTCTTGCTCCATTACACGACTGGGGTGGATTAATGTTCCACATGAGAATAATTGCCATGCTGACTGGGTGACCACTTGTGCAGTGCATACCAGGAAGATCGAACAAATTTCAAAACCTGACTGGACAATTAACTACTTTGTTCAAATGTGTGATGCTGTCAATTGATTTGTAGGTAACAGAATAGTCTGCAATTTGTTCTTTAAGTGCACGGTTGAGTGCACTGATGTATATGCTTTTTGCTGCCAAAATAGCAATTTGCAAAGCCCTCTGTGTTTTATAATTGGTGACAATTCATGAAAAAACTTTCTGAAACAGATGTTTGATGGCCGGCACAATGACGCAAAATTTCAATCGAAATGAAAGACTTTTGTGGTAGCATCAACTGGTACTTTTCCTTCATTAGTGTTTAATAGCTGCTCTGAAAATGTAGCTGCCAACGCATCACGCTGCAAATGTACATGGACATTGGTCTTTAATGTGAGTTTTCTTGCGTCTCCAAAGATCCGATGCTTTGAGACAAACATTGAGCTTACCAGCTGGCGTTGATGTAGGTATCACTGGAAAATTTTGATGAGTTTCCAGACAATAAAAAGAGAGCGGCTGTACATTTGATCATAAATATTTAATAGTTCAATCAAGTGTTACAAGTGATCTCTTAAGCACCATGGTGCATTCATGCCAGAATGATCTTGCAAAGTTTCACAACTTTACTCACACCAGATCCTTCTGAATTGTTACTTGTTGGAGCTTCTGAGAAATGCATATCCAATGGCAATTTAAGTGCCAAATGCATTGTTCGCCCACCATTTAATAATGTAGCCACAATACCTGATGAAGCAAGAGCCAAAGCAATTTCATCTTGAGATTGGCTATGAGCCAACAGCAAACTGATGAGAAGTGTTTTTCCCATGGCGCCAGGCACATTGAGTAAGAACAGAAAAACCTCTGCCATTTAACACTGCATTTTTATGTGCTTTAGGCCAATTTTTGTACTGCGAGCAAAACCTGTTCGTCTGCTTCAACAAATGCATGCAAATTATTATCATTGTACTGTTGTTCTCTCACTAAATCATGATTGTAAAGGTTAAGTGCAGAACATTCTGGCACAATTGTGATGAGAAGAATCAGTTCTTTGTTACTGATGGTTAAGCATACGTCCTCTATTTCGATCTGAGCTTGAAAATATTGTCTGAAAAATTTGTGGAATTGTCACTGCTAATGGTACAAACACGGTACAAAATGTCTTCGCTCAAATCCTCTCTGAATTTTTCTCACAAATCGTTTGGGCTGGATAGTGAACATGTGGTCAAAACTCCAGCGAATAGTTTTCAAATATCTCATGGAGGGAAAACCAGCACATGTGTCTGCCAATGTTGTTTCCGAGAGTTGGTCATTTGTAAGCAAATGAAGATTTTGGCAAGCTTCTATGTATATCTGGCAATCTACAACCATCAACCATTCTCAAATTTGCAACTGAAGTAGGACTTCTGACATTAACCAAAAGCATTCTTAAATAGTAACGCTCGGCATTATTTGGATGTAATGTGTAAATATGGCCCAACGTGTCAGACAAGTATACATTTTTATAGACCTTCAATGCCTATGCCTTGCTTATGTTATCAAATTCTTGGATGTACCACTCCATTTAGAGTACTTTGGAACTTCTACATACAATAATGTCTTGGAAAATATATGTTCTTCACACAACACAAAAAATGCTGTAAATGTTGTGTGCACCAGTTCAACAACAACATTTCATGCAGTGTCTGCCTTGAAATAGTCTCATTGTCCATTTCCAAGATGAATAACATTGTGATGGAGACTGTGATTTGGGAAACTCCAAGTACGCCTAACAGCCTCGTTGCTGAGATATATCGACCTGCTTGAAATTTACTCCCTTCAATGTTGCACACATCAGGTCTATAAATACTGACTACTGCCCTATCATTGTCTTTGTTAATATATTTGCATATATATTTGATCAATTTGACAAAATGGCAATGTTCAACATTGATACGAGCTGTTGATGTTTTCGATAACAAAGGAGAATATGACACAATCCATATATTGTTTATTTAAGTGTCAACATTTCTCATTCTGATTTTTGCTGTATGACCTCCATATTCTGATTTTTGGTGTCTGTATTGTGAATATCCATCATAACCAATGAATCTTTCGTGAACTAGGTATCTCCATGCAAGGAGATCGTGAATTCATTGCTCCGCATTGTCCATGCACCATGTTTCTCGTCACACTGTTGAACAGCAGTTGATCATCTTCAGGATTAGTAATTTCTGGTTAAATTACATAAATTTGAGCTGTTTGTATTTTCTTTTTGAACCGTATGAGAAAGCAAGCATGTGCAAGTGCTCCCTTCTGTCATTCAGTAGCATACATCCAGCAGTGAGTTTCACCATAAATGTGATGCTTCACAAATAAGTCCATCAATTCAGTGAGTTTTTGCTTGCATATTTGTGCAGTCAAATCATGTCTATCACATGGACACTGACCAGACAACAGAAGTTTTTATTTTATTTATTTATTTATTTATGCATTTATTTTACCTGGCAAGATTAGGGCCTTCAGGCCCTCTCTTACACCTAACCAGGCATACTCAGATTCAACAAATTTCAGTTTCTACAGAACATTAAGGACATATTACATGTTATACAGTATTAATGTTAAGAAAAAAATAGAGATTATAAACGTAGTACAATGATAATTATAACAATCAAAAATTAATTATAACAATCAAGAATAATAATAATAGTAATAATAATAATAATAATAATAATGACTATGTATATGAAAGTAAACATATTTTTCTTTTATGAATGTCAGTCCTATTGCTGGTTGGGAATTTTCTCGTTATATTCTTGCAGCTTGTGAGTTATTCTCATCAAGCAGAGACATAAGACGATAGAATGGGGTGAAAGAGATATAGAAGAGGTAGATAGGTTAGAGGAAGAGAAATAGAATGGTAAAATTCGAAGCTATGATGGAGAGGAGAAAGAAAGAGATGAGAGGGGCCCAACAATGGTGGCTATACCGTCCCTAATATGTAAGTCTTGAGTTCACTCTTGAATGTTGAGTGGTTCCGGATAAGACGCAGATCACAGGGGAGCGCGTTCCATAGTCGTATGGCTGAGATGGAGAATGACATGGAGAAAGATTTTGTGTTATGTAAAGGTACAGCCAAGATGCTAGACGTATCCGATCTGGTATTGCGGTTGTGGAATGATGATAGGTGTTTAATGTGAGAAGATAAGTATTGGGGGCACCAGTGGCTAAGAAATCGATGAAGTAAGCACATCGTGTGGAGATCGCGTGCCTTATGTGGGCGTATCCAACCTAGCTGGGAGTATGAAGGACTGATATGATCATACAACCGTACATTGCATACGTATCTAACGCAAGCGTTCATCACTAGCTCGAGGCGTCTCGAATTTTCACTATTTGTGCCGTGTTGAACTACATCACAGTAGTAAAGATTAGGCAAGACTAGTGTTTGGACTAATTTTTGTTTAACATGGGTTGGAAATATTTTTCTAAATTTCTGAATTGCATGTAGGGAGGAGAGCGATTTCCGGCAAGCTGTAACTGTTTGTTCTTCCCAGTTTAGGTGTTCATCCAAGATTATTCCAAGGTCTTTTACTGTTTTTTGGTATGGTAGTTGGGTACCATTGAGGTGTATTTGAGGGACTGTTTCGTGAAAGTGCCGACTGATTAACTTTGGATGAGATATAAGTATGACCTGGGATTTCTTGGGGTTTAGTTTCAGACCTAGGTTCTGTGCCCATCGAGAAACGGAGCAAAGATCCGCGTTCATACTCGCTACTGCGTCAGCAATGTTCTTGGGGCTTGCACTTATGTACAGTTGGATGTCGTCGGCATATAGATGGTAGTTGCAGGAGTGAATCACTGAAGAAATATCATTAATGTACAGTGAGAAGAGTAATGGACCAAGGACGGAGCCTTGGGGAACTCCAGAGCGCACGTTTTTCCATGATGACTTTTCCGACCCACAAATGACTTGTTGACTTCTGTTTTTGAGGTAGCTGTCGAACCAGTGTATTGCGCTGTTTGAGAAATTCAGCTGCTTCATTTTAATTAGTAATATATCAAAGTCAACTGTATCAAAAGCCTTGCTAAAGTCAAGCAGTGTTAGGATGGTAGCTTCACGTCTGTCCATAGCATGTTTAATGTCATCAGTTACTTTGATTAGTGCAGTTGCTGTACTATGGTGCTTTCGAAAGCCTGACTGATATTTGTCATGGATGTTATGAGTTTTGAGGTAATCCGTCAGCTGTTCATGGACGATGTATTCTAGGGCTTTAGATATTGCAGGTAGTATGCTGATCGGCCTGTAGTCACCTGGCGACTTAGGGTTGTCAGTCTTGGGTATAGGTTGAACTAAACTTTGCTTCCACTCAGTAGGATATGTACTACTGACAAGAGACAGGTTGAAGATGTCTGTGATAACTGGAGTAATAGTGTCTACGACGTTCTTGATCATGCCAATGCTCACTCCATCATTTCCTACTGCCTCGGAAGAGATTCTCGTAATTGCCTTGTGTACTGTGCCGGTAGTGACATGTTTTAGGAAAAACTTGTCTCTCGAGAGATTGATATCTTGGGGCTGGTAATTTGTCGCTGCGTGGCGATTTACAGCTGTTGAGAAGAAATCGTTTAATTCTTCTGCAGACGCTTGATAAACAGCGTCAGATCTTCGCTTCCCTATACCGAAACTGCGCAGCTTTTTCCACAGTGCAGCAGGCTTTGATATGCCGCATACGACAGAGCGGGCATGTCTGATTTTGGCATTCCTCACGCTCTGCTTGGTTCTATTTCGGAGTTTCCTATAAGCTTCGTACGCCTCGGGAGTTGGGTTACGCTTGAAGGCCCTATGTGTAGCATCACGTTTATTCATTAACTGGCGTAATGCAGTGGTGAGCCACGGAGCGGGAGCTCTCTTTACCTTGACAGTGCGTTGAGGAGCATGTTTATCATACAGTGCAATGATTTTGCGACATAATTCCCGAATTTTTCCGTCTAAAGTCGGTTCATTGCTTATATCATACCAAGGGATGTCTGAGCAATCCTTTTGAAGAGCGTCATGGTTAACATTTTTTAGGTTTCTGTAGGTTACCAGGTGAGATTTTTCTTTGGTAGTATGCACTGAGTAATTTAAGAATATCACGTCATGAGCAGAGAGTCCTGGAGCGGATGTCTGATTGGCGCGAATTATTTTATCTGGTCGCTTTGTTGCCATTATATCTATGAGTGTATGGCTATGTGGCGTGTGATGAGTTGGGTCCAGCGGTGTTAAACTCATATCATTGGAGTGGAACAGTCTCCTTAGTTTTTATCTCGTGCCATGCTGGATTATCATGGATAAACGAAACAGTTGGGCCGACCATATGAACATATGTCATGGTGTCTTGTGCATATTCATGCACATGCCATGGACTGCTATCTAACATTAATGGAAGTACGAATATTTTGCTAATGTTGGAAACATTTCCATCATTTTATATCGCCTCTTGTAAGTGAATGTTTCTTCTGAATGCAACTATGATTGATTTATGTGAATGAATAACAAATGTTCTGATTCAGTTTTGGCATACCTATCTACCACATACTGATGGAACAGTTGATGGCATTGTAGAATATGGTTTGTTCCATTCTCAGGTATCACTACGTGGTGTGAATATTAATTTATCACTGATACTTTTTTGTTGAGTTGTTCATCTTCGAATAAAGAAAAAGAAAGAAGAAAAACGTAAAGTGCACTTACAAATGTTTGAAATTTAGAAAGAATGGAATATTTTCATTCAATAAAATGAAATAAAGGTATCTGTACTTACCTGTAACTGGATTAGTTTACATAACATTGTAACGATATCTGTCCTGCCCCTCTAAAAAAATGAGATACAGCAGCGCATCGTATGATCTGTGTGTTTCAGCATCAAGAAGAATTGTATTATTCTGTCACTGAAGAAGTATATCATGTGGATAATGTTCTTCGCTAACTATGACAATCTCAACTACACTGCTGGTTGGTACACTGCAGCATCCAACATGCTGCCCGAGTGGTGTTTTATCAGTTCGGATTTGAACTGCACAATTATCCACTGAAGTTTTGAATAATTTTATGATGCACTGTGTTGGTGAAATACATGTAATAATATAAGTAGATTCATAGGAATTCATATTCAGCTCTGGAAATGGGCAGAAATGAACCAACACAGTGATATATTGGCCCTTTAATTTTGAAAATAGTCATGTAATGATCTTGGAAAACTTAGTCAACTCCAAAACATGTCATTTGAGACCGAAAGTTGCTACTCACCATATAGCGGAGATGCTGAGCCACGATAGGCACAATAAAAAGATTCACACAATCATAGCTTTCGGCCATTAAGGCCTTTTTCAGCAGTAGACACACATACACACATGCATACACACACTCACACAAGCGCAACTTGCATATGCATCTGCAGTCTCAGAGCTGAAACTGCACTGTGAGCAGCAGCACCAGTGCATGATGGGAGTGGCGACTGGGGGGGGGGGGGGGGGGGTAAGGAGGAGGCTGGGACGGGGAGGGGGAGGGGTAGTACGGTGGGAGTGGTGGACAGTGAAGTGTTGCAGTTTAGATGTAGGGTAGGAGAGAAGGTGAGGAGGGGGGAGGGAGTAAGTAGCAGAAAGGAGAGAAATAAAAATAAAAGAAATTAAAAGACTGGGTGTGCCGGTGAAATGACTGCTGTGTAGTGCTGGAATGGGAACAGGGAGAGGGCTAGATGGGTGAGGACAGTGACTAACTAAGGTTGAGGCCAGGAGGGTTACAGGAACAGAGGATGTACTGCAGGGAAAGTTCCCACCTGCGCAATTCAGAAAAGATGGTGTTGGTGGGAAGGATCCATATGGCACAGGCTGTGAAGCAGGCATTGAGATGAGGGGTATCATGTTTGGCAGCGTGTTCAGCTACAGGGTGGTCCACTGGTTTTTTTGGCCACAGTTTGTCGGTGGCCGTTCATACAGACAGACAGGTTGTTGGTTGTCACGCCTACATAAAATGCAGCACAGTGGTTGCAGCTTAGCTTGTAGATCACATGACTGGTTTCACAGGAAGCCCTGCCTTTGATGGGATAGGTGTTAGGACTGGAAGAGGGCACTAATCATCCCTGTATTCAAGAATGGAAGGATTGTAGAATCTACAGGGAAGTCACACTGCTACCACACTGTGCAAAGGTATACAAAAAGAACCTCGAGGACAGAAGTTGAAAAAGTGTAGAGAACAAATTCAGATAAGAGCAGTATGGCTTCAGTCATGGGAAGTCAACTATTGACTTCACATTTGCAGTGAGGCAGCTCGTGGAGTATCACTATGAATTTGGGGACCTTGAAATGGCCTTTACAATGTAGGAAAGGCATCTGATAGTCTGTAGAAGAAAGGTCTGAGAAGCACTAGGAAAGAGAAAAGTGGAAAAGAGAGATAACAAGCAGGGTACTGTGGAAATCTGAGTTGTGTCTAAGTGGGGTATGAAAAGATAGATTGGTTCCAGCAAACAACTAAAGTGAAACAGGGCAGTGCATAGTCACATTTCCTCTTCACTGTGGGCTTGTATGAAGTAACGACTAAGTTGGCAGAAAAACTGGAGAAGACAAGATGAAAGCAATGGTGCTCGTGGACGACGAGATGATCTGGGAAAAGAGGGAGGCCTCTGAAACACAGGTAATGAGAAAAATAGAAGCAAGCAGGTTTCTGGCATGTGAAATGAAGTTCCTCGAAAGCAAAATAGGAGTAATGAAGAAAGAGAGGATAAGGAATGAGACAATATGGAAAATAATGAATGAGAAGGCCTTGCAGAACAGGATAGTAACATGCTATGGGCACTTAAAGGGAATGGAAAACAAGAATATTTTCAAGAAGATACATGAAACAGAGATGCGAAGGAATCTACCAAGAAGAAGACCAAGGGGTATATGGCTAAGAGGTGTGGAAGAGTGTGTTGCATGGGGGAAAAAAGAAAAAGAAAGAGGGGAGGACTGGCAAGGCTTATGGTCCAAACATATCCAGCCTGGGACTGGAAACATGATGATGTGATGATGAAGATGACACGGATAAGAAAAAAAAATGAAGTGTAGAGACGGCAAAACATGGGAGACATTTGAACAGGAGGAAAACACAACTACTAGAGTTTATTACTTCTACACTTATGAGAAGATATTAAAAGAATTTAAAAAAGCAGAACAACAATGCCATGGGCTGAGCTTGTGTTGTACGCATTTCTGCTGCTAGGCACATATAGCACAACTCATTGCCAGTTCAGTGCCACAAGTGGTATCGACCTAGCTTGTTCTGCTCATCTGCAGTGATCGTTTTTGCTAGCACTGTTCTGTTCTTATTTCATTTTTTATGATGGCAAGTTTAAGTGAACAATGTGCAGCTGTGAAATTTTGTTTCTACTCAGTAAAAATGCTGCTGAAACTTAATTCTGAAAACAGCATACCAAAATGATACTATGGGAAAAACTCAATTATACAAGTGATTTGCTCGATTTAAAAATGGTGACATGTCGATTGATAACAAACCTAGTTTCGGACATCCATTACCTACCTGAATCAACAAAAATACTGAAAAAACTTTGAGAGCTTGTGCTTAAACCTTTTATTTAGAAGTTTTAGGAAGACTGTGCAACAGCGTTCATGAAAAAAGACCCGATTTGTGTCAGACAGGAGACTGGTTCTTCCACAACAACAACGCACCTGCACATACCGCAATCTCTGTTAGATAGTTTTTGACTAAAAATGGCATAGTTCCTTTGCCCCATGCACCTCACTCACCTGACATGGCTCCGTGAAACTTTTCTTATTTTCAGACATGAAAAGGAGCATGAAAGGACACAGATTTGACAACACTGAGTAAGTCAAGAAAAACATTAGGGGGGAGCTGTCAGCCCTTTGTTAACACTATGCCGTCCGGCGACACCACAGAGGTGTTGTGCACGAAATAGAGGTCAACGGCCAGAGACACCACAGTGGTGTCATGTGCGTAGTATCGCACAGTGGCCGGTGACAGCATTTTAGTATCTTTTGCATTCTGTTGGTGTTTTGTTTAGGTAAACGTAAGTTACACACCTGAACAAGTTTTTTGTTTTTATAAGTACTTGCGTCTTTTCATCATGACAGACGAAAGAGATAATACAATTATTTACAATGAATACGTAGATGTCTTGTCTGACATTCCAGATGACTTGGCCGATTGGGAAGAAGACACTGGATATATAAAACGAAAATGAAGCAGAATCTTGGGAAAATAGTGAAATACGTCCGAGAAGAATTTGGTAAACGCTACAGTTGCGAACTGATTCCGATAGACAGTGCACAGTGCACAGTGATCAGACTTTGATTTACCAAGGACCAATAATAAATCTGAAGGATCTCTTGTGTCCAAACATATTTCCCAAAGATACACAAAGCATCGAGAATATTGTAGAACTATATATTGGGAACAATATATTTGAATATATTGGCAATGAAACCAACAAGTACTACAGTCAAAATTGCAACAGGAGGAAACTGGATAAAAAAATGCCAAATTTGTCAACGTTATGGGACACGAACTTAGAAAACAGTTTGGGCTTGCTATCCTTATGGGAGTTGTAAAAAAAGCGAAGACCAATGATTGTTGGTCAATGAATCCATTGAGAGACACATCGATATTTCGAAAAACGATGTCCTGCAACCCATTCAGACAAATATTGTCATTTTTACATTTTTCGGACAACAACAATAAACTGGATAAAGCCAACCGGCTTTTCAAACTGCAATTTGTAATTGATTATTTTTCCAAAAATTGTAAAGAAACTTTTAATCTAAGTCGAAACATCTCAAATGATGAAGGAATGATATGGTGGCATGGATGGTTAAATTTAAAGTTTACAATCCATCGAAAATTACGAAATATGGCATACTCATTCAGATGCATTTCCTCATTCAGCCTTTAGCAAAAACAGTGATGGAACTATTGACATCATCTTATGCAAAGTGGCATCACCTCTAAATGAATAATTATTGTAACACTGCAGAACTTGCAGAGAAGTTACTTGATAAGAAAATTCAAGTTTGTGGAACAATACGGCAAAATAGAGGATTTCCGGAAAAAATAAAGTGCACAAAAGTCAATTTGTTTGAAGCTTGTCATCAATGGAAAGGTGAAGTACTCTGACAGGTACGGAGAGCTTTTAAAACTAAAATGATACAAATGATCTGCACAATACACAATGCCACTTTGACTGACACTCAAAATGCAGAAAAACAAAATACACAATAAAAAAAAACCTGAGAGTGTATTAGACTACAACAAATACATGAAAGGAATGGATCGGGCACAACAATATTTCATTTATTACCCTATATACCTACCCCCATGAACCAGGGACCTTGCCGTTGGTGGGGAGGCTTGCGTGCCTCAGCGATACAGATGGCCGTACCGTAGGTGCAACCACAACAGAGGGGTATCTGTTGAGAGGCCAGACAAATGTGTGGTTCCTGAAGAGGGGCAGCAGCCTTTTCAGTAGTTGCACGGGCAACAGTCTGGATGATTGATTGATCTGGCCTTGTAACACTAACCAAAATGGCCTTGCTGTGCTGGTACTGCGAACGGCTGAAAGCAAGGGGAAACTACAGCCGTAATTTTTCCCGAGGGCAAGCAGATTTACTGTATGGTTAAATGATGATGGGGTCTTCTTGGGTAAAATATTCCGGAGGTAAAATAGTCCCCCATTCGGATCTCTGGGCGGGGACTACTCAAGAGGATGTCGTTATCAGGAGAAAGAAAACTGGCATTCTACGGATCGGAGCGTGGAATGTCAGATCCCTTAATCGGGCAGGTAGGTTAGAAAATTTAAAAAGGGAAATGGATAGGTTAAAGTTAGATATAGTGGGAATTAGTGAAGTTCGGTGGCAGGAGGAACAAGACTTTTGGTCAGCTGAATACAGGGTTATAAATAGAAAATCAAATAGGGGTAATGCAGGAGTAGGTTTAATAATGAATAAAAAAAATAGGAGTGCCGGCAGGCTACTACAAACAGCAAAGTGAACGCATTATTGCGGCCAAGATAGACACGAAGCCTATACCTACTACGGTAGTTCAAGTTTATATGCCAACTGGCTCTGTACATGATGAAGAAATTGATGAAATGTATGATGAGATAAAAGAAATTATTCAGGTAGTGAAAGGAGACGAAAATTTAATAGTCATGGGTGACGAATTCGAGAGTAGGAAAAGGGAGAGAAGGAAACATAGTGGGTGAATATGGATTGGGGGAGAGAAATGAAAGAGGAAACCGTCTGGTAGAATTTTGCACAGAGCATAACTTAATCATAGCTAACACTTTGTTCAAGAATCATAAAAGAAGGTTGTATACATGGAAGAATCCTGGAGATACTAGAAGGTATCAGATAGATTATATAATGGTAAGACAGAGATTTAGGAACCAGGTTTTAAATTGTAAGACATTTCAAGGGGCAGATGTGGACTCTGACCACAATCTATTGGTTAAGACCTGTAGATTAAAACTGAAGAAACTGCAAAAAGGTGGGAATTTACGGAGATGGGACCTGGATAAACTGAAAGAACCAGAGGTTGTACAGAGTTTCAGGGAGAGCATAAGGGAACAATTGACAGGAATGGGGGAAAGAAATACGGTAGAGGAAGAATGGGTAGCTTTGAGGGATGAAGTAGTGAAGGCAGCAGAGGATCAAGTAGGTAAAAAGACGAGGGCTAGTAGAAATCCTTGGGTGACAGAAGAAATATTAAATTTAATTGATGAAAGGAGAAAATATAAAAATGCAGTAAATGAAGCAGGCAAAAAGGAATACAAACGTCTCAAAAACGAGATAGATAGGAAGTGCAAAATGGCTAAGCACGGATGATAGAGGACAAATGTAAGGATGTAGAGGCTTCTCTCACTAGGGGAAAGATAGGTACTGCCTACAGGAAAATTAAAGAGACCTTTGGAGTAAAGAGAATCACTTGTATGAACATCAAGAGCTCAGATGGAAACCCAGTTCTAAGCAAAGAAGGGAAAGCAGAAAGGTGGAAGGAGTATATAGAGGGTCTATACAAGGGCGATGTACTTGAGGACAATATTATGGAAATGAAAGAGGATGTAGATGAAGATGAAATGGGAGATATGATACTGCGTGAAGAGTTTGGCAGAGCACTGAAAGACCTGAGTTGAAACAAGGCCCCAGGAGTAGACAACATTCCATTAGAACTACTGACGGCCTTGGGAGAGCCAGTCCTGACAAAACTCTACCATCTGGTGAGTAAGATGTATGAGACAGGCGAAATACCCTCAGACTTCAAGAAGAATATAATAATTCCAATCCCAAAGAAAGCAGGTGTAGACAGATGTGAAAATTACCGAACTATCAGTTTAATAAGTCACGGCTGCAAAATACTAACGCGAATTCTTTACAGACGAATGGAAAAACTGGTAGAAGCCGACCTCGGGGAAGATCAGTTTGGATTCCGCAGAAATGTTGGAACACGTGAGGCAATACTGACCCTATGCGTTATCTTAGAAAATAGATTAGGGAAAGGCAAACCTACATTTCTAGCATTTGTAGACTTAGAGAAAGCTTTCGACAATGTTCACTGGAATACTCTCTTTCAAATTCTAAAGATGGCAGGGGTAAAATACAATTTGTACAGAAACCAGATGGCAGTTATAAGAGTCAAGGGGCATGAAAGGGAAGCAGCGGTTGGGAAGGGAGTGAGACAGGGTTGTAGCCTCTCCCCGATGTTATTCAATATGTATACTGAGCAAGCAGTAAAGGAAACAAAAGAAAAATTCGGAGTAGGAATTAAAATCCATGGAGAAGAAATAAAAACATTGAGGTTCTCCGATGACATTGTAATTCTGTCATAGACAGCAAAGGACTTGGAACAGCAGTTGAACAGAATGGACAGTTTCTTGAAAGGAGGGTATAAGATTATCATCATCAAAAGCAAAACGAGGATAATGGAATGTAGTCAAATTAAATCGGGTGACGCTGAGGGGATTAGATTAGGAAATGAGACACGAAGTAGTAAAGGAGTTTTGCTATTTAGGGAGTAAAATAACTGATGATGGTCGAAGTAGAGAGGATATAAAATGTAGACTGGCAATGGCAAGGAAAGCGTTTCTGAAGAAGAGAAATTTGTTAACATCGAGTATAGATTTAAGTGTCAGAAAGTCGTTTCTGGAAGTATTTGTGTGGAGTGTAGCCATGTATGGAAGTGAAACATAGACAATAAATAGTTTAGACAAGAAGAGAATAGAAGCTTTTGAAATGTGGTGCTACAGAAGTATGCTGAAGATTAAATGGGTAGATCACATAACTAATGAGGAGGTATTGAATAGGATTGGGGAGAAGAGGAGTTTGTGGCACAACTTGACAAGAAGGAGGGACCAGTTGGTAGGACATGTTCTGAGGCATCAAGGGATCGCAAATTTAGCATTGGAGGGCAGCGTGGAGGGTAAAAATCGTAGAGGGAGACCAAGAGATGAATACACTAAGCAGATTCAGAAGGATGTAGGTTGCAGTAGGTACTGGGAGATGAAGAAGCTTGCACAGGATAGAATAGCATGGAGAGCTGCATCAAACTAGTCTCAGGACTGAAGACGACAACAACAACATACACAGAAAAACTATAAAATGGTCAAAAAAGGTTTGCATGTACCTCTGTAACTGTGCATTATTTAATGCATTCCGTACATGTCAATATTTCAATACAGAACACAAGAGTCTCCGATTTCACGATTTTTTACTGAACGTGTGTGGTTCATGGATGAACGACCATGTACCTGCTTCTGAGCAAAACTTGGAGGTTGCCACTACATCACATACGTCTGATCATAATCCAGATGACAGACTTTCTGGTCACAAATAACACCAACTAATACGTATTTCTGAAACAAATAAACGAAAATGAAGAAACTGCCATGTACGTTCCAAATCAAAAACGGGAGAACAATGAACTTAATGTGCAAGCCTTGTAGAGTTGTGTTACAACTTTGAGACTGTTTTGCTGCATATCAGATAAAAGAGAAATACTAAATACCAAAGACAATGCAAATAAACAAATATATGAAACAAAAAAAAAATTATATTTATTTATGTATATCTTTGAAATTTCATTAATGTACGGGAACAGGGTTGTGAACTTATGAGAAGTAATGATGAGATTAGTAAAACTTAATTTATAATTTCCTGAGAATGTCAAGAATGCCAGCAACAAGCCAAGTTATCGGAATTAGCACTGCCGACGCCAAGCGAATAACTTTGTACAAGACGTGCAGACGGCAAAATGTTAAGATGACTGCAAAAAATGTTTCGAACAGTGGAAGCACCGGTGGGACAAATGTATTACATGTAATGGAGAGCATTTTGAATGGTATAAGATAGTTCTTGAAAATATATAGCCTTTAAAAAACAATTCCTTTTTTTTTGGGGGGGGGTTCCCCTTTGTACAAACATACTCTGCAAGCCACCATATTGTATATGGTTGTTTCGTTTCCATTCCATACGCTAATGAAGTCAGGGAAAACATGACTATATGCCTCGAAATGAGCCCTACTTTCTCTCACCTTGCCTTTGCAGTCCTTACACAAATTGTATACTTGTGGAAGTAGAATCATTCTGCAACCAGCTGTAAATACCTGTTCTCTAAGCTTTGTCAACAGTGAAAAGAACATTGTCTTTCCCCCAGTGAATCCCCTTCAAGTTCACAAAGTATCTGTATTTAACACATTTCGCTGACAAATCTGGCAGCACCCTTCTGAACCACTCCGATGCCAGCCTTTAATCCGACCTGGTGGGAATCCCAGACGCTCTAGCAATGCTCAACAATGGGTTGCACAAGTGTTCTATACATGGTCTCCTTTGTAGATAAGCTAGTTTCCAAAAACTGTCACAATAAAGTGAAGTTTACCATTTGTCTTCCCTATTATTGTCCATATGTGCTTGTTGAATTTCATATCGCTTTGTAACATTATGTCCAGATATTTAATAGAAGTGAATGTTTCAACCAAAATACCACTAATACTATGTTCAAACATTACAGCATTGTTTTTCCCACTGTGTTAACTCCTGTTTTTTCTACATTCAGAGCAATCTGCCATTCATCACACCAAATTATTTCTAAGTTATTCTTCACTCCTGTATCAGTCACCTGAAGACTGTACTTTCTTGTACACTACAGCTTCACCAGCAAACATTCACCAACTGCTGCTCACCCTATCTTCAGATCATTCTGCAACAAAAAGTTATAAAGAAATGAATATTCAAATTACTCTGATCCATTCCATGGACATCCCTTGCCTAGAAAGTAGATGAGGAAGCTCTTCTCCCTTTAAGTTTTATCTGAATCTATTACAGTATTCAAAACCTCTACAACTGTAAAATTTCAATATCACCAGGACGACGATTGTGTTTACACAATGATCAGATTAAGTAAAAAAAATGGACATAAGGTAATCTGATATGCAAATAAATATCTACAATGAACATTAAGGTAGTTGTATCAGTCACAGACACCATCACATTCTAGGTAAGGTGTTCCTACTTCACAGTCAGTCAGCACATGACAGACTGGCAGAAGAGAAGCGTTGTGGCTTGATACCAGTACCCAGAAAACGCCTTACTGGAAACTAAAATGACAAACTTGCTTCTGTTGGCAATGACCTATCTTGTTGTTGGATATAAATAATTTGTGATAATAAAACAAAAATCAGAAACTGACTGGCAATCTGCATTCACCATAAATCACAACTTTCAACATTTAATATCTAGGTTTAGCACAGGAAAGAGGAGGAGGAGAAGATTAGTGTTTAACGTCCCGTCGACAACGAGGTCATTAGAGACGGAGCGCAATCCCAGGTGAGGGAAGGATGGGGAAGGAAATCGGCCGTGCCCTTTTAAAGGAACCATCCCGGCATTCACCTGTAGCGATTTAGGGAAATCACGGAAAACCTAAATCAGGATGGCCGGAGACGGGATTGAACCGTCGTCCTCCCAAATGAGAGTCCAGTGTGCTAACCACTGCGAGCACAGGAAAGAAGTGACAGGTAACAAGAATGACTTAAATATTCCCACAACATTTACAATTAGGTAGGTTGTACTTTACAAATAACAATAATTCAAAGTACAAATCACTTACTTTTATTCTCTGAAGAGCGAGGTCTTCATTATCATAGAGTAAAAAGACAAGTGCAATCTTCTCATAGAAGTCCAGTTCTTTCTCAATATCAGACACCTGATCTGGTGTTATATGATTGCCTGTTAGTTGCCATTGTGGATTCACTGTACTCCTTTGATGACCAACATGTTTCACAGGATTTTCATGATCATTTGCAAGTTTTACATCATTTAGCTGTAACATCAAAGGCAAAGGCAAGTGACGATAATCTATGAATACCAGTAATACATAAAAAATAAGTATGACAGAAATTGAAAGAAAACAGTATGCGAGGGTATGATATTGACTAATCAGGATGTATACATGGACAAGAAAAAAAAAAATCTTACATTTCTTGGTTACAATACACTTTTTCCAGGATGACATAAAACTTAATCATTTGAAGGGTAAAGATTTTATAACCCAGCGTAGAACTTCCCGACACTTTAAGAACCAAAACCCCGCAAAAAGCAATGTGTCTTGAAAGATCTTTTGTGCATACACTGAATATTTTTCTATTTTTCCCAGTCGGCAAGACTCAGCACAACCAGGAGCACCTCTGAAGATGTCCAACGTAGCTTTGAACGAAACATCAGGGATAGAAGAGTTCCATAGACCATGACCATACAACCCAGAAGAATTCTCGGCAGCTGAAACATACGGTCATGAAAGCCTTCATTGTATGACCAAAGTTAATGTTTCCGGATTTACTGTACACATGTCAGCAATGTGTGAATGTCTCATCAGTCCCTTGCTTAGATATCAGTGCTTATATACCCACATCAGGATCACACTAGATTTCATACACGTTGCAACAACTCTCTAATGGAAACTTTTTGATCACCCTCGTAAGTTCCATAATTTTCCTACCTGATAAAGGGGCCTAACACGCCACACACTAACCCACATAATGCCAGTCTTTTTTCCTGATGACAATCTCCTTAGTAGTCTCCACCCAGAGATCTGAATGGGGAACTTATCTCCATAATGTTTTACCCAAGAGGATATCATCATTAAGACAGACAGTAGGCTGGAAATTCTTATTTTAAGTGATTTGAGTTATAGGTTTGTCCACAAACTGCACATTTCTTATCAAACTAATTAAAAAAACAGAGGAAATGAGCTAAAGTTTCAAGGGATTTTTCTAACATTTCACCAACACAGTGTATTGTCTTATGGTGTCACTGCTTGTTGACTAACCACTAATTCTACTAAATGAAATCACAGGAGTTACTCAAGAAAGGCCAAAAATTGTTTCCAAATACAAAGTAATGCATACATAGCCAACCAGAATCTTTGTCTTGAGGCAATGGCATTTATTTTTAAGGTACGAGAGTATACTGATAGAATTGGAGTATATAGTTAAAAAAACATGAAAGAAATGCTTTCTATTTTGTCACTGGAGAGGACGTCTCCTCACCACAACACACATGCACCCATCACCCAATGCGCATTTGCGCCATGCGATATCCTGCTGAGAATGGACTAAAATGGTTTAGATTCTTAAAAGATAGTTGGAAAATTCCCCATTATATCAGTGCAGCACTTAATTTTGATCTGTCAGGAAGTTTCAAATCCAAATACACATTGTTTATCTTGTTGTACAGTAAGCAATTCTGTTTCAAGTTACATAAGTAATCAGGTTTTTATAATCAACTGCTCTTGTATGCATGGTAACCCCCCCCCCCCCCCCCCTTGCACACACGGGCACTACAGAACAACCAAATGTTTTCTTTTTCCTTTCACTGACTGCTTGCTGTTAAACAATCACTGACAAAAAGGACCTGGAAAAACAAAACAAAAACACTTACCTCCACATTATCTGTTTCTATATCCTCATCAGAAGCATCCAGAAATTCTGATGAATTATGATCAGATTCTGCAAGGTCAATTGCCTTCTTCACAAGAGATGCTACTTCGGTACTAGAGAACTCTGAAGAACAGTTTGGTATCTCCATCCTGTGACAAAGATAGTCATCATATTGATATCATTACAACACTGTACATATCAATAAAAGTTCCTAAGACATTTTAATTAAGAATGTTTATGAAATTAAACAGCTGACACGGCCGATATCCAACTGAGAATGGACTAAAATGGATTAGATTCTTAAAAGATAGTTGGAGAATTCCCATTTTGAGCGTCAGGGCGGCACTCAATTTTGATCTGTCAGGAAGTGTCAAATCCAAATAAATATTGTTTATCTGATTGTACAGTAAGCAGAACCATTCCAAGTAACATAAGAAATCAGGTTGCTACAATCGACAGCTCTTGTATACATGGTGAAGTAGTTAAGTTCCTGCATTGTTCTACACAACTTTCTAAAATCAGCAGGAGTTAAGAGTGAGTGCATTCCGTGACACATACGAGCTGAATATAGCTCATGAGCAAGGGAAATGAATTGTCATGAAATTTCTAAAACAAAGAAGTAGGAATGTACAATTTCCTGCCACTGAATCCCCTGTCGCTACTTTTCCAGGTGCTTTCCTTCATTCCTTATAGCCAATTGCCTCTTTCTCTTCTCCTGGATTTTCTGCGTCCCATCTCTAACTTTTGTTTCTCCCATGCATCTTCACCACTCTGATTAAATGCCCATACCACGTTAATCTTTTTTCCACAAATCATCTCTTGTTGGGGGTACTCTTGTGTTCTTCCCTAACCCATTCATTTCTCATTTTTTCCCTTTTTTGTTACACCTACCTGACTTCTCCAGGACTTAATCTCACTAGCTCACACGAAGTTGTTCTCTTTCCTTCATGTCCCACATTGTAGCAGAATTTAGGACAAATTGTATGTAACACATTTGGTATACCACCTATTTACTTGTTTAAAGGGCTTCTTTGTCACCTTCCTCTCACACCTCACATAAAGCTCTCAGCTTGCCTTGCACATTAACTTATTCCTTGAACATTTCTTCCCTTTTCCTGTATTATGCTCATCTGATACTCTAAATTTCGTCATTTTCAGCTGCTCCCCACCCAGTGATATGTTTAGTATAGGTCTACACTTTTTGTTATTGTGACCAACAGCTCACACTTGTTTGCATTAAATTTTTGGTCATATTCTTATACAACTCCTTTCCAACTAATTGCTCCTGAACTTCATCCTCCTCTTCCCAGACACTCCCAAAATTCCTCTTCATTCTCCCATACCATAAACTCATCAGCAAACAACACTGGTGTCATCTTACCTCCATTATCTCTCACCATTTGTGTCACTACGTATATCAATTATCAACACTTTGAAAAGTAGTACAGATAATGCAATTCCTTGTTTCAGAACATTCCTTTGTCTCACTCATCCTCCCCCCCCCCCCCCCCCCCACACACTCACTCACTCTCCCCTGAAACAGTACTTTTATCCTCAGAGCAGTTTGCTTCTCTATCCCTTTCCTTATTAGTGCCTTCTGATCTTCACTTCCAGATACCAGATACAGTGTCACACTTTTTCTAAATCCAGGATGATAATCAGTAGATTTATCCCATACTCATAGCCATGTTTTTGCAGCTATCTCACCGTATGAGATCTAGTTCTACTGTTTAACTCTCCAGTCTGGAGCCATACTGTTTCTCTCCCAGTTGCTTTTACATTGCTCTCCAGATTCTTATCAGATTTTCACATAGTGGCACTAAAGGATGAAGCCCCTATAGTTCTGAAGAATCCATCTACCTTGTCAAATTAAAATAACATACTGAGAATTTTGTCAGATAGGATAGATTCAAATTATGTAAACTGGACACACAATGAGTTTTGAAAGTGTTTCATCACAATTTATTTGCACAGTATTACACTTGGTGGCCCATTCTGGTAAATAGATGTGCATCACCTTTGTGATCCCATAAGGAAGTAGAATCATCCAACTACTAAGCACACCATGGATTTGGTTAACATTCACGGTGCAGAAAAAATGATAACAGAATTATGATTGTTCAGTTAGAACTTCTGCGCTGAGAAGCCATGGTCAGTATAAAACTGCTTCTTGATGTTTCATCTCCAATTGCGGGAGACATCTTCTGAGAAGAAAAAAAAAAAAGAGCTACTGCCATTAAGGTTTGAGGGGCTCTAGCTTTTATATAGTGCACAGAGGGTACCACAATATGACATGTAATGCTGACTGTGTGACTGCGTTTATCTCTATAGCTTTTCTATACATGTGTGCACGATAATGTGATGTCTTTGTTAAAATGCTCATCTCATTGGAGCCAAAACAACAGAAAGCAATTTTATACATTGACAATGGCCACTCAGCCCAGAAGTTTTAACTTGAGACAACACTGGCTATGAGAGCCTACATTGTATAATTATGATTGTGTCAGTGCCCAGTGTTCACTTTGCAGATAATTAGGACTTTTAAGGTTAATATTTACTAGTTCAGAGATTTACAGACACAAAGTTATTATAAACTTTCATATTCTTTACGACAGACTATTTATTGTGCATGTTATTTCAAGGTGAAGAATTTCACCTTAACCGACACTGGGCTAGCAATATGCAAACTGTCACACAAACCAACATGTTTGTTTTATGTATGATTGCTAATCACAAACTATAATGTGAACTGACATATAGATGTTACAAGTGTACCAGTCTAATGCAATCTGGCAGATGTTAGTGGTATACTGATCAGACAAGGACTTTCTTATTCAAGCCGACAAAGACGTTTAACACTAGGTGGGTTCAGACACTTACACAATCTGACATAAAAGTTTTTGTCTGTATGCTGGCTGGTCAGGGAGTGCAGACTCTGGGACAGGGGTCACTATAAATTCACAGGCATACGAGCATATTTTAAATTCTGAGATTACATAATAATTTGAAATTCTGTAAGGTTTGATTTTACTATTTTGCACAGATTCTTAAGACTTAACTATCGTTTGGTTTATGTAAAATGTTCCAGGTTAGCAATTCACAGCAGTATACTGAATACAGTTATTACTTGGTTTCTGAAATCCCCTATTTACAACTATGGCATCCATGTTTAAGTAAATACTTTAAGATTCTAGATTAATCAAAATCTTAATTATTGACTGAATTAGGGAGTTGTCTTGTCAGATTTAGGGAAAAATGCAGCAGTAAGATCCTACTGCCTAAGTTCAGAATCTTGCAGTCATTAAAGCAAAATAGGTGATTGAAATCTGGAGGTTCTGATCTTTTGAGTCAATTATTTCATAAGTTAATTACTTTTAGGTAATTCCAAATATGTTCTCTTGACGTTGGGAGTGTCTGCTTTTGGATCAGTGGTAACAATACTACTTCTGTTGTTTAATGGCTCACAATGTCTCTCTCACTGCATGTCATCACTAATGTTAATTACATGTATCTTTCAATTACTAATGCTTTTAGTAAAACTTTGCATGACTATATTCTTGAACAAAAATATAAACAACTGAGCTAGCAATTTACATGACATTTTACATGAACAACAATTCAACATATTCCTATACATACCACATATTAAACATGCATCTGCATTAATATATAGCACAAAAAAGTTCAAAAAATTGGTTATTCTTGGGAACAAAAAACAAATAGATGGGTAAATCCCAACTCGCTCCATCTCAAAAGGCTACCATTATTCCTTTCTCTCAGTCTACTTCAGTCTTCATTTTCTTTCACACAGCTCTCATAACTCTATAAAGCTTCTGTCACCATCTCTTCTACTCTGACCCTGAGTAGTACCATTTAGATAATAGCACAGACTGTAACCAAAACAAACATGAAAAAGTTCCACATCCCATACCCTGTGATGTATGCATAACATGGATCACTGGAACACAAAATAAATAAATGAATAACATAATAAATAAAAATGAATTTCCACAGTTTATCCAACCCCAATGCTTTTCCTCATTTCATATTCTTCAATGCCTTTTCAACTTCTGTCCTCATTAGTTCTTTTTCCCATTCCACCTTAACTTTTATGTGCTTTACCCCTAAATCCCTGTAATTACTGTACTGTTCCACCCAGAGTCAGCAAATTAAAATATGTTCTCCATAGCTCTTTTGAGGTACTCCTACTCTACCTCAATCTCATCTTAATCAACGACTTTTACACTCTCTGCTATTCTTCTTCCCCTATTTCTGGTCATTCCATATAGTATTTTCTCATTTCCTTTACTACCCTGTTCCCACGTCATGACCCATTCTTCCATCCACTTTATCTTTCCCTCTATCACCTCTTTTGTGCCACCCTCTTCCTCACTTTATATTATTCTCTCACCTCTGATGTCCTTTGTTGAAAGCATACTCTAAATGAAGTTTTCTTTAAAACTGCTTCTTTAACTTTAAAATTCCACCAATGTCTCCTCTTATCTGTTCCTATTACCAGGTCTTCCACAAATCACCTCTGCTGCTTCTCCAAATCACTCTTCAAACTTGTGCATTCTCATTTCACAGTTTGAAGCCCATTTAGTAGGATTTTGTTTCTTCTTTTCCTCTGATACTGTTTCTTGAACTCTGCTCCTTTTACATGCTGCAACGTATTTCATCTACCTTACTTCTGCTTGCCAAGCCATTTGCTCTAAGTACGTTTTGACATTCATGTGTCTATACTAACATGTAAACTAAGATTTCCCACTACAATTTCTGCTTCGTCACCTGCGGGAAAGCCATTAAATTGGTACAGCGGATTTAATTCCAGCAAAGCTCAGGTACTTTTTACAATCTTGTTGACTACCTGATGGTTCAAAAGAAGAATAAAAAACAGGAGGACGAGGGAGGGACCAGAGTAGGGAGCACCCCAGAGCCACCACACATGTAGAGACACCCAGCACTGTCATCTACCAATTCCAATCTCCACAGCATACAACGATCTTGACACAACAGAGGTAACACCAGGGAAAGAAGTGACAAGAAAAGGCAACCCAAACAACCAGACCAGACAATATGTACGGAAGAGGGGGGGGGGAGGGGGGGATCCAAAATCCGGGGGTGAGAAACTGACTGGGAAGAAGGAAGGGGGGGGGGGGAGAGTGTTCAGTAGAGAATGTAGGAAAAATGACAAAGAGGGAAGGCAGAAAATCCCAGCAGCGAGAGTGAGGCAGAGCCCAACCATTAAACTAACTCGAAATGTAGCAGCAGACGGGCAATGTCCTGAAGCTGACGAATGAATAGAACAGGAGGGGTGAGCAGGATAACAGCAGATACAGATAGAATGAGAAAGCAAGAGGTACTAATGGCCATATGAATACCATGCTGGAGGACTGGGTCCAAGAGGAGCAATGTCGAAGGGGCAACTAGGCCATAAACTTGACAACTACAGATGAGACAGGACAGAACTAATGCCTGATAAAAATGGAGGAAAGTCTATTGATGCACATCCCAAGAGGTGCAGGCAAGAAAGTGAAGGATACCAAGTTTCCAGAAACAACCAATCTTCAGAAGGCAGTTATGGGGCAACCAAGTAATCTAGTTGTAAAAAAGGACCCAAGAGGTGGAACTAGCATATCATGGTCAGGCACTGGGAGTCTGGTGTAAAGCTCCAGATTGATGTGGACTGGAGTATTGTGTCAGAAATATGCCACCCAAGATACAAGGGGGAGAGAATTTAAAAATGTTTGAGTGTCGACACGAAAGTGCACCAGACGGCACAGGAGTTCACTGGAGCTGTCACTTGGCAGAGGCAACTGAGTGGGACCTAGCCAAGATAGAGAAATCTTACACATACAGAGTAGGTGTGACCAATGGATCAATGGAGACCACAAGTCTGTTAATAACAAAGAGGAAGAGGACACTTAATACAGAACCCTATGGATCACCACCCTCCTGGGTCTGCAGAGAACTGAGGAACTGCCAAACTGAACTCAGAACAACCAGTGTGACAGTAAATGGTAAATAAAAATTGGGAGGGGCCCCTGAAGATCCCACTCATGGATTGTAAGAAAGATGTGATGGCTAAAAAAAAAACTGCAATGAGATGGCAATAGTGAGGAAAGACCTGCTGAGCTGCGGTTTCCAACCAAAGCAGATGTCTATCAGAGACTGTCCCTTCGGACGCCTGCAGTAGTAAGGGGATAAAAGGTCCCAAGATTAGGGGACCCAACAGAGCTGATAAGCCACAATCCATTCAAATAAGTTATAGGGGACACTGGTAGACTGATCGGCCAATAACTATCGAGAGACAACAAATCGATAATGGACTTGGACAGGAACGACAATACAGTCCCTCCATTGAGAGGGGTAAATGCCTTGGTGCCAAATACAGTTTAATGCCTGGAGAAGATGATGTGGAGGACTGAGGCATTTAACTTATTGGTTGTGGATGGTTTGGTTTTGTTTTGCTTTAGGGCATAACTGGGGTCATACGCACCCAAGTCAAAACTACAGAACACTAAGATCGAGATGAGTTAAAAAACGACTATCTACAGACCCAATTCACATAATAGAAAATGGGTTAAAACAGGCACATGGAAAAAGGGCTAGAAAAGACACCATACAGGAACGGAGGTCCAAAACTAAAACTTAAATGGCCTTTGCCATATTGCTTTGGTGGATAAAAAGTAAAACGCGGTCAACAGCCCACGTGTCATTTGCTAAAATGGCCGATAACTCAGACGTCAAACCCAAGATGGAATGTAAACAGCTAAAAAATGGGCATTCCATCAGGAAGTGGCGAACAGCTAAAACCTGGGCACAATGTGTACAAATTGGTGGGGTAACACCGCTTATCAAATGACGATGGCTAAAAAGGCAGCGCCCAATACACATCCTAGTTAAAATTACCTCCTCCTGGTGGGAGCACTGAGAGGTGGTCATCCAAGCTGGAGGGAGAGGCTTAATAAGCCGGAGCTTACTCCAGTGAAGGGAGGACCACTGGCAATGGCAAAGGGGCACCACCTCCTGACAGAAGGCAACACAGAGATCATCTGAAGGAATATAGGAACTCAAGGGCTGTGGTACAAGGACTGCAGCCTTGGCAGCAGTGTCAGCAGCCTCTTTTCCTGGAAGACTGATATGACCAAGAACCCACAAACATCACACTGGCTCCACCAATAGCGAGCAAGTGACAGTTTTCCTGGACCCGCTGCACTAAGGGATGGGCAGTGTACAGCACACAGACTTTGAAGAGCACTGAGTGAGTCCGAGCAGAGGACACAATTGAAAAGGCTGTGTCACCAGATATACTCTGTGGCCTGATATAGGGCAAAGGCCTTGGCTGTAAATACTGAGCAGTGTGATGGAAGCCGATACCAAAAGACATGGGTGCCAATGACGAATGCACACCCGACACCACAGTCGGTCCGAGAGCCATCAGTGTATACAAAGGTATTATTGCTAAGATCCTTGTGAAGGTTGTGAAACTGAAGGCGATAGATCGAGGCTGGAGAAGTGTGCTTAGGAAGCAAATTAAGGCCGCTTCAGCATACAGACTCTACAGAGCTAGTGTAAAAGGCACCTATGGCCAAACGGATACTGCAATGCTGGATAGTGTTGATACGGCGTAAGAGGGATGCACGGAGGAGGGTGGTTCAGCACCCCAGGAAGTACCATTGAGGACACATGGAACATAGAGGAACCACATACAGCGGACTGCCAGGTATGACACATGGGAGGATCAAGACCATTTCCTATCGTGCATGAGGCCTGAATGACCTGCTCTTTCTTTTTAACCTTCCCCAATATGTCACTGTTACCTCAGTGAAGAAGGAAGTATTAGTTCTGAAAGCCATGTAGTGCATCATTGTAACAACCATATAAAAAGTAACTCCTTTATAAACAGACAGAGGGAGGTCAATGCAAGTGAAAAATAGACACCAAAGAGCAAAACAAATATTGGAAAAAGATGTGAAAGATAACAAAAGTGAAGGGAATGAGCCCACAGGCAAATAGTGCGGGCACAGCCAAGGGCACCTCTGGTGTTCAACATGTGACTTGACCCACACCTATGCTGAAAGCTACAGAGAGATCTCAGATACCCAAAGCTGTTTTAACATGCAAGCATGAAACATACTCTCACTCCATAATTCTACAACTGATCAACATCAGCAACATGGTGTCTAGATATCAGGTGACCTTCACGGAGAAGTGAAGCACGCTGTGTTTTCTTCCTATCACTTGTCATGCTTTTTAGTCCAGTGACCTATGATACACCACTGCTAGAATGGGCTAACGCTTGTCATATAATCTGTATAGTTGCGACAGTTATCAGTTGAACTCCAGTAGTTAGTGAGTTACTAAAGATTATTTGCAATTTCAGAATCATTCTATCTCAGTGTCATTTTAAAAAGTTTTAAAAGTTGATGTGCTCACTGTAAACAGGAGCCATCTTCCTTGCAGGAAAGAGTTATGGTATACAGAAGTCAGTATTTCAACCTGCTCTTTGCCAATACGCATTTCAGTGCCAGCACAATGCACGAGTGATTATACAGATAATTCTAAAATAAAATTAATATTTCTCACACTGTCTCCAGCAAATCATTCAGCTTCTGTTCATATTCTAGGCTTCAACTCTGTTCATGACTGCCAAGAATCTCTGTGGTTTTCTAGTAACTTTAAAAGACGGCTGCTGAACCACAACCAGACTTTCTTGCTCCTCATAACACTGCTCAAAACAATTTTTTTTTAAGTGTGTCAACTCCTGCTGCACATTTTCAGACCCAGAGATGGATTTCACACTTCCGCTGCCTACTTAATCAGTAAGGTGTTTCTTGCCGCACTTGCTGAGGGAAAATTGTTTCATATTGTTCTTAACCATCCCTTTATCATCTGCAATCAATGATGCTAAAATAGCTGTTTTTCTCCAGTAAGATAACTAAATTGTGGCTGTACCTGTAAGGAGGGGACAACTAACAACAATCTAAAAGTTACAGCAATTTTCATTAAGATATTTAGTATATCATCACACACATTCCTGTCTCTGCTGCCTATGCTGAATACATATTGTTGGAAGATGTGGGACTAAACAGGTTGTTCATCATCCCCTCAGTCGAGAGTTCCACCAGAAATTTGACCGAGTTATGAAAAGAAGTAGGAGTGATAAAATCGAGGCATTGAAAGAAATAGTGATGCCAGAGATGTGAAATAATTTAAGAAGTGAAAGTACATTATCTGATCAAAAGTATTCAGGCACCTATTAGTAGACATTAATATGGAGTGTGTCTACCCATTATCTTTACCATGGCTTGAACTCTGCTGAGGAAATTTTCAATGAAGTGTCAACGTCTGAGGAGAAATGACAGCCCATTCTTCCTCAATAACTGAAACGAAAAGGTAGTGCTTAATTTCAATTCAATTCACTGCCGCAAATTTATGACTTGTTTAATGTTCCTTATTATTTTATATAAAGTTCTCTTAATTAAATTTATATATGGCTATCATTACCTATAATGGAGGATTGCTTCTTTGATCTGTTGACATTTTGATATTCAAAGTGTCCACTGTATCCTACAGACAAAAGCTGCCTTTTAGATATTCAATCTGCAATTGTTAACTGTAGTCCCCAAGTTTTGGTCACTTCAACTGTTTGCAGATGGCTGCAATTTTCTCTCTACTTGGAAAAGTGGGCACCTAAGAACAATACGATCAGCACAGCCTTCCTTTTCACATTCACTGACTGGTGTGTTACTACACCCCACTTGATGCAAATGTTTGGGATATGGACTGTGACCTGTTAACAGGTGCACCATACCTCAAGTAGGGGTGATGTCGCACAGTTGAGCCTGTTCTTGATGCATGGGAATACATTGTAAACCCACTCTGCAGTGCTGCTAGTGTCCCAGTCAGACTGCCATTCATCTAACTTCCAGGTAGTGATGCTGGACACTGGAGTCTGGAAAAAAGTCATTTTAACTCTTCGAAAATGTGCTCCGATGGGTTCATGTCTTAACTCTGAGAAGGCCAGTCCATTTCAGGAATGTTAGACCACAAACCATTGCCTCACAGATGCTGCTTTACAATAGGATGCACTGTCAAGCTGATGCAAATAATCAGTCTGTTCCTTTGTTGTACACAGAACGCAATGCTGTAAAATGTGTTCATACCCTTATGAATTTAGCATTTTCTCAAGTGCAATAACAGGACTACACCCTAACCATGTAAAACACCACCTCTGCAGTACTTCACTGTTGGCACTAGATGGATCCAATTTCCATAGGATACAGTGCGATTCATTACTCCAAATAACTTCTTTCCAGTCACCTTCCATCCAGTGACACTGCACTTTACACCACCTACGCCAGAGTCACTAACCACTGGCTACAGATATGCATGGCTTATAAGGACATGCTCAACCCTGTACCCGCCATTCACTTTAACTCTTCATGCACAGACAATGTGTTTTTCTACTGGTGGGTCAACCTCTCACGACTTTTAGCAGTCATTTCTGTATTACATAGGGGTGTCCAGATACTTTTTATCAGATAGCGTACATTGGCTGGAGCAGTATGAAGCTCATAGCAGGTGAGATGTGTCTCAGTGCTTAAATATTTGTGGTGAGAGACCTCATCTGCATTTGGGTTTTACTTTGTTTTTGACTTTGAACAACAATACTATATCACCACTCAACAGTAAACCCTTTCTAGACAAATAAAAGTCAAAGATCAAGTAGATGGAGTCTGAGTAACAGTCAGACGTTGGATCATCCTTTTATAAATCTAATCAGGGCCTGGGGTTGTGTTGTTTGACGAGTCCAAAGCCTGAGACAGTGCTCAGTCACTGAAATGTTCACTATACAATTTGGCATGATGGAGTTAAAAACACAGATGTCTTCAACTTTCTACCTTCCAAAGAAAGCTGGATAAGAAGACACAGATTCTGTAGCAACATAGGTTACATGGTGCTCACTAAAAACTTCATGCACCTGTGCAAATATCATGAAGAACAAGACCCAGAACAGCTGTTGTTCTTTGTTACCCAGAAGATTATAAAGCTGGGTCCACATCTGGGATGAAGAGGCATACATTCTCAGGGAGCAGATGTAGCACTCCCAGCATTTCTTCTTACTACTGAATTAGATAGAAAGCCTTAGCATGAAGCTACTTAAAAGTGAGTAAGGTGGTCTGTGAAGGGTGTCATTTTGAGATATTTCAACACCCTTTGATGATCCTGAATAGCTGTTGCAATGTCTGGTCCAACAAAGCATTGGTCAGTAGTGGAGTGGGCCTTTAGAAAGGGGAATAGCAGTTCCAGCAGCATGGGTGATCACATCAGACACGTATCTCACAACTTCATCTATACAATCTGACAGAAGGACAAATGTGACAGCAGAGGTATGCAACTACCAGTTGACTGTCTGAAGAGCCCAACATTGTAAACGGTCCATTGGACAGTGACAAGGAAGTAACAGGATCGGTGAAAAGTCGTTACTGCCACGAAGATCATTATGTAGCAAACACTGGAGGAAAGCCATGAGATTAGGGAAGGAGATCGTAAGGTTAACAGCCAGAAAGACCCTGTAAGTAGCACAGAACCGGTAAGAGGACCACCAGATAATGTGGTACTTCCACACTGAAATCTCCCAAAAAGGAAAGGGCACAGGGGGGAGGGGGGCGGAGGATTTTTAGATTAAGTTGGTCATTTCAAGGTATGTAAGTACCCTGTCTGGAGACAGAGAAATGTCACAAACAGTGATCACTGGGGTGATTTGCACTCTCACTATTTGCTTCCAACATGGGAAATCCATTCACTGATGATATATACACAAACCAATGTATAGACCCTTCTAGATGTTCTCTCTGAGCCAGTATGTACAGTAATCTCTCAGAATTTGGGAATTGTCAGTAATATGTATTGCTTGGAGAGCAAGAGCAAATTAGTTATTGTAGTTCTGGCAGGTGACAGTAACATACATTGCAGTTTTATCTGGATTCTCACATTGAGGGTGATCTGCTTATGAATGAAGGGGTAGGGAAGACCGGTCATATACCAGGATCACTGCATCACTGGTGGGTATGGCTCAACAACAATGAATTCTGGATCAACAACAATGAATTCTGGATCGGAAACGTGTGTGAGGGGATCTGATGCCTCCGAAGTCACCAGAGTAGCCTTGTCACACGGTTTCCAAGTCCTCCTCCTCCTCTTTCATCAATGGCAGAGAATATTGTATGGACTTCTTCGCTTTGAGTTTCAGAACAGAAGATAGCAGGCAGCCCTGGGGACCACAGCCCATGGATCCATCAGCTACTGGTTCGTGTTAGACTTCTGATCTGGATTGCTGCAGAGATGGTCCCAAGTGGAGGAAGCTGCTTTTTGGCCGGGTCCGGAGAGTAGTTCCACGTGAGGGGATGGCCTGTGCCACCGTGGCCAACTTTATTTGTGCAACTACTAGAAGTCAGTTGTGTGGGAGTAAGTACACTACGTACTGCTGATGACCTGACCATAATAGTAGCAAATTTTGGTATCACTGCAACTGGATACAAAAATTTCTTCCAAGCTTCAAAATATGAGAGCTACTTTGAGAGCTTCAGTTCCTGGATTTTGCATTCCTTTAGTAGGTTAGGACATTTCTGAGAGAGTGGTTGTCATTCATGCAACTGTCGCAGGCAGGTGGTAGCATAGTACTGCATTTCGGTCATTCCCCACTTCAAATGTACCAATATTAAAATCTGATGAAATTTGGTGTGAAGGTTCTATATGATCTGATGGTTATATACCAAATTTCAGCCCAGTACCTTCAGTGGTTGAATTTTTAGGGGCTTTTAAAGAGATGTTACTCATCTCCACATCACATACGAAGCTGCAAATGTGCAAAGTTTGCTAGACTTTTAAAAAGGTTCTAGTAGACATTTGATCCTTTGCTTTCATATACATAGACAACTTTTTACGCTGAATCGCACCTTGGCAAAAATCAGGGATTTAGCCACACCTAAAAATAGATACAAGCCTCTGAAGTGGCTAAAAAATTCGTCGTGCTATTTCAAGAACCCAGGTTTGACCACCACTGCTACTTTTCACATGAGCCAATCACACCAAAACTACAGAGGGTTATTGCCACCTATGATGTCTATATGTGGATCAAATTTAATTAAGATTGGATGCCTAGACGAAAATATATGCATCTGCAAAGATGGCTAAATTATCTATGTGAAATTTTAGGCTATTTTTGGGGGCAATATCTCAATTGTCTTATTCAATCCTTTTTTTCTTACCACAGCTGGAAAGAGCATGCTTTAAGCTTTCCAAGCTATACTGTTTAATTTCTGGATCTTGCATATTGATGATTAAGAATACCTATCAAAATATGGAAAATGAATTATTGATAAATTAAAAAATTAATATAATTTCAAGTTTTAAATTAAAAAAAGTGTAATTGTAGTGTCTTAATAGATTTGTCTATGGTTTAGGGAATGTAACTATGCTAATAAGAAGTGTTTTTACATTATTTTCCAGTATAGAATATAAATATAGTAAAACCTCAAAATGCTCTTCAGATAATAAAATCTGGAAGATCATGACAAAGCAATCTAGCTTTAGAACGTTTTAACCCTACAAGGCATGGTGGTGCATATGCATTGTCTGCCACTTTCCATTGGCATTATAAAGCAGCAATAGTATAGTAAGGGTCTATTCTTGCAGCAATGATACATTGCTGGATCACCACTTTCGGTTGTTGCTTTCATTATTGGAAGTTTTCATAGTGTCACTCTTATATGTGGTGTAATTTTTGGTGTTGACATTGTACAATGTTAGTGTCGAATACTGAGTGTTCGAATAATCAATAATCGTTGTAGCTGAAGGTAAGCTCTAAAACAATATGTTTTGATTCACTAATTTGTATATTTTTTTATACAAACAAATCTGAATCTGCCATGCTTCAAACCAGGACATTCATGAGCTTTCAAAATTGTTTGTTATAGGTTAATCAACTATTATATAAAATGAACCAAGAGATCCTTGCACCCTGCTCTTTGGTGGATCAGATGTAGCTGATTGTCAAGTCATCACCATTCTATTGTGGGAAAAGTCAACTAGGATTAGTTAAGGAAATGTCACCAGTGGACAAAAAGCTTCTACAATGTAGGTCTGGTCTTGATTTTACTGAAGATGCCCAAATTTGTCCCTACCATAATGCCTTGTTGATGAAAAATTTCGATTTCTGCGGAAGACCTGCTGCAACCCATTTGGTAAAGAGAAACATGAAATCAAGAAGGCTTTAACAACAGTAACCACTGCAATGTCTGATAGGTTGAAGTTACTGACTAATGAAGTTTTTAAACCTGGTCAGAAAATTTGCACCAAGTGTAGACATGAAGTGGCCCAAAAAGAATCATCCCACCAAGATAAGTAAGAATCACCACCCACTGAAGATATGGATGTTAATGAACTCTAGCTGTAAAGCAAGCATCATCACCACTTGGAGAGTCACCATTAAAGCTTCAAAGGATCAGCAAAAGGGATTCAATGGGATACATAGAATACAAGCAATGGGTCCACACTGACAAAGATACATTTGAGACACGTCAGAACTGTTTAAGATTTCATGGAGGCACTAATTTTGAAAATTACAGGTTTGAGAAGCCACCAATTTGTGTCAAAACACCGAAGTTTATACCTTAAGCAGCTAAGGAGAAATCTTGCAGAAAATGAATTAATTATATTGATGGACTTTGCTGATCATTATTCATTTGTTGTTCAAGATTCTGTGCCAGAATTTCATTGGGAGAACAGTCAGGCCACATTATATCCATTTGTTGTCTATTTTGGTGGCAAAGAATGTCATTGTATTAGCATTTTCATGATCAGCAACTGTCTCCATCATGATACCACTGCTGTTCATGCCTTTCAAATAGAGTTAATAGCATATTTAAAGACAAAGATTGGAAACATTAAGAACATTTATTACTTTGGTGATGATTCAGTTGCCCAGTATAAGAATTTCAAAAATTTCATCAATTTATGTTTGCACAAGAAGGATTTTGGCATCACTGCTGAATGGAATTTGTTTGGAACAAGCCACGGTAAATCGCCTTATGATGGCATTGCTGTAACAGCAAAAAGACTAGCAGCCCATGCTAGTCTGCAGACGCCCTTAGATAACCAAATATTGACTCCGTATGATTTATTCAAATTCTGTGATGTCAGTATTCCGAGCATAAAGTTTTTTTTTTTTTTTTTATGTACCAAAAGAAGAGATTGAACAAATTCAGCATAATCAAGAAACAAGGTTTGCCGTAGGACATACAATATGTGCAACAAGAGAAAATCATCAATTTAAGCCAATTAATTGTAATCAGCTGCGAGTAAGCCGAGTTTCCAATGATGCTACAGCATTCACAGTTCATGCCTTTGAAGCAGATGAAGAAACTCCAGCAATCTCAATTCCAAGTTTACAGCCAGGACAGTATGTTGCATGTATGTATGACAATTGTTGGTGGGTTGAAAATGTGTGTGAAGTTTCACATGAACAACAAGATGTCAGCTTTATGCACCCACATGGTTCTGCTCATTCCTTCCACTGGTCAGCTGCTAAAGACACCTACTGGATTTCTGAGCAACATATTTTTATGACTTTAGAAGCACCATCAACGTCATCATCAGGAAGACAATACAGTTATCCACAATCTGCCCTTGACAAAATTGTAGAACTGTTTAACCAAAAATGGACTGACTCAGCATTTTTGGTTTGCAAATTTGCTGTGTAGTGTATTACCCATGTTTTTATGATGTGTTAAATTAATGTTTGAAACTGATTTATACAGTGCAATAAAAAAAAATTATCACGGGACTTAATCAGCAAAATATTTCACTTTTCAATCTTCTCAAAGTGTTAAAATAATAACTTTTGAAACATATTCTTCCTTAAGAAAATGCAAGATCCCGAATTTAAACAATGTAGCTTGGAAAGCTTAATGTATGCTCTTTCCAGCAGTAGCAAGAAAATAAAAGGATTGAACAAGACACAGCTGAGGTATTGCCCCCCAAAAATACCCTAAAATTTGCATGTAGAAAATTTTGGCTAACTTTGGAGAAGCATATATTTTCATCTAGGCACCCAGTCTTAATTAAATTTGATCCATATATAGGAATCACAGGTAGTAATAACCCCCTGAAGTTTTGGTGTGATTGGTTTATATGAAAAGTAGCAATGGTCGGTCAAACCTTGGCTCTCTGAATAGTGTGCTGATTTTTTTAGCCCCTCTAGAGGCTTGGATCTATATTTAAGTGTGGCTAAATCCCTAATTTCTGCCATGAAGAGATTCAGCATAAAAATTTGTCTGTGTATATTAAAGAAAATGATCAAATGTCTGCTAGAACTTTTAAACAAGCATAGCAAACTCAGCACATTTGCACCTTCGCATGTGATGCGAAGATGAGTAGCCTCTCTTTAAAAACCCCTAAAAATTCAACCACTGAAGATACTGACTGAAATTTGGTATACAACCATCTAAGACCATACACCAGATTTCATTAGATATGGAGAGGGTCGAGTGGGGACCCCTGTGCAGTGTGGTGGGGTTTGAAAATTCCATGTGCTGTGCAGGCTGCAAATTAGAAATTCACCTACCTCAGAACGACATCTGCTCGATGTCCCTTCACTCGGCAATGTAGATACTTACAAGATGATGTAAAAGCAGTGTTGATAAGAGACAGCATCTAACAACTCTAGTAATGAAATTAAGTTCTGTAGAAAAACTATCAATAAAAAATTTATCGGGCGGTAAGATAATGGATTGGATTCTAGAAAATAATGTCCAAAATTTCCACACAAAAATATTTATTTATTCTTATAACGAAAGAAACTGTACTAATCAGTCCAGTTTAAACTATTGGTTATTTTCATCACGTTCACAATTCATACACTCATTTCGCATGCACAGCAGCCAGAAATCTGTCCAAATCCGACCCGAGTTAAACATTTCCTCAGTCATTAATTCCACCACTAACAAGAGATATTACATTCAGTCCTTCTGGTGGATTTCAAAAAGGAAATTGCTCACCAAAAATGCTCAGTGGTTGAATACTGAAACATGCCACACGAATACTACAACGGCCAAATTTTCACACATGAATATCATTCAAACAATACCGTTCTAGAGCTTCCAAACTTCACAAAACTGTCCGTAACTACGTCAGTGTTATTCACGACATGTATCAAACTTGAGGAACTCAATATTACTTCATTTTACACATTATTTTGACTCTCACTAGTAACATGACAGTCCATGTTCAAAGCTATCAAGACTCCCTTCTTGTGGTCTCACTCCCGGTATAACTATCAGGTAACGAGCGGGAACTGTCTCAATTCTGATTGGCTAACCATACTCACTGCCAATCGGAATGCTCGCTCATGATCATACTTGTGCCAAAACTGGCCTGCACCGATCCTTACACACAGACGCATCAACGTCATCCTGATATAGAAATGTTAAAGTAATGTTTAATACATGAAAACGAAAAGGCAATAAATCTGGAAATATCCTTTAGATACAGATAATACTCCAGCTGACATTCTGGCTGCTCTGTTACAATAGCAATCACACCCAGAAATACATCAGCAAAGCGGATAAATTCCCTATGTACATTTTCCCCACAACAGGCTTGCAGGTTACTTAAGACGGTATATAATGCAACATTAAAATTTGATGAATGTCCCACATACACATACTCATTTGCTCACATATACTCATTTGCTCACATATACTCCCACAACAATTTTAGACACCAATAATAATATTGTCCGATTTTTATATCATAAAAACGAAAAATTAAAGTTTTAATATGAAAACCTCAATTAATTAATTCTGCACCCTGCAAGTTCTGTTTATGTTTTTAGATAATACCACAGGATAAATTATTATATTTCGTAACTGAATTTAGTTTCCTAAGTGTTGGTTGTTTTACTTTTTTAGCAATTTTTTCTATCTCTGAAACTGTTATATTTATAACGCTTAAATTTGGATACAATCTTCTCCTGAATGTCAAAAGGTAGTGTGCCGATTTTGAAAATGATTGAATAATATTTAATATTTGTTTAGGTTCTTATAAGTGGTGAGAGTACGCATCCAGTAAGACACACTGGATAGCTTTCCCATGGCAAGTAGTGACAGACGCACGTGTGTCTCCCAGTTAGGCTGGCAGTTGTCGGCCCCTGAAGTTACGTGCAGCTAGCTATCCTAAAACAAATGTTTGCTCAGAAACTTGCAACGCTACATCTGGTCCCCTTGACGTGGAATGACCCATTTAAAATACCATATCAGGGGTGGTAAATACAGCTTCGCACTGCACTGGTAACAATTTTGACCTTTATTGGAAGCAAATCCCCCTCAAATGCAAGGATGAATGCACCAGTGTATATTGTTATCTGATGGACATTTCAATACTTGACGTATGCAGTGGATCCTTCACCTCTCCGAGTGTGTGTGTGTGTGTGTGTGTGTGTGTGTGTGTGTGTGTGTGAGAGAGAGAGAGAGAGAGAGAGAGAGAGAGAGAGAGAGAGAGAGAGATTCTTTACCTGTTTGCAGAATTAGGTCCCAGTGAAAAACTGATCCCTCTACCTAGTTGAGGTCCTTATGGGGTACTTCATTAAGTTGTTTACAAGACAGTAACACCCAAGACTCTAGAGGATTGGTTAACCTAAGATATAAACGCTTCGAAATTTGCTAAGTGAGGAAAAAACCACTGTATGGTGCTTGGCTGAGGAAGCCTTATACTGGAACTATTAATTTTCTCTCGTTCTGCTCACAGATGGAGACAAGGAAAAACAACTATACGCCTCCATACAAGCCCTAATTTCTCCTCTTGACTGTCCTCACACAAAATGTGCATTGGCAGAATCATTCTGCTGTCAGCTGCAAATGCTCATTCTCTAAAAATTTTTAATAGTCATCTTTCCTCCCAGGATTCCCATTTGAGTTCATGAAGCACCTTCATAATACTTGCTTGTTGACTGAACTTATTGGTAATAAATCTACAGCATGTCTCTGAATCACTTTGATGTCTTCCTTTAATCTCACCAAACACTAGCCGTACTCACGAATGGGTTTGACTAATGTCAGATAAGCTATACTTTCCTAGCATTCGCCCATTAACAATCTTTTGTGCCCTTCCCATTTCATGTCACTTGGGAATGTTACACCTAAATATTTAATCAATTTGACTCTTTCAAGCAGCACACCACTAATATTTTGTTCAAACATTATATGACTGCTTTTCCTACTTGTTAATATTAATTTACATTTTTCCATATTTAGGACAAGCTGCCACTCATCACACCAAATAGAAATTCTATGTAGATCATCCTGTGTCACCCTAGTCACTCTACAATGACATGTTCCTGTATACTGCAAAGTCATAAGCAAACAGCTGAATATTGTTGCTAAATCTATCCATCGGATCATATATGTATACAGAGAACAGAAGTAGTCTTATCACACTTTCCTGGGGCACTTCTGACAAACACTCAATGTACTGGATTCTATTTCTTACAAAATCTTTGACCAACTCTGATATTCTGAACGCTCAGACCTTGATTAACTGTCTACAGTGGGGTATCATGTCAAACGCTTTATGGAAATATGGGATCTGCTTGCTGTCCTTTATCCATGCTTTGCAGGGTATCATGTGAGAAATGGACAAGCTAAGTTTTTCACGAGTCATACTTTCTAAATTCTTACCAATTTGTGGACAGAAGCTCTCCTCCCTAAATGACAATTATACTCAACTTTGAACTCATATGTAATTTAGCTGGTCCATACTTTTACCCTCCTTGTATACAGGAATCACCTGCGGCATTTTTTAGTTGTTTCAGATCTTACACTGGGTGAGACACTCATGATAAATGCAACCTAAGTAAGTGGCCAATGTAAAAGATTCTCTTTAAAACTAAACTGGGATTCCATCTGGTCCTGTCAAATTACTTGTTTCCCACTCTTTCAGCTGCTTCTCAATGCCATGCCTGCTTATTACTATGTACTCCACGGGAAGTCTCTAATGATCAAACATGAATGCATGAATTAAAAAGTTCATGCTTCTGTTGCCACAGCAGACTGGTCAACGAGTGACTGGACAGAAGCCTTCAACCTGCTTAGAGACTTGACACAGAGTCAAAATTTTCTCAGGTTCTTCACAAAACTTTTTGCTAAGGTAACAGTGGAAGTTGTGTATTTCACATATCAATATTTTGTTTTAGATGCATGAAATTTTACTAACTTTTGTCTGTCTGATGAGACTGATAAAATCTGTGGCTACTGGTTGATAACTTTGGCTATTTCACAATGACCCATACCTGCCATGATGCCACCTTCTCTGAACAAGGGTTTGTGCCACACCACCCAGCCAGAGTAAAGGCTGGAGAGTTATTAGGGGGAATGAACTGGACTCAACACATGAATTTTTACATCTTTAAGGAGATCAGTTCTTGGGGTAGTACATAATAAATAAAGTTTATATTAAGCAGTTCACCTTTAGGTAGTATTTTTAATTGTACTATACTACTGCAAAAAATTAAAAAGTTGCTCTCAAACACTGTGCCTAATTCCAGCATACTTTTTTCAAATTCTGAGGGCACTTGAAACACTTGTCAATATGCTTTTCTATTTTGTTGGTGTGTGACTGTATTCCTTAAAACAATATTTACAAAATACTCCTTTCCCTTTTAAATTGAAAATAAGTCCCAAAAGGGTCCTCCTTTCTTAACCTTCTAGCAACTGTTCAGTAGCCAATTTTCTACAAAAACTGTAAACAACACAACAACGAGGTTATGTTTCTGCTCACTCAACCACATAGCAATAAATGACTGTCACACAGTCAGATCTGTATCGTCAATTCCAATTAACTAAATAACCCAGAGAATAGGCTATTTTCCTAGGTAAAAATATGATCCGGATTTTGTTATTCTGATTGATTATAGCGTATAAATAGCATTTATGGTCAATATTCTCACAAAATATCTAATTTTTATGTAATAACAGCTTGAAAATTATTAAATATCAATATCTGGTCATGTGATCAAAAACACACTGTTATTGGCTGACATTATGGCGACATCAAGAGAAAGTATGACGAAGCTATACATAAGTTAAGAAGTGCGAGTCGAAGTTATGAGGTTTTTTACATATTTTTTTTCTGCGAACAGTTTGGCTATTTAGAGATGGAAAACACAATTACAACTTCATAATACACAGGAATTTTGTTAACGCTGATATGGAAGGTCATTTACAGCGATGATATGTGCAACGATACACATTCTTTTCACTGCTCCTTGAAATATCATTAAACTTGCTCAAAACTAAGAAACTGTAAAACTTTTGCAAGAGGGTTCCTATATTGCAACTAGATTGTCTACCATTGTCATGAGTTATGACCCAAAGCACAATAAAATTATTCTTGGCAAAACTTAATGCTGATTTCCTTTGCAGAAGACCGTCAGCAGGTATACTGCCTGTAGCATGTGTTTACTGACACAATGAATAGCACATTCAACTGCATATTAAGAGGTAACATGTTCGAATCCTTGAAGCGTCATATCTTTTTAAAAGTTTTACATGAAATATGAAAATAGCATTAGCAAGAACTGAAGCGGCAGTTGTTTCGATTGTGGGATGTATTGTATACAGCTTCACATTAGAATTAATCTGAGAAATTGACAACAGAAGATACATGCATTTCCTGTGCAAACAAGCAAGTCACTTTTTTGGAAAGCATTGCTAGTAACGAAGATATCATCATACATCCAGAGTACAACACGGTGTAGAGCGATGAGGTTATACACAGAGATATAAAGCATGTACAGCATGCAGGTGACACAAACTTAAGCGCTGTGACATTAGTGAGGGTAAACTAATTTTAGTGTCTGAAGCAGACTTACTTCATATTTATGCAAGATGATGAAACAGCAAATGTTTAAGAAATATGGATCCCAGCTGGACAGTACGATGATATAAAAGCACTGTTTCTAATAAAGTAAAAGATGTGTGTTCACGTTAAGCACAAAATATCTCGAACATGACTTGTGTGAATCGCAAATGCAAATGTAAGCGCATGTAAACAGCAAGGAAATTACAATAATATTCAGTTCCTGATCAGTGTGATGCGGTTTTGTAATTGTAATTAACCAAATTACCGAATAATTGAGGTGTAGTTGGGTAAAACAATTTTCACTAGGTGCTTAATTTTGCCAAATGATGCAATCCTTGATTGTAACTGTGGAAGAGCATATCTCAGAGGCAATTTAATGTTAACTTCACAGTGTATCATGTTTTAGGTAAGTTAGTGAATGTGTGTGGCGACATGATGGCAATTTGTCGGTACAGTGTGACCGCATTTTAATCACCTTATTCTCTGAAACGCACTAACACAACTCTTCAGTTTTTATAAATGTATTTGTACAAGATGGTGCTACAGACCAATTTAACAAATTTTCCAGAACGTAAATTCCAAAACAAGATATCACTGTGAATTACCATTATGATGGTGGGAGCAGCAAGCTATCTAGTTACAACACAGACGTCACATGACTCGAATGGAGCATTTTAGCAGGCTTTCAAATCATTTGTATTTCATTTCCGTTTTTATGAAAGAATACTGAAATTCAAGTGGGGAGAAAGGATGTCAGGAGCATAAAACAACATAGTTTATCATTTAAGACCATTTCCAGAAAACAATCAAATATCCTATTGCATGAATTACCTGGAGTTACCATCCACTCACTCACTCAAAATTTCATTTACTACCTATCTGCTATAGTAGCAATAGCACTAATATTTACTTAAAATAATTGTAATTACAGTAAAAAAGGTTATCCATAATGTTTTATTTAGGAATGTGTCACATACTGATTCTGATTCCACAATTCCAAGAATCACGGATCCTCCAGGAATCAACTAGTATGAAAGAATCAAAGAATTCCAACATCTCCTGCATTGATTCTTTGTTATTAAATCTTTTTTATGTCAGTGTTCTCGCTCTATCTTCAAAGTAGTGCACCCATACAAAAGCAGATAAAGAAAGGAACAAAATAGGAAACTACAGTCTGTCTCAGATGTCACTACATCTGACAAAACTTTTTTTTCCCCAATGAAAACAGTTTAACATTTAAGAATACATTTACCATCTTGAAAAACATGCCAGCTGTTTAATACATACAGTAACAATTTGTTGTCAGTAATCATTCTTCAATAATATTCAGAGATTTGACCTGCCTACACTGTGATGCATTCTATGTGGGAATGACCAGCAACAAACTGTCCATTCGCATGAATGGACACAGGCAGACAGTGTTTGTTGGTAATGAGGATCACCCTGTGGCTAAACATGCCTTGGTGCACGGCCAGCACATCTTGGCACAGTGTTACACCGTCCGGGTTATCTGGATACTTCCCACCAACACCAACCTATCCGAACTCCGGAGATGGGAACTTGCTCTTCAATATATCCTCTCTTCCCGTTACCCACCAGGCCTCAATCTCCGCTAATTTCAAGTTGCCGCCACTCATACCTCACCTGTCATTCAACATCATCTTTGCCTCTTCACTTCCGCCTCGACTGACATCTCTGCCCAAACCCTTTGTCTTTAAATATGTCTGCTTGTGTCTGTATGTGTGTGGATGGATATGTGCGTGTGTGCGAGTGTATACCCGTCCTTTTTTCCTTTTTTCCCCCTAAGGTAAGTCTTTCCACTCCCGGGATTGGAATGACTCCTTACCCTCTCCCTTAAAACCCACATCCTTTCGTCTTTCCCTCTCCTTCCCCTCTTTCCTGATTAGGCAACAGTTTGTTGCGAAAGCTTGAATTTTGTGTGTGTGTTTGTGTTTGTTTGTGTGTCTATCAACCTGCCAGCGCTTTCCTTTGGTAAGTCACATCATCTTTGTTTTTACATAGATTATAAAGTGTGTTACATTAGAAAACGATGACCTAAGGATAATGATTTTTATACTTACTTTATCACTACACAGCCATTCAACATGTGTGTGTGTGTGTGTGTGTGTGTGTGTGTGTGTGTGTGTGTGTGCGCGCGCAAGAGAGAGAACCGAGAGTGAAGAGCAGAACTGGTAAAAGTAAAAAGAAAATTACAAATAAAAAGAAGCTGTCAGCAACACATGCCCTTCCTTAGTACAGCAAGTTGGAAAGCTGGTAAAAAAAATTAAACTATGTTTTTCCCTTCTTTCCTTTCATTCTCAGTAATAAAGGCAAGTGTAAACATTTAATATCTGCAATATCATCCCATTCCCTTATTTTAATTGACAAATTATACATTCCAGCAATAAAAACTTTAAAATTACTTTTTTATTTCATTTTGTGCCTATAAAACTGCTCTGGGCAAATGCCATTTATAAAATGTCCCACCCAATGGGCATTTGACTGTCTCAGCCCACACCACTCACTACCCATGCTGGACAGTGGGCAACCTTTCCCGCGTGACCCACAAATCTGTAGGAAGTTCTGAAAAGGTGGAGGTCAAACATTAGCTGTGGAGGCCTAGCATAAATTAACAGACATCTTACAAATGAGCTACATTGTCAATAGAGAACCTGTCCTACAGAAAGTGAGAGAGAGGATATAGTCAGAGTGTAAGATTGCAGCACCAAATAAGAAGTACTGCAATGGCCTGGGGTCCCAGTTCACTGAACTCATACACAACAAAAAGAGTTGCGAGCCTCCTGATGGATAGATACATTCATTTGAAAGCTCCCAGCATACAATGAGATGTTTATGTCAGCAATCTCTCAGTTCTACCTGAAGTTCTGGTAGTACAGCACCTGCGGCAATGATATATGCATGCCTTAAACTACAGTGCATGATGTACATTCACTACAGTATTTTCATGTACATTATTTTGCTGTTGGAATTGGTACAAGAGGCATTCAGTGAACTTATCCTGGATATTCCTGCTTTCCTCCCTACAATTTAGACGAGTGATCTACACATATCAGTGTGTCAGTTATTTGACATGCTGCTCTAAATAAGAAACCAATATGTACACACCATACACAATATGCTACCTGAGCAGCTTTTTATTGAGTGCACAGCATACCAGACAAAGCGAGGCCCTAAAACTGACACCCAATAGCACAAATTTTTGAGCCACTGATTTCAGCATTTCTCAGTCTAAAGCAGAGGATGAAGATAACTTCTAGGAACAATATGCAGTTCATGAGCTCTGCTTCCTTGCTGCATGCCATTTCAGACAGCCATCTAAAAGATATGAAGGAAAGGCTCTGAACTCTGATGTCAGCCACATGTTAGCCTTTCCCACACTATGACAGGAAAAATGAGTGTCTTTATAAATGTACACATTATCCCTAATTTTTATACTATCCTCACTGACTACTTGCGAGATATCTAATGGTGGCAATATGCATGTACCTGGCTTGTATCAAGTACCAGTTCTTTAAATTCATCCAACACAATTTCACTGTAAAATTGCTTATAACTCCAACAACTTCCATTCAAACAATGAGCATCTGAATTACACTGTTACAGACTATACTGCCTCATTAAAAAACGTAATAGCTTTACTTTAAGCTCCTTTGGATGTCTTTTGCATGACAAACTTTACAAGAACACAAAATACTCTAACAGTACTCTAAAGACTGTCTCAAGACTCACATGAGTGGTCTCATACCAGAAGCATGACATTTTGTCATAATTCCCTCACAAATCTATGTCTTACTTATTCTTCCTCAGTATATGCTGCAAGCATAAGTTCCATTCCATGTCAGTCTGTAGCAAAGCATACATATTTAAATGATGTGACAGACAGCAGGTTTGTTTCATTACAGTTGTTATGCAGTGATAGTCGGCTGATACAGCAAACAATTCAGATTTTCTGCATCTACCTGATTAACTTACCATGTATACTGCAATCATTAGAAGATATTATCACTATCTTACAAGCACCCAATGTTGCTTTATTTATACCAAATTTTTGCTCCCCAATGAGAATACAGAAGACATTGTGCATGAAAGGAAAGGAAAGCTGCATTTCAAGTATGTAAAATTTCCTGAAAGTGTGACATGTCCTTTGAACAAATAAAACAAATGTAACGAACATACAAATGATACTAAATTTACTCAATAATTAAGTCAAAATTTTCCTGATAGTTTATTAACTGAGTTACTAATGTTTTCAAGCAGGTCATAAATTGAACTGAGAACATATCTTGGTTTAACACACAAATTTTGTACTATAATTACATATAAAAACACACCTCAATGGCAAGTATCTGAGGACCCAAGAAACTGAAGCAGAACTGCAGAAGAAAATAAAATCCCACAGTGTAATAAAAGCCTGGGTTATGAACCTGCAAAATAAAACAGTCTTTTATCCTGGATCGAAAACAAAAACATAGAACAGAAATATTACATTACATAAATGACTTTTCCAAAGAAATGTAGCGTCTAACATGACACCTGTTATATATCTGAGCATTCTGTACATAAAACTGGAAACTCTTTAAACTTCCTTTATACCTTCACATGTTCCTAATGTAAGGTGTCAATGATTAAAACGGGGGGGGGGGGGGGGGGGGATTAATCAACTGCCACACCAATAGTGCTTCCCCCCCCCCCCCCCCATTACTGACCTTCCTTCATATCTCTCTCTCTCTCTCTCTCTCTCTCTGAGAGATCAGGTTTCTGTGTCACATATACACAAGGCAGTTTGAGTACGTAATTGTATTCTGTCCCACTAGGTATGACATTTTCCAGAACTAACTACACAATTATGATTAACAGGAGTTGGTTATGAGGTGCTCTAGTGCATTTAAAAAATATATATATTTTATAACAAGAATTGCATGACTACTATGACACCTGGTCACAGAAAAACCTTTGAAGACACCTAAAGGCACTACACATACTAAAAACAGTGTTACAGAAAATCTAATGACATAATGGTGCAGAAAGAAAAATGATAAACTTTAAGGATGACAAAAACTTCACATAGGATGTAACATTATTGTTACCAATAACCAAATTAAATATGAAGCTACAAACAATTCTGACCACTCATACATAGCAATATTTCACAATTAAACATACAGATCACTTAAATAAGTTATCAGCATTTAATTTCACAAGGACTTAAAAGATTGAGAATGTAAAACAAGCTTCAAGATCAAAGTAACACACATTGTAAATCAACTACTTGAAATATCAATGTCTGCACTACAAGCTATACATACCGCAGAAGTACAAATCAATTAAAAAAAGAAACATTCATTGGCAAGATGGAAGCCTATAATTTATTATTACAAGACAAAAACTGAACAGTGAAGAAGACTGTAACAGCAATAGAAATTCATAGATGGAGCAATATGTAAAATAAGGGTAAGGGAACCACTCATCTACAGCAAACTGATATGTGGAGGCACAGAAACATGTAACAGAAAACAATGTTCACACTAGTTATTGAGCAATAGCTCTTGGTCTAGCTAACATATACATATTCATGCATACAACCACACAAGACACCCCAAACTTACACCCCCGTGGCTGTGCCAAGGCTGATTATTGATTCACCCACACGTCCTGATAAAGAAAAATTTCTTCTACATAGATTACACATGCATATTAAGAGAAACAGGCAGTTTTGGAAAAAAGGGTCACTGATCCTTCTCAAGACTATTCAGCTTCTACTTTATCTAATACTTCAAACAAAACATTTACTTTAGACGTGTTACCATTAGCTCCCTATGCATAAGGCAACGTCAACATCTGTTCAATATACACAATGGACTATCAATATATGCTGTGTGTGTTCTGTCGGACATGTCCAACAGAACATATATATAAAATGAGAAAGAGAGAGGGAGGGAGATAGAGAGACTGCCTTGATAAGTTAAGAATTTGGGCCTGACAGGAAATGCGTCTGGATGGCTGCACTATGCGAGAGATCCAGCTTCGGGCCCCAGTCCTGCAAGATTTTCAACTTTCACCATCACATTTCAATGCCTGATTGTAGCTCAAGCCAGTCTAGTCTGCTAAACAAGCACTACAATTATGTGGAATTTACATCCCTGACTCAAAATGCTTCGGTAATTTGGAGCTGCTGTTTATTTTTTCTTCTTTTTTAAATGTCTGGGATTTTTAATTTCCTGCCTACTTCACGCAATACTCATATTTTTCACCTTAGATGCCCTGCAACATACAATTATGTCACACTGTCATACCGACTCAGGATTTGCCAAGTATGCCAAAAATCCTTTCAGCATGTCAATAAAAAGAGAGAGAAAGAATGAAAAGCCAACTAGATAATGGAAAATACTGTAATTGTGACCAATGTTTTACCAACTGACCAGTCCTAGGACTTTTTCCTCTCACTTATCACTGTATTCACTTCTCGCAATGTTTGTTAATGTGAAAAATGCCGAGTTGCACCCTTATTTGGAGTCTGTGTTAAATGCCAAGTCTCTCTATTATTGTAGAGGCTCCTTTAACTTATTCTCATTTTCCAGAACATTTACTGTTTCAGGTCTAACATTAATTACTACTGTTATGAAATCATTTTCAGCTTAACCGATCTACATAGTCACTGTAAAAGAATTATTTTCAAGGTGCCACCAGACAAAGCAACAAACTTATGTCTCAGTGATTCAAATGAAAATTACATAAATTTAACAGCTCCACAATTAAATAGATCCTAGAATGGAAAAGTCCCTTTAAAAAAATCTTTAGTAATAATGTCACACCAGATGCACATCTGAACATTCTTAGCAAAAAAATCTATTGCTAGATTACACTTCCAGAATATGCCTAAAATCTAAAAGTAAATCAGCACCAGTTTTATTTTACCACAAACATCCAAAAAGTATGAGGAAAATTGCTAGACAGTAATACTTTACATAGGCATTCTACCTGAAATTTCTAAAAGTAAAAAGATATAAATTAAACAAATAGGACTTTAGTATAAGCAGGTAATGCATTTGGTAGTAACAATATGTCTTGTGCTCTCAGTGCAAACAATTTTGCAGGAGGAAAGAGCATAAACGGTGTTTTTGTCAGCAGGGCAATCCCAATCGCATGCCAGCCTAACTGTGTATTCTAGTCACTAATTTCAACAGTACAGTATACACTTCACTGAGGACTGAAGCCTATATCCTGAATTTGATTTTTGTGGTCATATGAGATGCACAATATTTTCATATTAGTGTGGTACATGACACAAACCTAGGAGTTACTGCTGAACACTCAAGTTATCAGACAAACCATTTTACAATACGAGAGTTTTGTGCCATGAGTAGAGGTAAGATCAATTTGCAAAACAGCAACTATATTCAACAGCAACTACATTCACCGGTTATTCACCTAACATAGGTCAATCAACAAACAAATTTATAAATACGTTCAGATTAAAGGAGACCAGTCCCCAAAAAAGAAGTGTTGCGTGGTCGATCAGCACACACAAAAGAATATGTCTGTTCCTTTGATGAGCTAGGATTTAAAAAAAAAAAAAAAAAAAAAAAAAAAAAAAAAAAAAAAAAAAAAACGCGCGCGCACGCACGCACACACACACACACACACCTACCTTACACAAAGCCAACTGGACTAATGTTGTATTTTGCCAGCTGGACTGCCTGGGATGAGGATGTTATATGATGGTATAGAGAGAGGGAGAGATACTGGGGCTGAGTGGCAGCCAGTATGCCAGCTAGGAATGCAGGTGGGGCACATCGCCCCATCCCTCCACCACCAGCTCCTCTGAACTCCACAGATGGGAGTTGTCCTTACAGAACACCCACCACTCCCATAATTGTCCTGGCCTTAATAACAGGTTACCCCTTCCTTCATCCTATCAACACTTCCCAATTCTAGTCCCCTTGCCACACTCAGCATGGGCCTCTCTCCACCTGCCCCCAACAATCATGCATTACACGTCGAGCCCATATAATCGCCCCCCCCCCCCCCCCCCACATTCCTAGCTGGCAAACCAGCTGGCTCCCTCCGAGCTATTAGCCAGTCATTCCCAGACCCTCTCCCTACCCCACACAACACTAACCCAACTATGATCACTCTACATTCTGAGATACTGTGGAAATCCAGCCAGCACTATGTAGGAGCATAGGTATGTCCATTTTACTCAAGTTCATCAAAGAGTACCTCCAAAACCTAGCAAGTTTTCTTTCTTGTGTACGTGTGCCTATTAACAACTCAACACATCTGCTCTTTGGTGAGAACTGTCCTTTAATCAAGAAGTATTTACATTCTACAAGAATTTTCCTGTTTCAAAATAGGCCTATATTGTATTTTGTAATTTTGGATGCTAACTGCATTCACCAAGTAAAAGAATTGTGTACTGAACACTACATACACAGTGTTCATATTTATGCTATTTATAATTTTCCCGTATTTTAACTACATCTATTCACTGCATACAATTTCAGCTATTTCTATTAAGATATATACCAAATATGGCAAATTTCATCTCATATGATCATTGAAGGTTCTTAATTTTTGAAAAACAATTTTTGTATCAGGATAATATGTCACACAGAAAGCTGGGAACTGATACAATACAAACTATGAGGTTCAGTGTTCACCATATGGTAGTAGTTCATCCACAGTACCTAAATTTTATCACCCTCTTCATAACATACATAAAAAAGGAAGCACAATCTATAGATTTCAGTCAGTGAAGTGTTAGCTGTCCAAAAAGCATACATGAACTTTTATTGGGGTATTCTGAAGTTTCGTAATCAAATGCATCACAGTGAAGGTTGTGTGGTGTGCTTTTAAATGACATGTCTCCTATTTCTAGAAAAGAATTCTGGATTTGTGGTTAATTTACATCTTCTGTTTTTGTTTACCTTTTATTACCGAAGGTCTTCATAACATTACCACATAACTGTTTATTAAGGCTTTAAATAAACACTCATTAAGAATATCAAGTTATAAATACCACATCATCAAAGCAGAACATGAATCAGGGACTAAGATTATATGTACCTGCATAAAGGAAACTAAGAAATGTTCCACAGCAGAGTAACAATGACAACATTCTCAATACACCCAGCCATCCTTTTTTTCCTTGTGTCACCACATAAGTTGGTAATATCAGTCTGTACACTCTCTCTCGTGTGTTAGTATATCACAAATTTTGCAACAGATAAGGTATAAATACAAAAAATGAAATGTGAAAAAACGAACAGGCATTCTTACATGTAATAACACTTGGGTTTCTCAAGCAAAAAAGTGAAGCAGGGATAAGAATGTTCCACATACTGGCCGAGCATCTCACGAATTTGCATACACGAAATGTAGTATCAAACAAGTAAACAAAAAGCTTTAACACAAATGCCGTAAGGCACTCCAACACTTGAATTTACTAAAATGGTAATGCTAATTCCAGAATGCAATGTTGGCTGATACATAAACAACCACACTTAAGTAATGACAAAACTATTCATAGTGATTAAATTATATACTGAAGCATTAAATCTGAATTGCATAAAATTACAAAATGTTGATAGGAAAATGATTCTATCAAGGTCAAAGCTCAGAAGACCGGGAACGGTCCAAATGAATGAAAGTGGGAAGTGTAGGGAAACTGAATTAAAAGTAATGGCCTACATATCCCACAAACTTACAACACAAATGCTTGCTGAATCCAGACGTTATCATGGCTATAACAGAAATGAACGATCTAGCATGGCAACCAGTGACACAGTTAAGTGATCAAAACTTGTCATTAAAAGAAACGAACGGATATCATCATCATCATCATCATCATCATCATTGATGAGATTTTTTTAACATCGAGATTGTTGCCAACAGAGTCCAATTTGGAGTTAACTTTTAAACACGATATGGTAGGATGTTTTACACAACATCACAAAACTAAAAAATCAACGATAAAGCCGTTCAGGAACGATTTGTGAGTGTAAACCAATGAAGTCGAACATATTGCACTCTAGGACACCAACCGTACTTGTGCATACCTACTCTGAATGATACAAGGTACAGTAAAACACGCTAATGTAAAGTATATTTAGCCTACTTTGGACTCGCGCGTTTCTCCCAACTGCGTTTCACAAATTGTCACAATTTGCAAACAAACTCTGATGTCGCTAGACACAAGCTCCAATCATAAACAAACTATCTTTTCATGCTGCAGCCATAACTTGACGTCACTGCAGTAACTAGATATCATAGCACAGGCTAACTTTCGCGTTAAAAACTAATTGTGTTTTTGTCATTTAACTAATAAAAAGATATTTAACACTGGCCTTCTGTTCTAAAACAATAAAGCTACTGCATTACAAGTTAAAAATAAAACTGTAATAACACATGACATATCTTCGATAAGGATAAAACGAATGTTTGTACCTGAGAACCAAACTTCCCCGCTCACCCAACATGTGCGTCACCACTGTGTACACACTTCCTCGTAGATTGACAGTACTACCATCACTCACCAAAGACACCCCGCAATTCTACGAAGCCAAGCCGGTACGGTACCTACGGTGAATAGGATGCCCGGTGCGGTAAAACGTGAAATGTACGGGCCATCACAAATGGGAATAGAGAGCTGTAATCCGATGCACCTATCGCTCGTGTTGTTATGGGCGAATCGCAGATCGCAACAATCGATTGGTGATCGCATGGACACAGTCTGATATAACAGTCGCGACACTTCGCCTCGATTTTGTTGCCTTCAGCGCCAGCAGCGCTCCAAGCGGCCGGTAGGTTGAACTGTGAGTTCGGCGCGATCGCGAAATCGAATAGTGATTGTTTATTTTGATTCATACAATGGTTTTTACCATCGGGAGCGTTTGTAGCGCAATATATTGCAGCAGCAATAGGAAGAAGACACCACAGCTGTCTTTTTTAGGTTTCCTAAGGATCCTGAGAGGTATATACCATCATGATACTAAACTGTATCGTCAGGATTCATTTGCAAATGTATGTGTATAAATCATGAATGTTTCGTTTTAGGAGCAAAAAAATGGGTAGTTAATAGCAGACGAGAAGACCTTATGAACAAAGATCCGGTTTACCTGTATAATAATATTAGGTTTTGTTCGCTACATTTCGAACAAAACCAGTTCATGAACGCAGACAATAACGAACTCGTGTGGAATGCAGTACCCACACTGTTTGACATTCCAAATAAGCCACCTCAACTGACGATGAAGAAGAAACTGCCACAAAGATACGACAGTCAATCTAAAGCTGTAAAACAGTCCTATGACACAGAAGCAGCCAGTTCAACTCTCTATGTATTAGTGCCAGATTCGTGAGAATCATTAACACAAGACCTACTTTGACGATGAAGTGGTTAGATTAAGTGCAGCTGTTCGTGTCTTACAAAAGCATGTGAAGTGTCAGAATTGCAGATCGCTAGACTTCGAGCGAAACTATTATGGGACAAGGAAAGTGAATATAGACAGATTGTTTGAAAATTATTCAAATATTTGGTTTTTCGTGAAATGTAATGTAATCAGTTCATTATAATGTTTTCAGCATATTTCTCCTACTGTTTGTCAGTTGCTTGTCTCACTTAGAATAATATAAAGATGAAGGTCGTGGCAACAAGTGACAATGACAAACACAGCACGCCTACAGAACGATAAACGAGCTGTCCATCGCTTTTGCATGTAGAGGTACGTTTCTGTGCTTCTTACATGTGAATCTGTATGTTTATATTCTTTTGATATCAACGTGGTAAGCTGCAATTCTGTCCAATGTCACAAGTGTTTCTTCACGAATGTGTTATAGTTTGCCACTCTATTCATGGTTTTTGTCCATACTTGCGCTTATTTTAGAATCATTTTTAGAAACGTTTATGCCTTCTGATACTACACAAACTCTTGGAGGCAAGAAACTAACTCGAATAATTCGGAAATTACGTACGAAATGGATGCAAACAAACATTATGCTTACGACTAGTGGTGGGCAGGAAATCGCGTATGTTAAGCCCGGTCCACACGCAACGATCTGTCTGCGCAGACATCGGCGCAGATATCTGTACATGCAAAAGATCGCTGCAAATGTGGTGTGTTCACTCGACAAAAACCCCAATCTATTACTCGCCCGCCATCTGTCGGTGTAGAAATGAAATATCAGTGGCAAGCGACTACGCTCCCCGTAAACGTCAAAATTTAATTCAGCTATTTTGAAATATAGAAATGGAGGAAGTTCTGTTGTGGTCTGTGTTCGCAACTTGTGTTGCAAAAAACATTCAGACCAACCGCAGGAAACAGAGAAAGCGGGCAAAATGGTGTAGACAGTGGCTGCTAAAGCGACAGCAGTTTTCTCACGTAAATTTACTGAGAGAGTTGCAGGACGAACCTAACGACTGGCGAAATTATTTGCGGATGGATGTCGAAACTTATAATTATCTCTTAAAGCTCGTAACCCTTCATATTATGAGAAAAAATAATTGTATGGGAAGGACAATTTCTCCTCATGAACGGCTGGCGGTAACATTGACACTCCAATTTCATCTTCAATTGTACTCCTGCTTGGTCTTGGTGTTTCTTGATCACTAAGAAAGCCAAGCAGATCAAAATACCATAACGTTGGCTGGTATACTTGATCTACTCCTACACCAGATCTAGAATTCTGAACTTTGGATAACTCAATTAGAGCATTGTATGCTGCAGTCTTTTTGTCTCGGTCACTATATTCTTTACTTTTAATCTTCCACAAACATGGGTACATGGGTGGTTTCTACATATTTCAATGAATTCACTTATAAACTCTCGAGAACACTGACGGGTATCAGCCAATTTAATGCCCGGTGCGCACAAATACAAAAAACTAGACTAAGCAAACAGCTGTTTCGCGCCAGATTTGCGGCGATCTCCTGTCCACACGCTCCAACTTGTCTGCGCAGATGTGGTTTGAACCCACAGATTTGAGAGGTTTCGCTCAAACCTCCAACTCCAACTTCCAGGTTTGTACACACCTCAGGTTGGTGCAAATCTTCTGTCCACACGCAACGATCTGTCTCCGCAGATGTGATGTGCGCAGACATTTGCGCAGACAGATCGTAACGTGTGGACGGGCCTTTAGAAATCACAGTGACTGAGAGGTCACAGATATTACAGTAGCAACTTTACAGAATCTAACTGCGATTTCAGTCACAGTTAGCAGTCGCAAGTAGTATTTCACATTGAAAGACGTGAGCCATCTATTGGTCGAATTTAGCACTGCTTTCTGCGATTTCAGTGACAAGTCGCAACTAAGAGTCGCAAGTAGCAACTAAAAAGCGCAGTTAACAGCGCCATCTCTTGGCCGAAGTTCGTACTACGTCCATCCCTGCGATACGGTATCGAGTCTAACTGCGATTTCCGTGACAAGTCGCAACTAAGAGTCGCAAGTAGCAACTAAAAAGCGCAGTTAACATACTTTTCCTAGTGCCATCTGTTGACCGACGGATGTACTTCGTAATGAGAGCCTTGTGCCTCACGAGAACGATGTGCTATGTGTGCATATGAAGGGCTTATTTCAATAGTGGTACAAGTCCATTTTTGTTCATTTTGAGATACAGAGTCGTAAAGTTAAATGAGCGCTGAAAAATCTGCAGTTGAGATACCAGAAATATTCAAGCATATGGCTTCTTGCTAGAGACGAACCTTTATTTATGTTTGCTTGGATCATTAATTTCAGAAGCATTATAGACAGAAAAGTGGAGGTAATGGACTTGTACCACTATTGAAATAAGCCTTTCATATTATATGACGACATGCACATTCAGCATCACTTATGGTTGGTCAAATACTGCTGTGACTCTGGATGTATTATATTAATAAGAAGCAACATTGCCTTTTTCTCCTGAAAATATCAAGTAACGTAACAAATGTGTTTGATTCTGCTTCCAATATGACAGTTTTGGTTAATACTCCACATGCCTACAGGACTTTGCAATGTTAACACAGCAGAACTCAGACATCTGTATAAGTGTAGTGAAATGAAAACAGTCATATGAATGCCTCACTTTTGTTCCGACACAGTTCAAGACTCGGGAGAAAAGTTTTGCACCTGGTGTTCTACATGGCAACTTCACACACAAGAACTTTTTGCCGACACTACTACCACCTACATAAGTAAGCTTTTCCTGTGTTACTTTCAAGTAATGCACTTAAGCTATTCCCGATTTAACTGGAAGATCTGTACTTCCCACTTTCACATCAAAAGCCTCAAAATGCATATTGTAGACTTCGGGGTATGTTACAGGTCAGTGTCAGACCAAGATTGTGGAGAAAGGGGAGGGGGGGGGGGCATGTCACTCTCCAACAAGTGTTTACCAGTAAGTAAGTGGCGGAAAATTACAGGTATTGGACGGCTTAATATGTGGAAAATGAGATTTTTATTATTCACTCACTGTATTTAACATTTATTATGCCTTTAAAATCGCACAACAACTTCAATAAAACACAGTTTAATCATTCACACACTTATTTCACAATTATTTCACTTTTAAACAGCAAATCCTCTAAGAGCTGTCTTGAATCTTCACGAATCTCTCTCAACAGCCTTGATGTGGATAGATACGTACAGCAACCAGTAATCAGAGTCAGAACTGCGTCTGCAAAAACACAAGGATTATTAAACAATTTTTGCTGTCACTAATTACTAGCAATATAATTGACAGAGTAGATTGCTAATATTTGCTATAATGAATGTCACATTTTCAAGAACGATCTCACTGAAGTAATTAAGTCCATCGAAACGCTTAGAAACTAACCTCTCGTCTGACGAAAACGGTCTAAAGACGCAGTGGCAAATTTCTTCAGATCTGATGACAATGATATTTTGAGTTATCACTTTACTGAGTGACTGAAATGTAGTTCAAGTGCCTGTGAACATAACAATATGTTAGAATTCATTTTCTAAACACGAACTATTACGGTACTGTACGGCTACTTACATATTAATTACACTATTAATATTTTCACAGTTGTTTCTTTAACACAAAATTAAAGCCAACGGAAGAAAAAACGTAAAACATACTTGCCAATGACAGGTTTGTTGCGATGCAATTTTCTGTGTTGACAGATGTAACTTTTTCATATGGTGGTAAGTCGAAGAAATCGCAGGAGTCACAGAAATCGCAGAAGTCACAGAAATCGCAGAAGTAGCAGAAATCGCAGAAGTCGCATAAGTAGCAGAAATAGCAGTGGCGGAGGGATACACGACCAATGTTCCTTAACTGCGACTCTTAACTGCGACAAATCGCAGTTACGAATAACAGATACTGAAAAGTAGCATTCACTGAAATCACTGATATCGGAAAATCGCAGTTTAGCCCATCACTACTTACGACGCGTCTGACGTTCACCTTACCTGCCGCTCTGAGCGCTAGTGTCGCTCCATCTGTCAAACGGCAACAACTTTTACAGCAGTGAGTGTCGCGACTGTTATGTTAGACTGTGGCATGGACTTCTCTTACATTACGATGAATCGCACACGATATAGGACAATCTGTCGGCGAATCGTTTTCTAGATATTAAGTGTGGTTACGGTTCAAATAGTTTCGTTTCACTTCGTTGTACGCACGTAGAATAATAACTCTACTTTACAATTTATAGTTATTCGGGGAATAAAAAACGTTCTGGAAAGTGAAGCTGAAGCCGGAGTTACTACTTCTATTAAGAAGAAATACAAGTGTAAAAACCTCAGATTTTGCAGTAGAGGTGGCAAAAAATAACGTAACTGATAGAAATAACCGGTTACTGAGAAGTAACGGTTACTGCGATAACCGTTCCTCTGATTCTGGCAGTTATTTCAATAACTGTTTAGTGTCAACAGTGCCTCGCGCCGTCTGTTGACCGAAGATCGTACTGCGCATTTGGAAGGCGTTCTATAGACCATGGGAATAACTGTGAGACTGCGCGCCATCTGTTGATAAGAACTGTGTACTATTTCGTGGGCCTTCGTTACTTTTAGCATAAACAATTAAATAAAGTTAATGTCCGAGCCGTGGCTGATAGGAGCTGCAGTACAGGCATTAACTAGTACGGTCGTTCCCTTAAGCCACCCCCTTACGTGTTAATTTAGCTTGGACGGGTAGTACAAGGAAAGTTACTAAGGAATTCGAGCGACTATGGAAATAACTGTCAGAGACCTGTATTCTCCTCTGGCAGTTATCGTTATTGGCTCGTATTTTTAGTTCTCTGGTAGTTATCGGGCTACCACCGCAGATAACCTGGAAGCTGGTAACGGAATAACTGTGTGTCTAGACGTTCCTGACTCGGTGACTCCAGTTAAAGGTTCCAGGTGATATTTCCAGAGAGCATAGTAACTGGAGCGAACAAATATTTTCGTACTGCTACGGAAATAGCCGCTGGCCATCGCGAATGACAAATAACATGTCAGAAAGTATAACATAATACAGTGGAATATAATAATTATTATCCTCATCATTTGTCAGGAGATTGTCAAAATATGTGAATATATCACAGTAACTGCTAATATTTACAGAATTGGTACACTGACAGAATAAAACACAGTTACGTACTGTTAATAAATTTATCGTACACAGAATACCCGATCTTGACTGTTGCAACCTAGTGCTGTCAAAAATGAAATATAGCAGAATTTTTACCTAAGCTGGTCTATCAGTCTCTGTTACGATATTCATCTACAGAGTAGAAGGAGGGGTCAATGGAAGCGTCTGATTCCACCCGTCTGCTTCGACGTAAAGGTGTTGTGGTGTGTGAATGTCATTACGGCACGGTGTTTATGAGTTGGTTTTTGTGTGTGTGGGGGGGGGGGGAGGGGGGCTGTCGATCTAGGTTCCAGTGCCGGAATTTGCTGGTGGTAATTAATTTTTTTTTCCAGCTGTGATGTTTTGTGTATTTACGAAGTATTGAATGTGATTTTATTTATGTAGGGATGATTGATTTGTGGACTTTTGGGATTGTGGTTTTATTTTTCACAGTTGTAGGTGTTGGTTTTTGGCATCAGTAGCTGTGGTGGACCTATATAGGTCACTGGAAATGACCGATTCCCATTTTCATAGTTGTGTGTGTTGATGTTTTAGTATCGTCATCTGAGGTTGACCTATGTAGGTCAAGGGAAATGTCTGATACCAATTTTCGTACTTTTAGTTGTGGGTATTGGTGTTTTGGTATGGTCACCTATAGTTGACCTATATTGTTCAAGTGAAGTGTCCGATTCCTGCAGATTTTTGTTGGTGTAGCAGAATGCTGTATTTTTTTTCTTTTTGTTCTTCATTTTTTGTTTTGGGATCATGGTGTGTTGTTTTTACTATCTTGTCCTCACTCTAAAACCCCCAACTTCCCGCAGTTGTCCCATTGGTTTGATTGTATTTTTGGTGGGAAATGTTATTGTATTATTTATATGTATCTTCGTGTTTGTTGCCATGTGTATGTAGTGACGTCATAGACACACTTAAAATAGCCATTTCCGGCATATTGATGATGGGTGGAATCAGACACTTCTGTATCAAATAGTCTTTCAAACACACTGTAACCCGTGCCTTATCTGAAACCAAGTTTTTAATGGTTGCTGACTTGCTGGCAGTTTATTGAAAATGCATGTTCCTGAATATTGGACCTCTTTTGGACCAAGGTAAGTAATTTTAGGTCTTTATGTAGATTGCTGTTCCCATTTCTAGTACTGATATTATGTATTAAGCTATTGGTTGGAAATACTTGTAACAAATTTCATTAAGGAATAAATATACTAGGAAGCAGTGGTTAGAATACAAAGTTCCTTGAACAGGTTCCTACATGATGTTCTTGAATTGATACCACAAACGATTTTTATTACACGCTTTTACATGCGAAAAACTTTTGCTACGTTTGATATGTTACCACAGAATATGCTCCCTTATGAAATAATAGAATGAAAAAATGTGGTATGCCCTTCCCAACTGAATTTATTATCGAGTTGTAGTCCCAGAAATGTAACACTGTCAACCTTTTCGATCTGCATGTCTTCATATGTTATAAACATGCTGTCGCTGGAGAAATCGAGCAGTTTGCAAATCTGACATAAAACTTGGATTAGCGTACTCACACTTTCCCCAATAGGACTAGCTTTTACAGCACAGGAGTAAACGAATCTGTCACATTACGTATATTTTTTGTTGTATTACAAGGCTGTACACTTTATTCTATTATGTGAGCAGCACAAGAAATTAAGCTTCGGATTTAACCTACAGTACTCAGTTTACATATTACTTCATACTTAAAAACGCACGTTGTTAACATTTTACTTAAACAGTGCTTTGGCGAAGTTCCGCATACTTTCTGTCGCAGCTGCGAAGATAATATTTCTAATAGCGACCGATAACCTACAAACATATAATATGAAACACTGATAATCGTTCTAACATCAACTAAAATGTACCCGGAGTTAATAAGCTAAGGTTATGACACGATTCATACGACATTCCTGCTATTTCACACTACTCGCAGTTATACTGATAACTAAACTGATGGATTCCAACTATGTCGTTATTTAACTGTCGGAGTATTCGGTATTCGCTAGCGAAAAATAACTTGTCAGTTATTAATAACGGTTAATGATAACAGTTATCAAAGAATAACTGGAACTGTGATAACGGTTACTCCAGAATAACCGTTTGGCCCACCTCTATTTTTCAGTGATGAGCATTTGTAATTTCGGGCTGTAGAAGTAGAAAGTCATGCAGAGGTCATAGGTGTTGTCACCAAACACAGAGAAAAAAGCTGCAATGCATCTTCATACCGCACAGAACAAACAGCAATTATCCTCCCACTATAAATCTATTTAAAAAAACAATTAGAAATTGTAAAAGTAACAAAATTTCTAGGAATATGGATTTAGTTAAGTATGAAAAAGTACATACACATCAGTTGCATTAATATGAAGCTAAGCAAGATACGCTTTGGCATAAAAATAGCTAGTAAGTGTATAACAAAAGAAAGGTTAAAAATATGTAAATGCCCAAGCAGAATCATTACTGTGATAGCCATTAGGTGATAATTTTTTGGAGTAATGCGCGAACAAGAAAACCCTTTTCATAGCACAAAAACAGGTCATAATGGCAACAAAAAGTACAACCCTGAGAAACTCTTGCAAGCAACATTTTAAAGCACTCCAGTTACTACCATTGTCACGCATTCATGAAGTTACTTATAGAAAGGAAATTTCAGAGGCTAAAGCCAATTTAGTGTGCACAGATCAAGCAAACTATACACATGACACCATGCAAAAATTGGCCTTCACAGTGAGCATGCAGAGGCAACTCTCAGACAAAATGGACCACTGCAAAATGGGAAAAAGTTTCATAATAAACTTCCATACCACATCAAGACAAAAAGGAATAACAAAAATTCAAAGTGGTCCAAAAACACATTTGCAAGATGGTTCTAGTACAGTGTAAGTGAATGTTTGTTGACATAAATTTAAATTATTTTCTTATTTCTATTTTGTTTCTAAAATCGCTTTTGTTATCTACTGCACTATACAGGGCATTTGGAAAGCGGGGAGCAGGTACATAATATTTTGAATAGGAACCATTATTCAGTAACGCACCATATCCGTTCTACAACAGTTTCAGTTCAGATGTGTAATGTGGCCACGTCTGCTCAGAGAAAGAGAAAAGTCTCAGAGTTGACAGTCATGGCATGCAATGGGTTGCACAGGATGATGTGTATTCCTTATTGTGGGGCGATAGCAACCTTTGATCTTACAGACTCCTATAGAGACAGAGGAAGATCTGCTTCCATGAGTCCTGGGTGCTGCAATTCAAGAGAGACCTGGTGCAGTGGAGAGTGTGTACCAGTTATTATTTTTGAATTAGGATGGGTTATTCATAGCAAACGTCATAAGTGAATATATGTACTGCAAAGGTACTGTGAACAGCCCGAGTTCCTTAAATAAATGTCCACAGGGTGATTTTGGGTGGCCTCCAACTATTATTGTGACTACACACTTTTGTGCTGTGAATCCCTTTTCTCTTAATGACGAATTAGCCCAAAATATAGTGTCATATGAAAGCAGTGAATGAAAATAGGCATAGCTGGCAAATTACTGATAAGTTCATCACCAAAATTTACAGTAACGCTAACAGTGTAAGTAGCTGAACCTAACTGTTTCACCAGATCATCAATGTGTTTCTTACAATTTAATTTCTCATCGATGCAGACACCCAGAAATTTTGAATATTCTGCCCTAGCAACAGACTTCCATTCAAAGTCTGTATTTCCCAATGGTGTTACGCCATTTACTATACAGAACTGTATATTTTCTCAAAATTTAGTGAGAGTCCATTTCCTCAAGTAGAAGTGGCTGAGTTTAACATCTGAACTGAAACCGACTTAGAACAGAAATGGCACGTTTCTCGACCTGGATTCCTGTTAAAAATATTACGTAGTCACTCCCCTCTACAAGTCCTAGAAGTTTGTAACAGGAATTTCTGAACACCCTGCGCACAGTATTAGGTTATACTATTACCTTAGTAGAAGAGCTACAGGGGTGTCGCCCCACATGCCATTGTTGCCAGATCTATCCTAGATGGCAGCGATGATGTCATCCAATATGGCATCATGTAGACTTGGCAACAGTGCATGACATCATTCAAGATGGCGGATTTTGGCGGGAAGATAGGTCACCTGGGCTACCTCCACTGACCTAACCCTCCAGAAAAAATGGCGGGAAGTTTAAATTCCAACAGGATAATGCATCACTCCTAAGAAAATCGCTGGAAGATAGATCACTTGAGGTTTCGCTGCTAATCTAAGCAAATCATGGGAAGAAGGTAATTGGGCTACCTCCTCCAGCCTAAGTCACCCGACCGCCACTTCCTCCTACAAACTGGTGCCAAGTTTGAATTTAGGCAGTAAAGAAAGCTCACTTGGGGTTTTGGTACAAACATAAGAAAATTGTTGCAAACGAAACTCACCACCACCACTAACCTAAGTCATCAGGCCGCGACCTCTTCCTAGGGGCAGGTGGAAAAAAGACTCGCCCGCACTAGGCTAAACAGAGAGAGGAAGGTATGTACTTTATTTATTTGGGGGCAATTTATTTAGGGATGGAGTATATTTATCACAGAACACATGCTCTGACATGCTCCACAGCATACAGACCTGCAAACTACTCCTACATAACTCGTGTATAAGACTACACACACACACACACACACACACACACAAGCTTGGTAATTGTAAACTGTCAAAAATAATACATTGCACAGCCGACAGACATGCGAACCTCTCCTAAATAATGCAATATAATTACGTCCATAGAGCCAAGTAACTGGTAAATAATAATAATAATCCTTCTAAAAGACTCTGCTTGCTAATCATCAGCTGGCTAAATCATACAATAGTCTGTATTTAAACAATTACACGCAGCACCACCACCACTCAGTGTGTTCGCCACTGATTCCACACCCCAACTGTCTTAGTACATTTTGTCGCCATCAGAGGACGCTGTAGTGACATCATGTGACGACTCAAGTACCATGTATCTGCCGCAAGCTCCAGAGCACAAGTAGTTTAGTTCATATCACCGTCACCAAAGAGCACCACCTTCACATCCAATCATGCTGCATGTACCGTTAGTGAAAATGGCGGCATACCTTGTGTCCACCATGTGGTGGTTACCTAGTTCCTATCGGCGCCAGGACGTCGGGTGATGACTGAAGATAGTCAGCTTTCTCTCTCACACTGCTGTCATCTCAGCCAGGGCCTTATACTCGTGCCAGACATAGTCTTCTGGAAATATTCTCTGAGACTATGATCATGCTACTCTTCAAGCGTAAAATATGTACTTGTTTTTTCGTGTAGTCAATATAGCTCAATCGGTTAAGTGAGGGAACTATACTGACTATACACACAAATACTATTATTATCCTTCCAGGTGTATTTTCTATATATAGCTCAACTATCTGACCATGCACGATTCATTTAGTATAATGGCGGGTTGGGTAAAGCACCCTCGCCATAAGGACTTTGTTGTCGGTGATTGGTCATGTGAAGATTCAAGTGAAGAGCTGAAGAAAGAGAACAAGAAGAACGGAATTCTCCTTCCCAATAATATACAAGCAATTATTGTAGGTCCATCCAACTGTGGAAAGACTAATGTCATCATGACTCTGCTAATGCATGTAGACGGTGTCCAATTCGAACATGTCTGTGTATTTTCAAAAACACTCTTTCAACCCAAGTATCAGCTATTGCAAGAGATATTGCGAGGTATAGATGGTGTTACATACACTATACAACATTCAGTGAAAGAGCTGACATCCCCCCACCTGAAATAGCAAAACCAAACACTGTCTTCATATTTGACGATGTTGGTGTGGAAAACCATGACCAAATTCGAAAATATTTGTGTTTCGGTCGTCATATGGGTGCTGACGTATTTTATCTAAGTGAAAAATATTCAGGAATCACCAAACACCTTGTTAGGGATAACACAAACCTCATTATAGCCTTCAAGCAAGACAATCTGAATTTGAAGCACTTTTGCCAAGCACATGTGGGAACGGGCATGCCGTTCAATGATTTTGTAAAGATATGTTCAGATTGCTGGAACCATTCACAGTATGGTTTTCTCGTTATTGATAAAACAAGAAAACTTAATGATAGTAAGTACAGGCGAAACTTTCAAGAGTTTTTGCATATATATATATATATATATATATATATATATATATATATATATATATATATATATATATATAGCTCGGTAAGAGAGGTTAGTACATCAGTCTACGCCATATCATGGACAAATTCGCGCGTATGTCCACCACTCAACCCAAGAGGACAGGTATACACAGACAGAACATTTGCTTGTACTTGGTTGCGAAAATTCAGGCTATGGCGCATAAAATTGCAGGTGTGCGCAGGGAACTAGAGAAGTATTACCGGACTCTTCTGAGACTGGTGAATGCATTAAATGAGCTAGTTAATCAAGTCAGTAAGGAAGTAACCGACTTAACTAAAAAGGTTGATGCTATTCAAGGGAAAATAGATGTAGACTTCCTTGTTATTGAGAAGGGCAATCAGGATCATAGTAAGAGGAGGAAGAAAATGACTGGATATATAAAGCATCACGGCGCGGAGATATCTGATTAGTATACGCCGAGATGTCGATGATGAAGCAGAAAGTGATTCAAGTGCGTAAAGCAGTTTGTGAGAAATTATGGCTGCTGAGGTTAGGGCATATGCATCGACAGCAAACACTAAGAGAGACGTTTAAGCCAGTTACTGAATCTCTCCGACAGCTCTCAGCAAAAACAAAAACACACGATAGCGAGGGTGGCGCCACTGATGAATTCATTATTAGTCACGCTCCAGGTCAGATAGATAGAACATTCGGCGTTAGCAGGGGAAGACCGTACATGTTGGGTGCGCATCCCATAACTGTAATTCAAGACAAAATACAGATCGGTGATAGGCAGTTTGACAGAACACCCGGCTTAATGAATCTTATTTTCCTACGACCCACAAAAAAACCAAAAATTATTCAGTTAATGATAATGACATGTACTGTGAAATACTGACCGTGTAGAATTAAAGCGTACGCAGCATTGTGTTCTGCGAAATTTGTGGATGATTCAAATTCACTTTGCACATCTATAGGTCCAGACTTAATTACCTCTTTCTGTTTAGAGCAATCTATTACAATGATCATTGAAATCTCTTTGAACTTACATGGACTTAGTAGACACCCCAGCCCTCTCCTTCAGCAATTTCATAGTAAGAAGGACGAAACTTTGCATATATGTCATACGCCAAGCTGTGTACATTTTGATTCCATTGGAGATGTAGATAGTCATATGGGTAGAATTCTCCATTAAGGTAGACTTTGGCATTAGTTAACTTGCAGTTATCGAACATGGTGGAATCATTTGCTGTATTTGCTCTTCTATCAGTCTGAAATGCAAGTATGTTCAATCTGGGTGTCTCTAGATGGCTGGATGTCTTAATAGCTCATATTTGTCTGCTCGCAGTCGGTGACACTGCGTACTCGAAGATCTCCCATGAGTGGAATGTCAGTGAGAGAAATGTACCTGACTACAGGACTGTTAAAAGCTTCAAATGCTCCTCGTCAGATACACTGATGTGAGGCATTTTCCATATTATCCTGTTGATGGTGATCATATTCTCTTCTTGAGCTCCTTGAATGTATGAGTTATTGTCCGTCGCACTCTGCACCAGAATGAGTTCCTGTTTAGCGTTCATAATAATCTGTCTCATATCCTTAAAGTACTCCATAAGCCTTTTTAGAGGTATGCATACAGTAAGTCGCTTGTACTCTTGAGCTGCCTATCCACCGGCTCATCTAAGAACCATCATGCATTTTCTAAACTATGCAGATCTGCTGGTGATGCTGAGATGTATGTTTTAAGGGTCGATGTTATGCCAATACTGCGTGTACGATCGATCTCAGAACCGTTCAGTTCATAGCGAATGTCTTGGAAGAGGAATGCCAATGCATTGCGTGTCAGCTTGGATCCCACTTATCGCTGCCGTCAGTTTTCTTGAATGACCCCTCGAGATATATGAAGCTCTTGCATGGAAGCATGAGTGTGTCTTGATGCTGTATGACAATTCTGATTTCATCATTCTTGTTAAACGTGGTTGAGGCGTAAGGTTTATGAGAGAAGTATTCCTGATGTATAATTCTCTCATCATACTCTACTGGACTGGTTATATTGAGTGATGACGTCATTGCCCTCTTTGAGTCCAACTGATTTAAGAAACTCGTAGTTCGTTCGCAGGTGTTATCACTTTGCTGAGCGAAGTGGCGTGCTGTGGATTGCGTGCACTTGTTTTATACTGAACGCCCACCTTCTCTTAGATGTAATCGTACAATGATTTCCTCACTGTGAAAGTCAATAAGTTGATTATTCTGAGCCACAATGCGCAGTTCCAAATAATCCAATGTCTGAGCTGTCACTGGAAGGTATATTGCATTGGCTGGGGTCTCAAAAATCTTATACCCCATTGCAACTGAGGGAAAGAATCCGCAAATAGTGTGTATTCAAGTATCGTTGAGATAGGAGTTTGTTGAAATGTTAAACTCGATACGTATTGTACTGACTGATAGTATATCCATTGCCTGATTCGACTTGTAAAATTTAGTTGGATCCTTCTTCAAAATCTGTCCTTTTGTGAATCCAAGCAGGCGACCTATTGAACCTTTCTGGTTAAAGTCAATCGTTGCATTTACAGTTCTTATTTTAGATTTAAGTGTACTGATGTTTGCACGTAGTTCAATACCTTTTCCCGGTTGTTTTAAGATGTCGTTTAAATCGTCAATATCGTATGCACCAGGTTCTATTTCCAGAATATCTTTTTCACCATTAATATCACGATGCAGTTTATTGTTAGTCTCGGTGATATTCGGGATGCTGTTGCACGTCTCCAGTCCAACCAATGCAATACTCCATTGACCAGCAGTCAAATCAGTTGGTGGGAAATAATTTGCTCACAATAAAGATGACCGTCCTTTCAACGTCAAAGTGTATGACATTGCATCTGAACCTCAACTAATGAATGAATGTTTAAACATACTCCTTATATAGCATGCCCCTTCTTCTTTGTGAACGTCAAGAGAAACATGATGCATAGATGTCTGCAGAAGTGCGTATTAAAGTCCTGATAGCGTAGATAATTGTAGAGTACATGTCTTCTGTGAGTGAAGTATTGCTGTAATTCTTCAGGTGGCTGCAGGTCGTCAAATGAGTCGAAATAATACTTTGCCCCAGCGTCTTTCATAACTTATGCCACCCAGTGGGACCTCCAGCAACATCTAAATCCATAATACCACATTCACCAGTTTTCCACATAGTTTTCGGTAATACTCCTGCATAAAAACACTACGGAATCTTGGTATCATGAACTTATGTCTAACAAACTTAAGAAGGTCTGTATTTGTTAGTGGCCGATCTGGTAGGACAGCTAATGGGCTTTTCTTAAATTATGAATAGACCAAGGCCCTTCCTGTACGGTTTCAAGTATAGTCCTTTACCGATGGCTGCGGCTTCCATCATGCGGTTATGTCTTCTCGCATCTTCTAACTGCGCTTGGGAGTTTTGCGCATTCTTGACCGTTTGAGCAATTACTGCGGCACCACCGGCGAGGGACCCTACAGCTGAGAGTGAGGAGAGGGCTGGGATGAGAAAAGGAATAAAACCGCCAGATGTCTTAGGTATTGGTAGAACTCAAGGTGTTTTAACTGATCCACTTGTTCTTCTTGTTCGGGAATCTTTGTGCTTCATTGCGTTTTTAGCTGCGTACATCGCTGTCAGGATGCAATTCTTCAAACAACCCTTGTTGTTGTTCTTCTTCTTCTTGTTTTGTGCGCAATGTGCAGCGTTCATAACTCGCTTGAAATCCATCACTCCTAAACCCAACTTGATTTTTCCGGGCATGGTTTTATCAACAGCAAATGCTGCAAAGCGTTGACCTATACCAATATCTTTTCTTTACCGTATCGTCTTAGCCTTGTCAGCTAAAATACAATCTGCAATGTGACGACTTGATAGATCTTTATTTGCTGCGTATGCAATGTCGTGTTCCATACACGCTTCGTCAAGCAGATTCACTCCCTTATCACTTCGCGCCAAGCTTTTCTGAAGCTTTGTCAATGCACACTCATATAGTAAATCGCTGGCATCAATCCAACTGTTTCATTTAGCAGGAAAACCAAGCCATTTGACTAGTGCCTTATTTCCCTGTCGTCTTATGACTCTCTCCACGAGAAAAACGTCTGGTTCTGAGCTTTTCTGGATTTCCTCAGTGTAGAAGGATCCTGGAATTTCTTCACCTTTACTGTCCTTCAATATATAAGTTCTAGGATTCGTTCGCTGCACTTTTGAGACTGTAAATATCTCAGCTGACCAGTTCGGTAGGTATGATTTCCCAAATGCTGTCTTGTGTTTTGAGATATGCACCAAATCACCTACATTAAATTTCAGTTTTCGTGGATCCAGCGTATTAATGTGGAAGTATACGGTATCCATAAGGCCATTATCACGAACATCGATTGGCCGCATTTTTGTTGTGCAATGTTTGGTTCTATTATATTGAGCAATTATTTCTGGAAGGATATCTCTCCATTTTTATGAGCCGCAAAGGTAAAACGCATCCACATTCGGCCTTTTATTGTTCTGTTTAAGCGCTCCACGATACTCGCCTTCATCTGAGTGAATTTTGAGTGGTGATGTATTCCATACCGCTGCATCACTGTCTTTAAATATCTATTGTAGAACTTCCCGCCATGATCGGTTTGGAGATTGTTCAGGCATCTATAAGTTCCTGTCTGTAGCAAACGTTCAAAAGCATCAGCAACATTTGGACGCGTTTTTGTCTTTACCGGTAATGCCCTAGCAAATTTCGAGTATGTGTCAACAACCATTAAAATGTATTTGAATCCATTATTCTCATGTGAATATTGCCGCATATCTACAAGATGGGCTTGCCACAAGTCATCAAGCCCTTTAATCATAACATGCATGCGAGGGTATGTTTCTCGTACTGGCTTGTGCAGTTCTCGAACTACCGTCTCCATACTTATTCAATGATACCTCTCCCTCGAAGCTCAGAGATTATCAAAACAACCTCATTCGAATGAGCTGTATTACCTGCAGCAGCTGATGCCATGACCAAGCGGAGTCGATCTATTAGTTTGTTGGGGTCGTCATAATATATATACTACGGGATTCGGTTGTTCCCTGCTTTGAGCCCAATGTCAATACCATCACCACTGCTGCCGTCGTTGTTGATGTTTTCGTCTTCAAGTATTGGTTTTATAATGGTTTTATATTTCCTGTTGGTGAGGCTCTTTGTGATCTTGTGTACATCAGTTATGTGCAGTATTTCACGGTACATGTCCTTATCATTAACTGAATAATTTATGGTTTTTTTGGTGGGTATTAGGAAAATAAGATTCATCAAGCCGGGTGGTCTGTCAAACTGCCTATCACCGATCTGTATTTTGTCTTGAGTTACAGTTATGGGATACGCACCCAACATGTACGGTCTTCCCCTGCTAACGCCGAAGGTTCTATATATCTGACCTGGAGCGTGACTAATAATGAAATCATCAATGGCGACACCTTCGTTATCGTGTCTTTTTGTTTTTGCTGAGAGCTGTCAGCGAGATTCAGTAACTAGCTCAAAGGTCTCTCCTAGTATTTGCTGTCGATCCATATGCGCTAACCTCAGCAGCCGTAATTTCTCACGAACTGCTTTGTGCCCTTGAATCACTTTCTGCTTCGTCGTCGACATCTCGGCGTATACTAATCAGATATCTCTGTGCCATGATGCTTTATATATCCAGTCATTTTCTTCCTCCTCTTACTATGATCCTGATCGCCCTTCTCAATAAAGAGGAAGTCTACATCTATTTTTCCTTGAATAGCATCAACCTTTTCAGTTAAGTCGGTTACTTTCTCACTGACTTGATTAACTAGCTCATTTAATGCATTCACCAGTCTCAGAAGAGTCCGGTAATACGTCTCTAGTTCCCTGCGCATACCTGCTACTTTATGCGCCATAGCCTGAATTTTCGCAACCAAGTACAAGCAAATGTCCTGTCTGTGTACACCCATCCTCTCGTGCTGAGAGGTGGACGTACGCGCAAATTTGTCCATGATATGGTGTAGGCTGATGTACTAATCTCTCTTACCGTGCTATATATGCAAAAACACTTGAAAGTTTCGCCTCTACCTACCATCATTAAGTTTTCTTATTTTATCAATAACGAGAAAACCATACTGTGAATGGCCGGCCGAGGTGACCGAGCGGTTTTAGGCGCTCCAGTCTGGAAGCGCGCGGCCGCTACGGTCGCGCGTTCGAGTCCTACCTCGGGCATGGATGTGTGTGATGTCCTTAGGTTAGTTAGGTTTAAGTAGTTCTAAGCTCTAGGGGACTGATGACCCCAGAAGTTAAGTCCCATAGTGCTTAGAGCCATTTTAGCCATACTGTGAATGGTTCCAGCAAACTGCACATATCTTTACAAAATCATTGAACGACATGTTCGTTCCCACATGTGCTTGGTAAATGTGCTTTAAATTCAGATTCTCTTGCTTGAAGGCTATAATGAGGATTGTGTTAGCCCTAACAAACTGTTTGGGGATTCCTGAATATGTTTGACATAGATAAAATACGTCAGCACCCATATGACGACCGAAACACAAATATTTTCGAATTTAGTTTTGGTTTTCCACGCCAACATCGTCAGATATGAAGACTGTTTGGTTTTGCTTTTTCAGTTGGGGGGATGTCACCTCTTTCACTGAATGTTGTGTAGTGTATGTAACACCATCTACACCTCGCAATATCTCTTGCAATAACTGATACTTGGGTTGAAAGAGTGTTTTTAAGAATACACAGACATGTTCGAATCAGACACCGTCTACATGCATTAGCAGAGTCATGAGGACATTATTCTTGCCACAGTTGGATGGACCTACAATAATTGCTTGTATATTATTGGGAAGGAGAATTCCTTTCTTCTTGTTGTTGTTGTTGTTCTTCTTCTTCTTCTTCAGCTCTTCACTTGAATCTTCACATGACCAATCACCAGCAACAAAGTCCTTGTGGCGAGGGAGCTACATCCTGCCCGCCATTATACTAAATGAGTAATGCACAATTATGTAGTTGAGCTATATATAGAAAATACACCTGGAAGGATAATAATAGTGTTTGTGTGTATAGTCAGTATAGTTCCATCACTTAACCACTTGAGCTATATTGACTACACGAAAAAACAAGTACATATTTTACGCTTGAAGAGTAGTATGATCATAGTCTCAGAGAATATTTCCAGAAGACTATGTCTGGCACTAGTATAAGGCCCTGGCTGAGATGACAGCAGTGTGAGAGAGAAAGCTGACGATCTTCAGACATCACCGGAACTAGGTCAAGACCATGTGGTGGACACAATGTATGCCCCCATCTTGAATAACGGTACATGCAGCATGATCTGATGTGAAGGTGGTGCTCTTTGGTGATGGTGATATGAACTAAACCACTTGTGCTCTGGAGCTCGTGGCAGATACATGGTACCTGAGTCATCACATGGCAACACTATGTAACCTCCCCCTCACTTATCGACCTGAATGACAGTGAAAAATTAAACCGCGTGCACCTAATGGAAATTTGGGAAAAGCAATTGTCACCTAAGTTAATTTGTCGGTAAAGAGGGAGGAAAGGGTTACATCTAAATGAAAGGAAAAATGCAAATGAAATTGGTGGAAATTAATTTTGCAAAGGGGTAAAGTTAATAAAGAAAGTAATTTGCAGTCATTACGTTAACAAATAATTGGCGTTAATTAGATATTTGAGATTTGGGGAAAATTACGGTCGCCAGTCCCATGGACAACTACTATAATAACTGAAAATGAAAGATTAATGCACATATATTTAGCACTAAAAGCGTGGCAACTGAAGGTTGACACGTATTGTGTGAAAACTGAATGTTTGTCAGAAGTAATAAATTTCACTACACTCCGACTTAATTTAGCAAAAGAATTAATGAAACCAGAAAATTGAAAGTTAATTTAGTGACTGAAATTAATAGTGAACTTTGTTTCTGAAGCACTACGAAATTCAATAAAATAAGGTTAGTCTTGGGCTACCTCAACAATCATTTCAAAAGCTACTTGAATCTACACAATTTAGAAACAAGAGATTTAACTTTGAACTTGAATTAAATGATTCTGAACAATTAACAATAGTAAAATTTAGTACATACCAAGCTGAGCTGCAGTCACAGGTAAGCTAAAATATGGTAACAAAATTCGCATTCTTAATTTGTGCTTGTGTAATCTAAATATTGTAGCCAGCTATGAATACTTTAACTGAACTTTGAAATTAATGCATTGAAATGGAATGATATTACTTTAATGCTGGCGTTTGAATTTCAACGACACTTGGGTTCATTCCGGAAAAGGAAGGAACCATGCTTGGTAATGCAATTGGGACAATGAGCAACAAAGGTTCATGCTACATTGCTGTAATTTGTTGACACAAATTGACCAGTTTGAAAAGCTGAGGTCTGCTACACAGTTCTAAAACTTTACGTGCTTCTAGTCTTCCTTGCTGGTTGATTGAAGGTTTGCAGTCGTCGATCGAGGAGGTGGCGACAGTCACTCATTGTCGGCCGCCGCTGATGCAGAACCTGGATGTTGGCGCGCCTTCTTCTCGACACGGTCTCCAGCCGAAACGGGCTCTTGATGTGTGCCAGGTACCACTTCCCGTCCGCGACACCATGTCAGAAACTAACATAGCAAGTCGAGCGCAATTACATGCTGCCAAACCCCGAAAGCGCGGCAACTCGCGAGAGCGTCACACAACACACTTACTCCACTGCCCTACTCCCGCCAGACTCCCTCTGCTCTGCCCGCGCTCCACGCGGCAGAGTTCACACTACCAAAGATCCTAAACACTTTGGTTCTCCACACGACCTATCCGATGTAGTCGTTCGATAGCATAGTTTTCCCTAGGCAAGACCCAGCGTAAAAATACAAATAATATTTACAAAACAAACCAATTATACATCGACATATATACAAATAGTAAAACAATTACAATATATAAAGACACAGAAATGTCATATCTTCAGGTAACAAAATAAGGAAAAAATGTACAGTACAATAGATGGAAATAGGAGGATATGCATTTCCAGTGTTACAACTACAGCATCCTCAGACGGTGACAAAATGTACTAAGACAGTTGGGCTGTGGACTCAGTGGCGAACACACTGAGTGGTGGTGGTGCTTCGTCTAATTGTTTAAATAAAGACTGTTGTATGATTTAGACAGTTGATGATTAGCAAGCAGAGTCTTTTAGAAAAATTATTATTACTATTATTTACGAGTTATTTGGCTCTATGGACGTAAATTTATTGCATTATTTACAAGTGGTTCGCATGTCTGTAGACTGTGCAGTTCATTATTTTTGATGGTTTACAATTAGCAAACATGTGTGTGTGTGTGTGTGTGTGTGTGTGTGTGTGTGTGTTTGTGTGTGTGTGTGTGTGTAGAGTCTTATACACGAGTTATGTAGAAGTAGTTTGCAGGTCTGTATGCTGTGGAGCATGTCAGAGCATGTGTTCTGTGATAAATACACTCCATCCCTAAATAAATTGCCCACAAATAAATAGAGTACATTCCTTTCTCTCTCCGTCTAGTGCGGGCGAGTCTTTTTTCCACCTGGCCCTAGGAAGAGGTCGCGGCCTGGTGACTTACGTTAGTGGTGGTGGTGAGTTTCGTTTGCAACAATTTTCTTACGTTGCTACCGAAATCCCAAGTGAGCTTTCTTTACTGCCTAAATTCAAACTTGGCACCAGTTTGTGGGAGGATGTGGTGGTCGGGTGACTTAGGCTGGAGGAGGTAGCCCAATTACCTTCTTCCCATGATGTTCTTAGATTAGCAGCGAAACCTCAAGTGATTTATCTTCCAGCGATTTTCTTAGGATTGCCACATTAGCCTGTTAGAATTTGAACTTCCCGCCATTTTTTCTGGAGGGTTAGGTTAGTGGAGGTAGCCCAATTGACCTATCTTCCCGCCAAAATCCGCAATCTTGAATGATTTCATGCACTGTTGCCGAGTCTACATGACGCCATCTTGGATGACATCATCGCCGCCTTCTTGGATACACCTGGCAACAATGGAATATGGAGCGACACCCCTGTAGCTCTACTACTTACCTTGACATACTGGAGTTAGTTTCATGTTCCATGACTCATTTGCACAATAAATTGTAATAAGACATTTTACATTCACATTACAAATTAACTTGTAAGCATTTATAAGGTTTTTTTAAATTATCATTATTAAATATGCATAAGGGAGTTAGTAAATAGTACCTCCTACACATTACAATAAATTTGGGGAGTGAACACATAAGTGGCATTTTCAGTACAGCAACTCTTGAAATTCAAATTGTGATTTGCTGAAGATACTATTGTTGCTCAGCTGATATACTACTATGCGCGAACTATTACTGGACATCTCCCAGAGGTGGATGCGGGGAGCGATCACTATTGATGCTGAGGGGAGAGGCGGTGTGAGGTGAGGAACTAGCTTCGCGTGCAGTGCAGGCAACACAAACGTGTTTCTTAAACTTCCACAAAATCAGCTATGTGTAGGACAGCGTTAATCGTCAGTTAAATACTTCGTGCTATCGAAATTGAAATCACTGTTTGTACTGACATATTAAATAAAGACATTAACGTCCTACGTTTTCAGTTACTGTACTAAAATAAATGCAGAATTAGAAGTAGGTAAAGAACAATTTACGACACTAGGAATGGAAGATAACTTACTGTTTATTTTTTTAAATTTACTGGAAGCCACTCATTTCAGCAAAGCTATGATAACATTCAACACAAATGCATAATAGAAAAAGAATAAAATGGGCCAATTTTGCTGAAGCTTCTGATAATTCGGAGGCACTAATAGTTTCACTTTCGCACGTAATGGTTTTCTCTGACTCGTCACCGGTATCTGAAGTGCCGACGTCGACAGTGAGGTTGTCAGTGGTTATTTCCATCACACCGCCATGCCTCCAATGCTCCTGCCCAAGCTGTTGTGCCCTTTTGCATTAATATTTCCAGTCTTCCTCAGTAACAGCCCGAAAACAAGCGCTTCCAAAAGTCAACAGATTTTCAGATGACATGTCACCTGTAATATTGCGCTCCCAAAAGAGTCTTTTTATTTTTGCCAGCGCTAGCTCAATGGCATTCAAATCGCAATTGTATGGCGGCAAGTGAATTACTTTGTGGCCCTTTCTTGTTACCAGTATGTCAACTGCACACGACTTCGCTGCCGCCCTATTCTTCCGAATCCGAGAGTACAGAGCCTCCTTTGTCATACTCTCATCACATTGGATTTTTCTATTCTGCAGCCACTCTATAATAGATTCTTTCCTATCGTATTTGATGGGCTGTTTGTTGAGTTGCCTGCTGTGAAAAGGTGCATTATTCATGATTATTACAGGGTGTGGAGGAAGTTCTCCAAACCATTTTACGAAATTAGCAGAATTCATCTGCCCATGGTAATCTCCCTGGGTTGATTTGGCCCAGTATGTTAGATCTGCCTGCCTAACGAAATCGTTTTTAGAACCCACGTTTCCAACTACTAGTCTTCTGGAGACGCTTCCCCAAGCAGTAACACCCACAACACTTTTTTTTTTTGCCAGCATTTGCCGCACGTTTGGTTACTGTCCATCCAGGATTCGTCCAAATAAAAAAATTCTGTGCCAGCCTCTCTGATATTTTTTAACTGCGACGAGGAACTGGGACCGCCAATGCACAATGTCGCCACGTTTCAATAATAAAGTTCTCTTGTTTTCAACCTTTCTCCACGCGAAACCAGTGGACTTCTAAAACTCTTCTATTGTGTGCCTGATAACTCGTTTGTTGAAGTCATCAACAACTGTTCCAATTTCCCCGCTTTTTCTCCTAAGTTGAAGAGAATAAAACGCTTTTTTTATAGAACTGAAATTGCATTCGAATATTTACAGAAATGGGTTAAAGTGTACGATTAGTCATTACTATAATCATCTGTCTTTCTACTGACTATCAGTAAAAGAGCACACATTTTAAATTAATTACATTCAAATGTGGACCTATTTAGAAATATTCTCTAATAGGGTTATAACTGTAACTATTCTCCTTTTGCCAGGAGTTCCTGGGGATACTCCTGAGTGATTCCTGGCAAATACTCAACTCTCGCAATACTACTCAGGCTCTTTCTAGTGTACGTCACAGTTCTGAGGGAAGACTGCCAAATTGGGTGTAACAGTAATTTTTGGTTTCCTTCATCATTGCAGCACTTCACTACAGTCATCATCATTTTACGACAAGCGCTCAGTCTTTTTAGGAACTGGAGTCAACGGTAACTCCCGCGATGGACCAGTAACCGGATCATTACTCATTTTCGAAACAGTGAAAACACAGCCACTACACACTGATAGCAACAGCACAGCTAAGTGACCGACGTAGCGGGCAACAAATCAGACGACAAATGCAGCCTACGCCGCACAGTTGGCAACATGTACAATATGCCACGCCACACCACGAAATCTCCTGACTGCTGCCAATAGTTTCCCACCCGGAACTAGGCTCCCGCATGCGAAATTATAGTTCCCATACAGTATTCTAGAATACATCACATTTTCGGAAATTTTGCGAAATGATGTCAGCAGTGAAACAAGTCAGTAGTTAATTACATCCCTCCTATCACCTTCCCTTTCTCTTTCATAAGATACTTTAATTCCTTTAGTTATTAATAGTTTTTTACATGGTTGTTTAATGTCCTTTCTGACTAGCTTATGCAGAAAGTTATTTTCAAATAATAATATGAGTTTATCTCGGAATAGCTTAAATTTTATGTTAGTATTTTGTTCATTATAAATTTCATCCCAGGTCACTGCTTGCAAATTATTCTGAAACACATTTGTCCTGGAGTCCATTATTCTAACTGATTTCCACTGAGGGATGCCATATCTGTAATGTAAGGCACTGTCTCATTTATCCTAACTAACTGCGCATCTTGACCAGAGACAACATTTGTTACTGAGGAAACAGTTATTTTTTTGCTTTGAGCTTCAGCAAAGAAAACATTGTCAAATAGGGTCCTACTGTCTTTATCCATCCGTGTTGGAAAATTAATCAGTGAGATCAAATTGTATGATCCAAATAAGGGTTCCAGATCATTTTTCCTATCAGAATCCCTAATAAATCTGCACTGAAATCACCACAGACTATCAACTGCTTGCTGCTGTCTGACAGGGAGCATAATACACGGGCAGTTCACGCTATATTTTCCATTAGGCATGAGACATTTAAAACTAAACTTACTGTTGTTCCTGCTGTTAATAGTTGTCATGTACCTTTCAATTTACAAAAAATTATAACAAGTAAGTACAAAGAGTATAACTACTAATGACAAGTTAGAATTTTATTTTTGTATATAAAGTAAATTAGTTTATATATGTTAGGCATGTGACAAAGGAAAGATACGAAAAAAATCATTTTGGTAATTTTAGAAGAGCTTCTGAAGTTTTGCAACTAATTTTATACATAAAATTTTGCTTATGGCCAGAAGTTTTCATTATGATTACATGGTACTGAGACTATATTTCTAAGTTTCTCATACTTGTTATATATTATCATCACTGCTAGTGCGAATTAGGCATGTGATTGTTAGGCTGGTAATACTTTGTCTACAAGAAATTAAATTGTTATAGAGCTTAAAAATGATTGAAATCTACCACAAGAGCGCTATAAAACAAAAGTAAAGATTTATTTATTCTATGAATTAACATCCAACTCCATGATGGTATCTACACTTCACAAAAGTTGTCAAATTGAGGTTCAAAATTACTCTTTAAGGCTACAGTAATAAACAGATATTAAACATCAAATGAGATTACACTGTATTTAAGTCTACATTCAGACAAGATTATTGCACACAGTGTCTTTAGTGAATTTGTTATGTCTTCTAAGTGGTCTGCCACTAAAATACAATCTTTGGTTCACCTTCACAGCTACATCATCTGTCTGATTGTTCCAATTCAAGTTATTCATAATTGCAATGCCTAGATATTTAGTTGAATTTATAGTCTTTAAATTTGTAAGATCTACCGTATAACCAAAATTTAGCAGATTTTTTTTAGTACTCATGTGGATGAGTTCACACCTTTCCTTATTTATGGTAAATTGCTACTTTTTGCAGCATACAGATATCTTTTCTAAATCATTTTACAATTTATGTTGATCTCATAATAACTTTATGTGGTGGTAAATGACAGCATCAGCTGCAAACAGTCTAAAATGGCTGCTCTGATTATCTGCTAAATCATTTATGCAGAGTAGGAAAATCAGAGGGCCTATAACCGTTCCTTGGGGAATGCCAGGGACCACTTCTGTTTTACTCGATGGCTTTCCACCAGTTACTATGAAATGTGACCTTCCTGATAGAAAATCAAGGATCAAGTCACACAATTGAGACGATGCTCCATAGGCATGCAATATCATTAGAAGCCTCTTGTAAGAACATTACCAAAAGCCTTCTGAAAATATATAACTATGGAATTAATCTGAGATCCCCTGTCGATAACTCACATAACTTCGTGAGAGTAAAGAGCTAGTCATCTAGTTGTGTTACGAAGAGTAACATTTTCTGAATCCATGCTGACCATGTATCAATAGACCGTTCCAACAATTCAGGTTGTAAGACTTCTAGAGACACTACACTCTACTTCATTCGCTCACTTTACGCACTCATTTCATTTCATTCATCAGATTCGTTTCTCATTCATTATTTGTCTACATGTATATTTACGCAGCAGTTGACCTCTATAACCTTGAATTCAGAGTTGCAGAGTCCAGCATACGTTAAAACCTGCACGGCTCCCCCCCACTCTTCCCCTACTATTAGCCACTGTGGGAAGTGACGTCGAACCGGTATGTCACTCGATGCGGCATTCACCATATTGGTATCGTCACATTTTGCTTTATTGTATTGTAACTTGCAGTATGCCGTTTCAATGGAATGAGACACTGAAGATTTATTACGAACACATTACCATTGGTGCAAATTCTTATAATTAAATGTCAGTTAACACTAGGAGTATGATGTGGGCCACTTTTGACCCATGGAGGTTTGTCAGTGGCCCTACCCCCGTCCATAATCATCACAGGACCAGATGCTCCCGCGCCTTTTAATCATTTATAGCTTTGTGCAACTCCTCAAAATTTCTTACCCTTAGCCCACCTAGAAGTATGAAAAACTTATCTGCTATACCTGAAGTACAATGTGGCTCATTTTTGACCCATACGCAATTTGATATCAATAACATCCGTTTCAGACTCTAAATTGTTTCCGGGAGTGCCTCGATGTGGTTCACGATATGTTGGAGTACATTATGACAGTTTAGGACAAAATTAACATGATATATGAAGAATTATGAGGTCGGATGACACTTTCTATCAGCGCAGCTTTCGGTTTCCTTTGGACTGGTGAAATGCTGTCGTCTTAGATTTGATTCCATGTCATCAAGGAGACGGGGCAACTGATAAATTTTACCTAGCTTCAGAAATATGGAATCGACACTGAAGAGTCAAAGAAAATGGTGCATCTGCCTAATATCGTGAAAGGCCCCCGCAAGCACGCAGAAGTCCTATAACATGACATGGCATGGACTCAACTAATGTCTGAAGTAGTGCTGGAGAAAAGTGACACCATGATCCTGCAGGGCAGGCTATAGATCCGTAAGAGTACGAGGGGGTGGAGATCTTTTCTGAACAGCACATTGCAAGGCATCCTAATAATTACTCAATAATTGTCATATCTGGGGAGTTCGGTGGCCATCAGAAGTGTTTAAACTCAGAAGAAAGTTCCTGGAGCCACTCTGTAGTAATTCTGGACGTGTGGTGTATCGCATTGTCTTGATGAAATTGACCAAGTCCGTTGGGACGCACAATGGACATGAATGGATGCAGGTGACCAGACAGGATACTTACGTATGTGTCACCTGTCAGAGTCGTATCTAGACGTATCAGGGGTCCCATAGCACTCCAACAGCACATGGCCCATACCATTACAGAACCTCCACCAGCTTGAGCAGTCCCCTACTGAACACAGAGTCCATGGATTTATGAGCTTGACTCCATATCCGTACACATCCATCTGCTCCATACAAATTGAAACGAGACTCGTCCGACCAGGCAAAGTGTTCCCAGTCATCAACAGTCTAACGTCGGTGTTTATAGGCCCAGGCGGGGTGTGAAGTTTTTTGTAGTGCAGTCATCAAGGTTACACGAGTAGGCCTTCGGCTCCAACACCTTATATCGATGATGTTTTGTTAAATGGTTCGCACTGACACTTGTTGATGGCCCAGCATTGAAATCTGTAGCAATTTGCGGAAGGGTTGCACTTCTGTCACGTTGAACAATTCTCTTGGTCCCTTTCTTGCAGGATCTTTTTCCGGCCGCAGCGATGTCGGATTCCTGAAATTCACAGTACACTCATGAAATGGTCGTATGGGAAAATCCTCACTTATCGCTACCTCGGAGATGGTGTGTCCAATCGCTCGTGTGCCGACTACATGTTCAAACTCACTTAAATCTTGAAACTTGCCTTTGTAGCAGCAGTAACCGATGTAACAAATGCGCTAGACCCTTGTTGTCTTATATAGGCGTTGCGACCCCAGTGCCGTATTCTGCCTGTTTACATACCTCTGTATTTGAATACACATACCTATACCAGTTTCTTTGGCGCTTCAGTGGCTTTACTAACAGTTACACAGTGTGCTCCAAGCCAGACGAGAATATGACTGTCGACAAGCAGCTGTATGCTAGCAAATGCAGTAAACTTGATACTTACAGGATAAAATACGGCGTCTGTGTGATGTTGACAAGCGCTATACACAACTAAAGAGTCTATACTGTAGACTCTCTTCTAATATTCAACTTCATGTTATCTTTATCAATGAGTCTGGCTTATATTCTCTAACTTTAAACCAATGAATGAATTAAACTCCACCAACATACACACACAATTAAGGCCGACATACAAAGAAAAAATAACCATATTTATATTGTATAATTTTAAACCAATGAATGAATGAATTAAAATGTTAGCTTTATTACTGTTGTTGAGAATAACAACGTTAAGATATAGGGGGCCCCCCTTCTTCAAACCAACATCCACATACCATATTTATCAATGAATCTGATGAAATGAAGCTGAGTAAATATAAATACCACAAACAAGCAATAATATTACATGATGACAAAGAACAATTAAGACCCAGTAAAACGACGGTTCTAACATATAACGAAAAAATATTTATCAAGATCGTTAATGAAATCTGAATAAAAAAATAAAAAAATCATTATCAAAAAGTGCAAAACCTTCGGCGCCATCTGACGGAAATCCCGAAGGGAATTAGTCCAACTTCTCTTCATCTCATCTTTACCCTCCGGGGTTTTTTCGATGTCTTCTCGTAGTCCAAGTTCCATTGCCAGGTCGTCTTCCAGTGACTTGATAGTAGCTGCCCTTCCACGTCTGTCACCTGTCATCTTTAATTGAGGGGGCAGAGCTTCTTCATCAGCAGTGACTTGATGATCGACGAACCCCATTGCTTGAGTGACCAGCTGAACTCCCGACCTGGGGCAACCGGGAGCACAAGTAGTCCTTTGCACTTTGTATATATAGTTGGTATTCTAGTGATAAAGTGCATTCTAAAAGCGCTACTTTCATCAGTTTATTCTGGACGTAAATATACAATTTCCTTCACATTACTGTATTTCATTTGAAGAGGCTTAATCTAAATCACATGTAAATGTTAGTATGAATAACGAAAAGAACATTTAAAAATACCTAATTTGTGTTTAAAGTGAAACACGATCCCCTAGTAACTAAACGGAACAAACATGAGTGCCATCTGTTAACGGAAGTTCGCAGCTAGTTCGTGTCTCAGCTTCCATTTCAGTGTATGAATCAGCGCCGCGCAGCTGTGAGAGATAGCGAGGCTAACAAGGTCACTAGTTGGTTGCATCATACATATCGGCAGAAACACGCCAAGGCCTACAGAAATCGTTTCCTCCTACCGATTACACAGCAAAACATTGTAGCGCCTCTAATTAAAACCAGCTTTTATGGATTCACCCATAAAAACATCGTAAACCAAACTTAACAAACAATTATTTACAAACCACAACCCATTTTCCTTTTTGTGTACAGAATACTAGCGATACCAGTCGATGCTAACTTTTCATCCCAATCAGAATCTTTATTAAAAATATTAGCCAACGCTTTATCTTGTAGGACTTTATCTGCCTCATGTCTCTATCTTAAATCTTTATTCTCGTGATAAGCTATATCGTGTTCTTTACAAGCTTCATCTAACCTATTAATTCCTTCATCTCCTCTGTTTAATCGTTCTTCCAGCTTTATAAACGGACCACAGTGGTTATAACCAGGAATGTGAAGCTCAGGCATTTTAAGATTATTCAAAGCCCAATTAACTATTCCTTTGCCATATTTCTTATTTTCCCAGAATGATGGTGGCAACATGTTTAAGAATTTTATTAGGTATGACGTACCTTTAGGGCTATTAATCACAAAATCGTTAAACTTCAACGGTAACATTTTCATTATTGCAAGTTTCTCACTTCGAAAATTATTGTTTCCTGCTTTCTCTTCGCCATCAATAACAGCCAGACGATCAATTAAGTCTCTAATATCGTTCATCCAAACGTATTCAAGTGGTAGCTCATTATATTCTTTTACGAAGCCTTCGCCTCTTTTGATCTTGGTGTTCTAGCTTCAAAACTTTATTCTGAGCTGCTATCTTTTCTACAGTGCTTTCCTAGAATGTGTATAATTAGTAATTTCTATTTTGTTCCTCTACTCGATCTAGGCTTCCCATTAAAAAAATTGCGTTTGATTCAAGTAAGATTTCTGCATAATTTTGTAGATCATCTTCATCAAATTTATCATCAGTATCATCCAAAGTAATATACTTTTGGGTAAGAAGATTCATTAACCCATCAGTGGCTTGATATTCTTTTCTTCATACAGTTAAATAATCATAGTGTGTTCCTCCAATAGTTAGCGTGTCAAATTTTACAGGTTCATCACCAACATATTTTTTGGCACGAATTGATTTTAAACCGAAAATTTCGTCATTGCAGTTGTTCAGGTATTGCAGTAAACGTGTTCCTATAAATGTTGGTTTTGGTTTTGGAGTTGCTAGTCCTTGTGATTCGTCATCTTGTTGATAATCATAAGCCATTTGACTTGCTATGTATTTCATTTCTCTTTTCTTAGTTTCTTCATCATAATCACGAAGCACATTATCTACTTCCGATTCTTTTAATGTTCTGTTGGCTCCCAAATCTTCACTTGTATTAAATCGAAATGGAATAAGGTCTTTACTTTTATTTTCAAGAGCTTTATCTAGTTTGCTTTCAAGTCGTTCACCAAGGTTACCAATTGCATCAATCATAGGTTGTTCCTGTTTTTTGTATTTGACATATTCATCAACTCTTGTTTGTAAATCCTCTAAACCTATCCCATAAATATTCTCTGATTTTAATTGCTTCACATGCTTTATTTACATCATAAGGATTCTTCATTGTTCTAACCATTTATTATACAAAATAATAAAACGTAAACACAATGTAAATGTAACGTAAACACAACATATACACAATGTAAACGTAACGTGAAAAAACGTAAACACTACGTAAACGTAACGTAAACGCAACGTGAAGAAACATAAACGTAACGTAAATGTAACACAATCTTGAAACCTTTCTGATTATCGTTCCTTGTTCCATACTTAATTAGTGTAAACCAGGTTGTTGCAAGCTTGATGGTTATATAACCATAAAGCACTCATCTTTCAATTGGTCTAACATATAACAAGAAAAGAAGCATTAGACTAAAGATTCAAGCTGAGAGAGAACAGTTTTAAAATTACTAACTACTTGTGGTACTGTTTCAGGTTGTTTTTTGCATTCTATTGCAAATGTTGAGAAATTATATTTTTCAACTTTAACCAATGTGTTTGTAAACTTATTAAAAAGGAATACTTTGCCATCTTTAAAGAAATACAATAGCCCATCAACATACCTAAATACAGAATCAATATTTGCAGGTATGCCTGGGAAGTCTCTAAGAAAACAATATCGTTTAACCATATAGCTACATTCATTCAGTTCAAGGTAGTAAACATCATCATAGAACACAAAAGTTCTTACTGTGTTCGTATTTACAATCCCATTTATTTTTGTATTCGTTTGAATTCCTATATCAGGCAAGGTTTTCGGATAACCACTAACAAGACGTAAGTCTGGAAACGTTATCATGTACACCATGTTGTTTATAAAAAGAACAACTTCGCCAGATGGACGTTGATAAATAGCGGTAATCTTTTCAAAGTTACCAGGTAAAAATGTTAACCATTTGCGAATATGTTGAGGATTATTGAAGTTTCATTCGCTAATTTGTTTATCCAAACCCACTCTTTATGAAATACACACATCATCTCTTTAACAATTAAAAAAGTGTTAACATTCTTTAAATCACATAAGTTTGGTTGTTGAACAGGTGGTTTAGGTAGTTGTGGATGTTCAGGTAGTGGGCTTGGTACTGGGTTTGGTTGAGGTGATTTATTTTTAGTTCCATATAGATTTTTAATTGCTAATATATCATCAAGATCCAACCCGCTACTTCTATCATTATAAAAGGCATACATTGCAGCTTGAGGGTTATTTAAATGTTGAATTCCAAGTGCATGACCAATTTCGTGAACTAATACCTTAAATAAGCTAATTTGACCATTGGAACTGTTACCATCGTTTTCAAGTCCCATAATTCATCTGCATCCATATGAATTTCAATAAGGCTGTTTTGAGAATTAGGAAAATAAGTGTGTGCGAGTGAACCACCTCTTCCATTAAATATGCTGTTGCAGTATTCTCTCTTCTTCTGAAACATATGTTGACCTTGCTTGTTAGTTATTAGAATGTCTGGATTGTTTCTATCATGGTAAAAGACAAGATTCGGAAAATTGCGCCCACAAATCAAATGCTTCCTGAGTCTATTTTAATACTTCTCCACTTGCTAAATAATAATGCCATATCAGCGTGTTCTTTAACCATTTTTCGTGATGTACATTAAATTCAAGCTGATCTTCAACACCACACCTGGGCGAATCAAGTAGTTTTAGTGTGTCAGAATCCATTTGTCCATTGATATTTAAATTATAGAATTCTTGAAAAATCGATAAAGAGTGGCGTAATGTAGCTGCATCAACCTCATTTACATTTGTGGAATTATCTTTTAGATAACCATAGGCGAGGAGTTTATTCATAACACATAAAGTCTGGTTTGCATCACAGACTGTAACAAAGAAAATCGTGAACAAAAATCGTAACATATTTATTATAAAACATATGAACAACTAAGGGAGGAGCGATTTGCCCCTCTCTTCTAATATACAATCAAGAAGGAGGGATAAATCACCCCTCCCTTCTTATATGGTTTAAAGGTAAGGATGTTGCAACGATACTTGGATATGAGAACTCTAAACATGCAATCGAGAGACATGTAGACGATGAAGATAAAATTAGATATGAAGATCTTATAAGAGAAAAACAGGGCACATCTCCTAAATATGACAATCAAGAGGCGCTGAAATGGGGCACCACTTCTAAATATGACAAACAAGGGGCCCTGAAATAGGGCTCCCTTTCAAACATACAACAACATACTATATTTACAATGAATCAGGTCCATATTTGCATGTTTTCAAATCTAAACTACCATCAGCTACACAGTTTAAACGATTGGTAACGAGTGAGGTTTTACCTTCAATAATCAAAAAATGTATGCTTTATTACTGTTTTTGAGAATAACGATATTAAGATATGGTTTAAAGGTAAAGACATAGCTAAGATACTCGAATATAAAAACACCGATGAAGCAATAAGATTACATATTGACAAAGAAGATAAACAAACACAAGCACAATTGAGACCAAGAGAAATGCGGGGTCTAACCTATAATGAAAAACAAATGATATTTATTACTGAATATGGCTTATACTCTTTAATCTTTTCATCAAAACAACAAAAAGCTAAAGAGTTTAAAAGATGGGTGACAAGCAAAGTATTACCATCAATAAGAAAGACAGGCAAGTATGAACTAGACAGCAAGATAACAAAACAATTAATGAAGCTGAGATGAAAAAACTAAAACGTAAGGCAGAAGTAGAAACATTAGAACTTAAACAAAAAATTGGCCTACTACAACAAGTACTTAGGTTTCATAGTTAATACTATAAAAGCATATACAAATTTAAAACTAAAAAGCAGTTACTCGCTATCACTAACTTCTGGTTCTGATTGTTTTTCGTTTGATTTTCCTGTAAATTCAATCTTGTGAAAACTTCTGCTGTCACTCAAATTGATTTTACCTCCATAGACAAGATATAATCGTTCTTCACTATTGTTAAATATTTTCCTGTTTTTTTTATCAAATGCTTCAATGTAACGATCAGGTTTAATTACCTTGTAGTCGTCTATATAAACAACAACCTTAGTACCTATTTTATTTTTGAGTAGTTCATTCTTTTTGATTAATAGTGTTTCGTTTAGTGGAAGTTCATTTAGGTTCTTGAATGGGATGTTTGGTTTACCTATTTCATTGAGTTTAATGATAATGGATTCCATGATCCTATTTATTATATAAAAAATTTATCTTTTGATGTTCAAGGTGAAACTGGTTCTTCTTCATGAGTATTATATTCATCATCAGAAATAGTTGGATTATCAAAATCAAATTCATCATCAGTATCAAAAACAATCCTGTTAACAATAATTTCATTCTCTTCAGGTTCTTGTGCGTAAAACCCATATCTTAAAATGCGTCTACACAATGGTCATGTGTTGTTATTTTGTAACCAGGCTTCTAAACATGATTCACAGAAAAAATGATTGCAAACTGTTTCTACTTTATTAGAACGGCGATTAACGAACAAACATACACTACAAGGTTTTCATTTTTTCCAATGTTGTTATACATACTGTGATTCGCTCGATTACAACACTCGATACCTTGTTCTTACTTATTAAAGGATACCAACTAACTTTATCTGCAAACTCTATAATGAATTCATCTGAAAGCTCTTGTTTATAGCTAACAGCTGTCCAGTCAACTTGATCATTAAAGTCTCTAATGAATTGTTCACATAACTTTTGATTTTGACAAACTACATGCCACAATTCGTTATCATACTTGCTACGGAAGTCTCTTAAAAACTGTTCTGAAAAGTTTTTTCTGCACACTAGAATTATTCGTCAACAGCTCGGTGACATTTATATGCAAACTCTCTAATGAAATCTTCTGACACTTTTTGATAAACAATGAAATGTAACCAATTGAATTCTCTGATGAAATCCTCACTTAGTTTTCGTGAACTTCCAATATGGTGCCAATTGACTTTATGATCGAATTCTCTTATAAAGGCTTCAGTGAACTTTTGACTGTATGACATTTCTGACCAATCTAATTTGTTCTCAAATTCTCTAATGAAGTCTTCTGAAAAATTAGGGTATGTTGACACTTTCTTCCATTTAACGTTCTTAGTTCTAAGTGTTTTCGTTACATCATGTGTTATTTCTTCATCATCATAAAGCTTAACTAGTTTGTCATTGGGTATAGTCATTAGGGGTTTATCAATGGCGTTTTGTTTACTCTGTACCAATGCAGCCAGGTTGTCTTTCTTAAGTTTCCTCAGAGTTTTATCACTCATTTTAAGTTCCTTTATTATAAGACTAAAAATGATTTTTAATATCATTTTCGATTCAAATAGGACACAAAATGGATTTCCTAAATCTTTCAACATTATACAGGACATATGTTCTTTTATAAACACTGTCTATAAAAGCGCTAATACTAAAACACATTCTTATACACTAGTAAAGACACACACACTTAAAAACTAGCTTGTGATTTGATGCCATTTCTTTATAATGGATTTTGTTGATGATATGAAATGTAATTATAATGAATTCTAGTGATTAGTAATGTAGGTAAACACATGGTTTGATTTCTTTGCATTAATTAATATCCATATGGTATTGTGTCGATTATGTTGTTCATTTCTGTTAATATAACTCGTTTGTTATAATCTGTGTTGAATTCTTTTTCCATTGGTTTGTTGACAAACTCCTTTGTTTTCTTATCTCTTGTTGTTTGGTTGTATCTAAGGGTTACTTTCTCTTGTTGTTTGTTGACAATGTTTCTCATGCTTTCTTCGTTTAGTCTTATGGAGTTATTGTGGTTCAGTGTAAAACCTTTGATTTTTATAACTGTCTTATTATTGTTGGTCTTGTAGTAGTAGCTCTTCGGACCTGTCGAGTACCATTCTGTGATGTAATTGTTCCTACCTAGTTCGTCAGTCCATTCACCAAGGTTACATCCTGTTTTTACTTCGTTGTTGTTATTGATAACGTAGAAAATGGAGTCGGTATCATAGTAAACCACTTCTTGACCTAGTTGATCTAGCATGTCGTATAGTCTTAGTCATGCGTGCGCTGTTGTGTAAGTTGCAATGTGGATGTTGGTAGAGTTAGAATTCACGACATAAAGGTCTTTGTATTTGTAGTTCACTTGAACCATGTCATCTGATATAAACAAACATTCTGTGATATCAATTTTATCATCCAAAAGCAGATTGTACCATCACTGAACATCTGTGACGTATTCTGTTTGTGTGAGGTTTTGTCTCTGTCCGAATTTTCCCCATAGAGAGTTTAAACACAACTTGGCTACTGCTCTCTTGCCTGGGTTGGGTTTTATGTTCTCAGGTTCTAATTCGATGTACAACGTTTCCTTAATGTCTTTTATATACTCGTCCACAGTGTTGTAATCTCATTGCCATGGTGATGTTTCTAGTTTGATTTTCATAAAGTCTCGTATGTAACCCTTAAAGAGTTCATTTGATTTCTGATGGAAGTGTTGCACTTCGTAAATCACGATCAGTTTGTCACCTTTTTTAATTGCTTTATTTAGTTCGATTGTTGTCCAAGTTCCAGTTATCATTCTTTCTTCATTGGTGTGCTTACACTCTTGAGTTTGGTCTATCATGCTTTGATTACATAGGGAGAACATCAGTTTGTTTATGTTGTTGTCTTTAACTGGTAGGACTGGATGATAGAGTTGTTTAGGTGGAAGAACTTTACATTTTACATAACCGAAATATTTCTTTAGTGGGTAGAGTTTAGGGTCTATGTTTGTTATTGTTGTGGAGTGGCCTATTGGAAATGGATCAGAGTAGAGATCCGTTGGATACAAACTACAAACATCGATGTATTTCATTTTCTTGTTGACAACTTTTAATTTGGATGCATTTGTTCTGCCACTGAAGAATGCATCTCAGACTTTGAGTTTCCCTATGACGTTTGTTTTGGTGATCAATTGTTTGTACTGTTTGTCTTTGATCCAATTACATTTCCCACATCTCTAGAACGTTGTAACCTGCTTCTTTCAGTTGTTGCGTTCTTCTACTTGTTTTTTCGTATAAGTCTTCCATGGTTTCGTGGTTAACGTTGTTGATGGTATGTTCTTTGTAACAAGTTTTACAACTGTGCCAGAAACAACCATGACACTGATAGACAGTCTTTGTTGTTGCGTCATAACCGTCGACCTTTGATCCACAGATTGTTACTTCACCATTGTTTAACGCGTGTTGTATGTTGAGGTTGTTAAAGGAGTTAAGCCATGCAATAGATTGTTTCGAGAACGTTTCCTTATTTTCTTCCTTAATGATACCAATGGTTTTTTTCTTGAAGGTACTTTGAACGATAAATACTCATACACACGCTTGCTATAGTTAGGTGTTGTAGAGGATCAATGTTGGCGATTTGTAGGATTTGGTTTCTTAGTTCTATACATCCACGTCTCAATATGTCGACATGTGAATCGCAGTACTCTTAGTTCTTTCTTAAAGTCAAATACGTAATTTTGTTGTTGTTTTTGTTTGTACCATATGAGAAACTTTTCTCTTTGTTCTTTTTTCATCGTACGTACACCATAATATTTCGTTGCTGGTATTGGGCCAATGTAGTTTTGATTTTCAGGTGTGTTAAGCAAGTGTGGGAAGTAACCTTTCTTTAATTCTTCAAAGCCAAACGTTTTAGGGAACGATGCTAATGCTTGTGGTACAAAGTTGATGCTGTCGATAATCCTCATTTCAGCTTTAGGTATTTCTAGAAACATGAGTTTGGTTCCGTTGTATACAGTTAAGGTTTAAGAGCGTTCTTTATGCAGTATTGTAGGATGAAGTACGAGTCATACGCTTTGGCATTGTGGGCTATATACGTGTAACCTTTATGTTCTTTGGATATAAGCCATTTACAGAAGTCAGCCGGCCGCGGTGGTCTAGCGGTTCTAGGCGCGCAGTCCGGAACCGCGCGACTGCTACAGTCGCAGATTCGCATCCTGCTTCGGGCATGGATGCGTGTGACGTTCTTAGGGTAGTTAGGTTTAAGTAGTTCTAAGTTCTAGGGGACTGATGACCACAGTAGTTAAGTCCCATAGTGCTCAGAGCCATTTACAGAAGTCATCGTTGGTTTCGAAATAGTACTTGTTGCCTTCAAAATCGTGGGCTACTACATAGTTGACCTTGTGGATGCCTGTTTCCTGTCGAGCGTCGTAGTCGAAGAAGATGTATTTTTCTGTGTACTTTCATTTGTTATTCTTTTTAATCAGGCAGATCAGAAAGTCTTTAACGCGTTTTTTGAACTCTTCTGTTGTTATTTGGTCCTTGTTCCACTTAGTACGTAGAGACTTTAGTTTTTTCCAGTTTGCCATGGTGTTGTACATCTTCTTTTCTTTGACTAGTTGTTTACCACGACTTTCCTTACCCCATAGCTTATACACCATAAGAAACAGATTCGTAATAGACAACGTTTTATCCATATTACAAACACATTCAACTTCAGCAATGTCACATCTACATCCTTTTTGTCTGAGATACTGCATGAAACAACGATGTGTGTCTTCTTTGGCTGGTTCTTGACAGTTGTTGCAGAAGTAATAGCCGCACTTGTGTTCCTTGTCTCGTTCTAGTATCTTGTTGCAACCTTTACACTTATAAACTGCTTGGCAGACTTGATTGTGGTTGTTCTTGCAAGATTCGTTATAACAGTATCTATTGTAGTCTTCACAGTAAATCTTGTTAACTTCTTGGTCTTCGTGTTGGGGTTGACGACACATATAACAAGTTGGTACTGATCGTTTACATTTTTTGTGTCTTGATTTTGTGTTGTATGGTTTGTCGCATTTGTGGCAGTAGTAGTTACTTCCAATACAGGCTTGCATGCTGTTGATTACGTCGAAGTGGTTGCTGTTTTTGTAGAGATATATAGTTGTAAGACATTGTTTACCGCTGTAGATGATAGAGTTGAGGTTCTCGGCACATACTATTTTTATTTGCACGTCTAATAGTTCTTCAGATCGTTTAATGTCTTCTAGGGTAAAGCCTTCTTTGTTATATTCACTTAATCGGTTGCACAGTTCGTTTGCTAATGTTGTTTGTAGGTTTCTTCCTTTACGTATGTATGTAATTTCATTATGGCTAAGTTCTTTCCCAAGTATATTGTTTGTTTTGTATGTTAGTGCTGTGATTATCACTCTTTGACAACAGAGGTTATCTTTGTTATTGATCATGGTTATGCATTTCTTTGCTCTTTTGTCTTCGGCTATGTTTAGTAGTTTCCTGTTGGTCTTACTTCCTTTAGGCATATTGATCTCTTGGATGTTAAAGGTTGTTTCTTCAATGTTGACTGTCTCATCGGATGTTAGTATCCTTTGTATATGGTCAATACACTTCTTGCGTTGATTACAGAGGTTATTGGTGTTGATATTGCTTTGGTCCAGAAGTTATTGTTTTGGGCTACAACTCTTATTTTGTCACTATTTTGAAATTTTGATTTTTGTTCGGCTTGGTTAATCATGTCATCAAGGGCTGTGTGCACTCATTCCATGGTTTGAGTAAGTGTTTCACCTCTTATGTTTGTTAGTTTTATTTTGTATTCTGTTGTGTAGGATTTAAATTTGTAGTTGTATAATGGTTCACTTGTCATTAGTATTTGTCATTAGTATTATTTTAGTATTACTTCACTAGTCATTAGCATGTGGTAATAGTTTTTGGTTGCAAATAAGGACTGGTCAAACGGAAAGGTAGTACATAGCAGCTTACGTTGTATTCTCTCTGTGTTTCCAATGTGACGAATAAATGTTCTTGGTACGTTGAGTAGTTTAATTCTTGTCGGCTATTGCACTTATTAATTGGTTTTTGTTCATCTTAGATACTCCATTTATGCTTTGTTCTTTTGCTGTTTTTCTGAGGTCATTGATTTTCCGGTTCTTAATGTCTGGTTCAAATTGAGTTCTTTCCATTACGTATTCTGCTACATGATATATTTGTTTGGCTAGTTCTTGTTTGTTTAACCTATAGTAGTACTTAATTCTAAATGTCTTGCCATATTCTCTCAGCTGTTTAAGATTATACTGACGAGCAAAATCTTTAATCACACTCTCATTCGCACGTTCATTACTTTCTTCAATAATGTTATTATCCATCGTATTTATTATATAAGAAAACTTATTTATAGTCTTTCAATTTTTATCTTCAAAAAAAAATTAATCATTTTCGGCCATTTTTGAGGGTCAAAGGGGGTACCCACAGCTTTTTTCAATTTTTTCTAAATTTTCGTATTTTCGACTCAAAATTTAATCAAGAATTTTTCTATTGTTTTAATACCGCTGTTTTACCAGGTCTCACTTGTTCGTGTGTTTTATTATTTTCTATGTTTACATGTTTCCTAATTGTTTGATCTGTATCTGTTTATTCAAGTATATCAGTCACATCTTTACCATGGAGTGTGAAGTGTCTTCATTTTATTTTGGTTGCTCTGATGTGTGTAGTTACATTTATTCGACTTTATTTCATTGTTGTGGACTTTAGTAACTGTTAATGTACAAATGTTATTGGTCGTGGTTCACTGGGTTCGTTCTTTCTCGTTATAGGCAAGGGTGGTCGTTTCCTGTTTTGTTTGTTAATAAAAACTGATTGAAAGAAGGGTAATGGCCAATTGTTTGGATGTGATTACTCTTAGTTCTTCATTTTATTTTAGTTTTTGTCTTCATAACGATGTGTTGTATTTACTTGCGATTTGATTTGTTTCGATTTAGTTTTGTATCATTTGTTTTCAATGCTTTCATTCATTTCTATTTGGAATTGGATCTTCTTGTTGCAGGTTCTTATTATCCGGCGCCTGTTTGCGTTAATTTTGGTGGTGATCATTTGTCCGTACTTCGATTTAGTTTCGTTATGTGCTTATAGTTTTTAACTATGTGCTTTGTGGGGCGCGACGCTCGACAATTTGACTTTGCTCACTTAATTTTGCTTAAATTTTTTGGCTGTCCTATTTTGTCCTGAACAGACCCCATTACTACTCACTACTTAACCTAAATTATCCTAAGGACAAACACACACACTCATGCCTGAGGGAGGACTCGAACCTTCGCCGGGACCACCCGCACTGTCTATGACTGCAGCGCCCTACACTGCTCGGCTAATCCCACGCGGCTCTTATTCTGAATAACATGCACGCTGGATATCAGTCAAATGAGAATCTTGAGAGGGAACTTCCAGAAACTGTGAAGTGTTATAATGAAACGAAATGTGGGGTCGATATAGTTGACAAAATGACTAGACTGTACTGTGCAGGGGTGTGCGCGCATGTCGTTTACAATATTCTTGACTTTGCCTTGATCAGCGCTCACACAATTTTTAAGTTACTTACCTCTAAGAAGATTTCACGGCGACACTTTGTCCTCAGAGTAGCAGATGAGCTCGCTAGCCACTACAGACTGCAAAGAGGAGCCAATTTCCCAAAGCAGGCACTCAGTACCAGCTCTGGCGAATCTGGAAATAGAAAGTTTTGTCAAATTCTGGTTTCCTGCGTAGAACGAAAGGTGAATAAAACATCATGTTTACAATTCAAGTGCAACAAGTATGTGTGCGAAAGCTGCCAAGCCAGAAGTCTTGTCAAATGTGTGACTGCAAGCCTATCACAGCTCAGAAAATTCTATCTACTCCTTTGTTCCTAAATATTTCCAAATATTTATAATTCTAGAGTGACATATTTGTTCTTATGTTTTTGTTTCTTGATTGCAACCAGCAAGAAAACACGCATAGCCTTTTAGACACATGCTGCATTTTAGAATCTTTTATAAATACTCAGTACTTACTTTATTCGTCTGTATAAGTAGAAATACTACTAGTACTCATATGAACAGTATGTTTTAACTCTGTTTCAGTCTTTTTGTGAAGAAAAACAATGTAACATTGTTTTACTTACTTGTTTTAATAAAGTTTGATGAAGGATTGAGGAATTCTCCTGTAAAATTTAAAATAAAAAAATATTTGGTTCTCAAACTTTATTTTTGACTGGTACTATTCAATTTAGAGGCCAAATTATACTCTGGTTCCACTTTAGACCAATAAAACGATGGTTTGCTACTGCGGGTAAAAAATGACCCACTGTGGTACTTCAAGGTGTAGAGCGAAGTCCAGGACTTGTAGTGTTAATGTGCGTTGGTGGTAAAAGCCCGTATTACATCATGAGAATAATAATGTTCATGAAGGCACACATTCACCGTGGATAAGTAATTAGAGACGCCGAGTTACCAACCTAAAAAAATGTAGGTTTGCGTCCAACTGTATGCTAATATTTTTCATCTTCGCTTTTTGTAACAGATTATGGTAGCAATAACCACAATCTTGTCCTTGCTTACTCCTTTTCGCCTGGTGCAAAGATCTTATAATGAAGTTTGTCGTCTTTCTTTCGTCACCAATTCGTCCCTAATGCTGCGAGTGAAATATTTAGCCGTCGTTTCTGCGATTTCCGAGGGACCACTCGAACACGGGCCAATGTGGTGTCATTGTCATACTCAGCTACTCGATATGTGTTGCTGGCCACATACACGTTATTTTGACGTCACTTCCGAGTCTATCCTCCGGAGCCGCGCAGTCTTTAAGCTCATGTCGTTTAATAGCAGCCAGTTGTTAGTCTCAGTTCGCTGTCTGCCTCTGTGTCATACAGTTGCGTTCAGTGAGTTAGTGTTTATGTAGCAGCTTGCGCTTTTATATTGTGGCTCTGAATATTAGTATCGTCTGCAGCGCAGTCTAAAAGACACCAGAGCTAGTTTTTGTTTTCTTGCATACATTTTTGTGTTTATCGTAGTTCTAGTAGTGTAGATTTACACCGCCTGCAGCGCCACATTCGAGTAGTTCGAATGTTTAGAGAAGCTAGTTGGTAGCCTCTGTTCGTTGACCACCTGCGTGTTGTGCAGTTGCTTTCAGTGACTTATTATTTGTATAGCAGCTTGAGCTTTTCAACTTAGAAGCGCCGCCGTCGGATAATTTTCGCATTTGCGGGGTCTGTGTGCACTTTTTTAATTACTGCTCACTGCTTTGCTTGTATTTTTTTTACCTCTCATTCTAGTTTTTACAGAGTACGATATGGATAGGAACTGTGCTTATTGTGAGTTGACATAAGAATTGGTTGCTGTCCGTAAGTCTGAGGCAGCCAGCCATTGGCCATGGTCGGCAGGCCTTTGGCCACGTTATAGCTGCGACATCATCAGAGTGCCAGTGATGAGACCTGCAACATACTTGGTGCCGTTGGAATACCCTGGTCATCTGGTTGTCGCTGCATCTGCTGACTCGAAACATCTGACCGGTTTGTCTTCACTCAAGAGTGAGTTACTAACATACGTGGGCTCGTGCGTCACTGGGCAGAAGGCGAAAGAGGGAACAAGTCACACAAACGACTCCTTTCGCCTTCGCAACAGGTACGAGTTGCTATAATACTTCTGAGCCAGCACAGGATACCTCTCCTGAAGACCAGCGGCCGATTTTCTTGTCCAGTCTGGACAAGTGCAGAGGGCAGGTACGCTAGTCTCTGAGCGCTCCAAAGTTACGTGGGTAATGAATGGAGTCCCTAAGTGAAATAGCTTGCAGGGCGGGAAAGAATGCCAGTGTGCAATCGGTATGTTTCCTGGAACAGCGGTCTCGCCTGAGACGTGGAGGAGGCTATCAAATGCACTGGGGTCCGCAGCTTGTGGTCTAGTGGCTAGCGCTGCTGTCTCCTGATCACGGGGTCCCGGGTTCCATTCCCGGGCGGGTTGGGGATTTTCTCCGCCTGGGGACTGGGTGTTTGCGTTGTCCTCATCATTTCATCATCATTCATGGAATTGGCGAGATTGGACTGAGTAAAGATTGGGAATTTGTACAGGCACTGATAACCGTGCAGTTGGGTGCCCCACAAACCAAACATCATCAAATGCCCTGGGTGCAACAACCTGCAGATAGTGGCATATGTCGGTACTAATGACGCATGCCGCTTGGGTTCTGAAGCCATGCTCTGTTCCTTTCAGCGAATGGCTGATTTGGTGAAGGCAACGAGCATCACACTTTGAGTACAGCCAAAGCTGACTTATTTGCAGCATCGTACCCAGGGCTGACCACGATCCTCTGGTTTGGAGCAAAGTGGAAGATGCAAACCAGAGGCTCAGGGCTCAGACGACTCTATGAAGGTATCGGATGCGAATTTCTCCACTTTCGCTATTGGGTTTAGAATTGTAGCGTTCATTTTAATAAATTAGGCGTGCACTACATGCAGAAAGTGGGTACTAGCGTACCACAGTACGTGTGGTATGCATGTGGTTTTCTTTTCTTTTCCTTCTTTTAGGTTGGAGAAATCCCCCCTTGGGATCAGAGACGAATTGTCTGCCAAACACAAAGTTACGTCACCCACAATGATCTCAGAAAATGCTCGTCCTCGCAGATCGCATATAGAAACGACATTATGATATTAGTAAATTGCAAGCACATCCAAGGAAAGGTCCTAGAATTGGTATCGCTAGTTGAAAGCTGTAATACTCAGACAGTATTAGGAGCAGAAATTGGTTGGAACCAGAAGTGAATAGCAGTTTGGACAGCGTAGTAGCCAATGGGGCGGTATATTTATTGCAGTAAAGAATTCGATAATATGTAGAGACGTTATCAAGGATTCCAAATGTGAATTAACCTGGGTGAAATTAATCATTAAAGGTCGGTTGCTTTCATAGATTGCCTGGATCAGGAGATCCAGTAGTAGAACGCCTGAGAGAGAACTGGCAGAATACCGTTAGTAATTTTTTCTGCTCATGCCGTTGTAGTAGGGAGTGTCAACAAATTGCCAGGTATAGATTGGGAGAATCACGCTATCAAAACACGCCAGAGACAGGGATTGTATGACATTATCCTGAATCTCCTGTCCGAAAATTACTTCGAGCGGATAATTAGAGAACCAACTTACGAATTTAACGCCTTAGACCTCCTAGCAACAAAAAGACCTGAACTTACCGAATCAGTTAACGTAGAAGGTACCAGCGATCATAAAGCTGTAGCAGCAATTATGACCACGGGTTTTACGAGAAATGTTAACAAAGGTTGGAAAATATTTTTGCTTAGCGAGAGTGACAGAGTGTCTGAGCGTCAGCGTCAAATATTCAGTACTGACGACGAAGATGTGGAGTGCAAATGAGAATTATTCAAAAACATCGTTCAATATTACTTAGATAAACATGTTCTGAGGGAGGTGTTAAGGGATGGGAAAGACCCACTGTGGTTTAATAGCCGTGTTAGAAATCTGATCAGTAAACAAAGAGAGCTTCATCGCACATTCAAGATAAGTCAAAACCTAACTGAAAAACGAAATCTGAATGAAACGAAAATGAGCGTAAGGAGAGCAATGAGAGAAGCGTTCAGTGACTTTGAAAGTAAAATTTTGTCAACCGATCTCAGTAAAAATCCTGAGAGGTTTTCGTCTTACAGAAAATCAGTAAGTAGTTCGATATCCTCTAGTCATCCCTTCAGCGACCATATTGGCACCGAAATAGAAGATAACAGAGAGAAGGTGGAAATACAGAATTAGGTCTTCCGAAGCCATGCTCTGTTCCTTTCAGCGGATGGCTGATTTGGTGAAGGCAACTAGCACTACATTTGGACTGCAGGCATAGCTGACTATTTGTAGCATCAGAACCAGTGCTGACCACGATCCTCTGGTTTGGAGCAAAGTGGAAGGTGTAAACCAGAGGCTCAGACGACTCCATGACGGTATCGGATGCGAATTTCTCGACTTTCGCTTTTGGGTGAAGAATTCACCGTGGAAGATCATAACACAGGGCCTTCAATCATTGTACTAACGTCGAAATAGCAGTTATTGAGATAACTGATCATGGAACAGAAAAGCAGCTACAGTCGCTTCGTACTAGAAAGGCATCAGGGCCATATGGAATACCTAAAAGGTTCTACAAACATTAGGTGAAAGAATTTGCTCCCCTTCTAGCAGCAGCTTATCATAGATCGCTGAAGCAACGAATGATGCCTGGCGACTGGAAAATAGCGCAGCTCATTCCCTTTTTCGAGAATGGTCGTAAGATAGATGCACATAATTATAGGCCTATATCGTTGAAGTCAATCTGTTGTAGTATTATGGAACATGTTTTATATTCGCGTGCTATGACGTTTTTGGAGAACGAAAATTTCCTCTGTAAAGATCAACATGGAATCCGCAAACTCAGATCCTGCAAAACTCCACTCCCGCTGTTCCTCCATGAGATCCATAATGCCTTAGACAACGGCAATATTGTAACAACGTTCGTACCACCCTAAAGTACCATTATCCAAGATGGCGCCGATGACGTCATACAAGATGGTAGCTGTGACGTCAATCAAGATGGCGGATTTTGGCGGGAAGTTTGAATTTTGGCGGGAAAGTACACGCCCCCCTCCTCCAGAAAAATGGCGCGAAGTTCAAATTCCAGCAGGATAATGCACCACACCACTCATCTCTACTAAGGCCGGTATTACACTATCAAATTTCTTTGTCCAATATCTTTGTCCAATATCTTTGTCAAAGATATTTGATAGTGTAATAGGGATCTTTGACAAATGTCGTCCAATATTTGATCAAATCTAAGCCGAGGCCGTATATTTGATCAAAGAAATCGCTTGTCTTCTGTTCACTGCAATGCGATATGTTACCACGCGGAGCGCTAGCATCGCTGCAGCATTCTGTCGTCTGTAGTGTTTTTATAACCATTGCCCGTAAATACAATTGGTGTGTGCCGACAACTACAGAATTAATAGAGATGTCTGAAGCTGATGAGGCGCTTTACAACGTGAGGCACCCTGAATACAAAAATAGATTAAGAAGATTGGAGACCTAACCTGACCTAACCTAACGTAACATAACCCTCTCCTGTAGCAAGGAATCGGAGTGTTATAGTGAGCCTGTCTTCTGAAGATGTAGCAGTTCTTAAGTGAAAATTGTGCTTTGTGATATGAGGATACACTTCATTGAGCACATACAGAAATGTATGCTCATCCATTCTTAAGTAATTGATGTACGACTTGACGTCTTCCACTGTAAGCTCACGTAACAAGTTTTGTTGAATGCTTGTATCGTGTCGTCGTAAAACCTACGGCTTCACCCAGATTAGATTAGTTTTTCGTTCCATAGATCCGTGCTGAGGAGATCCTAGTGGATGTGGAACATGTCGATTTTTTTAAGCTGAAATAAAAATACTAATAGTATGAATAAATACAATACATCATTTGTTTCTATTAAAAATTTCGCCAATGGAGTAGGAGTTGGCCAGTAGTAAGTCTTTCAGACTCCTTTTAAACTGATAAGCTGATCTTTATTTCTAACTAAATTTTTTATGTTTCCTGGCAAATTATTGAAGATGAGTGTTCCTGAGTAGTGGACCCCTTTTTGAACTAAAGTATGTGCTTTTAAGTCCTTGTGCAGATCATTTTTGTTCCTTATTGTAGATATATTATTTACGACAAATTTTATTAAGAAGTAAATATACTGAGAGGCAGTAGTTAGTATACCCAGTTCTTTGAAGAGGTTTCTGCAGGAGGTCCGTGAATTTACTCCACAAATAATACGTATTACACGCTTTTGGACATTGAAAACTTTTGTTTGACTTCAAGATTTACCCCAAAATATTATCCCATATGACATTATGGAATGAAAGTATGCAAGCTTTTTCATTTTTATGTTGCCTATGTCTGCTAACACTCGAATTGCAAATACAGATTTGTTAAGGCGTTTCTGCAGTTCTGTGGTGTGCTCCTCCCAACTGAATTTTTTATCAAGTTGTAATCCCAGGACTTTTAAGACTGTCAACCTCGAATGTATGGTTCCATTTCCCCCCCCCCCCCCCCACTTCTTTTCCGCATGTGCACACAATGCAATTGGAGTACGTAGAACTGCTGCGGTTAATAACAAGTTGTTGTCAGCCATCTTGAACTTTGACGAAAAATTTGATGACAGTGTAATACCCCTTGTAGCACTACGTCAAAGATCTTTGTCAAATATATTGGACGGAATATTGGATCACATCTTTGATCAAATCTTTGACAAAGAAATTTGATAGTGTAATACCGGCCTAAGCAATGGAAATGGCAGGAAAAAGAAACTTGTCTTTATTATTTAACCAATTTCAAGCAGGTTTGTTCCCCACTGGGTCTGTACTCCAACTGGCTTAGTTCATATCGGTGCCACCGTAGGGCGTTCTCCTGACGACAGGTGATGACGCAAGAAATGTTATTCAAGATGGCTGCACCCAGTGTGTGCAGGGCGAGCTCCAGAGCCCAACTGACTTAGTTCATATCGTGGCCACCAGAGGATGCTACCGTGATGTTGGATGATGACACAAGATCATCCGCTCTCTCTCCAGCACGCGTTATTACTGGACGCACGCCATGTCAGCAGCCCGAGAGCGAGCGGCCGCTGTCGCCACCGCCTCCAGCCTAGACCTTTATACTTGCGCCGGACATAGTCTTCTGTAAATCTTCTAACTATAGTAACACCCACACCATGCCTCTAACGTATTCATTAGCTAAGTACTTAATTCCATTTCAATTTTAATCATATTCTATAAGTCAATTTACAATTTCAATATTCAATGATCAAACGAGAATTTCCACATTTTCCCACTACAAGCGCAGTGTTAATTCATGACCTAACACCTCCCGCCACTAAAAAGCTGCACTCCTATTGGCTACTGCTTTAGTCACATGATTTGACTTCATTGAACCTAGGACTTGGAATCAATTTTCACGAATGTCACACCCACCTGGAATTGGAATCAAATATTTAAATTCTCCACCACAATCCTCAACCGACAGCCACATACCCCTACCAGCCCATGTTGTCAGGCTAACGTGTACTAACGTGAATAGTGCATGACCTAATCCAAGATGGTGGGACGAAATGGTGGGAGAACGACCCTCTCTGTTGTGGACATAAGTTTTTATTTTTCAGTCAATGTCTCCACCATGACATCTAGACTCCAACTGACCTAGTACACATTACTGCCACCACACGGTACTGTCATCCCTCCTGTGACCTAATCCCAGATGGTGGTCTGTAGGAGCAAAATGGTGCGAAAATCACCCAGTCTGCACTGTGCTGCTGGGGAGATTAAGCAAGAAATGCACTCTATTTACTTTGGAACATTTTATTTAGCCATGAAATATATTTATCACCCTGACGCAAAATCCTTGCCATGTTATGCTTGGGGTCACAGTCTGCAGACATGCAAACAACTCCTAATTTACGCAAATAATTTAAGTACAAACATTCACACTCCTCCTAAATAATTCAGCGTAGTTATGTCTAGACACACTCAGTACTCGTAAACTGTCCACATAACTCATAGCACAGCCTACAGACCTGCTCGCAAAATAATTCAATCAATGTGATCAAGCACCCTCCGCCAACCCCTCTCCAGTAGAGCGCACAGTCAACCCCAACGACGTGGCACGGCTGTCAGCTGTCAAACCACACACAGGCCCCTGCCTAGGTCCCGCAAGCATGAGGCGGCGACATCTCATTCATACTTCATTTCTGAGAAATTCCTATCCAAATACGTCTTCACCTAGACACACGTGCTGACATAATCGGGCGGGAGCGCAGCTTCAAGCTGCTGCTGAATAGAGGTAAAAGTTGTATGTAGGCAACTTTTATGACGCGATCAGACAGGGGCGAAGGCTTATTTACAGAGCACTCACTCCAAGCAGAGCGGCGCGTGTGGGGTGTTCCTTGCTACGCTCACACTAATTGTGGTCCGGCGAAAACGCTGCAGAAATCGATTCCAGAATAGCAGAATCTGTTTTCTCCTTAGTGATTCTAACGGACAAGACATGACCTTTGACTGTCGTTTTGCCGCGCTTAGCTACTTACCATCGCAAATGCATCAAGCACGTTATCAGTCTTATACTCAAGCCACATTGCTATCTAAAATTATAACCAAGTCTAACTCTAGTAAACTTCATAGCCCCCAAGAAATACTTAACATGCGCTTTTGTACTAGTTTTCGTCTTCTCTCAGCTTTTATGCACAGAAATTCTTGCTCTAACAGAACCTCTTTACCAAAATAACGCACAATAACGTCGAATGCAGTCTTTCTCGTGGATCTAACGTGATACCCACCCCATCACATGATACCCATCCTGGTCTCAACATACGCAAATGTTCGCACAGCTATGTAGAGGCTCCCATATCCCAGCAGAAAGCATGTTATTCAATCCAACATTATCATTTGCTCTTATCGAATTTACTCGCCGAATTACTGATGCCGCCAGTATCGAAGCACCATCCACCTATTCTTTCTGGGGTCTTTCAGCGGTTATTTTACACAGATCGCCAAATTGCATTGACAGTTAAAAGCACAAAATTGTCTCCACATTATCAAATACATACCAGACTCGCAAGAATATTGCAATCCAGGAATATACACTCCTGGAAATTGAAATAAGAACACCGTGAATTCATTGTCCCAGGAAGGGGAAACTTTATTGACACATACCTGGAGTCAGATACATCACATGATCACACTGACAGAACCACAGGCACATAGACACAGGCAACAGAGCATGCACAATTTCGGCACTAGTACAATGTATATCCACCTTTCGCAGCAATGCAGGCTGCTATTCTCCCATGGAGACGATCGTAGAGATGCTGGATGTAGTCCTGTGGAACGGCTTGCCATGCCATTTCCACCTGGCGCCTCAGTTGGACCAGCGTTCGTGCTGGACGTGCAGACCGCGTGAGACGACGCTTCATCCAGTCCCAAACATGCTCAATGGGGGACATATCCGGAGATCTTGCTGGCCAGGGTAGTTGACTTACACCTTCTAGAGCACGTTGGGTGGCACGGGATACATGCGGACGTGCATTGTCCTGTTGGAACAGCAAGTTCCCTTGCCGGTCTAGGAATGGTAGAACGATGGGTTCGATGACGGTTTGGATGTACCGTGCACTATTCAGTGTCCCCTCGACGATCACCAGTGGTGTACGGCCAGTGTAGGAGATCGCTCCCCACACCATGATGCCAGGTGTTGGCCCTGTGTGCCTCGGTCGTATGCAGTCCTGATTGTGGCGCTCATCTGCACGGCGCCAAACACGCATACGACCATCATTGGCACCAAGGCAGAAGCGACTCTCATCGCTGAAGACGACACGTCTCCATTCGTCCCTCCATTCACGCCTGTCGCGACACCACTGGAGGCGGGCTGCACGATGTTGGGGCGTGAGCGGAAGACGGCCTAATGGTGTGCGGGACCGTAGCCCAGCTTCATGGAGACGGTTGCGAATGGTCCTCGCCGATACCCCAGGAGCAACAGTGTCCCTAATTTGCTGGGAAGTGGCGGTGCGGTCCCCTACGGCACTGCGTAGGATCCTACGGTCTTGGCGTGCATCCGTGCGTCGCTGCGGTCCGGTCCCAGGTCGACGGGCACGTGCACCTTCCGCCGACCACTGGCGACAACATCGATGTACTGTGGAGACCTCACGCCCCACGTGTTGAGCAATTCGGCGGTACGTCTACCCGGCCTCCCGCATGCCCACTATATGTCCTCGCTCAAAGTCCGTCATTTGCACATACGGTTCACGTCCACGCTGTCGCGGCATGCTACCAGTGTTAAAGACTGCGATGGAGCTCCGTATGCCACGGCAAACTGGCTGACACTGACGGCGGCGGTGCACAAATGCTGCGCAGCTAGCGCCATTCGACGGCCAACACCGCGGTTCCTGGTGTGTCCGCTGTGCCGTGCGTGTGATCATTGCTTGTACAGCCCTCTCGCAGTGTCCGGAGCAAGTATGGTGGGTCTGACACACCGGTGTCAATGTGTTCTTTTTTCCATTTCCAGGAGTGTATTTACTACTCTATCTACAATTAAATATTACGATTGCTGCTACAGTCTAATACCAATCAATGTACAAGTAATCTCTCCTCTTGACGACTGTGCTTCAGTATCTATAGTGCATATAATTTTCCACTTAAAAACTCTCACTTATCCCTCGTCATTTTCAATCTGCTCAGTCTATACTTCCCTCACGATAGGACACACAGTCATCTTCTCTAGTCATGCCATAACATAAACCATACTAGCTTTTCAATCCAATATATACACATTTTACACAATGTAAGCCACACCAACTTTACAATACAATACATACACATTTTAGGCAAACAGTGCAGTTATCTTTCATATTTGTACAGCTACCGAAAAAATTATCGTTTGTCTACACTCACACAGGCTACATCTTACGATGCTCCCCAGTCCGAGGGAAGCACAATCAGCCTTTCCTTCCTTTCTAGAGACGCGACATTCTGCAGTAATAAACTACTTTACACTGATCACCATTTCACACTGACAACTAAACCTCGCAATGTGCGATACATATCGTCAAATACGTAAAGACACCTACTCATTTACACTCTCCTCCCACTGTGGCCAGGAGCTTGAATATTAGTGCGTAAAATCGATCTCCAACTCAGCAATATATGAATGCGTACTGTGTAGATGTAGTAAACATACAGTTCCTATCCTACACCATACAAAATCAACCCTCTTACACCGGAATGCCCTCATTGAATCGAAGTCACTCTCAGAACTGATATACAAAGACAGACTCGTTTCCCCCTCAGTACAAATGCGCTACTGTTTCTGGTGCGGACCTGCCTGCTTGTGTTTCTACAGACATCTGCAGACTCTGGGATCACAAGAACACACCTATTTTCGCCATAATGTTATATCATTTTCGCCGTACTGCTCGATATCAAGCACACAGCAGTAGCCTACCGATCACTAGCGCAACATAATTCCAAACATATACACTCGAAATTATTTCTCTACAAACCCGAAACTTTAGCTACCTGGAGCGTGCTCTAGACTACTGAGTAACTAGAAACAAACACATGAAAAATCATATTTCCACCAGCGATGTAACAGGTTCCAAATCATACCTATAATTTACAAGCCAAATAAGGTCTTTCCCATGTCTAGAGAACAGGCAATCATGTCTTCCACATGCCATATGCAGACACCACAATCGATCTTCTCTCAATTACGAGGGTCACTGCAAAAGAAATACAAACTATTTTTTTTAAATCCATCTTTTATGCTACATGTTTGAAAATTTTATGGTGTGTAGATACATCCTTTAGGAACAATCCTTTAGGAACATAATTTCCATCCCTCTCAACTGCCTTACGTCATCTTGGAACCAGTGCATGTATACCCACATGGTAAAATTCTGGACCAACCTGTTGGAGCCACTGTTTGGCAGCGTGCACAAGGGAGTCATCATCTTCAAACCTTGTTTCACGAAGAGAGTCTTTCAGTTTCCCAAAGAGATGATAGTCACATGGATCCAGGTCAGGACTGTAAGACGGGTGTTTCAGTGTTGTCCATCTGAGTTTTGTGATCGCTTCCATGGTTTTATGACTGACATGTGGCCAGACATTGTCATGCAGCAGCAAAACGTCCTGCTTTTGCCGTTGTGGTCGAACACGACTCAGTCGAGCTTGAAGTTTCTTCAGTGTCATCACATATGCATCAGAATTTATGGTGATGGTCCCACTTGGTATGAAGTCCACAAGCAAGAGTCCTTCAGAATCTAAAAACACTGTAGCCATAACTTTTCCAGCAGAAGGTGTGGTTTTGAACTTTTTTTTCTTGGGTGAATTTGCATGCCACTCCATTGATTGCCTCTTCGTCTCTGGTGAAAAATGGAGCCATGTTTCATCACCTGTCACAATTCTTCCAAGAAAGTCATCTCCACCATTCTCGTACTGTTCCAAAAGTTTGCTGCACACTGTTTTTCTTGTTTCTTTGTGAGCCACTGTCAACATCCTGGAAACCCACCTGGCACAAACCTTTATTAACGCCAACGCTTTCAGTATTCTGCAAACACTTCCTTCCCCTATCACAACGTAGCGTGACAATTCGTTCACTGTTATGCGTCTGTCAGCAGTCACCAATTCGTTAACTCTCTGCACATTGTCTGGAGTGTGTGCAGTACGAGGCCTGCCACTGTGAGGACAATCCTCAATATTGCCGTGCCCGCTTTCATCACGTAACCTGCTTGCCCACCGACTAACTGTACTGCGATCGACAGCAGCATCTCCATACACCTTTTTAAACCTCTTGTGGATGTTCCCCACTGTCTCGTTTTCACAGCACAGGAATTCTATGACAGCACGTTGCTTCTGACGAACGTCAAGTGTAGCAGCTATCTTGAAGATATGCTGTCACGGCGCCACTCACGGGAACAGGTTGAACTAAGTTTGAAAACAAAGCGGGAAGGATGTATCTACACACTGTAAAACTTTCACACATGCAGAATAAAAACTGTATTTTTACAAAAATAGTGTGCATTTCTTTTGGAGTGACCATCGTAAATAAAGGCGCCAAATGTGCATAAGGAGTGAACGGAACAATTTACATGGCAGTGAATAACGGTCCAATGCAAACACACCATCTTCTCAAATTTACACTTGATCATGAAAGCCGGCCAACACATATTGAACATTAGTTCGCTATTCAGTCATGTAGAGGACTGAAAAGTTAACTCTTATGCATTACATCGGAGAGAATAACACTCCAACAGGCCTCTGCATTCGGAAGACTGGTGTCGTTAACGGCGAACGTGAATCAGTACCTCGACAGATTTTGCATACACCGAAATATTCTATAAAACCGGCCACATATATTTCTATCATTACACTTACAATTAAATGTTACGATCGCGTTCTCAATTGAATGGCAGTCGGCAATGAGTGAAGTATCGCAAATACACCCCACTGAAGGCTGTTGCTCTGGAAATGGAAATATATGTACCTTCCTTACTACTGGACGTACTCCTCCCTTTGCCATCACAGTACTCCCAAGTCAAATCCATACCCACCTTACGACTGGACATAGTCATTTCCCTTACACAGAAACTTTATAAACCTCATGCTCAAATGCAAACATCACGCATTCAGCACTGATACTAAGATAATACTTCGTCAATAACTCTTTGCCTATCATACGAAATAATACTGACGCAAAATCAACGATCGATGGGCATGTCTGTTATGTTCTTCCTGCGAGTCCTACTACCCTGCCATAGACGTAATCGACCAGATGTTAAAGAAAAAACACGATCCCAACAACTACTGCATGTTACTGCCACAAGCTCTCTTTGTTCTACAGGTGCACACAAGTATCCATATTAAATGCTATACCCTCTTTACAAATAGAGGTACGACATGGCCTCTGAATGAGGAGGAGACCAGTGAGGCTCGTTGGGCAACGTGTCCATACCGTCATCTGGGATCTGACAAATAGGGCGCGAGCTCTACCCGGCACGTGAAACAGACCTATCCCACCTCGTTCAAGGGGAAGAGTAAGGGTTGCATAGTTAACTTTGAACAACAGCCCAGAGCTGACGAAAGATGCCATCGCTGCCAACACGCGACGTGCCACAGTAAGCGGGAAAGGTAGAACTTGTGCTACATGGGGAACTCGCGATGCGATATATATATTGACATCTCGTTGGAGAATATCTAGGGATCGAAGGCGATGGTCCTTAAGACCTGCTCTGATCATTAAAAGGAGGCGTCGGCAGTTGATGGTGGCTGAACGCCGGAGATCAGATGAAAAATCTATTCCCAAACAACGAATGGTATCAACGGTGGTGAGAGGTGTAACGCACTCCACGGGAAGTCCCGTGACAATGAACATAACTTGTGACTTACGTACGTTTAAAGAGCTACCCGACGCCTCACCATAAGTCGCTACCCACGTCAAAACAGCTCGAACCTCGTCAGCATTACGTAAACAGATGACTACATCGTCAGCATAGGCCGTGCAACAGAATCGGTAGCGATCTATGGACAACCCTACCAAACGTTGTCTTAGTCCACATAGCAAGGATTCCAAGGAAAAGGCGTACAAAATCGCTGATAGAGGGCAACCTTGACGTACGGATCGACCTATTTTTATCGGAGGAGTGAGCCTGCCATTGTACATAATCCTGGATGAGGCACCCCGCAGAAGGCGCATCACTACCGTGATAACGGCGATTGGGAAACCCATATGGTGGAGAACGGCCGTAAGGAACGAATGGTCAACCCTATCAAAAGCTTGACTAAAGTCCAAAGACGCAAGTGCGCCAGAGAGGCGTTGTGCCTAGTGAAACGTGTATGTACTCGGTAGCAGCGATGGTGAGGCATGATAAAATCTTTGACCAGAGTTCCTAGTCTGCGCTTGACCGCGCGAGAGTGCAGTTCTGTTGCAGTCGAGTTACGAGTCAGTTCAGTTGCGAGGCAGTAGCGCGAGAGTTCAGTTCAGTTGCGAGCTAGCGGTTGGAGAGTAGCGGAGATGACGTAGTTGCGGTCTAGTTGCGAGAGAGTTCAGTTGTGTGTGAGCACTCGGCGGGCGTCGACATGGCACACTGGTCAAGATTCAGGACGAGGTATATTAATTTTAAATAAGGTAATGAAGCAGCATTGCGCTCAGCTAATAATGTAAATTAACTGTAACTAATTTGTGCAAGAATCGCCCCAATAATAATTTTGTTTTCAAAGCAATTTTTAACAAAGAATCGTTTAATGAAAGAAATATTCCCTTGCTATTCCTTAAAGAAAAGTTTCCCTTAAATTCAAAATTTTTGCAATGAATTTCCTCTAAGCTATGGCGAAAAATAAGAGCAGATGCAGTTTTACTAAGGTAAGAATTACAGTTTAATTAATGAACAGGGCCTAAAGATCGACATTTCGGTCTATTTGCATTTTCATTGTCACTGAGATTTCATTATCACTGAATTGACTTTCATTTTTGTGAGGAGCTTACATTTGGGTCAGATTGCTATTTTTCATTTAATTGTCATTGTCATTAAATTTATTTGCTGGGAGGTTACATTTAGCTCTAGGTGCATTAGCATTCAAAATATTAACATATAAAATTTTTTGTGGGGAGGTTACACTTAGCTCTACGTCCATTTACATTTGAGTATTATCTTTCATTTTTGTGGGGAGGTTACACTTGGCGACATCCGGTCCAGGGTCGTATTTCGTTGAGAATCTTTTGAAACGTAGCCAGATATCTGCTCTTATTTGCTTCAATATAATTAGGATTTGGCGCAACGCTTCTACTAATTCTGTGACTTTCTTTCCTCAGATCATCGGCAATTCGTTGCTCTGTTGTATTTGTGTGTTGCTTTTGCATTGTGCTTATTTGTTTTGTGATTAATTGTGACTATTGTAAAAATGCCGCGAAAGACTATGAATAGTGTATCGCGAGGTATTATGAATGAATTTACTGACTTAAACAACGTGACCGATAGTAATTGTGACACGCAGTGTAATGATGACAATCCTGCGTTCACTGACAATCAGTGCGTTCCAACCACTAATGAGGATTTTTATCTTAATGATGAACAAACGAACTCGGTTATGTCCTCTGTTGAATTGACGACAATCGATGACGCGGGGCGTTCTATTGTAATGAGCGCTACCCAGCTTAACACACCCGGTTTTGAAAAGTCAAATAACGTACAGACAAATTTTTGTAATGAAAATGAACAGGGTACTGAAAGTACAACGGATCCATTTAATTCCGAAATTGTGACCGACAGTGTACATTCGACTGGCAAACCTTTTACTAAACCTCAGAATAACCAAATGGTTACAGAAAGCGGGACAATTCCAGATCCTCCATTAAACAGCACGGAGAATAGAGTAGGTAATAATGGGTTGGAACATTTTATGGCAAGATTGCTACAACAACACAGTGAAAATCTTATACAACAATTTAATGAAAAACAAGACAACACTTCCAAGCAGTTAAATGAAAAATTAGACAACAATTGCAGACAACTTAGTGAATAAATTAGAGCCGTTGCCGCGCAGTGTCATGATACTAAGGAACAGTTACGCGAGGAAATAGAGGCTTGTTCAAGAAAAAGTAGCGAAGAAATTAGGTCTGTTGCTCAGGAATTAAGGGAAATGCAAACTGCTGCAACAGAAACACTTAGAGACGAAATTAGCGGAGTCGCTAAACAATGCTCTGAAAAGGCTACACAATTACGCGACGAGTTTAAAGCAATGACAACAGAACTTTCGCGCACAATGGATGAAAAGATTGACGCGAAATTCGACCAACAGAAGTCTCAAATTAACGAACGTCTTAGTGTTCACATACAAAACAGTGATACACGTTTCCGCAAATTCATACAGGATCAAAATAAAGTAAAACGACAAGTAATGGAAACAATCACAGCACAGAGACAGGAAGACAAACGTAAAATGTTTGCGAAGGCAAAAACATATGTAGACAACAATATTGCTACGGTATCGGACAAAATTAATACCATCGAACAGTTGAACGCGGAATTACGTGATGAGATTTCTGACCTTAAATCAAAAACAGATACACACACAGCGGATATTCAGATTGTGACAGACAGATTCGAACAATTAGAACTAACACAGAATTCCGATGTAATTCAAGCTGACGTTAAAAAACTGAACGAAACTACACGTAATTTGCAAAAACAGATTAATGCCTCTGATTCTAAAACCGATGATCAGGTAAAAATACTGACTGAAAAATGTGATGAACTGGCCAGTCGTATTGATGTCATTGAAAGTAATAATGACAGCAAATCAGACGATACTTCACCGGTTTCATTTAATCAAACACCTGAATTTCAAAATTTACAGCAGACAATTAATGAGATCGATTCGTCTAATAACACGTTGCGTAGAAAGTTGTCAAGTTTACAACAAGAAGTAACAGAGATGAAAAGTATTTCAGTTAATAACACATCACAGCAGACGCCACTTTGCGAACATTTGTCAGACTCGCGCAGCGCGTATAATTTGGGTAATCTACAGAGAGTACGGGACTTAGATTCCGAACAACCACAGTTCAACAGATTCTCTTACAATCCTGAACCTGTTCCATCACACAGAGAGGACAATTTCGATTACAAACATTTTCTGTCAGTAAGAAAATTTAAAGTGTTTAAAAATGATAGAACACAGATTCATCCGCTAGATTGGATACAACAATTTAGCTTTGCCTTTCCACCGAGTTGGCCCGTTACGCACAAACTTGAATTTATTTGTAGTTTTTTGGAAGGCGAGCCGGCAACTCGTATGACACCGATCGCGAGGCAATGTTACTCGGTAGAAGAATTTCAGAATGCCTTTCTGTCAGCGTACTGGTCGAAGACGACACAGCGCGGAATTAAAGATCAGCTAATTAGTTTGCCAAATTATGAGAACACAAATTTTCCCAGTGTCACGCAGTTTTTTGAGCACATGGTGCAACAAAACCAGTATTTAAGTGAACCCTATAGTGAATCTGCACTCTTTCAATTATGTATCTCTAAATTACCACGATCATTAAGAGTGTCACTTCTAACGGGTCAACAAAAAGAAAATATTTCAACATTCAGGGATCTGTTGCAGCTTTTAGAAGTGCAGCAATCAGATTACTCTTTCGTAAACAAAAATTTTTCATATAACAACCAAGGCCAACAGACGTACAGCAATTATGATCAGACACGTAATTTTAATAGGAAAGGTAACAGACGCTTTAGGAATGACAACCACCAAAACTTTAATAACAGACAAAATTCTAATTATCAATATCGTCAAAATTTTGAGCAACAGGAATCACATTTTGGTAATAATAGACGTTTTCCACCGCAACAGCATGAAAGTCAGCCGGTTGGAATAGATAACCAACAATGTAATACACAAGGTCAACCTAACTTTAATGTTTCACCGCATGCACGTATAGTCCCAGATCCAACAAATAGTAACGCACGGCAGCAAAGGAACAACTACGTACAGAAAACGCAGTATTTCCATTCCTATCGCAATGCACCGTATAGGAATGACTATCACGACAGACGTAAAAATGATGAGCGCAATTATCAGCGGACATATAATAACAGTCGATCGTACCAACAGCAAAATCATCCGCAAGAACATATTCTCGTAAATGAACCCGACAGTAGGTATCATCCAGAGCGTAATACGTCTGGAAGAAGTAATAGAACTGTTCAAATAGTAGAAATGCCACAGCATCCTCCTGATAACAATAACACGTCAGATAGAATCTGACTATATACTGTACAGATCGCATCTTCCAGTAACACAAGCACTACCTTTGACACGCAGAATATTGTTCACGAAAATGTAATTACTTTTGACGACATCAGAGACACTCTTTTGCAGGAAAGACCAGTTATTCAGAAAACTATTTCACATCCTGTGATCGAAATTAAAATTGGTTCATCGAAATTTTCAGCAGTAATCGATTCCGGATCACCTATGTCAGTAATAAATGAAGAGACTTTCAACGAGTGCAACAAAGAGAATACTTATCCCACATTACCATTAGGCAAAACGAAAGTGAAAGGAGCAGTATCGAGTAAAGGAGTAGACGTTAAATTACAGACACATTTATCATTTTGTATTGGAGGTCATACTTTTCACTCAAATTTTTGGATTGTTCCTTTATTGACAACAGACGTTATTTTAGGTACTAATTTTCTCGCCGGCCGAAGTGGCCGTGCGGTTAAAGGCGCTGCAGTCTGGAACCGCAAGACCGCTACGGTCGCAGGTTCGAATCCTGCCTCGGGCATGGATGTTTGTGATGTCCTTAGGTTAGTTAGGTTTAACTAGTTCTAAGTTCTAGGGGACTAATGACCTCAGCAGTTGAGTCCCATAGTGCTCAGAGCCATTTGAACCATTTGAACTAATTTTCTCGTACAACACGACGCAGTGGTTGATTTTCAAAATTCTTATTTAATGTTGAAGGACGAAAATGAACAATTGGCTTTAGAATTTCAGCACTCATTATGGGCAGAAGAAGAAGCAATTAATTGTACACAGGTCATTTCCGTGTTACGTAACATAGACTGTAATTCCACATTGTTCACTAATACGTACGTACATAACTATAATACTCCAGACGAAGCTGACTACGACGTAATGCAGATTATTTCCGATAAAGTTAAACAAAGCAGTGCAAATACAGACGACGAACGCACGCAACTACACAAAATTCTTTTACAGCAAGCTCCAGTTTTTGACAACATTTCTGGTACTATGTCCGGCTTTATGTATGAATTTCAAGTCAAACAGCACGACACATTTAAAGCAAAACATTATTCCATTCCATATATCCACAGAGAACAAGTTAAAAAAGAGTTGCAGGATATGCTTGACCAAGGAATTATTGAACCAGCAGTTAGTCCGTACATAAACCCGCTACATATTGTTAAGAAAAAAGATGGCTCACTTCGCCTCGTACTTGTTTCACGTCACATTAATGACATTATTATTAATGAAACAGATCGACCACAGACTTTAGAGGAACTTCTACAAAAATTTCATGGTACTGCTATTTATTCCACATTAGATTTGAAATCGGGATTTTGGCAAATTCAACTTCATCCGAATTGTAGAAAATACACAGCTTTTCTCTGTTTTGGTGACTGTTATCAATTTTTTAAATTACCATTCGGTTTAACGATTTCTTCTGCAGCTTTTATTCGCGGTTTGAACACAATACTTCCGACAGAACTTAAAGACAGAATCACGACGTACGTAGATGACATTCTTATCGCAGAAGCTAACTGGTCTGAACACAATATGATTCTTGAACGACTGTTGCAAACTTTTCATGCACAAGGACTCACAGTTAACCTCAGTAAATCGCATTTTGGCAAAACTTCCATAAAATTTCTTGGACACGTAATTTCAGCAGAAGGCATTGCGCCTGATCCAGAAAAACTTCAAGCTCTACGTGACATTACTGTTCCTACGACGAAGAAACAATTACGCAGTTTTTTGGGATTAATTAACTTTTTTCGCAAATTTATTCATCATTCTGCTTTAGACACACCTAGATTATGCCAATTGACAGGTAAAAACACTATTTGGTCATGGGATAAGCAAGCACACTCTGAATTTATGAACCTGAAAGAAGCTTTGTTGAATGCACCACTTTTATCGCACCCAGATCTTACCAGAAATTTTTCCATTGCCACCGACAGTTCTAACACCGCTTTTTAGGCGTACACATTTTTCAGGAAATTGAAGAAGATGGCTCTACAGTAATCAAAAACATCGCATTTGCAAGTCGCATTCTGTCGCCTGCTGAACGAAATTATTCCGTTACAGAATTGAAAACATTATGTGTTGTATGGGCTTTTACGAGATTTCGGCACTTTCTTTATGGAAGACATACCACCGTTTACACAGACCACAGAGCGATACAATTTTTGCTTTCAGCTAAATTTACTCACGACAGGTTAAGTAGATGGAAACTTTATTTACAGGAATTTAATTTTACGATTATTCACATTCCCGGCACACAAAATGTTATAGCAGACGCACTATCGCGTTCTCTCAGCAACAATCAGCAAGACGTAGCAACCAACTTCTACAAAGCAAATTTCCGTGTCATGTACATTCAGCAAGTTGCATTTGAAAATTTTATTTCATCGTCATTACAGGACATAGCACAAGAGCAACGTAAAGACAATGTGTGGAAAGAAATTAAACACCTCTGGCAAGATAAGAATAATGTTACGATTAGGAACCACTACAGTGTACGCAATGACATTCTTTTTCGCCGCTCTCATCCAGACAGCAACAATTGGTTATTATGCATTCCTGACGAACTTGTTAACAAATTAATTTGGTACACTCATTTAAGCTACGCACATTACGGAGCCAGAAAATGTTTTCTTATACTGAGACAGAACTGTTATTTTACAAACATGGAAAAACGTATACGACGAGTTTTAGCGTCATGTAAAATTTGCCAGAAAGCTAAGTCAGACACCACTTCACATATTCCTCCATTATATCCCATTGTACCTGTTAAATTAAGACATATGGCCGCAGTAGACATTTTTGGTCCAATTCCGAGAACTAATAGAGGTTATTGCTACATCTTTGTCGCTGTTGAACTCACTTCAAAATTTGTTACTTTCACTCCGTTACGCAAAGCTACTGCTAAAACTGTTTCGAAAGCATTTGTAAAACATTTTCTATTTCATGTAGGACATGTGATGAAAGTAATTTCTGACAATGGATCACAATTTCGTTCTGCTATATGGACACGCATGTTACGAGCTAGAAACATTTCTCCGATCTGTATATCCAAGTACCATGCTTCTTCGAACCCCTGTGAACGATTAATGAAAGAAATTGGTAAACTGTGTAGAATATACTGCCACAAAAGACATATTGATTGGGACACACACATCTTCTCCTTCCAAGATGTAATTAATTCCATACCAAATGAATCCACTATGCTATCTCCGTCTGTTATACTGAAAAACGTTGAACCACCAAACAAAATTAAAGAATTAGTAAACTTTCCTAGATCAGGTCGACTAAGACACCACGAAATAATTGACATTGCGCTGAACAACATCAAACGTGCCGTAGAGCGCCGGAGAAGACAGCAAAAACAGGTTTGTACACGCCGAGACTTTCCCATTGGACAGAAGATATTAGTACGTACACACTATTTATCCAGCAAATTAAAAGGTAGGTGCAGTAAATTTGAACTTCTATACGCAGGTCCATATCGGATTCGCAGTATTCCTCACCCCAATGTGGTACACGTCGAAACTCTGAGAACGAGAAAATCGAAAGGAAACCACCACTTATCCAACATAAAACCCTTTATTGAGTGAACATACTTTACGATTTATCACACTGTAATGCTATTTACTAATTTTTATGATCATTTCTGCAATTATATTCACGTGACTAATTATTGATGACTATCGTGTTTTTTTTTCTTGGCAAGTGCCCGGCAAGGTAAGGTTAGCAGGTCGCTCTTGTCGTTACACATCAGACCGTGCATATTTTCCAGATGAACTTACACATTTTATGACCACTTATGCAATTATATTTATGTGACTAATTATTGATGACTATCGTATTTTTTCTTGGCAAGTGCCCGGCAAGGTAAGGTTAGCAGGTGGCTCTTCTTGTCGTTACACATCAGACCGTGCATATTTTCCAGATGAACTTACGCATTTTATGAATAATTATGCAATTCTATGTAATGACGTATTAATTTTATCAAATTCTCTCTCCATTAAAGTCTTTAATTCTCGCCTCTATTAACTACACTACATACAAGCTGAACACAACGAACGTCACATTTTGTCTTTTTTATGTACGATTGTTTTTATGTTTTGTTTGTATGCACTGTGAAATAGATAAGATATAGCAAACGCCAGTTGACTTTGACATTTTTTGCCCTATGATATCTCAACATCGTGACTGTTTTACATTTTTCTTTTTTGCTGCTGCATTGTGATATTCTCTGTTCATTTTTGCCTTTGAACACTGTCTATGCTTTTGACATATTACGTTTTCTGTCATGTTATGCTGTATGCTTAATTGTGTCACCATTAACCAGTCATTATTTAGTGGGTATATGACTTAAATGCAAGAGATTAATCTTTGTTCATCAATTTCAGAAACAAATGATGCGTAAAAGAAATAAATTAAACAGAAATGGGAATTTCAACTACGGAATAGACGAAAGAAGATACATACACCTTATGAGGAAGAGTAAATGGATCAGAATTAACAAGCATTAACAAGAATATACTATGCACATCGTAGAATAGCAGTCTTAACTAATTTTTTTCTTTCAGAATACAAGGCGATTGATGCAGGCTGTCAGACAGAACTACACATCTTAGTTTTAAGTGATGAAATATGCTAGAGATAAGGAATAGTTATGTAATGAATAATGAAGTGATTTTTGCAGATGATAATGAATGCTGATGAAGAGTAATGATGAAGAATATGCTACTATGAATAATGAAGTTTTTCTTTATAGGTGATGATAATAATGAAGTTTTTCTTTACAGGTGATGATAATAATGAAGTTATGATAATATGGATAATGAAGTGATGGATAATGAAGTTTTTTTCTTTACAGATGAGGATAATGTTGAAGTTATGTATTTATGCTATGTAGTTATTTAAGTATTTGTTGCAGTTTGCTTTGACAGCACGTGTTATATTGCATAGTAGGATGACTGAAGGTTTTGGAAAGGACAGCTATGGAACACATTTTTATACACATTTCACTACCTGTTAATTCGAAGTTCACTACTTTTCAGCATAGTCTGCGTTTCTTCTTTCAGCTCAATAATCCATTTTGTATTTTTTCCAGGAGAAGCCTTTCATGATACTTATTAAACTTGTTACTTATTATACCTGTTCTAGTACTTGCAATTTTATTTTTTACCCATTTGTGTTTATAATTTATAAATGTGATCACATATACTGCTTTGTGTCACAACCTTGCTACAGCTGACTCATGACGAATGACGTTACACATTTTTCATTTACAGGAACAACCTAGAAGCAATTTTTTTTCCTTCTTTCTTCTTGCTTTCCCTTATAATTACCCAAAGCAATGCATTGCTAGCACAAAAACAAAATGTATTACCAGTCCCAAATAATGATACCAGTTTCAGAAAATTCTGAATAATACTGATCAACTCTGGATAGTATGTCACTTCAGTAATGACTTCTTAATGATACCAAAAAAAAAATGCTTTGTAACCGGCTAATAACTGCCACTGTTTATTGTAATGAGACTACTTATAATGCCCATGATTATTAATGCTCTGATTGTAATTAACTGATTTTTAATAATGACTTCTTAATGATCTGAATAATACTGAATGATGAACAATGTTTTATACTATTCAATAATTGCTGGCCACTGAGTGCCAATAATTAATATAACTAAATGATTTATGACCTTTCATGTTCTATAACTGGCCAATGAGTGCCAATAATTAGTGTCACTAAATGAATTATGTTATTAATTACGACATTAATTAGCTCCTGTTTTCAATAATGACTTCATGTTTTAGTAACTGGCCACTGAGTGCCGATAATTAATGTAACTAAATTAGCTCTTGTTTTCAATGATGACTTTTCATGTTTTGGTAACTGGCCAATGAGTGCCAATAATTTGTATAACTCAATGTATTATGTTAATGTTAGGACAATAATTGACTCTCCTTTTCCATGATGACTTCTGATGAACATTATTCTGTCATACTAAATATGCTTTGTAACTGGCCAAAGACTGCCGCTGTTTATTGTAATACAATTACCCATGATGCCAATAATTTAATTTTATGAACATTATTCTGTAATACTAAATACATGGTACAGAAATGTTCAATAACTAGGCTATGAATGCCGCAAACTACTAATGTAATTACTAATCAAGACTTGTCTGTTACTTAATGTCCTTCACCTTCTGACCTAACTACCTGGAATTACTGTATTATCCATATGTCCTGTCCATCCTCATGGTCATGGAGCACTGTATTTGATTTTTGCACTAATTCTACGTTGGTGTGCCTTGTAAGAGCGTGGTGTTGACACGACATGCTGTCCACCACCGTGAGCGATGGAGACGTTATTATGGTCCCACTGTTTGGTGTACCTGATGTACTGCCTAAATGATAACAGGAAATATTACTACGACATTTCAGTGTCTTGGATACGCTGATAAATACTTCTGGGAAAAGAACTGCAAATTGTCTCACTTGGTGTTGTACTTCTGTGGAAAGATATGGACTTTCAGTGCAGCTGCGTGCAACCTAAGTGCTACAACCATAACGCAATCCTTCCTATTCCTTCCCTAATTCTTGTAAAATGAAAAAGTCATATACAGTGCGTGTGTATTTTTGCCGTTTATTAATACATTTTGTGATTTGCTGATATATTCTCAACTTCACTGCATGTACACTTATGTCAGTTGTCAAAATGATTTTTTTACCTTTGCGTTTATTTGTTATGAAAATGTTCAAAAGTTTTTCAGTGCAAGTGCACTTATGTTATGTGTTAATGTCTTCTACTGAACTTTAGTGCCTGTGCATTTTTCTCATTTTTCAATATGATTTGTACTTATTCTGTATACCTTTTGTCAAAATCATTTTTTGCCATTCTATTTATTTGTTCTGAAAATGCTAAAGAATTTTTTCAGTGCGTGTGCACTTTGTTATCTATCAAATAATTTGTATATACATTTTCCTTATATGTTTTGTACTTATATTTTGTCTTTGTCTGAAATGTTTTGTACTCGGTGCATGTGCACCACATTTAATTCATGTACTACATCTGTATATATGCTGTAATTGTAAATTTAATTAAGAAAAAATTTTGCCGCGCTTGGCAAGTCCAAATGACTCACCATCGCTGCCAAATTTTTGCCCCCCCAGTGGAGGGTTATGAAACGTGTATGTACTCGGTAGCAACGATGGTGAGGCATGATAAAATCTTTGACCAGAGTTCCTAGTCTGCGCTTGACCGCGCGAGAGTGCAGTTCTGTTGCAGTCGAGTTACGAGTCAGTTCAGTTGCGAGGCAGTAGCGCGAGAGTTCAGTTCAGTTGCGAGCTAGCGGTTGGAGAGTAGCGGAGATGACGTAGTTGCGGTCTAGTTGCGAGAGAGTTCAGTTGTGTGTGAGCACTCGGCGGGCGTCGACATGGCACACTGGTCAAGATTCAGGACGAGGTATATTAATTTTAAATAAGGTAATGAAGCAGCATTGCGCTCAGCTAATAATGTAAATTAACTGTAACTAATTTGTGCAAGAATCGCCCCAATAATAATTTTGTTTTCAAAGCAATTTTTAACAAAGAATCGTTTAATGAAAGAAATATTCCCTTGCTATTCCTTAAAGAAAAGTTTCCCTTAAATTCAAAATTTTTGCAATGAATTTCCTCTAAGCTATGGCGAAAAATAAGAGCAGATGCAGTTTTACTAAGGTAAGAATTACAGTTTAATTAATGAACAGGGCCTAAAGATCGACATTTCGGTCTATTTGCATTTTCATTGTCACTGAGATTTCATTATCACTGAATTGACTTTCATTTTTGTGAGGAGCTTACATTTGGGTCAGATTGCTATTTTTCATTTAATTGTCATTGTCATTAAATTTATTTGCTGGGAGGTTACATTTAGCTCTAGGTGCATTAGCATTCAAAATATTAACATATAAAATTTTTTGTGGGGAGATTACACTTAGCTGTAGGTCCATTTACATTTGGGTATTATCTTTCATTTTTGTGGGGAGGTTACACTAGGTAGCGGCGATCATATCCCTGTAGCGGCATAAAGCCGTGCGGATATTATTGTCCCCTCCCAAGGATGCTTGGTCTGGCGACATAACATATCGGGCAACGTTTTTAAGTCGTGCTGCCAAAAGGCGAGTGAAGATTTTCATATCACTGTTAAGGAGGGTGATGGGCCGATAATCACTGATATTGTTGCCACCATGCGGTTTATGTACAGGAATAATAATTCCTTCCATGAAAGCGTCCGGGAGCGGTTCTGGCGCTACAGTCTGGTACCGCGCGACCGCTACGGTCGCAGGTTCGAATCCTGCCTCGTGCATGGATGTGTGTGTTGTCCTTAGGTTACTTAGGTTTAAGTAGTTCTAAGTTCTAGGGGACTTATGACCTCAGCAGTTGAGTCCCATAGTGCTCAGAGCCATTTGAACCAAAGCATCCGGCACAGGTACTTCCGGAGACATCAGTTCCCGACAGATGGAGGTGAAGGTGGACTCTAACAAATCACGGAAGGTGCGATAAAATTCGAGGGGAAGACCGTCGGGTCCTGGGAAGCGATTGATGGTTCCTGCCCGGATCGCATCGCGGACTTCCTCATCAGTCACCTCTGACATCAAGTCAATCGCCGCATCTCCTGAGATACCACCGAAGTTGATCTGTGAGACTTCCTCGATCAACTCTGGGGAATGTGGAATTGCGGCGTATAGCTGCTGATAGTGGGCATGAAGCACATTCCCTATTGCAGATTGGGTTACGTAGCGACGCCCTTCTTGATCTGTTAGGACGTGAATCAATTTTCGGCGTCGATTTTGGCGCTCTTGGATGATATGGTACATCGACTGATGTTCATGAGGCATGCGATCAGCAGTACGAGATCGTACTATCGCTTCTTCCAAATGCCTTCGCATGAGATTGGAGATTTGGGCCTTAGCATGGTTCATCCTTGTATGGCGCTCAGGGGAGGCTGGCATCGTGGAGCATTCTCGTAGGATCCTGTAGTAAAAGTCCATAGTGCTCTTCCTCCAGGCGACAACATCTTTACCATACCGGATTAAAGTTTTTCGAAGAGCAGGTTTTGCACACTGGATCCACCAGGATATGGTAGACGGATACGTGGCTCGGCGTCTATTACATGTGATCCAAGTGTCATCTATTAGAAGTCGACAGTCAGGTGAATTAAGAAGTGCCGTGTTCAGTTTCCATAAACCACGTCAGTGCCATACTGCCTGTCTTGTGAGAACAACATCACAGAAGTAAGCCTCATGATCTGAGAAAGCAACAGGCCAGATTTCAGCCTGTCGATTGTGTTGAATTAGGGATCGCGAGATGTAGATGCGATCCAGTCGGCTAGAGGAGTGCGCAGTGTAGTACGTAAAGCCCAAAAGATCACCGTGAACATGTCTCCACGTGTCGACAAATTATGGCCGCGTGACTACTGTTTCCAGAGCTGCGCATGGTGAGTGACGCGGCAATTGATCCTGAGGTCGCTGGGTGCAGTTGAAGTCTCCACCCATGACCCAGTCATCGTGTGGTCCCATAAAAAGGGGTGTAACTTCATTCGCGAAGAAGGCATTGCGTTCACGACGGTAGCTGGAGCCCGACGGCGCATAAATGTTGACGATGTGTACACCAAAGAGAGTAAGGGCCATACCTCTGCCGATGGGGAGGTATAGGACATCTTCGGCAGGAAGACCTTTGCGTAAGATGATGGCAACACCACTACCGGTGTCCGAAGCGGGAGAAAGATGCATCGTGAAACCATGTGGTGGTGAAAAATCGGCGACATGCACTTCCTGAAAAAGCGCAATGTCTATCATAAATCATATCGCGGAGCAGCGCTAGTTTGTGGGGCGCACGAATTGTCGCGAGGTTAATCGTTGCGACACGATAATGCTGGTGTTGGAGTCCCACAGGCACAGGTGGGGCTTCTTCTTCAGGAGCGAGAGGTCGTCGATCTTGACGGTCCGCTGAAGAGGCTGCTATTGTGGAGAGTTTGCGGGCGCAACCTACGGGGGTTCCCCATCATCAGCACCGTCCACCCCAGTCCCTTCAATCTCCACGTCATCTGCCCAGAAGACTGATACTGCGGTAGGGTATCGGCTGTGCACATCATCCACGTGGAGAGGAGACGTAGTTTTCGTCTCATCGGATAGGCTCTCTTCAACGTCGACCTGTGGGGGCGACGGCGCCAGTAAGGAGGGCTGTTCGTTGCCAGTGGTCGCCTGTGGCGGGTCTTTCGCATCAGACTTTTGGTCATCAAAGAGCGGTTTGTCGTCCATCTTCGGATCTGCATCAGGGGGTGTACGGCTACGTTTCTTTCTCTTTCGTGTCGACCCTTGTTTTCGAACAGGTCGTTCAGAGTCCGATTGAGGGTGGCTTTCGTCTGACTCCGGACCAGTCTGAAGGAAAGCAGAAGTAGGTACGACTCCCGGATCAACGTCCATTTCAGTAGCAGTCACAGTGCTGCGATGATTCGGCAGGTCAGGATCTGGCGTCTGTGGCACCTCAGAAGGAATCTCAGGAGCGGTTGCATCTACCTGATCAGATGACGTCAACGGAGCAGGAAGACCATGTGTAGAGGTGCTACCTCCATGGGCAGCCTTGGCATATGTGACAGGGATCTGAGTGATCACCGCTGGGGACGCTTCCTCGCCGACCGGCGTCTGGATCAGGCGTCGTCGCATGCAGGCGGATCTGACGTGGCCTTCTTGTCCACAACCCGCACATGTTCGGGGTTGGCCGTCGTACATGACAATGGCTCGCACCCCGCTAATTGTCAGGTATGATGGTGTATGTTTTTTCAGTTCAATTTTGACCTGACGCACACCATTAAGGACATGGTAGGTCGTGAAGGTTTGCCATTTTTCCTCTACGTAACCGATGACGTTACTGTATGGTTGTAACGCAGAGACAACTTCGTCCTTCGGCACTTCAAAAGGTAGTTCAAACACCCTAATCGTGCGTTGACCGTATTCTGCGAGTTCAAGTGTTACAGCTCCGACGTGACCATCAGAGTATTTGAACTTAAGTCCATTGGCATGGCGGCGAATAACATCTTCACACACCTCGGTGTTTGTCATTTTAATATGAAAGACACTACTCGTGATCGAAAAATGGAATCTGATAACGTGGTTAGGATCTAAACGAACTTCTTCACGTATGAACGTTTCAACTTCATGTGCACGAGGTCGCGCATGTTCAGCTGGGAAGGAAACTTTAAGGGTCGCACGGCGGTAAGCGCTCGACATGTTGTTCACGGTGGACGGACACAAGCCTTAAAGCTACGACGCGGAAGTAAACAACGCCTGCAGCGGAGCACTGGCCGGCGCGCGGGGCCGTCAGCACACTGCCACGGCTGAGAGCCGACTGTGCCAGTGATCAATCTGATGGTGATCCTATCAGATAAATCTATTACGTATAGTGAGAAATCTTAGTCGCCCTATTGCGCTGCTTTGGGGCACACTCGAAGTTTTCCTTTGTTTTTCAGATTCGTACCGAACTTCATTAGTCAAAAATTAATCGAGCTGTTCACTTACCTGTGAAGATGACACGTATGGTGGTATCCTGGTTGTTAGTCGACAAGGAAGCACGATGTCGACAGCCTTTTGGAAATCTAGCCAAGCGGACTCTACCAGTTGAAGGAGATAATTCTCAGTTTGCCATATAATACGAACTTCATCTGGGTGAATACGTTGTTCAGAGACGGGGGCAGGGGTTAGGCATTGTTATAGTAGTTTCATCAGGGATGGCCTGATGGTACTTGGTACAGAAACCGCTAGCCAGTAGGCTAAGTACGAGAGGGCGATCAACAAGAAATGCAATACTTTTTTGTCGGCCAATTTCACTTGAAGAAATGCAGATTTCTTTGTGAGACATCCTGTAATATTCCTGCTTCAGTCCCTACCGTTTCGCGAAGTTCCAATAGGCGGCGGCGCTATGTCGTACCTTTCAACATAGCATCTTTAACGGAGGAGCACAAAGCTGTCATTAAGGTTTTTTTTCTTTTTTGCGGAAAACCAGAGCATCGTATATATTTATAGGCACTTGTGGAAAGTCTACGGCGGCCTGGCAGTGAACGGAAGCAGGATGAGTCGTTGGGTGAGGCGGCTGTCATCATCGGAATAAGGTCACGCAAACCTGTCCGATCTCACGCGTGCCGGCCGGCCGCGCAATGTTGGAGCGTGCGGACACACTCATTCGAGGTGATCGACGGATGACAATTAAACGCTTCGCTGCTCAACTGGACGTCTTTGTTGGTGTTGCTGACACAGTCGCCCACCAGATGCGGTACTCCAAGGAGTACAGCCAGATCTTGCACCTTCTGACTTCCATCCGTGAATAAGGCCAAATTACAATCATTGGTGCACACCCTCCAAAATCTGGCAAAAAGGTAGCGATGCTCTGTTGCGATCGAGAAAGCGACCCAGGATTGTTTTTTCATCTTCGCCACCATTGTCACCCATCATTTCAAATTCAGGTAAAAGTGAAACTATAATTAAATGGACACCCTAGCTGCAAACAGGCGTTGATATACTTCACCGGGGACATGTTGAAAATGTGTGCCCCGACCGGGACTCGAACCCGGGATCTCCTCCTTACATGGCAGACGCTCTATCCATCTTTTTTTGCATTTTGTTCGTTATTGATCGTTGTGTTTGGTCGTTGCGGACGTCGCAAGACATCCTGTTCAAGTTCGATGATTGATCCTTCCACTCAGTTATTTATTACAGAGGCCAACCGGCTCTTGTAGTGTAACGACGTAAGTTTTTTATAAATGATTTTCGTTTGCAATATGACCATGTGTAGACTTCGTCACCTACGTCAGTTACAACACACTTCAAAATTATTTATATTCTTCTTAAATTGTCTCAGAATGGTTCTTGAACGAAACTGTAAAACATCATTTGAGTCGTATGCGCAGAATTACGTCACTCAGTCCAATTGGTTTGCGCAAACTTTTTCAATTTAGATGTCGTTTGTTTCTCCTCGGAAATTATATTAATGCCAGTGATCTGATGTAATAAATATTAGAACCACACTGAATAAACTTTCGAGATTCAAACTCGCGATGGACGTTGTCAAGAATTAATAATCTTGTCAAATAAATTATTAATTCATTCACATAATTCTTCATAAATCAATTCTCGGAGCGCGTTTTTCGACTTTAGTAGCATCCACTAGTTTATTATCTTCCTACATATAGACGTGAACCTGAGCCTTGACAAGACAGAACTGAACATTTACATCGTGATTAAACTTTCTATGACGTCATTGTTGTACAAACATTACAAATTCTCAATTATTTAATTTTTAGAAGCACGACGCAACAACTCGGTTTCAGGATCTTCTGTTGCTCTTTGGCTGTCGACCCGCGACGTATAGTGGCCAGCAATTTTCTCTCTGGTTCCGGCAGCGAAGATGCTGTCTCCGTTCGTTGCGCAGCCCTCTCCGTACATGAAACATAAAAAATAAATACAAAACTTTAGATAATTCACAGCTATTACAAATATTACAAAAATACATAAACAAAACAATAAATTAAACTTATATTCACCTGCAAACTGGGCTGACACTGGTGGATGGGGGACGCTTCAATTTCACGTCCCACTACACTCTCTGACCGAACACGCTGAGCTACCGTGCCGGCATCCATCTGAGCCACCGAGAGCACAGAGAATATTGCGCCTGCAGGGACTTATCCCTTGCACGCTCCCCGTGAGACCCACATTCCCAACATGTCCACACCACTACATTCGTAGTGCAAGGGACAAGTCCCTGCAGGGGCAATATTCTCTGTGCCCTCGGTGGCTAAGATGGAGAGCGTCTGCCATGTAAGCAGGAGATCCCGGATTCGAGTCCCGGTCGGGGCACACATTTTCAACATGTCCCGAATGAAGTATATCAACGCCTGTTTGCAGCTAGGGTGTCCATTTAATTATCATTTCATTCTAGTAAAGCTGCATGGTCATCAACGGTAACTGCTCTTTCGGGAGCAGATACTACCGTCATATATAGTTCAGGTAAAAGTGTTTCTTCATCTTTTAATGGTAAGGACTACATCATTCGGCCTCGAAAGTTCTCTCTGCAGGGTGAGTATGGACATCGCTGATCATTTGCAGCTAGGAAAAAAAAACAACTCGTAAAACTCATAGAAATATTATTCATCATATTCAGTCCCCTGTCAATGGCGCTAGAAATGCAGATACGCCATTAGAAATATTTTCTTTATGTTTCACAGATGACATGTTACAATCAATAGTAAATCATAGGAACGACGAGGTAATGAGGAAAAGATCAAAACATAAAAATTCAAAGAACACTCAGAGTACAACTTCCACTGAAGTATTATAAGCTTTAATTGTAACCCTGATCTTGACAGTAAGTTTGAAGAATAACCATTTATCGTCCAGTGAATTGTTTGACAGTAATTTATGTAGCCCTAGATAAAAATCAGCCATGAGTTCAGAGCGATTAGAATTTTTAATTTCTTGTCTGAGATCTGATGGTAAGTTGACTCGTGAGGAACGAAAGCAGTCCGATCCATTTGCAGCTATCATGGAATTATGGGATGAATTTGTTATCAATTGCCGTAACTATTACAGACCACGCTCATTCATTACAGTGGACGATCAACGCATTGCTTTACATGGTAGATGTCCGTTTTCTGTGTTCATAGCCAACAAGCCCGCTAAATTCGGGATTAAAATTGTTATGGCGTGTGACACAGGAACAAAATACATTATGTGATCAAAAGTATCCGGACACCGCCAGAAACATACGTTCTTCATACTAGGTGCACTGTCCTCCCACCTACTGCCAGGTACTCCGTATCAGCGACCTCAGTAAGTCATTAGACATCGTGAGAGAGCAGAATGGGGCGCTCCGCGGAACTCATAGACTTCGAACGTGGTCAGGTGACTGGGTGTCACTTGGGTCATCAGTCTGTACGCAAGATTTCCACTCTCCTAAAGATCCCTTGGTCCACTGTTCCTGTGTGATAGTGACGTGGAAACGTGAAGGGACACGTACAGCACAAAAGCGTACAGGCCGACCTCGTCTGCTGACTGACGGAGACCGCCGACAGTTCAAGTGGTCGCACAGTGCTATCCAGACCATCACACAGGAATTCCAAACTGCATCAGGATCCACTGTAAGTATTATGACAGTTAGGATGGAGGTGTAAGGAGCGTAAACATTGGGCGATTGAACAGTAGAAAAACGTTATATGGAGTGAAGAATCACGGTACACAACGTGGCGATCTGATGGCAGGGTGTGGGTATGGCGAATGCCCGGTGAACATCTGCCAGCGTGTGTAATGCCACTAGTAAAATTCGGAGGCGGTGGTGTTATGGTGTGGTCGTGTTTTTCATGGAGGGTCTTCCACCCCTTGTTGTTTTGCGTGGCACTATCACAGCACAGGCCTACATTGATGTTTTAAGCACCTTCTTGCTTCCCACTGTTGAAGAGCAATTCGGTGACGGCAATTGCATCTTTCAACACGATCGAGCACCTGTTCATAATGCACGGCCTCTGGCGGATTGGTTACACGACAATAACATATCTGTAACGGACTGGCCTGCACAGCGTCCTGGCCTGAATCCTGTAGAACACCTTTGGGATGTTTTGGAACGCCGACTTCGTGGCAGGCCTTACCGACTGACATCGACACCTCTCCTCAGTGCAGCACTCCGTGAACCATTCCGCAAGAAACCTTCCAGCACCTAACTGAACGTATGCCTGCGAGAGTGGAAGTTGTCATCAAGGCTACGGGTGGGCCAACGCCATATTGAGTTCCAGCATTACCGATGGAGGGCGCCACGAACTTGTAAGCCATTTTCAGCCAGGTGTCCGGATACTTTCGATCACATAGTGTATATGGCTGAAGTTTCCCCATATCTCGGGAAAGGCACAGATACTAACTGTCTGCCACTTGGAGAATACTACGTGAAGGATTTCTCAAAAACAATAATAGGATCTAACCGAAATGTTACCGTAGATAACTGTTTCACATCTTTCAAGTTAGCCGACGATCTATTATAGGAGAAACTCACTCTCGTTGGTACTTTGAGACACAATAACCGAGAAATATCGCCAGAACTACTTATAGCCAATAAGAGAGAGGTAGAAACACCCATGTTCATCATTGACAAGGAAATGACTCCTGTCTCACATAAACCAAAGCCAAATAAAGTGCCGGCCGAAGTGGCCGTGCGGTTAAAGGCGCTGCAGTCTGGAACCGCAAGACCGCTACGGTCGCAGGTTCGAATCCTGCCTCGGGCATGGATGTTTGTGATGTCCTTAGGTTAGTTAGGTTTAACTAGTTCTAAGTTCTAGGGGACTAATGACCTCAGCAGTTGAGTCCCATAGTGCTCAGAGCCCTTTGAACCAACCAAATAAAGTGTTCCTTCTGTTACTAACGATGCACGACCAGGCTGAAACAGACGAAGTAACTAAGATGATACATTGTTACAACGACACAAAACGTGGAGTTGATTCATTAGGCCAGATGTCTCGCAACATTTCTTGCAGCCGGAAGACTAAACGCTGGCCTTCGGGTGACTTTTACGGGATTTTGAACACTATGTGTTGAAAGGTGGCTACACTGAGTCACAGCGCCAGAGATTGCGCCAAAGATTATTATTCCGCCGCCTCCACTGGAGCAGTAGTAGTTCGGGGGTTGTCGCGGGCGGTGCTTGTTGAGAGAATGTCGAGAGCAGTACTAGTTCAGACGATGTCATGCGCAATTGTTGTTCCGTTGAGCGAGAGAGTAGATGCTGTTCGTTGGTGTAATGTATAGATGGAAGATGTTGCAATGATCACAGTGTATTTTTCGTCAATATATATGGAGGTAACAAAAACAATTTATTTCAACATTTCCTTAATGACAATGCCTCTTGGTTGCAGGTTCAGTCAACAAAGCATCTGGCTCGTGTTCATGTATTAGACTTGTAATTCTGGTTTCTATGTGCAATTATAGTATTTCTGGTTTTTCAATTAGTTCATTGTAAATGGTGTTTAAAATATCTTGTCGTATTGAGGAAGAACCGTGCCAGATACATGTACGTGGAATCACACTTCCACACACAGAACAGTTACACTTGTACTTTGTTGTTTCGTAGCTTTTATAGTTGCAGGGGACTTAATTAATCAATTGTGTTAACGGAAATTTCCCTTCATTCTTTATTGTTATTTTATGCAGTCAGATTGCGTACTAATACTAGTCAGGGCCAACCGGTTACGAGACTTCGTAACCGGACACACAGCTACTAAAATTATTGCATAATAATTAAGCCGCCATGCACGTGGCGACCGCTGCTTCGGATCGTCCCTTGGAATTCTTTTGACAGTAAAAATAGCAGACAGTAGTATTGTTGTAGTAATTTGTAGTTTAGTAATTGTAATTTATATTGCATGTGTAGATTTGGTAATTGAACATTAGTAGTTGTCTTGTCATTCTTCTAATGGTAATTTTGCAGAATCTAATTTTTGATGTCTCGTATACGGGTTTGACAATTTTGTGTAATTATGAAGAGCCGGCCGCGGTGGTCTCGCGGTTCTAGACGCGCAGTCCGGAACCGTGGGACTGCTACGGTCGCAGGTTCGAATCCTGCCTCGGGCATGGATGTGTGTGATGTCCTTAGGTTAGTTAGGTTTAAGTAGTTCTAAGTTCTAGGGGACTGATAACCACAGCAGTTGAGTCCCATAGTGCTCAGAGCCATTTGAACAATTATGAAGATTTCAGTTGTTCGTTAATCGTGTTTGTCGGGAAGCATTTCGTGTGAATGGTATTGTTGGTGATAAAGTGTTATATTGTGTGTAATTTTCGTATAGTGACGAGTTTTGTATGTTTTGTAAATGATTACGCGATCGATGAAAAAGGCAGAAATGATGGATAGTCAGAATGACGAAATTGTTAACATGGCGAACTCGCCAACACAGGAGAACAGTATGATGAATAATGAAGTAGAAAACAAGTTAATAAGCCGGGAAAATAGTCCGGAACCAGTTCAAAATTTTTCACAATCAAAAAATTCACAGAATACGAGATTAACGACAGAAGATTCCGGAATAGTATCGAACACGGATAGCTTTACAGCTACGACGAAGGAAGTTAGTTTTATGGGAAATGTTAGGGGCGAAAAGACTTTCGAACCAGTTAATATGGAGCAGTTGATGAGTGCAATATTAAATTTGGGATCACTGTTAGGATCAGAATTAAAAACCGAGATGGAAACAATGGAAACACGGTTAGACTCACGAATAGCGACATGTTTTAAAAACATGAAAGATGAATTAAAAAAAGAAATTAGAGAAGAAGTACAACCGATTTTGAATTCTCACAATAATAGATTAATTTCAATAGAAATTAGACAAAAGGAACGGAATAGAGAACAGGAAGAAAGAGATCGCGTGATAGTACAAAAATTTTCAGAGTTAAATCTTCAACGTGTACACGATAAGGAAGAAATATTTGAAAGAATCGAGGAATCCGTACCAAATGACAGAATAAATAACCTAACACAACAATATGAACAGTTAACTACTAAATGTGTCAATACTGAAACCCGAGTCGCGACACTTACGGAAGACGTAAATAAACAGAAAGAACAAATAGGTGACTTATCGGAAAGAGTGGAGGAGATTTCAGATACATTGACAAATCTTAGTTTAAATGGGGACAGAGATTCAGATGATACAGCTCCATTGCCATTTGCAGAAACAGAAGAGTACCAGAATATAAATAAACATGTTGAAAATCAGGGAAAATTTAATGTACGCGTTAAAAGGGAATTTGAGGCGTTACAAAAGCAAGTCAAACAAATTGAAAGCGAAATCGTAGGAAAAGACAGTGGAAGAAATTTAGAACCACAGATAGCAGCGGGTTTTGAAGAAAATAATTTATTTCATTTACGAGATGCAACAAGAGAGCGCCAGGCGCGCGAACTTGACAATAATCGACATTCGGACTGGGACAGACGCGGTAGGTCTTTGTCGCCACGAGGCGAAAACTTTGACTATGAACACTTTTTAACTGTTTGGAAATTTAAGATATTTCGCAATTCTAAGAATGACATACATCCATGTTCATGGTTAGATCAATTTATGTACGCACTTCCACCAAATTGGCCACTAAGTCACAAACTGGAATTTATGTGTGGCTATTTAGGTCCTCAGGGGATTCACTACACTAAGTAAATACACTCCTGGAAATGGAAAAAAGAACACATTGACACCGGTGTGTCAGACCCACCATACTTGCTCCGGACACTGCGAGAGGGCTGTACAAGCAATGATCACACGCACGGCACAGCGGACACACCAGGAACCGCGGTGTTGGCCGTCGAATGGCGCTAGCTGCGCAGCATTTGTGCACCGCCGCCGTCAGTGTCAGCCAGTTTGCCGTGGCATACGGAGCTCCATCGCAGTCTTTAACACTGGTAGCATGCCGCGACAGCGTGGACGTGAACCGTATGTGCAGTTGACGGACTTTGAGCGAGGGCGTATAGTGGGCATGCGGGAGGCCGGGTGGACGTACCGCCGAATTGCTCAACACGTGGGGCGTGAGGTCTCCACAGTACATCGATGTTGTCGCCAGTGGTCGGCGGAAGGTGCACGTGCCCGTCGACCTGGGACCGGACCGCAGCGACGCACGGATGCACGCCAAGACCGTAGGATCCTACGCAGTGCCGTAGGGGACCGCACCGCCACTTCCCAGCAAATTAGGGACACTGTTGCTCCTGGGATATCGGCGAGGACCATTCGCAACCGTCTCCATGAAGCTGGGCTACGGTCCCGCACACCGTTAGGCCGTCTTCCGCTCACGCCCCAACATCGTGCAGCCCGCCTCCAGTGGTGTCGCGACAGGCGTGAATGGAGGGACGAATGGAGACGTGTCGTCTTCAGTGATGAGAGTCGCTTCTGCCTTGGTGCCAATGATGGTCGTATGCGTGTTTGGCGCCGTGCAGGTGAGCGCCACAATCAGGACTGCATACGACCGAGACACACAGGGCCAACACCTGGCATCATGGTGTGGGGAGCGATCTCCTACACTGGCCGTACACCACTGGTGATCGTCGAGGGGACACTGAATAGTGCACGGTACATCCAAACCGTCATCGAACCCATCGTTCTACCATTCCTAGACCGGCAAGGGAACTTGCTGTTTCAACAGGACAATGCACGTCCGCATGTATCCCGTGCCACCCAACGTGCTCTAGAAGGTGTAAGTCAACTACCCTGGCCAGCAAGATCTCCGGATCTGTCCCCCATTGAGCATGTTTGGGACTGGATGAAGCGTCGTCTCACGCGGTCTGCACGTCCGGCACGAACGCTGGTCCAACTGAGGCGCCAGGTGGAAATGGCATGGCAAGCCGTTCCACAGGACTACATCCAGCATCTCTACGATCGTCTCCATGGGAGAATAGCAGCCCGCATTGCTGCGAAAGGTGGATATACACTGTACTAGTGCCGACATTGTGCATGCTCTGTTGCCTGTGTCTATGTGCCTGTGGTTCTGTCAGTGTGATCATGTGATGTATCTGACCCCAGGAATGTGTCAATAAAGTTTCCCCTTCCTGGGACAATGAATTCACGGTGTTCTTATTTCAATTTCCAGGAGTGTATTTGCCGTAGCGTGCACAGGGCCCCGAGCTGTAGTAGTGCTATTCCCTTTTAGTTTTCTGCACTGCTGCCTACTCTTTTACTATTCTTTGTATCTATCAAAACAACTCTTCAACTATCAATCTATCTAGAAAAGGAGTCAGTAAAGAATAACTGGATATGACTATTTTATCCAAAAGTGACAGTTTTCAGGATATTTATGAAAAACGAACCGGCGACGCTCATGCGGCACTTATTAGACATTGTAATAATTTAAATAATTTTTATCATTCATTTCTATCGGCATATTGGTCCGAAAACACGCAAGACAGAGTCAAACATAGTCTTATTATGCAGTGTAATTTTAAACAGTCTGAGTTCCGCACGCCGGCAAAATACTTTGAAGATATGAATCGAAAGAATCAATTCCTTTCCAACCCTTATAGCCCGAATGAATTATTTCGCATTTGTTTAACTAAGCTGCCACAATCGATGAGACACATTGCTTTAGCCGGAAGATGTAAAGACGACATTTAAACTTTTAAGACTTTGCTACAACAACTTGAGTATGACAACGACGACGGAATTTCTTGTAATTTTTTCAGTAACGGTAATCACAATAGATTTTCAGAGAAAAGTGATAAGATTGGAACGGACGTTATAGCGGTAATTTTGAAAATGACAGACGAAACAAACAGGACAATAGATACCAGCCTTATGACAAAGGAAAGCGTAGCGATTAGACAGTATTATTTAGTTCGCAATGATATTCTTTTTAAACGAAAATCGGTTGACAACTCTGTTTGGTTAGTTTGCATTCCTGATGAATGGGTTAATAAATTTATTTGGTATACACATTTCAGTTAAGCACACTTTGGTCCCAGAAAATACTTTCATAAATTACGAGAAAATTGCTACTTCAGTAATATGGAAAAACGTATTCGATTTGTTCTTGCCAAATGCAAATTATGTCAAAAGGCTAAGCCGCTAACTATTTCTCACAGAGCACCGTTGTTTCCTATCATTCCAGCGAAATTAAAGGAGATGGCTGCAGTCGATTTGTTCGGTCCAGTGGTTCGTTCTACTAATGGTTTTGCGTACATTTTGGTAGCAGTGGAATTGACATCAAAATATGTGTGTTTTACACCTTTAAGTAAAGCAACAGCGCGTTCAGTATCTAATGCTTTTATCAAACATTTTCTTAAAGAAGTGGGTCATGTTGATAAAGTTATATCAGATAATGTATCACAGTTTCGCTCTAAAATTTGGCTTCGTACTCTACGGCGTTGTAAGATTAAACCAATTTTCATTTCACTTTTTCACCCTCAATCTAACGCTTTAGAGAGATGGATGAAGGAAATCAATAAATTGTGTCGTCTTTATTGTCATCATAATCACAGAACGTGGGATCAGTATCTTCATATTTTTCAAAACATTCTGAATGAACTCTCTAATGATTCAACTTCTTTACCGGCTATATTGATATTAAAAAATAAAGCACCGACAAATCGCATTTCTGAAATAGTTCCTTTTCCGCCTACACGGAAACTGCGGCATTCTGAAGTTGTCAACCTGGCTCTACAAAATATTGCATTTGCGGCTGCTAGAAGAGAGAAATCAGCTAAACGTCCTGGTCGTTTAAAAACCTTGTCACTTGGTCAAAAGGTGTTAATTAAGTCTCACCGTTTGTCTCTCAAAGGAAAAGGCTTGTGTTGCAAATTTTTTCTGCTTTATAACGGTCCATGTAGAGTTCGCAAAATTATTCATGATAACACTGTCGAAGTAGAAACTCTTCAATCTCGGCGCTCTAAGGGAATACATCATATATCGAACCTTAAAATTTTTGTGGAATGACATACTTTTGAGAAACTAACAGTTACATGTAAACACGCAGAGAATATTAGGATACCGCGCCGTGTTCTGGAGGCGGCACATACTCAAAGCAACAGTCAAGTCTGCGCGCCGCACAAGGCAGTCGTTGACCGCAAACAATTGCTTCCTACGTCACGCGTACCTACAGCTGATCGAGCGCTCAGTGCGAATGCACTGACAGCGGTAAACAAATACACAGTCCAATTTATCCCATTAAATTCAGTACAAAGCTATAGTGACTTGATAAATTTTGTTATTAACGTTCAGTTTTTTTCAGGATACAGTTTGTAATGGTCGCCTAGTCGTAGATATTGCTATAATCGCACTATTTCACTCCCATTTACGGAGCTTGTTAGCACTTGATGTTAGGTTGCGCCATTAAAATGCATTGTGGTAATCGCTGCTGCTTGCTGGATCGCTGCTGTGTCTCGATGCTGATGCTGGCTCTAAATCTGGTTGTCTAGGGGTAAAAAAGATGAGGTCCCGTGTTTTGATGTGCTTTTGATGATAAATAACGAGCGAAACCAACAAATATTTAAACTTCAAATATTTATTACTCTGGTGGCCATCTTAATTCCACTGTCCACCAAAGACAATGACACAACACAAAGTAGTACTTCTTTTACATGTTCTTTGCATTGTTTATCCACCTCGAACAATAACACACATAGTATACACTTTACAAAAATGACATTCCGATTGCTCTCCCGATCCTTCTTGCTGCTTGTATTTATAACCTTGTCAAAGAAATACTAAAAAGAGATATAATTCTTGAGTTTCTCCCGGCGTATTTGATAGTCAAAATATCCACGGGTGTACTGCCGGTCTACAGTGTCCAACGGGCACAATATTTCGGCGATCAGACATGTCGCCATCATCAGGTGAACTGACGGACTGAGCTCCTGTGAACGTGCCGTCAAGGAGATCCGTACGCTATGGCTGCTCAAGGGGAACTGGGTTCGGTCGCGGCGGCGGCCGATTTAAATACCCTCCGCCCGCGGCGCGCTCACTCCGCTGCCGCGCCACGGTCGCGCGGTGGAACAGATTGCGACGGCGTATGAGGTGACGTCGGTGTGATGGCTCTGTCCGCCGTGGTCGTCACAACTATACGTTTGCTCGATTTACTCTTGATTAACCCAATCGCTGGTTCCCAAGCCTTGCTAAGATTATAGCCACAGTCACGGTTTATGAGGTCGTCATTGGTGCGAATTTCGATGGCCTCTCTAACAACGCTGTCCCAGTATCTCGACGTCTGTACCAGAATCCTCGTGCGTTCATAATCCATAGCGTGATTTTCCGACAAACAATGTTCAGTGACCGCCGACTTGCTCGGATACATCAGCCGAGCGTGCCTCTGGTGTTCACGGCATCGATCCTCGACGGTACGCATCGTCTGACCAATTTACGACTTGCCACATTGACACGGGATCTGGTACACGCCGGCCTTCCTCAAACCGAGGTCATCTTTGGCGCTCCCCACCAGTGCACGAGTTTTATTCGGAGGACAAAACACAGTTCCGACCCGGTGTTTCTTCAAAATGCGGGCGATTTTCCCCGAGAGTGCGCCTGTATATGCAATAAACGCAGTGCCTACCTCCTCCCTCGTGATTTCATCCATCTCCACAGGTTGTGCTGTAGTGGTTGGGCGGACAGCACGTTGAATCAGCCACTCTGAGTACCCATTTTTTCGAAATACAGTTCTCAGATGTTCCAATTCCTGGGGTAGACTCTCTGCGTCAGAGATAGTGCGCGCCCTATGTACTAGAGTTTTAAGTACCCCATTCCTCTGTGAAGGGTGGTGGCAGCTGTCTGCGTGCAAATACAGATCAGTGTGCGTTGTCTTCCGATACACCCCATGACCAAGGGTGCCGTCAGCCCTTCTCTTGACCAAGACGTCAAGGAAAGGTAATTTACCCTCCGTTTCAGTCTCCATAGTGAATTTGATGTTGGGGTGTATGGAGTTTAGATGTGTAAGGAAGTCAAGGAGTTTATCCATACCATGTGGCCAGATGACGAACGTGTCGTCCACGTAACGGAAAAAGCAAGTAGGTTTCCATTCGGATGACGACAGGGCTTCCTCCTCGAAGTTCTCCATGTACAAATTCGCTACCACCGGTGAGAGTGGGTTACCCATGGCGACTCCCTCCGTTTGTTCGTAGTATTCTCCATTAAAAAGAAAATACGTGGAAGTCAAGACATGCCTAAAACGTTCAGTGGTCTTCTCGTCAAACTTCTGACTAATCAATTCTAGTGACTCTCGCAGGGGTACCCTCGTGAACAAGGAAACGACGTCAAAACTCACCATGATATCTGACTCATCCAACCTGAAGCTATCAAGGCGTTTAACAAAATCCACGGAATTACGGATGTGATGAGGGCATTTACCCACATAAGGACTTAATATTCCCGTCAGGTATTTGGCCAACAAATATGTAGGTGCCCACTCTCACCGGTGGTAGCGAATTTGTACATGGAGAACTTCGAGGAGGAAGCCCTGTCGTCATCCGAATGGAAACCTACTTGCTTTTTCCGTTACGTGGACGACACGTTCGTCATCTGGCCACATGGTATGGATAAACTCCTTGACTTCCTTACACATCTAAACTCCATACACCCCAACATCAAATTCACTATGGAGACTGAAACGGAGGGTAAATTACCTTTCCTTGACGTCTTGGTCAAGAGAAGGGCTGACGGCACCCTAGGTCATGGGGTGTATCGGAAGACAACGCACACTGATCTGTATTTGCACGCAGACAGCTGCCACCACCCTTCACAGAGGAATGGGGTACTTAAAACTCTAGTACATAGGGCGCGCACTATCTCTGACGCAGAGAGTCTACCCCAGGAATTGGAACATCTGAGAACTGTATTTCGAAAAAATGGGTACTCAGAGTGGCTGATTCAACGTGCTGTCCGCCCAACCACTACAGCACAACCTGTGGAGATGGATGAAATCACGAGGGAGGAGGTAGGCACTGCGTTTATTGCATATACAGGCGCACTCTCGGGGAAAATCGCCCGCATTTTGAAGAAACACCGGGTCGGAACTGTGTTTTGTCCTCCGAATAAAACTCGTGCACTGGTGGGGAGCGCCAAAGATGACCTCGGTTTGAGGAAGGCCGGCGTGTACCAGATCCCGTGTCAATGTGGCAAGTCGTAAATTGGTCAGACGATGCGTACCGTCGAGGATCGATGCCGTGAACACCAGAGGCACGCTCGGCTGATGTATCCGAGCAAGTCGGCGGTCACTGAACATTGTTTGTCGGAAAATCACGCTATGGATTATGAACGCACGAGGATTCTGGTACAGACGTCGAGATACTGGGACAGCGTTGTTAGAGAGGCCATCGAAATTCGCACCAATGACGACCTCATAAACCGTGACTGTGGCTATAATCTTAGCAAGGCTTGGGAACCAGCGATTGGGTTAATCAAGAGTAAATCGAGCAAACGTATAGTTGTGACGACCACGGCGGACAGAGCCATCACACCGACGTCACCTCATACGCCGTCGCAATCTGTTCCACCGCGCGACCGTGGCGCGGCAGCGGAGTGAGCGCGCCGCGGGCGGAGGGTATTTAAATCGGCCGCCGCCGCGACCGAACCCAGTTCCCCTTGAGCAGCCATAGCGTACGGATCTCCATGCCGGCACGTTCACAGGAGCTCAGTCCGTCAGTTCACCTGATGATGGCGACATGTCTGATCGCCGAAATATTGTGCCTGTTGGACACTGTAGACCGGCAGTACACCCGTGGATATTTTGATTAAAAAGAGATATAGTTTATAAGTCACATGTACATCTGTTATCATAATTTGTGCAGAAAAGTTATTAATTTACATCGAGTGACATAATTTAACATGTTATTAAAATGACAGACAGATTTGTTGAATTGACAGAATAATTCTTTGGTACAAAAAGGCCGTTTTTTTAGAAGTTTGTCAGTTGTCTTCACTAATTTGCATAAATAAGTAAATAACATGAATTATTAAGAATTACATTGGTTTTCGTCTAAAATAGGAGTGTTGACGTGAATACTGAGTGAAAACCGTCGTAGTGAACAAATAGGTTTCACTGGGTGATTTTTATTTAAGGAGAACCAAAATACATAAGTTGGCCACTATATTTCGTACTTCATATTAAATCTTTAAGATGAACTTGGTGTTTTTACATGATGACATTTGCTGTATCAGTGATCAAGTGATATTAACTTTTGTGTGGGTCAGTTATTCAGTATAATTTAATGGATTGACTGTTTATGGAGACATGTTATGCGATCATTGGTAACATACACAATAACTTTTCTATAATCATAAATACTCGTTAAACTGGTTGAATTTGGAGGGTATCGCATACTTCGGTAAAGTAAATCCTTTAATAGGTTCCGTTACAAGTTGTATAAAATATTTAAGAAGTTCAGGTATATTCTGTGTGTGTCCGACGCTAAGAGGACTTGCTATCGACAAAATTTCAGGAAGAATGTAATTCCGAAGAAGAAAGTAATCAACTAAAAAGGTAACTATTAATTGAGTTTATTTTTCAGGTAACATATTTCCACTTAGGTACGTACTTTAGACGTAATTTGCTGCTCGCGATTACGTGATTTATACTTTGTGTTAACTGAGTTTGACAACGATTGATTAATGAACAGGGTTGTTACTTATGCATATTATGCATCGCTTGGCTGCTGTGCTTTTTCACTGATGTCATATTTTTTTATTATGTGCCTGCTGTGCTTATTTATTTAAATTATAATTGTCACCTGATTAGTTGTGCTGATATGGTTATGTATGTAATTCATACTTTGTGATTTATCTGCTTGCGCCTTCGTGGTTACTTATTAAGATTACATATGAACATTTATTTGCTTATGCTGATATGATGCTAATGACCTGTTTATTGCCCGCATCTCGTGGTCGTGCGGTAGCGTTCTCGCTTCCCACGCCCGGGTTCCCGGGTTCGATTCCCGGCGGGGTCAGGGATTTTCTCTGCCTCGTGATGGCTGGGTGTTGTGTGATGTCCTTAGGTTAGTTAGGTTTAAGTAGTTCTAAGTTCTAGGGGACTGATGACCATAGCTGTTAAGTCCCATAGTGCTCAGAGCCATTTGAACCTGTTTATTATGTAAGATATATATTTGCTGCTTTGCGTATGGATTGCATATTTACACATTTTTGTTTTGTTGTCATAACTACTCTTTAATTTGGTATATAGAAATGCTGATATACTGTGTACGAACATGGAGTTTAGGTCACACTATGGTATTAATTATAGATTGTTCGCTTGGCAGAGCCTCGTTGTAGGGATTGTGCTACATCCATTTGTTGACATTCTGATCTCTACTGGTATATTTACTCGCTGTTGCATGTTTTGCTTACGCTCAGTGCTTTATATTTTAAGATAAGAAAATGAACTGCTATAATTCAACGAACGACATTGGTACAAAAAAACTTCATTGAAGTCACATGAGCTGGAGGTTTTATGGAAGCTGTATAAATTTATGCTAATAGGAAGGAAGCTAACGACATGACATACCAACACTAGGTTTAGACCATTGACAGTTATTACAATGCATTCTTCGTGAGCAATTGAAATAGCAAGTGACACTTGACACAAGAAATACGCCACATGTTTGCTTCTGTTTTGCCATGATTCTTGAAGTGGTGTACACATTGTGAAATATTACGATCATTCATACTCCGTACTCGTACTTACTTACTGAAAGTTATTCAAACTAAAGGCTGTTAGAGGTCATGTATGCATTTCCTTTATTTAATGGAGGACAAGGTAACCAAAATGTATTTTATAATTCATAATGAGTAGAAGATTTGGGTCAGGTGGATTACACAGAGGTTGTGTGTGGACATTGTGTCTTCGGATTGTATGGGATGATAAATTGATGTTTGCACTAGGATTTTATCTGTACTTGTTCGAGGAGACTGACTAGAGGAAAGACTTGTTATGGAAGTGAAATGATATTTACGATAAGGTTTATATGTATTGATGTATTGAAGAGGTATTATTAAGGTATTGAGATTACATGAAGTTGATGATTATTGGAGTTTTGGTGGACAAGAGGTAAGGTAAATGATATTGATGATAAGGTTTATATGTATTGACGTAAGAGGTATTATTGAAGTATTAAGATTATGTGATGCTGATGATTATTGGAGTTTTTGTGGATAAGAGGTAAAGTAAATGAGGAGCATTTCTTTTTTTATTGGTTTATATGGAACAAGGAGGATGAAGATGGCAGACTAGAACACTCAAGTGGAAGGAAGATTGTCTACACACACACTTTGTTAAATCAATAAGCAGTATATACTTTTTTTTTGGAGAGAGGAAGTAATTGCATATCTTGGCACACTGGCAGCTGTTCAGCAACCGTACATTTTGATTTGGCTTCGCAAACATTGGTCTTGACATGATGACTATGAGGTTGACTAACTATTATTGACTATTATACACTGCTGCCACTACTACTTGATACACATGTTGAACATCAATTTTGACAGAATTGCATTTACACAGTTAACACTACTCAATTACACAGTAGTACTTAATATGTGGATGAAAGATGAGTGAGTGTGTTGTGTGTGTTTTCCCTTCCTAATCCCAAATAATTGGTACCGACCTATCTCTTAAATATTTTACTTGTTGGTTGTGGCTTGCACTGACACCCATGAATATTATAGGTTTACTGATATTTGTGTATTTGTAATAGTTAATATGACAATTATCTGATATCATTTGTATGTTTAGTGTAAGAGCATTGATAATTTTGTAAAAGCAATTGTGTGTGCATTCAAACTGTTGTTCATGCTTACACGTATTAACATTGGTGGGTGCCACTAGGAAATGTTTAATTTCTGCTGATGGACTCTGATGAACTGTTTAATTAGTGATAGTGAATATTATGGACTGTTACCTGCACCTGTTCAACATTACTGGGTGCCACTGTTGGAACTGCTTCAACTGAAATGTCACTTCCTGTCTGCACCTGCTCAACATTCCTGGGTGCCAGTGATGGAACTGCTTCTACTGAAATGATGTCACTTTTTGCTGTCTGCACCTGTCAACATTGCTGGGTGCCACTGATGGAACTGCTGCTACTGAGATAATGTCACTTGTTGGTGTCTGCGCCTGCTCGCCATTGCTGGGTGCCACTGTTGGAGCTGTTTAAATACTGCTGATGAAATTATATGGGACTGCTATTTGCACCTGTTGACCATTGCTGGGTGCTACTGTTGGAATTGTCAACTACTCTGAGTAGTGCTACTTGTTTATTGAACTATTGAAAAGATTGTATGTGAATATTTGTATATTTACTGTATATTTACCTGCACCTATTCGTCATTGCTGGTGCCATTGATTGAATTATTTAACCACTCTGACAAATGATACTTGTGTAAACTATTATGTAAAATCACATGTACGCAAGTATTTGTATTCCTTACTGTATTTTATATATTAGGTTACTGAAGGGTCAGTGCAAAGGCAAAATTTATTTAGTTATGTGATATTTACTTATTAGTATCTTTTATTTTGTCTGTATATTTGGACGAATTTGGTGGTATTTTCACCACCAATGCTGGCAAAAATACCATCAAATTCTAGCCCGTGGAGGAGGGGCATATGAAAGGTGGCTACACTGAATGACAGCGCCAGAGATTGCGCCAAAGATTATTATTCCGCCGCCTCCACTGGAGCAGTAGTAGTTCGGAGGTTGTCGTGGGCAGTGCTTGTTGAGAGGATGTCGAGAGCAGTACTAGTTCAGACGATGTCGTGTGCAGTTGTTGTTCCGTTGAGCGAGAGAGTAGATGCTGTTCGTTGGTGTAATGTATAGATGGAAGATGTTGCAATGATCACAGTGTATTTTTCGTCAATATATGTGGAGGTAACAAAAAAAATATTTCACGTTTCCTTAATGACAATGCCTCTTGGTCACAGGTTCAGTCAACAAAGCATCTGGCTCGTGTTCATGTATCAGACTTGTAATTCTGGTTTCTATGTGCAATTATAGTATTTCTGGTTTTTCAATTAGTTCATTGTAAATGGTGTTTAAAATATCTTGTCGTATTGAGGAAGAACCGTGCCAGATACATGTACGTTGAATCACACTTCCACACACAGAACAGTTACACTTGTGCTTTGTTGTTTCATAGCTTTTATAGTTGCTGGGGACTTAATTAATCAATTGTGTTAACGGAAATTTCCCTTCATTCTTTATTGTTATTTTATGCAGTCAGATTGCATACTAATACTAGTCAGAGCCAACCGGTTACGAGACTTCATAACCGGACACACAGCTACTAAAATTATTGCATAGTAATTAAGCCGCCATGCAGTGTGTCAATATGTGGGTAATCCACGTTCACAACACCATCCGTGAAAAGGAGAATGTCCTAACGAGGAAAAACTTCCTAATAAGACTGAGTGTTGAGCTACTCTCACCATGGATGCAAGGCAGGCTACGCATACCAAGAATATCAAATGACGTGCGCCTCACTATACAGTCTGTCCTAGGAATCGAACCCCATCGTGACAACGTTGGTGGAAATGCTGGAATATCATCTGCCCCGAGGAGAATTATCTGCCACGTATGTCCATCGAAAAAGAGAAGAATGACAACAGCGTTTTGTGCTGTTTGTTGTAACGCAAAATGGCTCTGAGCACTATGGGACTTAACATATATGGTCATCAGTCCGTTGTAACGCATTTCGCAAAGAGCATCGAGCGCAATTATGCACTAATTGTTCGAAATAAATGTTCTCACTGGTGTCAAAAACTATTGTTTCTTTGATTATAGACTGTGGTTGTATTGTTTATTAGTGGTAATTAACAAATAATAAAATGTGTTACCAAATTTTGCTTACTTTTCGTTATGTCGTAAAAATTACGAACCTTTGTAACAAAAAAAAATGGCTCTGAGCACTATGGGACTCAACTGCTGTGGTCATAAGTCCCCTAGAACTTAGAACTACTTAAACCTAACTAACCTAAGGACAGCACACAACACCCAGCCATCACGAGGCAGAGAAAATCCCTGACCCCGCCGGGAATGAACGTTTGTAACATTACATAACTGAAGAACGTTTGTGTTTTAGGGTTAAACTCATGTCCTAACCTAACCACAACCTCGTGATATGCGATGTATCCGAGAAACCGACAGTCAACAATCTGCGTCAGAACTAAAATCACGATCGCTTTGCTCAGGGGGTTAAAGCTAACCCCTACGATGTGACTTCCCGTCCCTTCTTCACTCGCCGGGAGGAGACGCGACTCGTAACGATGTTCGCCCCCGTCGGTATGACGCGGAACAGCACCTGTACTCTCGTAACAACATAACTCCTCGCGTGGTTTAGAAATATTCTGTTATCTGTCCGCAACAGTTCTCAGCTTATGCGAACTGGAAAACTGCAATCTTTTATTTTTATGCCCGGTTAGTTCCGTGATGAAATAAAATCTTGATTTCATCATTACGGTCGTTTTTCGCATCATACATAGCGAGGATGAAATTTTGCTGTCTATTATTCCGTCGCTACGTCAAGTTATTAACAACGGTCCGACGTAAATCCAAAGATAACTTATGTTGGAGTAAATGTTTTTTTGATATGCCGTAATACTGGTTTAAACTAATCACTTTTCACTGCCCATTATTCATGTACTCACTTAGTAACTTAAAATGTTTAAAGAGTCAATCAACTTGCATTAACGCACATTGTATTGTCCGTTTAATGAGTTAGGCGACACGTAAGATTTTTCTTTTGACTCTGATTTTATTGTTCTTCCTGTAATTAATTGTTTGTCCCTACAACACACGCATACCGGTATGTCATTCAAGATTAAACTCTGTTGCCGTGCGGTTAAAGGCGCTGCAGTCTGGAACCGCAAGACCGCTACGGTCGCAGGTTCGAATCCTGCCTCGGGCATGGATGTTTGTGATGTCCTTAGGTTAGTTAGGTTTAACTAGTTCTAAGTTCTAGGGGACTAATGACCTCAGCAGTTGAGTCCCATAGTGCTCAGAGCCATTTGAGCCATTAAACTCTGTTCAGTTCAGTAATCGTGACGCTGACGACAACTTTTGACTAATCGGCGTACTTGTCTTTCTTCGTGTCTTCGTTTTATTGTGTCCTACGCAAGACTACGAATTGTTTTTCTGTCGTTGATCCATTGCTCTCAAGGTTTGTAACCGTTCATCAGTACGAAGGCTAAGTCCGATAAACCAATATCACTCAATTGAAGTCTTGCACTCGTCTTACTATACCGTCGCGTTGAGAATGGTAAAGATTAACTTTCTTCAGTCGAATGACAGAGCAATACTTCAATCTCTATCTCACGAATTATCAAACCTCCAAAACTGACACAATCTAATAGCGTTTGCATCCAGACAACTGTTGCAAAAGTACTCTAGAGCGACTCAAGAGCAACTAACTGAACATTTCCATATCCGAGTTGCATTGTAGTCGCAGTGAATTTCCTTTTCGATGCGGTTACAGCTCTGTTCCATGGTAAATGTTAGCTTTGACTGAATTACTTTCTTGGATTTAACCTTCGTTCATATGATTTTTAATTTATTCTACAGATGTTTGATAAAGAATCTATGATAATCCGTTCCTTTTATCTCCCCTTTTTGTATGCTATTCTCAGTATTTGAATGATACAAGTGTTCATCAAAATATTACCAGTTTAGATTTTATCGTCAATTGTTGCCGTCACTGTCAAGATGACTCACTTCCCTACTTTAAGTTTCCACAAAGTTTGTTAATTGGGGTTTTCTGTCCTTGGGGCGTTACAACGAGCAAACTCCAGGCAGAAAAATTTCAGTTTCAGCGGTAAAAGCAAATTAATTTCTCGCTTGCCTTGATTAGCTCAGATTATCTTCACATCGTCGACACGAGCTCCCACGTTACCAACCGATGAGCAGGCCTGGCTGGCACATAGTTACATATTATAGGCGGCACAAGCACATTACAAACAAAAAAAGAATGATAGGAGGAAAAATAAGAGCAAATAAAGTCAACACGTCGATGAAAGCAATTGCAGCAACGTATTAGAAGTAAAAAAATACTTTTAAACCAATTAATGAATAAAAATAACAACAAAGTCCTTTGATTAGACTTAGCAACAACAAAAATCGATTATGTGATAAGATTCGAACAGGCGACCTCCTACACAACAGGTTTATATGCTAACAACTGCGCAACGACTTTGTACTACAGAAAACTTACACTTTTGACTCTGATGATCCAGTCGCAACCATTAATGCAGCCTTCAAAAATTCAGCTTCACACATTGTGCTGTGGAACTTATACAATGTAAGCCGATCTCTGTGATTATAACAACAGTATATGTGACGCTGAATCGCGTCTTGCGCGGAAGAATCCAGTATTGTTTTGTTAGTGCTGTATACGGAAAGTGTTCTTTTTTTTGCATGATGAAATACGAAATAAAAGGGCCAGACTCAGGATTCGGGATCCAAACTCATAAAGAGAGCCAAACAAGAAATTGGAAGTGAGCTGACTAAATGTTGTGGCAGTTTGGCAATGCAGAGAGGTTCGGGCGTGGCTTTGAATGTTCTGATTGGAGGAAACCAGCTGCAACGAGTGAAGTATCAACCATCAAGTAATTTTAATCCGAATATGAACACACAAATTTGAATATTGGCTCTGAGCACTATGGGACTTAACTTCTGAGGTCATCAGTCCCCTAGAACTTAGAACTACTTAAACCTAACTAACCTAAGGACATCACACACATCCATGCCCGAGGCAGGATTCGAACCTGTGACCGCAGCGGTCGCGCGGTTCCTGACTGTAGCGTCTAGAACCGCTCGGCCACTCCGACCGGCACATATTTGAATATTCTAGACCTGTTCCTTGCGTATGTTAAGAATCCAGTAAGTGTTTTGTTTCTCACAATAAGCCTGCCTTTAGAGGACATGTTTATGCTGCAGCCTAGCTGGTGCACGTCGCCGGCACAGCTAGCTGCTCACTGTCCAGTGGCCAGGTCGCATTTAACCTGAAGCTGCACCTTGGTCATTGGAGTAGCGTGCTTGATCCTCTGTAGGTGTGAATGGACTCACTCACTCACGCACTCATATTGACCAAGAGGCACTCACCTCCATGCGTGCCAGAATATGCGTGTGGGACTAGCAAAGGTGCACAGGTGTCAACGCACTTCAAGGAAGGTGCCTTTCATCTCGTGGGAACCTCTTCAGAAAAATTCGGGATGCAGCTTTCCGGACAGAAACTGCGAATATTATTCATCTTACACTACATACCGGTTCCCTAGACCAAATTAGGCAAATACAGACTCGCTGTAATGTACATAGGGATTCACTCTTCCCACAAACATTCTCGAATGAACGGACCGAATTCTTAAGATATGGAAAGAGAAAAGTACGCTCTGCCACGCACTTCACAGTGATTGGCAGCCTAAACATGTCTTTGCTACTTACCTTACACACATTCCAATACGCTGCCGTATTTCGGTATTAATTCGAGAAAGTCGTTTCGTAGCAATTTTATTAGACTATACATAGTGTACTGAATAATTTAGATATAGTACATTACAAAGTACATTAGATACAGAGTCGTAGACAAAGCGCGGGCGACAAAACGGTGCGCCGACAGCGCCACACGCGCTCGTCACTTTTTCTCCCTCCAGTGGCCACGCAGTCCTTCACTGGTCGATGTCTTCGCCGCCGCTCGTCTTTCCTTCACTGCTGCTATCCCGTACCGACACCGTTTTGGCATCCGGAACAGCCTTTACGTTGCAGCCTGGAACAGTCTCAACATTTCCCTCCTGGACAGCTTCCATGTTACCCTCCTGGGCAGTCTCCACTTTGCCCCCCGAGACAGCGTCCATGCTGCTCTCCGGGACAGGGTCCATGTTGCCCTCCGACGCAGCCTCCATGTTGACCTCTGGGACGGGGTCAGCTGAATCAGACATACCTACAAAGAGCAGAAGAGATATCAGCGGGAAGCACATTAATTCTGTAAGCTGGTCTGGAGCAGCAATGAGTTGGCGAGTTGTACAGCTCCTTTTTGACAGTTTAAGTCAATCTACAGGGTGATCCATTTGTGTAAGACGACCTTAAAACGAGAACAAGTGGTTATACAGAAATTTAAAGTCAAGTAGTACGAGGTGGTAGAGAGGGGGGGAACATGGTGAGACTGTATTACCAACTTGGTGGCTATTTTGTAAGCATCCATCTTTGATGCAATAGAAAAACAATTCTGTCTTGCACTTAAGCACAGTGCTATTCATCCTCTGTTTCTGGCACATTTCGTGTAGAATAAAACAAATGCTGCTGAAAATACAGAAAGGGTACGCGATGTGCTCGGCGTGTCGTCTACCATGTTTATGGTGGTTGTTACCCGGTTCATCTCAGTGACTTTAATCAACACATACACCGGAATAAGATTTCCGATCTCCATCGCATACGTAGTTGCCTCTCCCATGTCCCCACAGACAGAAATCTAATGGACCTGAATTTCGGGAATATGGATGGCCACTCCGCCGGACTTCTCCAACACATCCCGCTCCATGGGAAAGTTATTTATTGCTTGGAAATCTTTATGTTGAATGATGAATTTTATTTTCGACCGCAAAAAGAGAACGCAATTTTCCATATCAGTGTGTATGTCGAAGCACGAGTGTGCGCCGCTTCTGAGGCCAGAGCACCGTATTTGCACTTCGATATTCTTTCAAAACTTTTGTACCAAGCTGTGACTCACAAAACTGAGAAATCATTGACGTAACCTGTCTCCTGATGCGAAGCTGTGACCACCACTGATCGTAATCAGCCCTCTAAATAAAAAATGAAAATCGTCGATGCATCGAACTGGGTGTACAACTATAGGGCGAAAAAATTAACAAGGATTCAAGTAACAGTAAATCAAATATCAAAAAGTATAAATTATGGGGTTGAACAGTTTTTACAGGATTTGATTTAAGAGACATTTTCCTTAAGACAGATCCTTTGTAGTGGCATGCGGTGGAGATCTGTGGGCGCCAGTTATTAAGCTGAAAGTTTTAGCAGCTGGGAGATGTCAAAAAATTGTATAGGATTACGACAAATAATTTCCAAAAATGTGCAAAGGAAACAGTATGTGCTTCAGGATGTATCTAAATATTATAACCAACTTTCCAAAGCGTAACGAGAGATTTTATCAAAGAATAAGATTTTTGAGTTGAAATTGCTGTACTCTCCTCCTATTTACCTCAAGAACACTGTACAAATGTTACTACTAGTGAAAATTGCAGCACCATGAGGGAAATATCCCATCACAATGAAATTTATTCCACAGATTAGTGACATGAGAACAGTCAAATGATTTCAATCACAATACTGTACACAGCATGCAAACGATAACTATTTACAACGTGCCACAGTGATGTAGGGGAAATAAGAGACCAACAAGGAGACAGGTTCGTCTATTAAGGCGGGAAACAACGTCAAACTGTGCTACAAAAGCCACCTAAGCTACCCCGCATGCGCACTGCACGTGATTTTGAATATCCTTTCGCCCTTTTCACCTCGCCGGTTTTGTCACTCTTAACCGTTTTAACATTTCTTTTTGTCCCTAAACTCGTCCTTAACTTTTTTAGATTTTAACTACGTAAAATTAAAAACAAGCCTTTTTGTTTCTCAGCCTTTCTTAATAAGAAACTTCTGTGCTTGTTTAAGGTGTTGTTTCGATTGAACTGTAAACGTAATTAGTTTTTGCATAAAATATTTTAAAGTTTTGGACGGTTGGTTACCATAATGAAAAAGTTTAGGTTACTAACGTTAATTAAATAAAATTTCACAAATCTGACTGACGTAAGCCGGTAGCGTAAGAGAACAGGGAATATTCAAAATCTTGTGCTGTAGCTTAGGTGGTTTTTGTGGGTCAAATTGAAGTCGTTTTCCGGTTTCATAGACCGTAAGTATATCAAAATGTTCGTCTCCTGCATCATTGTTTTATGCTGTAAACAGCTATCGTTTACACCCTGTATACACACTTTGACCACAAGAACTCAGTACGGTGTGAAACTGCTACGTGCTGCCTGGAACCAAAGATGGCCTGCACATTCTCCTGGGAACACACTGCCATACGGTTTGTAGGCGCGTCCATAAAGCATCGACAGTAATTGCAGGAGGATCAGAACGAACAAGTTGCCGATCGACTATATACCAGATTTGTTCCATGGACGACGTGTCAGGCGAACGTACAGGACAGGAAAGCAGTGGTACCTGTCGTTCTTCGAACAAAGCTTGCGTATTCCTCACCACGTGTGAGGCAGCCATTTCCTGCAGAAATATGGAATGTGGAGCTGCCTGAAAGAGGGGCAGTGACTTAGACACTAAGACATCTCGGATCTAGTGGCTACTGTACTGATTGTCCTCAATAAGCAGGAGAAATGATTGAATGTTATTGCCAACGGCGCCCCAAACCCTCAAGCTTGATATTTGTTCGTTACGTCGCTCAGCAGTGCAGTCTGCTCGACTGCGTTCGTTACGGTAGAGTCTAACACGCATGCGGCCATCACCGTAGAACATGTTGAAGCAGGACTCGTCCGAATACGCGACATTTTAGTATTCGGCACGCCAGTGGCGGCGTCCACTGTTGCATTGCAGTCTGTGGCATTGATGGTTTCTGGTCAGTAGAAGCCGACGCAGATGGCAAACGTGCCAGCAGTTCAGCCTCATGAGCGCTTATGGTGCCATTTAGCGCCCTAAATCACTAATCATCATCATAATCATCATCATCATCATCATCATCATCATCATCATCATCATCATCATCCGATTCGACTCTCATGAGAGTCATGAAGTGGAGATCATGAAGTGAACGAATAACCAAAACAAGTCCAGCACGTAGTAAAGTCGTCTTCAGCGTACATAGCAATCCAGCGAGCAATGCAAATTTCAAACGTAAATCAGGCAAGGTCAAAACTGTGCTATTCAACGGCTCATAGCTAAAAGCTTCAGTGACTAGAGAGATGGAGGGAGGGAGGGAGGGAGGGAGGGAGGGAGGGAGGGAGGGAGGGAGGGAGGGAGGGAGAGGCCAGTAATAGCCGGGCTGCAGCGTTTAGCAGTGAACACTCGTAAGATGGTGGCGGCACCTCACGAGCTCGGCATCGTGGCTTCGTCCTGCGCGAGCGCAAGCTGTGGTTGTTGTCCGGTGGCCGAGTAGCTCTGGCGTGTTTCCCCTATCGATACTTTGGCTAGGCGGAAATTCCAATCGCCGTCAGATACTATAATAATAATAATAATAATAATATATAATAATAATAATAATAATAAACCAGCTTTCAGCAGACGGCGCTGAACCGTTCCAGACATGCCCACAGCCATTTCAGAGCTCCACATCAAATCAACACTGTGGACAAAGCTGTTCTGCATGTTTCGGCCATATGTACAAGATGGCTGTCGTCCCATACCGCGATCATATCGTATGGTTCAGCACCCTCTCGTCGCCGTATACAACGCACTTCCGCGAATAGTGAGAGAGTCGTACATCAATGGAGCTTAAGTGCCTGGCGGAACGACTGAAGTCGGTCGAGTTTCGCCTATTCTACGCAGGGCGAAACGACCTGCGAGACGCCTGAGTGTCGCCGCAGTTTATGTGTTTACTGTTCCGGCGCATACGGAAGGAAGACTGCTGGCACCGACTTACTGCATTGTCCTCATGATTCTGAGAATACTTGTGGACCGTGCCCTGCTGGACGCGACTGTCTGGCGCTGGATGGAATGGCCTAGGCATGTTGTTTTCGTGGCCAGTCAAACGGCAAGTTCAGTGCCCTCAGCTGAATAGCATAGGCACGATTGGTCTGAGGCTAGTTGACGTCTTAAAAGCCCCGCTCGAAATTGGAGGGAGCGGTCGCTATTGGCGCGAATGATGTTCTGAGATAGTGTGGGGTAATTTTGGAATCAGCACTGAATGCTGATTCGCGGTTTTCGAGGATAGTACGGAGTTGAGTAATGTTGGCTTCGCTCTTGTGTCCTGCGGGCGTAGGGGATTTGGGAGCTGATCTTCATCGCAGTCGGATGGTCTTGTGACTTAGTCGCACTTTTTCGGGAGAACGTAGAATTCTTGGACAGCCTCCGAGGCCGTGGGTTGAAACAGAGTTGCTGCACAGCAGAAGTCGGCGCCTACATCATCAGAACGCTGCCTACCGACGACCTGCTACAGATTTCAGGATTGGTAAAGTATTTTGCGGCTCTGGCATTGTAGGACCTATCAATTTTACACTGAAGTTCTTAACAGCACACGTTGCTCGCTTTGCTACAAGTCTACCATGCTCGTTTCTCCATGTGATCCCATTTGAGCTCTCACTACTAATGGCGATACTGCAATATAGTCGGGAGAGTAATATATGATTCATTAGGACCTCCAGTCATTATCGTCATATTGCATCACAGAGGCTAGGAGCCCCTTGTTCTCGGGCCAACTCTTATTCTCGTAATAGTTCAGTGTACCCCATCCATTAACCTAATGTTTGTGTCGATAATAATGTGCCTTTATGTTCTGATGTATAATAAATCTCATTGTAATATTTAATCCGCATATCGTTTCGTGTTGTGAGTGTGCACTCCCTATTCTACCAACTAGCAGGGCCCACCATCATTTCCTTTCCTTACCGTTGTGCACATAATTAATTAGGTTGTAGGTAAGGAGGGGGTCGAGTGTATGTCTCGTTCTCATGCATAATTCGTCAGAATTAAAGAATTACAAATTCTTGTCCATCCCAGCACCTCGCATACACTCTAGAAGTTTTATGGACTAATACAGCGACATTAATAACAGAATTAAAAATACGCTTTAACACAAAACACAACAATGCGCCAGGAAAGAATTATCCGAATGGGACGGAAACTGGTAGATGTGATGTACATACACAGAAAAACAAACGATTGCAATTTCAGAAAAGTTGGATGGTTTATTGAAGAGAAAGACGTTCACAAATTGAGCAAGTCACTAGCACATAGGTCCACTTCTGGACCTTACGCAAGCTGTTATTCGGCGTGACATTGAGTGACAGAGTTGTTGGATGTCCTCCGAAGGGATATCGCGCCAAATTCTGGCCAATTTGGCGCGTTAGGTCGTCAAAATCCCAAGCTGGTTGTATGGCCCCCACCTACAATGCTCCAAACGTTCCCAGTTGTGGAGAAGTCCGGCAGTCGTGCCAGCCAAGGTAGGGTTTGTCAAGCACGAAGACAAGCAAGAGAAAGTCTCGCTGTGTGTGAGCGCGCATGATATTGCTGAAATGTAAGCCACAAATGGTTTGCAATGAAGGGCAGCACAACAGAACGCGCAATATCGTCGACGTACGGCTATTCTAAAAGGGTGCCCTGGATTACAACCAACGGGGTCCTGCTCTGAAATTAAATGCACACAAAACCATGACACGTCTTCGCTACTCATCAGGGCTCAGTCCGAGGTGGGACTCACCAGTGACGACAACTCTACTCCAGTCAATGAGGTTCCAGGTCGGAGGCGTGTCTGGAGATGCATCGGACAGCGGTCGGATACCAACCCGACCGGACCAACGACCAGGAGAGACCATCCGGGGTGCCATTTCACTTCGTAGCTGCACCCCTTCGGTTGACATCTGAGGCACCTTTACAGCACATTGGTACGTCGACGATATTCTGTACCCCGTTTTGTTGCCGTTTGCAATTACATTTCAGAAGATAGCGCCTCCCCCCCCCCCCTCCCCGACACACAGCGAGAGTTTCTACTGCTCGTTTTCGAACTTTGCCATGACCGACAAGGTCGCCGGATCTCTCTCCAGTTGCGAACGTTTCGAACATGGCCCTCCAACCAGCTCGGAATTTTGGCGATCTAACGCGCCAACTGGACAGAATTCGGCATGACATCCCTTAGGAGGGCTCCCAAAAACTCTATGAATTAATGCCCTGCCGAATAACTGCTTGCATAATAGTCACAAGTGAACCAACGCATTATTGACTTGCTCAATTGGTGAAGCTCTTTCTCTCGGATAATCATCAAAATTTTTTGACACTGTAATCATTTGTTCATTTGCACATGTACATTACATCTACCGATTTCTGTCCCATTCAAATAATTCCTTTGTGGTGCTTCTGTTTCTCTCTCTTTTTTGTATTAGAGTGTAATATTAGTATTCGTTAATCAACTACTGAACAATAGATTTTGAGATAAATTAGATTCTACTGTGATTTCTTGTCTTTCCAAGTGGAAGGAGCATCCCTTCTTCTCCGATGGAGCCCAAATTACATACAACTTTGTTACTGTGAATCGATCAGAAGTACGGTGTAGCACAAAAGAATAAAATCAAATTTTAAAGTAGGAACCACCCTAACGGTGCTGCATAGTATGGAGTAAGTGGCCCCCAACACGGGAACCCCGTGGTTTCGGCCGCACGGCCTGACCTGGGACGGCGGCGAGCTGGCTCATGAGCAGCTGTCGCTCGGCCTGCAGCGTGCGGCACAGCTTCTCCAGCTGGGCCGACTGCCGCGTGACGCGCTCCAGCTCCCGCACCTGCTGGTCCCGCTCACCCGCCATCTGCTGGAGCGACTCGTGGCTCTTCTCCCAGCGGCTCCGCCACGACGCTGTCTCCTTCTCCAGCTGCGTGATCTTCTTGCTCATCTGCAAAACAACCACAGTGCTGCCGCTCAACAATCTGGCGTGGGTCCAGGGTTCGGTTTGGGGGGAGGTCCTCCCCTCTCAAACCAAAAGAATATGATATGAGCCCCACTTTTAACTGTAACAGAATCTTCGGATTTAAATACGACTAATAATAATAGTAATAGCAATTATATACATAGAAATTTATATAATAATACGCGTAATAATTATTTATTTATTTATTTATTTATTTAAAGTGGAAAGATCAGGGCCTTCGAGCTGTGAACATTTTCTATCATCCAGTCTTTACTAATAAAGAGTTGAGAAATAGTTAATACACACTATCCAGTCACATTAATGTGATCGCCTGTCGAAAGCCCGAATTATAACATTTTGCACCATGCATCACTGTAAGACGTGCAGTGAGATTCTAGGAGGTACCAACAGGGATGTGGAGCTATCCCGACTCCAGTGCTGCAGCCAGCTGCGCTAGGTTTCTCGGATGAGGATCCATGACACGAACAGCCTGATTGTGGTGGTCTCACAATTTCTCGATTGGGCTTCAATCTGGGGAGTTTGTTAGTCAAGGGAGTATGGTAAACTCATCCTGGTGCTCTTCGAACAGCGCACGTACAGTATGAGCTGTGTGACGTGTTGCGTTGTCCTGCTGGTAGATGTAATCGTGCTGAGACAAAACAAACTGCATTTAGAGATCGACATGGTCCCCAATGATAATGTATAATTCTGTTCCTTCCAGAATGACGATAGCACGCGGGGAATGACACAAAAACATTCTCCATACCATAATGCTCTGGCGATTTTTGTAGGGTGTTTGCTATCAAGCGTTTCACGACGTACACGACAATGGTCATCTCTCCAATGGAGCATAAAAAGGAGATTCACCTGAAAAGGCCACTTCATGGACATCCATTTGTGGTACTGGCGTGCAGATTCCAGCCTTCGTCGCCGATGAACGGCAGTCGGCATGAATGCAAGGAAACAAATGCCTGCTGTGGAGCCCCATACGCAGCAATGTTCATCATCTGCTCAACACTCGCAGATCTATTCGCACGTACACATCGCCATTGTCGTTCACCTCTGTCATCTAAGGCCTGTGATGCACCATAGTCACCTTGGCACCAGTTTTAAATAGCGACGTTTTGCAACTGACTAACAGTTTACAAACTTAGCCGTTTCGGAAGTGCCTCAACCCTTGAACTGAATACCAACGATCATACCCTATTGGACGTCAGATAAATAGCGCCTTCTCCGCATTACGAGACCGCACTGTTTTCTACAACCCACCCAACACGCTTTACATACACTCCACGGCTAGTGCTGCCCCTGGCGTAAGTGAGTGGTTGTTGCACGTTGACGTCGAACATAGGTGGTGGTCACATCAATCAGACTGGACCGTGTAGAATTCAAACATAGATTCGAACTGTAGAAGAGATTACGAACCAAATGACTGCAATAATTGTTTGGCTGAAAACATAATTATCGAGTTCGTAGGTTTTATAGACAAATTACCTCCAGAAATGTAATTTTCCCTGTGATTCGCAACCCACTGATGTGTTGCCAAGGGGAAGGACTGCAGATCAGGTCTGCATAATTTTTAGATTTCTGCAAATAGATCTAGTACAACAGTACAAACTTGCTCCGCCGCCCCTGTTCCGCATGAGTCCTTTTACCCATGAGGGCGTTGGGTTGGCGTCAATGAAGAACGACCAACTTAAAATCCAGGGAGTCTCCCACGCAACACTCGAAATGCCGCAGAAGGGTCGGTGAAGTTGGCTTCAAGGAGTTACTTTTTAGCAATGTAGTTATTCTGTTGTCTGTCTCTCGAGAAAATAAAACCAAGAGACACGCGCTCTCAAGGCCACTCGCAAGAAATATCTAGTCGCAGTTGGCTGATTTTGACAGTTAAGACTGCCGTGCAAGTCTACCACCATCTTGGTTGCAACACGTGCTGGACATCATCTTCAAGTCAGATGTGTACGAGAAACTCATGGTAGGAATTTGGTCACATTTGTAGAGCGTGTGCGCTATTTGGGCGACTGCTGTAACAACATGTACTCGTGTCTGATTCTACAAACACTCGAGTGACGGCTGACTGATGCTTTTGTTGTAACCAACACGCATTATACAGATTCTGAATTCAACTGCAGTTACTATGTTACTCTTGTCTAGCTTTTCCACCTCTCACTAAGACTTTCAGGCAAGCCAGTATCGGAACACTTGCTGGAGGTTGGAACATCTGATGCTTAAAGGTCCAGGAGACAGGTAATTTGTGGAGGTAAGCCACAATTTGTATAATTCCAGGACGGAATGACAGAATTGCAGTATCGCTTGTCATCATCGATGGAAATCAACTACCTATTTCAATTAAAGTTGTCCAATGTAATATTCGTATCGCATTTTCTATCTGTTAATCTCGTCAAGTGCAGTCACGAAGCTACACATTAGATTTCTACAATCCATCTACAGAGACCTCTCTTACATCTAACCAAACAGCCTTAGTTAACATTACAATTCATATACCACACAAGTGATAGACAATCATATTATTATTATTACTATTGTGGAATTTAGTAACAGTCTTATTAACATTAATCATTAATAGAAAGGGTTGCAAAGTATAATGTTTCAATTTCACTTGCATGAAATTGCAATTCAGAGAGATACTTTTGAGAAGTACATGCTCCATGCAATTTATTTAACCACTGTAATAGGAAAAAAACTATCGAAACTATGACAGCTTCGTTATTTACACGATCTAAAATCGAAGTGTGGAATGGAATGGAATGTCGTGCGACGAGGGCCTCCCGTCGTGTAGACCGTTCGCCTGGTGCAAGTCTTTCGATTTGACGCCATTTCGGCGACTTGCACGTCGATGGGGATGAAATGATGATTAGGACAACACAACACCCAGTCCCTGAGCGGAGAAAATCTCCGACCCAGCCGGGAATCGAACCCGGGCCCGTTGGATTGACTGTCTGTCGCGCTGACCACTCAGCTACCGGGGGCGGACTAATCGAAATGTGCTCCCACCATATTCTGAATATCCCTTAGCAATACCATTCTGAACAAAGACCTATACCTGCTTGTAAATTGAGGAACGCTGTTTCCTGCTTTTCTCATTGTCTCGCCTTACTCCACTCATGTGGTTTGTCGGTTCTACCTGTGGCTCACGAACGAAGTCTGGTTTTTTGTTGGCAGCAGCTCTGGTCACAGCCTCTAGCTGGCCGCCTTTCCCTGACTGTAATGTTTTCTCCTGCTGGGTTGTCAGCAAGCCCATGCCTTTAGAGTTGCCCTAAGCAACCAATTGAAAAGTATATTGTGATATAGTAACTACCTAGAATTCTCTGCCATTTCCGTGATAGAAGTTTTCGTACTACTTTATTCTCCGAAAGTTACCTGAGGAATTTTGAAATTGGTTTATACAGAAATACAAATTCGTTGAGTCACGAGCCCCATGAACAGCTGCTATGAGCTTAAGTTAGTCATGTTAGCTGTGAGGTGTTCCCATCAACAGAAACTAAATATTAATTACTATCATACTGTTGCAACTACATCTGCTTGAAATTTTTTACTGCAGACAAGCCTTTGTCTCCCTTTATAATTTGTACCCCCAAACTTCCCTCATCGAACTATCTGTTCATTGATGCCTCTGAATGTATCCGATCAAACGATCCCTTTGAAACGTAACAGCTCATTCTTCTTACGATTTCGAAGCTAATTTGGAGTTTATCATAAACTGCTAATTGATCAGGTACGACCCATAAAATCAATTTCGCGATTTTAGCTATGTAAAAATTTTAAACAACTTAACATCGAAGTACTCACTAATATTACTTCCATCCGTTGGTAGGAACATGTCTTGTCAATTCGTTCAGTTATAGTTAGGACTTTTCATTTACGAACACTCGAGTAACAAAAGAGACACGTAATATATTGTAATTATAGTGTTTGAAACCTTTAAAAACTCTATTTCTCATACTGTGAGCCTACTATGCTGCAGGGCAACAGACCATCTAATTGCTAAGTATTTATTGTAATTCATGAAATGCAACCAGATTAACAATGTATACAAAGTGTTTATTTGGGTTGACGTATTTATTAAAATTTCTTTCACGCGAGAAAATACACTCCTGGAAATGGAAAAAAGAACACATTGACACCGGTGTGTCAGACCCACCATACTTGCTCCGGACACTGCGAGAGGGCTGTACAAGCAATGATCACACGCACGGCACAGCGGACACACCAGGAACCGCGGTGTTGGCCGTCGAATGGCGCTAGCTGCGCAGCATTTGTGCACCGCCGCCGTCAGTGTCAGCCAGTTTGCCGTGGCATACGGAGCTCCATCGCAGTCTTTAACACTGGTAGCATGCCGCGACAGCGTGGACGTGAACCGTATGTGCAGTTGACGGACTTTGAGCGAGGGCGTATAGTGGGCATGCGGGAGGCCGGGTGGACGTACCGCCGAATTGCTCAACACGTGGGGCGTGAGGTCTCCACAGTACATCGATGTTGTCGCCAGTGGTCGGCGGAAGGTGCACGTGCCCGTCGACCTGGGACCGGACCGCAGCGACGCACGGATGCACGCCAAGACCGTAGGATCCTACGCAGTGCCGTAGGGGACCGCACCGCCACTGCCCAGCAAATTAGGGACACTGTTGCTCCTGGGGTATCGGCGAGGACCATTCGCAACCGTCTCCATGAAGCTGGGCTACGGTCCCGCACACCGTTAGGCCGTCTTCCGCTCACGCCCCAACATCGTGCAGCCCGCCTCCAGTGGTGTCGCGACAGGCGTGAATGGAGGGACGAATGGAGACGTGTCGTCTTCAGCGATGGGAGTCGCTTCTGCCTTGGTGCCAATGATGGTCGTATGCGTGTTTGGCGCCGTGCAGGTGAGCGCCACAATCAGGACTGCATACCACCGAGGCACACAGGGCCAACACCCGGCATCATGGTGTGGGGAGCGATCTCCTACACTGGCCGTACACCACTGGTGATCGTCGAGGGGACACTGAATAGTGCACGGTACATCCAAACCGTCATCGAACCCATCGTTCTACCATTCCTAGACCGGCAAGGGAACTTGCTGTTCCAACAGGACAATGCACGTCCGCATGTATCCCGTGCCACCCAACGTGCTCTAGAAGGTGTAAGTCAACTACCCTGGCCAGCAAGATCTCCGGATCTGTCCCCCATTGAGCACGTTTGGGACTGGATGAAGCGTCGTCTCACGCGGTCTGCACGTCCAGCACGAACGTTGGTCCAACTGAGGCGCCAGGTGGAAATGGCATGGCAAGCCGTTCCACAGGACTACATCCAGCATCTCTACGATCGTCTCCATGGGAGAATAGCAGCCTGCATTGCTGCGAAAGGTGGATATACACTGTACTAGTGCCGAAATTGTGCATGCTCTGTTGCCTGTGTCTATGTGCCTGTGGTTCTGTCAGTGTGATCATGTGATGTATCTGACCCCAGGAATGTGTCAATAAAGTTTCCCCTTCCTGGGACAATGAATTCACGGTGTTCTTATTTCAATTTCCAGGAGTGTATGTACTGCTATTCGAAACAGGAAATATGGTAGTAATATTTGGTATAATAGAGTTTCAGTGTAATTAACACAAATGGAATCAGCATGGTTTACTCGCATCATTTCATTTCACTCATTTTTCCATGAGAACAAGAGATCTGTAACTGCCTTTGTATCTTACTTCGTGCATTTCAATTGTAACCAACGGATGAAAACATTTTTTTGTAATTATCAACAAGTTCTGCAATTATAATTAGCCAGTTTACTATACGCAACAGTACATCAGTTGTTAGAGTGCATAAGGCGCGCGAGAAATCGTGTGGAGGGCCCAGTACAATGGAAGATCTTGAGAGCATTGTGTGGCGTAATAAACTGTACACCTGAAATAATAACTGACTTTTCACATCTTTTGAGGCCGGTGGTGTTCTCTGGCCAGTCTTCATTCAAGAAACTTACAGGAGGTATCACCTGCAGCGAAGCATCGAAATGAAGATCTGTTCTGATCAACGTTTACTGTTTTGAACAAACTGAATCACACCTATCCAACTTTAAGAACTACCGACAAATTTAATATTTCGCAAAAACGTTTACTTTGAATTATTTTCTGTTGACAACATTTATCGCGTGCAATTCGGTTCGGTATATGCTCGTTTACGTACCGAAATTTTATTGGTCTTTTCGTGGACAGAGGTTACGACAAGAGAAACGTTGCGAGAGCAGACTGATTCCGCTCACCTTCTCCATGTCCTCCTTGAACTTGTTGAAGACCGACGTGCTGCGCGTCATGGCGGTCTGGAAGTCGTCGAACTTCTCGGCGTAGAGCGCCAGCTGGCTGCGCAGGTTCTCCTCCGTCTGCTCCATGGCGTGCACCTGCTCCTCGTACTTCATCACATCCTGCAACACCACCACACACACTCAGCGCCTACTCTCCCTGTCTGGACAACAGGCACGCTCACAAACGGGTCTCACCATATGGGACCAGTGGCCTAACTATAAATAGTACGAATGGCGAGAGATGATTCCCGGCAGTTGGCAGTGCTGTTGCCAGCTGTCAACAGTAAAGCGCAAACCTGCTGGTAAAAAAAGGTCGTGCGTAGGGCTATGACAACAGTGTGGCGTTGCCATTTAGGATCGTGTTACGCGATGATTGAGGTAGGCGCGCGATGCTCTTGCGCCAAGTCCACTGTAATTGTCAGGGATCTTCTCTCACCGACTATAAGTTATGTCAGCACGAGCGTGTGCCCAGAGCACAATTGTATCAAAATTTAAGAAGGGCTAAACAAAAGATAAAGGGTAAGTAGAAGTAATGATAGTAGTAGGAGGAGCAGGAAGTAAAGGTAGGAGTAGTGGTGGTGGTGGTGGTGGTGGTGGTGGTGGTGGTAATAGTGGTGGTAGTGGTAGTAGTAGTAGTAGTAGTAGTAGTAGGAAGAGGAAGAAGAAGGAGAAGGGCATGGATCAGAGGGCACTAAAAAGGGAGTGGGGCAGAGATGTATGAAAGGAAATCTGGAGGCAATTCGCATTGAAACGTGTTGAGCAAGTTCCATAAAACCTACCTGTCCTTGCTACTGAGACGATTGTTTCTAGTTTTTGGCTACTACACTGAACTACTCTCGTTATACCAAGTGAGCGAAGACAGCGATTGAGTACACACATTATTTTGGGTTTGTTTTGTTTGTTACGGCTTTTCAGTGATCAACAAATGAAAAAGGAATCGCGAAATTGTTGCAACGCTGGTCACATTGAACATGTAAACAGACTAAGAAACGATGAGGATTACACAGAAATGGAGAACTGTCGGCAACGTAAAGTGGAGAGGGAAGGAGGGAAGGCCGGAAATAAGGAAAAGGGGGAGGAGGGGGAGTTGCATAGCTCTTTGCCCTGGTGTCAGTTATGTTGCCACACTGAATGGGACACACTATTCGATCTGTTGCTTACTGTATTTGTTATACCATCCTTGCTGAGTGAAATCCATTTTTCGCAAGGCACCCACAAGAAATTACCCATAAATCCTTCCACGTGCCAGCTACACCATCACAGTTTACCAACAGGAGATTGGGGTTTAACGAACTGTCGACGATAATGTCATTGTAGAGATGGTGCCCAAGTTGGATTGTGCACCATCCAGGCACATGGTGTATACACTGCTGCCACTGGACATTGACGTATCACTTCATACGGGACAAAACACAACGCAGAGTTCTGTTTAACGCAACTACCGCACTGCTGTGTCGGTAGAAAGACGATGGTGTCGTCTTCGGCGATGACTGCAGACTTGGGCTGACTGGTACTACACTCAGACGTAAGCAAGCAAGCTGATACGGTGGCGTATGGCATGGATAAGCTGGTGTCTGTCGCTCATTCATCACTGCGTCGTCCGCCCCTGGTAACTGAGTGGTCAGCGCGAAGGAATGTCATACCTAACGGCCGGGGTTCGATTCCCAGCTAGGTCGGAGATTTTCTCCGCTCATGGACGGGGTGTTGTGTTGTCCTTCTCATCATCATTTTATCACCATCGACACGCAAGTCGCCGAAGTGGCGTCAACTCGAAAGACTTGCACCAGGCGAACGGTCTAGCCGACGGGAGGCCATAGCCACATGGGATTTTCATTTCCATCACTGCGTCTGGCAGGGACTATGTCAATTCGTGGTACCAATCTTGGCTTGGCACCTTGCTGTTGGACGTCACCACAGAGGACTCGTCTGAAAAGCCGACGTGGCGCCACACTTGCATCCAGTGTTGACGTTGGGCGCACTACTGCTGGCGCGCACGCTCTGCTGAGGCGTTAAGGGAAGCCCCAATAGTGGTCGCCACACTGCCAGTCCGTTGTGCTTTGACGTCGTCGCACTGTCCCTGTGGATACTTGTCTTGGTTTGAACAAGACCGTTTCTTGACTCCAGGTACATGAAGTTGATTGTACGATCCCGCACGGCCGAATGAACAATATATATCCTCTCGTGCGATAGTCGTGAGGAACTGTTGAGATCCTCCATGACGTTTAGTATGGCTCTCCTGAACCCTCGATTCCAGGTTGGCATGACAGTCTCGGAATCCCGACCAATGCGCGCAGCAGTTGCAACTGGCTACAACGGTGCCATTGCCAACTTCCAATATTTGCTGGTAGAAAGCTTAACATGATCTCACAAAGCAACATTCAAATGTGATTTCTCAATCAGAAGCCCGCTGTGTACTCTCTGTGCAGTTTGGCTAAAATGCTTAACATCTGCAAACCCAGAGCCGCGCGGGATTAGACGAGAGGTCTATGGCGCTGCAGTCATGGACTGTGCGGCTGGTCCCGGCGGAGGTTCGAGTCCTCCCTCGGGCATGTGTGTGTGTGTGTGTATGTGTGTGCGTGTGTTTGTCCTTAGGATAATTTAGATTAAGTAGTGTGTAAGCTTAGGGACTGATGACCTTAGCAGTTATGTCCCATAAGGTTTCACACACATTTTTTTGCAAACCCAGACATGCAGTACACTCCCTGCCAATTTGACGCTTGTTTCTTTCGCCATCATGGTGTTGCAGTTTTAATGTCCAGAAGTGTAATACGATTCTCGCATTTTTGGATCGCCAGTTCAAGATGGTAGCCTAAATTTAATTACATTATAGGTATTTTATGAAATTAATGTAAGGAAGGACCTGGGGGGGAGTGCTGCTGCGCTTTGCTGAGGACCACGGAGAAAGGCTGTGGGATTCGTGGGTCATTCTACTTGTTTGCCTAGATAATGCAATGATTTCATTTAAAGTTTTTTCGGAATTTCACAATCTGCGTTCCATGTGCAATGAGTTGCCCTCAATGATACTTTAATCTTCGAAGATTATGTACAATAACACACAGTTTACGTAATATTTTGGTGTGGTAGCTTGTACTATTGAGATTCCTCATAGACTCGCGTTTAATATGCTACTCGCTTAAGAATGATATTAAATAAATGTTCGTAATTCAAATTGCAGAGATCATATCTTTATTTTTGGTGTAGCCCAGTGATGATCTTGTACTCTAATGTTCATTGACTTTACAGAGTAATTTTTCTCCCGTCTGAGGTGTGTGCAGTCACACCCCTTCCCCCCCCCCCCCCCGGCTTATTATGATCCCCAGGCAACAGGCATATCCATCACAGTCACTTAACACTACATAAATCCAGTATCTCAACCACCCCGTCGCTTCGATATGGCCTGCTGCTAAATGGCGAAACTGTGAATTTCGCGGTGTGTGGAAACGCTCAGTGCTAATGGAGGGTCGTACTCACATTGAGCAGCTGCTGCTTCTCCCTGAGCAGCTGTTCCTTCTCCAGGTTGGCCTGCATCCTCAGCTCTGCCATCTGGGCGTTGTGCAGCTGCGTCTCCAGCTCCAGCTGCTTGGACATCTTCTCCACTTGCTGGAACATACGAGGCGCCATGAGTTCCTCTCCCACATACGGTACACTAAATAAAACGTAGGCTGCATTACTATGAAGGAATTGATTATTTACATTAAGTATGGAAATATTGTGTAGTGTCATGTTGATAATTATAAGATACAGCAACACAGATCTTATGTAATAAGAAGATCATTATGTAGTTGCGAGTAGTGCGCGAGGAACATACGTCAGTAGGAAACAGCTGCAAAAACTAGGGGGCGTCGTAGTTTTCTGTAGGGTACATACTCCAAGATCAATGGACCTGGTCGATGAGTGATGAGAGATTTTGCGTATAGTTACTTCGAATGCTGAACTTTGTGGCTATGGCGACTATATGTGACTTGACAATGGCTGAACGCTTCCAGATTTGTCCTAAGGAAATGAAATCCAAAAACAAAGGAAGTAGGTTACAGTACAATTGTTCGCCCACTGCTTGAATACTGCTCACCGATGTGGGATCCGTACCAGATAGGGTTGATAGAAGAGAGAGAGAAGATCCAACGGAGAGCAGCGCGCTTCGTTACAGGATCATTTAGTAATCGCGAAAGCGTTACGGAGATGATAGATAAACTCCAGTGGAAGACTCTGCAAGAGAGACGCTCAGTAGCTCGGTACGGGCTTTTGTTGAAGTTTCGAGAACATACCTTCACCGAAGAGTCAAGCAGTATATTGCTCCCTCCTACGTATATCTCGCGAAGAGACCATGAGGATAAAATCAGAGAGATTAGAGCCCACACAGAGGCATACCGACATTCTTTCCACGAACAATACGAGACTGGAATAGAAGGGAGAACCGATAGAGGTACTCAAGGTACCCTCCGCCGCACACCGTCAGGTGGCTTGCGGAGTATGGGTGTAGATGTAGATGTAGAATGGAATGGTCGCTGCTGAGTGAACAGTTCTGGTCCCCTCAGCGCTGCCTCGTTCTGTTCAGCGCTGCTCTGTTCTCGGCGCCATAATAATCCCGCAGATGCAGCCTGTAGCTGCTGTTTAAGCCAAATTTGTCTCAGCTTAGATAACCCCGCCTATAAGGAGATCTAAGTGTTTGCTTGTTAAACGAATTTGTGGGGCCAATGCAAACAGAAAGGGTGCTTTCACCATTGTGCAAACGGTGGATAATTTGGTCTGTATGATTGTAACTGGGGACTGTACTTGTATATGGGGCCAAACCGTATGTACGGTACAATGTGAATGGCATCAGTGGCCATACAAATTGGAACATCCCCCTAAACACTGTACGAGACTGACCTGAAAGAACAACAGGACATTCCAATGTCTAGGAGGGACCGCAGCGCAGCAGCAGCTTGCTTGTGAGCAACTGCACCGTCACACCAGAGAAAGTTCCACGCGATCAACATCTGGATAGGTGTCGAGACAGGTGACAATCGGTTGAAAAATGGTATAGCGTAATCATCAGTGAATGCTCCTATTACTGGCTTGGTGTGTGATACTCAGAATCATCTCAGAAGATGTACAAGGGAAAGCGGCAAACTAATATTTCTGAAACGGGGAAAGAAGGCTATTGGGTTTTTGTAAAATTCCCATTAGTGGTCGCTGAGGACAGAATGACTGTTCAACAGTGTGTTGAGGTGATTTGTAGTTCTGCAGTTGCCCTATAATAGCGCATTTTTCTCTTTTCAAATGGTGCAAGACATCGAGTGCACTGACTGCCAGATGAGGCGTTTAAACCTGTGGCGGGTGGAGGGTGTAGTTCAGACCACAGGTGGTTCTCTGATTTTTTTATGGTTGTTTTTCGAGCTAAAATTTGGGCCCACTCATTCAGGATACCGTGGGCATAAAGAAATATATTTACTGTAACATTCTTGGTAACCAAGTGTTGATCTTTCTACATCTTCGCGGTGGGAGTGCTGTGTACACCACCGGCAACAAGAGGAAATCAGCAGTTTTCACACAGGATTGCATGCACGCATATATTCCTGTTTGACGAAGACTTTTGCACCTCGGCTTTCCCACAAAATAAACTAGTCTCATTTCTGATGGAAAATTTCTGGGGGTATTTGGAACAGCAGGTGAAACGTATGAATCAATATGCCCGCAACTTGGTAGCTCTACTGGTTGGTTGGTTGGTTTTGGGGTTTGATGGGGGCTAAACATCGAGGTCATCAGTCCCCTGTTCCAAACACACACACTTGTTAAGGGCCTATACAGTAAAAGCGTAACCTCTGCACCCAGAGGGAGGGAACACCAAGGGGTACAGAGCTAAAATGAACACTGCAATAACACAAAATAAAGGACACTTAAAAGGAGCAGAGCAAATAGTTGACTAGAGTAAAACAGACTACAGTGGTTGATGGATCAGGTAAAAGGTCAACCACTCAACTGCAAACGAAGAACCTCCAGCTGGAAAGCGTTGATAGAGGTACCAACACAACTTGTTACCATAAAAGACACTATATTGATATCCATGTCACAATTAAAAGTCGCTGGAGTGGGTGTAGCTGGAGAAATCATGCGAGAGCACCCAAACTAGAGTGAGTGATAAAACCCAGCTGCACGGATCAAACGTAAAACTGAGTCAGCTATAGAGGCATCGTCACCTAGAATTAAAGGAAGTGCAGCTGGTAAATGAAAGGACTGCCGCAAGGGGGCTAAAAGGAGGCAGTCCATCAGAAGATGGACCACTGTCAGCCCTGCATCACAGCGACACTGGGGCGGGTTCTCACGGCGAAGGAGATAGCTGTGGGTCAACGGCGTATGTCCAATTCACAGACGGCAGAGAACAACTGAGTCCCTACACGTCCATACGACCGTGGACGACTTTACCATGCGGAGCTTATTTGGCGTGTTCAAGACAGACCATTCAGAGCTCCAGACATCGCGGACCTAGCGAGTTCTACTGGGTCTAAACAAGAGATAGTGCCTTAGACTGAATATAGCATAGCTGAAAAGACTTGTAGACACTCTTCCTCGCGGGACTGAGGCCTTTATGAAGGCTAGAGGTGGTGTTGGGCAGTATGTCTCCTGCGGATGACTGGTTATTGTTGGACGTGCTTATTTATAAATGGAAATGTTTCCTGTTATTGTAATGGAACTGTGTGTAATTTTATAATCTGTGAAATAAAGCTCGCTACAAATGTTTTTGTGTGAAGGTAGTGTCAACTACGGAGGAGGTGACGCACCTGGTCGCGGAGGCGCTGCTGCTCGACGAGCTGCTGGAAGCGTCGCTGCAGCTCGCAGTTGTCGTCGCGCAGCTGGCTGGTGCTGCTGTTGTTGACGTGCACCTGCGCGCTCACCTCGGCCAGCATCTTCTGGAACTTGTCCGTCATCTCGCGGTGGCGCGCCTCCTCCTCGCGGATCCTCTGCAGGTTCTCATCCTGCGGCCAACAGGACCACCACTTCACTCACTTGAACAAACTATAGCCGAGTGGCTGCGGTACATGCAGACTCCCCTAAATGCGATACCAGTATAAAGCAACGATCCCAGAATCGACAACTTTACGAAATCGAAAACTCTGTTCTCGACAAACAGAAGGAAGCGAACACACATCCGAGAACCGAGAAACTTTCACGAGTACAGCCAAGCTGCAACCGGCACCACACTTCACCCACAAAGCCGGATGTAATCGTATAATTATCAATTCCCGGACGTGTCTCTACAGGAAGGTCAGAAAAGTCTGCAAAACTTGTAAGGGTGTCGCCGGGTAGTTGTGCTAAGAAAAAAAATTCAATACCTTGCTCCTTTCCGAGTTAATTCGAATTGAAGTTAACCGGTCAGGCCATTTCGCGCGCAAATTCAAGCGGCTGACCAGACACGAAGTCACCAAACGTGTTCTTCGTTCAGTTTCCTAAAACCAGACAAGAGTTTGATATAAAAATTGGACTTGGGGCGGTACTAAGGATCGAATCAGAGCCAAAGGCTGAGCCTCGTGCGCTGTCATCCACGCCAGGCATGTTCAAGAGGCGAACACGAGCGCTCACACTTGCTCGCTGCATGTGTAGTGAACGCTCACGGTGAAATGCGCCGCTCAGGTGTCACTACCCAGTGCAGGGGAAGTGCAAACTTCGCGCTGTCTTCAGAGGAATGACCATGTGTTACATCAGTTATAACTTTAAGGCACGTAAACACTAGGCCAACGAACGACAGCCAACCGTTTCGTAGGTCGAGATTTGATTTGCGTGTACGGGCGCAAATCGGAGCCAACGAATCGGTTGGCCTTGGTTGCGGTTTGGTCTACTGGTGATAACATCAAAGCTTTGCTGGCTGCGTTGAGACCGCTGTCCTAGTGGGGACGCCCGTCCAATGTTCGTTGCTTTAGTAGTGATTTGTTGCTTCTCTAGAACGGGCATATATCTAATGTTTTCAGGACAGCCGCCTGTCGCACTTACTGTGTTTTATTGACAGGTTTCGCTCTTTAATTTAACAGGAACATCATCAGAAAGTCTGGAATATATAGTTTAAAGTACAGTAAGTGGTTGTTAAATTAAAGAGCGAAACCAGTCAATAGACTGTACTGAGTGCGACCGGTCCCGAAAAACTTAGTTCCAGAAGTCAGTGTCTTCTCTGCTCGCTAAGGATTTCTATTTGTTGTGTTTAAATATACTAGAGTATAGAGCGAAATATGGAGAGACACTTAAAGCTGACAGAGTTTTACTGTGGATGGAAATGTTTATAGTTCCCTACGAACCGCAATCAGAGAGCAATATACAAGATGTGAAAAAGTAAATGGTGTCTTTATTGACGTCTTTTCGCCGTGAACGACAAAGAGGAACAAACAAAACTGGGAGTAGCTACGAACTTTCTTCTGTAGATGCAACTTTCCTACAAGAGGTCTTATTTTTGGAAATTTTAGAACCTACACAATTCAAGAACGATTCGAAATCCCTGCAAAACCCCTGCAAGCTCTTCACATTGTTTCTGACCACCCTGTAGAGGACATGCGTCCATAATGTGATTTCGTGTCGTCTCCAAAGCCTCTAAGAAACCAATTGATCTTAAACTTTTCATTTACAAAACTACATCTGTTTCTGAAATAACTTTTTCGGATAATATTACTTTTCCCATAAAAATCACAAAAGAACGCTTTTCGTATAAGTGTGTTTTCTTTGCCACACCGTCTTCCTATGCTATTTTAAGGAAACTTTTCCGTACAAAAAAAAACCCGAAATAAATATTTCGCTGAAGGTACTGTCGTATCGTCGATTGATAATGATCCAGTTATAGTTTCGTTATTGGTTATACTTACTTCGAAGGAGCGCAATTAAGCACCCCATGGCAAGTAAATTGAACAACTTACCATTTTATTTGCATTTGTTTATGGGGAACTTCTTTTCTTTTGCGAAAGAGAATAAAGCGTGTTTAAAAACTGTAGACCTAAATAGAATATTAAACAACTAATGAAACAACTCTTACTGAAATTTTATGTGTTTATGTTAATACAAATATAAAGCATGCGAATTCAATATTGTTTTTTGAAATATATCTCACTGCAATGTTCTTCAAGTGAACAAAGGAAAGCTGTTGCCTAAATTTCCGTAGTAAAAAGCAGCTGGAAGGAAACTTAAACTTAGCGTTGTTAAATCCTAACATAGTGCAAGCAATAAGGGTACCAAAAGATGATGTTCGAAAATGAATTAAAGTTCATAGAAAAGAAACATGAACTTGAAGATTCAAAGATAACATCTTAATTCTGTCAGAGACGAGAGAGGACCTGGATATGGAATGGTTCAAAAATGGCTCTGAGCACTATGGGACTTAACTTCTGAGGTCATCAATCCCCTAGAACTTAGAACTACTTAAACCTAACTAACCTAAGGACATCACACACATCCATGCCCGAGGCAGGATTCGAACCTGCGACCGTAGCGGTCGCGCGGTTCCAGACTGTAGCGCCTAGAACCGCTCGGCCACGGCGGCCGGCAAATGGAATGGATAGCGTCTCGCAAGGACGTTGTAAGATTACTATCAACAAAATCGAAACAGCGGTAATGGAACGTATCCTAATTAAATCAGGTCATGTTCAAAGAACTAGCGTAGCAAATCAACCGCTAAAAGCGGAGGCGAATTTTAGTTTTTGGTAGAAAATGGCTGACTATGACAGAAGTAAAACAGGATATAAAATGTGGACTGGCAATAGCATGTAAGGATATAGTGAAAAAGTGAAAAATGCTAACTTCTAATATAAATTTAAGTGTTACTTTTTTTTTTTGGAACTACTCTCTCAAGGGAAAAAATAGGCGTACCACGAAGCAGTTATTACAATGGGATGGATATCGGTAGATGTGATGAAGTACATGTACAGACAAGCAAATGATTACAGATCCAGAAAAACTGGATGACTTATTCAAGAGCAACAGCTTGATAAATTGAGCAAATCAATGAATCATTGGTCCACCTCTGACCCTTATGCAAGCAATTATGCGGCTTGGAATTCAAAAAATGGCTCTGAGCACTATGGGACTCAACTGCTGTGGTCATAAGTCCCCTAGAACTTAGAACTACTTAAACCTAACTAACCTAAGGACAGCACACAACACCCAGCCATCACGAGGCAGAGAAAATCCCTGACCCCGCCGGGAATCGAACCCGGGAACCCGGGCGTGGGAAGCGAGAACGCTACTGCACGACCACGAGATGCGGGCGGCTTGGAATTGATTGATAGAGTTGTTGGATGTCCTCCCAAGTTATATTGTGCCAAATTCTGTCCAACTGACGTGTTACACCGTCAAAATCCCGAGATGGTTGAAGAGCACTATCCATAACGTTCCAAACATTCTCATTTCCGGAGAGTTTCGGCGAGCTTGCTGGACAAGGTAAGGTTTGGCACGCTTGAAGACAAGCAGTAGACACTCTCGCCGTGTTTGGGCGGCCATTATCTTGCTAAAATGTAAGCCCAGATTGAGTTGCCATGAAGGGCAACAAAACGGAATGTAGAATACCGTCGACCTACCGTTGTGCTGTAAAAGTGTCACAGATGACAACCGAAGGGGTCCTGCTGTGAAATGGAATGGCCCCATATCATCGCCACTGGTTGTTGGGCCAGATGGCGGACGACAGTCTTGTTGGTATCTCACCACTATCCTGGACTTCTCCAGAGACGTCTTCGGCCTGGAATCTCATTGACTGGAGTAGAATTGTCTTCAGTGATGAGCCCCGCTTCGGATTTGGGCCCAATGAGCAACGAAGACGTGTCTGAAAATGCCGCAGAGAGTTGTGTGATACCAATGTAGCTGTCCCCCTCCGTACGGTCAGACAACCAGGAGCAATGGCCCGGGGCGCCATTTCTTTTCCTAGCAGGATCCCTATGGTTGTCATCCGCTGCACCCTTACAGCTCAGCGGTACGCTGACGATATTCTAAACCCCGTATGTTGTGCTTTATGGAAACCATCCTGGGTTTACATTTCGGCAAGATAATTCCCGCTCGCACTCGGCAAGAGTTTCTGCTGTTTGTCTTCGCGTTTGCAAATCTCACCTCGCTCAGCAATCAGATCTCTCCCCATTGTAGAACGTTTGGAGCATTATGGGCTGTGCCCTCCAACCATCTTGAAATTTGACGATCTAACGCTGTAATTGAACAGAATTTGACACGTTATCCCTCAAGAGGACACCCAACAACTTTACCAATCAATGCCAGGTCGATTAACTGCTTCCATAAGGGGCAGAGACGGACCTATGTGTTACTGACTTGCTCAATTTGTGAAGCTCTTTCTCTTCCATAAGTCAACCAATTTTTCTGAAATTATAATCATGAAATTATAATCAGTTGTTTGTCAGTACATGTACATCACATATACCTATTTCAGTCCCTTTCCTGTGTGGTGAGTTTTTTGTCTTTGAATGTATTTGTCGAATTGCAGCCTTATATGGAAGTGAAGTGTGGCAATCAAGAGTACAGACACGAACAGAATAGAAGCCTTTGATATGTGATGCTACAGAGGAATGCTGGAGGTTTGATGTGTCGACCAAAAATTAATAAGATGGTTATGAACAGAACCGTGCAGAGAAGAGCTTTACAGCACAGCTTGACTAAAGCTAGGGACAGATTGATAGAACGAGTCCTAAGGCACCAAGGAGTAGTTGATTTGATGACAGAGAGAAGCGTGAGTGGGAGACCGAGGCTTGGCTGCATTGAAAATATTCAATTATATGTAGGCTACGACCGCAGCCATGAAAAGACTTGCACAGGATAGATCTGTGCGGAGAGCTGCGTCAAACCAGCCTTCAGACCAAAAGGTTATGACTATATATATTATGCATCAAGAAATTAGTAAGTAGTGCACATGCGACACTAAAATGAAACAATACACGTAGACGAGAGAGAAGAGGTATGGGGTGCTTGGTGTACCTTGATGGCCTTGTTCTGCTTCTGCAGCTCGCGGCAGAGGCTCTCGAGCTGTGTGCGCGCCCGCATGGCCTTGTGCAGCTCCACCTGCATGTGGTCGCGCTCCTTCTGCGTGCTCACCAGCTGCTCCTCCAGCTGGGCCTCCACCTCCTGCAACACACACGGCACCACCCCTCGTGACTTTACTACAAGTATACTGCACAAAACAAGTTTTACACCAGATGGACATCTGCGCACGTGGGGAAGTTCACATTCAAGGGGAGCAGGGAATGACTGAATAACCTCTACGAATCCAAAAATATAATTTCACTATTACATAAAATCAGTTCCAAAGTGGACATCGTGCGTCTGAGTCCTGCTGGGTAACACTGAATACTGTAATGCTTCACTCCGTTCAATGTAATACGCTTGGGTGCTCTGTGTGCGGTGTCCAGATGTTGATCGAGATGTGCTGCTCTTCGATGGTGGTTCTTCTAAGGTTATCGTATTTGTGAGCAGTGTACCCTCAACTGGTCCCAAGCATGTTCAGTCAGTTTCATGTCAGCAGTTACCACAGGTCATTCGATTCGGTTAATTCCTGCCTTCCTGAGGAACACGCTCCTGATGCGGTGTCGATGTGCTTGCGCATTATCGCCGAGATATTAGCTGTAGGTCTGGACAGGAGGTTGGAGGATCCTGTCCCTATACTGCGCAGCCTTCAATTACCCTCGACAGCGATGAGATGAAGTGAGAGGCGTCCGACGTCCGTATGTGATACATGGTACTGATCCACATCACTGCTGAACATATGTCACGCCATTCCTCACACGTGCATTGGTAACTGGGCACATCCACACTCTTATACTGGCTGTGGTGGTCTAGTGGTTAAAACACTAGACTCTGGTCCTGGAAGTCCAGGCTCAGTCCTTTACAGGGGCAGCGATTTTTCCTCGTTTCAGTCTCTCCAGGATAGTCCCATGCCCACTCAGCCTTCTATCAAATTAATATCGAGATCTGTAATGGGGCAAAAGGCGGCTGGCGCGATTATCCCAACCCTAGTGTCGCAGCGAAGAAAGGATCTCCTCAACCTGCAGTCAGGCCAACAGCCCGACCATAGGGTTGAGTCGCACACTTTGCCTTTCACACTCTTATACAACAATGATCAGGTGTCCGAAAAATCGGTCACCGTTGAGTGACAACAACGAGACGCTAATGATCCAGGTTCCTATCGAGGTGTCCCCTCTTCGCCCATAGTAGTGTTGCGGAGTTTGGATATGCTTTCATAATGTATGGTTCGACGTACACCTTCAAAACTGCAGCTTACAGTACTGTTGCATCCTCCTCTGGGCTCTTACGAGCCATGAAGTGCAAATAGCAGCCATCAATTGATGCAGAGACCTTGGGTACCCACTACAAGGCAGATCTTCAATGTTTCCCGTCTCACCATATCGGATCAATGTTCCACTGTCGTCCATGTGGTATATTGGTTCAGCAAACAGGTTTGCATGGTTACAACCACTGATAACATGAGTTGCATGGTCACATGGTCATAGCTTGAAATCATTCTCTGGGGGATGCCTATAGTCTGAGCAAGTCTATACAAGCCACGCTGTCTCGTTCACGGCTGGAGACCCAACGCTCTCTATTGAACTGCTGTTGCTAAGGCAGGGCGTGCACAATGACCGGGGGGGAGGGGGGGGGGGGTCAGCAATCGCAGCGTGATGGCAATGATGATCAGTTTTGGTTTGTGGGGCGCCCAAATACATGGTTATCAGCGCCAGTACAAATTCCCAATCTTTTCACTGTCCAGTCTCGCCACTTTTGAAATGATGAGGACAACACAAACATCCAGTCCCCAGGCGGAGAAAAAAAAAGTGCTGCTTGAGGCATCCTCTTGCAGTCAAAAGCACATCCGCGAGGCTATGCCATTTATCAAAGGCGCGTCTCACGAATGCAGGGGAACACACGCAAGATGGACAGATGGGACCGGAGGTCGGTCTGAACAGAGAGCGCCACCGGCCTGCCTAGCATGATAAGGTCGGTTCATAACGTGGGAAATGCACAGCACCATTAAGGGACAACTTTGTAGTCTGCCGAAGCCGTGCTGGCGCGACTGTTTAGGAACAGTCCACATGGAGTTCGGCACGCGGAAACCAGGTCGTATCTGTCCCATGGGTTCGCAAACTTTAGAAACAGTTCTGGCACCCGTTGTAGCTCTCACTTAATGAAGCAGCGGCCTCCCAACAATTGCTCTGCCTAATGTAAATGGTACTGTTGGCTACAGTTATACCAAAAATCCGGTATAACGAAGAGAAATGTCACAGACGTAGACTTTCCAGAAGGAAATTTTCACTCTGCAGCGGATTGTGCGCTGATAAAGTTCCGGTCAGATTGAAACTGCGTTCTGGACTGGGAGTCGAACTCGGGTCCTGTCCCTTTCGCGGCAAGTGTTCTACCAACTGAACTACCCAAGAACAACGGGATGAGGCACTGGCGGAAGTAAAGCTGCGAGGACTTGTCGCGAGTCGTGCTTGGGTAGCTCAGTTGGTAGAGGACATGACCGTGGAAGGCGAAGGTCAATGGTCCCGGCACACAGTTTTAATCTTCCAGGAAGTTTCATGTAGACTTTCATTGACCAAGATTCAGACAATGCTTCAAATTGGCTCGTGCGCAATTTTGGTGGCATTGCGAGCGAAGATGCGGCGAAGCGCAAGTTTTAGCATAATTCTAGACAGGGGCTTCGACACTGGATATCCTAAATTAGATTTTGGTAATTCGGTTTTCGACACATGCGCGACGGCTTTCTGCAGTCCACCCCCTGCTGCAGTGACAGCTCACCACCCAGCCACATATTAAGTGTAAGTTCATGCAATAACGGGGCGAGTCTGCAACACTGATGTGCGAGTAGGCGCGTTTCTATGCTTCACATAACTAGGCACTTCGGTATCTCACGCATCATGAGTTGATGCCACGGACACGGCTTTCTGTCCGGTCTTCATCAATGCCTGACCCCTTCAGCTTTTCAGAATATACGCAATCATCATGGTCAATCAGACACCACATTTGCTATTCAATTAAGTACAACCTTCATTCCTCCTTGTGGTATCCTTTGCGATCCAGTATCACAAGGGACTAATTTGCACGGATTCAGATTCCGTCCTTCACTCTGATTTGCGTGATAATAAGATTTGTAAATTTCACGTCCTGTTTGGCTCTATATACAGTCAAACTTTGTCAATAAGTTATGATTTTAATGACTTCCACTTTAATTTCTGCAGATCATCGCGAATGCACCCGTGGTCTAGGGTTAGCGTTTTTGATTAGTAATGAAATCGTCCACGGTTCCGGGTTCGAATTCCGCCACCGCTTAGACTTTGATTATGATCAGCATTGGCGGTCGAAGACTTCCGGCATAAGAAGTCACCCTGATTCTGCCAACGGCCTTGTCAAATATGACGGAGGAGCGGACAGAGGTTCAGGACAATCTTGTCCTTGGGTTGGGAAACTGCCTCTAAAGACGGAAGAATCGGCAATGATCAACGGCATGACGATCCAGAAGGAATGCAAACCACTGCATGAAAGAACACACCGTCTATCCACAGGACATGTGGCATGTAACTGAAGAAGTGTCATGCTGACCTCTCCATTGGCAGAATATTCTGGAATAGCCCCCCATTCGGTTCTCCGGGAGGGGACTGCCAAGGGGAGGTGACTGTGAGATAAAGATTGAATAATCAACGAAAGAATAACGTTCTAAGAGTCGGGGCGTGGAACATCTGTTAAGACATCGGGGAATGACTTCCATGGTACCAGAGGGAGCTATAGAGGGAAAAAGCTGTAAAGTAAGACAGAGATTGGAATACAACCAGCAAATAATTGAGGACGCAGGTTACAAGTTGTACTCTGAGATGAAGAGGTTGGCACAGGAGAGGAATTTGTGGCGGGCCGCGTCAAACCAGTCAGAAGGGGAAAAAAAAGGATGATCGTACCCTCCCGTATAGCCACAATCATTAATTTAATACAAGATATATGATTTATTTGTCAGGGCCACCCATCTGTTCAGTTTACATGCGCATTCCTCATTATCACATATCTGAATTACAATGGGGCGGCCTCCATATCAACAGGGGGTGCTCGATTCAGATCACTGACTTAATACGTACGTGTACTTCCACAACCCCAGTGGTGACTTGCAATGTGTGGCTCTTATATAGCCATTTCCTATTGTAAAAAGGTGTGGACAAAGAGATTTGTGAACACAAAATCAAATTGTACAAGTCACGGGTATCGTGGGAAATTTTTTTATAGAAGTTGATGTTTTTACTGTCATTTCCGTACGTTACTTAATTTTTACACTGTACTATGAAGTATCTCTGTTTGTTTCTGCCTCCAACATAGAAATAAATATCGTCGATGTCTAAATATTAAATAGATTTTACCACCTACTATCAGGTACGCCAAAGTTTCACATTCTTTTGTCACTCTCTTTCCGAAGACGGAGACAATGTCAGAGACGTTAGTACTAGTTCTTCACTGAAAACACTAAGACGCTTTTTCTAAATTGGTACTCTGTCATCAGATGTCCGCAGATACGAGAATGCATATAGAAGTGGCAGCGTACAGAAAATTCCTGTAAGAGAAAACAAAATTAAACAGAAGTGCATACTCTGAATAATGTTATGAACCAAGGAAAATAAAAACATAAAGGTAACTTGAAAAGTTATTCTTTGTCTACACAGTTTTATAAATGCAAAACAATTTTCTGTTCCTAGAACCATGTTCAATGAGGACCAATCAAGTATTTTATTGCCTGCCAGGCAAGCAGCGAAGAAGATGCACATGAGACGTAGCCATCTAAGTCAGGTCACAGAAACACAATCTTGAACGTCAGACTGACTGACTAATAGTGCCAAGCTGTTACTAACAATGACGGAATAATACACAGTTCGTGTCAGATGTGATGCAGAGCGACATCTGAAGGGCGGACGGGCAATAGGGGTTGTCCGTGGAGTCCCTCTATCGTTTCAGAAAATCATACTTTGGGAACTATATGAGATGGAGCATCGTGGTTTATTGTTCAAAATTTTGCAGCTCTCAAAGTATTTTTCTGTCATGCGAAGCCTGCAAAGTGTGTCTTAGTCGTCACTTGCAGAACATCAAGGCGATGTCCGAGTTCTGCTCATGTAAGCGTCAGCATTGCGGCATCAACAGTTCTGATTGTTTAATCGATACCTGCACGAAGGGTACCATTGTCATTGACTGGTGTTGTGTTCGCGCAATCCGGTGTTGTGTGCGCGCAATCCTGGACATAAGGGAGGTATTACACTATCAAATTTTGTTTGACGAAGTTTCTCTGGCAAATAAAAATTTTAATGTGTAATACAGAACTTGGTCAAAGTTTGACCTTGGTCAAATTTTCTTTGATCAAATCTATTGCCTCACCTCAGATTCGAACAAAGAAAGTGTCCGTCTTCTCCTTACTGCATGGAGAAATGTAACCGCTTGAAGCGCTAGCACCGCTGCGGCTGTCTGTTATCTGATTTTTATCAACATAGCTTCGAGATTTAAATGGTGTGCCGCATCTGCCTAATAGAAATGTACGAGGCAGATGAACTACTGCATAACTTGCGGCATCCCGAATACAAAAATAGAATAAGAAGAAGCGAGAGCTATAAAAACAATTGCGGAGGCCGTTAGCCTGAAATACGGCCAGAATGTGCCCCCAAGGATGTAAAGGAGAAAATGCACAGCTGTTGTAAAAATAAAAATATTTCTCAATGGGTACATACTAAACATTTATTTGCCTTCAGATGATCCTCCTTTATTCCATTATAGGAGTAAATAGCTTCACACGTCTCTCTTATTTCGGTCAACGTGCACTGCGGTATTAGTGTAAACTAGAGTAGCTTTCTGCTGTTGCAAGAACTCGCAGTGTTACGGCAAGTCTGTGTTTTGTAGGTGAGTGTTCGCATTCGTAATATGAGGAGCCACTTTTTTTGAGCTCATATTATTGAAATGCACTGTCGTCCATTCGCACGTAATTTTCATACTGCTTTACATCCTCAACTTGCAGCTTCCGTAACACATTTTCTTGGATGCTTTTGCCATTTCGCCGTGAAACTCACGGCTTCAGCCGAGTACGTTTCCTTTTTCTTTTCTTCTACTCCTCTTCCAAGCGTGAATACAAAATAGTTGTGTACACGCAACTGCAGAGCACAGCAATGTTTTCATCGGCCATTCTGAAGAACCTGTGACGTCAAAGATCTTTGTGAAAGAAACTACAATGAATATTCGATTAAATTTCTTTGTGAAAGAAAATCTCAAAATGTGATACCGGCCTAAGGCAACAAAAAGAAGTCTAATGGCGTAACATCGGGAGAGTACGTGAGCCATGCGGTGGGACCATCGCGAATCATCTGCCTCTCAGGAAATGTGTTTTCAGCACATCCCTCACATTCAAACTCCAATTGGAGGTGCACCACCATGCTGGAATTTCCTGTTATGGTTTTCTCTACGTACAAAAATTGGCCTATCACCCGATCTTGCATTATGCCACATCCACCGGGGTACATGAAGTTGTTCACGTGTGTGTGTGTGTGTGTGTGTGTGTGTGTGTGTGTGTGTGTGTGTGTGTGTGTGTGTGTGTGTGTCATTTTCGGAGCCCGAAGTCCTAATCTTATGGCAATTTAGATGTTCAGAAATGTGAAATGTTCCTTTATTTGAAAACAGGCGCTTTTTTAGTCAGTCGTTGTCAACATCTATAGAGGCACGCATGGAACGCGCGAATGCATACCGCAGAAGACGGTAGTTTGGCTTCAATGCTTAGACTACTTGCAATTTATATGCAAAAAACGTAACCACTTCCGTAACACTTTATGGACATTAACCGTGCTTCCTTCAATTCGCGTGATCCACGACGAATTAACTCCTGGGGCTCCTTGAACACATGCTTGGGACACAGGGGGACGTCCACTTCGAGGAAGATATCTGGCAGTTCCCGTCTCTTTAAAGTTTTTGAGCCAGCTAATTATGCTTGGTTTTTTCCCAGTTGTGCTCTCCCATACTTGCGTCGATAATTTCCCGGTGCCGTTGTCACATATTCGGATTTTGCATACCAGATGACTCATTACGCCTTCTCCTCGTCTGCCGCCATTTTGATGCAATACAAATCAAATCTACAGCAAAAGGGCATAGGAAGAAAGCCTTGAGAGCTGCGAAACGTTTTAACAGAAACCCGATTCTCTAAACAGATAAAAAGTTATGCATTTTTTGAATAATAGCGGGTCTGTGGGAACCCTGTATAGTTACGTAAAACGCTGCAGTAACATCTGAAGATAATCGCTGTAGTATAATGGCCTAAATCATTTCGAACTTTTGCAACACTACCCTCATTTGTCAAATTTCGAATCAAAAAGTAAAATGAAACATTTAATTCACTTTCAACATTTGTGTTTCGCGTAAAACAATCGTGTACTATAGTCTTGCTCCTGTTTGCTGAATACTCTTTAGTCTTAGGGCGCACGTGAAATAGTAGTGACCTGTAATAATTCCAGCATGCCTGCTGTCTGCGACGCTTTCATTAATTCATCTTCATTGAGTAACAGAATATCTGAGTTACCACTATCCATTGTTGTTTAGTGAATCACTGTCCACCCCACTGCGCTAAACTGGCCTAGAAAGATTAAAGAAGTAACTATGATAACTGTGATTTTGATTACTGTGTTTCAGCCTGTCTAAAAGCATAATTTTAACTGATCTTCAGCTTCTCAAGAATCCGTTTTGCTTTTTTAGTATGTTTGATGGCGACATTTCGTTGACTGTCGTCAGTTTGTCAGTGTCTCTCTCTGTCAAGCGGACGTTTCAAAAATTAGAAGATCAGCTTTTTGGTTAATTTTTTGTTTGTTCATTAGGTTCTGCATATTACAATATTAGGAAGAATGCACCGTCGAGTGGAAATCAGATCCCCTTATGAACAGCCCGATTGCTGTTTATTATAGTGAAAATTTACTCTATACAGAGAGATTTGCCTAAGTATGTATGTCTGCACAGCTCTACTGAAACTAAAGACACACGTAGTTTAATCTAAATGACGCGAAGGCGATTGGCTTTATGAAGATGCGTGTAGATTCCTTTCGAAACGTTCGAGAATTTTCATAACAGCGTAGAGCTGTTTAGCGGTATATGGTACTACCGGTAAGCCGGCCGGAGTGGCCGTGCGGTTCTAGGCGCTGCAGTCTGGAGCCGAGCGACCGCTACGGTCGCAGGTTCGAATTCTGCCTCGGGCATGTATGTGTGTGATGGTGGTGGTGGTGGTTAGTGTTTAACGTCCCGTCGACAACGAGGTCATTACAGACGGAGCGCAAGCTCGGGTTAGGGAAGGATTGGGAAGGAAATCGGCCGTGCTCTTTCAAAGGAACCATCCAGGCATTTTCCTGAAACTACTTAGGGAAATCACGGAAAACCTAAATCAGGATGGCCGGAGACGGGATTGAACCGTCGTCCTCCCGAATGGTATGTGTGTGATGTCCTTAGGTTAGTTAGGTTTAATTAGTTCTAAGTTGTAGGCGACTGATGATCTCAGAAATCGCATAGTGCTCAGAGCCATTTGAACTACCGGTAACCCTCCCTCCCTCCCTCCCTCCCTCCCTCCCCCCCCCCCCTCCCCAATCCCGCGATTCCTTAAACAATCGAACTTACATATATAAAATGTTTGATCTCCTGAACTATGTTTCCGCCAATAATATAATACTGCAGGTACGTTCAGTGGTATATGTGGCTACTCTCTACAAAAGCCGGCCGCTGTGGGAGAGCGATTCTAGGCGCTTCAGTCCGTAACCACGCTGCTGCTACGGTCGTAGGTTCGAATCCTGCCTCGGGCAAGGACGTGTGTGATGTCCTTAGGTTAGTTAGGTTTCAGCAGTTCTAAGTCTAGGGGACTGATGACAGATGTTAAGTCCCATAGTGCTTAGAGCCATTTGAACCATCACTGCAAAATGTGTTGCAGAGAGAGAGAGAGAGAGAGAGAGAGAGAGAGAAACTGCATGCACAGAGAAAATGAAGTAAACGATATTCTTTTTTCCTTTTATTATTTTGTGGCGGGGACGGGGGTCAACAAGAAAAGGTTTCGAAAAGATTTGGAAGTATGCGAAAAGTTTATTGGGAGTAGAGAAATGCTCTTGTTTTCAAATACTGGACGAACATAGTCGTGAAACGCTGCCTGTAGACAAATACAGTTTCTCACTTTAATATTTGACCTATTGCGTTCAACTTTTACTAGCTCTTAATGAGTAGATTACGACAACATTTTAAATTTTTAAATTCGATAAATAACAGTATGAAATATTGAAAATAAAATTTTTGTTGGCCCTGTACACTGCTAGATAAGCAACCTGCCACTGGAACCGTCCACCGTTTTCACCGTTTAGTAATTCAGATGTTGGCTGCTAACCGCTGCTAATGACTGAGAAGACTAACTTTTAACTCTTTCACACTTTTCCTACACTGATTACAATGACATGACTTAGTGGCAATAGGACCAGCTATAATAGTCTATATATGTACCAGTCCCTATTTTACTAGACTTTCGAGAACTTGCACAAAATGGAACGCCTGATACTTTAAGAACGTAGAGAGAAATTCATCAAAATCTGTACTGACAAAGTAAGTGTTGAATCAATCCTGTTGTCAGTATTAACATTGCATATGGTAAGGCAGTTAAGATAGGGAATTCTAAATACATCCATAATGACTAAATATATCGTGGTGTGACTTTCGCTAAGTAATAACAGAAAATATGCGAGTTTTCTGACGTATGGAAATAAAAGTGAACATTTGTAGCAACCGAATAAAGATACCGAATTCTTTTAGATGGAACTATATACTTTTTTCCGTGACATTGGAAACGGCCTTCTAAAAGGATGTGAACAGCATTACATGTGCGGAACTCTTTATGGAATAGTAAGAAGATAACAGCGCTGTGAACTGTTGTCCCGACAGCCACCGACCAGTGACCTACATCTTCAGCAAAACTCACGGCCTGTCCATCCTGAATTCAGTGGTCGGTGAAAGAAAGTGCTACCTCACGAGAGCGTATTTTGCGTTCCTGCATGTTACATGTTTGGTTATGTTCAAAGAAAAGAAGATAAATACAAAAAGACAAAGCACTTCGTATAGCAGACAGCTTTTTCTAGCTGTAGAGTTGGGTTGGGTTGCTTGGGGGAAGAGACCAAACAGTGAGGTCATCGGTCTTGTCGGATTAGGGAAGGACGGAGAAGGCAGTCGGCCGTGCACTTTCGAAGGAACCATCCCGGCATTTGCCTGGAGCGATTTAGGGATATCACGGAAAACCTAAATCAGGATGGCCGGACGCGGGATTGAACCGTCGTCCTCCCGAATGCGAGTCTACTGTGCTAACCACTGCGCCACCGCGCTCGGTTCCTAGCAGTAGATATGGGATTACTTGTTGCTAGAACGAAGTGCATTCGAAAACACAACAGATAATGCGATCGAGCAAATTCTTGCTAAATTGAGTACAGCTAAATAGAAACCGCATGGTATAACAGAAATAACAGGAGTAGACGAAAACAGCCTCACAATTATGCCAAATCAGGGTAAGGGGCGTTAAATCGAACAAAGTTTTTTTCAACCAACAGACCGAGGGGGTAGAGATAGGGCCATAGAACGAAACCAGCTACCTACGACCGTGCCCAAGTTTGTCCCGTAAGCGAACTTGCTTGTGTGTGTGTGTGTGTGTGTGTGTGTGTGTGTGTGTGTGTGTGTGTGTAGCTGCGCTGTTTTTTTTTTTTTTCGATAAAGCTGCTGCTGTGATGGTTGTTCATTTGTTTGGCACTGTCTACTATGTAGCGACCTCGGAGGAAGGAATTTTGAGCACTTGCTGAAAAAAAGAAAAGCTATAAAAGAAATGGGAGTTTAAAATGCTATTTTTGCTTTCAAGCACTGTCTTAGTTCATCTTTTCTGTTTTGTTGTACTTGTTAGAGCAAAAGTTCATTAATCCTCTTTATTATCAAAATTCAAAACATTTCCTTTAGTCTTTACAGCACCGTGGGTTGGCTGTCTTACTGCAGGATCTTATCAAATCAGCGGTACTTCTAGCGTACTTCATTTAATACTCAAGCTTTAGCCAGTGCAAACCCGTCTCCGCATCCGAGGACGCTAACGCACGTCTGTGTAATGACTCGCGACTAGGAGGTACATCGGTTCGACTCCTAGGGATGAAACAAATTTCCGCTGCCAGCATCTGGCCGACAAGGCAAGGAGAGGCGGTGGTGTCAAGTTCCGTACCAGCAGTCTTTGCGCCAGATCCGTCCGTCGGCGGTCCTCTTGGTGCAGGCATGCCCCAGCACCAGGTTTCACACTCTACCTCCTCTCGTCATCATCGCACAACACAAACATTACGCTACACTACACTCTAAACGCACCCGTTACTCACCGAGACTCTACAAAAACGTACACCACGTAACTATCGGATATATCTATATCTACACCTACATGATTACCGTGCAGTTCACAATTAAGTGCCTGGTAGAGGGTTCATCGAACAACCTTGAAATTATTTCTCTACCGTTCCACCCTCGATAAGCGTACGGGAAAAACGAACACTTTAAATCTTTCCTTGTGAGCTCTGATTTCTCTACTTTTTACAACGACCATTTCTCCCTATCTAGGTGGGCGCCAACGGAATATTTCCGCGCTCGAAAGGGAAACTTGATGACTGAAATTTCATGAGATGACCCTACCGCAACGAAAAACACCTTTGTTTTAATGATTGTCATCCCTTCTTTGGACTTTTTCCATGTTCTCCGTCAATTCTAACTGATGCAGGTCCCACACCGCACAGAAATACTCCAGAAGAGGACGGACAAGCGTAGTGTAGGTAGTGTCTTCGGTAAACCTGTTGCAGCTTCTAACTGTTCTACCAATAAAACACAGTCTTTATTTAGCTTTCACCAAACATCTGTGTGATCGTTCTGGTCTAAGTTATTAGTAATTGTAATCCCTAAGTATCTGGTTGAATGACAGCCTTTAGATTTGTGTGATTTATCGTATGAGAGATATTCAGCTGATTCTCTTTAGTACTCATGTGGATGACTTCACACTTTTCAGTAATTAGAACCAATTGCCAATACAGGTATCTTGTCTAAATCATTTTGAAATCGCTTTTGATCGACTGATGACTTTACAGGACAGTAAATGACAGCATCGTCTGCAGACAATCTAAGAGGAACGCTCAGATTGTGTCCTAAATCGTTTATGTAGATCAGGAACCAGCACAGAGCCTTTATAACTTCCTTGGGTGACGGCAGATATTACTTCTGCTTTGCTTGACGCGTTTCCGTCAGTTACTACGAACTGTGACTTTCCTGACAGCAAATCATGTCGACAGCACTCATTATTTCGTCAGAATTAAGACATAGTTGTGATTCATATGACCGATATTTTCTGGGTCCGTGTTGGCTGTTTGTCAATAATCACTTTCTTCGAGGTAATTCATAGCGTTGGAGCACAGTGTATGTTCCGAAATCCTACTCTAAAACGACGGTAGCGATATAACTCTGTGATACAGCGGAATACTCCTGTTTCCTTTCCTCGGTATAGGAATGACTTATGCAGCTTCGCAGTGTTACCCGCGAGGTAAGGGGTGGAGGAATAACACCCTTCTCGACCGGCAGCTGAACCAACCCCCTTGGACATCCCAGTCAACAATGCCATATGACATTTACATTGGAAATTTGTGGTAAGGTCTTATGGGACGAAACTGTTGAGGTCATCGGTCCCTAAGCTTACACACTACTTAATCTAACTTAAACTAACTTACGCTATGGACAACACACACACTCATACCAGAGGGAGGACTCGAACCTCCGACGGAGGGAGCAGCGCGGACCGTGACAAGACGCCTCAGACGGCGCACATTTACATTTTTACCCTCTATGCATCATAGTAAATTCGCGTCTAAAGCGACGAGCCATGAATAGAATTTTAAAATTTGCTTGGTTTAAGTGTTGAACTGAAACCGTTACCTTCAGGTAATTTAATCATTTAACGGAGCTGTTTAAGGAGGAACATGTGAGAAAATACACGGTACATAAGCTAATTTTACTGTTTGAGGGATAACTGAACTAAATTTTGTACATGCAGTAATTAAGTTATTGGCTATAATCTCTCTTTTTTTCATTTTTGTCTAATAAACTGATCAGGATGTTGCTGGATATTTTTAGAGCACGTACCATCACATGATGAACATTTTCTCAATGGTCATTTTACTTATCACTTTCAAAATGTGGTAGGTTAGTCTCAGTAATTCGGAAAACAAATCAGTGTATCTGTTTTTTAACATCAGTCTTTGAACTCTCACAACTACTTTTGTTAAAATTGATGTGTATAACACACAACAATTTTTATTTCAGACACGTTTAAATAAATTTGACATTCATCCACTGTGAAAAATTTTATACCACAGGAAGTTGTGTTACAGTACGTACAAAGCCTGCAGCAAATTTCATCCTTTTATCTGCAATGGTTCAACCGAATACGTTCCTTTTACACTGAAAAATGAAAGTTGTGGGGAAAGCAGAAAAAAATTTAAATATGTACCGTGGTGTTGGCTATGGCAAATACAGTTAGACTCTTTATTCTTCATGTAGCTCTTTTCTTCTAGTCTGGTCGTTCTGGGGTGGCATTTTGGCAATACCCTTCACCGATATTTCAGAACTAGTAATACGTATTTCATCAATTTTGTCCAATAGGTTTCCAGTGAAGAAGCCTACATCAAATCCTAGTCTCATAAGGGTCCTGATCCAATGTTACCATCACTGAACACCAGACACGCGTCATATGAGGAAATTTTAACAATAATAGGTGGACAAAATGCTGCTTTTGGCTGTCGGTTCCAAACGAGGTTATTAAAGCTTTCGTTAGGGTTCTGTGTTTCACCATGTGTGCATTTCATTTCTTTAATAAATAGTAATTAATCGCATCGTAAACTGGCTCACAGCTTCCTTCTCTGATGACAGAAAATAATAAAACATAGCACAAAGTCGTGTAGGCTTTGGGTATTGGTTGAAACATGAAGGCTTTTACGTCATTTGTAGCACGAATCAAACTCCGGAAATTGGAGACAATATCTCTAATATGCCACAGAACTATATGGCGGTAAAAAATATTCTGTATTTTTGACTCTTTACATAACAGGTATTAGCTGGAGCAAGTTATTTTAAATTCACACACATCTGAGCGCTCTTCGCTGATTGACTGTTGTTTTACGGTCGTAGCTGTACAACAGTGAATTTGCGACCAACGGTTGCTCCCGTGTACCGAATGAAGTCTAACGGCGGGGACTGTCGAGAAGAGCAATACGGCGAGTAATATTGACGACGCGTGCAGTTGAGGGGCTTTACCATGACGAGGCCTCCGGGTTGGCGCCTGCACTGCTCTGTGTCGAGGAGCTGCCCGCCGCACAGGGCGAGCGTATCGCCCCGCCAGGAATGCATGTGCCCCCCACGCACGCACATCAAAGTGCAGGAGCGATAAGGCTCGGTATCGGCAGTCGCGCCGGCTGGCTCAGGCCATGGAACGCTGCCTCATCGCTGCGATACGCTTCTCTACGCCGCACCGCTACCGAAGCGGAGCTTCTACATCCGCTTCTAGTCCGCAAGCCGCCTTACTGCATTTGGCGGGCGGTACTTCCGCTACAGTTATCGCTGCCCCCTCTCCCCTGTTCTGTTCGCGAATGGCGTTCGCGAAGAGTGACTGCCCATAAATCTCTGCACGAGCTCAGATTTCTCCGTTTTTTCCGTCCCGGTTGTATCGCGAGATACAGGGGTTGGACAAAAATATGAAAACATCAAAAGCACAACACATTACCAGCCTAATACGGTGCAGAAAAACCGTTGGCACTCAAAACAGCGTCCAGTCCTCCGGGAGTGGATAAATAAAGACCCTGCACGGATTTCAAAGGTATCTTATATCACTGTCACTGCAAACCAGTGGCAATTGCAGGTAATGGTGATGGAGGTGGATAAGGATCACGGACTCTTCTCCTCAAGGTAAACCAAAGAAGCTCAATAATATTGTCATCTGGTGTCTGTGGCGGACAGGGGAGATGTGGGCTCCGCGAACGGGGGCCCCGCCGTCTTGGATCGCAACCTCACCACCGAGAAACAAAACGTTGTGCCGCAGGTTGGATAATATCATCCAAAACGATCACATAATACATGGCAGTGATGTGACCTTGCAGAGTAAACATGGAGTCCATGGAATACCACGCTACGGCTGTCCATATCAAAAAAGACGTCAGCCATGTTTCACTCTTAGGATGTAAACTCGTCCGGGAGTTGGAAACTGCGAATCAAAGTCATCCCACCAAACGATATTCTTCCAATTTTCCATAGCCCAGTTGTTATGGCTTCGGCACCACATTTTCTTGTTACGAGCATCTGCATCACTGACTAATTTTGGAATTCCAGCTCGCGCTGTAATTCCCTGCTTATGGAGCTCTCTTCGTTTGTTGTGGTGCCGACAGGGTTCGCGAGTGCAGCATTCAGTTCTGCAGTGACCCCTGCAGCTGTCTTAGTTCAATTTTTTTTTCCACAGTCTTCTTCAATGACCGTCCGTCACGATCAGTCAACACATCCTCGTCTGCTTTGTGACTTAACGGATGATCTCTATCCGTTTTCCCTGTATGCGGCATAAATCTTCGATACGGTGCCTCTTGAAACACCAAACACTTCGGCTGCCTCGGTTACGTGAGCACCCACCATATGACACATCATGCTCTAGCATTACTTTTCCTCAACAGCAGTTGTCGAAACTAGCATTGCCGGCCGCGGTGGTCTTGCGGTTCTAGGCGCTGCAGTACGGAACCGTGGGACTGCTACGGTCGCAGGTTCGAATCCTGCCTCGGGCATGGATGTGTGTGATGTCCTTAGGTTAGTTAGGTTCAATTAGTTCTAAGTTCTAAAGGACTGATGACCTAAGATGTTAGGTCCCATAGTGCTCAGAGCCATTTGAACCATTTTTGAAAGCATTATTTTTCGAATTTTGGACAGGTCAATATTATCTCAGTTGCTTTTCTCAAAATTTTGTATAATTTTTTACACAGTATGCTGTATTTCAAGCTAAAATTTATGACAATGAATTACTTTATAAAATGTTTTAGTCTCTATGTAATAATCGATAAGTACTAGTTCTGAATGTACAGTTAAAATCAACAAACAGACAAGGGTGATTTCCGATGAAGAAAGAAGGATGAGATCCGAGAGAATGAAGAAGTACTGGGACGACAGGAAACTGAAAAATTCTTTGTATAAAGTTGGCTAGAGTCGTCCAATGAAGGCCATAAAATGTAAATAATAATAATAATAATAATAAAGCAATCTTGTACTGTTTACTATTTTTATTTCTGGATTCATTTATGAAATATTAATCGAAATTAATAATTTAAGGGAAACTAGTAGAAATTCATTTGTTAATAAAAATTGTGAACCCTTTGGAATACGGTTATCTCCGCAGAGTATGAGAGTCGTAAGCTTGCCTCTGATGTGATCGGACATATTTTTTAGTATTGTGCGAATAATGTAATTTCGGTTTTGTTAATGTGAAAAATCTAAATATTGTATGATATGCCAAAATGAGTGAAAATATATTTACGAGGAAAATGCTGCAGCAACAATCTTGAAATTTATTTAGTTGAAACCAACGGTAAGGGCCTCATGTGAGATTTTCAGATTCAAGAATCAGACCGCTAGACAAGAAGAACTGCAGCCATCTCAACATGACAGGCTAAGTAAACTTGAAAGTTTACTGTAATCTTCGCTCCTCTTAACTCTTCATAAAATAATTTGCTTATTAATTACTTGGACTGGACATTGTTTAATGTGGACAAGAGATGTAATCAGGAAGGAATGGGGAGATTACACCACCCACAATGTGCCCACGTTCGACGTAAAGCACTCACAGCTACACATGACACTGCTCTGGCCACAGCTGACACTTGCAACGCATTGTGGACAATGTAAAGGTACCGTTAGTGGTCAGATAGAACAGCGTAACTTGCAACCTTGGCCAGCGTCTGCACTTACGATCAAGCATGCGTTTCTCGCGGTGTTTCATAAGTTTCTCCAACTCCTGTATACATAAAAGGAAATAATGTGATGCCCCATTCTTCCTCGAAATACGCTCTTGGACTGCATAAAGCGCCTCGTGCAGTCTGCCACGGGCGTCTGATAAACAACTATGGTCGCGCAGAGTGACCGCGCAGTTTGAGGCGCCATGCCACGGATTGCGCGGCCTCTCCCGCCGGAGGTTCGAGTCCTCCCTCGGGCGTGGGCATGTGTGTTGTTCTTAGCGTAAGTAAGTTTAAGTAGTGTGTAAGTCTAGAGGTCGATGACCTCAGCAGTTTGTCCCTTAGGAATTCACACACACATTAACAACTATATCATGCTCTTTTGCTTATTAAACGAAACCTGTGACAAAACGAATCGCTCATATTCTATCTCCTCTATCAGTCCTACGTGGTAAGGATCCTAGACTGACTAGCAATATTCAGGATTCGGTCGAACAAAGCTGTCGCAAGATACTTGAAACAAAGAAGTTTATTCCGATGGCTGTTATTCATTTCTATTCTATTTTATTTTGTGTACTGCGACTCTTAAGCTGTGTAGCCATTTTCAAGTAAAATATTTAACTGATTAATCACATATGTTTTTGGTTACAGTCATATGATTTGATGGGCACTCCATGAACCACATTGGAGATAGAGGGCGGAGGACATTGTCATCACGTTCTAACACCAAAAGTTAAACATATTTTCGCACGATCACTCATGTTAACGGGTCAAACATTTTGTTTGATAATGGCTACACAGTCAAAATGTCGTAGCACACAAAAATAAAACGGAAATGAATAATAATCAGCGCAGGGAACTTATTTCTTCCAAAAAGTTTATCAAGGCTGTGGACGCTGTTGGAACTAAATTATTTCTGTAAGCTGATGATTAACGTTCCTGTAAGATTCTTGGGATGAATCTCAACCAGGCGTCCGCTTTCTCTGCAACTCGGTTCGTGTGGATTCTCCTTGGTATTTTATGGTCGACACTGCTTCTAGTGATTGTTCGACAAGAATACAATAGAAGTATAATGAATCTTTCCGCCAATTTATCCACAACAGGTTTTATGGTCAACTAATGGCTCAATGGTTCAAATGGCTCTGAGCACTATGGGACTCAACTGCTGAGGTCATTAGACCCCTAGAACTTAGAACTAGTTAAACCTAACTAACCTAAGGACATCACAAACATCCATGCCCGAGGCAGGATTCGAACCTGCGACCGTAGCGGTCTTGCGGTTCCAGACTGCAGCGCCTTTAACCGCACGGCCACTTCGGCCGGCATCAACTAATTGTGTCGATTATGTGTGTGGAACTGTTGATTGCTTATTTCGTGAGCGCACGTGTTTCTGACAACTGTGGTTTTGTTATTTTAACTAATGCTAACGTCTTGAATACAACAGCTGGCATCCCTTCTGAAATTTCGATTACTTGACATAACAGTCAGTTTGATCCTGAATATCTTAGTCGTACGTGTAACAACCCATTCAGGCAACAGCACTGCTTAATTCCTAAAATTTTAGGTGCGGGAACGCACAATCGCCCCCTCCTCCAGCCACAACTCTCGATTTTTTAAAACTTCTGATAAAACTTACAATGATACTCTTTTTTACAAAATAATGTTCTAAAACTCAGGTTTTAAATTCATCGTCTTACAATAAAAAAAACAAAACCCCAATTTTCGTATAAATACCAGGGGCTGCAGTCTGTCCCCGTAGCAGTGTTACGTCACTTTGCTCCCTAGTTTTCTGCTCGTTACATGCCGGCCCAAGTCGGTACTCTTCGTGACTATAGCGTCATGTTTTCAACTGCTGCCAGGCGCAGCGTTCTTATAGTTGCATTGTAGCTCCTCGCTGAAGATATGAGGAGTATCTGTTAATAACGCATTAAACGATGAATGACGAAGATACGCCTGGTCGATCGGGGCAAGTAAAGTTCAGACTTCCCGAAGAGTCTGGAAAAATAGGTCACAATGAGACATGAGACACGTAGTTTAGTAAATGCTTTAAATGTCATTCGTCTGTTAGTCATTTACTTGTATTACAACTGAAGCCATTGCTGCAAATAAGTGACACGATCGTTCCTGAAATACTATTTACGAAACGTTAATTCCATGGTTCAAATGGCTCTGAGCACTATGCGACTTAACTTCTGAGGTCATCAGTCGCCTAGAACTTAGAACTAATTAAACCTAACTAAACTAAGGACATCACACACATCCATGCCCGAGGCAGGATTCGAACCTGCGACCGGAGCAGTCGCTCGGCTCCAGACTGTAGCGCCCAGAACCGCACGGCCACTTCGACCGGCGTTAATTCCGTGTACCATTTGTACCATAGCAGCAGATCCGTGTGTGGCGCTTCAGTTGGTATCAATGGAAGATATAAGAAAAACATTACCCTCTCTCCCCTCCTATTCATTCCACGGCGCTATCCATTGAACCACGTTGGTCAGCCATCGGCGCAGCGGTAAATTATAGTAACGTTGTGGTTTAATACATGTGCACTATTTTAAATCTCCTGTGCCGACTTGTTCCAGTGAATTAAAAGAAAATCATTGCGAGATGCCGGAACGCCGTCCCGGCCGAAAACAAGCCCTGGCCAACAGTATCTGATAAACATCCCACGCCCCAATTTCCACTGTGCTCTGAATACTATTTGGGGAGTAGACAGCACGTCAGTGCAGTTTACAGAACTCTACGATATTTTCTACTGCGTTCAGATCCAACTGCGTCACCCGTATGGACTGCAGTTTCAATTCAAACGAGGCCATGGCGGAGAACAAACTGGTAACATTGCTGGTAGAAGTTCATGATTACGCAGCCACAATAAAACTATCGTAATGCGCTAGTCAGAGGAACTAATTGAATGCAGACAACGAAACACGACACAGCTACGCTGCCAATGAAGTCTACTAGTAGTCTGTCCGGTCACTGCAGCGGCTTGCCATGCGAAGAGGCCCGGGTTCGACTCCAGGCCGGATCGGACATTTTCCTCGCTCGGGGACTGGGAGTTGTGTTGCCCTTATTTTCGTATCGTCTCAGTTGACATACAATCATAAGACGGCTGTATGTGAACATCCCGAAACCCAATAAATTTTTAAAAAAGTCTATTAGTGGGGCAGTATTTGTCACGCGGTGTGGGAGAAGCGGAGCGTACCTTGAGCCTGGCGTTGTCCGCGAGCGCGCGGCCCGCCCTCTGGCAGGCGGCCGCCAGCTTGTCGTCCGGCGAGCCCGCCATGGCGCGCAGCTCCTCCTCCAGCGCCGCCTGCGCCGCCTGCGCCTTCCGCGCGCCCCCGCCGCCTCCGCTGCCCCCGCCCCCACCGCTGCCGCTCTTCTTCTTCTGCATGCCCGCAGCCGACTTCGGCTGCAACAACCGTCACCACTAGTCAGGCATCCGCTGTCACCTGACTTCGCCTTGCGCTCAACGGACGAACAGATGGCATTCACAAAGAGCAAAGATTTTTTTTGTTTTTTTTTTTTGTTTTTAGGATTTGAGGTCCGCCAGTTACGCAAAACACCGTTTCTCTCAGTACCCAAACACGTTTCGGCACCACTGTGCTATCATCAGTGGGTTTTCGTTTTTATTTGTTCTGCAATGTGAACATTTTTGTTACATGATTATAAAATTATGTGCATTTTTAGTTCAAACAACAGATCGTTTCTTTTTGTAAATACTTTTACATTTAGTGAGCATGAATTTTCTGGACCACTTTTGTGTTAATTATTACAGGTAGCTTGTCATCTGCAACCGAACGATGTTGATGTTAACCTATCTTCTAGAGTGTAATTAAGTTTTGTGATGTTTTCGCGCCTATTTTCGTATTTACTTACGTTTTCGTGTGGCAAGCACTTCCATTCTCCGCATCATGCTGAGATGTTGTGATGCACATGTAGCTATAACAAGTATTTTCCACAAATAACGTAGTAAAAAGCTTTTCGCTACACCAGAACACAGTGTGATTGTGGTTTGTTATGTATCCCAGCCCAGTCAGTCTCCATTTGTTCACCAGAGTGTTTGGCGGCAAATTTGAATTTTATTTGTATTTTATCTTTGTGTGTGTGTGTGTGTGTGTGTGTGTGTGTGTGTGTGTGTGTGTGTGTGTGTGTACATGCGTGTACATGCGTGTGCTTGTGTGTATACTTTATCTGTTTGTGCTGTTTTTATTTGTAAAGTTCCTTTAATGTGTTAAATAGTGTGTCCCTGCAGAGTGTGGTATATTCGTTTATGACCTCTTTTCCTTCCGCTATTGCCTTCTGTATATGGAAGTTTTCCTCAATGATCAGTTTGCTGTATAGGCTGTGGTTGGGTTTTAGTATTCTTAAGTCTTTTTGTATTGTGGTTGGGTGGTGGTTGTTGGCTATAAGTTGGTCAGCAAATGTGCTATGGGAGCTGTTGCTTTTTCAAGCTCTGAGCTTATAATCATGTAACAAAAATGTAAACATCGCTGAATAAATAAAAACGGAAACCCACTGATGATGGCACGGTGGTGCCGAAACATGTTTGGACACTGAGAAAAACGGTGTTTTGTGTAACTGGCGGACCACAAATCCCAAAAATTGTAACTGCAAACGCGGCCAATACAAGGGGCTGCAAATCAAAAGATGGAAGCAAAGATATTATTTAACATCCAAGAATGGAATATCTCTTGGCCAAGTATTGAGTCCTCTCAAGCCCCATTTCTACACGATCGACTCTCTTGTCTCAATCGACTACTCGAGACAAGTGAGTCTACTGTAGCGCCCGTGGCGTTTTATTCCTGTATTGAGTCTCGTCTATTTAGACCGGTCATATTCGCTTACACGCTTAGCGCCAAACTCGAGGGTATTCTGAGAGCTGTCTGCAGTGCAGTTTGGCATCTGAACTGTGACTATGAGGGTATAGGGGCTATCCTTGTCATGAAAAAAATTGAAATATAGTAACAAAATGTAGCAACAAACAATGATAATAGAGTTTATTAATGACCAAAGGTGAATTCATAGTGGGAGCACTTGTCAAGGTCGTGTGGTAAATTCTTTACACTCCTGAGAAATGAAAGTATATGAAAAACGTCATCCAAACATTTCGTGACATAGCATACATAAATTTGATTGAGAAAATAAGATACTTGCGAACACTTGAAACAATATCTGGAGCGCTGTAAATGAGTCTTTTTCTATATTCTCTGCAACTTCTTTTCTTGCTAAGTCGCAAATAGCATCGAAAGTTATTTTTCTACGATATTGCAGAGCCTGTGTTATTCCGCATTACGATGTAATGTTCCTTCGGACACGTGTGCATGCATTTTCGTAATTCGGAATAACACAGTCACTGCAATATCGTATTCATCCGCCGACACCGGGCAACCGACTTTCGAGTAAAATGTCTCCCCTGTAAGGGAATATACATAATCGATGTACGAGTACAAGTCGTAGACGAGTCGTGCTGGGGTAGCAAAACGGTGATACGACCGATCCCGATAAGCGGCAAATCCGCGCTTGAGGCCCGGTCCGGCACAAATTGTCACTGTCGTCATTCCATTACACAGCAGATGGCTGTCCATATTAGCAACTGCGAATACGTTTCATATAATTATTATTCTCGTCAAATAATTCTGACATTATCAGTGTTGAAAATAATTTTCATTAAAACACGTTTAGTTATTTATGTTTTTATTAATACAGAGTGTACGCTTTTTCTCCGTAAAACATAAATACGTTTTAGCGTTCAGATACTTTGCCTGGTGTAGGAGAACACGAGTAGCAAAAAATACCAGGACCGTGTGTAACTTTTCGATGTGTCACGAAAACAAAGCATACAACACAATAAAGATTACGTAGACACGCAGCATAAAATTCCTTTCTATAATGGAAATGAGCTCGGCCAAATAGGTTAACTTCCGATGTTAGGTTACGCCACCATAGGCCCCTGTTTCACTGCATGTGCAATGTGCAGCATACGCGGAAATTTAGGACTCCACGTCATACACACACTAGCGTCGTGGTTGGTTGCTAATGTACAAGGGTTCACAAAAGGCGTACGCACTTCGAGTAGTCGATCTTGATCAGAAAGGCGCTAGTTTAAAATGGGCTTAATAATAGCGATAATACACACATGTTCAGAAAAACAGAACACCTTGAATGACTATAGATAGGACGTCCGTATTCACAGGCCATGTACATTAATATGTTTGGCAGAAATGATCAGCATTTCAGTCACCTCGGTTCAGCAAATGTCCTACTGTCTAGTAGGTACTGGATCTGCCATGGGCCCTGATAATTTATTCCATGCGTGATGGCATCAACGCGTGTAAGGCGCGAATGGCGTCCTGTGGTAGAGCCATCCACGCTGCATTCGCCTGGTTCCAAAGTTCATCTGTGGTGGCTGGCATTGGATTACAGCGCTGCACCTGTCGTTTCACGATATCCAATGCGTTTCCGACTGGCGACAAGTCTGGTGATCTGGCAGTCCAAGGCAAAAGGCGAATATCCTGCGACACCAAGAAGGGACGTGTTCGTGCATTCTCTAGTTGAAAATGGCATCTGGTGTGTTGTGCAGGAAGTGTATGGATACGGGTCGCAGGATGTCATTCATGTAGCTCACTCTGGTCACAGTGCCCTGGACAGGCACCAACCGTGATTTGTGGTTGTACCCAATAGCATCCCACACCATAAGGCCTTGAGTTGGCGCTTATACCTTGGGCGAATGCAGTCACTGTGATGCCGCTACCCCTGTCTGCTGCGAACAAAAATACGTCCATCATTTTCAAACAAACATAACCTGGATTTGTCCGAAAACACTATCTGATGCCATTCCTATTCCCAGTACGTCATTCCATTCACCGTTGCCGTCTAGCATGTTGCTGTACATTCGTCAAAATTAGTTGGAGAAGTAGACGACGCGCGTGTAACCCATGCCTTACTAGACGGCGACGAACTGTCACCGCTGGCAGTGTGCGGTGTGTTACATTGTTCCACTGTTGTGCCACAGCTGAGGAGGACACAGATCTGTCCTGCAGTCCCATTCGGATGAGGTGTCGATCATCCATGGCGGGAGGTGGTCTGGTTCGTGTGACCTGGCCCATCCCGTCATGTTCTACGGCTTTCCGTGAACCATTCTGCACACACCCATTGCACTGCCGAAACACTTCTTGCCACACGAACAGCTTCCGCGGATGGATGCATCACGCTCTCTCACGCCAATAAAGCGCCCTCTTTCAAACGCACTGATTTGGCGGTAAGGTTCGCGCAATACGTCTCCGAGGCATCCTGCACGTATGCGCAGGCACGTTTCACCGATGGGTGGTGTTGAGCTGCGATATCGATGTTGATCTTGAACACGCGGGTATGACGTAGTTCAAATGCTAATCATTTCTGCAGAACATACTACTGTACATGTCGTGTGAATATAAACGTCTTATCTCTAATCGTTCGAGGCGTTGTTTTTTTTTCGGAACATGACTGTACTTTTGGACTTAACCACATGACAAAGATAAACAGAACTCTTATCTATATTCTTTATGTTTTAAATTAAACAAGTAGTCAATCTCAACATCAATGAACTTTAGAATGTTTACGTTATTGTTTAAGGTAACACTTCTACGCGTGTATTTTTCACGTAAATTCCGTTCGAAAGTTTCAGGTTTTTTGTCCGCACGAAATGCAGATGGTTTCTTTTCCGCATCCTAATGAAATGTAATCCAAGGAAAATGTTTTAAACTATGTAACAAGCGAGGGGCTAGTAGTTAGAAGGAATTTTTTTGTTGTCTCTTGGCCAAACCAGGGGTCGTATGAATAAAACGGAGAATACACTCCTGGAAATGGAAAAAAGAACACATTGACACCGGTGTGTCAGACCCACCATACTTGCTCCGGACACTGCGAGAGGGCTGTACAAGCAATGATCACACGCACGGCACAGCGGACACACCAGGAACCGCGGTGTTGGCCGTCGAATGGCGCTAGCTGCGCAGCATTTGTGCACCGCCGCCGTCAGTGTCAGCCAGTTTGCCGTGGCATACGGAGCTCCATCGCAGTCTTTAACACTGGTAGCATGCCGCGACAGCGTGGACGTGAACCGTATGTGCAGTTGACGGACTTTGAGCGAGGGCGTATAGTGGGCATGCGGGAGGCCGGGTGGACGTACCGCCGAATTGCTCAACACGTGGGGCGTGAGGTCTCCACAGTACATCGATGTTGTCGCCAGTGGTCGGCGGAAGGTGCACGTGCCCGTCGACCTGGGACCGGACCGCAGCGACGCACGGATGCACGCCAAGACCGTAGGATCCTACTCAGTGCCGTAGGGGACCGCACCGCCACTTCCCAGCAAATTAGGGACACTGTTGCTCCTGGGGTATCGGCGAGGACCATTCGCAACCGTCTCCATGAAGCTGGGCTACGGTCCCGCACACCGTTAGGCCGTCTTCCGCTCACGCCCCAACATCGTGCAGCCCGCCTCAGTGGTGTCGCGACAGGCGTGAATGGAGGGACGAATGGAGACGTGTCGTCTTCAGCGATGAGAGTCGCTTCTGCCTTGGTGCCAATGATGGTCGTATGCGTGTTTGGCGCCGTGCAGGTGAGCGCCACAATCAGGACTGCATACGACCGAGGCACACAGGGCCAACACCCGGCATCATGGTGTGGGGAGCGATCTCCTACACTGGCCGTACACCACTGGTGATCGTCGAGGGGACACTGAATAGTGCACGGTACATCCAAACAGTCATCGAACCCATCGTTCTACCATTCCTAGACCGGCAAGGGAACTTGCTGTTCCAACAGGACAATGCACGTCCGCATGTATCCCGTGCCACCCAACGTGCTCTAGAAGGTGTAAGTCAACTACCCTGGCCAGCAAGATCTCCGGATCTGTCCCCCATTGAGCATGTTTGGGACTGGATGAAGCGTCGTCTCACGCGGTCTGCACGTCCAGCACGAACGCTGGTCCAACTGAGGCGCCAGGTGCAAATGGCATGGCAAGCCGTTCCACAGGACTACATCCAGCATCTCTACGATCGTCTCCATGGGAGAATAGCAGCCTGCATTGCTGCGAAAGGTGGATATACACTGTACTAGTGCCGACATTGTGCATGCTCTGTTGCCTGTGTCTATGTGCCTGTGGTTCTGTCAGTGTGATCATGTGATGTATCTGACCCCAGGAATGTGTCAATAAAGTTTCCCCTTCCTGGGACAATGAATTCACGGTGTTCTTATTTCAATTTCCAGGAGTGTATATACAAGAAATTTCGGAGAACATTCTCAGGTTCGCATGAATAAAGCGAGTTGACAAGTACATTTCACCCGAGAATATTCTCGAAGTAGTGCCATCTGTTAGGAATCATAAGAATTTGAGAGGGTGTCCACGGAATGAAGACCAGAGTTACGTCTGTGAGCCAGTTGATAAAGGACTGAACCAGAGACGTTTATATGTGAAGCGACGTACATTCAGTAATAAAAACCTATTATTATTTGTGGCTTTAAGCTGGGTTCACACACACAGCTAAAGTGACGCCACAGCTGACGGTATACTACAGTGGCACTACAGTTCCATGTGTGAACACACTTTTCAGTAGAGTCACTCAAGAGGCGCAACGCAACAAAAAGTTCAACTCGGTTGAACCTTCTGACGCAACTAGCCTTCCCACACCCCCGAATACCATCATGCAACTGCTCCCTGGTGTATGTATTTAGAAACACCAGCATTCTGTCGCAGTTATCACGGAATACCTGCTGCTGTACTCTGTTTGTTCCTTACTGTGAAAAAAGTCGAAACAGTGGTCTGCAGGTACACTTTCGCAGCTTCTGGAACTACAGCAACAACAAGCTGTTAAATTTTCTGTAGCAGTATCTGTGCACGTGCACGTGTATTCATACACAGTATTTGCAAATGAACGACCTATCCCACAATCTTAAATGATTTTTGAATGAGTAAATAAATAAACTTAATCGGTACCGCAACCAAAAAGCGAAACACGGGACTCGCATTCGGAGGACGACGGTTTTTCCCTAAATCGCTTCAGGCAAATGCCGATGGTTCCTTTGAAAGGGGACGCCCGATTTCCTTCCCCATCCTTCCCTAATCCGACGGGACCGATGACCTCGCTGTTTGGTCCCCTCTCCCAAATCAACCAGCCAACCAAAAAGCGAACTGTAACTACTTCGTACTTTGATACACCCAGCCCAGTATAAATTGTGGGGTGCATGTGGGAAATAGCCCCCAAGTGTGATAGGCCTGCTGTGAAACTAAAAATTAAAAGTACCTTATTCGAAATGTATACATTAACGAACACAATAAAATTCTGAAATTTTATTTACATGCCAGCTGTTAGTTGGTTTGCCATAGCAGACAGAATTTTCGCCATTTAATGTTATTTCTTTTATAAATGCGTTTGTCGCTTCCATTTTATTCCTTTTATTCCTGCGAGAAATCTGTTTTCCGATCCAACATCTACGTTCCTTTTTCCTTGTATTAAACTCTTTTGTCAGCACTAATGCCATAACCTGCACTGTAACACTAATATCCGCTCATACGATTTCAGTTGACGACACGCTGAAAATTGTGCAAGTACGTAGAATTTGTTGCGTCCTGGGTGACAGGTAGCTCACGGTGCCACTACAGAATGCCACGAGCTGATGCGTCACCTTAGTTGGATGTATGAACCTGGCTTTAGTGACGTAACAATAGACTTAATTAATTTTCGGTTCTTTGCAGACAAACTTATGAAGGACTTTGCTGAATTTTATTACAGAGATATAGACATTGGAATAATTCTGCAGTAACAATGAGATATTAAAAACAGATGTAATATAAGAAATTTTGTTTTATGCTGAAAAGAAAGAAAGATGATTTGCAGTTGAGAAACACTTGTAATCGACTGGTTATTTTCCACTCTTTTTCATTCATCGATACTACAGCCTGTTATTTTTTGAGCACTTCATCAGTGCAATTCGGCAGGAAAGCCACTTTCTGTATATGTTACAGTCTGGTTACTGCAGTGGAAATAAGCGGGCCTGGTGAATGGCATAGCGTCATCCAGCCCCCAGTTTTGTTTAGGCGATTTGCTCCCACAGCATTACCTGTATATACAAAATATTCTACAATAACGGACATGTTTTAAGTATAATTTCAAACTTAGTGTGCCGCATGACGACGTAACTTGTCAAAATTTTTTGCAGCGTAACAAAGTTTTTAACAGGTTTTCGTCCTACTCATAAATATGTCTATCATCAACGTGCTTTAAAAGCTTTTGCCCTACGCATTAACACATTTATATGGCGAAAATAACTGTCAACATAAATAAGATTCGCCCCTTCAGTAATAAATAGCGTCACGCAGTATCAGGCACTGTTTACGGCACACTCTATGGTCACCAAGTAAGTTGTATAAGTACTCACAAGTGTACATCGAAGATAAATAATTATTGAAAAGAAATAGAAAATAAAAAATATCGAAGACAAAGTAACAGATGACGTCAGACGAAGATATTAAGTAGCTTACTTGCATGCAGAAGGGTAAAATACCTCACTACAAGTACCATGCAAGTCTAAAGAATTTTCCTATTGTCCACTTGCTGTCTGGCTCGAATTTCAGATTCTTGCAGTATGATCAACGTCAACCAGATATTTGGCGGTTTCACAATTCACAACGTTTACACTATCACATGACTACTTTTAGCTTTAGTTACAATACATTTCCAGCATATTAAGTTTCCAAACACTTCTTAAATAAACTTCCAAACAGAGTTCCCAAATTCACCACAAAATTTGCAGGATGCTCTTGAGACTTCAGAAAATATGATTCATATATTTACATACCCGGCGGCGAAAACGGCGACAAAATACGACGACTTTGTTGCCAGTTTCATCTTATCTTCACTATTGGGCTCTGGAATTTGGTATTTCTCTGTAATCTTATCAGCACTTCAGGTCGATGCTTATCAATGGAAGTAAAGCGTGCCTGCAGAATGTCACACTAGACTCCGCCATTAAATCACACAATGGCAGCACATCACGCTCAGAGATGGGTAACAGACCCAGTAGTGTTCTTGCTGTACATTAATGGTCACCAGTTTCTTTCAGGAGGCAGAATTAGGCTTTCCCACACGGCGCGATTGCACAGCGTGCGAAATTCACTGCGGCAGTGCTGCGATTATAGTTGCCAAGCGTTCGGCTTTAATCGGGTATGTCCGGCTTTTTGCGGTCGTGTCCCGTTAAAAAATGTATCGAAGTCCGCCCTGTCTGGCTTTTGTTAGGGTTTTTGGTGACGAAGCAGAGAACGCACAGCTAAGGCCCGTTGCAAGATAATGACGTAAGCTTCAAGAATAAGTCTAAGGAGGCATTGGAGATATACCATAAGGATATATACACTCATGCTCATAAATTAAGGATAATTGCAGAATGTGGTGCCACACAACGTGGCACTACACAAGACTTGCACTAACACCATAGGCACATAGGGAACACACACGACACAGAACTGTAAGTCCACTGTATTAGTGATAAGTTGAGAAAACCGTCCCGAAACACATGTGCTACAAAACGCCACTGTTTCCTGCACATGTACCCCGACATCAATATGGGATATGATCACCATGCACATGTACACAGTCCGCACAACAGGTTGGCATACTCTGGATCAGGTGGTCGAGCAGCTGCTGCGATATAGCCTCCCATTCTTGCACCAGCGCCTGTCGAAGCTCCTGAAGTGTCGTAGGGGTTAGAAGACGTGCAGCGATACGTTGACCGAGAGCATCCCAGACGTGCTCGATGGGGTTTAGGTCTGGAGAACAGGCATGCCACTTCATTCGCCTGATATCTTCTGTTTCAAGGTACTCCTCCACTACGGCAGCTCGGTGGAGCCATGCGTTATCATCCATCAGGAGGAACGTGGGACCGAACCACTGCACCCCTGAAAAGGCGGACATACTGATCCAAAATGACGTCCCGATACACCAGACCAGTTACAGTTCCTCTGTCAAAGACATGCAGGGGTGTACGTGCACCAATCACAATCCCACCCCACACCATCAAACCACGACCTCCACACATGTCCCTTTAAGGGGTTGGTATCTGGTTCCTGGTTCACGCCAGATGAAAACCCGACGAGAATCACTGTTCAGACTATACATGGACTCGTCCGTGAACATAACCTGGGACCACTGTTCCAATGACCATGTACTTTGTTCTTGATACCGGGCTGTACGGGCTCTCCTGTGACCAGGGGTCAGTGGAATGCACCTTGGCGGTCTCCGGTCGAATAAACCATGTGTGTTCACTCTTCTGTAGACTGTGTGTCTGGAGACAACTGTTCCAGTGGCTGCGGTAAAGTCACGAGCAAGGCTACCTGCGCCGGCCGCTGGTGGCCGAGCGGTTCTGGCGCTACAGTCTGGAACCGCGCGACCGCTACGGTCGCAGGTTCGAATCCTGCCTCGGGCATGGATGTGTGTGTTGTCCTTAGGTTAGTTAGGTTTAAGTAGTTCTAAGTTCTAGGGGACTTATGACCTCAGCAGTTGAGTCCCATAGTGCTCAGAGCCAGCCGAGGCTACCTGCAGTACTCCGTGGCCGTCTGCGGGCACTGATGGTGAGATATCGGTCTTCTTGTGGTGTTGCATACTGTGGATGTCCCGTACTGTAGCGCCTGGACACGTTTCCTGTCTGCTGGAATCGTTGCCATAATCTTGACATCACACTTTGTGGCACATGACCTGCTGTGTTTGACCAGCCTCTAGTCGCCCTAGTATTCTACCCCTCATAACGTCATCAATATGTGTTCTTTGAGCCATTTTCAACACACAGTCGCCATTAGCACGTCTGAAAGCGTTTGCACACTTACTCGCTTCACCGTACTCTGACATGCACCAACACACCTCCGCGTATGTGGACTGCTGCCAGCGCCATCGTGCGACGACCGCAGGTCAAATGCACCGCATGGTCATACCCCGAGGTGATTTAAACCTGCAAACCACCCACCAGAGCGTTGTTTCACCATGTATCAGCATTATCCTTAATTTATGAGCATGAGTGTAGAACATCAATCAATGCTGTTCTTATGTGTGGGTCTCATGTTTTTCTTCGTCGGTCGGGCAAGCCAAACACACAATATGACAACTAAGCTATGCGCTGAGCGGGCAAGGAAGAGTAGAATGTACCGATCAGTCGATGCCAACCATCTCCACCCCGCTACGCTTGCGCATCAGTCCTACCCGTTTTGAGACACGCAAGTGCGAAATAGAGTCAGTTAGGAAGAAGTCTGGACAAATAAGGAGACTGAGCTTTTAATTGCTATAACACTGCCAAATTATACACTGAGGTAACAAAAGCCACGAGATACCTTCCAATATTGTGTCGGATCTCCTTTTTCCTGGCATAGTGCAGCAACTCGACGTGGCGTCGAGTCAAAACGTCATCAGAAATACCGTGCGAAGGTGCCGCAGGATTTTGTGCACGAACTAATCTCTCGATTATGTCCCATATATGTCTTATGGGACTCATGTCTTGTGATCTGGGTGACCAGACTATTCGCTCAAACAGTCCAGGCTCTTCTTCAAACCGGTCGCGAACAATTGTGGGCCGGTGACATGACGCATGCCATACATAAAAATTCCATCGTTGTTTTAAGTACGTTTAACATTGATCTCGCATGAAACTGGCTAAACTGATTATTAATAAACCATTGAAATTACCCAACTGTCCATTTCTATTTCGAGTAGTTAGCCCAGCTTTTAGGGCAAAATGTCCGGATTTCTTATTTCTGAACCTGGCCACCCTAGCTGCGATGAACTGCGGCGGCACCTGAGACTTGTGTCGGCGTGGTTTCATCAGATACTCCACACCATACCTTGTGCGACTTGCGAACGCCAGAAGAAAATGTCTTCTGCCACACGTCGCACTCACATGTCGTCTGACAAAAATAGAAAGTTTCTATTACAATGCTCAGCAGCAGTTTCTTCAAGAAAAACACACTATTTTTATCGTAACCGTAATTTCGACGTTCTGTAGAATCGTTGGATGATGTTTCCCGACACACATAATCGACTGGTAGCCAGGACCAGTATTGTTAAGCAATCAACAGATTGTAATAGTACTTAGAAAGTATTTTGGTGCAAGCATACAATTTTTAAATGGAATAATGCCTATTGACATTAACAGATTAAAATTAGGGTAAATTAAAATGTCAGTGGTGTTTCTTGCACGATTCTAGTGCGAGTCATTTACGAGATATCGTATTTTAAGAAGTTCCCACACCGAACGTGTACAATACCTGTAGCAGCACACACTGCAGAGCAATACAAGTACATACAGTAGTTATGTGGATTTTAACCAACAACAAGATAACTGATCATCATAGATTGTGTTCAAAATGATCACCGGCAGCGGCAGTACATGCTTCCAAACTGATACAGAACGACTGCAGTAATAAGTCGTCCTACGTCATTGGATGTGCTTGGTATTTCCTTGTAGAGAGCGTCTTTCAGCTTTTCGCACTGCAAAAAGTCTACAGGCGTCAAATTTGGGGAACGGACCGGCCAAGGTACAGGTCTTTTGCGTCCAATCCAACGATTTGGAAACACTTCGTGAAGATACGCTATGTGATCAAAAGTATCAGGACACCTGGCTGAAAATGACTTACAAGGTCGTGGCGCCCTCCATTGGTAATGCTGGAATTCAATATGGTGTTGGCCGACCCTTACCTCGATGATAGCTTCCACTCTCGCAGGCGCACGTTCAATCAGGTGCTGGAAGGTTTCTGGGGGACTGGCAGCCCATTCTTCACGGAGTGCTGCCCTGAGGAGAGGTATCGATGTCGGTCGGTGAGGCCTGGCACGAAGTCGGCGTTCCAGAACATCTCAAAGGTGCTATGTAGGATTCAGGTCAGGACTCCGTGCAGGCCAGTCCATTACAGGGATGTTATTGTCGTGAATTATGAACAGGTGCTCGATCGTGTTGAAAGATGCAATTGCCACCTCCGAATTGCTCTTCAACAGTGGGAAGCAAGAAGGTGCTTAAAACATCAGTGCAGGCCTTTGCTGTGATAGTGCCACGCAAAACAAATGGTTCAAATGGCTCTCAGCACTACGGGACATAACTTCTGAGGTCATCAGTCCCCTAGAACTTAGAACTACGTAAACCTAACCAACCTAAAGACATCACACACATCCATGCCCGAGGCAGGATTCGAACCTGCGACTGTAGCGGTCGCGCGGTTCCAGACTGTAGCGCCTAGAACCGCTCGGCCACCCCGGCCGGCGCCACGCAAAACACCAAGGAGTGGAAGACCCTCCATGAAAAACACGTCCACACCATGACACAACAGCCTCCGAATTTTACTATTGGCACTACACACTCTGGCAGATGACGTTCACCGGGCATTCGCCATACCCACGCCCTGCAATCGGATCGCCACATTGTGTACCGTTATTCGTCACTTCACGAAACGTTTTTCCACTGTTCAATCGTCCAATGTTCACGCTCGTTACACCAAGCGAGGTGTCGTTTGGCATTTACCGGCGTGATGTGTGGCTTATGAGCAGCCGCTCGGCCATGAAATCCAAGTTTTCTCACCTCCCGCGTAACTGTCATAGTACTTGCAGTGGATCCTGATGCAGTTTGGAATTCTTGTGTGATGGTCTGCATAGATGCGTGCCTATTAAACATTACGACCCTCTTCAACTGCCGGCGGTCTCTGTCAGTCAACAGACGAGGTCGGCCTGTACGCTTTTGTGCTGTACGTGTCCTTTCACGTTTCCACTTCACTATCACATCAGCATCAAAAATAGACTTTCCAGGGGCTACACGTGCAGATGGCCACGGCTGGGGGAACGCTGAGAAGCAAAGACAGGGTTGCCACAAGTTCCCTGGTATTTCCCTGATTTTCAGACAAGTTTTAGCATTTTTCCCTGACAAATTTTGAGATCTCAATGGTAAGTTAAGAGAGCTAAGTTGACAATCTGTCTATGCAGCTATGGCACAAGAAACAATAGTGCAAAGGAGTAAATATCTAAAAAAACAAAAACAAAAATTGCAAGTAGATGGCGTTTCTTGACGTGAGCAAAAATCTGAAGTATTAAGATCAGAATCTTTTGTAATGAACTGGTTTTAGACGGAGAGAGCAAGCCAAATGGTATACGTGTTTCATTAGCACCACTGATGTTTTTGTATTTCAATAAAAGGAAACATTTGATGACGAAAATACAAATTCCTTCGAGTCGCAATATGAATTTAAAATACCTTCACTGATTTCAGAAATAACTTCAGAAAAAAGTAGGTCTCTTGCAATAAGTGTATAGGGCGGGGAAGAATTGTGTAAATCAGCACTGTAAGTGACCGCCAGTAAAATGTTGCTTCTAGTATGTTTGTTATTGTCAGTTATCACCCACTGTTATATCTATTATTTTACAGGTATTGCGTGATTGCTTTTTCGAGAAATATGTGAGTACCGCCGTACCCGGCCGCTGCATCTACAGTCTCTGAGAGCAAGATCCAATCAACTCCTGATGCCTCCCTCTCTCTCGCCGGCAGCTGCTAGGTAAGCGGCAAGAAGTGGTAGCAGCACTGATTGCAAGTTGAGGAGAGTGGTAGGAAGTGGAGAAGCAGGGGGAACGAGGGAGTACTCAGATGCACACAGCCAGCGACGGTGCATGACACCTCGCTAAACAAACCATTTTATCTACTGAGAAAAAAATGAGATTTATCCTTTTCTTTCAAATTTTCCTGATCTTTCCCTGACCTGTTTGAAATTTCCCGATTTCCCTGATTTCCATAGCCTGTGGCAACCCTGATAGAGGAGAGGATGGATGATGGTAAGAATAGAGCAAACGGGGATGGACAGCAAGGAAGGGAGGGAGGGGACAGGAAGCCATGGATGGACAGAGGGAAGCAGGAGAGGACAGAGAGAGAGAGAGAGAGAGAGAGAGAGAGAGAGAGAGAGAGAGAGAGAGAGAAGGGAAGGAGGAAACTGATGGGGCGGGGAGAAGAGGAGATGAGAAGAGTGTCCAATGAGGAGGTGATGGACATGTAGTGAGAATAGGAAAGTAGATATGAACAGAGATGGGAGGATGAGATGGACAAAGAGAGGGCGAGGAGGAAATGGACAAAGAGAGGGCGAGGAGGAAATGGACAAAGAGAGGGCGAGGAGGAAATGGACAAAGAGAGGGCGAGGAGGAAATGGACAAAGAGAGGGCGAGGAAGAAATGGACAAAGAGAGGGCGAGGAAGAAATGGACAAAGAGAGGGCGAGGAAGAAATGGACAAAGAGAGGGCGAGGAAGAAATGGACAAAGAGAGGGCGAGGAAGAAATGGACAAAGAGAGGGCGAGGAGGAAATGGACAAAGAGAGGGGGAGGAGGAAATTGACAGAGAGAGAGGGGAAACAGTGAATGGACAAAAAGAGAGAGAGGGGAGAGGAAATGGACAGTGAGATATGGGAGGAGGAGATGGGCAGAGGTGGTGGGAGGAGGAGATGGGCAGAGGTGGTGGGAGGAGGAGATGGGCAGAGGTGGTGGGAGGAGGAGATGGGCAGAGGTGGTGGGAGGAGGAGATGGGCAGAGGTGGTGGGAGGAGGAGATGGGCAGAGGTGGTGGGAGGAGGAGATGGGCAGATGTGGTGGGAGGAGGAGATGGGCAGAGGTGGTGGGAGGAGGAGATGGGCAGAGGTGGTGGGAGGAGGAGATGGGCAGAGGTGGTGGGAGGAGGAGATGGGCAGAGGTGGTGGGAGGAGGAGACGGGCAGAGGTGGTGGGAGGAGGAGACGGGCAGAGGTGGTGGGAGGAGGAGATGGGCAGAGGTGGTGGGAGGAGGAGATGGGCAGAGGTGGTGGGAGGAGGAGATGGGCAGAGGTGGGAAGAGGAGGAGATGGGCAGAGGTGGGAAGAGGAGGAGATGGGCAGAGGTGGGAAGAGGAGGAGATGGGCAGAGGTGGGAAGAGGAGGAGATGGGTAGATGTGGGAGGAGGAGATGGGTAGATGTGGGAGGAGGAGATGGGTAGATGTGGGAGGAGGAGATGGGTAGATGTGGGAGGAGGAGATGGGTAGATGTGGGAGGAGGAGATGGGTAGATGTGGGAGGAGGAGATGGGTAGATGTGGGAGGAGGAGATGGGTAGATGTGGGAGGAGGAGATGGGTAGATGTGGGAGGAGGAGATGGGTAGATGTGGGAGGAGGAGATGGGTAGATGTGGGAGGAGGAGATGGGTAGATGTGGGAGGAGGAGATGGGTAGATGTGGGAGAAGGAGATGGGTAGATGTGGGAGAAGGAGATGGGTAGATGTGGGAGAAGGAGATGGGTAGATGTGGGAGGAGGAGATGGATAGAGGTGGGAGGAGGAAATGGATAGAGGTGAGAAAAGGAAATGGATAGAGGTGAGAAAAGGAAATGGATAGAGGTGAGAAAAGGAAATGGATAGAGGTGAGAAAAGGAAATGGATGGAGGTGAGAAAAGGAGATGATGGATAGAGTTCTGAGGAGGATGGTTCAAATGGTTCTAAGCACTAAGGGACTTAACATCGGACATCATCAGTCCCCTACACTTAGAAATATTTACACCTAACTAACCTAAGGAAATCACACACATCCATGCCTGAGGCAGGATTCGAACCTGCGACCGTAGCAGCCGCATGGTTAAGGACTGAAGCGTCTAGAGCCGCTCGACCACAGCGGCTGGTGGTGTGAGGAGGAGATGGATAGAAGCGGGATGAGGACGTGGATAGAGGAAGGAGGAGGACATGGGTAGAGGTGGGACGAAGAGATGGACAGAGAGCAGATGAGCGAAGTAGTGCCTAGGAGGAGAGAGGAGCCAATAGAGAGAGAGAGAGAGAGAGAGAGAGAGAGAGAGAGAGAGAGAGAGAGAGAGAGAGAGTTGGGGGTTGTGAGATAAAGATAGAGAGTGTGTGAGGAGGACAAGTTGTACAGAGGCATGTGTAAGATGATTTACCTAAATACTCGGGCAAAGCCAAAATATTCAGCTACTTAGTAATAAATTGCTGCCTACACATGGAATTAATTCTATCAACTGCACTAAAAATGAAGAAAGGCAGAAGGAGTGATTCATTATATGGGTGATGTTTCAGCCTCAGGCCAACAATAGGAGTGGAAACTTAGGTTATCAAATAATACTCAAGCCTTCATCAGAAAAACACATTGGCGAGGGTAGATATACTCTCACTGCAGGTTTATCAAGATTACAAACGGTTTCATATTCACTTCAGTATGACATGCGATTATTTTGCTTCAACATGAACTCGTGAAAAGCATTACAAACAGAATACGAATTATCTTGAACAGATTGCATACAAAAATTTCACTGGCAATCACATCACATCACCTTAAACTTCTATTCTATCACTTAGTCGAAAGCTGGACTAATTTTTCGAAATGATTTCAACGCTACGGTCGCAGGTTCGAATCCTGCCTCGGGCATGGATGTGTGTGATGTCCTTAGGTTAGTTAGGTTTAACTAGTTCTAAGTTCTAGGGGACTAATAACCTCAGCAGTTGAGTCCCATAGTGCTCAGAGCCATTTGAATGATTTCAATAAAAGAAACAAAGAGTCCTATACATATACACACATCTTTTATGTAGCTTTTCACTTTCATACTAGAGAGTGCATGTATTGAACATTAAACTTTTATACTAGTCTGTACTTACTCTTTCTTTAAATTCCTATTAATATAATGATATCAATAACAGTAACTAAATGTTGTTTTGAAGACAACACAACGTAATATCTGTTGTGCAGACAAACATACCACACAATATGCAATGTTGTTTCCCATAGCTTCACTATTTAAAATATGTTTAGTTCATACTGGAAACAGATATAACCGTGCTTTGAGCTGTAACAGCAACTTCGATAAGTTTGCTACATTTGTGATACAACAATGTATGACCTGAAGTGCCTCAGACGTGAAGTATCTGGCGACTACATTTTTCAATTCAATCTCAACGATTGGGTTAACTGAATATGAAACGTCATAACAACTATAACCAATGACGAAAAGATTGTTACCAGATTGTCAAGTACTGAAGAGAGGCGGTAAAATTTGAAATGATAAAAAATTTTTATCCGAAGAGTTTCTTCATAATAGTTTGAAAAAGATTCAGCTTCCATATGCACGAACATGTGTACGATGCAGTGGCAGACGGGCTGGCGGTGACGTGGTACGAAACACTGCACCGACTGGCGGACAACCGCATCTGTGTGAGAGGCCGCATTGATATGCTACATGTCACAAAATTCTAGAGTACCGTGTCTAGAGTACCGTGTCTAGAGTACCGTGTCTAGAGTACCGTGTCTAGAGTACCGTGTCTAGAGTACCGTGTCTAGAGTACCGTGTCTAGAGTACCGTGTCTAGAGTACCGTGTCTAGAGTACCGTGTCTAGAGTACCGTGTCTAGAGTACCGTGTCTAGAGTACCGTGTCTAGAGTACCGTGTCTAGAGTACCGTGTCTAGAGTACCGTGTCTAGAGTACCGTGTCTAGAGTACCGTGTCTAGAGTACCGTGTCTAGAGTACCGTGTCTAGAGTACCGTGTCTAGAGTACCGTGTCTAGAGTACCGTGTCTAGAGTACCGTGTCTAGAGTACCGTGTCTAGAGTACCGTGTCTAGAGTACCGTGTCTAGAGTACCGTGTCTAGAGTACCGTGTCTAGAGTACCGTGTCTAGAGTACCGTGTCTAGAGTACCGTGGCGGTTGCGGTGCGGTTTCTGCCGCGTCTTTGTGGCAAACGCTTTCGTCATTTTCAAATATGATACGGGGTGAGCAAAACTGAACAGGAGCGGAAAATTTTTTACAGTAATACTGACGCGGCATTGACACTTCTTAATAAACACTGCAGGAGATGGTCTCAGTGGCTAATGTTTACGTCGATGCAGTGCTGTGGTTGATTATCACACTCGTGGCAGCTCTGCCCGAGGGATAGCAGCAATACTTTCAGTGTTCTGCCGTAGCTTTTCCAGTATGTCGGAACTACTTGAGTATATAGACACATCAAAAAAAGTTGTGTATCACCTCGAGTCCGAGAGTTCCGGAACCTGTACAGAAAATTGGAATAGAAATCAATATAAACATCATTTCCGCACATTTTATTGTTCATGAAAACCACATATTGCATGTTGTACCAACATACAGCGAAACCTTCAGACGTGGTGGTCCAGACTTTTGCACACACCGGTACCTCTAATACCCAGTAGCACTTCCTCTTGCACTGATGCATGTCTGTATTCGTCGTGGCATACTATCCACAAGTCCATCAAGGCACTGTTGGTCCAAATTGTCCCACTCCTCAACGGCGTAAATCCCTCAGAGTCGTTGGTGGGTCACTCGTCCATAAACAGCCCTTTTCAATTTATCCCAGGCATGTTTGATAGGGCTCATGTCTGGAGAACATACTGGCCACTCTAGTTGAGCGATGTTGTTATCCTGAAGGAAGTCATTCACAAGATGTGCACGATGGGGACGCGAATTGTCGTCCCTGAAGACAAATGCCTCGCCAAGATGCTGCCGATATGCTTGCACTATCGGTCGGAGGATGGCATTCACGTATCGTACAGCCGTTACGGCGCCTTCCATGACCACCAGCGGCGTACGTCGGCCCCACATAATGCCAACCCAAAACAGCAGGGAGCCTCCATCTTGCTACTCTCGCTGGACAGTGGGTCTAAAGCGTTCAGCCTGACCGTGTTGCCTCCAAACAAGTCTCCGACAATTGTCTGGTTGAAGGTATATGCGACACTCATCGGTGAAGAGAACGTGATGCCAGTTCTGAGCGGTCCATTCGGCATCTTTTTGGGTCCATCTGTACCGCGCTGCATGGTGTCGTGGTTGCAAAGATGGACCTCGCCATGGACGTCGGAAATGAAGTTGCGCATCATGCAGCCTACTGCGCACAGTTTGGGTCGTAACACTACGTCCTGTGCCTGCACGAAAAGTATTATTCAACATGGTGGCGTTGCTGCCAGGGTTCATCCGAGCCATAATCCGTAGGTAGCGGTCATCCACTGCAGAAGTAGTTCTTGGGCGGCCTGAGCGAGGAATGTCATCGACAGTTCCTGTCTCTCTGTATCTCCTCCATGTCCGAACAACATCGCTTTGGTTCACTCCGAGACGCCTGGACACTTCCCTTGCTGAGAGCCCTTCCTGGCATAAGGTAACAATGCGGACCCGATTGACCGTCTAGGCGTGGTTGAACTACAGACAACACGAGCCCTGTACCTCCTTCCTGGTGTAATGACTGGAACTGATCGGCTGTCGGACCCCCTCCGTCTAATAGGCGCTGCTCATGCATGGTTGTTTACATCTTTGGGCGCGTTTAGTGACATTCCTGAACAGTCAAAGGGACTGTGTCTCTGACACAATATCCACAGTCAACGTCTATCTTCAAGAGTCCTGGGAACTGGGGTGATGCAAAACTTTTCTTGATGTGTGTGTAACCCTCCAGTTTGCCGCCCCCCCCCCCCCCCCCCCCCGGTTAAAATAACAGAGGTGACCAGGAGATTCCGTTCCCTGTGCTTACTGTTGTCTCGTCACTGAACACCTCATGAACTCGTGACAGAGTTCTCAAGACAGTGTCCGCTGGTGCTCCATCTTGCTGAAAATATCCATACAGTCATTCACCTTCTGTGACCTGATACGTACGTGGATTAACAGTTTGAGGCATACCGATTGAGCCGGCCGGAGGGGCCGAGCGGTTCTAGGCGCTACAGTCTGTTGTAATGCGTGGCACTATCACAGCACTGGCCTACACTGATGTTTTAAGCACCTGTTCGGAGATGGCAGTTGCATCTTTCAACATGATCGAGCACCTGTTCATAATGCACGGCCTGTGGCGGAGTGGTTGCACGACAATAAATCCCTGTAATGGACTGGACTGCACAGAGTCCTTACCTGAATCCTACAGAACACCCTTGGGATATTTTGGAACGGCGACTTCGTGCTAAGCCTCACCGACCGACATCGATACCTCTCCTCAGTGCAGCACTCCGTGAAGAATGGGCTGCCAGTCCCCGCGAAACCTTCCAGTACCTGATCGAACGCATGCCTGCGAGAGTGGAAGTTGTCATCAAGGCTAAGGATGGGCCAAAACCATATTGAATTCCAGTATTACAGATGGAGGGCACCACGACCTTCTAAGTCATTTTCAGCCACGTGTCGGGATACTTTTGATCACATAGTGTATCTTCACGGAAGTGTTTCCAAATCGTTGGATTGGACGCAGAGGACCTGTACCTTGGCCGGTCCGTTCCCCGCATTTGTCGCCTTTAGGCTTTTTGCTGTGGGAAAAGCTGAAGCCGGTCGGTGTGGCCAATAGTAAAATTCGGAGGCTGTTGTGTCATGGTGTGGACGTGTTTTTCATGGAGGGTCTTCCACTCCTTGGTGTTTTGCGTGGCGCCGGCCGGGGTGGCCGAGCGGTTATAGCCGCTTGAGTCTGGAACCGCGCGACCGCTACGGTCGCAGGTTGGAATCCTGCCTCGGCCATGGCTGTGTGTGATGTCCTTAGATTAGTTAGGTTTAAGTAGTTCTAAGTTCTAGGGGACTGATGACCTCAGAAGTTAAGTCCCATAGTGCTCAGAGCCATTTGAAGCCATACCGATTGATTTAACAACTTGTAAAAGAATCGTGTTAAGATGCGACACCAGACATTGGGCAACACACCCTTAAGAAGAGAGTATACAATGGCTCTTCAAATTACTGAAGGAGATGTTCTGATCTGTGATGAGGGAAATTGTGTATGTTCACATATCACGGCAGGCTCGACATCTAAATCTCTTAATTCTCACTAGCACAGAGTTGAGGTATCATCAGACTTTGTTCGAAGCTTTCTTTCACTCGAGAAATGTTTTCTGGTGTTCTGTCTCTCTTCAGATAATTACTGTTTTTATTCGCCACAGAGCCTTTTACGTACCATTTTACCAGTAAGTTTTGCACTGCAGACTTTGCGGAAGATTCTGGCAAAAGACGTCACAACTCTTATGAAAACAGTTCCGTACACGTTTTCCACGAATTGTACTTCGCAAAACACTCGACAGTGAACACGCGCTGATTTGTTGTGAGCAGCATTTTGTGTTGCATTCGACTGGTATCTCTAAACACATTTGCTCCTCTCACTGAACCGTAATGACAGAACTAAATACTCGGAAAAGAGCATGTGGGAGATGCGCATGCACAGACATGCAACAGCAACAGAATGCTGCATTGAAATCACTATTTACTGATTGTTCTGTGGCGCACAGTACTCCTATTTATTCTGCGTCAGTCTTTTCGGGACCACTTTTATTTTTCCATCTTGTACAAGCATTCTTGTGAAGCCGAATAAAGAATAATTAATAGGAAAAAATAGTTCACATGTTTTGTGGAAATTGATAATTGGTTTTGCACAAATGACCGAACTTCAAATCTTGAAAATCGCACAGCATTGCAGTGTCAAAAATTTATATCCAGTTACTGTACTATAACAAGAGGACACAGCAGGTAGGGTAGAAAACTATAACTACTTGGTAAAATGGTTTGAGAGCTCGTATCTCATGCTCCTAACAGGCCTGACATTGCCTCCTTCGCCTTTTTGGCTGTTTGTACCGATGAAAGAAGCTACGCTTAGCATCAATTTCCACGGCTACGAAGAACCAAAGAAAACGTACAGAACTAGCTCCGAGATAAAGGATTCTTCGCAGAGGAGATAAGAAGAGTTGTAAAAGTAAGGGGCAAATGCATGAAAGTTGCTGCAGATAAGGTAGGAAAATAGACAAACACATACGCTCGCAACGCCACCTGGAGTATTGAACCTCTCGGTGTGCAGTTGTCTGTATACAAAGATGAAAAATGTATCAAAATAACTAAATATAGTAGTGGGCATAATAGCACATTTTTAATTAATACTGATGCGAGGCATAGGACCCAGACCGATGTTAGGCGCATTTGAAAACGACTCACCAAGAGCGACGTCCACCTGCCGACGGTTTCCCGCTCGCGAGTTCCACGCCCACAGAGAGGCGGCCGGACCCGTGCTTAATAGCTGGCCACTTCTCATCTCGACTTGCGGCAGCGACAAGAGCACGGCAAACACGGCAGCCGGCCGGCCTACGGCCGCACACCGCGCCCACGCAGAGCCCGCCTGCCAGACCGCGCATTCCCGTTCTGCATGCGTGATCCGCCTACTACTCGGAACTGCACTGGAAACATTGCCTAACTAGTTGTACTGCGACGCTGCCTCACACTGTATACTGTTGTAAAGCCGCGATCACCGGAAATACACTGAGGCGCCAACGAAACTGGTATAAGCATGCGTGTTCAAATATAGATATATGTATACAGGCAGAATACGGCGCTGCCGTCGGCAACGACTATATAACACAACAAGCTTCTGGCGCAGTGGTTAGATCGGTTACTGCTGCTACAATCGCAGATTATCAAGATTTAAGTGATTCTGAACGTGGTGTTATAGTCGGCGCACGAGCGATGGGACACAACATCTCCGAGGTAGCGATGAATTGGGGGTTTTCCCGCACAACCATTTCACTAGTGCACCGAGAATATCAGGAATCCGGCAAAACATCAAATCTCCGACAAGGCTGCGGCAAGAAAAATATCCTGAAAGAACGGGACCAACGACGACTGAAGAGAATCGTTTAACGTGACATTTGTGCAACCCTTCCGCAAATTGCTGCAAATTTCAATGCTGGGCCATCAACAAGTGTCAATGAAACATCATCGGATATGGGTTTTCGGAACCGAAGGCCCACTCGTGTACTCTTGATGACTGCACGACACAAAGCTTTACACCTACACCTCGACTGGGCCCGTCAACACCGACATTGGACTGTTGATGACTGGAAACATGTTCCCTGGTCGGACGAGTCTCTTTTCAAATTGTATCGAACGGATGGACGTGTACGGTTATGGAAACAACCTGATGAATCCATGGACCCTGTATGTCAGCAGGGAACTGTTCAAGCTGGTGAAGGTTCTGTAATGATGTGGGACGCGTGCAGTTGGAATGATATGGGATCCGTGATACGTCTAGATACGGCTCTGACAGGTGACACGTACGTAAGCATCCTGTCTGATCACCTGCATCTATTCGTGTCCATTGTGCATTCCGACGGACTTGGGCAATTTCAGCAGGACAATGCGACACCTCATACTTCAGAGATGCTACAGAGTGGCTCCAGGAACACTCTTCTGAATTTAAACACTTCCGCTGGCCACCAAACTCCCCCGACATGAACATTATAGAGCATATCTGGGATGCCTTGCTACGTGTTGTTCAGAAGATATCTCCACCCCCTCATAACCTTACGGATTTATGGACAGCCCTGAAGGATTCATGGTGTCAGTTCCTTCCAGCTCTACTTCACACATTATTCGAGTCCGTGCCACGTCGTGTTGCGGCACTTCTCCGTGCTCGCGGTGACCCAACACGATGTTAGGCAGGTGTACCAGTTTCTTTGGATCTCCAGTGTATGTTCTCATATAGACTGCGTGACAAAAACGTGAAACACTAAAAGGACATGTTGGGTTGTCAGTGTAGCTTCGTGCACGCACACGTCATCAGCGTATATTTAAACGACTGAAGTTCCAATTTTCTGTGACACGTAGGACGGCCAACAGAGTAGATCAATGTTGCCCGTGATTAGTGTTGTTACCATGACTGATGGGCTTTATAAGGCGGCATCGAGCGTCAGATCTTCAGTCATCACTGTGAAGGACACACGCCGCGTTCTCGTGTGAGACAGCATTATCAGCACCTAACAGAGTTTGAAAGGGAGCTCATCATGGATCTCCATCTGTCCAGCTGGTCGTATCGTGCAATGTACATTTTTGTGAGGCTTTCGAATGTGACAGAGCAAGACATTCCGTTACATCAGAATGCGAGAGCATACTGACATAGTGCCGGCGCGGCAGCTCAGCGTGTAGGGTAAGAGGATTAGCTGCACTCTGTAATAATACTAATAATTAATCACCGTATTGTACACGAAGCGCATCTTAACCTCTTCACATCTCCGCCTGCCATCTGAGAAGAAGTAATGAACTCTGTGAAACATTCTGTGCCATACCACACCATTGGTTGGAGACTGGCAGCAGCCGAACAAGGAGATTATCATCCTACGCGTAGGCTGCCGTTAGCACAACACAAACTGCTATGGGTTGGGAGTGGTGGTGTGGCCGGAAAGGATAGACAGCTGATTAATGGTGTCCCAATGCGTACGACCTCAGATCACGGCAGGTAGGGATTAACGGAAATCTGACGGCACAACAGTACTTCACTAACATCACGTGTCTTCCTATGTTGCCTCTATTGTGACAGTATGTTGTGGCCTTTTCCAGCACGACAATGTTCACTCACGCAGCGCACGTGTGTACGTGAACTGTCTGTATGATGTTGATGCACTCCTGAGGCTAGCTAGATTCCCGAAAGAACATGTGATTTGCATAACTGATTAAAGTTTTATATATTTCTAAATTAACTGCATTTATTTAAACTGTATATTAAAATCAACCAATACTTCATTTCCCGTAAAAAAAGTACGCAGTTAAAATAACAATGTACATTGTATTTTTTGAACAAATAAATTCATATTTTCATGTTTATACTAATGAATCTACAAAGCAGAAGCCCCACGCAAATTTGTACATTAAAATTTGTACTCTAAGCATATGCACTCGAGTGGCCGTTCCTACCTGTCACAGAAAATTTGAACTCTAATCATTCATAGGGTCTTAGCTGATTACCCAAATAGCCAAGTGGTCGGCAAATACGGGTTATCGAGTTGGACTGAGACCTTGGGTCGGTCAGTTGACGTAGTTGGGAAGCCAAATGGTAAGACGATTGCTTGCAAAAAGCAGGGAATTCACGTTAGTGTCGTCCTGGAATGAACTATCAATTGTCGGTTCAGAATCGGATTATGTTTTCAGCCTTCCAGAACTTATTAAAGAGTTCCGTATCGTCGGCAGACAGGAAAAATATTCGACAATATTCACTTGGCGTGCACTAGAAATTTCAACCTTTCGTAAACAGCGTCTTCTTGTGCGTATTTTCACTCAAGTTAAAATTTAAATAATGACCTCATTAATTATTTTTGTTTATATCTTCCCTTTTAGCTAACATACATAAATCGGAACACATTCTCCATCACGACCATAATCAACTTATGAAGGCTATGGTTTGTCGCTGTAATCGCTCTTCTCTATTCTGTGTATTCCTGAGTATTTCCTGATAATTCTGACATCTTGTTATCTTCAACAGTCCTGATATGTTCTTTCTTGTCTTTCCCTTAGTTTTCTTTCCCAAATTTTTTTCTTCAGAGACACAATGTGCTTCTCGCCAACGGTCCAAACACTTCCTCTGAAAACGGTGCGTCCGATCTATTTCTGGTAAAATGCGTTTCAAGCAAACTGATGAAGAATAAAACAATGAAATTTACATTGCCTGTGAGGTATTGGAAAATGGAGGGAACGAAATCAAACGAGAGTATGGGAACAAGTTAGGACCTGTGAACACAGCTCTGAAAACAATATATTTTTGCGTACATTTATTTTGTGTTTTTCACCGTTTCAGTGATATAACGAAGAAACTCGTCCTAGCAGTGCACCAGTCAAAGCCACTCACCCGCAGATATATATATATATATATATAACTCTTCGTATTTGCATTTCCTTTGCTCGTATCTAACAATAGGAGTTCTGGTTGCACTCGTTTAATGCTCTGAGTAATAATAATAATAATAATAATAATAATAAGGCCCGGGAAAAGAATAGGCCTCCGGTATGTTCTGCCAGTCGTAAAAGGCGACGAAAAGAACAAACCACTAATAGGGCTAACCCCCCTTTAGTGTGATTAGTTGGTTCAGGACAGAACTAAAGAAGCCTCGGACAAGCGCCGTCATGGTCGGGGACGACGCTTGAACCCTATGCCCGCCCACAATGGTAACGACACTGCTAGCCAACTGGAAAATGATTTAAATCCAAATAGAGGTGTTTTGCAGGATATGCTTCCTGCAACCACCCTAGAAGGAAAGCAAAGACAGAGGATGAGATGGTCAGATGAAGTTAATCGACACCTCATGTTCTGTTATTACCAAGCAACAAACCTAGGAACCAACACAACTGGATACAGATCACAAGTATACACAACATTTATTACCAGATACCCAGAATTAAAATTTTTAACAGAACAACGACTAGCTGATCAGATCCGTGTAATAATCAAAAATAACAGGATACCCCAGTCAGAATTAGAAAACATCAAACAACAAGTACAACAAATACTGGAACAAAATAATGTGCAATCAGAAGAAGAAGAAAATACAGTAATGGACTCAAACATCCCAGAGCAAACAAACAAAGAACAACACGCACCAATTAAACAATCAGAGGAAAACGAAATCTTAAGACAGCCACCAGAACAAGCACAAATAGAACACGAAGTGACACACATGTTAGATATAGAAGAAAAATTTCAGCTGACATATATAGAATACAAAGACACAAATACAGACATAAGACCATTCTTGCATAGACCACCAAATAACCCACAAGTCGAAACAACAATAAAAACTATCAACACAATCACACACAACAAAATAAATGAAAACACAACTATGGAAGAGTTACAACTACTGGTTTATATAGGAGCACTCACTACACTAAATATACACACTAGACAGAGATCAGAACCAACCAACACACAGAAGAAACCCACAAAACCAGCATGGCAACACAGGCTACAGATCAGAATAGAAAAACTGAGAAAAGACATCGGACAGCTAACACAATTTATAAGAAATGAAATCTCGGAAAAAAAACGAAAAAGGTTAGGTAAAATCTCACAACAAGAAGCGACAGAGCAATTAGATGAAAAGAAGCAGAAATTACAAGCATTAGCCAAACGAATCAGAAGATACAAAAAAAGTGAAAATAGAAGGAAACAAAACCAAACATTCAACACAAACCAAAAGAAATTTTACCAGACAATAGATAACACACACATTAAAATAAACAATCCACCAAACATAACAGACATGGAACACTTCTGGAGCAACATATGGTCTAACCGGGTACAACATAACAGGCATGCACGGTGGATACAAGCAGAAACAGACACATACAAGATGATACCACAAATGCCTGAAGTGATAATTTTGCAACATGAAGTCACCCAAGCAATTAATTCTACTCACAATTGGAAAGCCGCTGGAAATGATAAAATAGCAAATTTCTGGTTAAAGAAGTTCACCTCAACACATTCACATCTAACTACATTATTTAACAGTTACATTGCAGACCCATACACATTCCCTGATACACTTACACATGGAATAACTTATCTGAAACCTAAAGATCAAGCAGACACAGCGAACCCAGCTAAATATCGCCCCATAACATGCCTACCAACAATATACAAAATATTAACTTCAATCATTAAACAGAAATTAATGACACATACAACACAGAACAAAATTATAAATGAAGAACAAAAAGGCTGTTGCAAAGGAGCACGAGGATGTAAAGAGCAACTGATAATAGATGCAAAGGTGACATATCAAGCTAAAACTAAACAAAGGTCGCTACACTACGCATACATTGATTACCGAAAAGCTTTTGATAGTGTACCCCACTCATGGTTACTACAAATATTGGAAATATACAAAGTAGATCCTAAATTGATACAGTTCCTAAACATAGTAATGAAAAATTGGAAAACCACACCTAATATCCAAACAAATTCAAATAATATCACATCACAGCCAATACAGATTAAGCGTGGAATATATCAAGGAGACTCATTAAGTCCTTTCTGGTTCTGCCTTGCTCTGAACCCACTATCCAACATGCTAAATAATACAAATTATGGATACAATATTACTGGAACATACCCACACAAAATCACACATTTGCTATACATGGATGATCTAAAACTACTGGCAGCAACAAATCAACAACTCAACCAATTACTAAAGATAACAGAAGTATTCAGCAATGATATAAGTATGGCTTTTGGAACAGACAAATGTAAGAAAAATAGCATAGTCAAGGGAAAACACACTAAACAAGAAGATTACATATTGGATAACCACAGCGACTGCATAGAAGCGATGGAAAAAACGGATGCCTATAAATATCTAGGATACAGACAAAAAATAGGAATAGATAACACAAATATTAAAGAAGAACTAAAAGAAAAATATAGACAAAGACTAACAAAAATACTGAAAACAGAATTGACAGCAAGAAACAAGACCAAAGCTATAAATACTTATGCCATACCAATATTGACCTACTCATTTGGAGTAGTGAAATGGAGTAACACAGACCTAGAAGCACTCAATACACTTACACGATCACAATGCCATAAATATAGAATACATCACATACATTCAGCAACAGAAAGGTTCACATTAAGCAGAAAGGAAGGAGGAAGGGGATTTATCGATATAAAAAAACCTACATTATGGACAGGTAGACAATTTAAGAAAATTCTTTATAGAACGAGCAGAAACTAGCAAAATACACAAAGCAATCACTCATATAAATACATCGGCTACACCACTACAATTTCATAACCACCTCTACAACCCTTTAGACCACATAACATCAACAGATACGAAGAAAGTAAATTGGAAAAAGAAAACACTTCATGGCAAGCACCCGTATCATCTAACACAGCCACACATCGATCAAGACGCATCCAACACATGGCTAAGAAAAGGCAATATATACAGTGAGACAGAAGGATTCATGATTGCAATACAGGATCAAACAATAAACACCAGGTATTACAGCAAGCATATTATTAAAGATCCCAATACCACAACAGATAAATGCAGACTTTGCAAACAACAAATAGAAACAGTAGATTATATCACAAGCGGGTGTACAATACTAGCAAATACAGAATACCCCAGAAGACACGACAATGTAGCAAAAATACATCAACAACTTGCCACACAATATAAACTAATAAAACAACACGTTCCCACATACAAGTATGCACCACAAAATGTACTGGAGAACGATGAATACAAATTATACTTGAACAGAACCATTATAACAGATAAAACAACACCACATAACAAACCTGACATCATACTCACCAATAAAAAGAAGAAATTAACACAACTAATCGAAATATCCATACCCAATACAACAAATATACAGAAGAAAACAGGAGAAAAAATTGAAAAGTACATCCAACTGGCTGAGGAAGTCAAAGACATGTGGCATCAGGATAAAGTTGACATTAAACTAATTATACTATCAACTAAAGGAGTCATACCACACAATATCCACCAGTATATCAAGGCAATACAGCTACATCCAAAAGTATATATACAACTACAGAAATCTGTAATTATTGATACATGTTCAAATACCCGAAAGTTCCTAAATGCTATGTAACATATACCGTACAGTTAAAAGGAAGTCACGCTTGATCAAGGTCCGGGTCACTGTCCATTTTTAACCAGACATAACGTCTGAGAAAGGAAAAACTATAATAATGCTAATACTAATACTAATACTAAGAATAGGCCTCCGGTATGTTCTGCCAGTCGTAAAAGGCGACGAAAAGAACAAACCACTAATAGGGCTAACCCCCCTTTTAGTGTGATTAGTTGGTTCAGGACAGAACTAAAGAAGCCTCGGACAAGCGCCGTCATGGTCGGGGACGACGCTTGAACCCTATGCCCGCCCACAATGGTAACGACACTGCTAGCCAACTGGAAAATGATTTAAATCCAAATAGAGGTGTTTTGCAGGATATGCTTCCTGCAACCACCCTAGAAGGAAAACAAAGACAGAGGATGAGATGGTCAGATGAAGTTAATCGACACCTCATGTTCTGTTATTACCAAGCAACAAACCTAGGAACCAACACAACTGGATACAGATCACAAGTATACACAACATTTATTACCAGATACCCAGAATTAAAATTTTTAACAGAACAACGACTAGCTGATCAGATCCGTGTAATAATCAAAAATAACAGGATACCCCAGTTAGAATTAGAAAACATCAAACAAGAAGTACAACAAATACTGGAACAAAATAATGTGCAATCAGAAGAAGAAGAAAATACAGTAATGGACTCAAACATCCCAGAGCAAACAAACAAAGAACAACACGCACCAATTAAACAATCAGAGGAAAACGAAATCTTAAGACAGCCACCAGAACAAGCACAAATAGAACACGAAGTGACACAGATGCTAGATATAGAAGAAAAATTTCAGCTAACATATATAGAATACAAAGACACAAATACAGACATTAGACCATTCTTGCATAGACCACCAAATAACCCACAAGTCGAAACAACAATAAAAACTATCAACACAATCATACACAACAAAATAAATGAAAACACAACTATGGAAGAGTTACAACTACTGGTTTATATAGGAGCACTCACTACATTAAATATACACACTAGACAGAGATCAGAACCAACCAACACACAGAAGAAACCCACAAAACCAGCATGGCAACACAGGCTACAGATCAGAATAGAAAAACTGAGAAAAGACATCGGACAGCTAACACAATTTATAAGAAATGAAATCTCGGAAAAAAAACGAAAAAGGTTAGGTAAAATCTCACAACAAGAAGCGACAGAGCAATTAGACGAAAAGAAGCAGAAATTACAAGCATTAGCCAAACGACTCAGAAGATACAAAAAAAGTGAAAATAGAAGGAAACAAAACCAAACATTCAACACAAACCAAAAGAAATTTTACCAGACAATAGATAACACACACATTAAAATAAACAATCCACCAAACATAACAGACATGGAACACTTCTGGAGCAACATATGGTCAAACCCGGTACAACATAACAGGCATGCACGGTGGATACAAACAGAAACAGACACATACAAGATGATACCACAAATGCCTGAAGTGAAAATTTTGCAACATGAAGTCACCCAAGCAATTAATTCTACTCACAATTGGAAAGCCCCTGGAAATGATAAAATAGCAAATTTCTGGTTAAAGAAGTTCACCTCAACACATTCACATCTAACTAAATTATTTAACAGTTACATTGCAGACCCATACACATTCCCTGATACACTTACACATGGAATAACTTATCTGAAACCTAAAGATCAAGCAGACACAGCGAACCCAGCTAAATATCGCCCCATAACATGCCTACCAACAATATACAAAATATTAACTTCAATCATTAAACAGAAATTAATGACACATACAACACAGAACAAAATTATAAATGAAGAACAAAAAGGCTGTTGCAAAGGAGCACGAGGATGTAAAGAGCAACTGATAATAGATGCAGAGGTGACATATCAAGCTAAAACTAAACAAAGGTCGCTACACTACGCATACATTGATTACCAAAAAGCTTTTGATAGTGTACCCCACTCATGGTTACTACAAATATTGGAAATATACAAAATAGATCCTAAATTGATACAGTTCCTAAACATAGTAATGAAAAATTGGAAAACCACACTTAATATCCAAATAAATTCAAATAATATCACATCACAGCCAATACAGATTAAGCGTGGAATATACCAAGGAGACTCATTAAGTCCTTTCTGGTTCTGCCTTGCTCTGAACCCACTATCCAACATGCTAAATAATACAAATTATGGATACAATATTACTGGAACATACCCACACAAAATCACACATTTGCTATACATGGATGATCTAAAACTACTGGCAGCAACAAATCAACAACTCAACCAATTACTAAAGATAACAGAAGTATTCAGCAATGATATAAGTATGGCTTTTGGAACAGACAAATGTAAGAAAAATAGCATAGTCAAGGGAAAACACACTAAACAAGAAGATTACATGTTGGATAACCACAGCGACTGCATAGAAGCGATGGAAAAAACAGATGCCTATAAATATCTAGGATACAGACAAAAAATAGGAATAGATAATACAAATATTAAAGAAGAACTAAAAGAAAAATATAGACAAAGACTAACAAAAATACTGAAAACAGAATTGACAGCAAGAAACAAGACAAAAGCTATAAATACTTATGCCATACCAATATTGACCTACTCATTTGGAGTAGTGAAATGGAGTAACACAGACCTAGAAGCACTCAATACACTTACACGCTCACAATGCCACAAATATAGAATACATCACATACATTCAGCAACAGAAAGATTCACATTAAGCAGAAAGGAAGGAGGAAGGGGATTTATCGATATAAAAAACCTACATTATGGACAGGTAGACAATTTAAGAAAATTCTTTATAGAACGAGCAGAAACTAGCAAAATACACAAAGCAATCACTCATATAAATACATCGGCTACACCACTACAATTTCATAACCACCTCTACAACCCTTTAGACCACATAACATCAACAGATACGAAGAAAGTAAATTGGAAAAAGAAAACACTTCATGGCAAGCACCCGTATCATCTAACACAGCCACACATCGATCAAGACGCATCCAACACATGGCTAAGAAAAGGCAATATATACAGTGAGACAGAAGGATTCATGATTGCAATACAGGATCAAACAATAAACACCAGGTATTACAGCAAGCATATTATTAAAGATCCTAATACCACAACAGATAAATGCAGACTTTGTAAACAACAAATAGAAACAGTAGATCACATCACAAGCGGATGTACAATACTAGCAAATACAGAATACCCCAGAAGACATGACAATGTCGCAAAAATAATACATCAACAGCTTGCCTTACAACATAAACTTATAAAACAACACGTTCCTACATACAAGTATGCACCACAAAATGTACTGGAGAATGATGAATACAAATTATACTGGAACAGAACCATTATAACAGATAAAACAACGCCACATAACAAACCTGACATCATACTCACCAATAAAAAGAAGAAATTAACACAATTAATCGAAATATCCATACCCAATACAACAAATATACAAAAGAAAACAGGAGAAAAAATTGAAAAATACATCCAACTGGCTGAGGAAGTCAAAGACATGTGGCATCAGGATAAAGTTGACATCATACCAATTATACTATCAACTACAGGAGTCATACCACACAATATCCACCAATACATCAATGCAATACAGCTACATCCAAACATATATATACAATTACAGAAATCCGTAATTATTGATACATGTTCAATTACCCGAAAGTTCCTAAATGCAATATAACATGTACCGTACAGCAAAAAGGAAGTGACGCTTGATAAAGGTCCGCGTCACTCCATTCTTAACCAGACTTCTAAAAAGTCTGAGAAAGTAATCAAATAATAATAATAATAATAATGATAATAATAATAATATCACCTTTGCCTAAGTCGTTTATGCCACTAGATTTCCCCATCTGCGATCCGTGTCGTCAGCAGAATGATTCCCATCCTCTTTGATCCACTTATATACTTTCTTCACTGTGTTAAATTCCCGCAATACCACCTGGCAACGTCAAACCTTGCAGTGGGCAGTGGTCATCAAGTTTTTGTATCTCCATTACATATTTCACGGTGATTAGCGGCGCGGATTCGCAACAGAAGCCGGATGCAACAGATCAAAAATCACAACAAACTAGTCGGAAAACGTGTTGAAGACGATAAAAATATCGATATTCTTGCTGAAATGAATCGGTCCAAGTTTTTCTACACGAAGAAAAACACAGGATACTATGGCAAGCAGAAGTACATCCTGGAGAATTCTACATCAACGTTATTTACGTGCGAATCACATGTGTGTTCACCAGGCGTTAATTGAAGATGATTTCCAGGCAAAAATCGCCTCCTGCACACGGTTTCTAAATCAAAATTTGCACTTCACGACCGTCACCCAGCACAGATACAGCCTTTTTCAAGTATAAAAATTTAAGTAAACTCCGCGATCAGGCCCAGAAGACTGCATGATACTGACCGGCCGTCGTGTCATTCTCAGCCAATAGCGTTATGTGGATGCACTATGGAAGGGAGTGTGGTAAGCGCATCGCTCTCCAGGCCGTTGTCGGGTTTCCAGAAGTTGGAGCCGCTACTTCTCACTCAAGCTGCTCCTCAATTGACGTCACGAGGGTAACCCGTTCCAGTCTCCCTCCCTCCTCACCCCCCTCCCCACCACCACGACGGAAACATCCCTGGCGGTACCGAGAACTGAACCCAGGTCCTCCATCTGGCAGCCACAAGCGCTGACCATTCACCTAGACTTCCGAATTTGCTCAAAAGAAAAACCTCACAGGTTGCTTCAAAAGACAACCTGCATTTGTGGTGCATGAATCGGCCTTGAGAAAATCATCAAGCCTTTGTGGATGAACAATTAAATGTGAACTATAGTCTGAATTTCCCCAGCACACACCGCCAGCGTCGGTAGATGTCCCACTAGTAACGCAGTCGTTAATGTTGCTGCTGCAAGGTGGGTGTCCAGCACATTTCTCCTTGTTGGCTACGCGTATCTTAAACCATTCTTTTTTTTTCTGATCCATGTACTGGTAACGAAGATCGGTGACTTGGCCACCGCGGTGCACAGACTTAACTTCCCTTTGATTATTTCTGCTGGGAAAGCATAAAATACACAGTGTACCGACAGTCTCCCAAAACGTGACATGGTATGACAGACAGCACTCTCAGGTACAGAGGAACTACGCGATACTGAAAGTACACAAGGGCGGACACAACAACGTTTATAAGTAAATAGAAACAATTTTGAACACCAGTTATGATAATGCGAAAGACAAAAATGTAATAGTGCTCAACTTCTCAAGTGCGGAAATCGTAAATAAAGATTATTCGACGTTAAAATGTATATGCAAATCGTAAGCTCCAGGATAATTTCTTTGCCGGCCACGGTGGTCTAGCGGTTCTAGGCGCTCAGTCCGGAGCCGCGCGGCTGCTACGGTCGCAGGTTCGAATCCTGCCTCGGGCATGGATGTGTGTGATGTCCTTAGGTTAGTTAGGTTTAAGTAGTTCTAAGTTCTAGGGGACTGATGACCACAGATGTTAAGTCCCATAGTGCTCAGAGCCATTTGATAATTTCTTTGATGTACCATCACAACAGCGTCAAATTAAAAAAAAATAGACGAAAACTATTCAGTTTTGATACCTCTTTTCAACTGTACTAATTTTTTCCCTCGTTCTCATTCTGAACTACAAAGGTTTGCTCAATTTTCCAGAAGATTCTAGGCAATGTAAGATTCACCAATCTATTTACCCTAATCGGTTTGTGTTACCTGGAAAAGACTAAACACACCGTTTCCCTCGCAAAGTGATTGTATAGTAGTCTGACTTATCCTGTGGTTGTCAAATATTTAATGAATACATATAAATGTCAAAAATGTTACGTTTTCCTTTTTTGTATCTTCGCGATGGGGTTTATTTAGTCATTGACTTCTTTCACAACATCCTCACAGGTTTCTCCTTACGTCCAGGTATTCGCCGTTAGCCGTCTCCAAAGTCGCACTTCCATTACCTTTAAGCACTTTCTGTATGTCTACAGTAGTGTCCAGTTTTTTTAGCAATGCAGGAACAAACGTGAGATGAGTATCTTGTCCAATTGTTTTTTTTCGTTTCTATAATATATGACTTCTTCACTAGTAGTTATCTTCTTCCTTTCAATTATTTCGCTGTTGCAATTCTTTCTTACGAAAGAGTTTTCTGCTGCCGATTAGTAGGCCTATATTAGAAATAATGATTTCGTTGTTACTGTCAAAAAGACGTTGCACAGTAACAACGAAATTATGGTTTCTAACGCATTCCTCGGCAATAGATTTATAATGCTCTAGATTTCAACTATCCTCGGAGGACATCCACTCGAGAAAGTATGGTTTTAAAATAAATAACAAGACAGTAAAGTTACTGATAGTGCTATTGTAGTGACACATGAAATGTGAAACGTACGCTGTCTTCCTTGGCAGACAATCTGTAAATAATTTTGCAAAGCCCTATTCTCTTACTTCCCCTCCAGCTTTAGCGACTGCTATTGAAAACGTCATCATCTTTTCTTCATGCCATTTAGCGTCATTTCCTGCAGGCATTGTTTCTATTGTTGTGTATCTTTGTTTTTGATTCATCAACGCATACCTTTAAATGAATTACGGCAAGCTTTTAGAACTGTACCCGGGTTATTAGTTAATGTGTATTCTTAACCGGATAAAAGTGAAGTGTACAAAACATCAGATACTATTATCGATTTCTCAGAAACTCGCGCCTTGTCTTTTATAGCTACCTTGTTCCATCTGATATTTTATTTCGATTGCTTTGTACCTGTGGCGTACTTTGCTATTCGCATCATTCCATTACTGATGGTGAAAGGCAAGAAAAACAATTGCCCCAGAATATTATCAACGGGATCGCATGCAGAGAGAGTGAAGCGACTGATTGTTTAAGCGCACTCATGAAGTACGACAGTTGCGACTATACGACTAGAGCATACAGGTAGTGATACGAGCATCCAGTGGGCAGTCCTGCAGCTAGTGCGAGTTGGTTGTAGCCAGGAAATGAGACAATTGAAGTATCCGGCCTTCACAGAAGTGCTTGCAGCGGCTAGCAAGTGACCTCCTACGGGTGGGTCACGGTACAGAATATCCCTTTACAAGCACCTCTCAACACCTTCGAGCCGCTCTAAATTTCCGTACAAAATCAGGAAAGACAACTTCCCTGGCTCCCTCTGTTCGTCCACGAGACTCAGAGCGCACTATACACCAGCGGTCAGGTTGATGGCGCGTTGGTTAACTTCCAGCACTGATTCGTGACTGTTCCACACGGCGCCTAATGAACAAAGTACGACCGTATGGAATAACAGACCAGCAGTGTCATTGGATTGACGGGTTCCTAGCAAACAGTACGCAGAGTGTCATTCTTAACAGAAAGATATCTTCAGATGTATAAGTAACTTCTGGGGTATATTATATAGGACCATTACTTTTCATAATATATGCAAATGATCTAGTGAATAATGTTGGAAGTTCCATTGGGCTTTTCCTGGATGATGCCATTTCATACAGAGAAGTCGCAACGTCAGAAAATTTAAGTGAAATGCAGGAACAACTTCAGAGGATTGGTGCTTGGTAGAGGGATTTGCAATATTAAGAACATGTAAAATGCTGTGCATGAATAAGCAACAAATATTATTATATTATTGTACGATCGCCAGTCAATGGAAGTAGTCACATCCATTAACCACCTTCGGGTATGCGTACGGAGCGATTTAAAGTGGAAAGACCACATAAAATTAATCGTAGCAAAGGCATATGCTAGACTTAAGTCCATCGAGGAATCGTGCCCAAGAAGTGCAGTCCATCCACAAAGGAGGTATATAACAAGACCATCGTTCAATCAATACTTCAATACTGCTCGTCAGTCTGGGATCTGTACCAGATAGGTCTGGTAGAGGAAGTAGAGACGACTCAAAGAAACAGGTTCACCGAGTAAGCGCGATAGCGTCACGCTGATGCTCAGCCAACTGCTGTAGCAGACGCTACGAGACAGATGATATGCATCACGGTGTGGCTTACTGTAAAAATTATTGGAGCGTGCGTTACTAGAACAGTCATCCAGTATATTTGTTTTCACCTATGTGTACCTCGGGAGGGGACCATGAAGGTAAAATTAGAGAGATTCGGCCTTACGCTGAGGATTACCAAACATAGTTCCTCTCGCGGACCATTGACGATTGGAGCACGAACGTGGGGAAGTCACAGGGGTACACAAAGTACCCTCCGCCACACACCACACGGTGTCATGCACAGTATATATAGGTGACAACTGGTCGAAAAGTGTATACTATATTCAAAGTCACTGATCGAAATAAGTGATCTAAATGTATTAGGTTTTAGCCTACTGATAAAAATGAGCCTCAGTTCGATTATTTTTCCTGTTCTTCTTCGTGTTGTTGAGAGAAGTGACAGCAAGGAGGAAGAAGTATTAGGGTTTAACGTCCAATCACTGGGTCATTAGAAATAAAGCACAATCTGGGATTGAAGAAGGATATGGAAGGAAACCGATTGGTTACTCCCAAACGGAACATCCCAGTACTTGCGTTAATCGATTTAAGGAAACGCTGGAAATATATATCTGGATGGCTCGACAGGAATTTGAAGCGGTGTCCTCCACAATGCGAACCCTCTGTGGAGCCCGCTCCGTTTCGTCCCGTTGGTCTGTTTTTGTACAGTAGTTTTGCTGATCTATAACTCCATGTCCTGCCCAAAGATCTTTCCCTTTTCTTTTGTATTCTTTTCAAATAGAGGCATTACTCCTAAATCTGCTCCTATTTTTCCATTTTGATTCCCATCTTATCAACTGCATCCTGTTTGGTGTCTGAAAAAAAAATAATTACCATAGTTTGCATTCTTAGTCCGTCCTTTTTTCCTATTGTTATTCACCTTATGCTGCCAAGTCTTAGTAAAAATGTTTCCTAAAACTGTGTCTGTGTTTATTGTCTGACTTTCATTTTTAAGTATCATAGACAGCACTAAATATTAAGTTCACTTTATCTTACGTTGACAATAAATTTAATCGTCATGTCATATACCGCGTGGTAAGTATTTGAAATGTATTACTTGTGCTACTATCTTTGCATTTATTACTACTCTAGACCCAATTTTATTATTCCCCATTGAAGACTATCACCTTTGTTTTTTTATCTGTTTTATGGAAGTTATACGTAGCACACACTATTCGTAACTGATATGCGGCCCTTTGTAGATTGTTTTCACTATTAGCATTAATTACCTGGTCATCCGCAATACCATCATCAGCACACGTCAGCACTGCTTTGGATTTTTAAGATTAAAAGGACAATATGACAGGACATACACTATGTGATCAAAAGTATCCGGACACCTGGCTGAAAATGACTTAGAAGGTCGTGGTGCCCTCCATCGGTAATGCTGGAATTCAATATGGTGTTGGCCCACCCTTAGCCTTGATGACAGCTTCCACTCTCGCACGCATACGTTCAATCAGGTGCTGGAAGGTTTCTTGGGGAATGGCACTCCATTCTTCACGGTGTGCTGCACTGAGAAGAGGTATCGATGTCTGTCGGTGAGGCTTGGCACGAAGTTGGCGTTCCAGAACATCCCAAAGGTGTTCTACAGGGTTAGGGTCAGGACTGTGCAGGCGAGTCCGTTACAGGGATCTTATTGTCGTGTAACCACTCCGCCACAGGCCGTGCATTATGAACAGGTGCTCGATCGTGTTGAAAGATGCAGTCGCCATCTCCGAATTGCTCTACAACAGTGGGAAGCAAGAAGGTGCTTAAAACATCAATGAAGGCCTGTGCTGTGATAGTGCTACGAAAAACATGGGGTGAAAAACACGACCACACCATAACACCACCGACTCCGAATTTTACCGTTGGCACTACAAGCGCTGGCAAATGACGTTCACCGGGCATTCGCCATACCCACACCCTGCTATCGGATCGCCACAATGTGTACCGTGATTCGTCATTCCACACAACGTTTTTCCACTATTCAGTCTTCCAATGTTTACGCTCCTTAGACAAAGCGAGGCGTCATTTGGCATTTACCAGCGTGATGTGTGGCTTATGAGCAGCCGCTCGACCATAAAATCCAAGTTTCCTTACCTCCCGCCTAACTGACCTAGTACTTGCTCTAGATCCTGATGCAGTTTGGAATTCCTGTGTGATGGTCTGGATATATGTCTGCCTATTACACATTACGACACTCTTCAAATGTCGGCGGTCCCTGTCAGACAACAGACGAGGTCGGCCTGTACAGTTTTGTGCTATACGTGTCCTTTCACGTTTCCACTTCACTATCACATCGGAAACAGTGGACATAGGGACATTTAAGAGTGTGGAAATCTCCCGTACAGACGTATGACTAAAGTGACGCCCAATCACCTGACCACTTTCGATGTCCGCGAGTTTGTGGAGCGCCCCAATCTGCTCTCTCACGATGTCTAATGATTACTGAGGTCGCTGATATGGAGTACCTGGCAGTAGGTGGCAGCACAATGAACCTAATATGATAACGTATCTTTTTGGGGGTGTCCGGATACTTTTGACCACATAGTGTATATCCATGCAAGTTCTTGAATCAAGGATCACACTGTCTTTTTTTTTTAATATAATGCTGACCCGCAAATGAAATAGTAATATACTTCGTAAATGCGCTTTTTAAACTTCCATTTACTGTTTAGGAAAACTGTACTTGTCAAAAATCTGGAAGAGTTTCTCTCTTTTTGTGTATGAGAAGGATTGTGTGTCTTTTTCTCTTTGTGCTAACCATGGTTTTCAGTAATTTGTTACAAGTTTACTATGTTCCCAGTAGAGCTCATCCTCTTTTCCTTCTTTTAAAATGATTTTCCAACAAAAAGAGACTCATAAAAAAACCTATAGTGTGTGTTCGTGTGGTATTGTTCTGTGAATCAATGAAAGAATGAATTCTATTTGTATAAAGAAGAAGAAAGCTTACGCTTAATGTACACCTGCCAGAAGCGCAGTATTTCATAGATGAGAACAAACGTATAGGAAATACAGACGTTGAGGCCACCCAAAGATTTTTTTTGTAAGTAATTAAACGTGATCAAGCATAAGTACAAGGATTCCATAATTACTGTCCTCCTCGCTGTTCATGTTGCACATAAATGGATTTTTTATGTAGGAAGGAAGAATAGTGCACAACGTCCCGTTAGGTTCATCACATTGGTGTCGCAAACGTGTAGGGCGGGGGGGGGGGGGGGGGGGGGGAATACGGCGCAGAGTTCTCAAGTTCCCTTTTTAGAAAGGAATATCAGACATTTGCCAAACTGATTTATGTATATCATGAACACCTAACCTAGGCCTGGATGGCTTATCTAGCATTCGAACCTCAATCCTCCTGGATACATGTTCCGCTTTAATGACTTCGCCAACTCGTCCGCATTTAAACTACTTGCACTTTACTCAATAACGCCGGTTAGAGGGTATGGACGCCGAGAAAGAAGTCGATCTATCGATGAGTCATTGGACGAACGACTATTACGCCTTTCAGTTTCTTATTTAAGGTGCAAAGGTGCTAGAAATATGTGATGCACTCACGAGATTTAGTTTGTCTTCCCTTGCTGCTCGTGATGCCCGGGAGTCGTTGAAAACACGACTTAAGTTGCGAAGCATTAAACATCATGTAAAACTTATGTACAATATTGGATGCAGTAGCCAGCCAAGTGCTGTATACGTCGAGATATGAGTTTGGTACGATAAATATAAAAGTTTCTGGAACAACACGATAAGTAAATTAGGTTCAAGTCTTCTGTGATCAATACTCAAGAGACCCTGAAACAATAATCAAACCTAACTCCGCCTCAACGTAGTGTCTTCCACCTAACTTTTAGTCCTACAGAGGGCAGGCGAAATGCACCACTGAGAAATATGTGTTACGAATAAAACAGAAATTTATTTTTGATTTATTTATGTTATTTATCAGTATCAATTAGTAACAGTGTAGTACGTGGAAGTTATGAAGCATCCAATACAGAATCTTGTCGTAAAGGAAATGTTTAATTTATTCATTAACACATTTATTTTACCTAGGAAGATTAGGGCCTTCAGACTCACTCTTACATCTAACCAGACGTTACGATATGCATAGTACACGAGTAGCACATAGTGATAATAATACAGTAATAAACCAACAAATGTACTAATATTGTACGGATTTTAAGAAATGCCAGTATTATTAACACCGTGTTCAGTATTTTCCTCAGTATGTTCTCGCCGAATATTATTAATGACATCTAACAAATATATGGCAGCTGAACAGAATAAATGAAAACTGGAGAAAAAGTTGGCTGGTTATAGAATGAGCTGGAAGCAACAGGGTAAAATCAGCGAAGAGATAAATGCAAGACACAGACAGTAACGAGAAAAGCATGGATAACGTTGACAGTTTCACAGAGCTGCAAGTTCACTGTTGGACAGAAGGAAAACAGCTGGGATACGCCTAGAGGGAAGCTATGCAGACGATAAGAGATAAAGCTCTAATCTCCTGTTGAATACAGAGTGCTTTTGCGTAAGATGCTTTGTTACAGAGCAATTTATTCCGAAGTCGTGTGAAAAATAGAGGAGGTGGAGCAAGATTTAGCGTTACGAGTCCAGATTTTGAGTGTATCCGATCTGGTATTGCATTTATGGTACGGCGATAGGTATTTAATACGCGAGGAGAACTGTTTAAGACAACCGGTCGCACAGGTCGTATTCGAGCACTGGGAGGACTGACATGGGCGAGCAGTAGCATGTTATACATACATCTTACGCATTCTCGATCTAGCTCCAGTCGTCAAGTTTTCGCTATTTGTGCTGCGTTGAAGGTAGGGAAGGGTTAGCACAAGTGTACACACACACACACACACACACACACACACACACACACACACACACACACACAGAGAGAGAGAGAGAGGGGGGGGTGGGGGAGGGAGAGGGAGAGAGGGGGGGAGGTCAATTGATGTACAGCTGGTAGCGATGTTACCAGCTTTCAACTGCGAAGGAAACGGCTGCAGGCGAAGGGAATAGTCATCTACAGAGCTGTAACAACACTGTGGGTGTTAGAGACGTATACAAAATGGCGTTACATTGTTAGTTGAGGTAACACCGTGTAGCAACTGCAGCTATCAACTGTCCTCTTTTATCGACACTAATACATTAAAAGAACTGTAAAATAGTAATGACTCACGTACTGGGACGAGAACAGACGAACGTGAGCTCGGTGCTGCGAGCTGACACGCAAGTGACTGGCGAAGTGCGTTTGGTGACGTTGCCCAAACGCAAGCAGCCGCCAGCGCGGGTTTTGGTGGAAGAGTGGAGAGGGCGTAGCGTCAGCAGGTAGGCAGGCAGGCAGGCAGGCAGGCAGGCGCGCCGTTTGTATGCGCTGGAGCGCGTGCCGTGTGGCCGAAGACACACCCTTCCGCCTCGCGATGACCAGCATCGGGCGCATGCTGTCTGTTCCGCGGAAGCTGCGCGCTGCTACCAGTCTGTCGTGCGGTATTTCAGAAGCTCACTACACGCACAATGTGACTTGGCACTTGCTGGCAGCGTTCGAATCGGCGGAAGTCGGATGACTTCGGACGGGTACGGATTCTCAACCCGTTGCCAAACAGAGTTAACGACTTTACGGGTATTTATGCGCATCCACAAGTGGAATGTGAAAACGAGGAGGGGGAGCCACCATGTACCCTCCGCTGCATACCGTACGGTGGATAACGGCATACAGAAACACGAGCATTGTGGTTTAAGGAATGAACCGTAGTGTCACAAACTCATTTGCGGCGCTTCTTTACCCGTAACCGCTGACCCATTGTACAGTATGAACTAAGTATTTCAGCATTATTTATTACGCTTTAAAGCAGAAGTACGGTCCTCTCTTCTAACCACGAACAGATTGTGTTCTGTTGCTTTTTCATGTTACGGACGATTACCGGAATACGTGACCTCCGCAGAATGGGTCGAGCCAACACCGACTCACAGGAAGGCCTCGGCGCTTGTTGGTGACGTCACGTCAGCTAGGCACGGCGAACGTCAGATCTGGTTGCAGGCATACTCATAATGGTGGTGTCTCCCTCTCTGACACAGGAAAATCTGAAACTATTGGCGGTAGTTGACCAACACACATTGTTCTGAGAGATTTCTGCAATCAATTAATTGTGCAATTAATTACACTTCTTAACAAATAGTGCACTCCTGAACTTAAATTTCCTCCTGTTTTAAGGATTGACATGCAAAAACAACTTAATGGTCCAGTAGCAACAGAATTCGCGCTTCTTTACCGTATTTGTAAATTTGAGGAATTTACGGTAGTACTGGGTTGCTTTTACAAGAAACTGTGAACATATCGGTGATCTTCTTTAGGTATCTTGGTTCACTATGGGGTGAGGAGCACTGAATGTTAATGAAATATCTTGCGATTGTACACGTTGGGGGAGGGGGTGGGGGACAGAAGAAGAGGCAAAAGAGATACTTGGTTTATCAAATAAAATTTTTTTATCTTATAAAGTTTCTTCTTTCAGTTGCAAGAGGGGAATATTTATCTTTTCTAATATTCATGTTTAAAAAAGTTTAAGCTCAGCAGTATTTTCGATGTATGAAGCTATTTTGTTTCCTGTTTAGAATTCCTTTAATTGAAAACGACTGTAATCTAATGACTGGCAACAGTTGAACATTTCCAGTGACGATGTCAAAGGAAAATAAATAAATAAATAAATAAATAAAAGAAACGAGTTAATTGTAAGGCGGTTGGGGTAAGTTTCGATAACAAAATGAATCAAGTAAATCTAGTTACTTGAATGTAAAATTTCCGAAGCTTGCAATGGGGCAAAGCATCTTCTCATGTTAATCTACGTTTGTTTCGACAGGATTCAGTAATACAGAACTATGATCTTCATTTGTAGCTTTACGATAGTAAGAAAATCTTTCATCTAAATAAAACTGCAGAATCCAAAACAATACCAAACATTTTGTCCAAAAATAAGAGATTTATAGTGATAAGCACGCCCAGGCGTTTCTGCCTGCAACAGACCTGGCGTTCGCCGTGCCTAGCTGACGTGACGTTACCAACAAGCGCCGAGGCCTTTCTTTGAGTCGGTGTTGGTCGAGCCAAGTACCTGGCCTTTAGCTATATAATGTGTCGAAGGCCACAGCTCTTCAGCGAAGAGCGCTCGTATTGTCTCAGGAGAGTCTATGCATTCGAACACTTACGTACTAGTATTTTTCTATTAACGATGGCGATCATTACATTGTTTATTGTGTTCGTGTAGATACATGTCCAGATATTACGTAGACGTTAATAAAAATTAATGTCTATAGCAACTGGCGTACTTCACATTTTTAGAAGCTGCAAAGAGGAAGTCTTACAGCATATTTTGACCAGAAAGGAAGAGTGATTCAGCTGAAGACTTTACTCGTACTATTGCGCAAGGTCAAGATTTTACTGTTGAGAATTTTCAAAGTTTTATGCATATTGCCAACTGGCTGTGCTACACACCGTGCCGATCAGAAGCAACTTGAATCGTACAACAATTTAATTACTGCCGCCATCCCTGCACTGCTCCTACCAGATTTTGCTTTCTCGTGTTGAAAAAACAAACCTAAAACTGCCTTTTAAAATTAATTTAGAGGATGAATTACCCGGCTTCAGTAACGACTAAGAGGATTGTTTTACGCGGTTTACGGTCCCATGGTCTATAACAAAAAAAAAAACTTAACATCCCAATCTCCATTTTAGGAGAGCGGGATTCGAATCCCTCCTGCCCCTTCCCCAACCAACCTGACTTACGTTTCCTTCCATAAATAATTTCAGGCGAATGACAGGACGATTTCCCCAAACTGACGACGGCCGATTTGTTTCCCCCGTCCTTGTACAATGTTCGGAGCCATTGCGAGAGCTTCTACGACACGCACACTCCACTAACACACAACGCGCAGATAGGAGTAGCCGAATCGATAGAAGTCGTTACACTTGTTACCGGCAGTCACTTGATTAACGTCTCATAGCTGGGAGTCACAGTCGTTTAACTTTTTTAAATGACATCATGGTCGCCGTTGACTGTAAAATTATTTATTTACTAGCTTAGAACCAGCTGCTTCGCTCGTGGAGATTGTATGGCCTGCAGAAATTCTCTTGTTTTTATTTAATCGAATTTTTATGTTGTTCACAAGCTGCGACACCTTCTAAGCTTTTCACTCTAATTAAAGCCATATAAGCATGGCCTTTTTACAATATACTTCTGACCAAAAAGCAGTTCTGCTAGCTGGAGTCCAAAGTTTTTGTTAATCATGCCTTTTGGATTCTTCTGGATATATTTTCTTAACAACTTCTATCCCCTAACAAATGTTTATTTATATCTAACTGAGAAGTGAAATACCAGTTTTCATAAATTTAGCTTTAAAATTTTTGCATTCACTTTGAGGCTGAATTTCCAGAAACACTGAAAAATATTTTTTTTTAAATTTCTAACCGAGAAATCAAATACCTATTATCATAGATGTAGCCTTAAAAATCCTTTAGTAGTTCTTTAGTAATTACTTTCAAAAAACTTTCACCCCCTATTTTACCCTCTTCGTAACTAAATTTCCAAACATGCTGGAACACATTTTTTATTTTTTGACTGAGAAACCAAATACCAGTTCTCGTAGTTCTAGCTTCGAAATTCCCTTAATAGTGACGTACTTTAGAAAAGCCTTTCATTCCCTATTTCAAGAACTTAGGAGTGGAAGTTCGGACAATCCCTTCTTAAACAATACAAGTACCATATAAGATCTTCACCTTCTCCAAATTTCAGGTTTCTATCTTTAGCGGTTTGGGCAGGGGATGATGACTGACTGACTGACTGAGTCAGTCCACTGCCTTTTATGTGTAGAGATCTGTAAAATCCAGTTTTGCAGTTTCGGTAATTTCGCCATTACCAAGTGGAATACTGCAAAACTGTTCGTCAGCACATCAGCACATGTCAGTCTGAAAAATATCTGACGACAGATGTATAGTTAATTTCTAGAAGACCCCAGGGGAGTTTATAGAACTATTACTGTTTGCAGTATATGTAAATGATGTAGTCGATATCGTCGGAAGCTACGTAAAGGTTTCTGCAGAAGATGATGTTACGTTTGCAATGCCGAAAGACTGCAGCTAAATGCAGGACGACCTGCACAGAACTGACGGTTGGTCAGGGATTGGCAGCAGAGGCTAGGTGCAAATGGGCGGAAATTTCCATTTACTGTTCGATTACACTATTGGCGAAAACTCACTGAGCGACTTACAAAGGAATGACAGCATAAAAGAAATTGCAGGAAAAGCAGATGCCAGGCGGAGTAACAAGCATAATAAGTAGGTTCTTTAGTTCAAGTTTTTTCCACAGAACGTAAGGCAAGTTCCTTACTAATCAGAGATAATGCGAAAGGTATTAAAGTACAAGCCTGTGTCACTAGTGTCTTCATTGTCAAAAATAATTCAGTCAACCATGCAAAATAGACTGATGAGTTACATCAATAAATACAATCTTTTTAACGAAGCGCCGTTTGGTTTCCAAAGGGGGAGAAGTACTATATCAGCCCTTACAGAGTTTACAAAAGTGATACTTTAAGCACTTGACAAGGATCACTATTTCAGGCATTTTCTTAGACTTGTTCAATGCTGTTGACACTGTGGCCACAAAACACTGCTAAACAGGCTAGATGCGCTAGTTCTAAGAGGAATAGCGAACAAGTGGTTCCAATCTTAGCTGCAAAACATGGTGCATAAGGGGAGATAATTCACACAACTGCTGATATATTTTTTTAGTAAAACAGTTGTCAGACAAGAAACATACAAACAAGTGTGTTCCTCAGGCTAGTGTTTGTGAGACCAATTCTGTTCTTAATATACAGGATGTCCCGGAAGGAATGGGCATTATTCATTGATAGGAGGGGAACGATCATTCGAAGCAAGAAAGTCCAGTAAACATAGACTCTAAAACGCATGGGCGCTTGTTAAACTTTGCTACTGTGAAAAACATACTGAGGAAGAGCTCATAGATCCTAACGTATTCATTTAAAGTTCATGTTTACTGAACTTTTTTGCTTCAAATGTCTGTTCCTCTCGCATCCCTGAAAAATGAACATTCCTCCTGGGATACCATGCATGATTGACTTTCTAGACAGTGTGAGGCATGGAGAAAAAGTTCTCTTTGCTGATGACAGCAGCTTAATAATCACCGATAAGACTTCAGAGCTGCTGTTGCAGAAAGCACATGAACCGCACGAGGATGGGCAGCACATGATAAATTAATATTGAACATGAAGTAAACAAACAGCGCATACTTGAGCATAAAGAGGGACAGAGCTTTGACGCATTCAACGAAGACAATGAATCTGCAGATTATGTAACAAACACAGTTTTTAGGGATGAACATTGATTGCCAGTTAACATGGTAAGAACAGACCAAGATACTGGCAGAAATAATGGCATCAACATGTTATGCTGTTACAGTGTTATCAGTCTGCGAAAGACAATGTCTTGTAGTTACATATGACTCCTTCGTACACTCGGTTCTTAGCTATGGGATTCTTTCTCGGGGTCGAAGGCACAGAATATGTACACAGTTTTCAAACTGCAGAAAAGGGCCCTGAGAATAGAACTAGCAGTCTTACACATTCTGAAGAATTGTTTAAATAAATGGACACCCTTACTGCACCAAACGAGTGTATCTACCACTCTGTGGCGCATTTCAGGAAAACGTTAACTATTTTTCTAATTGTTCCATACATAATCATGGAACAAGAACCAGTCTGGACTTACATTTATCCAGGAAGAACAAATTGTATAATAAATTATCCAAGCAAATCGAATATTACTAAAACACTTGGGTTCAAGAAGGCAACAAAAACATTCAACGTAAGTAATGCATACCACAGAATCAAAGATTACTAAGGAAGTTTTTTCACTCTACTGAGTCGAACATCTCACGCATCATGGGAGATTCTGACACGGAGCACAGCTGAATGTTTGGGACCTGGAGTCAGCTTTCCGAACAGACTGGAGTTCGTGCAAGGGACATAGCATTATCTTTGTGGCCCAGAAGTCATCAGCGTGTGTCCTTAATGTGTGCGGCTATGAAGAGCAAAACTGTGTTTGGTATAACTTACCTGAAGCAAACTAAGTGTAAATCGATGTATACTGTGTAACAGAGACCAGTTTATTGAGGCGGTACAGGTGTTACGACATTGACCTCATTTTCTGGAGGATGGAGTTCTTGGTTTAGGTTTTCTGTGGTTTTCCTAAATTACTGCAGTCAGTGGTTGGGACGGTTCCTTCGTCAAGGCCAAGGCCGACCACCTGCCCTAATCTCATATATAGCATACTTTATTTATAGTTTGAGTTGTTGTTTTTCACTCTATTACCATGACACTTTCTGTATCACTGTGAGGTGATCGTTGGATACCGTAAGGTATGTAGATGTACTGTAGAACATTAGCGAGAGACGGCAATCTGTGTTTTCACGCTGACGTGCAGCCATCGTGTTAGTACACGGCTAAATGAACTACGCGGCTACTGCTGTATAGGCTGTAGATTCCAGAGCAGAGGCGGCTGCCAAATGGAACGTGTGCCAACAACGCGCGCTCTGTCCGGTTCTCTCTCCTGATGGGGGCACACGAGGGCTGAGGAGGGGGGGGGGGGGGGAAGATGACGTGCATAGGTTCAAGGAAGCACGCTTCGGAAACGATTCTTTCTCTGCACTTAAGGACGGGGAAATTCTTGTCATTTATTGGAGTTCGAACAAAACTATATGTGGCAATAAATTTCAGCTTGGAAACCGTTTGTAACAGTCTCGATTTAAGTCCGAATGTTTTCTGCGCATTATGTTTTTGAATCAAAGAATATGATGCCCGTGGCTGGGTTCCTTCCTGTGGAGGTCTCGAACTTCAAGCATGATACGACTTTTCAATATTCTTTGCCCTCGTTACACTTCCAGAAGTGAAACCTCAGTATTTCAGTACATCCCTCAAACAGCCAGCAAGGTTTGTGGAACGGGGCATAAGTGTGCCTGGTGAGCCACGCAGCGGCCTGACTGGTTAACTTCTCAGCAACACCCTTACAAGCTGACGCTTCTAGTGTGAGTGGTAGTCGTCTACGAGTTGATGTGTGTGTGAGGTTGCCTCGGTCCTGGGACAGTTCGCGAAGCGGGTGCTGCGCGGTGGAGCTGCCCGCCAGCTGAGCTGAGCGGTGGTCTCTTTGCAGTGCAGTGCAGTGAGTCACTCCGCCGTGCGTCACCAGCGCCCGCTACGGGCATGCGTCTCCCACGTCAACGGGGGTCGAGGTCACACACTGGACCGCAACTGCTGTTTCCGCCGGCACCATTCGTCCGCTGTAGCCAACTGCACCGCTAGTGGTGTACGGTTTTAGGAAACAGCGGTCATGCGAGACACAGCTGGCCCTCTGTGCATGATATACAACAGGCTCTAGATACCAGCTCCCAGGTTGATGCCATATTTCTCGACTTTCGAAAGGCGTTCGACTCAGTTCCGCACTGTCGCTTGCTCCGAAAAGTGCGCGCTTACGATCTGTCCAGTGACATATGCGGTTGGATAGATAGTTTTCTAACAGACAGGGAGCAGTATGTCGTCCTGAACCGGGTAACTTCAACAGAAACAAGAGTAACTTCAGGTGTGCCCCAGGGCAGCGTAACAGGTCCTCTGCTTTTTACGATTTACATAAACGATCTGGTTGATGGTATTCACAGCGGCCTGAGACTGTTTGCCGATGATGCTGTAGTCTACAGGAAAGTAGTATCACACGAAAGTTGTGAACAAATCAATGAGGATTTGCATAAAATAAATGCGTAGTGTAATGACTGGCAGCTATCTCTCAATATTAAAAATATAGTAAGTGTAACCTATTGCGGATAACAAGGCGAAAATCCCCATTAATGTACGAGTACAAAAGAAATGCCCACTCTTTGGAAACGGTAACATCAGTCAAGTATCTGGGTGTGACTATTCGAAATGATCTCAAATGGAATGATCAGATTATACAAGTAACGGGTAAGGCGAAAGCTAGATTGCGGTTTATTGGTAGAATCCTGAAGCGATGCAGTCCTTCAACAAAGGAAACAGCTTACAATACGTTAGTTCGTTCAGTCTTGGAGTACTGTTCGTCTGTATGGGACCCCTACCAGTTGGGTCTGATTCAAGAGATTGAGAGCGGCAAGATTCGTGACTGGTACATTTAGCCACGGTGAGAGCGTTACAAATCTCATAGAAAGTTTGACGTGGGACACTCTTGCAGATAGACGGCGCGCTAAACAGAAGGGGCTGCTCACTACATTCCGAAATCAGATCTTCACAGAGGATGTAGAGCATATATTATTACCACCAGCTTTCAAATTGCGGAATGATCACCATTCAAACATAAGGGAAATTAGAGCTCGTACTGAGGCGTTGAGACAGTCGTTTTTCCCTCGCGCGATCCGCGAATGGAACAGAGGGGGGGGGGGGGGGGAATATGATTTTGGCGCGAATTGTGCACTCCGCCACACACCGCTTGGTGGCTAGCGGAGTATATATGTGGATGTAGTGGTCCTACACTAGGCAGTGGTGTGAGGCACCCTGTGGCATGCTGTTTATAGACAGGCAGAAACGAAAAGTTAAAGGAATCGAGAACTCTGTCCACGAGAACCAAGCGGAATCGAATTACATACGAGAATCGAAAACATCAACGATTGCAGAAGATCGCCTCTTTTAAACAGTAACCGACTTGAGCCCCACTAACGCAGTTAAAAAAGGATGTCTATTCTCCGGACGCTAAATAGCCACTGTAATATTGAAACAAGGGTAAAATCGTACTTAAGCGTGTTACGAATGGGCCAAGCAACCCAGAGGACTGTGGATTTAACTCTAATATCGGTCCTTTTCGATTTATGTAACCCTCTTCGCAACTACCCCCCCCCCCCCCTTACCTCCTCCACGCTTTCAGGTATGCCAGGGCAGTCTTAGCATCAACGTATTTTTCTCCAGCTGGTAAGTACTATATGCAACACACATCTGATAGATATCACTCCCAGCCTTCCAGAGCGTTGCATAAATATACATTCATCCGCTCATTGCGGAATTACGTATCATATTACGCGTTATTTCCATCAGAAGTTGTTTACAAAGATGAATAACACGACGGCTTGAAAACTGGCGTTCGTTGACACTGTAATTCTGATCGGAACAGAGGACTTACGCAGCAACGGCACATTGTTAAAATGCATAGTCACGCCGTACTCGAGCACGCAAATCTCTGCTACACCTGACAGCTTACGACTCCTAGACAGAGAGCGATCCATCTGTCGTCCCCGACGTCATTTACCCGTACTGTCGAGGAGGCTAAAAAAGTTATTGCAGCTTCCCATAGCAATAATCTATAAACAACTTCACTATTTCCATCAACAGCTTGTTTTCGAAATATTTTACCATTTTACATTTTCATAATTATTTTTGTAAGTTTATGGAACACTTCGTAGCACTATTATTATTAAAATATATTACATATTTTTTTTTACATATACTGATCAGCCAGAACATTACGACCACCGACCTATATCGTCCAGGGCATAGCAGCGTCACCTGGCGAGGAATGACTGCTAGTGAGACACATGCACGGTGCATGTAGTACCAGTGAGCGTGCTGTCCAGGTGCAGAATGGGGACGGCGTGCCATATGAGTTTGACCGAAGGCAGACTGTGATGGTCCGGATGCTGCGCACGAGCATTTCGGAAACTGCACGACTTGTCGGCTGTTCGAGGAGTGCTGTGGTGAGCGTCTTCACCACCGTCCAGATATCGTGGGTTTGGCGGCCACCTCTCGTTACTGATGTCGGACTTTGTAGTCAGACAAGTAAAACAGGACAGGCGGCGAACTGAGGCGGAACTAACAACAGACTTTAATACTGGGCAGATAACAAGTTTGTGTGAACACACAGCGCACCAAACACTCCTAATATGAAAATGGTATCTGTTCTTTCGGACATGTCCGACACAACAAATACCATCTTCATATATAGTTCAGGCTAACCGGCCATTGACCTTCTTCTGCGCGGATGTACACGTATTGCCCGAACTCTTACAGGACTCGGTGAGATTGTCTGCCGCGAGTAATGAGTGTAATGGGCAGGTGCACTACGAATGTAGTGTGTCGACATTAAGTTGAAAATGTGGGTCTCACGGGGAGCGCGCAAGGGGTAAGTCCCTGCAGTCGCACTATGCTCTGTGCCCCGGGCTCGAGTCCCGGTCGGGGCACACATTTTCAACTGTCTCCGTTGATTTATATCAACGCCTGTCGGCAGCGTAAGGTTTTGATTTAATCATCATTTCAAACACTCCTAACGAAGGGCCTCTACAGCAAACGACCAATGCATGAGTCAATGTTAACACCACGACATCGGCAACTACAACTGAAATGGGTACGTGACCATCGGCACTGGACGTTGGCACACTGGCAGCGCGTTGTATGGTCTGATGAATTTGAATACCTTCGTCATCATGCCGATGGGAGGGCGCGAATCCGTCATCTTCCAGGGGAACAGCTGCTTGACACCTGTTATACGAGACAGAGATAAGCTGGCGGCGGCTCCATTATGCTCTGGGGAACAATCACGTGAACATCCATGGATCAAGTAGAGATCGTGTAAGACACCATGGCGGCCAAGGCGTAAAGTACAGTGGTTGTAGACTATCTACACCCCTTCATGAGAGTGGCATTTTTCAACAAGATAATGCGCTATGTCACATGGAGTGGTTCCAGGAACATAGTGGCGAGTTCGAATGAATGTGCTGGCTCCGCAACTCGCCAGATCTGAACTCTATCGAACACATCTGGAATGTGATTGCGTGTAGCGTCAGTGATCGTCGGACCCATTCCCCGAGTTTACGGGAAATAGGTGACTTGTGTGTGCAGAAGTGGTCCCAACTCCTCCAGCGATCTATCAATGCCTCATTGCTTCCCTGCCACGACGCGTCACCGCCGTTATCCGTCCAAAGGTGGACATACGAGTATTTGGTAGGTGATCATAATATTTTGCCTGATCAATCTATATATCTATTCAACATTCTACTTTGTAGAAAAACTGATGAAATCAGTCACGTTGCGCGAATGCTTGCACCAAGGGACAGCAGACACAAAATGGAAACAAATACAAATTCGAAAAAAAATGGTTCAAATGGCTCTGAGCACTATGGGACTCAACATCTGTGGTCATAAGTCCCCTAGAACTACTTAAACCCAACTAACCTAAGGACATCACACACATCCATGCCCGAGGCAGGATTCGAACCTGCGACCGTAGCAGTCGCGCGGTTCCCAAATTCGAAAACTTCGGTCTTGTTTTGATCAGAGTAAACGAATATAAATGCGAGAGGTCAAGCGAGAAAAGAAAATCGAGAATTGAGAAGTGAGTACCGAAAACCGAGACTGGTTCGCGAAAACATCAAAAAGTTTTCGGATTTGGGAATACAGCTGTTCTTATATTGCCCATTACTACATAGGGTATGCTGTTCGTTGTAGAAACAGAAGAAAGCAGAGGACATCTCATTTTGTGCTCGTTCAATGTTGTACATAAGTAACTTACTATCGTCTAGTGCATCTGATTACAGTAGGATAATACCATCGATTCATAATACGAAAAATCAAGTACTTACCTATAAATGATGATTTCTGCATCATTTTTATGCCATTAACGTCAGAATAACAACATTTTCACTCTTGCAGGGTTCTCTCTTTTTAAGCAACAAGCAGAAAATAAGCAAAAGACCTGTTGTTAGTGTTTTACCACGTGAGGGAATGGTCGACTGAGGTGAGCCTTTGCGGACTTATTATCGCCTATAGTTTTTTAGACAATACTATTACGGATGTGAAGACGGTGTTTTGTCTCTGACGCTGAAAGATAACGACACAGTTCCGAATGGTGAAGGTCTGGGAAATTGACAGTGTCTTCTGGAGGTAGTGGTGTCGTTCACAAGGAATTCGTGCCTTCAAGCAAAACAGCGTTTGCATTTTCTTAGAGTCTAAGTTGCTTGCACGTGTAGCTGTATCCGTGACGCGTGGAGATGGTATGCGCCATGATGCGATTAGGAGTCGCTGCGTGTAGAGCAGCTGGCGTCGGCCTGAATTGGCAATGCTCACGTCTGTCTTCTACGAGATACGGCAGATGCCTGTCCGCTGAACTTCTCACATGATCAAAGGGGGGAACCAAGCCATTGTGTCCATCTGGTATGAACTACAAAACTACAAGTTCCAGAGACATCTCGCAAAGAAAAAAATGCTATGAATACTATTGTAACTACAATAATTAACATTATTTCCTCAAATTACCAATTTTTAAGACATTGTTCAAACGAACTGAAGCAATTATTTGCATCATCCACTTCTTATTAATACCCAAGATGCATTTCGAGGGCTTCCTCCCTCATCCTGGGGTAGATACGCTGGCATATTACATTACGCAGTTCTGCCTGATGTAGCCAGCCGTCGTTTAGCATTTTATTTTGAAATAAAACGTTAAATGTCAGTAGTGATTCAGAATATGGCACTGAATCGCACGTTATAAACAATTAAAAAAAATTGCAAGTTGTCTCGGTTAGCTGCATACTGCAAGCAATAATCATGCACACGGATTATATCATTGAACGCATATACACAGTAAACAGTGGTCCAGATACTGTGTATTGATACATATAGACGGTGCTTTGTAAGTTAATACGTACTGTGTAACTTTTCAAAGATACAGATATGTCGCGGAGCATTATATAACAAAACAAACATACATTTGATGTGTACGTATGTTTTTACATCTATATGGAGTTCTTACGTGAACCTGTTATTTTATATGCATGAAAACCAAACAGCTTTTCTACATTTATTTTAATAATTTATCAGTTTATTGAATTTCGATTGTTGGAAGTAAAGAGCCAGGAACAAGCAATTTTATATCAGCTGGTATGTCAACAGTTTTTTTTTTTTATATGGTTTATTACCACTGTCTCAGGATTGTCGCTGCGTGTATTCTGCCAAAGGTTTTTGTTTTACGCAGATTTATAACTTTATTCATTTCGTTAAATGTACGTGGTAAATTTACATTATTGTTTGTATTGTAAGTAGGCTGTTTAGGTTTTTATATTGGTAACGCCACCCGTAGCGCTCTGTATGAAAATTACTGACTGTGGTGTGTGCAGTCTGTGGCTGGGTGGCATTGTTGGGATATTCGCTATTGTAGTGTTGGGGAGTTGGATGTTAAAACGCGTAGCGTTGTGCATTTGGAGGTGAGTCGCCAGCAGTGGTAGATGTGGAGAGAGAGATGCCAGAGTTTTGAGAGGTTGCTATAAGCGGACGATCTGGACGTGTGTCCGCCAGAAAAAGGAAATTTGTAAAGATGGATGTCATGAATTGATAGGTATACATATGATGACTTTTAAACATTATTAAGGTAAATACATTGTTTGTTCTCTATCAAAATTTTTCATTTGGTAGCTATGCCTATCAGTAGTTAGTGCCTTCAGTAGTTAGAATCCTTTATTTAGCTGGCAATATTGGCGCTCGTTGTATTGCAGTAGTTCCGAGTGACGAAGATTTTTGTGAGGTAAGTGATTCATGAAAGGTATAGGTTATTGCTAGTCAGGGCCATTGTTTTGTAGGGATTATTGAAAGTCAGATTGCGTTGCCCTAAAAATATTGTGTGTCAGTTTATTGATGAGCAGAAGAGGTAAAGAGAGAAATGTCTGAGTACGTTCAGTTTTCCTCAGCTGTTTGAAAATCAAATGACGTAGAAGTTTACCAGCGCAGTCATTCTTAATTTTTCAAAGGGGACGTTTCAGTATTATCAAATGCATGTCCTGTGTCATTAATGTGGGTAGCTACTGCAAATTTACAAAGACTGCTGCACCTAAATACATCGATAAGTTCTTTAAATACGGTACAGAAGATTCGACCCGTTTGTCCATCATATTTTACTGGGCTCTCATCGCATTTAATCTTCACTAACATGGTCATTGACGCCTAAGTAAAGTGCTTTCTGTTACCCTGTGGAGACAATGCATAATACTGGCTATGTTAGTGTAGAAGTGTGTAGTGTGTAGTACTCTAGTCATCAAGCATCTCACAAGAAACAGCAGAACGCTTTGCTTTAAAAATGACGCTCACAGTAATTAAGTCTTCATTTCAGGGCAACAAGGAACGGAGCCGCGCTTGACTGTCAGACAGAGAAGCGACGCTGGTTGCACTGGGCGGCGGATGCGACGCAGAAGCTGTGCCTGTGTGGACCGCAGGGAGGGTTCCTTATCGACAGCTGCGACCGAGAACAGGCACGCTCTTCTCGGAAAGCAAAGCGACACCAACAGACAGCACGGCACGGCACAAAGCATGTGCCAAGGTCGCCCAAAGCGAAGACGGTTGCACAACCCAGGCCCAAATACGTCCGATACCCCGCGCAAACAGCAGTAACTTGGCTTCTTACGAACTTAATACCACAACAAGGATTAGATATTTATATAGTATCATAATTTTATTGAAAACGAGACGGTGTAGCGTAGGTTCATAAAAGCAATACTGTAGGTAATCCCTTAAGAAATAATACACGTAGGGAGTTGTTTACTCATCACAGAACCCACTGATTCCTTTAACTTAAGTAATATTCAGAGAGTGTAACAAAATTCACAAAGATGGCTTCTAGCATAATTTTGTGTAAAATGATATGACATCGTGCAGTATGGTGAACTTGGCACCACTTTTCTTCAGACAACACTGAATCAAGAGCAAAATATTTCGGAACGGTTTTGCTAGCAATTTCAACTGTATGATAGACTTTCCTGGTATACAGTTCTGAGGAAAAGCTCGCGGGTTCCCAGCCGAGTGGCAATGTAGAGATACCGCAACATCTCGTCAGGTGACATACTAGCCATCTTCTGACGCGGCGAAGCACGAGCTTTGCATTACAAGTATAAAGCCTGCAATTGTACGCGAAATCCACTAGTGAATTCTTCGTGGCAAATCAGCCGAGGATAACAACTGTAGAGGACACAAAGTCTTGCGAACAATATCTGCAGCTTTAGTCCCTTGAGAGTACAGGAAACTAGTCACTTCCCTCATTTCTTCCTTGTTGGATACAGACAACAGGGCAGTCATGATAAAGTTTTCTGAAGTTACTAGGAATGGACCTACTCACTGAATCGACATAATTAACACAGAAGAACAACATTAACGTAAAGTTATGTCGCTTCAGTCCGGAACCGCGCTGCTGCTACGGTCACAGGTTCGAATCCTGCCTCGGGCATGGATGTGTGTGATGTCCTTAGGTTACTTAGGTTTAAGTAGTTCTAAGTCTAGGGGACTGATGACCTCAGATGTTAAGTCCCGTAGTGCTTAGAGCCATTTGAACGTAAAAGTATGTCATTGTTGAATCGGTATTGTCAACCTATGGAATAGAAAAAAATGCCTTTACTTAATGACTAGTTATCGCACAGAGTGATGGCGGGGTAAGGGTACGTCGGAGAATCACGTGGGGCGATGTATCCCACTGGCGAACACGGCTCCGTTCCGGCTGGTGGCGGAGGAATTCTCGTGTGGGGGTATGTCTATCATCGCTTCTCAGCGGATAACGACGGAGGAAACTACTGTGCGTGAACACATTTGTTCCCCTGCTGCATCTTAAAGGCGACCTGAACATTCAGAAAGACAATGCACCGTCGCATCTCTCCCTGATTGTCAGGATGGCTTGAGAAACAAGTTGCTTCCATGAAGGTATTTATGTGGTCCCTGAATTCTACTGATCGCATCTGAGACACCGTACAGGGTCATGTGCGCATCTTTGACCCAGCTAGGATAAATCTTCAGAAGTTTTTAGGGATCGGCGATCCTTGGTGTTACCACTAAAATAACACTGATGCTGAACCCTATTAAATTTGCGTAGGGTGAGCTTCATCGATACAAAAGAGATTTCGCCGTGTATCTCGCTCTTGGAAATCAACGATAAAACTGCCTTACTTCTTTCTGTCAAAACTTGAGTGATTTCGAAGAAATGAACACTATTCTGGCCTTGTCACTACGACAGGCAGGCTCAGATTTCCACGTCGTAACCTGTTAACGCGGAGAGCTCGTGTTGTTACTGGCGCACCTGCAACGTGTTCGTCCGTTCGGAACGTTCCATCGCAGCCGTGACTCATCAGTGGCTCCGCCCGGGAACCGCGTAAGCAGTGATAAGCTTACGGTCACAAGCGTATTTTGCATTCTTATTTGTTGGTGGATGTATGTATACACTGTTTCGAATCTTCAGAATATCTTAAATAAATCAAAATACAAAACGTTTCCCTTAAGCACATAAAATACGTTGAAAACATTGCTACATTAATGCTGTTATTTCGTTGATTTCACTGTACTTTATGACCTACGTGGAACCTATGAAATAATTAATAGGGTTCTGGAACCTATCCTTTAGTTGGAACTGGAACCTTGCACTCTATTACTGCAATTAATAGTTTAGCTCGTCCCTAGAACAGTCCGTGTGTCGTTATGCTTTACCTCAGTGACAGTGCCTAATTCAGTGGCTCGTGAAGAATTCAATGATATAAATACCATTCTACGTCAGCACAGCTCACATAACGTACCTATTCCCTCACATCATTAGCTTTGTACGTCTACGTATTGAAGACGTATAAAGAAGATTGTGTTGTGACCTTTATTGTTGTTTTATTATAAAGATCATTGCTTACTGTAACTTCCAGTTGTTATCCATCTCTATATTTTCTTACGACAGATACCGCTACAGCTGATGAATGAGCCTAGATATGCAAACTCATTTACTTTCTGCAATGTTAATCACTTAATGCTTGCAGACATCCTGTAATATTAGATTCGTTTGGGCCATTCTGTTTTAGAGTTGAAATGTTCATATGCATTAGTGTACTGCATGTTTCAGCGAACGTTAATAGCGAATGCAGCGTGGCTTTCAGACATCTGACTGACTCCGCAAACACGTCTACAACATTTATTCGCAAGTAACGATTGTGTGTATAGTGGGGGAAATTGCTATCGTCTCATGGACACATGCTTCCGGTCGCTTACTTTTACCAAATCCAAAAACTGCACACGAAAAGTGAGGAAGTACAGTTCAGCAGTGACAGTGTTAAAAAAAGGAAACAGCCGTCCACAGCCTGGAAGTCACTTCCTGCAGAAGTGTCTTCCTGTTGAGACGCTAGCGGAAGTTTGTGCCGTGAATTCACTCATCTCACACCAAGCAACTGTATTTGCATTGCACCTAAACGTAGCTTTTGTGCAGACCTAAGGCATCGACTACACACCGACCAGCAGAGCGCCGCGAAACGGCATCAAGAAGGGGCTGACCCGGCGCGCCAATGGAGAGTGGGCAGCGCCATACCTCCAGGAAGAGAGTTCAGCGCTCCTCGTCAACGCTCATTTAACCAATTGCCCATCGCTTATCGGGCCATTTCAGCCGCAGTCTTCGAGAACATCAGTACTAAGTAATAGGAAGACGATATGTAGCCTGCATTCTGCGAGTAGTAATAGAGAGTAAAGTATTTGTGTGCAGGAGGCACGTGAAGCATAGGAATCAACTTACGTTATACTTATTTGCTTTTTAGAAATAAAGTGTTCAATTAATCTTCGCGTTTAAAGTACATATCACTTTGGATTCCTGCCACCGGCCATTGCAAATTCTCTCCTTCATTTTTTGTGTCGGTGCTGACTGCCACAGTAACCGACAACTTCCGTTTCTACATCCGTTTTATTCTACACGAAACCACTCAAATATCCTGGTCTTTATCAACAGGAGACATTCATGACTGCGTATGGAGGAGACATTCTCTCTGATAATGCCTTAACTCCGCTATTCCCTCAGTGGTAGCCACCACAATTATGTAATCTTCGAGAGCACAAGACTGACTTCACTCTTCATAAATTGTTCGTAAATAGCGACAGTTCAAAGTAATACGTGTTGGAATTGGATGAAGAACATGACAGTCACAGAACACGAACTCGTTCAAGATGGTCTGGAGTGCTGGAAGTCTAATCTTGTCCGTTTAATATTGACTGGCGCTCCCACTACAACTCCTGGAAAGCAGCAGCTTGAAATGTTTGTATGTATGCGTGAAGATAGACTATAGTATTACTGTCAGCCACCACCAGATGGTGTTGTTGCTTCCAATAAGTGGCGCTTTGCATCAGTAAATGCGAGTACGCTAGTGAACCGATAAGACAATATGTAAGCAGACAAGCATGGGGAACGGTGGACAGTGTGGTTTCTCTGGAGGGAAGGAGTGACTTCATTGGCCAACCGCAAAAGGTTAGTAATCACATGTGTGGAAACAGAACCAAGTCGAAGATATATATTTCGTTGGTTATTACAGTTCACAGACGGCAAGGACTATTCTGAAAAAACGCAAGACTTTATAATGGGGCACAGGCAGGTCCATCACTGAGAACCCTCCACATAATAATTGAGGATTTGAAGATGAAGGTGTGTACACAATGGGTGTCCCAATCCTTCGCCATTAAGGAGGTATAGAAGAGTCTGGAGACATATCAACAGTCTGTGCAACAGTACAGATCCAGCGGAGTTTTTTGGGTGTCTGGTCACCGTCGACGAGTCATGGTTCTCCCACGAGACTCCAGAAAAGAAACCTCAGTCTGTGGAGTCGAAGCATACTGGGGTCCCTCGTCCCAGAAATTCTCTCCCGGGACTACTCGTGCAGAAGAAAGTGGCGACTGTGTTCCAGGATAAGGAAGGGATGCTGCTGATAGACGGGCTCGGCTCCAATACGATCGTCAACAGTGATCAGTACCACAGTTCACTTCACCAACTCCGTCGACGCATCCAACAGCGCCGCCACGGAAAATGGGACTGGTGCATTGTGATCCAACACGACAATGCGCGGCCACATGCCAGTAGTCCCAGATCATTGTCACCGTGAGCGTACTAGGGTTTACTGTGGCTCCACATTCTTCATATTCGCCGGATTTGGCTGCTAGCTACTATGCCCTATTCGACGCAATGAAAGAAGTCATGCGCTTTAAGTAGTACACCACTTCATGAAGACATCCACCAGTGGCGCCAGTATACCCCAAAGAATGGTTTCCTACGTAAATACGGAAGCTGCCAGAACAATGGCCAGAGAGCACAGAAATTGGTGGGAAATACCCGTAATATAACCTGTATTCGTTTGTTCAGTAAATGGTTCCCGTGAACACAAAAAAAATGGAGTGCCGATCATTCTTAAACTGCCCAAATATCTTAAGATTTTACCTCAATGCGTGCCAAACCACTTTTCTCTGATTAGCCAAGAACTCACTCAATAGAAAACGTAGGCTCGAATAACAGCAGGTTGATCTTCAGTTCGTTCAGACGAGAGCTGGAGGCTAACGTCCCATCCTTGGAAAACCGTAGGGAAACGCCATGTGCGTAACCAATATCACACACAGTGAGTAAGTCTCCAAATGTCTGTCACAAAAACGGACCGAAAGCAGTCTGTTTCGTTCCTTTCATCACCTGAATTTAACATCGAACGGTCTCTCTCTCTCTCTCTCTCTCTCTCTCTCTCTCTCTCTCTCTCTCTCTCTGCTATTTCGAGTAACACTTCTAACGACTTTTGTTGTGCACAGTCTTTGACGAATCTGACGCCTCTCTGTGAAAGAATGAAATAACTATCTATCTTCATTTCGAGTAACATTGCTAACTATTTTTGTCGTGCACAGTCTTTCATTAATCTGGCGCCTCTCTGTGAAAGACCTATCTATCTATATCTATGTATCTTTGAGCTCTTACGCTGGGACCATAGAGGTACCTGGAACTTGAAAATGTGTTTCTGGGGTCGGTTGAAGAAGAGTGTTGGGCGATCTGCAGTGGTATTCCACTTTGGCAAATATCTCGCTGTCGCTGGATGCCAGTGTAGCTTGATCAATCACCTACTGCCGATAGTTGTTCTTTATCTCAAATTTACTCATGTTCGTAACTGGGTCTACTTGAATGTCAGTATGATTTGCTATAGATATTTACTTGTCGCGTAGGAACATTATAAATTTAATTTTTATTTTTATATTTCTTACCGAATAAATGTGATACATGAAGAACAAATTTATTTGATTAAATAATAGATCTACGTAGATATTTCGTTATTAAAACCAGTTACTTTCCGATTCACCTTTCCACAAATATGACTGTAGTTCATAGATCTCTTTAGGAATGGTCGAGCACCTACGTTCACTCGTTCACTATGATAGAAGGAAATCGTCTACCATCCTTACCCTCACTGGCCCTATAAACCTTATTATACTTAAACATCATGCGGAAAATTTACAAGTATCATTTGCTTTAGAAGGGAATTTTTGTCTCTGAGATATTGTTTTGTGGCGTCGACAAATCACACGGTCAGCATAAGGGATAGAATCTCCCCTAGTTCTTGGTCATTTCAGTAACAGCACTAGCCCTTGCGCAATTTGTTCTGGGGTTTTAATTCAGAAACGATGTGATTGGACATGCCACCTTACACTCCCTCTCCCCCTCTCCTCTTACCCTGGAAAGGTCCTTCCAGAAAGCAGGCGGGAGCTAGGGCCAGTGTCTGGCACCCTGAGTACGTGTAAAACGGGAGGCGACACTGATTCAGTCTAGGCACAAAGAAAAGATTTAACTTGAAAATGAAGTTTAGCAAGATTTGTCTGTTGCACTAGCTCACAAAATAACTTCTTCCGGTATCCAATTATATCGACCGTCACCTTAACAATAATCGATTTTCCGCGTGGCACCAATGGCCCATGGCATCCCCCCCCCCCCCCCCCCCCGACACACACACAATATCTACGACCATCGTTTCCACTTATAGCCTTTGGTGGTTCACGGCTAATTTCAAAAGCTTCTTCGACGTTTGCAGAAACATTTCCTCTACTCACGGCACTTCTATAAATCGAACAAATATTTCTTCAAAGAAATAAAATTTCTCCGAAACTGAGGCCACGTCCCGACTGTCTCCATCGTCCAGTCGTTCTACCCTGAACTGTTGAGGGGTCTGTCCAAGCGCCTATCTAACAGGGGACTTCAAGCCTGATGGGGCGAATCCGTTCCTTCTGGAACCTGATAGACGGCCAACGATGTAGCATTCATCGGAAGTTGGTAGTTGTGATCGATTATTAGTTGGGGTATCGTTAACGGTACCCTTAAACCGGTCACAGCTTTACTCCAGCAGAAGTACCCATTATGGTGTTATTGGTAGCCTGCGTATGGGATGTTATACTCTCTATTCAGGCGATGCCTGTCTCGTACCAATGGTACGGGATAACAAATAATGTTGCAGGGAGTTCATTACTTGTCTCGGATGGCAGTGTAGATGTGATGGGGTTACTGTGTGGTTGTTGATTCTCCCTTGTGGTGGTCATAGGTGGTCGATCGAAACCATGACGACGAGTGTGCTTGGCCTTACGTTCCCGTGTAGTCCAACACCGGGCCACTGTCACATCTTGCACGAGTCGACCAGCTGGCTAAATGGAGGCCCACAATGAAGCCCCTTTCAAATTCTGTCAGGTGCTGATAGCGCTGTCTCACGCGTGTACGCGGCATCTGCTTGTCCTTCACAGTGATCCCCCAACATCTGAAACTTGGTGGGAAATAAAAAATCTTTCCAAGAATTTACGAACAATAAATCTGTTAAATCATAATAATTCTAAAAAGATTTTACAATTATTCTTGTTAATTCTTATAAATTTAATAGTCACCTTCCTTCGGTGTTTTGTTTTCATGTGATATTATCAATATTCGTGGTGGTATTAGAACTCTTTACATGTGAAGTAGGAGACGTTTTCTCGGTGGGAGGGTCATCAGCGGATGCAGCAATAAGGCCACATGCAGTACAGGGGAATGTGACAGTTGCACTACTTATAATCACTCACTACCTCATAGTCACGCTTCTATGCAAACAAAGACGACATCGGGCTCACATCGACAGTTCTCACATGGTACATGTGTTATACAGGATGTCCTAAAAATATGTTGAAGTAGGAACCAATGGTAGCAAATCAACATTTCAGGCGGTGCGACGTCTAGAATGAGCGATGCCGTTGACACGTGTTTGTAAACTGTTATTTCTCTGCATCGACGTTGGTGTTGAGAGCTTGAAAAATCTATACTTACTATAAATTAAAGTCCCTTGCATTATTTTTCTGTATATATGTGACGTTTATCTCAGGAACTGATTCAGGGATTTGGTTTTCGCTTACAGAGTGAATCGCGAGGGAGGTTTGTGTATACTATTTACTACCGCTATGTCAGATAAGTCGTCCGGCTGTAGATACTTTAGTGATAAGCCGTAGATACGGGAGCAAATCGGTTGTAATACATGATCATCTGTGATGTGGCCACAGTCGAGTTTTTCCTATGCCATTGCATGAAAAGGAAGGAAAGAAGAAGGGAAGGAAGATTTCCCGTCGACGACGAGATCATTAGCGACGGAGCACAGGGGGAAGGAAATCGGCCGTGCGTTTTCCAAATGAACCATTCCGGAATTTGCCTAGAGTAAACAAGGGAAACCACAAAACCTAAATCTGATTGACCTGAGTCGGATCTGAACTGCGGTCCTCCAGAATGATAGGCCTGTGTACTGACCACTCCGCCACCTCGGTCTGGTTGTCACACGAAGCAGCTGATGTACAAAACAGCAGAGGAGACCGAAGAGGAATTTCTTAAAATTGTACCAACAGCAGTTATTTTGACATTCTTTTATTAGGCAACCAGTTACGACTTCCCAATCACTTCGTCATCAGGCCTGTTGCATGAATGACACAGCCGTTATTTTGATATTGTTTTATTAGGCAACCAGTTACGACTTTCCAATCACTTCGTCATCAGGCCTGTTGCATGAATGACACCAAGTACCACTCATGCTCATGAAGTTAGGATATCTATAGAACCAGGTACGAATATTGGTGCCTTGTCTTATAAATGCACGAGTGGTACTTGGTGTCACTCATGCGACAGGCCTGAAGATGACGTGATTGGAACGTTGAAACTGGTTGCCTAATAAAACAATATCAAAATAACGGATGATGGTACAGTATTAACCACGCTCCTGAGACCATTTACTGAAGAGGGGCTAGTTGGTAGGGTCCTAGCTGTCTGTCTAATTGTACAAAAGGCAACAATAATGTCTGAGAGGATGTGGCACAATTTTATGCGCTGTGGTGATGCGAATGTTGTCATCACTTTCAACATCCGAACTTCAGATGGTGCTAGTTTAACATCAAACCTCCATTGCAGTGAATGGTGAGATAGAAAGCCATGAGTAAGGATGTCATAATCAAGGGCAGAGTTAATGCATAGATCTTACATAACGAAAAGTCAGTGTTGTTCATCAACTGGTTCTGAAGCTCTTGAAGTAGCCGTGTTTGCAGACAAAATTACTGGATTTCAAGCCCAACACAACCGAACAATGTAGAAAAAAATGAGATAGTGACAACAACGGATAAAAACTGTTTTAGGACGAATATCGTTAGAATGTCTATTACTTATAAAACATGTTAATTTATTACAAAACTGAATAAAGGGTACAGACATACAAAGGTGGGGAAAGATGTACGCGTTTACATAAAAAAAACAGCTGTTAGCTTAACAGGTGGCACTCAAATACAGAAAAAGAATGCAGTACCATTTTGTTGCGATCTTTTGTCATTCTGATATTCTGAATCTTCTTTTGCTTATTATTGTTATCTTTGTAATTTTGATTACAACATAGAACCCAAACGATTATCAGTCTTGATTGTGTTGAGCTCCGCAGATGATTGACAGTAATGACGGCTGATGAGAGATTGTGTCACGACCGGTTTCGTTCCTCAAAACATGATCAGGTTGTCTACAGTTAAAGAAAACAAGAAATTAGGCTAAATACAGTAATACCATAACAGGCAGTGGAACCTGCCTATTTCATTCCTCTGTTACAGTTGGTCCACGGGAAAGCCGCAATCCAGACGCTAAACCCTCTGTTATGGCCTCCTAAGTTGGAAAGTAAAGAAGATGCTCTCTAGAAGTACTGTCGAGCCTATAACGACCTACGGATGCGATTGCTGGGAGATTACAGGAAAAAATAAAAACAAATTGAGAGACGTCGGAATGAACTGTCTCAGAAGACAGTGTAGAAAATCTGGGCGAGCGATTAGGGAAATTACCCAGACTCGAAAAATCATCACAGGTAGAGAAGAAGGCCAGCAGCTCGCCTGGTACGGGCATACAATGCTGATGACAGAGAATTTGATTTACCATCCTCAGCGAAGAAGGAGAAGTGGAAGACCGAAGTCTGCCTGGTTAGATGGATACAGGAGACCACGAGAAAAACAAAAATAGAAGAAAAGGAAACATGAGAAGGCAGAAACCGACGGCGACGTATATGGGATGTGGTTGCAGCTGTAGGAAACCGACAGGGGGGAGAGGGTGAGAGAGGGGGAGAAATTTGCCTAATTTCATATGTGTAAATGCAAGCAACCTGACGATGTTCCGAAGAACGAAACCGGTCGTGGCACAATAAATATGGTTAAATACAACTGTGTGACTGTCATTAATCAAATGACTATTCTTTTCACATTAATCATGACAACATAAAAAAAGCTATGCACCTATTTTCGGCTTAAGTTCCTTATGTCGAAGTACTCATTTCAAAATCCTCAAGCATTTGAATAATTTTGACCCTTAGTGTTTGGAACAACTGGTAACAGCAAAATGGTTCAAATGGCTCTGAGCACTATGGGACTTAACATCTTAGGTCATCTGTCCCCTAGAACTTAGAACTACTTAAACCTAACTAACCTAAGGACATCACACACATCCATGCCCGAGGCAGGATTCGAACCTGCGACCGTAGCAGTCCCGCGGTTCCGTACTGCAGCGCCTAGAACCGCAAGACCACCGCGGCCGGCACTGGTAACAGCAGGTGTCGCTGTTACACAGATATCATTCGGCTGACGATGTGGGCGAAAAATAGTAGACAGTTTAAATTTGATTCACTTCGTAGGAGGAGGTAAAACGAAATTTTTTTCACATTTTCACATATTCAAATTTTGCATTCATTACTTAAAGATCAAATGAAGTCGTTAACTTTTTATACAGAAGGCTGTGCATTACAAATACAAAATTTCGTTGTTTCTATTGGTAGCACTCTTGAAAACAGAATCTTATCATTTCATATCATAAACCCATGTTGTATACAGAAGTACAAAGAATTCGGTTGCTATGGTAACAGGTGTGCATACTAGAAAGGTAATCGAACACCAGTTTCTAGCAAAACATTGTTACAAATGTAAATCAGATAACCAAGCAGAACATGCAGGGTATTCGGAAATCCCTGTTACAAACTTCTATGACTTGTAGAGGGGAGCGAGTGTGTATATATTTTGAACAGGAACCCGCGTCCTGAAACGTACCGTTTCCATTCTAGGACTGTTTCAATTCTGATGTTTAACTCATCCACTTCTGCTTGAGGAAGTGAATTAGGTGTGACGCAATGGAGTTCAAAATGGTTCAAATGGCTCTGAGCACTATGGGACTGAACTGCTATGGTCATCAGTCCCCTAGAACTTAGAACTACTTAAACCTAACTAACCTAAGAACATCACACACATCCATGCCCGTGGCAGGATTCGAACCTGCGACCGTAGCAGTCGCACGGTTCCGGACTGCGCGCCTAAAACCGCGAGACCACCGCGGCCGGCCGCAATGGAGTTATTATTTAACAATACAACGAAACATCCATTTATCACTTTAGCAGATTTGTTTGTATTTACTTAAACATTACTTGTTTATATTATTCCAAAACAAAAAAGAATCCAACACGTTGTACGTATACAACAGTACTGATGCATTACAACAGCAGCTCGATGTGGCGACCATCATTATTGTTACACACATTATATACGTCATCCTTTCTACCCTATTGCATACCATGTAGGACAAGCAGCTCTGAGACTTTTCTCTTTCCCTCAGCAGACGTGGACACGTTACACACCTGAACTGAAACCGTCGTAGAACGCAAACGGTACGTTTCCGGACATGGTTGGTTGGTTGGTTGGTTATGGGGAAGGAGACCAGACAGCATGGTCATCGGTCTCATCGGATTAGGGAAGGATCGGGAAGGAAGTCGGCCGTGCCCTTTCAGAGGAACCATCCCGGCATTTGCCTGGAGTGATTTAGGGAAATCACGGAAAACCTAAATCAGGATGGCCGGACGCGGGACTGAACCTTCGTCCTCCCGAATGCGAGTCCAGTGTCTAACCACTGCGCCACCTCGCTCGGTCCGGACATGGATTCCTATTCAAAATGTTATGTACTCACTCCCCTCTGTAAGTTCTAGAACTTTGTAATGGAAATTTTCAATACCCTAGGAAGGAACAAATGGAGAATGAAGGCCTCTGCAGCTAATGAAATTTTCAGTCAACCCTTGAATGAAACGGGTGTTCGTTATCCTACGTTCTTAGGAAATGGTGACTCAAATGGATACCATAATATAGTAGTAACTTGGCCTTATACTGTTGATATTATCACTAAACTGAAATGTGTGAATCGCTTCCCCGGAAAAAATCGGCACCAGGCTGAGAAAGATTAAATTAAGTTTGAGAAACAAGAGACTTTCTGATGGTAATAATCAAAAGGGGTAGGCTGGCAGACAAAATTATTTATGAATTACAGTGCTATAGGACGGCCATTAGGAGTAACTCTTATGACTTGTTCACCATAAGGCAGGCAGTATCGGTTATCTTCTTCCACAACAGATACAATGTGCATGTTTCGCAACGCCCAAAAACTTGGTACAGCCACAAATATTCCATCCCAGTGCAGTGATGGAACCCATAATGCCAATTTAGAGAGACCTGGCACATCCTGATTTGGTAAAGCAGTGTCTTCATGGGCAGTCTCAAAATTCAAACGTGTCTTTCAAAAATCTCACACGGATTCACACGACAAAAATTTTTTTGTTGGAACGAACACAATATAATGATGATTAGGGTGTGTGTGGGGGGAGGGGGGGGGGAGCTCTGAGATGCTGTTATTGGTTTTAATGAATGGCAGCATTGCTAGGGTGAAAGTGCTACAGATATGGAAATAAACTTAACTCTGGAGTAAACTGCACCTGGGAACTTCAACGTATGGACGAGGTTCACATCGATACATCACATTATATAGCAGAAATGGCCACTTAAGAGTCCACAAGGTACGAAAGAATGAGATACATGGAAAATGATCAAGGGCATGATGCACGGGCACTGTATATTGTAGGATGCTTCTGAACGAGTAAAACTTGAATAAAAACGTATATTAAGTATTGCCATTTAAAACTTTAGAAGCTATCTCTCAAAATTTACATTTTCTGTTCCATTTTCCCCCAAACCTCTGGAGCCATTTTGAGTAGAGAATTCAAATTTTCATGGAGTAGCAAGTTATGTATACTGAGCCTACTGAACTAAAATAAAATTGTCGAGAGACAGGGAAAATCTGACCAACGCATACCAACCAACAGCTGTAGACTGATTGCTGATCACGGGAGATATGAGCCTGTATAAAATATCAGCCATATTTATTTAAACAGAAGTTTAGTATAACCATGAAAAGAAAATGTAATATATTGGTGTTATGAAATCTTGTAATACGTGGACGTGTGTGTGGATAGTACGACCAAACGTCAAAATAAATAAATGAGTAACTGTAGGGGCCAACGTGTGGACGTAAGAAACTGGCCGACGCCACGGAAATGCGTAGTGTAGTGAGTACCCTGAGCCACGTGCCTCGCTGGGACGCAGCCAGCGGAGTGCCCCGTTTCGAAACTGCTCTCTCCGCCGTCTGCGCAGTGTCTCGCGTAAAAATAAACATTCGGGCCAAGAGTACACTGCGGTCGCCACCATTCTGAACCCGAACCTCCAACACTACTGCCACGTGGTCGCCTTGGGAAAACTGTTTTTCCCAATAACAACAGGGTTTTCTCCAACCAGCAGTGGCCTCCTATGATAATCGATGAATGATTTTTGCAAAACGGTAATTCGCTCTCTGCGTATTGAATCCAACTGCTGCTCTTTATTAACTACTGTACTAGGACGTACTATCATCATATGGCTTATTTAAACTGGTCCTGCAATGAAATTTTCTAACAACAACTAATTCGGTTTTGGTTTAGTATTGATCCTAAATTATTTTCAAAAAATAATCTCCAGTGTTACTATATTATTAGACCACTAGCACCATCCTCCCCTTCCTCCTCCTCCTCCTCCTCCTCCTCCTCCTCCTCGTCATCGTCACGATCATGATCATCATCATCATCAGTTTGACACAGACTGCTGAATAAAGACAGGTATCGTCTACATTTTTCCATGCTTTGCCTTCCTCAGCGATTCACAAGCTGTTCGCCGCTGTAGATGGATGCCATTACTAACACTTTATTTCGTCTAGTGTTATTTTGGTAAGTATATTATTAACGGAAGGTAACATTCCTGGTTCGAGTCCCGATATGGCACACAGTTTTAACCTGCCACATGTTTGTAAAAAGTCTGCGAAAGTAATATCTAAGAAGTAATTGCGGTTTGAAGTGGTCAAACGTGTCACGGAACCGCTTCCCACAGAGGGGCGTCGACTATTAACGAAGAGACCGTAGCGCACTGACTACGATGATTAGAGGATATTATAAAGCACGCAGCATTCCCATATGACAACCAGTAATGGGGTTATGTAACAGGTTCTTAACAATCTCTCTCTCTCTCTCTCTCTCTCTCTCTCTCTCTCTCTCTCTCTCACACACACACACACACACACACACACACACACACACACACACACACACACACACACACATTGTCTATGAAAAGACATAGAAATTTATCAAATTTTAGGAACTGTGTCACTTTAAAGACGACCCAAAGTATACTTTAAGCATAGTACAGGCACTGGACGCTGTGTGGATGCTACAAGTAAATGTTCGATAGACACTGGTTACACGCTTATGCATTAATCACCTGCCTGTAATATATGAGCTCATGGGTTGCGAGTTGTTGTATATGCATCTATTAAAATGCGAAAGCACTGCAAGTTCCTACCTCCCCCCTCCCCCATTGACTTATATTCATATAGAGAGTGCGACAAAACTGTTCTTTTACCAAGACAAACCTAAAGGCAACTCATTTACCAACGCCAACTAATGATGAAAAACAATTTTATGAGCAGATGACATTCACTATGGATTTAGTCTGATTTTGCATGCTGTATTTCCTCGAGTCTGAGAGCATCATAAATGTAATCAACATATAAACATCGACTGCAAGCATACAAGACGCAATGTTCAAAAGAATAAGAACAACACAACTATGGTCCTCTGCAATACTCCAAAGGGCAATATGCCGGGACTCACCGCTGGCCATTCCATTATTTGAGTGTCCAGGCATTACAAGACATCCCTGGTCAGCCCACCACAAAGGGCCCTGGTGTTACCGTGTATTCACCGTATGCAGCAGCCATCACGTGGTGCAACAGGATCTCCTTGATGTACTGCCTGTCGGTAAGACGACCGTGAGCAATGACAAGATCTGAGGCTGTCAACAGTGATGTCTCCCCACACCATCACAGAACCTTTGCCGAATTTGTTGATTTCTTGGACATCATTTGGCAGGTATCGCAACCACGGCATCTCCACATACGAACACTGCCATCACCTTGCGTCAGAGGAAATCTCGACTCGTCCGTGAATAACACGTTTCAGCAGTGACGAAGTTGCCAGTTGACATGAGATCGGCAGAACTGGAGGCGAGCTGTGAGGTGCGTCAAGTGGGGTACTCTAACAGGACGTCTGGGTCGTAAGGTCCTTTTCCGTAACCTGTTCCTAACATTCTGATTGGACACAGCGGCTCCAGTGACCCTTCTGAGATCGTCTTGCAGTGCTCTGGCCGCAATGCAGAGATGGCCAGATATCGGTCTTCACATGGGCTCGTACTGCGTCAACGACCTTGTCAAACTCACCTTACCTACTGACCTGCCTCCCTGTACCATGTCCACAAGAGGCTGAGATAAATTGTCGTCTGCAGCAACACGACGGAAAGTCCATCCTTCTTGGATCACACAGACCGCCCTTGCAACTTGCACTGCACTAAAATGTCGCATTGCATGTGCATCATTAAATACGAAGGTTGAATGAAAAGTAATGCCTCCATCTTCGTTAATTGGGTTTGTATGGGAATACTTTAATAAATCAAACACAGGAATAATACTTGGAATGTGATCTTTTCTACATAATCACCAGCCAGTTGGATACATTTCTGTCAACGATGAATAAGTTTTCTGAAACCGCCACGGAAGACGTCGACACACTGTGTGCGCAAACACAGTCTCACAGTTCTCTCAACGTCTTTATCAGAACCATAATGATGTCCCCTCAGATCATCTTTCATTATCGGGAGCAGATGGAAGTCAGACAGTGCTAAATCTGGACTGTATGTAGGATGCCGTACGGTGGTGCGATTCAGTCTCTGAGGTTTTGCTGTGGTGGCACATGAAGTGTGAGGTTTGGCATTGTCATGTTGCAGGAAAACATTTCCCTTTTCGTTTCGGACTCTTGTTAGCCGTCGTTTCAGGGTTTGCAGTCTTGTGATGTAAGCTCTGAATTTATTGTTGTTCGACGATCAAGTAAATCAACATGGATAACACCATCTGCGTCCCAGAACACTTTGGCCATGATTCCTCCAGCTGAGGACTGCGTCTTTAATTTCTTTTTCTGGGGCGAGTCTTTGTGTCGATATTCCATAGACCGACGTTTCGTCTCCGGGTCGTAATGGTGCACCCACGTTTCGTCTCCTATCACGACTGAATGGAGAAAGACGTCACCTTCATACTCGTAACGCGAGAGGAGTTCCTGGCAAATTTCAAGTCTGTGCGCTTTCAGGATTCAGCATCCGGGCTACCCACCGTGCACAGATCTTCCGATAGCCAAGCAAAGCAATAATGTGACCCATACGTTCTTGTTAAATGCCGATTGTGTTTGCAGTTTGTCTCTGAATGATACGAAGATCGTCCTGAATCAATCTGTTAACATTTTGCTTGTGAAACTCGGTGGTTGCTGTCACAGGACGTCCAACTCTGTTTGCCACGCAGGTCAAATGCTCCGCCTCAATATCTTTAACGTTACTCGTCCAACGACGCACACTACTCACATCAACACAATAACCATAGACTGCTTTCATTCTTTGATGAATCTTCTTTGGGTTGACACCTTCTGTTGTCAAGAATTCAATGACTGCAAGTTGCTTAAATCGCATTGACCGACCGTCTGCGCAGGGTCCATACTTAGCTATGCAACAGGACATCGCCCGAATCAAAATAGATTTAACATACTGGACGTTATTGCATGTGTCGCGCTAATGCTTTTGAGCGGTGTAATACTGCAGCATTTACACTTTTATTGAACTAATAACTTAACCGGTTAGCCCTTGATTCTTTAAAAACTAACTGCCTTGCACCAAACAGCATCAGACTTCTGATAACTTTATAAATGAAGAATGTGTCAAATATTTTTCATTAAGCATGTAAGCGAGAAAATGTTTAGGAAAGGTTTGAAATTACGTTCAATGTTTGTTGGAAACCACTAGGTGCTCTCATGATCAAGGACTGAATGAGAGCAGTCTGAGTGATTTGAGATGCTTTTTAAGCAAAAGCTAGTTTTTCACGCATCTCTCCTGAATTATGCGTTGTAAAATGAGATAATTTTGCAGGTACATTCAGTGGAATATGAGGATACTGTCTGCAAAATATACTGCGGATAGAGTTAGAAGTAAAGAAGTAATAAATTAAAACGTGACGCCTGATGCTGAAGCTTTATTGTACCAACAGCGAAACTTAGTAAGCGACATTCTTTTCCCCTTCGTCATTTTGTCGAGGGTATCAGTAAGGAAACGTTTCAAAATCATTTGAAATTGTGTGTAAAGTTTGCTGGAAGTCACCAAGCGCCGTCATTCTCAAATAATGATCGTATATACACTGAAGCGCCAAATAAACTGGTATAGGCATGCATATTCAAATACAGCGATATGTAAACATGCAGAATAAGGCGCTGCGGTAGGCAAAGCCTATATAAGACAAGTGTTTGGCGCAGTTGTTAGATCGGTTACTGCTGCTACAATGGCAGGTTATCACGATTTAAGTGAGTTTGGAAAAAAAAAATAAAATAAAAAAGTGGTTCAAATGGCTCTGAGCAGTATGGGACTTAACTTATGAGGTGATCAGTACCCTGGAACTTAGAACTACTTAAACCTAACTAACCTAAGGACATCACACACATCCATGCCCAAGGAAGGATTCGAACCTGCGACCGGAGCGGTCGCGCGGTTCCAGACTGATGCGCCTACAACCGCTCGGCCACACCGGCCGGCAGTGAGTTTGAAAGAGGTGTTAAAGTCGGCGCACGAGCGATGGGACACGGTATCTCCGAGATAGTGATGAAGTGGGGAATTTCCCGCACGACCATTTCACGAGTGTGCCGTGAATATCAGGAATCCGGTAAAACATCAAATCTCCGACATCACTGCGGTCAAAAAAATATCCTGCAAGAACGGGAACAACAACCACTGAACAGAATCGTACAATGTGACAAGTGCAATCCTTCTGCAAATTGCTGCAAATTTAAATGTTGGGCCGTCAATAAGTGGGCTTTCGGAGTCACTCCTTCCGCAAATTGCTGCGGACATGGGCTTTAGGTGCCTAAGGCCCAGTCTTGTACCCTTGATGACTGCACGACACAAAGCTTTACGCCTCGGCTGTGCCCGCCAACAACGACATTGGACTGTTGATGAATGGACACAATTGCCTGGTCGGACGAGTCTCTCTTCAGATTGTATCGAACGGATGGACGTGTACGGGTATGGAGACAATCTCATGGATCCATGATCCTGCATGTCAACAGGGAACCGTTAAAACTGGTGGGAGCTCTGTAATGGTGTGGGGCGTTGCAGTTGGAGTGATATCGGACCCCTGATACGCCTAGATAAGACTCTCACAGGTGAAACGTACGTAAGTATCTTGTCTGATCACCTGCATCCATTCATGTCCATTGCGCATTCCGACAGACTTGGGCAATTCCAGCTGGACAATGCGCACCCCACACGTCCAGAATTGCTACAGAGTGGCTCCACGAAAACTCTTCTGAGTTTAAACATTTCCGCTGGGCACCAAAATTCCCTGACATGAACATTATTGAGCATATCTGGGATGCCTTGCTACGTGTTGTTCAGAAGAGATCCCCACCCCCTCGTACTTTTACGGATTTATGGATAGCCCTGCAGGATTCATGGTGTCAATTTCCTCCAGCACTATTTCAGACATTAGTCGAGTCCATGCCACGTCGTGTTGCGGCACTTCTCCGTGCTCGTGGGGGGCCCTACACGATATTAGGCAGTTGTACCAGTTTCTTTGGTTCTTCAGTGTAGTTTGGGTAATATGCCACCATGAGTTACACTGCCCCAAGACACACATGTTCTCTACAGAAACCGTTTTCCCACGCATCCCATGGAGGAATCTCTCGTAGTAGCATGGCTACCAAATCATTCGTGACAGAGTCGTTTGACAAAAAGTTAGCGGTTAACTTACCACGTCGAAGCTTATGTCACAGGTTGTCGAGCACTTTTAATACACTAGTAGTAGGTTCGGAAATCATAGGTGGCAACAACTGTGGCAACAACTGTGGCAGTGAATGTTGAAGTCAAACCCGGAGCCGACAGCAAGAATTCCGGGTACGAAACTCGACCTGGCACAAAATTTTAATTGTCATTACGTACTTCGGATTCAGCATATCTCAACGGTTTGCAATTGCATCATTTCGTATCACTACATCCCTGTCGATCCATTCGTTTCTGTGATTGTGATTCGTTCAGTATATTCTCAAAATTTTTGCCACGCCAGATTAGAACTTTTGAAGTTGACTCAACAAGCATACCAAGACTTTTTATGCACTGTATTTGTAGTCTAAACTGATAATGGATGTTAGAGGTTCGGACCTTTGGGTGCGGCCACAAGGAAAGCCGCTTACCTGCACAGCGGGGGTCAGAGCGAGGCGGCTAGAAGCGGCGATCCCCGCGTTATCTAACGAAGCGGCACTACCGCAGAGAAGCCGGCGGGTCGCAAAGAACTTCCGTCGTTTCCGGTGCGGCTGGTGGCCGACGCGCAGCGTGGGCTGTCTTTCTCATACGAATTTGAAGAAACCATTCGCTGAAACAATTTGAGTCTTTCGCGTCTTGTATATAATTCGTCAAGCTTCACTGTGAAGTGTCCATCATTTTGTGCTGGTTATTCTTGTATTTCACAGTTTACCAACACAGTACATCAAATTCCAATACATTACAATGAAAAATAGGATTTGTTATGAGTTTACGTTGGGTGCATGTTAGTTCATTCATGCCCGTATACGAAACGAGGCTAACATATTAAATTTTTCTTTAAACTTGGAATGAGATCCGTACCTTCCTTTAATCTCGAAAAAATGGATTGTATATAGTACGATGCTAACAATATACCGAGTATAAAATATTAACATCATTTGTATCTTCCAAACGATTAAATACACCGAAACGAGTTTTTGACACATAATAGCATGCAAAGAAGAGAGTATTTTTCCACATAGCTAACATGGGAAACGATTATCTACCTCAATATGAGACTAACTGTAGATTTTTTCAGTGGAATAATCCAGTTTTTTTAAGGGTCATTCATAGCTGGAGAAATAGTGTGGCTGTGCAACAAGATAAGAGAAGAAATTAAATACTTATTTTTATATCGAGAATGTGCATTTTCATAAGCCACTAAACTGGTCTGCTCTCAATTCCTCGTTTAATAAACCACTGTTTCGCGATTCTTTCATTAGCATGTTAGTGAGGTGACATTCTATTAACACGACTGTCTTTAGGCACAAGAAACAAATATTAACATCGCAACGTAAGAAATACAGGTGTTACTAAATGTTTGGCACTGATGACACTTATCTGAAGAAGAAGGGTAAAAAGTCTGACGCAAATAAATCGCCCCTTCTGTTGTAATTTCTGCTGAATACCTTAGCCCATGGTATTTTTAATAATAAAGAGTGGGCACTGAAACTTGTTAAAGCATTTCATGTCTGTATCTCAATGATCTAAGAAATATGGAATCTATTCACAGCGCACAATGCACTACCTATTTCTTCCTATCCCCCGAAGTCAATACCAAAACTGATGAAAATCAAATACCTTTTGGTCTGTTAAATATATAGCCCAACTTCAGCTTGATGAGTAGTTGCCAACAGCTCACAAATAATCGTGTTTTAAATTTTTAAACTATACTTCTTTTTGGCTCCAGAATAGTTAGTTCTTACCGAGGCAACATACTTCATAGGTGTGAAGCTATGATCACGCTAACGGCTTGCAGAAGCCTATCGACTATCAGTCAAGGGAAAACTGTTAATATTTTTAGCGAACTAAAAGATACTTGAGGTGAATGAGGTTAGTCCTTCGTTCACAAGGTGACTGCGCCTAATCGTCATCACCGATTTTGTCCAAATTGATCGTATATCCAGAGCTTGGCCAGAAACGAAGGTGACAGAAGTGAGAGCTTCAGACTGCTAAGCGTTTAGAAAAAAAAAAAATACCATTTTTGGCGCAGGTCGGGCGAAGCATGAGCCATTTATACTTGTGTGGTCTCCAGGCAGGGATTGGCCCACTCTGCAGAAACTCTTTTTAAATTTTCAATTTTAACGTTAGTTACACCGCAAAAAAAAAAAAAAATGTTCTGTGTGTTGTTTGTATTAATACTGCCATATAAGGTATGAAAAGGAAAGCTGAGGACTGTAAACAAATTTCGTCGAAGGGACTGTAAGGCTTACATGATAACTCCGTACGTAAAATTAGATACTTTCATTTAATTTACAGTTGATGATTTACACGTACTGAATGTCATTCATTGTAAAAACAGGGAAGCATCTCGCACACGTTATAAACGCCGCATTTTTCCAGTTAGATTGTTGTTTTGAGATTTAACAACTTTGTTTAAATTCATAATAGGTTCTATATCATTGCACAGTTTGGCAGCAAATCACGCGTAAACGCATCATTTCACCAAATACTGGCAAAGATTGTTGATTATGTACAGTGGCATGTATTTTGACACAGTCTTTTCGGGAGGTCATTTCTTTTTCTCTCTCGACGAGATAAGAACAGTATTGAAGCTTTTTCTCGATAAAGTCTTTAGCTGGCAGTAAAAATAATCACAGCACCGCACTACCGGAGTGTATTTGAGGATCACTTCAGTACTGCACCATGGCAATACATGTTGAAAAATCTTGTCGCAGAATTGTGATTGGTTTGTCCTCCCCACGAGTCAATTAACAGAAGAAATTCATTCTTCTGTGCAAACTGTTTCATCATATCAAATAAAATATACTGAGGATTATCTAGATTTATTTGCAGAATAATTAACGCAAAAATTGAAACTTAAAAAATGTTTGAAAGTAGGGACTCGATCCAACGACGCATAGATTTCCGTTGTACCAGGTGTAGAAGTATGAAACTGGCATTTCCGTATCGGGAAAGTGTAGGGCCCGTGATACCGCGTCTGCAGCGCCAGCTGCTTCCTGTAACGGCTGACGACGAATGTCGACACACAATTCCCCAAGTTCCATTCATCGGTATCTGTTTCAAACCCGCAAAGAAGTCGACTTTTGTGCCTACGAACTACGATTTGCGGATAGCAGTGGTTTTCCGTTATCGTCTGAAGAATCGCATCGAAAGCTTTTCGAAGCTTTCGGCGAACATGCAAGTGGTGATTTTGACGTGAGAAATGACGAGCGCGGGAAACCACCGAAAAAAGTTCGAAGACAACAAATTGTAGGCTTCATTGGATGAAAGGTGATACTCAAACTCAACAGGAACCCGCGGAACAATCGAATGTGACGCTGAAAGCCGTTTCCCTTCGGTTGAAAGTTATGAGAAAGATGCAGAAAGTGGGAAAAAGGGTTTCGCATGAAGTGAATGAAAGACAGCAAGGAATACGAAAGACTACTTGTTAAATGCTTTTCACCAGATACAAAAGAAAGTCGTTTCACCATCGAATAGTGACAGGTGATGAAAATTGGATATTTTTGAGAATCCCAAGCGTCGTAAACCATGGGTGAATCAGGCAAACCATCGACAGCCACTGCAAGACCAAATCGCATTGGAAAGAAGACATTGCTCTGTGTTTGGTGGGATCAGAAGGGTGTCATATATTGTGAGCTGCTAAAACTTGGTGTAAGCGTTAACTTTGTTCGCTACCAACAGCAAATGATCGATTTAAATCTACCATTACGTGAAAAACGACCGGAATATGGAAAAAGGTAACACAGTCATATTGCTCCACGAAAAGGCCCATCACACACAGCAAAACGGGTCAGGGAAACGACCGCGGCGTTCAACTGGGAAATACAGGGCATGCGGCTGATTCTCCAGACTTGGATTCGTCCGATTATCATCTGTTTACATCAGTGGGACACACACTCGCTGAACAACGCTTCAATTTGTATGGAAATGTAAGAAAATGGCACGCTGACTGGTTCGCTTTAAAATAAGAAGTGCTTTTTTTTGCGTGACATTCATAGCCTGCCGCAGAGGTGGGAGAAATGAATAAAATATTGTTTATCAGTTTCAAACAACAGACGTGTAATTATTGCAACCAAATTCCGGTTTCATGCTTCTACACCTGATATAGGCTTTCCGCTGCGTCAACTGCTACATAGAAACAACCTCGAACATAAATGGCTCGTCTCAGGCGACCTGCGCCAAAAATGTTTGAACATTTGGCCATGTGGAGCTCCCACTTCTATCACTTTCATTTCTAGTCAAGCCCTTGGTATACTACAAATTTCACGAAATCGGCGATGAATGGGCGCGGTCCCCTTGTCAGAGGACCTAAAAGATCTTTTGCTATTTAGTGTGAATTTTTTCATATTTCTCACATCACTGAGATGCAGAAAGAAAATAATTTGCCAAGTTTCAGTACCAGCCGTTAAAAACACATTCGGTTACAAGAATCTACAGAATTTACAACAGAAAGAGAGATTTTTTTGCCCAGATATGTTACGCTTTTTCTTCTTCAGTAACAGCTGTTCATTATTAAAAACACTGTGGGTCATAGGAATCCGTTGAAACTGCAACGGAAGGGGCGATTTACTTTCGCAATGCCTTGTTATTTTTTTTTCTCTTTCAGTAAAGTGTCAGTGGCCAATTTTGAATAAACCCTACATTCCACTTGTCGCCAGGTTAAAATATGCTTCTCTTTGCCGAAACCAAGCTGAATTTACACAATGTTACCTCACTAACATGATAAAGCTGTTGTAACTGCGACACAATCCTGAAGGCAAATCAAGCTAATAGCTTATAAAAAAGCACATTCTTGGTTTAAAAATAAACAAGTAATTTCTTCACTTATGTTGTTGCAGTCACACTAATTCTCATTTCACCAGCTATCGACGATCCTTAAAAAACTGCATTATTCTGCTGAAAATGTCAGTAGGTACTTGTATATTGCAGCAGATAAAGTTTTAATTACTCGTACGTCGCCACAGATTATGAAGTTTTGCGTGTTAGCCATATGGAAAAAGCCTCTCCTCTTCGCGTGCTGAAGTTTTCTGCCCGCATCTCGTGGTCGTGCGGTAGCGTTCTCGCTTCCCACGCCCGGGTTCGATTCCCGGCGGGGTCAGGGATTTTCTCTGCCTCGTGATGGCTGGGTGTTGTGTGCTGTCCTTAGGTTAGTTAGGTTTAAGTAGTTCTAAGTTCTAGGGGACTGATGACCATAGATGTTAAGTCCCATAGTGCTCAGAGCCATTTGAACCATTTTTTTGAAGTTTTCTAAAAACTCATTTCGATATCTCGAACCGTTTAGGAATACAATGGATATCATGAATATTTCATTGTCGTATTGTTAGTGAGCACGAGCGGTAGCGAATGCGCTATATACAGCCTATTTTCTTCGTAGTGGAGGAAAATATAATTTCCTCCAAAGTTTGAAGAAAAATCGAAAATGTTAGTTTCATTTCGTCCGCAGCAATGTAAGACTTAGCATATGCACCAAACCTAAACTCCTAGCAACTTCGAAGCAAACCATAAAAGATGGATGAGCAGCCTGGCTTAGACTCTGCTCTTCGGTTCTCATCCTGTTGGACTAAATAGAGGACGAATTCGTGCTATCGTCGCTCCTTGTTTCACCGTTCATCTTTAGGCTATCGATCAAAATATACTGCCTTATTTTTTATGTTTGCAGTTGACTGGGCAAAACATTCATTTTAAAGCCTGGGCCTAAAGCGGTAGCCACCAAATAGTTTTTGCTTGTTATGATATCTTCAAATCGTTCTTGCAACCCTTGTTGTAAGACAAGCCTCATCTGGCTTAATTTGGTTGTTAGCTCTAACGTGCTCGTTTTATCGCAATATCGCATTATTGCAACAACATACGGAGTAATTTCACAAAAGCAAGTGTATGTGGAACTTGTAATTTTTGTCACTTCCTCAAATGGTTGTAATAATTTCAGAAGCTCCTGCTGCGCAGCAGAGAGATTGGCAATATCACAGTCCGTGAGATAGATTGAAAGGGCCAGTTTTTGTTCCATTAGCCTTGCAAGCACATAGAAACGACTTACTGAGATCAACTCTGCTTTAAAAACAGCCTGTACTATGTTTCGCACATTATCACAAATAAAGACATGAATTTTTGCCAGGTGGACGTCCCATAAACTTGAAATTCCCTGTCAACTAATCGCTATGTTTTTAGCTGTGTGTTGTCCGTAAAAATGCGCCACACTCAATGCTACATATTTGACACTGAATTCGCAACCAATAAAATACGTAGTAAAACTATAAAACCTTTTAATTATGCAAGCAGGCCTACATGTCGCATGTCACTGAAATATAGTCGGTCTCTAAAAGTAATCTTTTAATTGTCTCAACCACCTTATGAGATATTTCTGGAACTATTTTGTCTGAAAAGTACGGGCGGCAAAGCGCTATTTAATCAGCCCGTTTTACTATATTTACTGCCTCATGGTCAAGTGCTATTATTTCATCCATTAACACCATGCCGTATGGCGACCCCACAATGGTGCTGTGCGCGAAATAGCGCTCAACGGCCGGCGACACCACAGTGGCGTCGTGAGCATAGTATGGCGCACTGGCCGGCGACAGCAGTTTAGTATCTTTTGCATTCTGTAGGTGTTTTGTTTAGGTAACAATAAGCTACACACGTCAAAAGTTTTTTGTTTTTAGAAGTACTTGTGCCCTTTCATTATGGCGGACGAAAGAGACAATATGATTATTTACGATGACTTGGACGACTTGGCCGATTGGGAAGAAGACACTGGATATCAAAAAAATTAAAATGAATCAGAATCGTAGGAAGACAGTGAAATACGTCCAAGAAGAATTCGGCGAACGCTACGGTTGCCAAAGAATTCGGAGAATCAGACGAAGAAGACAGTGCACAGTGGTCAGACTTTGATTTACCGAGGACCAATAATAAATTTGAAGGATCCCTGGATCCAAACATATTTCCCAAAGATACACAGACCGTCTGGTATATCGTAGAATTGTATATTGGGAACGATCTATTTGAATATATTAGCAACGAAAGCAACAAGTACTACAGTTAAAATTGCAATAGAAGGAAACTGGATTAAAAAAACTCCAAATTTGTCGACGTTACGGGACCCGAACTTCGAAAATGGTTTGGGCTTGCTATCCTTATGGGACTTGTCAAAAAAGCAAGGATCGATGATTATTGGTCAACGAATCCGTTGATAGGCACACCGATCTTTCGCAAAACGATGTCCCGCAACCGATTCAGACAATTATCATTTTTACATTTTTCCGACAGCAACAATAAACCGGATAATGCCGACCGGTTTGTCTAAGTGCAATTCGTAATTGATTATTTTTCCAAGAAGTTTAAAGAAACGTTTAATGTAAGTCAAAACATCTCAACTGATGAAGAAATGACACCGTGGCGTGGACGGTTAAATTTTAAAGTTTACAATCCGTCGAAAATTATGAAATACGGCATACTCACTCGGATGCTGTGTGATCCGAGTACGGGATACATTTCCTCATTCAAGATATATTCCGGCGCTGGACAGCCGTTAGCAAAAACAGTGATGTAACTACTGACACCTTTTGATGGGAAGTGGCATCACCTCTGCATGGATAATTATTGTAACAGTGTAGAACTTGCAGAGAAGTTACTTGAAAAGAAAATTCGAGTTTGTGGAACGATACGGCAAAATAGAGGATTTCCGGAAAATCAAAGAGCGCAAAAGTCAATGTGTTTGAAGCTTGTCATCAACGGAAAGATGACAAGCGGCCAGCAACAAGCCAAGTTATCCGAATTAGCGCTGCCGGCGCCAAGCGAATAAATTTGTACGAGACGTGGGGACGGCAAAGTGTCTTTAAGAGATGGTATTTTTTTGCCTCGGTATGGTTAATATCCCACGGTTTCTGTATTTCAGGACATTCTTCAAGACTCAGTTGCGTTTTTTGATGTCGAAGGTTTACTTACATCTGTATCATGACGCGTAATTTCTTACCGCTTAGGAGCGTAGGTTGCAACTTTACGATGTTCGTCGCTGTGTTTATTTTTCAAATGATTTATCACTCCTGATGAAGCCGCCTTATTTGCAACGCCACCACGAGAAATTTTTATTTCGCGCAATTTACAAATAAGACTTTTCGGATTATTTCCATCATTCTCGAAGTATGTCCATATAGACTTTTTCTTTTAGAAGCTACGATCAATTTTTATTAGTTATACCTTACACAATTCTGAACAAATCAAAAAGTAGGTACTGCCCACGTATAAACGATGTGTATCAGACTAAACATGTCAACAAAACACGCAGCACGGTAACAACTGTTACTGAGTGCGCGGGACGAGGCAGCGTGGGAGGGCGTTAATTACACTTAAACGAACTAGAGAGAAACAACTGCGTCGATACGAGTTTTCCCGCAATGTGCCGGCTACAAAGCTCGCAATATATTCAGTGTAGGGCGTGTGGCCGAATATGCTATTTGTTGCAAGTCTGATTTCAGGTGTCGTCTACATACAATTTACGAATATATGGAGCCCTATCCGCAGTAAATCGGAACGTTTACTGAAACATGGCAAGCTTCTTCAAGAACGCGGTCTTCCAATGTCTAATCCCTTCAACAAATTTCAGAATAGAGGTACGCACTTCTAGAGTTCCACGATCTACACTCCAGCTGTCCACAAAAATATCAGCAGAATCAAGCATGGTATTCGGGTCTGTGATCGTCTCCAGACTTCTCGATAAAGATGTCTGATAACTCGGCGAAATTTTAAAATTACCGCCGAAACAGTACTATACCTGATATACAGCAGAGATTAAAAAATAATTCCCTTCGAATGAAAACGAGCAACGCTAAAGATAAATATTATTCAAAACATGCACCAACTAGTGACGTTTATACAGGCTTCCCCATTCCCCGTCTTGACCAAAGTCTCTTTGCGCGTCCTAACATGCTTTTGCATGAATTTCACTTTCTTGTTAGACACAAACATGAAACAAGTTACGCGATGAAAGCAACCAACACCACAAACAAATAAGATGTACACGTTAAGAACTCACCATAGCTTCGTGGAGTGTCAGCTATTGCATATCGCTCATACTACGGCCCAACAAGTCTGCTCCATCACCTACGACGGACACAAAATCATGTGCTGGCGTAAACATAAACAAGGCAAAGACACCTACAATACACAAAGATGTTGCATAACAACAGCTGTGACCAAGTGCAAAGACATTCACCGTGTCAAAGTATACGATATCGTGATGTCATTTACATCACAGTCTAACTTTACATGTAATGTTACGAAACGTGTCGCTAACTCATTGATGGAGAACTTGATGGCAGCTTTGTTCTTTTGATGTAAACGCTGATGGCAGTAAATAGTTCTACAGTACAATGTGAGGACTGTACTTTTCGGGAGCGGACTGCAGCACTTTTTTGAGTTTGCCGATGAGTGTGTTCGGTGTTTTCGAATACCTATACAAGTTTGCATTTACACCTGTAGTGTAAACATGCTACAGTAAGTAAACAGCTATAAAGTTTTATGTAAAACATTGCGAATAATAAAATGGTTCAAATGGCTCTGAGCACTATGGGACTCAACTGCTGAGGTCATTAGTCCCCTAGAACTTAGAACTAGTTAAACCTAACTAACCTAAGGACATCACACACATCCATGCCCGCGGCAGGATTCGAACCTGCGACCGTAGCGGTCTCGCGGCTCCAGACTGCAGCGCCAGAACCGCGCGGCGCGAATAATACGAATTTTAATACTGTTCATTACCTTTTCCTACTAAATGATGAAATCAGACGTATGTGCTGTTAATTAAAATACACGTAATTCTTTACTTAGATAATTAATAGCGTTAAACTCCGATCAAGATCATATTTCTAAACTTTGGGTTTCTTTGCTTACTGCATCTTTTTTAAATTTTTTAACTTAGTATGACCGGCTTGTAAATTAAACACACCTATCTTCAAAATTGGTATTATTTATAAATTCTTAGAAATGGTTCTACCATAGATAATTACTTAGCATATAAGGCTTCTTTTATTTTATCATCTCTAGATTTTTTCCGTACTGAAAAATGTTGAAGTTTAATTTCAGCTCGTATTGCGATGCTAGAAAAGATATAAATTCACGAGTTCTATATTTTTTGCAGGTATTGCGTTGTCTTTTGTGGTTATTGAATAGCTGACACACGTATGTTTTATAGCTATATCGCGCTTAATGTGATATTAATATACGGGGGAAGATGTGTCAGACCTCGATTTGAAAGGAACTCTCAAATAAGAGTAGCTCGAGCCTTTTTGTAATTTACTTTTACCAATGTTCCGAGAGCATCATGTACAACACGGATTCATTACAATTAGTCCCACTCAGTCGCAGAATGTTGACGATGTGGGTCAAGTTTTGTAGTGTAACTGGTGCGGGGAAGTGTGATAGCAGTTTGCGGGCAAAATGTACAGATACAAAAATAAGTGAGTGCTGAACTGAACCAAAGAAAAGCCGAGGGCCGCATTGGGTGCCCAGGAAACTACACCGGCTGGTCAAAGAAGTGTCGGTTGCGCTGACAAATAATTGTTACGAAAAAAATTCGATACGCTAGGCTGTATCCGAGCTAATTAGCACTGGAGTTAATTAATCAGGCACACTGGACTCGCATTCGGGTGGACGACGGTTCAATCCCGTCTCCAGCCATCCTGATTTAGGTTTCCCGTGATTTCCCTAAATCGTTTCAGGCAAATGCCAGGATGGTTCCTTTGAAAGGGCACGGCCGATTTCCTTCCTCATCCGTCCCTAACCCGAGTTTGCGCCCCGTCTCTAATGACCTCGTTGTCGACGGGACGTTAAACACTAACCACCACCACCAGTTAATCAGGCCACAGTGCGCGCGAGTTCAAGCGGCCCGCCAGATACAATTAGTGTCAGTTTTTCTCATAGCGTACACGATAGCTCACGAAATTGCTCAGCCTTTGGTTTGGGTTTGAACTTTATACCGTCCCATGTCCAATTTTTGTTGGGTCTTAGGAAACAAACGAAGTACACGCTTGGCAACACGGTTCCTGGCAGGTCGCTCGAATTATCGAATTGTTTTCTTAATTATTTCTCAACAGAATCTACCCTGCAATACTCTTACAGGCTTTTCAGACTGTTTCAAACCATACTGTGTACTGAATATCACTACCCAACAGTGAAAATGTAATTGGGGTGAAATAAATATTTGTTAATTATATCGACCACACAATTAAAGAGAACGACAATGAAAAACTCTAATCAGCTCTCGTTTCCAAGTTAAACGGGCATGCATTTCATTATATTTTAATAGCAGTCATTATCAATCACTTCCCATTTAGACTTCGAAATCCCACTGATCGTAGACAGGTTGCAGGCAACAATAGCTGTGTGTATTTTGTCGCTATTTGTAGCCCGGGCTCGTAGCTGCGAGGGGAAGGGGGAAGAGGAAGGGAGAAGCAGAGCATGTTTCTTTTAAGCGTACTTTCAAACCATGTGAATGATTGTTACTTTTGTAATCATTAACCCGTGGTATTTCTAAGAAGAAAAAATGTTCCTTGATTTACCCTAACATACCTTCGGCCATGCTACAAATACTTCACCGAGACGGATTGCCTGTTCTTCTTATCCCACCTGACAGCGATAGGGACGAGAGCGGTAGTGAAACTTGTGCTTGTACCATCATGTTCAAAACACAGTTCTGCGAAAGATTTTAATTTTGGTTGTAACGATGAGTGTACAAAGATTCACGAAAGAACAGTGTGAACATAATGACTTAGTGAGAGATCTGGAATTGCTGGAAGGTAAAGCAGAACTGTTGGCGTCAAGACAACAGCGGAATTGATAAGGCGGTAAATGGAGGGGGGCGCTAGTTTCACTAAAAAAACTCTTCACTTTGTCACCTCATTGTTGAAAAGAAAGTTAAACAGTGAACCTGAATGAGGACACTTGCCAGGACTTTGCCGAGGCGTATTTTCGAATCGCGATTTCACTTTTTGTGCAAGATGAAACATGCCAACCGTGGTCTGTGTGCGGAAGTTATGCACTGATGTCTCGCTAATCCGAGTCGGGTTGTTTTGGGGAGGAGACCAAACAGCGAGGTCACCGGTCTCATCGGATTAGGGAAGGAAGTCGGCCGTGCCTTTTCAAAGGAATCGTCGCGGCATTTGCCTGAAGCGATTTAGGGAAATCACGGAAAACCTAAATCAGGATGGCCGGACGCGGGATCGCTAATCCGAACGGCTGTCAACGGCTGAACACGGCGGCGCCAGCAGATGGCATCCAGCACATTCGCACGGCAGTCCCAAAGGATTAGTACTGTCTCAACAGTTAGCGGACATTAGAGCGAGCACTGCGGAAGAGGTCACGCCGTCTGAATTCACGACTCGACGGCGACATGCGCACAGGCCGCGTGCGAGGATTCACTTGAAGCGGGACGGTCGATACCACAGCCTATCACTGGCGGATCAGGAGAGACCCAAGAGGTTCTTTTCCCCGTCGATTCTCTCTGCAAGTTGGACTAGAGAGACGCCCACATACATAGTTCCGTAGCCGGCCGAAGTGGCCGTACGGTTAAAGGCGCTGCAGTCTGGAACCGCAAGGCCGCTACGGTCGCAGGTTCGAATCCTGCCTCGGGCATGGATGTTTGTGATGTCCTTAGGTTAGTTATGTTTAACTAGTTCTAAGTTCTAGGGGACTTATGACCTCAGCAGTTGAGTCCCATAGTGCTCAGAACCATTTGAACATAGTTCCGTATGAGAACTGCAGGCAATGCTTGACGTATTGTAGGCGTAATGGTTTTGCACTGTTCTCGCATTCGGCGAGAGCTGGTTTTAGCATATGCTAATGCAGGTTTTTCTGCATTTCTGACGCACTCCAGAGAACCAACAAACGAGTGACCATACGTGCTGCCCTTGTTTCTGTGCGTTCGATGTATCCAGTTATCCTATTTGAAACAAGTCCCACACACTTATGCAACATTTTAGGGTCGGTTGCCCAAGAGTTTTGTGAGCAATCTCCTTTGTATACTCATAGCATTTTCCCAGTATCCTAACAATGAACCGATATCTGCCACCTGCTTTACCAGTGACAGTTCCAATTCATATCCCTACAAATTGTTACACCAAGGTATTTTTATGCGATGACGTATTCCAGTAGACGATGTAGTCACAGGATAATACATTTTTTCGTTTTCGTATTGCACAGTTTTACATTTCTGAGCATTTAGAGCAAGTTTACAATTTTTACACCATTTTTAAATGTTATCAAGACGTGACTGAACATTTGTACCGCTTTTTTTCAGATAGTACTTTGTTATAGATGACTGCAACATCTTCAAAATGTCTGAAGTTATTGTTAATATTTTTTGTCAGGTCATTATTATCCAACATAAAACTAAGGCAAAAAAGCTTTCTAAAGCCAAGATCGCATAAATATTTCTCTATTTACAATAACTGGTTTCGACGAACTTTACTGTCATCTTCAGGTCTTCAAAAATTTTTGTTATCAAACGTGTTCATTTTGAGTTTAAACCTCACGCGAAGTTGTCATGGTAGTGAATAAAATGTAGCATATTATATAAAGATTTGTCAAAAATAAAATATTTACAATCAAAACATACCTTGCGCCCATGGTCATGTCCAGCTTGACATATTTTAATCATTCTTCTTCAATGATCAGATAATCTTCAGCTAACGCAAATATATGCGCTACTGAGCATTTTATTGTGTACTGCGACATTTTTGTGTCTTAACAATCACCTTTGAGCGCTGCATATATGGACATGGCCATGTGCACAAGGTGCTTTGCGATTGTAAATGTTGAAGAACCATCGCATAATGTGCTACATTTTATCCACTTTCATGACAACATCGCGCGAGGTTCCAACCCAAAAAGAACTCGTTGAATAATTTTGAAGGCCTGAAAATGACAGCAAAGTCTGTCGAAACCGGTTGATGCAAATAAAGAAATGTTTACGAGGTCCTGGGTTTATAAAGTTTTAACCACGTAAAACAGATCATTCCTTCTGATTTCTCAACATGAGTCATAAATTTCAGTCATAAATATAAGAGCCCAACAGACTTTTCTGAGGCACGCCTGAAGTTGTTCCTATTTGGCTGTTGATGATTCTCCATCCAACATAACATGCCGCGTCATCCCTATCAAGAAATCGTCAATCACGTCACAAATTTTGTTTGAAGCCTCATATCACCCTATTTTCGTTAATAACCAATGGTGTACTGCTGAGTCGTATGCTCTTCTTCGGTAGTCGAGAAATGCTGCAACCACCTGTTTGGTTTTATCCGTGGCTTTAAGGATGTCTTATTAGATCACCGCGAGTTGGGTTTCTAAGTATCGATGACTCCGGAATTCATGCTGGTTCGCGTGGAGGGGAAGATTCTAGTCGAAGTATCTCATTACGTGTGAGGCTCAGATGTTTTAAGCTTCTACAAAAGATCATTTCATGACCACTGGCGGATCACTTCTGCTATCCTTCTTGTAGATGGGTGTAACCTGTGCATTCTTCGTACTACTTGGCACAGATTTTTGTTCGAGGAATGTACGGTATTTATGATAAACTAAAATTATTGCTTAGGTTACGGTAGATTCCGTGATTATGTTTTTAAAATAGACACGGCGGTTTACGTTCCATACTCTTGCCCTGGCTGAGCGTGTATCCCATTTCTAATGACGTCATCACCTATGAATCTTTAATCCCTAGTCTGTAATTTTTTTTTTTTTTGGAGGGGAAGGAGACAGCAACGGTGTTAAATCTCTGAAATCAGCTTGCTGTTGAGCCTGGGCATAGTCTGACCTACTTTTTCGTCTCTGCTTCAAATAAACGAACACGCTTCATAAACAGCAGTAAAGGGGTTGCGTCATTTCTAAACTAACTTGCAGTTACGGAAGCGCAAGTTTAGTTTAATATGATCACATCACGCCTGCAGTACCGAATCAGCTTTCAGGAGGAAGAGAAAGGTGACGCTTTTGCTACTACACTATAGTCGCAGCTTGTGACGCGAAATTACTCTGAGAATAAAGAATCGAATAGCGTACATTAAAAGTATACAGAGCTTTAGAAAATACCTTACGCCAGAACGAATGAATAAAGCAGACAGCACAAGAATTAGATGATAGAACTCCGAAACCTGGCCGATAAAGAAATGGAGAATAAGAGACTAACTTAAAGAGCTTAGAGCGGGGAAAGATGAGAGAAACAGAGTAACTTCTGAATTATAACACATGTGCGTCACTGTCATGACAAGAGGAAAAGGAAACTGTCGAAAGATGAGACAGAATAGAAATTAAAAGCAAGTTTCTTGTGGTGGCCGTTTTCGCAGCAGCTGTATACAAAATGCAATAGTTTACAAGAAAATGGCCTTTCGCATGCTGCACATTAATTTTTTATTTATTCATGCATTCGACGCGGTTCGCCTTTCTTTTTTACAAGGCATCTTCATTGGTGTCAGACGAGCGTCTAATTCATGATTTGTAAATCAAGCAGCTTTATCTCACGTGACCAATTCATTGAAAGCTTACAGTTTTTCTTGTGGTCACTCTCTTTTCAAAACGTAGCTCTGCTGTATCTAGGCAACGAAAATAGCAGTTGCACGATATGTTTCCAAAACAGAGTGACCACAAGAAGAACAGCAAGCTTTCAACGAATTGGCCACGTGAGAGAAAGCTGCTTGATTTACAAATCATAGATTAGGCGCCCATATGGCACCCACTGAAGATACCTTGTATATAAGCGAAACGCGTGTTTTTTTTTTTAATAACATGCTGCAATTCAGAAACTAAAGGTTTCAGAAAAATAAAATGTGAAAGATAATCGTACACATTGGGATGGAACGTAGGGGCGATATGTACAATAAAGTGTCGGTATCTATGGCCTCAGATTTCGGTCTTTGTCTTGGATTCGAGATGTGTTGTTACTTCGTACTGCTGTATGTCGCAGTAAAGTATATGCACAGGATGACCCAAAAGTCTGTTAACATTTAAAAATGCAGTACTTCACGGAATAATGTAGGTGGAGAAGTAAAAATTGATACACGTGCTTGAAATGAGATGCAGTTTTATTGAAAAGCACACACAGAAGGACCAACAGATGATGTTTCATATGATACAAAAGCAATAACTTGGATAACAATCGATCTTTTGCAGAGATGATGATCTTTATAACAGATGTTCGACATATCAGCAGGCATTTATCAACAATACCTGTAGTCGAGTGACAATGTTGTAAACAGCACTGTAGAGCATACCAGTAGGTATGATGAGAAATTGCCGCCGGTTGTTTTCTTTTAGCATCCCTAATGAAATCGGACGGTCGCAGTTGACCTGCAATTTCAGGTAACCCCACAAGCACTAATCAAACAAATTGAGGTCTGGAGACCTGGAAGACCAAGCATGACGGACGTGGTGGCCCAGCATGCGACCCTCACCAAACGATGTGCGCAAGCGACCTTTCTCACCTGTAGCAATATGGGGCGGAGCGCGCCATCCTGCATGAAACTCCTATCTTTCAGCAGGTGTTTATCAGAAAGGCTAAGGATGGTCTGACTCCCTCTCTCACTACAGCCAGCGCCATCTGTTGGCCACGTTTTGCACTCGTTTTTGGTTTCAATAAAATCCCGTATCATGTCAGTGCATATGTGTCAATTTTTACCTCACTACCTACATTATTCCGCGTATTAATGCAGTTTCAAGCGTTTTGGGTCACCCCGTATAATACGGTAGCCCTGGAGAATGAAAATCTCTTTCCTGAAAATCAACACTAGATTCCGCAAAAGAAGTACAGAAAAACTGACAAGGAGATGGCCCCAGTGGTGGGATAGACTTTTTGAAATCATCAATGCAGTGGTAAAGTCGAAGGTATCACACCCTGCAGCCATTCACCATGGTGGGCCCTCGTTTGCGTGTAATTTACGACAAAAATTTCGAAATTTCGCGCGATACTTTATAGCTTTAAAAATGGTTATGTAGCAGACTGGTTGTGCAGTGTAAGTGTTAAGGTACGGGCCTCACTTTCAAAAAGTTATGCGTTTGAATCTTGTTAGGCGCTTTGAATTTTGGTAATCGTCATTCAAAAATTGAAACATAAATTTTATTGCGCTATGGACAAAGGAAAGCAGAGGAAGATTTAAATCAAAGAAGAAATTTTAAATAAAACGAAATTCAAGCAAAGTGAGGAGTGGAAATAATGAATGCAATAAATAACATGGATAAAAATACAGGACGATAAACAGGAAGATGGCCGCAGTGGCCGAGCGCTTCTAGCCTGCTCTGGCAAGGATGTGTGTGATGTCCTTAGGTTAGTTAGGTTTAAGTAGTTCTAAGTTCTAGGGGACTGATGACCTCAGATGTTAAGTCCCATGGAGCTCAGAGCCATTTGAACCATTTGATAAACCGGAAGATATTAAAGCGAAGGTAACATATAAAAATAATGAAAATTACACGAACAGATTCCAAATGGAAAACGAATAACTAGTATAAAAAACTAGAGTAACTGAAAAAAGTTAATACGGTGGTTAAAATAGGAGAAAAGGATAAAAATAAAACATACACTTCTTCCAATTAAGTGAATAAAAATGACCAAAGTAATTTCGATAAAGATTTAAAAATAAAAAAGTCAAAGCAGCACCTGACAAGAATCGAACCCACCAGGTTTTGCACTTGAGGCTTCTACCTTAACCGTTATGCTACGGAGCCAGTCTATTGTTGAACAATGCTTTTTTAAATCTGTAGAGCATCACGCAAAATACCGATTTTTTTTCGAATTACTCGTAAATGGGGGGCCATCAAGGTGATAGGCTGCAACGTGTGATACCTGGGACGTTAACTTACACCACTGTATTGATGATTTCAAAAAGTCGATCCCACTATTAAAGACCTCTCCTTGTGAGCGCCATAGACAATGGCGACAACATTGATGCTATGTTCCTGACATTCGATACAGTTCCGCCAAATAATAATTTACCCGGTGTTCATACGCTAGAACAGCGGCCAAAGAAAAGTAACGAGCTTTTACTCAGCTTGAAAAAAATTAGTTGGTAATTACATAAGTAATAAGTGAAATAAAAAGCAGATAATTAGAGTGCATGACAGTATCACTCGCGGAAATGAATTACAGCGATAAGATAGCTTTGGTGCTAGTAGCTACAGGGGCCGCTAGATCGTGCGGGGCGGTAGGGAGCTGCAGCGTGCCGTGATTTCGCGACAGTTGGAGACACAACAGTGCCCCGGTACTGACGGTACTTACATCGGCAGAGGGGTGCTGCGGCAGGTGTGTGGCCCCTCGTGGCAAGCACTGGCCTGGGCGCCGATCCGCTCGCCTCACTGTCCGGCCAGCTCGCCTATTTGCGGAGGCGCGGCCTGCTATGTATAGCGCGCAACACACTGGCGCTGCTGCTGCCGCTGCCGCCAGTAAACTTCCGCTAGCGTAGCGCCACTGCACTACGAATGCGTCACACGCGCACGCCGCACCTCTCGACATGCATTCAGGCACCTGCTGAAGGTGCGTTTGCACCTCCGCTACTTTCCGGGCGCACTAGGTGCGTGCAGCATGACGAGTCAATGGGGCGCGTGCGACGGTGCGAAGTCACACAAGCCCCTGATTTGTGCAAACGGGCCACCGTGTACAGGCGTAACAGTCTTCCCGAGGTGGGCGGATAAATGAGCAGTTACACGTTTTCGCCTTGCGCCTAATCGCCGTGCGTCTGTGTTTCTTCTACACACAAGAAAGGGCACGCTCCTAGGTTCATGCCTCATTCTCAACTTGAGTGACTCCATTCACACTTGGAGGGAAGCACGAACACCACACCCTGATCAAGCTGCCGCTACAGGTTAAAAATGCCTATGTGCCTGGCCAGTGGCCAATGAATTTTTATTAGGGGTAGGACAACGAAATATATACATCGATGAAATTTCCTGGCAGATTAAAACTGTGTGCCGGACCGCGACTCGAACTCGGGACCTTTGCCTATATACATCGATATTCGATATTATCGAATATCGCCGTACTAACTACCGACATCGAAGCACCAAAGAAACTCGTGTAGGCATGCGTATTCAAATACAGAGATATGTAAACAGGCAGAATACCGCTCTGCGGTCGGCAACGCCTATACAAGACAACGCGTGTCTGGCGCAGTTGTTAGATCGATTACTGCTGCTACAATGGCAGGTTATCAAGATTTAGGCGAGTTTGAAGTGGTGCTATAGTCGGCGCCCCAAGGTTGGGACACAGCATTTCCGAGATAGCGATCAAATGGGGATTTTCCGGTACGACCATTTCACGAGTGTACGGCGAATATCAGGAATCCGGTAAAACATCAAATCATCGACATCGCTGCAGCCGAAAAAAGATCCTGCAAGAAGGGACCAACGACGACCGAAGAGAATCGTTCAGCGTGACAGAAGTGCAATCCTTCCTCAAATTGCTGCGGATTTCAATGCTGGGCCATCAACAAATGTCAGCGTGCAAACCATTCAACGAAACACCATCCATATGGGCTTTCGGAGCCGAAGGCCCACTCGTGTACCCTTAATGACTGAACGAAACAAAGCTTTACGTCTCGCCTGGGCCCGTCAAAACCGACATTGGACTGTTGATGACTGGAAACATGTTGCCTGTTCGTACGAGTCTCGTTTCATATTGTATCGAGCGCGTGGACGTGTACGGGTATGGAGACGACATCATGAATCCGTCGACCCTGCGTGTCAGCAGGGGACTGTTCAAGCTGGTGGAGGCTCTGTAATTCTGGGGAGCGTGTGCAGTTGGAGTGATATGGGACCCTTATACGTCTAGATACGACTCTCACAGGTGAGACGTACGTAAGCATCTTGTCTGATCACCTGCATCCTTTCATGTCTATTGTGCATTCCGACGGACTTGGGAAATTCCAGCACGACAGTGCGACACCAAAGCCGTCCAGAATTGCTACAGAGTGGCTCCAGGAACACTCCTCTGAGTCTGAACACTTCCGATGGCCACCAATGTCCCGAGACATGAACATTATTGAGCATATCTGGGATGCCTTGCAACGTGCTGTTCAGAAGAGGTCTCCACCCCATCGTAGTCTTACGGATTTATGGCCAACCCTGCAGGATTCATGGCGTCGGTTCCGTCCAGCATTACTTCACACATTAGTCGAGTCCATGCCACGTTGTGTTGCGGCATTTCTGCGCGCTCGGGGGGCCCTGCACGATATTAGGTAGGTATACCGGTTTCTTTGGCTCTCCAGTGTATTTTTTTTTTTTCCACTTCGAATCACCCATCTTTGGAGTACGTCAGATCAATCGCTTCTTAGATGCTTGTGCTCTCTTTTTCTCCCAATGTTTCTTCATTCTATTTGATCTCTTCTTTCTTTCCTCCTGATATCTGAATCGGTTTCCTGGTGTTGCTCTTAACTTGGAACCTCTTAGTTTTGTCTTTGGTCACGGTCTTGGCCTTACCATTCTTTAACATGACTTCGGTAATCTGGAGTTCTCTAAAATCCTTTACCACTTCCTTAAACCAATTGGGTTTAGTCTCTTTTTGTAAAAGACGTCATAGATTTCTTTAGTTAATCTGTCGGGATTCATTCGGAGTATGTGTCCATAGAAACAATCCTCCATTTCCTCATGGTTTCCGAGAGTCTCTCCGCCATTGCCAGTCCCAAGCCCGAGGCGCCATCTCACAAATGATGAGGATGGAGGAGGGGGAGCAGTAACACCACGTTAAAAAAACCTGGGTCCATCTGGCTCCGGCTGGTAGCACCCTGTAAGGGCCCCTGCCTAGAGTTACCAGGTGAAACCTGGTCAACGGTCTCGAAGGTGGAAAAGGAATCTGATTCCCAACGGCGGAGAGAGCGGAAGCGCCTAGTGGAGTTAACAATGAATTAAAAATCAAATAAAAATCCAAAAGCGACTGTTCTCAAATTGAGCGGCCTTTGGTCAGCTTCTGCCTCCATGTAAGAGTCGGCTGTGAATAATCCTCCGGGGTGAACAACCTCAGTTGTAAAGAAAGGCGGCTCTAGAAGTCACCCTCAGAACTCAAAGACTTATCAATCATGGAAAAGTGTGATGTGAAACTAATTACCCCAGGGTTCAACCGACCGCACATAAGTGCGCAAGCACACATTCGGATTCTGGGGAGTCTGCAACGTCGCGCAAAGATGTATCGGAGCGTCGTGAAACCTCAGTGTAGTTTAATTATGACTGCATGCGTTTTTTCAACTGTGAGGAGCGGACTTCATGAATTAATAAAAGACTACTGAAAACCAAATTTAATTAAACTCTATTTTACATATAAATATGGAAATCTGAGGAAAAATAAATTTGTTTTACTACAGTATATGAGAAATAGACAGAGAAAACAACTCAGAAGATAATGTAAATAAAGAAATTGTCAGTCACGACACTTATTTTCTAAATTACTTGAAATAATTAATTTATTGGCATGTACTGCTGTTAGTCTATTAATCTTTGAGCAGAAATCACCTCACCAGCTTCTGATAACAGTAGAACTACTAGAACAGAAGTCCCTACAACAAATAAATAATTTCTAGGTATCTGATACAGACTGGAACTAGATTCAGTAACTTCCCTCCAGATTGTGAATGAGTTACATCATAACAGCCGATGGAGTGGTATTCGTAAATATACATATAATTCTGGTAAGTGTCTTCGATGTCTAGAGCTATTTTCTCTATTTTGTTTCTTCCACACTTCCAATACGCAATATGTCTGTTAGTCTGACTTTAGATTGCAAGGAGGTTACAAATTTCAAGGTAAAAAAAACTAAATGTACAGTTCCTATATTGTAAATATTTCACTATTAAAAAATGTGGAGCAGATTTCTCTGTTGTGAGTTTCAGGATGATAATAATAATATCCGATTGTATCGCCACAAAAAATCTATGTTACCGATATATAGGCTGGACAATGTCGATTAAAAATATCGCGTAGCTGATTCCGCTAATTCGATACATCGCTGTGCGATATCCCAAACTAGTTTGTTTATGAGAGCCTGCCAGGCTTGCTGGGTGCGTGCGGCAACGAGGTTGCAGCAGAAACGTGTCCTCTAAAGGCAGGCTGACGACACCTAACTTGACTTACACTGAAGAGCAAAAGAAACTGGTACACCTGCCTAATATCGTGTAGGGCCCCCGCGAGCACACACAAGTGCCGTAACACGACGTGGCGTGGACTCGGCTAATGTGTGAAGTAGTGCTGGAGGCTAAGTGACACCATGAATCCTACTGGGTTGTCCATAAATCCGTAAGAGTACAAGGGGGAGGAGATCATTTCCGAACAGCACGTTGCAAGGCATCCCAGATATGCTCAATAATGTTCATGTCTGGGGAGTTTGGTGGCAAGCGGAAGTTTTGAGGTTGTTTTCTTGTGAGTTTGTGACTGTGACCGACACTGAAACATTGCTGGTTGGCTGGACGAGGAAAGCGAATTCAGTGAGAGTGAGGCAGTCGGTTTGGCGAATTATCTGATGGTGATGATCCTGCATACTCTCCTGGGCGTTCTGATCGTGATTCCGTCAACTTTTATGCAGCTGGACCGAGGAAAGAAATAAGACCAACTGTTGGGGATTTGCTAATCTGCCTCCTAGAGACGACGCCAAAGTTATTTGGTATGATGGAATTGGAACTATGAGACTTGTTGATCTTCGATACTGTGAAACACATCTCCTCTATTGAACAAGTGCTCACAGCTCTTAATGTGTGCATTTTTGAGCCATGTTTACTACACATTTTTGTCTCGTTTTGGTCCATACTACCACCACTGAAAGTTGCCTACCCTACAATCTTCGCAACAACAGTACCACGTTCGTTTCTGGTACAGAGAGGCCTACCTCAGATTGATACATTTATCCTTCTCCGCAATCTAGAAAGTTCATAATGTCATCACGGAATCACCCTGTCTGTGCATACGTTTACAGGCACCGGTGTCTATAACTCTGACGCTCTGTAGCGTCCTTGGATGATGTTTCCGGACGTGGGTTCCTGTTCAAAATATTATGTATTCACTCTCTTCTGCAAGTCCTAGAAGTTTATAGTGGGAATTTCCCAATGCTCTGTATAAGAAAAGAAAGCTTTGTAAAAAACCAACAAATAATTTCGTAAATAAAAGAACAAAATATGAATAAACAACACAAATTTGTCGTAAAATTGTGGAACCTCTCCCCCAAGATGCGCAGATCTAGAATGAAGAGCTGTGCACTGTTAAACTAATTATAAAGGACGATAAGGATGGAGAGGGGAAGCTTCCCGCCATTTCATTGAGCTCCCATAGGCTGACAGAGAGAGGAAGATAAAACGGATTTTCCGCCAATTTTATTTCTTGTGAGCAGTATCGAGTTACGTCATGGTCTTGATTATAAGTAGTCCATTTGCATAAGGCGTAGGATAGGACCATGTGACAGATATTGGCTGTGCATATCTGTTGCCCAGATGTGTAACCTGACACTGGACGTGTCACCTGATACCACCCTCATCAGTTCCTAGAATCTCGGCTATAATAGGCACTGATAACCTACCTAAGGTCTCGACATTAGGCTAGACGCCCTGGCTGGTTAGCATTAAGTTGAATGAAAAGGTCGTGTTGCAACTCTGTTTCATTATATTCCTATATCTACAAACTCCAGTGCTCCTTCTTGTAGCCTTTCGCGTTTTTTACAGTGTCGACATCGTTATATGGGTTTTGGCAATGTTAGTGGTAGATGACGGCTGGATGCCCTTCGTGACACCAGTACTCCCCACGAGACGGATTTTTTGTACTCCATCTGTCTGCGTCTAGAGTAACCTCAAGGTACGGGAACGTTTTTCTAACTGTTTCGTTATGGTGTATAGGAGGCGAAAAGTGAAGACCAGTTCGATATTCACCTAGCTGGATGTGGGAAACCGCTTAAAACCCATATCCAGGCTAACTCATCAGCTCTCATCGTTAATTAGTGAGGTGGGTTCGATCTGGGATGGATTCACCTCCTTGTATCCCAGAAACAGCGCATTATCACACTCGGCTATCCAGGCCGGTCATCTCACGAGAAGACCATGAATCTACAGTTAGATATATTCCAGCTCAAACAAAGACCTGCCAACAATTGTCCATGCCCCTTCGCAAGGAACGGGAGAGGGCGATGACAGTGATAAACAAGGTAGCCCCACCATGCACCATGAGGAAGGTAGCTTGAGAAGTATAGATGGAGACATAAGTGCAGTTGCAGATATAAGTGTAGCACAGATGAGCTGCCTCAGTGACTTTTTCCCTGATTGCACTTGGGGGTATGGTGGTTCAAATTCTGACAGGCCATCCAAATACAGATTTTCCATGATTTCCCTAAAACGCAAAGACAAATGCCAGGATGGTTCCACTGAAAACGACACGAATTAGACCCCTCCCCAACCCGAGTTTGTGATTCGTCTCTGACGACCTTGTCGTCGATGGGACGTTAAATTCTCATCTGCCATTCTCCTTCCTTTGCACTGACCAACCTGAGTGAGCGACTGATTACTCATAGAGTCGCCGGCCGGTGTGGCCGTGCGGTTATAGGCACTTCAGTCTTGAACCGCGTGACCGCTACGGTCGCAGGTTCGATTCCTGCCTCGGGCATGGATGTGTGTGATGTCCTTAGGTTAGTTAGGTTTAAGTAGTTCTAAGTTCTAGGGGACTGATGACCACAGCTGTTAAGTCCCATAGTGCTCAGAGCCATTTGAACCATTTGAACTCATAGAGTCAATCACCCTTCATACTTCATGTATCGAGGCTAGTAAGTCACTCTACAATCGTGAACACAGCACGATGGCTGAGACCTTCAAGTCCAGTAGCCAGATTGGTTTCATAAAGTAGATGGTTGGAATCTGACACCAATAAGAGTAATATATATCACACAAATCCAACATCTCGCTCAGCACGTAGATAGTAAGGGCTATTATATTCATTTTCAATATACAGTGCACCATTCACATTTTTTTATTTCATTCACTTGGCATTTCGGGAATGGTCTCATACTTTCACAAGTTTACATATACACAAACAACAACATTCTATGGTTAATAATTATAATCACGCCCATTTACAACTATGATTCCTCTGGCACTGAATTTTCTGCGGATTTAGCCTTCTAATAAGTAAGAGATAAGTTCAGTTTTATTTTCGTACTGACCAACACAGATCACTCAACAACTTCAATTTCTCCTCTGTCTTTATTTTATCCCTCATTTTCCCAATACTCCATCTTCTCCCCATGTTTTCTTTTCCTTTCTTTCGCCCATATTGTTACTGATTTTTAATTTTCTCTTCCTTGAATGCATTCTGAAGTAGCTACTTTATTCTTAAAATAATCCCTGCCTGTTATTTCTGATTCTTTGATATTGTTCCTTTTTAGTTCTTTTTCTTATATATGTTATCCATACTGCAGTTGACTTTTTCTTTTCCATTATTACTATTATTATTATTATTGTCCAACTCATTTTAGCATGGGACTGAAAATGATAATGGCTTAAACAATGAGTTATCAGCATGTTGAACTCCACGAACTGTTCTGCAATTTTCCATTTACTTTTAGACACAATCACAAAATACGATTACAGTTATTGCCAATTTCGGCCATATACTGGCTCCCTTCAGCACGTATACATTACTTTGAATATGGTGATGCACGTCGCGGATGCGTTGCTCGCCACATGCCACTTGTGACATATGGCTGCTAAAGAAGGCCAAAATATGGCATAAACCGCCAATGGGTGTAACCATATCCTGAGAATGTGTCTAAAAGTAATAGGATGTAGAAGTGTATAATTTATAACTCACTTTTCTTCATAACCAGCTTTTTTTCTCGGCATCAAGCACGTATTTAGTACAACTGCCTTCTGCACCTGCCAAGAGAGCAAAGGATACAGTGTTAGGTGTAGTCTCTTCACATTTTGCTGTTGGATAACGCCAGCATCCGATATTGCAATTGAGACAATGAGCACAAGCTTCTGCTATCACATTTTGTTTATTGGTTCGGCCTCCTGAGCACGACGTAGCATAACTTATAAATTTGTTTCTCGAAGCAAAACAAGTTTTTCTTTTCTTGTATACCCAGACATGTTTCACGGAAGTTTCAGCATCGTCAGTAGGCTTTTATTGTCATTCTATATAAAAATATGAAAGATGGTCTTTACTACTTGTACATGATATGCTGTGGTTTTCCTCATTTTTTAGTTTAACATTACAGTTGTTTTCCTTTCACTGTCTCTCATCTACAAATACATAGAATTTAATGTAGAAAAGTTATTCACCTCGAAATTTTACGACTGGGAATGTTGTGGTTAGGTCCACCATTAATTAATTCTATGTGGAACATTGTGTGTAGGTAATGTCACAGGCCCTCTGCTGTTCCTGATTTACATAAATGATCTAGGTGATAATCTGAGCAGCCCCCTTAAATTGTCTGCAGATGATGCTGCAATTTACCGTCTAGTAAAATCATCAGACGATCAACACCAATTACAAAATGATCTAGAAAGAATTTCTGTATGGTGCGAAAAGTGGCAATTGGCACTAAACAAAGAAAAGTGCGAGTTCATCCACATGGGCACTACAAGCAAGCCGATAAATTTTGAGTATACGATAAATCGCACAAATCTAAGGGCTGTCAATTCGACTAAGTACCTAGGATTTACAATTACGAGCAATTTAAATTGGAAAGACCCCATATATAATATCGTGGTGAAGGCGAAACAAAGACTGCGCTTTGTTGGCAGAACACTTAGAAGATGCGACAAACCCACTAAAGAGACAGCCTACATTACACTTGTCCGTCCTCTGCTGGAATATTGCTGCGCGGTATGGGATCCTTACCAGGTAGGATTGACGGAGGACATTCGTGTTATCGCGCAATAGGGGTGAGAGTGTCACTGATATGATACGTGAGTTGGGATGGCAGTCACTGAAACAAACGCGGTTTTCTTTGCGGCGAGATCTATTTACAAAATTTCAGTCACCATCTTTCTCTTCCGAATGCGAAAATATTTTGTTGACACCCACTTACGTAGGGAGAAATGATCATCAAACTAAAATAAGAGAAATCAGAGCTCGAACGGAAAGATTTAGGTGTTCCTTTTTCCCATGCGCCATTCGAGAGTGGAATGGTAGAGAAGCAGTATGAAAATGGTTCGTTGAACCCTCTGCTAGGCACTGAAGTGTGAATTGCAGAGTAACCATGTAGATGTAGATGTATGTTTTCTGATGGTTCTTTCAGGGCAAAATAACTCAGTTGCGTTGCAGAGAGCTGTGTCTTTGTTTATTATTTGTTTTCCTTTGGCTATTTGTATTTGGTAGCTTTCTTCAATTATAAGTTTTTGCGGGGGCTGTTGCTGCTCTTGAGAATTTTTGGGTCGGTGTTAATGTGTGTCTGGGCTGTGTTTGATGTCCATAAGATGTTCAACAAATTTAGAATGACAATGGTTACTTTTATGCTCTTTTGTGTTCTTTGCATCTAGTATCAAAGTTTCAGCTTGTCTGTTTAATGTAAAATGATTTACAGTGCTGGTATGTCACTTATTAAATACCATATGTGTTATGGTTTCTCTGTGTTTGTATTGGTTCCCTTAGTTATAACTTATAACTTAATTATAAGTTACGATAAAACGTATATCGTCTTTCGTTTCTCCTTCATTTCCAATAATTTTTCATTTTTTCTGGTCATTCCCACCGCACCTGCTTTCTTTGTTTCTTCCGATTTCTACTTTTCCTCTCAACTTTGCTCTTTTTCCTATTTCTTCCTCCGTTATTTTTGTTTTCCTCAGATCTACTTCAACTTCTTTTGTCCACGTCGTTGATCTTCTAAGGTTTCTGCCAAAAAAGTTAAAAATTCTTTTCACTACGCTTTTCTCATATAGCCTTTTCAGGTGTTAATAGAACAAAGCTCTCATCTTCCTCATTTTATGTAATATTTCATTTACCACTATCATACTTTGTCCCAAGATTTAGCTATTTTCCATTCTTTTTCAGGTTCACTTAATTGTTTGGCTGTATTTAACGAAAGGTGTTCTTGAGAATAAAAGCATTGTCGTCTGATGACTGCTGTAGTGCTGGATTTTTACATTTATGGGTAAAAGTTTCTTGCTATTCAAATTTTTTGTTAGATGAAATGCCACTTCCATTTTCCTTGCACTTTCCTTTGCCATTTTCACTAGCCAAAGCGTTTGGTTGAATTACTTCACCTAGATATTTATATTCAGTAATCTTTCTTATTGTTCCATAATCAGTTCTCATTTATTTCGGCACCTTCCTCGCGTCTCTTTGCGTGTGGACAGAAATATGGAAACAGCACAAACACAACACATTTAAAATGCGTAATTTTGTGTGGGAGAAAACCGTTGGCACAAAAAACAGCTTCCAGTCGTTATGGAATGGATAAATGCAGATCGTGTATGGTTTTAAAGGGAATTTTATACCATACTTCCCGCATAATAGTGGTAAGTTCAGGTAACCTGAGGGAGGTGAATAGCGATCACGCACCCTTCTCTCCAAAGCAGATCACAAAGGCTCAATCATAATGAGATCTGGTGACTGCGATGAAGCGAAAATTCGTTCTCAATTTCACAAAACCAGATCTGGACGGAGCGAGCTGTGTCGCCTTGGGACATATCATCACCACTGGGGAACAAACATTGCACCATGGGATGCACTGGATCAGCCAAAAAGGTCACATAATCTTCGACAGTGCTGCGACTGCCCAAATCGTCACCTAACCTCTGACATGTTTCACTCTTGGAATGTAAACTCGGCCTTGGGCTGGAAAGAGATTGCAGCAAGACATATCCAACCAAATGACTTTTTGCATTGCTCTACAGTACAAGTTCTATGGCTTCAGCATCATGCTGTTATGGGCACTTACATCACTCATGAGTGGGTCTGGAATTCCAGCTCGCCTTGCAATTCCCTGCGAGTGAAGCGGCCTTCGTGTTTTGATGCTGGAAGGATTCGTGAGACACTCATTTCTGCAGTTACTTTTGCAGCTGCAGTCATCTTACTTTTCGTCACAATCCTCTTCATTGACCGTCTGTCACGACCACTCAACACACAGTTCTGTTTGCCTTTTTACTTAGCGGACGATGTGTTTCTGCTTTCCGTGTATTCAAAAAAATGGTTCAAATGGCTCTGAGCACTATGGGACCTAACTTCTGAGGTCATCAGTTAGAACTACTTAAACCTAACGAACCTGAAGACAGCACACACATCCATGCCCGAGGCAAGATTCGAAACTGCGACCGTAGCGGTCGCGCAGTTCCAGACTGTAGCTCCTAGAACCGCTCGGCCACAGGGGCCGGCCCGTGTATTCGGTATAAATATTCAGTGCAGAGCTTCTTAAACTCCAACGCTCCCTTGGTTATGGAGGCACCCACCTAGCTCCGACATAACGCAGCCATAAATACATAGACCAATGGTATGACTACGACTGAAACTTGCAACTTATTGGTGCCGATCGTGGTCAGAGACGACGGCATCACATATAGGCTTGGCGAGCATATGCAGTTACGTTCAACCATGCGTTTCACGCTGCTTTTTTCAATATTTTTTCCTAACCCCTGTAGATTACGTGTAAGGAAATGTTTCTCACTTACTGTGCGCTGTAGGAAACCGAGTGTCATGCGGGCGCCGTGTTGACAGTGCTCTGTCGGTCCGCGTCCGATAAGGCCGGCTAACTGCTGCGGTGACGTCACGGACGGGGTGCAGTTGTTAACGACCCCCCCCCCCCTCCCCGGCTATGCAGCCTTGGCGAATCTGAACGGCCGCCTTACGACCAGCGAGTCCCCGCTTATCACAGCAGTTACCAAGCTGCTGGCTATGTTTATGACATCCCCCCCCCCCTCCACTTTCCCGACGTTACGTTTTGTGGGCCGCTTGTTCCCCCGTAGCTGGCCGTGCATTACACGGGAGAGAACTACGCCAGCATCCGAAGGGAACGACCGCTGTTCAAGGAACAGCGGGACAGTCTTATCTGACAACGGGACCTTTCGAACTGCTCTGCACTCTTCAATTTCATTCATACGTACACGATTTGGATGTCAGTGGCATGACATCAGTTTTCCACACCAATATTATTCTTATTTTTTAAAAGTGAAACGCCAGTAGCTATGTGTGTAACTTTAAAGTCTTGTAATAGCGAGGTTACTAATTCGAATCTCGCTAGACGCAAATTTTATTTACTTTTATTTTAATTCTCTATTTATTATAGAAATGGAACATTAACTAACAAGCACTGACTAATAATATTTTAAATATAAGTAACATTTATTTATTTATTTCGAATTTCATGATGAAATGAGAATGTGAGTGTTCATAATGCATTAAAATTTGGTACAAAAATGTGAAACGTCAAAGAAAAAAGAAAATATTTATTTCTAGAGGCTATGAATATATACAAGCACATTATTGAAAACTGCATTAGTGATATTCAATTTTTTTTTCATTTAACAATAGGTGTTCTCGAATTTTTTTACCAAGTTTTACTTTATTATGAATAACTGCATGTTCATAAAAATAAAAATATGTAATTTTTATTAAAAGTTATTATTAAATATTTGTTAATTAACACTTCAGTTTGATAATACACTGTTGAGCCAACACACTCGCTTAGTAGTGTGTTGTCCACTCTCTATAATCTGGAACGCAATACAGTTGTGATTATATATGGCATGGATTCGGCAAATACTTCTTAGGTTTCCGCAGGTACGTGCCAGCAGATGTCTACGCAAAAGATACGCATTCACGTAAATTAAGGGCCGGTGGTTTGTGTGCGGGGAACTGTCGCCCGCCCACGTCCCACGTGTCTTTCATCGGGTTCACACCAGGAGTATTTGGTGGACAAGATATCAAGGTGAGTCCACTATCATGTTCCCAAAAACAACTGTGGCCTTGTGATGCAGATGGCTATCCTGTCATCGCTGTCGGGGAAGACATCAAGCTCAAATCCGTTCAGATTTTTTTAAAGCCATACTGACTGTTAATCGACCGCGACTGTTCCTAAAATATGAAAACGTTTTTCAGTCGTAACTTTGTAGATTTACTTAAATTACTTCATGAAACAACATGTTTCGTTCAGGCTACAATGGTAATATAAAAACATTTAACACACGTTGACAGATATTAAAGTTCTGTACAATCTTGGAATGTGCTGTGGTCATTCCTTATATTAGGTTTTCCATCTCTTTCTTGGCAGGATGACCAAAGTACATACGAGGATCGTTGTTAACATCTATTTGGGCCTTTGTTTAAGGTTTTTGTACTGTCATTGGATCCTGAAGCTGAGATATAGAGCTCGAAACATGTTGGCTCATTAAATAATGTAATTAAGTCAACAAATTTTGTACTTGTAGTGGTCTCTCAAAAACGTTTTCATGAAGAATGCAGATGATCCACAGTAATTTTCACGCAGTCCTCAGTAGTATTTGTGCCTTAGATTATTGCCGTACGTTTCACTGAAGATCAGCCATTCGCCGTAACTTAATACTGCATCAACGGCCTGTGTCCGTGGAACGGTACGTTTTGGGCGGCGGTTCGCATCGATGACGGCGTATCCGCATCAGATCATCGACTTAGTGTAACGAGAAATGATTCATCCGACCAGCCGATACGGTCCCATTGATCCGCAGCCGGATCTCTATGATCCCGCGTCCATTGCAATCCTAACTGACGATCTTGCTGGGTCAATGACGTTCTCTGCCCCAAGAAACGGTGTGCTCCAAACATTTGTGCCTGCACCAGCAGTCCGTCGCCAGATCCGTCACAGGTTCCTGCCTATTCTACAAGGGGTGTTCAGTAAGTAATGCAACACACTTTTTTTCTCGGCCAGCTTCTGTTGAAAAAATGCAGAATTTGTTGTGGGACATTATGAAATGCTTCCGCTTCAGTACCTATAGTATCATGATGTTCTGGGTGTCGACGCTAAACGTAGTCTTCAAAATGGCGTCTCGAACGGAGGTGCGTTCCAGGCACAGAGCGGTCATTGAATTACGGGCGCTTCCAAACTGTCTACCGCGATCTGGCAGTGAACAAAATCACGGTAAGTTGGACCAGGCGCCTATCATAATTGGAAGGAGGTGTCCCAAACCTGTCCGATCAACTCGCGTGCCGGCCGGCCGCATACAGCTGTGACTCCTGAAATGTTGGAACGTGCGGACACTCTCATTGTGGGTGATCGACGGATCACAATTAAACACCTCGCTGCTCAACTGGGCGTCTCTGTTGGTAGTGGTGAGACATTCGCCCACTAGTTGGGGGTTCTCAAAGGTGTGTGTCCGCTGCGTGTCTCGCCACCTAACTGAAGACCATAAAGAGCAACGAAGGATCAAATGCGCTGAATTGCTCGCGGGTTACGAGGCTGATCGTGACAATTTTTATCGAATACCGTCACTGGCGATGAAACACGGTTTCATCACTTCGAACCGGAAACAAAACCAATCCATGGAGTGGCGCCACATCACCTCCCCTCCGAAGAAAAGGTTCAAAGCCGCCCCCTCAGCCGGTAAAGTTATGACAACGGTCTTCTGGGACTCTGAAGGGCTATTCTGCTTGATGTCTTACCTCATGGTGTAGCAATCAACTCTAAGAGCATTGTGCTAACCTCAGGAAATTGAAGGCATGATGTCAGCATGTTCGTCGCCACAAAAATGTAAACGAACTACTTCTTCTCCATCACAACAAAGAAGTTCGGGCAACCGAGAGGAGCTCACAAAACGTCAGCGAAATGTTCTTCCTCATCCACCCCAGAACTCGCACCTTCCAACATCTGTCTGTCTGGCCCAATGGAGGTTGCACTCCGCAGGAATCGATACTTGGACGATGAGAAGGTTATCGATGCAGCAACACTTCGACCGGTAGAGTGCTACACCGCGGGCATAAAGTTCCTCCAAGAAATATGGCGTAAGGCCGTCTTATTGAACGGAGTTTATGTTAAAAAAATGGTTTTGTACAAAAATGAGTGAAGAATAATATGGTGTACTGGAATTCTGAATAAAACCAACCTTTCAGAAAAAAAAGTGTTGCATTACTTACCGAATGACCCTCGTACCTCGCAGAGCGGGCGAGCCCTCGAAGTCCAGGTTTTGTGGTGAGTCGTGGACACCCAACACCTTGCCGCCTACTCTCGCTTTCACCGTCTTTCAACGACATCCCGTGGACTCTCATGTCAGTAGCATACAAACAAATTAACAGCCTCACCCTTTCCCAGATGTTCGTTCCCAGGCGCTGGACCATAACAATATGCCCTTTCTCAAAGTTTCTTATGTCACAGGCCCCATTTTCGGCCCGTATCGTCGCTATAATGGTTTCACATTCCTCTCAACTTCGTTTGTATACTTTCTTTACCGCGACAGGACGACGCAGCCCCAGCTGGCGGCATCTTCCACGCAGAGGGACATTAATGTTTGAATCACTAGTGTGACTCAGGATGAATTCTGATTTCTCTGATTTCGCCATCGTCGTCATTTCGCGAGGTATAATGTATCTACTTATATTTCGCTACAATTTTCTAGCGTTGCTGTGACTTCTCCGAGTCCAGCTGGACGATTCCCTAACGCCTCGCGGAACTTCCGAGTTCCCCACCAATAATTTGTATATATTGCGAACTCTCCCTTCGATTAGTCACAAAGGTAATTTTATGTCTGACCATTTGTTTCTCTATGAACGACATGTTGAGTTGAACCTGCTGGGAAGTTCTGAACTCTCTTGCAAAGTTGCTCGTGTACTGTGAAAATTTGTTTTTTGTACACAGAATGTCTTTGCGGAAATGTTTTTCTGTATTTTCCTCGGTAATTGTCAAGTTATTAATGTTAGATATGGTATAAATAGACGAAATGCTCTATTATCGAGTATGGTTTTTAAATTTAAGATAACAGGTGAATTACCAGTCTTTAAATCATGGAAAATGTGGTGTACTTTTAGGCCCTACTAGCGAATATTTAAATACTAACCTCGCAACTCGGGGTCAGGGATTTTCTCTGCCTCGTGATGACTGGGTGTTGTGTGATGTCCTTAGGTTAGTTAGGTTTAAGTAGTTCTAAGTTCTAGGGGACTGATGACCATAGATGTTAAGTCCCATAGTGCTCAGAGCCATTTGAACCAGTTAACCTCGCAAAAAAGTATTCCCAATATTTTCTCATTCTGTAATAGCAGGATAAAGACTTGAAACACATAATTTTTCCTCCGGAAGATATGGTTCCTAATCTCGGATTTTGGGGATTCACAATTACAAGTTGTAAACAAAGACTAAAATGTAATGAATTAGTAACACAGCCTTTATTCGCACCAAAAGTTTGTTTCAAACGTAAAGAGTGCTGCACAGTTGTCGGTTACTCTGCACCCGTTTCAGCCAAAGCACGAAAAATTCCCAGATACGGAGGTCATATTGAAATTCTTTCGAAGTATCATCATCGATACCTGAATATATAACACCATCGAAAGCAACTGGTTCACTTAGTCCAGGTCACTTTAAAAGTGTCAGTTGACACTAGTTGGTCGGTGTAAATGCACTCTTCATCCTCTTCATATTCAGTCACGAGTCTTTCTACATGGTGTCATCAACGCTACAATCTATTTCTCCCTCACCATAATCTTGCTGCTTCATGAGTCTCTGGTTCCTCCATACCTCCTTTTGGTAGCCCCAAATTTTGAAGGTCTATAAGGTGCATCAATTGAAGCTCCTGGAGTAGGTTTCGTGAAGGCAGTCTTGGTACTTGCTTCCATTTTCCGTTCGCAAGGGACTGCTCCAAAGCCTTTTTAAAGGGAGATGACATCAACACTGCTGCGTTACATGCTCTTGGTGTTGTATTTGAGGGTGGAAGCAGAGAAGGTGAGCTGATTTCAAAAGCAGAAGACACTGTTCTTCCATTCCAGTTACTACCGTCGACGTTGCCCTTGCTGTAGCTTCTGATGCCTCATCGGCATTTGCTGCTGATAGCTGAGTAGGAAAATCCATGGCTGAAAAAGCAAGGGGGTCCGCAAGCATAGAGCCCACATTTTTTGAAACCATGTGCAGCCACTTCCACTGTTGCGGTACCCAACAACGGCCCATCGTCCTTTGTCTTTCAAGGCGACGTTTGGAATAAAATTCAGAACATCTATTTGTATAAACTGACGCCAGATTAGCGTACCTAAAATTACGCAACCTATTACTACCGGCTATTAGAGACCATTCCTTATTTCTGTTTAGGCACAACCTAGTCCTTAAATGAACGTTGGACGACACATTTATCAATTAGATAAGAAAGAGTATGCTTACAGCTACTGTCTCATATGAAATAATTTTAAAGTACGTCTTATCTAGCTTAATAAAATGACTTCCAACTGAACTTTGTAAAGATGTTAATCTCCACCACATTGAAAAAATAACTGTGGAGAACGAAACCGTAACAGCAGCAGCACCCAACTCACAATGGCATAACAGATTGACCTTCGCTAATGGTCTCTGTTTGTCCATCATGGACAGGGGATATTGGCTGGTTAACTAGCTGTCAATGTCAATGAAATTCACCAACAACCATGTAACCTAAGATGTTATTTTATTTTATTTTGAAGGCTACCAGTTTCAGCATTTCAATATGCCATCTTCAGATCCCATATGCATCTCTCGGAATAAACGAAAATGTCATATAGAGGCATAAATCTCTGGAAGTCGTGAATTCAATTGTTACACTAGTGCTTCATTCGAAGACTTCATAGCAACTTCCCACTTCCAAGAAGTTCCTGCAGGAGTAACGTCGCTGTGGTGCCTACCGGACGTGGTACACCCCGTGTCAAGTGAAGAGACTTGGCGTCTCCTATCAGCTGTGCCCACGAGCCAAAACTATCAGAACTGTGTCAGCAAGTGTCTACGAACTTGTGTTTTCTAGTGACTGTGGTGTAGCCACAGCACGGCCATTGTGAGCTTGTATCAATTGGCCACTTAGTAATCGTGGCTCATTTAGACTGTTCTGAACTGAAAGTCCACGTGTGCCTGCCAAATGGTGACGTGTCAGTCTATCGGCAGCCAGTGACCAGGTAATACCAGTGGGTGAGGAGTCTAGAGGGTAGCAGCATATCAGTCGAACACCTCACTATCGCGGTTATCTCAGGACAGCACTGGCAACATGCAGTCTTGCGTTGTGTTGAAAGTCGATGTTACGAAGACCTCGGTGGTAGAGCACAGCGACTGGTCACAACAAATCAGAAACTTAACAGCTGCTGTCAAAATCGGCGGCTGTGCGAACCAGAGGTGATGGTGTTGTGTACCCAACGGCACATCATATCTCCATGCGACGTGCTAAGCACTAATAAAGATGATGAAGGCAATGTAGCAAGGTTTGCCGTCCTTTGAGCCTCAGCGCAGGGATACATCCAACGTGATGCTGTACACAGAACCAGGATTCAGCTGAAGCAACAAAGTGATCCCACTGCCGTGTCCAGTTTAGTAATCGAGCACATCAGTGTGAGCACGCTTCTCTCAGCTGCCGCGTCATGGGAAGTCACAACAATGTTCGCCATGTTGACAGTCCACGGTACTGCAGACGTTGTCTCTCTACCATGCAATAGTTGGCTTGCTGCTTAAGCGTATTTTCTGACTAGAGGAAAAAGTATGTAATGTGACTGTACGATACTGCACAGCTGGCAGAACAATGTGTCTGTCCTCTCGAGCGCTAGTCGTGTGGGGCAACTGAGAGCCGGCTAGGCGTTGGATACAGCCCTCCTGGACCTAACAATTCCATATTCGCATGACAGTTGTGGTTTCCCGACCAACGCCTGCAGCAATATTTGAAAGCCATAAACCACAGTTTCGACAGTCCACGATCCCGTCGTTGTCTAATTTCGACATGTGCTGGTAGACATTTCATCTTCTTATACGGGAGTTAACACGATCTTCTCATAAATAACCTAAATACAAATGCAGTTTCTGAAAGATAAACCAGCTTCCTTATATACGGAATATAAGTGCTATTCCTCCTACTTAATTTGTACAGGTCCGCTGAAGTGCAAATCATTTGCATATTCAAGCACATAGTACGCTTCGTGCCGTTTTGACTTCAGTTGCGTGCCGCCTTCACGGTGCTTGAATTTGATGACCACCAGTGTACACTTCAAAGAAAAAACGCTTATGCGCCAGGAGCACCACAGTGGAAGAACGTCATTTTTAACTAAATGTTAGTCGAGGCTGCTGTACGTAACATTTTACTCGTATTTTATTGCTGGATTTGCAAACATTGCCGCCGATGATGGCTGTTAGCCCAGTAGTGTCTGCCGGTCGAGTAGTAAAATGATCTGTTGCTTACAACCTTGACCGATATATTACTGAAAATTGTTTTTTCAGTAACACGGAGCGTTCAATATTGAACTCAATCTGACTAGAATTCAAGAAAAGTAAACCAACAGCTGCGGCCACCAATGTATACTCAATCAAACCATTTCGATTATTTTCTGTTTATTTACGTCCACAGTCCTGCGTATATTACGGAAAGACTACCCCGGAACCACGTCCAGCGGCAGGTTGCTTCTCTAAAGTCTACCAGGATCAAGAAAAAATTTCAATTTTCATTATTTAGTGTAATTATTCACCGAATTTAAAACTTTAAAATGCTGTCATAATCTATTCATTCCGAAGTATAACCTTACGTTAAAAGTTTAACACAATACGCCAAATATTACAGCTAGAAACTGTGTTTGTCTTGAAGCAAGGTAACTAAAGGCGAGCAAATACCAGGACTCTATTCATCCACTCTTGAGAATGAGACCACTTAGCGACATCAAGAAACTTTACATATAACTTCAAACTTTATGAAACGTTTTCTCGCCGACACTCCCTTCAAGATGACGAAAGGAATTGCGTACATTTTCGCTGTTCATGCAGTAAAACTTCAGCATCAGACATGACATTTTAATTTATTTTTTCTTTACTAACAACTCTATTCGCAACATAGTTTATAGGCAGTATCCACATATATCACTGAATGTACCTACAAAATTATATCACTATAAACACATAGTTCCGGACATATGACGTCATGAACATTGAGATGCGCAAAAAATTTGCTTTTGCTTAAAATGGAGCGCAAATTACCCAAACTATATTCAACTAGTGTTCTATAATTGAGCACTTAGCGGCTTTCAACAAACTTTAAGCATAATTTCGTTCCTTTTCTAAACTTACATGGGTAACGTCAAGTATTTAACACACAAATCCTTTCGTAAGGTAATCAGACGTTTGAAGCTGTTTCATACATCCGAATTCGTTACTGGTATCTTAGCAATGACAATATTTTCCGTTACTTTAGTCCAATTTCGTTACATTCCTGGTTCTCGCGTGACGTATATCGAACCACATTAAAGTTTGTGAATGCTCATGGATGGTTTCCCTGTGCTCTGTGTGTTTATGAAACAAGAGACCGATGACCTTTGTAGTTTGGTCCCTTTAATCCTCAAACCAACCAACCATTAAAGTTTGTCGGCTGCTGTTTCAGACACCGGAACGGATGGACAAAAACTTGTGCAACCTGTGTCCAAACCGCAAGCTTCCTAAGCAAAGCACGTGGTGCTTACCTACGGGCGCTGGTAGCTTTCCAACAAAACGTGTACAACAGCACCATCAGGTCTGGCAATCAAATACACGAGTTCGCCACAATGAATCCGATAGAGTGTAGATCTACGAAAGCAACTCGGTAAGACTTCATGACCTTAATATTTCAAGGCCCTAAAGCATTTTTTGTACATAGTTTGGGTGAAACAGCGACTACACCTTTTCACCACTGCCGTTTTTTTCGGGTCGTGTACCCCAATCGGTAAAACGGAACCCTTATACGATAACTTCGTTGTCCGTCTGTCTGCCCGTCTGTTAAAACCTTCGTTTCTCAGGAACGGGTAGAGATAGCAAGTTTGTGTCAAATACCGAGGTCAACGGTCCCTCGGCAGTGTAAATGATTTAAGCTTTCAAGTCGATGCAGTCAAAAGATACGGCCTTTTATGTCAAGTACTTCTAACTCGCAAAAATACTAATGAAAACCTGTAGATCAACTGTCTATCTACCTATGTACTCGCATTCTGAACCCTCAGAATGCGAGTCCTTCTCGCACTTGGCCAGGTTTTTATTCCTCCTTTCATTTCGGCCTCCGGACATAAATAATTCGGCCAGCTTTTGAACTTTTAGTCTTATTCCACCTTCTCTATCTCCCTTCACAGCAGGGTCCTATTATTCTGCCGTGTCTTTAAGTTAAGGGGAGTAGGACGTCAAACTTGGAGCAGGAGAGACACCACAGGACATTTTAATTTCCACTGTCTATACTTCTACAAATAAATTCATTAAACTTTGTCAGCTTTGCCAGGAAAGATTCAGGATTCACATTCATAGCAGTGGAACTTCAAAAACATAACAAAATAAATATCTTTATATGTGAAATTTCATCATTTTTTTACTTACTGTTGGCTGCATTTGTTGCTATAGGTACACCTTTTTTTATAAGTAAGAGAGAGGAATTTTGCACAGCATACAAAGCATTGTGTATTGAACTGGGCTCTCAGTGGTTCAAAACCCCACAACAGGGGCCCTATTCTATATCGTTCATACCGATCTGTGCAGTAGGTTATTCTCGGCAGTGGCGTCATTTTCGGTTTTTTATCCGAATTTCCTATTCAGTAAGCTTCTGAGACCTGTTACCGAACGGTCCTCCCGCCAATTTTTCGACAACTGTACCGAAAGGTTTTGGATTTCGGTATGGCCCAGTCGTTCGGTTGGCTGTGGTTTATTTACACCTATAATTTGTTATTTCAAACATATTGAGTGGTTTTAGCTTTGGATTGTTACGAAAGAATCACGATAGAGCGCGTCCGGTTGGAAAGTGAGTTCAGAATACATTATTTTCCTTTGTTAGAAATATGGTTAGGTTAGGTAGTTAATGTGAATGATTACAACATAAAAAAAACTTTTTGGTCAATATTCTCTTAAAATACCCGTTATTTTTATGCAATTAAGAGTTTAAAGATCATTAAATATCAAGACATCGGCTCTGCTTACGTATATTACATGAGCGTTAGCTGAAATTACTTGTGACTTCGCGTACTCTTTTCCGCAAATTGTTTACTTATTAATTATCGAAACACTTTTAAAACTTTTAAGTAACAATGCAAAGAAATTTTGTTAAGTCTGATAGGGGAAACCTTCCAAAATTTCATGCATATACATCTCATGTTCGCATCATTCGGCAACGAAGTTAGCCTGCGTCTCTCTCGACTGGAATTACATAAATAACGCGCCAAAAGCATGCGAATTGTAAGAACGAAGTTAGTAAGGAGACGAACAACCGTGGCAAAGGGAGGAGGTTCGTATACTGCTGAATACTAAGATATTTTTTCCTCTTCGTGTTTGCTACACAGTCTCAGACTTGGTAAATCGTCAAAGTTTAGCATTTTCTGAAATATTTGTTGTAATTTATACGTAAGAACGCGCTTTTTCCGTAACGAGTATCTCCGATTTTGTGAATTCCATAAATTTAAGAAATTAAAGACGGAATTACTGTGCGTGAAACAACTGACAGTGACACTTATACTACTTCACGTCACAAATAATTCACCATATTTTTTCGGAATACGTAGCGATTTCCGAGAGTGTGATCAGACAGGAATTTCAGGTATGCGTTTTAAAGCCCATTTTATGGAAATTCTTCTCTTGTTTTCGTCCATACTAGTATCTCTGAAAGTTTTCTACCCTACAGTCTTAGCAAAAACAGTACCGGTACATGTATTCCACTGTCAATATGTATCACAACGATTTTCACTTATAACTTTAGACCCAGTCGTTTCCGGCACAGGGTCCCTTACCTCAAATTGATGAATTTATCCTTCTCCATCGTCCCTGAAACTCTGTAACGTCATCACGGAATCACATATACAGGCGCTGGCATCTGTAAACACCGCCGCTCTGTAGTGACGTTGGGTGAACGTTTCCGGACACGAGTTCTAATCATCATTTTGTTCCTCAGGCCACCTTCTACATCCCCTCGAAGTTTCTCACTGTAATTCTGAAACTTCCTGCATACTCTAAATAGTAACGATCAAATAACACTAGCTCGGTATATGCCAAAAGTTACTTTAACGTCAGAACATTTCTCTTCGTTAAGGAAAAGATACGAAGTTGTGTTTACTGTGTGCGCCTCAGTCCATTAAGAAAACTGATCTGATGCTCCGTACGCTCGTTTTTTGATTATTATGCGACAGTGGGGAACTCTCTCTAATACCTTCTGAAAGTCAAGGAGCACGGCATGAAGAAACTGGCCGCTAGTATTTGGTCTCTTAGAGAAACAATGCTACCTGGAATTCATGAGATCATTGTTTGCAGAACCAACCAACGTTGATTTCTAGAGAGGCAGTTTTCGGCTGGCACAAATGGCATAATAAGTTAGCATAAAACGTGTTCCATAATTCTACAATAGACTGACGTCAGTGATATACTGTACGTGTCTATTTGACGATCTTTCTTAAAAACCGGGATGATCTATGAATTTCTGAAATCATCTGAAACATTTCTTTCCTCTAGCGACATGCGTTTGACAACCGCTCTTTTCTCCTGTTGAGAGATATAGTTGATTTTCTATGTCCCAGTCACTTATTTCGAAATATGGTACGGTTTATTCGTATAACAGTTGAGTGGAAGATGCGTAGTACAATTTTTCTCAGTGAAACATTCTTGTTGCAGATCGAAATTAAACACGAAAATTAACATCACTAGCAAAATATACGTGTATTCTTGACATCATAATGATCTAAGTGAGCTAACTGAAGCCCTGAAGACGAAACAGTGCTTCGAAATGTACACTGCCGGATAAAATACTCTAATGGTAAAAGTCACTTAGGATGTCGGGAGGTTTTCGTTATGTTCAGCCATAGGTAACGGTTCGCGCGATGAGTCATGGGAAGTCACCACGACGTATAATGAGTCAGATATAGATAGCGAATAACATTCTCGCTCGTAATTTCCTATAGTTCTGGTAAGTGCGGACTGCGTTGGGCACTGGAAGTGCCGCGATCGGCCACACTACGAGAATTACACGTCTTCTTGGAAGAAAGGTACATCCACGAGAAGATTAAGGACTATACCGCACCTGTCTTTTGCAGAACTGACGCTTCACAGGATTTTGTCATCAGCTTCAGCACCTCAGCACAGTCCACCCACAACCTTGCCATAAACATAAAGTTGCGCGGGCCATTCCACAACCCCGCCCGCCGTAGACAGCCGGCTGCGAGCTTCATGTGATGTCTCCACCTAACATCGCTCCCACGGAACTGCCTCCAAGAATTACACCTAGTGTTACTGTGTTTTACTTGTACAGATGTTCCACGGTCCCATCTGAGTACCCCGGATGCATCTCAGACCCATCTGAGTGGCCAGGTTGCCTCTCATTGTGTTATTAAACAAAGAAAGTGATAATTTACTTTGTACCTTACACGCAAAAGAACAAACCATCAAGGATGATCACTTTTGAGTACACAGCGCACGCACGTACACACACACACACACACACACACACACACACACACACACACACACACACACACACACACACACACACACATATATTATATATATTAGGTTAGAACTAAATCGCCCCGCGGGATTAGCCGAACGGTCTCAGGCGCTGCAGTCGTGGACTGTGCCGCTGATCCCGGCGGAGGTTCGAGTCCTCCCTCGGGCATGGGTGTGTGTGTTTGTCCTTAGGATGATTTAGGTTAAGTAGTGTGTAAGCTTAGGGACCGATGACCTTAGCAGTTAAGTCCCATAAGATTTCACACACATTTTCATAATTAAATCGCATCATCGGAAATTTCGGCAGAATGGAAAATACATATACAAGCAGTTTATTACAATGAAGAATGTATCTCTCGAGGTACAATGCACATCAGTCCATTGCAGCAATTGTATTTTCGTGTTTAGATTCCTTGGCTTCACCAACTTACAAGCAAGTTTTCAATTTATAAACAAACCTAGGCCTTAGGGTAATAAGCTACAGGTCAGTCTCTCAAGCATATCTAGTTTTTCCACTCACCGACGAAATACGAAATTTTGTAACAAAAGCTAAAAATCATAATAACCAGACAGGTAAGAGTAATCCTGTCTGTCTTCACATGGAAAATAATGCAATTAAATGGTATCTTCAGCCGAATGAAATCATTAGATTCAGTGATTCTCATTGGATGCTCTAACCTAGGACTCAGACTAAGCTACAGGTCAGTCTGCCATGCACGTCTAGTTTTTGCCAGTCGCCAAAGAAATACGGAAATTAATAAGCGACATTAAAAATCAAAATAACCAGATCAGTAAAAGTAATTCTGGCTCTCTTCACATCGAAAATTATTAGATTCAGCTATTCTCATTGGCTATCGTATACTGTCAACCGACTGACTACAACCATCGTCAGCAAATTGTCATCAGCAAGCAGAGCAAGAGCCGCCGACACCGCAAGTGTACTTTAGCCGTCGTCACTGCGGCTACCATGAAACTTTCAGAAATGTTAGGGTAGAAGAGGAAGTAAGACGTCATCTAAATCTGTACTCTGCAAGCACTGTCGGAATGTTCTTAGCTAAACTGCACAAAAAGCTCAGGAAATGAAGTACTTATCCCGGGCTGAACCTATCATCTCGCCGAGGCCCTTTAGTTTCCGGAGCGACATACTGTTGATATGTGACTGAGTGGTTGTTGCTACTAACGCTATTGTTACGTACATATGCGAAGCATAAATAGTTAGTAGCACCAGCAACAACACTAGTACTTACGAATGAGAGGTGAACTGCTGGTGTGCCGGCAAGCCAAGAGCAGAAGGCCCAGCCGCGTAGCGCTATTGCGAGACTGCTACGCCAGAGCGCTGCTGCTTTTGAACAGCGCGACACCGCTGCACAAAGCGGCCGACGAGTACAATGCGCCGCGTTTAACAGCCACGCAGTAACCGCAAGGCACGGACCTTACGTGATGCAGACTCTTTCTCACTGCGAGAACGCCCCACCTACTGGTGACCAACGTGAAGCTTGGTCCAGGGCCACAAATTATTAGGGGTGGTGGTAAAAAAAAAAGGAGATAGAAAGACAAGCCACAGATACCACAAGTGGGGAAAAATTAATCAAACATAAGCACCAAGTCTACAGAGCAGAGCGTGATGTTCCGTGTTGGGTTATGCGCAGCGCGGAGTTATCCCTATACTGAACAGACCTCACACTCTTTTAAGGCGCAGGTGATCATGGATAACAACGATGAGAGTGAGTGCGATTTTATTTCAGACTCATTCTTATCTCTTTTCTCAGACTTTCTCCGTTTTAACCACATTCGTTTCTACTAATTTCGTAAGGGCGCTGATAACATCATCGTTAAGCACCCCTAGCGCGCCCCCCCACCCTCCCACACACACACACACACACACACACACACACACACACACACAAACACACATTTTTATGGCCCATTTGAAGCTCATTGATTAAGGGTAAGTCTATAAATAAGTTCAAGATTACTCCCCTCTTTGTCCCAGGGTATTTTTCAACATATAGAAACGATCAGCAGTCACTCCCCTCTTCGTACTTAAAAAGTATGTCTATAAAGATAGAGTTTCAGATTTTCTACCTATTTGTCCCAGAATATTTGTTCCCAAATGTAGTGGCTTACTCGCACCAGGGCTAAGATGTTTGTATGCAAACGCAGAAATTCAGAACTCAACACCAACCTCCCGTCATCATCAACATCTACACCTAAATCTATACTCCGCAAGCCACACTTCGGTGTGTGGCAGAGGGTAGTTTTTATACCACGGTCAATTGCCCCTTTTCCTGTTCCGGTCGCGTATGGCTCGCGGGAAGAACGACTGCTGGTAAGCGAGGCCTCCGGGTGGCCTCGAAGTTCTCTAATTTTATCTTCGTGGCCTTTTCGCGAGATTTGCGTAGGAGGAAGCAATACGTTGGTTGACTCTTCTAGGAACGCACGCTCTCGGAACAGTGGACTACAGCGTGATGATGCAGAACGCCCCTCTTAGCAGCGTCTGCCACTGGAGTTGACCGAGCATCTCCGTGGTACTTTTGCGTTTTCTGAGTGAACCTGTAACCAAATATACCGCTCTTCTTTTGATCTTCTCTACTGCCTCTATAAATCCTGTCTTGTGTAGACCTCAGAGTGACGAGGGATATTCAAACATTGATCGAACGAGTGTTTTGTAAGCTACCTCTTTCGTTGATGGACTACATTTCCTAAGGATTCTGCTAATGAATCTCTGCCTTAGCCGCGATTAATGTTAAGTGGGCCTTTCACTTCCAACTGCTTCGTACGCACACTCGTAGATATTTCGTGGAAGTAACTGCTTCCAGTGACTGTTCTGCAACCGTATGATCACACAATAATAAAGGACCATTCTATGTACGTACTCGCGATAACATCCGTATTATGGTGAGGGACAGTTGCTACTCCCTGCACCAAGCGTCGATCCACTGCAGGTCTTGCTACAATTTTCTAGCGTTGTGGCTGCTCTGTATACAACAGCGCCATCCCCGGAAAACCTCATGGAACTTTTGATGTTACCTACTAGGCCATTCACATATATTGTGAAAAGTAATGATGTTGTAACACTTCCTAGGGGCACGCCCGAAATTACTTTTACGTCTGGAGACTACTCTCCCTTCAGAATGACATGATGTGTTCTGCTTGCTAGAAATTCCTCAATGTGATCGCACAGCTGGTCTGATATTCCGTACGCTCGTATTTTGTTGATTGGGCAGCAGTGCGGAACGGTATTGAAAGCCTTCCGGACAATACCTGTCTACAAATAGAATGGCTCAAGGTGCACTCTCCTCTTCGTCCTTGGTTGCTTCTCTACAAATATTGAAGTTCAAGGTACACTCCCCTCTTCGTTCTGTGACGGTTGTGTAGTAATGCTGATGTTCAGGGTTCACTCCTCTCTTCGTCTCGCGAATGTTGTCTACAGATAGAGACGTTTAGGAACGACACCCCTCTTCGTCCTACAATGTTTGCCTGCACACAGACAGGTTCAGGATTCACTCCTCTCTTCGACCTGCAATGCTTGTCTGTAAATAGAGAGGTTCAGGGTTCACTTCCTTCTTCGTAATAGATGTTAGGAAAGTCCGTCATACACTCCACCCTTCGCCCTAACATGTTTACACTATTTTAATACCTATATAATATTCTCGACAAACCGATGGACGGAAAAAAGATCGGTACGCCTCTGTGTAGGTCCTAGTTTCACTACGTTTACAATTATGGTTTGTGCGTTACACATACACGGTGTTACAAAAAGGTACGGCCAAACTTTCAGGAAACATTCCTCACACACAAATAAAGAAAATATGTTATGTGGACATGTGTCCGGAAACGCTTACTTTCCATGTTAGAGCTCTCATTTTATTACTTCTCTTCAAATCACATTAATCATGGAATGGAAACACACGGCAACAGAACGTACCAGCGTGACTTCAAACGCTTTGTTACAGGAAATGTTCAAAATGTCCTCTGTTAGCGAGGATACATGCATCCACCCTCCGTCGCATGGAATCCCTGATGCGCTGATGCAGGCCTGGAGAATGGCGTATTGTATCACAGCCGTCCACAATACGAGCACGAAGAGTCTCTACATTTGGTACCGGGGTTGCGTTGACAAGAGCTTTCAAATGCCCCCATAAATGAAAGTCAAGAGGGTTGAGGTCAGGAGAGCGTGGAGGCCATGGAATTGGTCCGCCTCTACCAATCCATCGGTCACCAAATCTGTTGTTGAGAAACGTACGAACACTTCGACTGAAATGTGCAGGAGCTCCATCGTGCATGAACCACATGTTGTGTCGTACTTGTAAAGGCACATGTTCTAGCAGCACAGGTAGAGTATCCCGTCTGAAATCATGATAACGTGCTCCATTGAGCGTAGGTGGAAGAACATGGGGCCCAATCAAGACATCACCAACAATGCCTGCCCAAACGTTCACAGAAAATCTGTGTTGATGACGTGATTGCACAATTGCGCGCGGATACTCGTCAGCCCACACATGTTGATTGTGAAAATTTACAATTTGATCACGTTGGAATGAAGCCTCATCCGTAAAGAGAACATTTGCACTGAAATGAGGATTGACACATTGTTGGATGAACCATTCGCAGAAGTGTACCCGTGGAGGCCAATCAGCTGCTGATAGTGCCTGCACACGCTGTACATGGTACGGAAACAACTGGTTCTGCCGTAGCACTCTCCATACAGTGACGTGGTCAACGTTACCTTGTACAGCAGCAACTTCTCTGACGCTGACATTACGGTTATCGTCAACTGCACGAAGAATTGCCTCGTCCATTGCAGGTGTCCTCGTCGTTCTAGGTCTTCCCCAGTCGCGAGTCATAGGCTGGAATGTTCCGTGCTCCCTAAGACGCCGATCAACTGCTGCGAACATCTTCCTGTCGGGACACCTTCGTTCTGGAAATCTGTCTCGATACAAACGTACCGCGCCACGGCTATTGCCCCGTGCTAAACCGTACATCAAATGGGCATCTGCCAACTCCGCATTTGTAAACATTGCACTGACTGCAAAACCACGTTCGTGATGAACACTAACCTGTTGATGCTACGTACTGATGTGCTTGATGCTAGTACTGTAGAGCAATGAGTCGCATGTCAACACAAGCACCGAAGTCAACATTACCTTCCTTCAATTGGGCCAACTGGCGGTGAATCGGGGAAGTGCAGTACATACTGACGAAACTAAAATGAGCTCTAACATGGAAATTAAGCGTTTCCGGACACATGTCCACATAATATCTTTTCTTTATTTGTGTGTGAGGAATGTTTCCTGAAAGTTTGGCCGTACCTTTTTGTAACACCCTGTATATGGAATGAACTAACAAGGAAAACTCCCCATTGTGTTCCCCTCAGATTTAGTGGTAAAATGGCACAGTTCAAAACTGAACATATATCAAATATGAAAACAGGAAGAAAGTTTACTGAACTGTGAAGAAAGATGCAAAATAGAAACAATGAACGATCTAAAGTGAAAATATGGAACATCGAGCGAAATGCAAGAACGACGGCGTCGTGGTTCTGTGGATACGGCGTTGGACTACGGAATGGGAGATCCGTGTTCACATCTCTCAAGTGTCCACAGCTTTTTTTTTTAATAAAATTATGAACTTTACGTCCGGTCATTGACGTGTCTGTTCTCCTTCTGTAGTCTTGGTAATTGTCATACTATACACTGGTTGTAGAATATGAGTCACGTGGAAAGAATATATTACCGTCCCACGTAAATGCGATGAATAGTGAGAGCAGGCGAGATACCGCGTAGACCTCTCACAAAAATGGAAACAACAAATAAATGGGTGTGAATTATGTTACAACGAAGGAATTCAAGAGTCAAAGCTTGCAAAACAGAACGCAAGAGTCATAACATATGGTATGAGTAGGACAGATACGACGTACGTACATCTCAGGTCCCTTTCTTACACCTCGCTGTTACAAACGGACGTTACACCGTGTCACAGACACAAATTTGAGTACAGCGAACAGATACGTCAATGACCGGACCGTAACTTCATTATTTTGCGAAAAGAATTGGGATGCGAGGGAGATTCAAACACGGACCTCCCGTTTCGCAGTCTTTGTTTTCTTTTTTGAATATTCATTTATTTATTGCCAAAAAGTCTGCCATTTCCATGACTTGTCTCTGGAAAAAAGAAAATGAACACAAAGTCACAGTTCTGTAACAAGCATATGCTGAAGGTACCGTTATCTGCTCATCTGCTATGTGCGAATGTATCAAATGTATCTCCTGCGATGAATAATCCAGCTACGGGGCGGATCGTGGAAGATGCTCTGGAAGAAGTTCTAAAAGTAGTGACTGTACATAGGGTTCTTCACAGATGAAGGTAGCCGACAGCACCCTGTGCTCCCAGCCGGTAGTCCAACACCGAGACCACACAACCACCACGCCGTGGCTACTCAAATTCACTCGACGTTGCACATCTTTAGCTCGGACCGTTTACTGTTTCCATTTTGCTTCTGTTTTCGCAGTTCAGTACACTTTCTTCCTGTTTTCATTCTTGATCTGGGTTCAGTTTCTGAGCGGCTATCCGCTGAGCCATCTTCGGAGTAAATGTGAGGGGGTGCGATGAGGAGTTTGCCTTGTAAAATTCTTCTTTACTCGTTCTGGGATGACTGATATCGTATTTTATGCTAATCTCAATCCCTTTCATCAAATAATATCTTCAGCTACTGTTCAGTTTATTATCTACCTCTGCATGAATAAACGTTATTTACATATACAGGGTACGGCATTAGAAATTCATGGAACAGTGTGCATAAAGGTCGGTCAGGGCGACCTCGTACAGCTACAAGTGATGATTCCACAACTGCGGTCTTGGAACTGTTTCAGCGTCCGCCTCAAAAATCTTCAAGGCAAGCGGCACGTGAGAGTAATGTAAGTGCTAGTAGTGTGCTACGCATTCTGAAGAAAGGCAAGTTTCGTGTGTACATTCCAAGGCTGGTGCAACAGCTAAGTGACGACGATCCAAATCGAAGGTTAGAATTTTGTGAATGGGTTCAGGAGATGGTGAGACGTGAACCGGGATTTATGGGTAGCATAATTTGGTCGGATGAAGCCCAATTCAAACTCAATGGAACAGTCAATAGGCACAATTGTGTGTACTGGGCTGAAGATAATCCTCACATTACAGTTGAAAAGGCTGTGAATTTGTCTGGTGTAAATGTGTGGTGTGCTTTGTCTGCAAGGGGACTCATTGGGCCTTTCCGCTTTGGTGGTACTGTTACTGGAGATACGTACCTAACAATGCTTGCTGACTCCATATTCCCTGCCATTCGTGCATTATACGGTAATGATGAGTTTTATTTCCAACAAGATGGCGCTCCGCCGCAATATCATAGGGACGTATGGGCATACCTGGATCACAATGTGCCAGGCCAGTGGATAGGACGCAGGGGACCAATCGAGTTTCCTGCACGCTCTCCAGACCTCACGCCGCTCGATTTCTTCTTATGGGGCACAGTAAAAGATGAGGTGTACAAACGTAAACCACGTAACCTGGACACTTTGGAATGAGATTCAGTCAGTGTGCGCAGAAATCTCATTGGACACTTTGGTACGATATACGGAATCAGTGGTGAGTCGTACTCAGAAATGTATTGATGCTGAAGGCCACCAGTTTGAACATTAATCACATTTGCAAAGTACATTTATTTTTCCAATTGGACTCTGAGCTTTCTATTTCCAGAAATTTAACATTGTAGAGCGGGAAATGAATTTTCTATGACGCTTCAAATTGTGTATACATTTTTTGACGCACCCTGTATTTTTAACATTACGCCTTTTTATGTATGCGTGTAACTCTTGGTTTTAACATAAATTTGTGCTGGATAATGGTCTTTGGCTGAAACGGATCGTACAGTAAAGAATAAATGTAAGAACAGTGTAAGGTGTTATATGATGTCATTTCTACAATTTATAAAAGCTAGGAACACAGCCAACAAAAAAGTATTTGCAAGTCGTTTCCATCATCTTTATATGCCATTTCTTTTTCACCACTACTCTCGTTTGCACGGGTGAAATGTCACTGAGATTGTCACCAGACATCCTAGCGACACTGGTGTCAGCTACAAATGTCAGTCGTCTTCCACTCTGTCTACACCTTTTCCCCAGCCAAAGCAGTGCTAGTTTGTTTTACCCGTAGTATTTTTTCCTACACAATATGTCGCATGCGTACTAAACTTGGTTGGAATTTCTACGTGCGTTCCAAGCTAAGCTTGCATGTAACCTTATTCTCTCCCTTAAAGCTCCGTCTGCCTCCCTTAGGAGAGTCGGAGCTGTTCTTGTCCTAAAAAAAAAAAAAAAAAAAAAAAAAAAAATTGAAGGTAATGAGTTCTGAGTACCACATTGGGTTTATGTTACCCAAAACTTACAAGAATGATATCTTACACCGTCCCTAGCCCAAGGCGTTAAATCCCAAGAGGGCCATCACCAACCAACACAGCAACCCGAAAACTATGAATTCGACTCTAACTTAATTTGTCTTTGATTATTTTTACATGTCACTACCTTCAAACTCAGGCCCCTTAACAATGCCAAGAATGTCTTATAGAATAGTAAATTTTCCAGATAGTAACCACGTCGCATCCAGACAGAAAAAAGGGATGCAAGTCAAAAAACTCTTATTTTTAGTTTTTGTCGCGGAAAAATACGTGTGAAGTGCCCCAATGTACACGAAAAACGCCACATCTCTGTCTCGCAATTTGTCCACTTGTGGGCAGATGTGTAACCTCTGTTGTCGATACTTCATGATGCATCACAATGTCACTTCAGCGTTGCTGCGAGCAGGTGAGCGTCGGTCATTCACGAAGAGCGGCACATTCTGAGTTGTGACACTTTTCACGTATAGGGTAAGTTGAATGTAATTGTTAATATCATTGGTTATTGCAGTGTCAATGTTTATACAATGTCTGTATCTTACATTACAATGTCCTTCGCACATGCATATATGTCTGAAGGAAAGACACTGTTTTGACGATTGCAGCTGTTGTAAATATTACAAAATTTCGTGCGTTGCACGTACAAGGAAAAAATGGACATTTCTGCTATAAAGAAACTTCGTATTGCACGTATTTTCTCGACGAAAAGTATTCCTACATTATATAAGTCCATTTATGATTCTATGTTTTCGCAAATTGTGTACCTTAGAATGTACCTAACTGATGTTCCTTACTACACTGTATTAATTTTCATAAATTCTGTATTCTGTATTCTTCTAGAGTAATAATTTCAACTCGTTTTTAATTTATTTTACCTTAAGTACTAATTTTTCGTGATAGAGGTTTGAATGTCGTATTGTATTACAGTAAGTAAAAAAAAAAAAAGAGTATATTATTTGGAATGGAAAAGTGGCAAAACCATTAAAAGAGAGGTCATAACGAAAACAAAAATGTTTTTATAAAAGCAAGAAAAGTGACACAATTCAAAGAATTAATTAATAATTACCTGATAACGAGAACAGAACTACATGTCCATATTACTGTAGTATACACAACATGGTGATTGTTTCCACCGTGTACAAACTCTACGCATTGATCTATGAGACAATATGGAACGAAAAGGTCTAATGAACTTACGTCCGAAAATGCATGGTTTCCATGCTAGAGACCATTTATTCAATCATACTTTGTTAGAGAGACTGCGGTCTAATACGTGCTGTATCATGCAGCCACGGTTACAGTATCCGTGATTACCTCCTAGAGGTTGTTGTGTCTGATTCACTTCTCTTGCTGACTAACCTTGTAGTGGATGTGATACAGAGTTGTACACAGTGGTTCACACGGAAAGGCAAATGGCAACAGGCGGCACGCAGCAAGGTTGTATCAGGAGACCTATCCCCGCCACCAATAACCATAGCATTCAATGTTTGCAACAGTGTTTCGCCGTTTGTCTGAGACAGGGTCATTTCTGGAAGCAGGAAAGCATGAAGGACTTACCCGAAATGTTCAGACGCCAGACTTGGAGGAAAATATGATCAACGATGTGGAAGGCGACCGTCGTGTCAGTACGAGGCAGTTGGCCCGCCCGTACAGGGTAACACAGACGAACGTGCGGAGCATTCTCCCTGACAAACATTCTCCCTGACAATAATTTCTACCCTTATCACTTACAGCGTGTGCAGGGTTTAATAGCGACAGACTTTCCACATCGGGAGCAGTTTTGTCACAGGTTTATTCACCAGGCAACCACGATTCCCGGATTTGTGTTATTCATCTTATTCACAGATGAGGCCACTTTTACGCGGAGTGCTATCTTGAACTTTCGTAACAGTTATCTTTGGGATAGTTTGCAGAATCCCCACGGTATGGTGACAGCGAATCATCAGCATCAGTGCAGCTGGAATTTGTGGCCCGGGATAACTGGCGACTGTATTTTGTGACCAGTCTTCCTTCCGCGTCTCCTAACAGGCCGTAACTATCGGCGTTTCTTGCTGGAGACTTTGTCTTCCCTACTGGAAGAAGTGCCATTGATGACTCGAAGGATTATGTTGCTGCTACATGACGGTTAACGTCCGGACGCATCTCAGTCGTGTCTTCCCTGGTTGACGGATCCGACGAGGGGGTCCAATTGCACGGCCTGCTCGTTCACCGGATCTCAACCCGTACTATTTCTGGTTGTGGGGCCACCTCAAAAGTATCGTGTATGCAGAGCCCACTCCGGATGTGGAGACACTGGAGCAGCGTATTCATGCTGCCTTTGACGCTGTTCGGGTGCAGCCTGGCCGATGTGAACATGTGAGAGAGAACATGCTGCGACGCCTGCACGCATGCGTTGAGGCACATGGAAACCATTTTCGACATATACTGTAATCGTGGCTGCATTGTACGGCGCGTATTAATTAGACCGCAGACTCTGTGACTATGTATTACTGAATAAATGGTCTCCAGCATGGGAACCATGCATTTCCTGACATAAGTTCATTAGATCTTTTTTGTTTCATATCCTCTCATCGATCAATACCTGGAGTTTGTACATGGTGGAAAAAATCACCCTGTATAATGGAATTACTACCAAAATTACTTACTTGAAACTTAAAGGACGCTTATAATATTTCAATATAAGTTTTAAAGTATTCTTTAAATCTAATTTTGTTTTGTATTGCATTGTTAGTTGTGTCTGTTCTTGTGAGCGTGTGATATGTGTACCAAATTTCGTTGAAATTGCTCCAAGTGTTCCAGAATTATGCTGAAACATACACACATATGCACTTTTATGTATCTAGAGTGCATTTCGTTACGGAGAGAGTCACCTGTCGTGTAGGAGGTGATCACCAGCGGAACTGACGTGTCATTCATTGAATATTTAAGCGGTTGCCTTGACCGGCGAGGTGCGCGGGGCTCATCCAGTTGACAGTAGAGCTTGACTTTACGATGAGACACAAGCTACGCTGTTGTCAGTCTGCAGAGAGACTGCCATAGAGCTCATACAGCATTCCAGCCAGTAAGTACACTCATGCTCATAAATTAAGGATAATACTGATACATTGTGAACCAATGCTCTGGTGGGCGGTTTGCCGGTTTAAATCACCTCCGGGTATGATAATGCGGTGCATTTGACCTGCGGTTGTCGCACGGTGGCGCTGGCAGCAGTCCACATACGCAGAGGTGTGTTGGTGCATGTCAGAGTACGGTGCAGTGAGTAAGTGTGCAGACGTTTTCAGACGTGCTAATGGCGACTGTGTGTTGAAAATGGCGCAAAGAACACATATTGATGACGTTATGAGGGGTAGAATACTCGGGCGTCTGGAGGCTGGTCAAACACAGCAGGTCGTAGCATGGGCCCTCCGTGTGCCACAAAGTGTGATCTCAAGATCATGGCAACGATTCCAGCAGACAGGAAACGTGTCCAGGCGCTACAGTACGGGACGTCCACAGTATGCAACACCACAAGAAGACCGACATCTCACCATCAGCGCCCGTAGACAGCCACGGAGTACTGCTGGTACAGACACACAGTCTACAGACGACTGAACAGACGTGGTTTATTCGCCCGGAGACCTGCAAGGTGCACTCCACTGACCCCTGGTCGCAGGAGACCCCATAAAGCCTGGTGTCAAGAACTCAGTATATGGTCATTGGAACAGTGGTCCCAGGTTATGTTCACGGACGAGTTCTGGTATAGTCTGAACAGTGATTCTCCTCAGGTTTTTATCTGGCTTGAACCAGGAACCAGATACCAACCCTTTAATGTGCTTGAAAAGGACCTGTATGGAGGTCGTGGTTTGATGGTGTGCGTTGGGATTATGATTGGTGCAAGGAACTGTAACAGGTCAGGTGTATCGGGACGTGATGGATGATATAAAGCACGGCCCCACTGAGCTGCCATCGTGGAGCAGTATTTTGAAACAGAAGATATCAGGCGAATGGAGTGGTCTGCCTGTTCGCCAGACCTAAACCCCATCGAGCACGTCTGGGGTGCTCTCGGACGATGTATCGCTGCACGTCTTCTGACCCTTTCCGACACTTCAGGAGTTCCGACAGGCACAGGTGCAAGAATGGGAGGTTATATCCCAGCAGCTGCTCGACCACCTGATCTAGAGTATGCCAACCCGTTGCGCGGCCTGTGTACATGTGCACGGTTATCATATCCCATATTGATGTGGGGGTACATGCGCAGGAAACAGTGGCGTTTTGTAGCACATGTGTTTCGGGACGGTTTTCTCAAATTATCACCAGTACCGTGGACTTACAGATCTGTGTCGAGTGTGTTCGCTATGTGCCTATGCTATTAGTGCCATTTTTGGCACCATATTCTGCAATTATCCTTAATTTATGAGCATGAGCGTAGTATTTGCATACATCATCGAACCTTTTGGACTTGCTTTCAACCTAGGTGAATCTGACAACGGCACTTAATATGTTGTTCTCTTAAAAAAGCTGTTACTGAGCAGAAATAAGTCAAGCGTGAGCTTCTCACGCCGTTGTTCATTCACGTGCGTGATACGAGGCTTGTGCGTGTGTTGCGGCGTTAAAAGGCCACCTCTGACGTCAGCATGGCGTGTCCCTCTTTATGGATCGCCGACCACAAGGTTCGCAGAACACTTGCGATGTTCACACATCTTCCAAACTTCTAGTCATCTTTTCATAGCAGTCGTGATATCGTCCATCCATCGGATCGCCACCTTGATACTACACCGAATGTTGTCTGTGAGGTGCAATGCCGAAATATGATGGCATATCAAACAGTTTGTAAATTATAGAAAAACGCATACCGCGTGTCCCAGGAGGAATGGTCAATATTGAGTGATATGACAGAAACTATCATTGAAAACCAAAACATCTAGTAAGCATGAGCTCTAAAATGCATACCTTTGGAGCTATGAGCACTTGTTCAGTATGACAGATGTGTTTCACAATAGGGAGGATGAACAAGTGCTCATAGCTAGTGGCGGCTGCTGTGTAAGAGCACAAAAGCACGTGAATACCATAACTTTCGACAGCTTGCGGATTTCTTGGTTATTTTGCTTTGAATGTTGTTAAACGTAACATAGATGCTGCAATCTGAAAGATACGACGCCTAAATCTACTGCACTGCTGCTCTAGACTTCGAGAACTTGGCATCAGGATCGCGAGCAGATCTTCAGTTGTACATGTTTAGGGAGCTTTTGCGCATGCGCAACTGGGGTGATGTAATTGCCTCACGGGCTAAGTACCAACGGATTTGTTTGTCAATGTGCACGATTCTCTTTGTGCACAGCTAGCCCTCACCACTCAACAGTAAGTTCACGTCAGTGGCACCAGATGGTAGCACACTGCGGCACGCTTACTCTTAATCCCCGTTCACTCGGCATAAATCGTGCTAGATGATAGCACACTCCTCAGATAAGCCAATTCACTCACCTTACAGTAAAATTAGATCGGACGTTAGTATATGTTATAGTTATACTAACAGAAAAACCTGTTTTGTGGGTTTCTGAATCAGTTGTAGTATATTAAGTCTTGAATTTCGTCCTACAGTAGTCCATTTGAGACACAGAATCAGGAGGGCCTACAGCACATCACCGTCGATTGTGAGATTATAGCATTAATTCATGCTTCTGAAATATTTTGGTTGTATGTTGACTCAGGTTTATCCGTGCTGCAGGCCCACATTGTATGTATGAAAATTCACGAAAATATGTATATCTGGTTTCTCTGACGAAGCTGTGCTTTTCGACCATATGGATCTCAGCGCTTTATTTGTATTCTACTCATGTGACCACGATGCTAGACGTTACTACCTGATTTTAATCATTTTCATAAACGGTAGTTTGTGTCTGGAATTGGTTATTTAGTGTGCGGAGATCGGCTTTCGAATGCAGCGTAAACATGAAATATGTTGAATCTATTTTAAATGCTAACAGAAAGTAAGACTGTGAGGAATGGCCAGAGTCGTGCGTAGAGTGCTCAGCGTGTTCAGTGAGAAGGTTAGCTACTCAGTGAATGGGTCAATAACGAACTGCAGTGGGTGTCAGTTGACGTCCGCCCCGAACAAATGCAACGAACAAAACGAGATAAAAAAATCGGCAGAGCACTTGCGCGCGAAAGGCAAAGGTCCTGAGCTCGTGTCTAGGTCTGACTCACAGTTTTAATCTACGAAGAAGTTTCGTATCAGCGCACACTTCGCTGCAAAGTGAAAATCTTATCGTGGGAACAGAAAAATAAATTACCAGGAAAAGCTTGTCGCAAAGGAACTATGGCTTCCGAGACCAGATAATTTGGTTGAGAGAGTGACGAAATCAAATAGCGTAACTACAAGTGAAGATCTAACAAGGAGGTGTACAATTAGCATAAGTTATTGTGTGAGTGCAACGTAAGAATATCTTTCAACCAGGAAATACATTAGTGGACTATGCATCTCTTAGGGATCTTGTACATTTGTCCGAAAAAATGGAAAAGCATGAAAACTCCAACTTACACAAATGTGAAAGGGAGAGTTGCGAAAGCTTACACATTATTTCGATCTTGCCCTAAACCGTACTTAATTATGTACACAAAAAAATTCCACAAAAAATTCTTTCTTTTCTCAGCTAAGTTATGCATATTATTATTATTATTATTATTATTATTATTGGCAGTGGCTGTAGTTGTATAAACTTGTCGATGAGCACGAGTGTTATACAGCAGATGCTATTAATTTCACACTCTCAAATTTTTTTTCTTCTTTTGGTCCATACTACCACCTCCAAAAATATGGAAAGCAAAGGGCTTGCAGCAGACGAAATTTGTTTCAAATTATCGAAGATGAAGAAGTGTTGAGAGAGTTTAAGATACGCATTTTAGAGCCAATGTTTAGTTGACTTTTTTGCTTCGACTGGTTGTTATGTAATATCCTTGAATGTTGACCATTCCTCTTGGGACGCCCTCTAACATTGTCATCGGAGAAGACAATCACTGACGTAATGTTTCAGAAACATTCACTGTCATACCCTCGCTTTCGAGAGTTCCCAGCTAACTAGTTTCGACCAGAATCGGTAATCTTCAGATTTAGTGGAGAAAAATAAAAACTACAGTAATATCTTACATAAGTACTTTAAACCAAGTATACTGTAACATATGGCCACCACTGATCAATAAGCAATGTATGCAATGACACCTTAACGGAAACACGAGTCAAACGTTGCGATAATGCGAGGAACTTGGTGGGGCCGTGTTCTTATTCCATAAATATAATGGAGTCCAATAAGTAACTATCTGCAGTTTCCTGAGTTGCTTGTATTCTGCACATGTTACACAGTGCGAAAATACCATATATAGTTTTGTCAGAAGATGTTCTCTTCATTATTCATTTCATTGGTTGAAACAGGTCAGGTGTGAAAACATAAAGGTAATTCCGCCGGGCAATAAAATTGTTAAAACAACTGGATTTGTTTTCAGAACATAATACGTCGTTACTGTTTACCTACTATAGTTAAAAATTTCGTCGCGGTTCTGGTGTGAGGCTTATAAACGTAACAGTGGACACGCCACCCAAAAAGGGTAACCAATCGAATTGTTTTGTTGGATTTTTTTCCTCTTTAGCTCATATTGTAGCGCGTTTACTTAGTGCACTACAAGTCGCAGTCATTACTCTACCCTAAAGAGGTAGAGTATGTCTCGCACAAAAGTCCAGTTGTAGCTGTTGCGTATCAGTGAGAGGCGAATTTTCTTGACTTATAAAAACCTGTCAACACATATGGTGTGTAACTTATATGTCGCTGTATTTGAGGAAGTGAAACTTGAACGACAAACAGTCCAGACAAGAAGAGAATAGTAGCTTTCAAAATGTGGTGTCCTCAAGAATGCTGAAGATTAGATGGGTGGATCAAGAAAATAATGAAGAATACTGAAACGAATTGGAGAGAAAAGAGTTCTTTGTAACAACTTGATCAAAACAAGCGGTAAATTGATGGGACACGTTTTCAGACGTGAAGGAATGGCTAATGGAGGGGTGTGGAGGCGGCCGGAGGGGAAGTGAAAATTGTAAAGACACACCAAGGCTTGACTACACCAAGGCCATTCTAGTTGAGCTACAACGCAGTGGTTTATACAAAGACTAAGATACTTGCATGGAAAGCTGCATCAAACCATTCAGACTGCAGTCCACAGCAAGAAGAAGAACGGTTTAAAGGTAATGCGCTTTACATTACGTACAATGAAAGAGCATTTTGTTGCTAATTTAGATACATAGCCGTTAATATGGATTGAACTGGTAAAATCCCAGACCTATACCAACGGCGATTTATCATTCGTTATTGTCTTACTAGCAGGAGTGTTAAGATTACCACTTATGTGTATCCTGTGTTACATTTTCGTTTTGCTTACTCGTTTAAGTATACTGTGAATGTAAAATTTGTTTTATGTCGGAACCTGTCCCTTGTTAAGCCTGTGTAACTTCGTATCAGTGTATGACTTAAACTAATATATACTCCAGATTGTCAAAACACACTATAGCACAAGATTTCCAGTGTTGAAATGGCTGTATGGGCACTTTCCAAAAGCCAATAAATTAACAAAAGAGATGCGCAAGGCATACACCTTTGATAATTTTACTTTCTACTAGTCAACAACTTTGTATAGTAGCATACAACGCTGTCATTTAATCAAATACTACTTAACATTCTGACATTGTTAGCGTTCGTAGAATATCTACACAAAGATTTAAAAAGGTTAAAGTATCAACAGGAAGGTTGGTCTGAACGCCATAGTGCCTTACTAGACGTTGGACTACAAAAAAATGGCTCTGAGCACTATGCGACTTAACTTCTGAGGTCATCAGTCGCCTAGAACTTAGAACTAATTAAACCTAACTAACCTAAGGACATCACACACATCCATGCGCGAGGCAGGATTCGAACCTGCGACCGTAGCGGTCGCTCGGTTTCAGACTGTAGCGCCCAGAACCGCACGGCCACTCCGGCCGGCGTTGGACTACACTAAGCTATTGGAAGTGGACTACCAATGTTTTACTCGGAGGGTTGAAGCGAGTGAAAAACAGCCAGTTGCGGGGCAGGGGGACCACCTATACATAGTTAACGTGGGCTCCCAACCAAGGTGCAGGTTGACATTTTTCACATTTCCAGAGGGGAAGACGTGATAAGTGACTGATAAGAAGCCTGGTGCTGATCGTGAATCCAAACACAGACTTCTGACACTTAGCCAGTAAAGTTATCCGGCGAACAATGTAGCACATTCCCTGATGTTAAATTCGGCCGAAACACTGCATCTTGAATTTAACATCAAAAAAGAAATTATCTGAAGTTCTCCACCGATGCTCTGTACTTAGGTCTTTGTAAGGACTTTCAGATTAGTGCTTTCAATTTCAGTAAGTGATTTGTCGCTCGACTTATCAGGCTGTTTAGAGACGCAACACAAATTAGGATCGAACAACGAATAAGTTCAAAATATGGCACTGTCCTTTTCAACGCAACCTGACTAGCGTTTACTTCTGCTGATTCAGGGAAAACATGGATAACCTAAAGCAGGCTAACTGAAGCGGGATTTGAGGTCGAGTATGCGAATCCAGTATCTGACTTTTTAGTTACTTCGTAAACCTCACTTTGTGACGCCATTACAGACAAGCGCATGCGCGTACGTACGATTCTGAAAAGCAATCTGAGACTGCTGAAAGACAATATCATATGCTGCTCAAGAATCCGTACGTAAATGATTAGTATTTATGTTTCACTAGTTTCATCTGAATTCGGAGTTTAATGCAAAACGTGCCTTGCAATTGCAAAATAAAATTCACTAGTTGGAGTCACAACTGTAGTTTTTTGTGCAGCGTTAGAAAGTAGCTGCCTAATATTTAGGAAATCATTAACTGGACACTTACTTTACAATTTTCTCAAATGAAATTCGGTGACATGTACTTCCGTGGTATAATTCTCATACCTGCAATGCTTCCATGTTATCCCAAATCGCACTTTCGCCACAGCTATGAATTTCAAGGAAGGGGTTCTTACGTTACTTTCTGTTTAGTCAGCTCAGTCCCAGGTAGTAGAGAAAGTTAATAACTGATTTGATATTTAAGCAGAGAAATTAGCTGTCCGTTCACATAAGGCCAAAAAATCCTTTAACACAGCATTCATTCAGTACTGCTTCTTTATTTTATTTCACATTCGTTGATGTGTTTTGTGCCTATCTTATTGATCATCAGATGGAAATCCTTTCTTGGAAGATAAAAATTCATATCTGTACCCATTGTGGAATGTTACAGGATATCAACGCCAGATAATCTTAGAAGGAATCATTTGCATCTGAATATGAGCCAGAAGATCGCGTTGAAAATTATGAGGGTTAAGTTGCCCTCAACTCGAAGCTGGGTTGTTGCTTTTTATTGTTTTTGTTTGGCCACACATTTTGATAACGTTGTCTGCTTGCTGCTTAGACGCAAGGCGCACTTTCAATTGTCTGTAGTAATAAAATATTAAAAGACATCTACTGTATAAATCGCTTACGGGAAGGCTAGCTGCGTACTTACGGAAAGTCTCTGAAGTATCAGTCAGGGAGAATAGGCAAACGGGTGTACACAAGAAGAAAATTAACGCCGGTCGTCGAATGGCGCAGAACCTAGATCCTCTCTCTGCGATAGTGGCTGCTGGTGGTTGGCAATCACTGTGCGTCGACCTGACGGGAGCTTCGCTTTTGGAGCCTCCGGAGCACTACCAGGTACCGCCCTGGAACCCCAAGCAGAATGCTGTATTGATCAAACACTGGTTTAGCCGGCCCTTTGCCCCATTCCACAGCTCGCGTGCACTCTCTGCTCCGGTGACGCATTTTAGCCACGTAACACATCCGGAGATGCTGTTAGTAGTCGAGTGCTATAGCTGGGGTCGACAGCACCCTTGTGCTGCGTCAGTGACACATCTCTAAGACATCTGATTTTTAGGAGTGTTGGTTCTCAAGAGCAACCAAAAAAAAAAAAAACTGCCGCTTATCAGCACGAAACACAAACACCTCACGCTTCATACTGAAGGGGAACGCAGCATGGCACCTCACTTGGAATAGATGAATAAATATTTTAATCCGTTGCAGTTGTGCCCAAAACCAGCCAAAACAGGAAGTTGCACATTGCACCTCTAAACCAAATGGCAGACACAAAGTGGAATGTTTCATTTTGAAACAAACAAATAAACCTCAGCACTAATCCAAACTTCACTGACATCACTCTTAGCCGCTCCCTGGTGTACAAAAGACACTTGCAGCCAGCTGGACAAAAAGTAAAGACCAGAAGTAACATAACAAGGTAATTACCGGGAACTGCCTGGGTAGCGCAAGAAGACACCCTCCACAGCGCCGCACAGTGCGACCAGATGCAAAGTATTGTGAACCAGTGTGTTGCACTCCAACAAAACAGATGACATCTAAATGAGAGAATGTGCTTTATAACCGATGCTATACTGACGTCTTGGCTCCATGCGCTTCCAGACATCGTTCTGCCAGACCCCAGACAAGAAGCCACGGTTAGAGAATGGAACGAGCTCCATACTCGCACACTTCCAAGAGTACTTCAGATCTGCACCATACTGGGTAACACTACACGCTCTCGCCCTAACTAAGTTTTCCATGCTTCTGTGAGATGATGACGTTCCTTGCAGCATCAGCCCTTTCTCTTGGAGGAAGGATGGAAAAAGAGGTGGAATTCTAACAATGGTCTCCAGTTATGTAGACCCTACTATACCAGCTCTAGTGTCCGAACTACCCATGCAGATTTGGTGCCACGTAAACAGGAACCGAAGAGGCCGCGCCAGAACCAAAGCGACCCTATACAGATGGGACATCGTCGATAGACCTGAATGCGATTGCGAAGCAGTAGAGCAGGCTACAGAGCGCATCACCCAACAAAGCTTGCAGAGAAGATACTCTGGGAAGTGGAGTGCTGTCCGGGAAGCTACAGCTGAAGCTCTTCATTAGACATCGAACATTGGTACACACAGCCTGAAAAAAGTGAAGCATCCAATAGATATGGTTAAAAGTTACTGTAACTTCGTAAACGCACACATCATCGACGGCCATGTAAATGATCAGAGTTGCATTTCTTTGTAAGGATGGAACAGTCACCAGAGCGCTTGGTGTCACTACCAGGCGTGATAGTATGGTATACAAAGAGTATGAACGGTGTCAGATACTGAGTGATGCTTTTGAAGGACACGAAGATGTTGCATACTCACGTGAGACTGCGTTGTCAGCATCTGATATAGTTTGAAAGGGGCCTCACGCTGAGTACCAGTCCGCAGCTTCCGGTCTACTCGCTAGCGTTGTTGCCTCTGGGTCATGGGGTCCCGGGTTCAGTTCCCGGCCGGGTTGGAAATTTTCTCTGCCCGCGGACTAGGTGTTTTGTGTTGTCCTCATCACTTCATGATCATTCGTGACGTTGGATAAATTGGACTGCGTAAAAAATTGGACTATGTAAGAAATTGGGACTTTGTACGGGCGCTGATGATCACGCAGTTGAGCGCCCCACAAACCAAACATCATCATCATCACTGTGAGTACCCATTTGGCCGGCTGGTCGATTCGTGCAACATCAAAATTTGTGGGGTATTCGGCTGCGACAGTTGCTGGATGGTGGACTGCATGGAAACGTGAGGGCAGTATACTCGTTGTCAAAATTCTGGTAGGGCTGGCGGTTATTGCTGAACCAATCGGTTTTCGGTTATATCTGATTTTTCAACGCGGGTTTAAAAACGCTCAAAATAATTGGTTTCTGAAATCGATTTTCGGTTTTTTATCCCCGTTATTTCCTGTAATAAACGTATCAAACAAAGACTGAAAAAATTTGACTTCCTCAGTTTTAAGATACACAGAACCAAAATACTAAATGCAGTATCCAAATAGAAAAAAAAAAAACTTAGTTCACAGCTCCTGCGTTTCTTGAAAGATGATAGATGTTTGAATACTATAAAAAAATCACCAGTATTCTCCTACTGATTCTACTTTTTGGAAACTCTGCTCAAAAACCATGTTGTAACCGAGGATCATACCACTATTTGGACACAACGGATAGTCGGTTCTAAATGGCTGAAACTGAGACTGAAGAAGTCTGTCTTTCCTTTTACTTTGCCCGTTTACAAGGTCTACAAGCAGACAAAGACTTGTTCTTCAGACACAGGCAGCAAATTAGCTAGTTTCCATTTTTATCGTAAACTGCTGGTGAACTGTCAAGTTTTAAGTTTTCTCCTCACACAGTGGCTCAAGTTTGTTGTGGCTTCTCCCGTTCTGAAACTTTGAAAGAAAATGGAGCATTGTCCTTCACTGATACCGCGCTTCGCAAAATGCTTCCACCCGAAGGATGGTACCATTCTGTAACACAACCGATGTTTGACGACGACAGTGAGAATCTTATAGACCAAGTGGGATAAGTTTTGCACACTGCGTGCACACGCGTACCACGTTAATACGTACGTTATTGACTCGCCCTTGTTGCTCGTTTCTGTCGGCATTCTAATTGAAATAACACTGAGCGCTTTCCTCATTTTCTATTGTAACACAGTATTTCAAAACAATGGAAATTTTACGAATAAATGTTCATCATTTTGATTTGCAGTCCTTGTGTTGGCCATGTTTGCAGTTGAAATTGTTAGATGTGAGGTCCGCCAGTTATGCAAAACACCGCTTTTTCTCAGTACCCAAACATGTTTCGGCACCACTGTGCCGTTATCAGTGGGTTTTCGTTTTTATTTATTCTGTAATGTGAACATTTTTGTTAAATGATTATAAAATTATGTGGAAGTTTAGTTCAAACAATAGATCGTTTCTTTTTGTACCAAATGTAAAGGTATTTACTAAAAGAAACGATCTATTGTTTGAATTAGACATCCACATTATTTTATAATCATTTAACAAAAATGTTCACATTTCAGAATAAATACAAACGAAAACCCACAGATGATGGCACAGTGGTGGCGAAACATGTTTGGGTACTGAGAAAAAACGGTGTTTTGCATACCTGGCGGATCTCACATCCAACAATTTTTACGAATAAAAGTTACTCGGTTTTAAAGAAAGGTTTGTTCAAAAACCAAAACTTTTAGCACTGCTGCTATAGCTTATTAATATTTCTGATTTTTTACTGGGTTATTGGTAAAAAATAATCTGACATAAACGAGGGCAAACAAATACCGAAAATTACAAGTTATTCAGAACTAAAGTACCGGTGTCGGTTTTAACTGATCGGTTTTCCCATCCCTAGGTTCTGGTCTACCAAATGTGACCACGACAAAGGGAGGACCGCCGTACTGTGCACTGAGCACATCGTATCCCCTTCGCATCTACGTCTGCCATAAGAGAACAAGCAATGGGCTCCTGTAACATTGTGTCGTCCCGCACCATTTCTCGGAGACTAGCGGCTGGTCTAAGGTCTTACCGCTCCATGCGTATGCTGCCTCGGTACGAGCACAACGCGAGAGGCTGCGTTTGGAGTGGTGTCACGACTGTGAAGCGTGGACTGCTGATGAATTGCGTCGCGTTGTGTTCAGTATGAATCGTGGCTTTGTGTTACCGCAAATGACCGTTGTACGCGAGCATGGCGGGAACCTGGGGTAAAGTCCCACTATTCCAAAGTTTCACGGAGCGGCAAGCCATCGGGCATGGCTTCAGGTCACGTCTGGTAGTGTTTAAGGGAACTCTGGTGGCACAAAGGCGCGTCAAGCACATCCTGCGTCCTCATGTGTTACCTCTCATGCGCCAATATCTCGGTGGCACATACTCGTAACAAATATGGTCTCGACACAGTTCTCGTACATCGCCTGGATAGGGAGTATTATGTGCGGGGAATAAAACCCTTTTCGATTAGGCTGCTGGACAACCCTCGGCATCCTCCAACCAACAATGACATAGAAGTCTTATAATCTTTACCATACACTGCCGTGAATAGGGTGACGGCCAAGGTTCTTTTCTGTCAAGTAGTCAATTTAATGAATCCACCTCAATCTGAACTGCAGGACAAGGATGTTGAAACTTCTTTATTTAAATCTGTGAATCTGTACTTAAATTACTGAATGACTGAGAAGATGAAACTTCTACGTTATTTGATTCTGAAACAGCTGAGTAAAACTGAACGTACTGAGCCTACTTTCTCTTTACTTTTTCTTATCATGTCAACACTGACCCACATTATTCTAGCGCAACGCAATCTGACTGCTCAAAGAAAATTACAACCTGAATTCACATAATTAATACAAAAGAATGGCCCTGAATAAGAAGCAATCCTAACAATAACCTATACATTTCATTAAGCACTTAAGCCGGCCGAAGTGGCCGTGCGGTTAAAGGCGCTGCAGTCTGGAACCGCAAGACCGCTACGGTCGCAGGTTCGAATCCTGCCTCGGGCATGGATGTTTGTGATGTCCTTAGGTTAGTTAGGTTTAACTAGTTCTAAGTTCTAGGGGACTAATGACCTTAGCAGTTGAGTCCCATAGTGCTCAGAGCCATTTTGAGCCATTAAGCACTTACCTCACAAAAATCTTCATTACGCGAACTACTGCAATACAGCGAGCGTCAATACTGCCAGCTAAATAAAATATTCTAGCTACTAAAGCCAATAAGTACTAATAGGCATGTGGTTAGCAAAGGAAAGATTTTGTTCCAAACCGAATAATGTATTTTTTACCTTAATAATGTGACATCCAGTTGAGACACAAACATAAATCGTCATTGACATCTAGTACACACGTATATAATCATGAATAATATTCAATCTCCAAGTCGAACATGTACAGATCGTTAGTCTACGCTAACACTTCAGACCTCTACCCTCCATCAATGCTAACTTCTCACATTCAACATCCATCACTGCTGGCTGTTCACTTCCAACTGCCCAACAGTACTTCCATCACTGCTGGCCACTAACTTCCAACTGCCCAACACTACTGGCGATTAACTTCCAACGAGTCCAACCAGCCACAGAGTCTCTTACAAAGTGAAGCATCCAGAAGATATTATTGAAAATTACTGTAACTTCGTAAACGCACACATCGTCGACGGCCATGTAAATGATCAGAGCTGCATTTCTCTGTAGGGGTAGAACAGTCACCAGAGCGCTTGGTGTCACTACCAGGCGTGATAGTATGGTATACAAGGGGTATGAACAGTGTCAGATACAAAGTGTCTTACAAAGAAAGCGCAGTCATGACCGAATCTTGACTCCGTACACTACGATTGTGTCGGTTAGACCGTCAGTGAGAGAGCACTTCGATTTCCTGCTGCTAATAAGGCGAGTACACCGTTCGCTTGTTACACATTTTTACGAGCTTCAAACAGGTACAACTTATTTTCAGTTATCTGGGTAGTTACTATTTTATTTTTGTAATTTCTTGCGTGTTTGAGTGCCTACTAGACACAACCTTTTATTTTAATAACAGTGTAGTGTACAGTATCGCCGTTGCTATCGACCCTCGTATCGTACAGGCTTTTGTTTGTTTGGTTAGAACAGCTCAGTGTCGGTTAGACCGTCAGTGAGAGAGCACTTCGATTTCCTGCTGCTAATAAGGCGAGTACACCGTTCGCTTGTTACACATTTTTACGAGCTTCAAACAGGTACAACTTATTTTCAGTTATCTGGGTAGTTACTATTTTATTTTTGTAATTTCTTGCGTGTTTGAGTGCCTACTAGACACAACCTTTTATTTTAATAACAGTGTAGTGTACAGTATCGCCGTTGCTATCGACCCTCGTATCGTACAGGCTTTTGTTTGTTTGGTTAGAACAGCTCAGTGTCGGTTAGACCGTCAGTGAGAGAGCACTTCGATTTCCTGCTGCTAATAAGGCGAGTACACCGTTCGCTTGTTACACATTTTTACGAGCTTCAAACAGGTACAACTTATTTTCAGTTATCTGGGTAGTTACTATTTTATTTTTGTAATTTCTTGCGTGTTTGAGTGCCTACTAGACACAACCTTTTATTTTAATAACAGTGTAGTTTACAGTATCGCCGTTGCTATCGACCCTCGTATCGTACAGGCTTTTGTTTGTTTGGTTAGAACAGCTCAGTGTCGGTTAGACCGTCAGTGAGAGAGCACTTCGATTTCCTGCTGCTAATAAGGCGAGTACACCGTTCGCTTGTAGGGTAAACATAGTCATGTGTAGGGACTGTGGTTGTTGTGAGCGGACGCAAGGAGAATTGGCCACTCTTCGGGGGCAGGTGGAGGCTTTGTCTGTTAGGCTCATCGAGCTCGAGGCGCAGGCGTCGGCTCGTAGTGGCGTTGGGGCAACTGTGGTGAGACCTATGCCTACTTCGGTGGCCTTGGAATCGCATGGAACCCCTGATGTCGCTGCGTCTTCCGGCAGTGAGCATCTTACCGGTCAGCCATCACTCCAGGGTGAATGGCGGACAGTGGTGGGCTCGCGCGTGCCTGGCCGAAAGGCGAAGGTGGGATCTGGCCGCGTGGCAGCTGCCTTACCCCTTTCCAACAGGTACGGGGTGCTTCCTAGTGGTGATGACATCGTTTCCGAGCCACCACAGGATGCCTCGCCTGTTGGGCCAGTGGCCGATTCTCCGGCAAGGTCCCGACAGTCACAGAGGGCGGGCCTATTAGTTATAGGGAGCTCCAACGTTAGGCGGGTTATGGAGCCCCTTAGGAAAATAGCGGGTAGGTCGGGGAAGAATGCCAGTGTGCACTCGGTGTGCTTGCCGGGGGGTCTCGTCCGTAATGTGGAGGAGGCCCTTCCGGCAGCTATTGAACGCACTGGGTGTGACCGGCTGCAGATAGTAGCACATGTCGGAACGAATGACGCCTGCCGCTTGGGTTCTGAGGCCATCCTTGGTTCCTTCCGGCGGCTGTCTGATTTGGTGAAGACAACCAGCATCGCACGCGGAGTGCAAGCTGAGCTTAATATCTGCAGCATAGTGCCCAGAGTCGATCGCGGTCCTCTGGTTTGGAGCCGTGTGGAGGGTCTAAACCAGAGGCTCAGACGACTCTGCGACTATAATGGTTGCAAATTCATCGACCTCCGTTATTGGGTGGAGAACTGTAGGGCCCCCCTAGACAGGTCAGGCGTGCACTACACACCGGAAGCAGCTACTAGGGTAGCAGAGTACGTGTGGCGTGCACACGGGGGTTTTTTAGGTTAGAGGGACCCCCCCTTGGGCGAAACGATAAAATACCTGACGGCTTACCAGAGAGGACATTATCATCGTTGATAAAGAACGTCCGTCCTCAGAGACCAAAAACAGGAAAAGTCAACGTAATATTGGTAAACTGCAGGAGTATCCAGGGCAAGGTTCCTGAATTAGTATCTCTTATTGAAGGAAATAGTGCGCATATAGTATTAGGAACGGAAAGTTGGTTAAAACCGGAAGTGAACAGTAACGAAATCCTAGACACAGAATGGAATATATACCGCAAGGATAGGATAAACGCCAATGGTGGAGGAGTATTTATAGCAGTAAAGAATTCAATAATATCCAGTGAAGTTATTAGCGAATGCGAATGTGAAATAATCTGGGTTAAGTTAAGTATCAAAGGTGGGTCAGATATGATAGTCGGATGCTTCTATAGACCACCTGCATCAGCAACCGTAGTAGTTGAGCGCCTCAGAGAGAACCTGCAGAACGTCGTGAAGAAGTTTCGTGATCATACTATTGTAATAGGGGGAGACTTCAATCTACCAGGTATAGAATGGGATAGTCACACAATCAGAACTGGAGCCAGGGACAGAGACTCTTGTGACATTATCCTGACTGCCTTGTCCGAGAATTACTTCGAGCAGATAGTTAGAGAACCAACTCGTGAAGCTAACGTTTTAGACCTCATAGCAACAAATAGACCGGAACTTTTCGACTCCGTGAATGTAGAAGAGGGTATCAGTGATCATAAGTCAGTGGTTGCATCAATGACTACAAGTGTAATAAGAAATGCCAAGAAAGGAAGGAAAATATATTTGCTTAACAAGAGTGATAGGGCACAAATCGCAGAATATCTGAGTGACCACCATCAAACGTTCATTTCTGAGGAAGAGGATGTGGAACAAAAATGGAAAAAATTCAGAAACATCGTCCAGTACGCCTTAGATAAGTTCGTACCGACTAAGGTCCAAAGCGAGGGGAAAGATCCACCGTGGTATAACAATCATGTACGAAAGGTACTACGGAAACAAAGAAAGCTTCATCATAGGTTTAAGAGTAGTCGAATCATAGCTGATAAGGAAAAGCTGAACGAAGCGAAAAAGAGCGTAAAGAGAGCAATGAGAGAAGCATTCAACGAATTCGAACATAAAACATTGGCAAACAATCTAAACAAGAACCCTAAAAAGTTTTGGTCATATGTAAAATCGGTAAGCGGATCTAAATCCCCTATTCAGTCACTCGTTGACCACGATGGCACCGAAACAGAGGACGACCAAAGAAAGGCAGAAATACTGAATTCAGTGTTCCGAAACTGTTTCACTGCGGAAAATCGTAACACGGTCCCTGACTTCAGCCGTCGCACGGACGCCAAAATGGAAAATATTGAAATAAACGATATCGGAATTGAAAAACAACTGCTATCACTTAGTAGCGGAAAAGCATCCGGACCAGACGAGATACCCTTAAGATTCTACAGTGATTATGCTAAAGAACTTGCCACCTTTCTATCAGCAATTTATCGTAGATCGCTGGAAGAACGTAAAGTACCTAGCGACTGGAAGAAAGCGCAGGTCGTTCCCATTTTCAAGAGGGGTCATAAATCAGATGCGAATAATTATAGGCCTATTTCGCTTACGTCAATCTGTTGTAGAATAATGGAACATGTTTTGTGTTCTCGTATTATGACGTTCTTAGATAATACAAATCTCCTTCATCATAACCAACATGGATTCCGCAAACAGAGATCATGTGAAACTCAGCTCGCCCTATTTGCCCAAGAAATCCACAGTGCCGTAGACACTGGCGAGCAGATTGATGCCGTATTCCTGGACTTCAGGAAGGCATTTGATACGGTTCCGCACTTACGTTTAGTGAAAAAAATACGAGCTTACGGAATATCGGACCAGGTTTGTGATTGGATTCAGGATTTCCTAGAAGAAAGAACACAACATGTCATTCTTAACGGTTCAAAATCTGCAGATGTAGCGGTAATTTCGGGAGTACCGCAGGGAAGCGTGATAGGACCTTTATTGTTTACAATTTACATAAATGACTTAGTTGACAACATCGGTAGCTCCGTGAGGCTATTTGCAGATGACACGGTTGTCTACAAGAAAGTAGCAACATCAGAAGACTCGTACGTACTCCAGGAAGACCTGCAGAGGATTAATGAATGGTGCGACAGCTGGCAGCTTTCCCTAAACGTAGATAAATGTAATATAATGCGCATACATAGGGGCAGAAATCCATTCCAGTACGATTATGCCATAGGTGGTAAATCATTGGAAGCGGTAACGACCGTAAAATACTTAGGAGTTACTATCCGGAGCGATCTGAAGTGGAATGATCACATAAAACAAATAGTGGGAAAAGCAGGCGCCAGGTTGAGATTCATAGGAAGAATTCTAAGAAAATGTGACTCATCGACGAAAGAAGTAGCTTACAAAACGCTTGTTCGTCCGATTCTTGAGTATTGCTCATCAGTATGGGACCCTTACCAGGTTGGATTAATAGAAGAGATAGACATGATCCAGCGAAAAGCAGCGCGATTCGTCATGGGGACATTTAGTCAGCGCGAGAGCGTTACGGAGATGCTGAACAAGCTCCAATGGCGGACACTTCAAGAAAGGCGTTACGCAATACGGAGAGGTTTATTATCGAAATTACGAGAGAGCACATTCCGGGAAGAGATGGGCAACATATTACTACCGCCCACATATATCTCGCGTAATGATCACAACGAAAAGATCCGAGAAATTAGAGCAAATACGGAGACTTACAAGCAGTCGTTCTTCCCACGCACAATTCGTGAATGGAACAGGGAAGGGGGGATCAGATAGTGGTACAATAAGTACCCTCCGCCACACACCGTAAGGTGGCTCGCGGAGTATAGATGTAGATGTAGATGTAGACACGCTTTCAGCACGCGTTAAACGTTGGTGCGTTTCAGCTTCGTTATACTTGAATTTGTTTCTAGATTTATTAGTCTTCGTATTAAAAACTGCCCACATTCTCACGGAAACACTAGGCACCTATACCCTGCTATTGTTTCCGACAAAATTGGATAGATAAAAAAATCGACTCACCAAGCGGCGGCAGAAAGCACACATAAGAGATTGTAATTACATAACCTTTCTGGGCCAGAGGCTCCTCCTTCAAGCAAAAGATTCCAGGGGAAGGGAGAGGGGCGAAGGAAAAGGACTAGGGAGGTCTAGGAAAAGGGGTAGATTTCGGGAAAGTCACCCAGAACCGCGAGTCGGTCGAGACTTACAAGCGGGATGACAAGGAGACTCAAATTCGTCAAAAATTGATTGTTTTTATAGACTGCTTTCGCTGCTATTATATTCGTTATACGTGGTGCTCCACAATATTACAGACATTTAGGTGTGGTAGATAGGACTTAGTAGATAATCCTTTGGTAAGGAACTCATGTCCGGAAATGTACCGAGCGGATGTAAAATAATTCTGAAGATAGCGTCACTCTCAAATTTCCCGCTTCACTGGACGAATACAGCGAAGACAATGAGCTCCAGTAGTGTGGCCTACACGAACCAATAGCATGAGCAGTGTTTCAAGTACTCGTCGTCGGGTTCTCTTCTACGTGACGACGGATGTCTTCATAGTCGAGAGTGCGGCGCGTCCATGCGGCATCGCAGTGAATCCTTCTAGCTGCGGGCACGACAGTTTCTCACAGCCGTTGTAATCGGACGAAAATCTTATCTGATGCCTTAATTACAACAAGGACACTCGCCGGCTCTCTCTTTTCAGTTTGTATGCGTAGTGCGAAGAGGGAGATTTGAAACTAATCCGAACTTCAAACTTATATTAGAACCAAACGGCACATTTCCGCCAAGGGTTCCTTATTAAAACTTTATCTACTAAGTCTCCTCTACAATCGCGAAAGACCGGTGGTAGGAATTGTGAAGCACTTATTATAAGTTGTCCTTCTTCCATCGCGGGCAGTATGGCTGTTCTTGTTTCCAAATAGGTTAAAATGGCTCTGAGCACTATGGGGCTTAACTTCTGAGGTCATCAGTCCCTTAGAACTTAGAACTACTTAAACCTAATGAACCTAAGGACATCACACACATCCATGCCCGAGGCATGACTGGGACCTCGACCGTCGATGTCGCGTGGTTCCAGATTGTAGCGCCTAGAACCGCTCGGCCACCCTGGCCGACGTTTTGAAATAGGATGTATCGGTCTGTTACTTATTCTACCTACAGAGCGGATAAAAATGGTTCAAATGGCTCTAAGCACTATGGGACAACATCTGAGGTCATCAGTCCCCTAGAACTTAGAACTACTTAAACCTAACTAAGCTAAGGACATCACACACATCCATGCCCGAGGCAGGATTCGAACCTGCGACCGTAGCAGCAGCGCGGTCCCGCACTGAAGCGCCTAGAACCGCTCGGCCACAGCGGCCGGCTACAGAGCGGTTATAACTAAACTACTTGAGAGGGCCCTCATGAAAAGCAAGTCATCGTAGGACAACGAAACTTTGTGGAAATATGCAGTGCTTGAAGATAACACATTGCGTCCAACACGCTCAGCCACGGCAACAGTAACTTCTTCAACAATTTCTGGTGCAATTGTCCGTCGGCCTATGCCCCAAGCAGTTCTCAAATCGACAGTGAATCGAAGTTAATCATGTTCTTCACTCTCGGTGCGGGAAGAGGACCTCTCCGCATTCCTTTGATTCGTACATACTCGCGAAGAGGAGCAGTGTTATTGCTGTTGTTTTGATAAAACAGCTGACCTCGTCCAGGCCCATTTTGACTGTCTGAAACTGTAATGCACGCTGATGCTTCAGTTTCAACAGTATGTCGCCGGCCGCGGTGGCCGTGAAGTTCTAGGCACTTCAATCCGGAACCGCGTGACTGCTAGGGTCGCAGTTTCGAATCCTGCCTCGGGCATGGATGTGTGTGATGTCCTTGGGTTCGTTAGGTCTAAGTAGTTCTAAGTTCTAGGGGACTGATGACCTCAGATGTTGAGTCCCATAGTGCTCAGAGCCATTTGAACCATTTGAACCAACACCATGTCGCCGTGCCAGTACCGGCAAGTCATGAGACTAACACTATTAACAATGCAAATCCTCCAGTGCACAGTGTGAACATCATCCGTTTAAGGTCGGGTACCCGCACGGTAAATAGTTTTTCGTCAACACGGGCTCAAATATCGAAAATTTAATTATAAAAAATGGCTCTGAGCACTATGGGACTTACCTTCTGAGGTCATCAGTCCCCTAGAACTTAGAACTACTTAAACCTAACTAACCTAAGGACATCACACACATCCATGCCTGAGGCAGGATTCGAACCTGCGACCGTAGAGGTCGCACGGTTCCAGACTGTAGCGCCTAGAACCACTCGGAAAGTTTAATTATAACCACCTCATATTTGCACTAGAGCATACTTGTTGTGAACCAGGTTATTCCGGAAAATAAAGAACGAACAAGGAAAAAGTATTTCAACGTTTAAATTTCAAAAAGGTGAAAACACTCGCGCTAAGTGGATGTGTACAATTGTTCAAATGTGTGTGAAATCTTATGCGACTTAACTGCTGAGGTCATAAGTCCCTAAGCTTACGCACTACTTAACCTAAATTATCCTAAGAACAAACACACACACACCCTTTCTCGAGGAAGGACTCGAACCTCCGCCGGGACCAGCCGCACAGTCCATGACTGCAGCGCCCTAGACCGCTCGGCTAATCCCGCGCGGCTGTGTACATTTAGCACCTGGGAAGAATGCTGCTGTTTGTGCAAAACATTCCTCCTAGAAGCACTCTGCTAGTCGATATAAACTGGGTAGATGTTACGTGTTGCATTCTTTATAAATATTCATAAACGGGGTGCGATAAATTTAAGAGTACGTGCTGCCAGTGATGATCAGTTCATTTGAAGCTAGATAAGCAGCGCCATTAAACATATTTACTAAATTTACACCGAGGCTCCGTAAAGAAAGTAGGCCTACCTGATTTAATGTTCCGAATTGTCATTAGATGATAACAGTCTTTTCAAATACTTTTATCCGATAACCCTGAAATTTTGTTCTAGAGCATCACATAACAAAGGGAGGTGTTTGACTAGCTCTTGAGACTCGCAAATGACTATACTCGCTTTTCTGAGAGAAGTAAGTAACATCCAACAAAGATTTGAAGGAAGTCATTTCAAAAACATATTCGAATTCCGGAAATACGTTCAGAAACAATTATTCTAAAAACAAGGAATAACCGCCTTGTAGCCGGCCGCGGTGGCCATGCGGTTCTAGGCGCTTCAGTCCCGAACCGCGCGACTGCTACGGTCGCAGGTTCGAATCCTGCCTCGGGCATGGATGTGTGTGATGTTCTTAGGTTAGTTAGGTTTAAGTAGTTCTAAGTTTTAGGGGACTGATGACCTCAGATGTTAAGTCCCATAGGGCTCAGAGCCATTTGATTTGAACCGCTTTGTAAACAACATTAGACGGAAGTTACTTACATTTTCGACATAAATTTAGATAACTGAGCAGTGGTGTATCTTCTTCTTACAAGTTTTCCATCCTGGATGTTTGTTTTTCTGTACCAAGTGATTTCTGGCAGTAGATCAACGTCCAAGGCTGCAAATTTCACCCAAGCTCGAAAATTATGCAAGTAATGCTCATGAAGGTAGGCTGTATTTAAAAGTAACATTGCTCCAAGACTGTGTACAGTTTTTATTCCCGCTTCTTGGTTCCTCTACTGTAGTCTGAGTGAAACGCAGAATAATAGTCTGAACGTTTGCACAAAATTCATGCTGTAAATCACACCGTGAACTGCTTGCGCAGTCGCTCCTATTCCTCAGGTCCGCAGCTCGTGGTCTAGTAGCTAGCGTTGCTGCCTGTGGATCACGGGGTCCCGGGTTCAATTCCCGTCCGGGGATTTTGGGACGTTTTCTCTACCCGGGGACTGGGTATTTGTGTTGTCCTCATCATTTATTCTTCATAATCATCATTATTCGTCACAGTGGCTTGATTGGACTGCGTAACAAATTGAACTGAGTAAAAATTGGGACTTCGTACTGGGGCTGATGGCCGCGCAGTTGAGCGCCCCACAAGCGATTGGCTAAATTTTCGGAAATTATGTGCAAGGTGAGTACCGAAAGAATTATCAGCGCAGCATAAGGCGCAAAGGGTGGATATCTCTCGTAAACATTTGCCCATTATCATCCCGAGGGAGATGGATTTTTACAATAAATCGTTACTCTAGACGTAACGTGGGTGCATCAGCACGAAACGGAAAGCGAAGCTGCGAGCATGATTTGGAAACATCCATCATCACCAGAAGTTAAGAAATTTAAATGTCAGCCATCAGCTGGTAAGATTATGCTAACACTATTCTGAAACATGGAAGGTGCGGTAGCCCTTCATTTCATCCCAAGAGGCGAAACTGTGGATAGTGAGAACTATTGCGATGTGTTGCGAACTAAGCTGAAATCGGCAATCAGATTCAAACGTCGCGGAAAACTGCGAAAGGTAACGCTCGGCCACACTCCGCCAAATGGACGGCCGAAACAATACAGGAGTTCGGATTAGAATTGTTGGAACACCCGCCGTACAGTCCAGACTTAGCTCCAAGCGATTTCCTTATGTTTGGACCATTGAGGGACTCAGGGAAAGAAGATTTGCAGTCGATGCAGAAGTCATTGATGCTGTGCAGAACTGATTACAAGAGCAACCAAAAAGTTTTTTTTTCCGACGGAGTCAAGAAACTTGGGAAGCGCTGGACAAAGTGCGTTGGAGCGCAGTGAGGCTACGTAGAAAAATAATATATATTTCAGTTCTCTATCATTAGAGTAAATATTTCTTTTCTCAAAAGGCCGTTTACTTTTTGACTTCCCCTCGTAAATGCAGATACTACCCAAGCCCGTAGGTTGCGCTGTCGTATTTGACCACGACGGGCACCTATGCAATGTCCTCAGTACGTTGCAAGCATCGTTCGTAGTCATACCAGTGTTCTGTGTAGTCGAGAGTGCATTATGTCGAAGCTCGGTGCATCCAAACGTGGGCAAATTGTTGATGCTCGTGTAGTGGGTACTTTCGCAACCAAGGCAGCCGAAGGGTTTGGTGTTTCAAGGGGCACCGTGTGTAAGATTTACACCGCATACAAGCACAGCGGAAAAACACCAACCGCTGAGTTAAAGATAACACGTTGTGTCCTCCCTACCAGGAAATCCTCAATCCAGTCACAAATTTCGTTGATTCGCCATACGGTCATACTTTGGATAGCAAACTTTGGTTTAGTACTGATTCAAATGGTTTTCAGAAGTCAAAAAATACTACATCTACTAACTGCCTTGATCCAAGGCTTTAAGGGTGTCATGTGAGAAAAGCGCATGCCCGATGTTTTCGGAATCCTTGCTATGTGCGTGGAGGAGGTCATTCTGTTAGAGTTACCTCTTCGAGTTGGAGTTCAGAGTATGTTCAAAGATTGTACAAAGATTTATGTCAATGATACTGGAGGGTTATTTTAAGGTTCCCCTCCACTGCTCTTCTTGTTGATGGACGTGACCTGCGCTCTTTTCTAACTGTTGGAAACAGTTTTTTACTCTAGGTGTATTATAATTAATAGGGTGGCTAACTCTGCTGCATCTACTGCAAATAATCAGACTGATATTCCGTTGCACCCTGGAACTTTATCGAGTGTCTGAAAACATCATCTCTTCCTCAATGGCAGAGTAGAATGAAAGATTAATTTTGGAAACAGTTCTAAGGACTAATTTATACTAGGCCAACAATTTTGGCTAGTGTCAAGTGATTTAGTAAGTAAAGCGTTCGAACTCAATTATTTATCGGCTCGTAAAATAGTGTCGTGAACTCGACGTAGTAAAGTGGTTATTAGACGATCGAGCAACAATCCCCCAGCAAAAGTGGGATGCCACTCGATCTGTTTGGGGAGCACATTTGTAGTGTGACATCCTACTGCTCTGTTTTATCGGTCAACTCTGTTTAATCGTGAATCGGCAGCATGACTCGTTGAAGTGGTAACTCCAAATCACTGCTTACATGGAACAGGACTGCGGGTGGCATATGAAATGTCATCTTCATTACTGGCTTCTCTAAACGAAAGAAGTGTGTCAGTATCAAAAATGCATCAAATTAACTGGCCGGCCGGTGTGGCCGTGCGGTTCTAGGCGCTTCAGTCTGGAACCGCGTGACCGCTACGGTCGCAGGTTCGAATCCTGTCTCGGGCATGGATGTATGTGATGTCCTTAGGTTAGTTAAGTTTAAGTAGTTCTAAGTTCTAGGGGACTGATGACCTCAGATGTTAAGTCCCATAGTGCTCAGAGCCATTTGAACCATTTGAACCCTCAAATTAACTACAGTCTTGTTTACTTCCCGTAAATGAGAGTAACTATGCTGGAGCCAAGAAAAATGGCTCAAATGGCTCTGAGCACTATGGGACTTAACATCTGAGGTCATCAGTCCCCTAGAACTACTTAAACCTAACTAACCTAAGGACATCACAAACATCCATTCCCGAGGCAGGATTCGAACCTGCGACCGTAGCGGTCGGGTGGTTCCAGACTGTAGCGCCTAGAACCGCTCGGCCACCACGGCCGGCTCTGGAGCCAATATCTTTTAACTTATCTGAGAGGTTATAGGGGCGATTTTCCGACTCTTTCGATGTGGAAAAGTCTTCGTTTGAGTCTTCAGTTCTGCGTGAATTATATTCCGTGCAAATCTCTTTGAACAACCGTGATTGACATGTTTTCTCTTATTCCCATTTTCATCTCTTCTTGCATCCTTTCCAGTAAAAGCACTGTTACAAGATATGTTGCGTGGCTCCCACTTTGTGGACTTACACTTCCCTTTACTCGTTGAATCGAGACGCTAAATAACTCGCCACTGGACTCAGTAACCTGTGTAGTGTGAATCAGCCTTTTGACAGTGGCTAGGCCGCTGTCCGCCATATTCCTTCCCCCCCAGCCCCCACCCCCACCCCAGGGTTTTCGTCATATCGTCAGGCAAGTGGTTACAGAAGGACTTGGGGAGAGTTCCGAACGTCGGAGACAGACTCTCGCCACCAGGCGTGAACTGGTGGCTTAGATGGTAAGAGTATTTTCCACCAAAGAAAAAACATACGATTCCGGTGCCCAGTCTGGTACAATGTTTTAATCTTCAGAAAGACTGAAAAGCTTTCCATTGCAGTGCTGGCTTTGTAGTGTCCCCACTCTTTTAAAAGTCAAAAGAAAGAAGTGTGAAGCCCACAGCGAAGTTTCTGTGTTAAAGATTCTGCAAGTTGACCTCCATTGGCTTCATCCGTAGCACTGGCGGCTCGGGGCGGCGAAACAATGTGACGCCCCCAGTCTGCTTAGAAACTAATGTATTTGTAGTGTACTTTTGTAAAAAGTGAGTAATATAGATGTGATGACTGACAAAACAAATCAAGTTGAAACGTCCCCTTTGAGAAATTAATGAATGACTGTGCTGATAAACCTCTTACATTATTTGCTTTTCAAACAGCTGAGCAAAACTAAACGTACTCAGACATTACTCTTTTTACTTATTTTGATCAACACTAAACTGACAGACAATATTTTTAGCGCAACGCAGTCTGACTTTTAATAATCCCTACAAAAGAATGGCCCTGACTAACAATAACCTATACCTTTCATGAATCACTTACCTCACAAAAATCTTCATTACTCGAACTACTGCAATACAGCGAGAGCCAATACTGCCAGCTAAATAAAAGATTCTAACTACTGAAGGCACTAACTATTGATAGGCATAGTTAGCAAATGAAAGATTTTGTTAAAGAACAAACAATGTATTTACTTTAACAGTGTTCAAAAGTCATATATAATCAGTTCATGACATCCAGTATTACAAATTTACTGTCTCTGATGGACACAATTCCAGATCATCCGCTCTCAAAACTCTGCCATCTCACTTCCCCACATCCACCACTGCTGGCGACTCACCTCCAACTGCGCAACGCTACGCGCTGTTAACAGCCAACTGCCCAACACTACAATAGCAAATTCCAACAATGCAAACCAGCCACATACTGCACACAGCACAAGTCAGTGATTTTCATATAGAGCGCTACATGGCGTTACCAACATAAAAACCTAAACAGCCTACTTACAAAGTATTCATAATGTGTGTACTTTCTGCTCTAGTAAGTGTAATACACATACTTAAAGACATGAGTGAGAAACTTAGTACATGAAACACCATTTTGCATAGCAGCCATCAGGTGGAGTTCAAAGAAATAACAAAGAACATATTAAGAAACTTAAATTTTATTTCACATGTCTGGTTCAAATGGCTCTGAGCACTATGGGACTCAACTGCTGAGGTCATTAGTCCCCTAGAACTTAGAACTAGTTAAACCTAACTAACCTAAGGACATCACAAACATCCATGCCCGAGGCAGGATTCGAACCTGCGACCGTAGCGGTCTTGCGGTTCCAGACTGCAGCGCCTTTAACCGCACGGCCACTTCGGCCGGCTCACATGTCTGGAAACAAAGCTTGTACAATTATAAAATTAGTTAGTTTCGTAACTTTAGTACGAGATAGACGTTATTATTGATATTGCGATAGTACACGTTTTCGCGCATTTATTTTACTGAAATTCTCAATAACGCCGTTGAAATCTATTTCACTGGAGATTTTTCTTGCAGTTCGTGAAATGGACTGTCTAGCTAGTCGCTCTTGATTCATCGTAGAGTGAATCTAATTTTTTATTAGCTTCAATTCAGAAATACATATCTCGCATGATGCGATTGACAAGGAACTCTTGAGTGCGAGGTTGCAAGTTCAATCCTTAGGAAGGCTCATTTGAAAGTGTTGGGTTAACAATTATGACAGGAAAAATTTAAGCTGCTAATGACTCACCATGCGCATCAGCAAGGCGACAGAAAATGAGTGTCCGGGAGGTGCAGAGAGCAACCTTCTATGAAACGTATGAATTACACTTCACAAAACGGACATCGTCGAAACTCAAGAAATGTTCCAAACAAACTATTAACTTGCACCATGAATACAGAATGAAAATGGTGCTCCACAGTGATCACAGAGGTTCGCACCATCGAAATCGAGGGCGAACTCCTTGGGAGTAACAAACCGTGCAGGACGCTCAGCTAGGCATCCAGTCTTAAAGAATGCATAGAATGCATATAGACTCATACCGGTATTGGTGTAACAGGGTGATGAGAGCTGATGGAATGTGATGGTATGCACCCGAATGCGAAACCGTCTGTCGTAGAGTTTATTGTGAAGATGGCTATCCTTTAAGGCGTAGCTGAAGAAAGGGCGATAGTATTTTTTACAGGCACGGAAGAAAACATCCAGAGGCTGAATTTGTTCAATGGTTCCAGATGGTACGAATTACAATGTCACACACTTTTCAGAAGGGATAATTTGCTCTAAAGGAGTATAATTTTTATACGCAGACCAAGAATCAAGTAAAAGCAAGTTATTTTGACCAGCTATTGCTCAAACACAGTGCTCATGCCGTAGTTGTAGTTCTCTTATGCCCATTTTCCCACTCTTGGTTGCGGTGATGTAAATACTTCTTGCGGGATCACGCACACGAAAAGAATCGTAGGAGGCAAAACACCTCCAACTTCTCGCAGCACAATGAATAATTTCCAGACAATTCCCCATCCAGATTAACGATCGTCATAATTGTATACGAATGCTTTAAGGTAGTGATGTTAGTTGATCTTGATACAACTCTCTCGGTATCTCTAATTTCCACCATTCCTTTCATATATATTTCCTCCTCAAATCCTGATTGCTCAGAGATGAGAACAAATTCATTATTGAACGATGGGCCAAGTTTGTTTATCTCATCAAGAAATTTTCGGACCGATTCAGCAGATTGCTAGGTATCCTCAAGTTGACTCTTTCCTTTAAATTTCTTTATCTTACGTCTTACAACTCTGTGGCATTGTTTGAAGTTATGCAACCATCCACTGCTTCCTTTGAAATCACTGTAATCTATGTGGCGCACAATTTGATGTGCATGACGCAGTAGGTGACCGTTATGCATATCCTGTAAATTGTACCGAGCATACCTGAAACGTGCAAATGCCAGTTTTTGTAACAAGTGGGCCTTGTTCTCCCTGAATATCCGCAGTTCTTCTTATGCATTACACGATCATATCGCTGCGGTCTTATTTGAAATCTGGTCATAAATGTTTTTTCTTCTTTTTTTTGTTTACTATGCTGCGGGTGGTTTTCCGTGTACTATTTTTCACAGGAGACGGGATTTTTGGCTCACTGTCCGACAACGATGATGAACTACGTGGCTCGACACCTTTCTCCATGTCACTTTCATTTGTTAAGCACATATCGTCAGCATTGTACTGCTCGTGTACATTGTCCGCAGAGCCGAGCGTATACCACACCACACATTCCACTGACTCATCTTGCAAAAACGCTAATATCTCATCTGTGACTTCTTTCTCACTCTGCGAAATTCCTTGGGTTCCTTTCTTACGAAACGTCAATTTCAGCAACTGTTGTTGTAAATGTAATACCATGTTTGCTTTGTTTAGAGTTGCTATTGCTCTGCTTTGTATCAACGCCACTAGCACTGTGGCACTATAGTGAGTTACTCGTCGAATAAGCAGTTCAACTACGCTCTGCAGCCTCACACTGTGCTCACCATTGGTACCTCCAGTCCCGCCGCCTGTTTCCATTAGCAACCAATGTCGTGGTTGCGTGGCAGACAATATGTGGGGCGTCGAATACCGCAAATATCATTGAGCTTTTGCGGCTTCGCATTCAAGGGGTTCCTTGTGGGGCACAAATACTCGAGAAGTACTGGATTGTAAATGATGTACAGGTTAGTGATTCACTGAAGTCTCGTTTAATTATAAACTGAGGGATTTATTGAGCTGTCCACCTAACAGCAATGTTAACACTCGTATCGGCTGCACGTCGAAGCTTACGATACCTGTTTATTTCATGCAATATCAGCTCCTTATCAAACTCACCAGATTCTCCAGTGCTACAACCAGAGTGTCTCCGGAAGCTCCAAACATACACTTTGTTTTAACAATATAGAACATTTCATTAATTTCCTTCATGGCTGTGTATCGTTGTGACAGTTCTTGTATATATCGGTCTATGCATTCAAATAGTGATCGACGAACTACTTTTTGATCCCATAACACAACGGCACGAGCTAGTTCACCCATCATTGTTTTATTTAGGCTCCTTCTTCCTTCTCGATCAGCGTTAATGTTCAGTTAATGTCCACATCGCTGTATTTTTTAGAATCAAAAGTAACAGCATTGCCTATAATTGTAGTTCCTTCCGTTCCTAAAAATTCTTTCATGGTTTTTGCTTTGGCGAGAGTTTTATCCAAGCTCATATCTGGAGACTGTAGTATTGTTAAGCTAAATTTGTTCCTCGAGTATCGTGTGCCAAAAGTTAATGGGGGTCAAAAAGGCAAATTCATATTGTAAGAGGCCCATGAATAACGAATTTATTGCTGGCGCACTCAAGCAGATGTAACTTCGATGGATTGCTCACACTCTGCCTGCGATATGTAAGCTACATACAATAGAATCGCAGACCAGAGAGCAGTGTCGGCAGCAGTAGTAGCAGTAGCTCGCAGTCGGGCGGTTGGGTAGGCCGGTCGTAGAGGACGATGGCGGTGCCTGAGCGAAGTAGTATGAGGTAAAAGCAAAATATTATTGTTTTTTACTGCCGCGTGCCTATATTAATTGCTACAACTGATTTTTGTACTATGGTTATATCAAAGTCCCATGTAAATGTTTTCAATAAATCTTTGAATAATCATCTTTCTTATAAAGAAAACTTTTGACAGCCTTTCATCTGAATTTAAAGTTTTTTACTAATTTATCCTATCCATAGTCGTGACGATTATCCTAAAGAAAATCAGTTGTTTTTCATACATAACAAAATCTAGTGGCTAGCATTGCACTGGACCGTGGCAGAAAAATTTCTTATAGGAGCAAATATATACGCGTTATCCGGCGACATCATTGAGGTAAGAATTTTCAGTTTATTCAGACTGATTTTTCAGGGCCATGACGCAGCACTGCTGACGTCCAGATTTACTAGTTTAGATTCACAGTGAGTTAATTATTGAAAGGTTACATTTTGAGATTTCTTTTGAAAGATTATACGAGGGTCACTCCAAAAGAAATGCACACTATTTTTGTGAAAATATAGTTTTCATTCTGCATGTGTGAAAGTTTTACAGTGTGTAGATACATCCTTCCCGCCTGCTTTCAAACTTAGTTCAATCTGTTCCAGTGAATGGCGCCGTCAGAGCATGTCTTCAAGATGGCTGCTATACTTGACATTCGTCAGAAGCAACGTGCTGTCATAGAATTCCTGTGCTGTGAAAACGAGACAGTGGGAAACAGGGAAACGTACACAAGAGGTTGAAAAAGGTGCATGGAGATGCTGCTGTCGATCGCAGTACAGTTAGTCGGTGGGCAAGCAGGTTACGTGATGAAAGCGGGCACGGCAATATTGAGGATTGTCCTCGCAGCAACAGGCCTCGTACTGCACACACTCCAGACAATGTGCAGAGAGTTAACGAATTGGTGACTGCTAACAGACGCATAACAGTGAACGAATTGTCACGCTACGTTGTGATAGGGGAAGGAAGTGTTTGCAGAATACTGAAAGTGTTGGGTTAAAAAAGGTTTGTGCCAGGTGGTTTCCCAGAATGTTGACAGCGGTTCACAAAGAAACAAGAAAAACAGTATGCAGCGAATTTTTGGAACAGTACGAGAATGGTGGAGATGAATTTCTTGGAAGAATTGTGACAGGTGATGAAACATGGCTCCATCATTTTTCACCAGAGACGAAGAGGCAATCGATGGAGTGCCATCATGCAAATTCTCCCAAGAAAAAAAATTCAAAACCACCCCTTCTGCTGGAAAAGTTATGGCTACGGCGTTTTTCGAATCCGGAGGACTCTTGCTTGTGGATATCATGCCAAGTGGAACCACCATAAATTCTGATGCATATGTGACGACACTGAAGAAACTTCAAGGTCAACTGAGTCGCGTTCGACCACATCGGCAAAAGCAGGATGTTTTGCTGTTCCACGACAATGCACGGCCACATGTCAGTCAAAAAACCATGGAAGCGATCACAAAACTCGGATGGACAACACTGAAACACACGCCTTACAGTCCTGACCTGGCTCCATGTGACTATCATCTCTTTGGGAAACTGAAAGACTATCTTCGTGGAACAAGGTTTGAAGATGATGACTCCCTTGTGCACGCTGCCAAACAGTGGCTCCAACAGGTTGGTCCCGAATTTTACCGTGCGGGTATACAGGCGCTGGTTCCAAGATGGCGTAAGGCAGTTGAGAGGGATGGAAATTATAAGGAGAAATGAAAATATTGTTTCTAAAGGATGTATCTACATTCTGTAAAACTTTCAAAAATGTAGAAAAAAAGATGGTTTAAAAAATAGTATGCATTTCTTTTGGAGTGACCGTCGTATATGAGTCACATTTTTATTGGGAGGTTAGACAATTTTTTATTGGGAGGTTACGGAACATATTTATCTGTTGGGAGGTTACAACATATAGCTGAAAGCAGCAATTTTGTTGCAGAGCTAGTATCAAAGTAGTCTTGGATGGATCCTGTATATCTTACAAAGTGCTCACAATTGTTCCCACGTTTTCTTTTATGATTTGAAGTTAATTATAATGCTCCATCGAGTATCAAACAATTGTTTCAAACTTGTTCTTGATTTTTCCATCAAGTAATTCCCATCTATACTTAGAAGACAAGAAGAATGAATATAACTTATCTACAATTAGAGAACAGGTGCCGCTAGATGGAATAGGCGGGAATGTATGGACTACGCAAATATTTAAGGAATGATTAGCGAAAGAACTGAACAGAGCTTTTCGAACAACTTCTCGAATTTTTCGTGTACTCCTGCACGTACAACTGACACTGACGCGACATTGTGACAATTTTGAGCCCTGCACAACACAGTGTCCAGCCCATCTTTCTTCATGCACTGTTGAATGTCTGTTGACGTATCCTCTACAGTCTACCCCGGGATAAAAAAACCCTAGAAGGGCTGCCGAACTTCCACACGGTCCAGGAACATTAATGTGACCACCGTCTATGTTCGACGCCAACGTGCAATAACCATTCACAGAAGGCAGGTGGCACCACTAGCAGTGGAGGGCACATAAAGCTTGTCGGAGCGACGCAGACAACAGTGTAGTTGTTGTCGTAATGCGGAAAAAGAGCGATTTGTCTGGCGTGCAAAAGGGCATGATCACTGGTTTTCGGGACAAATGTGGAAGCATTTCCGAAACGGCTAAGTTGTAAACTGTTCGCGTTCCGCCGTTGTTTAAGTATACCGTGCACGGCAAAATGGCGCTGTCCAAAATTGGCGCTGAGGCAACTGTGATGCTCCATTGACCACAGACGACAGGGGTGAACGACGGCTGCGGAGATGTGTAAGGGTGAAGAGACGTGCAACTGTTGGGCAACTGACTACCCAGATAACCGAGGGGCTACCAACAGTATCTCACGAACGACCGTTCAGCGACCTCCGCAGCAAAAATGGTTCAAATGGCTCTGAGCACTATGGGACTTAACATCTGAGGTCATCAGTCCCCTACAACTTAGAACTACTTAAACCTAACTAACCTAAGGACATCACACACATCCATGCCCGAGGCAGGATTCGAACCTGCGACTGTAGAGGTCGCGCGGTTCCAGACTGAAGCGCCTAGAACCACTCGGCCACCAGCGGCCGGCCCTCCGCAGCAGCCACCTGGTTCCTGCACCCTTGCCGACTGCCGCTCATCGGCGACGAAGGCCGGAATTTGCACGCTAATGCCGCAACTGGACGTCCATTGAGTGGCGACAGATGACTTTTTCAGACGAATTACGTTTTGTGCTCCATCGGATGCGTGAAATGTCTAAAAGCAAACGCCCTGCAACAATCGTCGGAAGGGTCCAGGCCGGAGAAGGAAGAGTTATGGTCTGGGGAGTGTTTTCGTGGCACTCGCTGGGTGATCTCGTCATTGTAGAAGGCACAGTGGATCAACACAAGTATGTATCTATCATTGGGGACCACGTCGACCTCTACAAGCAATTTGTTTTTCTTCGGCACGACGGCGTCTACAAGCAGGACAATGCAACGTGTCTCGCAGATCGCAGTGTACGTGCGTGGTTTGAAGAGCACAAGGATGAGTTTACCGCACTCCCTGGCCACCAGACTCCCCGGGTTTAAACGCAGTCGAGAGTCTGTGGGACCAACTCGGTCGGGGTGTTCGCCCCACGGATCTACATCTACATCTACATCTACATGATTACTGTGCAATTCACATTTAAGTGCTTGGCAGAGGGTTCATCGAACCACAATCATACTATCTCTCTACCATTCCACTCCCGAACAGCGCGCGGGAAAAACGAATACCTAAACCTTTCTGTTCGAGCTCTGATTTCTCTTATTTTATTTTGATGATCATTCCTACCTATGTAGGTTGGGCTCAACAAAATATTTTCGCATTCGGAAGAGAAAGTTGGTGACTGAAATTTCGTAAATAGATCTCGCCGCGACGAAAAACGTCTTTGCTTTAATGACTTCCATCCCAACTCGCGTATCATATTTGCCACATTCTCTCCCCTATTACGTGATAATACAAAACGAGCTGCCCTTTTTTGCACCCTTTCGATGTCCTCCGTCAATCCCACCTGGTAAGGATCCCACACCGCGCAGCAATATTCTAACAGAGGACGAACGAGTGTAGTGTAAGCTGTCTCTTTAGTAGACTCGTTGCATCTTCTAAGTGTCCTGCCAATGAAACGCAACCTTTGGCTCGCCTTCCCCACAATATTGTCTATGTGGTCTTTCCAACTGAAGTTGTTCGTAATTTTAACACCCAGTTACTTAGTTGAATTGACAGCCTTGAGAATTGTACTACTTATCGAGTAATCGAATTCCAACGGATTTCTTTTGGAACACATGTGGATCACTTCACACTTTTCGTTATTTAGCGTCAACTGCCACCTGCCACACCATACAGCAATCTTTTCTAAATCGCTTTGGAACTGATACTGGTCTTCGGATGACCTTAGTAGACGGTAAATTACACCATCGTCTGCGAACAACCTAACAGAACTGCTCAGATTGTCACCCAGGTCATTTATATAGATCTGGAACAGCAGAGGTCCCAGGACGCTTCCCTGGGGAACACCTGATATCACTTCAGTTTTACTAGATGATTTGCCGTCTATTACTACGAACTGCGACCTTCCTGACAGGAAATCACGAATCCAGTCGCACAACTGAGACGATACCCTATAGGCCCGCAGCTTGATTAGAAGTCGCTTGTGAGGAACGGTGTCAAAAGCTTTCCGGAAATCTAGAAATACGGAATCAACTTGAGATCCCCTGTCGATATCGGCCATTACTTCGTGCGAATAAAGAGCTCGTTGCACAAGAACGATGTTTTCTGAAACCATGCTGATTACGTATCAACAGATCGTTCCCTTCGAGGTGATTCATAATGTTTGAATACAGTATATGCTCCAAAACTCTACTGCAAACCGACGTCAATGATATAGGTCTGTAGTTCGATGGATTATTCCTACTACCCTCCGTGAAACCAAGCGCTGGCGGCCGCAGCACTGGAGTCGGCATGGCTCCACATCCCTTTATTCACTCTCTCCCTGCACGTCTCGCAGCAGTCTGCGATGCAAAAGGTGATTACTCAGGCTTTTGCCAGGGGGTCACATTAAGGTGACTGGACACTACATACGGGCGTATCTAATTAGATGACTCATTTGGTCAGTTCTGCTTTCATCGGCAGTGCTGTCAAAATTATTCCACAGTATCTAGCCTTTTCAATAATTAGAAAAATTCTTCTTTAACTTTTTCACTCAAAATAAAAATAAATTAGTGTTGTGTTCCTCTTCACAAATAAGAAGCTACTCTCTTTGACCCACCACCGAACTCTTCAAGTTTCAAACAATGCTCTTTCAGTATCTGGTAATATTTCACCAGCTACTGCACAATTTCTAAGAAATTTCCTGTTTTCCGCTGACCGCGGAAAGCTCGGTTTACTGGGCTCAAAATAGTGTAATATCTAAAAGTCGATGTAAAAGGTATCTCCAGTTCTTGGTCTCATCATTAACTTCTGTACGTAGTTTTAAACTATACTGGTAGTACACGTTGAAACTGTTCAAATGTGTGTGAATTTCTAAGGTACCAAACTGCTTAGGTCATGGGTTCCTATACTTACACTCTACTTACGCGGCATAGTACACTTGTAGATGCCACAGGTATCAAAAAACGTTTCACGTAGAATAATTGCAGCTTGCCGAATACTGTTTATCGCTGTACAGTTTTTAAGTTCCGTGCAATATTTTACAAAAAAGTCAAGTATTCTGAACACACCCAAAAATAATTTCCGTGACCTGATATATGTAAGTAGATGCACATACTCTTTCAGAATAAAAAATGACGCACCCTGAAGTAATTATCAAATTGGGAGCAAAGCAATAGAAGTGACATAGATGGACAGACAAACAAATGATTCCAATTTCGGAAAAATTGAATGATTCATTCAAGAGAAAGAGCGCTGGTTGGAGGGTCCTGCCCATAATGCTCCAAATGTCCTCAATTTGGGGAGAGATCCGGCGATTTTACTGGCCAAGGTGGGGTTTGGCAGGCACGCAGTAGAAACTCTTGCCGTGTGCGAGCGGTCATTATCTTGATGAAATGTCAGTCCAGGATGCTTGTCATGAAGGGCAACAAAACGGGGCATACAATATTGTCGACGTATGGCTGTTCTGTAAGGGTGCCGCAGATAAGAACCAAAGGGGTCCTGTTATAAATGAAAAGGCGTCCCAGACTAGCACTCTCAGGTTGCCGGGCCTTATGACGGGTGACAGTCGGGCTGGCATCCCACTGCTGTCGCTCGTCATCGAGGCTCAGTTTGAGGAGGGACTCATCACAGAAGACAATTCTACTCCAGTCAGTGAGATTCTAGGCCCCGATTTTTGTCTTAGAGTGTATGTCCTCTAACTCCAAACTACCTCAATTATCTGAATGTATATTGGCTTTGTTTGGGATTTGATTAAAATGTTCAGGTCGTGGGGGACTTCCAAATCTCCAGGCACTCGAGATTTGAAGGCCCTCCAGGACCAGAGTTAGGGGCCGGGTGGATCCCGCCACCCCTCTCCCCCCCCCCCCTCCGCCCCTTAGTCGTCCACTGATCGCTAAGTAAAGTACACTGCCTAATTAAAAGTATCTCGATACCCCTATGTAACGCGGAATTGACCACTAGATGTCAGGAACGGCGAACCCGCCAGCATGAAAGGACGAGGGGAGTAGCGTATTGTCAGCAGAAAAGTAGTAACAGCAAAATTGGCCGACCGAGAGAGGTAAGTTATTTCGAACGTGAATTAGTCAGTGGATGTCACCTGAATTACAAATATATCAGAGACATTTCAATTCTTCTAAAGCTGCCCAAGCAGACTATTCCTGATGTCACTGTGAAGTGGAAACGGGAAGGAACAACCCCAGCTAATCTGAGACTACATAGCGTTCTGTACTGCACGGGGGCAGTAGGGCATTGCGGAGTGTGGTCGTAAAAATCGCATGAAATCAGCGGAAGGGACCCCTCGAAGGTTTCGAAGTACTATCAGCAGCCCAGCTACCACTATGACTGTGCGTAGGGAGCAAAAATGAACGGGTTATAGTAGTCGAGCAGCTCTTCGTAAGCCGCATATTTTTTTATTTGGTGCTAATCGAAGCTTTAGGTGATGTAAAGAGCGAAGCCACTGGGCAATGGATGACTGGGACTACGTAATTTAGAGTGACGAATCACGCTACATCCTGTGGAAATCCGATGGAAGGGTTTGGGTTTCAAAAATGGTTCAAATGGCTCTGAGCACTATGGGACTTAACATCTGAGGTCATCAGTCCTCTAGAACTTAGAACTACTTAAACCTAACTAACCTACGGACATCACACAAATCCATGCCCTAGACAGGATTCGAACCTGCGACCGTAGCGGTCGCGCGGTTCGAGACTGAAGCGCCTAGAACCGCTCGGCCACCACGGCCGGTAGGTTTGGGTTTGTGAATTCCTGGAGAACGTTACCTTCCATCTTGTGTAGCGCCAACAGTGAAGTCTGAAGGAGGTGGTGTTACGGTATAGCGGTGTTTTCGTGGTTACGGTGTGGTCTCGTTATTGCAACTAAGAAAGCGCTAAATGCGGAAGGATATGAACACGTAACAGCATTGTAGTGTTACTGCGTAAAGTCAGCGCCGGCACACCAGTCGGGAACGACAGAGGAGAGAACATTGTGAGAAGAGGTCAGCCAATCGCACACTGACCGACCGACCTCCCTCCAGGACAACGCGACAGCAGTGGCCCCTACGTGAAGACGACATAAGAGCCGCACCAGACTGGTGGCACGACTTTGGTAGCAGCTTCAACGTTAGCAGCACAATTAGAGATCAGCAGTCACTGCAGCTCAGTTGACAGACTTTTGATAGTAGCGGTCACTAGGACCAGAGGTATTACTTGTGATTGTCTGTTCTGAAGAAGACTATTATTTTGTATGTCGCCCTTTGCTTGCGACACATCTGTGTAATTGCACCTGTGGATGATCATGTATAAATGACTACAGGAATTCTCACATCAAAGTTAGGTATTTTTACTTGTCTTGTTGTAATAAAACTCATTAATACGAGTTGTTTGATTGTTTGCCTAGCGATCCGGATATGCAGGGTTCCTAGATACAACATATAGCCCAATGGAATGGCTTTGACATGAATTAGAACGTCGTCTTCGCTCCAGACCCCAGTGTCTGGTGTCGGCTCTTTTGGAACTTTGGAAGTATTGTCTGCAATTTCTTCACAGGCATTCAGACACCTCAGTGACGTGTTCCCAGCAGAGTACAAGCCGTCATAAAGGCGAAGGGTGGACACCCCAGATTAATGCCCACTAATATGTGGCCAGACACATTTGATCAGACAATGTATTTACATCTTGAAGGATACTCCGAAGCCACTTGACATTGCATGGTGGAGGGTACTTTGTACAACTACTAGTCTTTGCCTTGCCCGTTCCACCTGCAAATGGAGGGAGAGCATTTGCGTAACTCTCTCTTACTAAACGAATCCACCGCTCCACTCTCCTGGATTGGTTCGAAGTCTTATATCAGGCCAGCCTACTTGGAATTGCACAACATGCGAGCGGTACTCAGGAATGCGATCACCTTTATATGTGCACTACACATTTCGAGAAGTCTCCAAAAAAAAACGTAGCTGGCCATTCACCTTCTCTATAACTGATTTCAAGTGCTCTTTTCATTTCACGTCTTTTCGCAAAATTAAACCGAGTTATTTAATCTCGCAAAATTACGCCCAGTAGTTTAATCGACGTGATTGCATATTCGAACATTACAGGAATTTCTGTTTCACCAGTCCTTGTTAACCTACATTTATCCACGTTTACAGCAAGCTACCATCCATTGCACCGAACAAAAATTCTAATTCCTCCTGAACCTCCCTACACTCACTCAGTAACGACACTTTTCCGTTACTTCCACGTCATCAGCAAATAGGTTCAGATTGGACTCCATCTGACAGATAGCTTACATACACGGAAAACAAGAGCGGTCTTATCACACTTCCTGGGACACTCATAAATTTTCCTTTGTCTCTGATGAGAACCCGCGGTCCAGGACAACATAAACTGTTAGTACTAGTTACATATTTAGTCACCAAGTACTGGAATGGAGCGGACTGTACAGCTCTCGTGGTATCTTGAAGACTTTATTGTTACCTCGCGACCCGCGGAGAGAAAAGGCAAGAAAAGAGTGTTGTTGACGGAGCTCCACTCTCTCACAGAAGCGCAGCAGGTACTTCGCGTCGAATGGGCCATATAATGCTCCAGCACTGCGGTAATGACAATCTTACAGAGCTTCTAAGATCAGGGCCGGCAGTGAAACGCGAGATGGAAAAGGGTGGGTTAAAGTTATGTGCAAGGCTGGAAGGAAGGGAGGAAGGACGGACGGTTGTGGTGTAACGTCGCGTCGACGACGAGGTCGTTATAGACGGAACTCTAGTTCAAATGGAGGGGGAGGGACGGAGGAAGAATCGGCTGTTTCCTTTAATAAGTAAGTAACCGGCGTGACATCAAGTGGTGTAGCGGAAACCAACTGCTGGAGATCTGCTTTTTTGTTTTGTTTTTAATTTATTGGCTTTCAGGACGTGCCCATATAGCCATCTCAACAATGAATGTCAGTTATCATGATACGATCGTAAGGGCAACACCATACCCAGTCCCTGCCCGAAAAAAATTTCCAGGATGGCCGGGGATCGAACCCAGGGCCCTTCGTGTAGTAATCCACCGCGCTGACCGCACAGCTACTGAGGTGGACTACGGAAATCTCAACTCCGCTGTTTGAGAACGTGTGCGCAGTGACTTCACCAGTGGTTAACAACGTTCGGAATGAAATATAGATTTACCGGTGTGCTCCATAGACAATTCATCAGCCATTGATCTTGGCTTTTCTTGCAATTCAGTGCAAGTATCAAATTGAAAAGAATTAAAAATGAGGTGGTAAACAATGGCGCTGGTATACTTTGCTAAGGGTGCTCACGCAGCCATACTGTAACTTGGAACTGTGAATCAGAAACCGCTCTTGCTAAACAGCTAAACAAGAAGGAGTGGCTTACTTTGACCTACACGGAGCCATCCAGGGGAATCACAACAAAGTACACTGAAGAGCCAAAATATAATGACCATCTGCATAATAGACTTCGGTCGACCTTCGGAACCAAATACAGCAGCCATTCTGCGCGGTATGGATTCGATAAATTAGTGGTAGTTCTTCGGAGGTATGTGGCAAAACATACCTACGCGTTGGTCACGCAATTCCCGTAAATTACTGATCAGTGGTTTGTGGGCGAAAACCTGTGGTCCAATAGCGTTCCAGATGTGTTCCATTACACCAGGTGAATTTTGTGGCTAAAACACCGATGTGAGTTCACTATTAAGCTCCTCAAACCACAATAGCACGATTCTGGCCTTGAGACACTGACAAATTACTCTACTGGAAGATGCCGTTGCTGTTGGGGGAAACGTCGAACGTGAAGAGATGCAGATGGTCGGCAAAATGTTCACACGTAGTGCACAGCTGTTCAGTACCTTCGGTTACTGCCACTCCTGTAAGCACAGGTGAATGTTTCCCGTAATAGAGGGTGTCCGGAAAGACTTTCCCTGATTACATAAATTGATAACTCAGGTTAGAAGTAAGATACAAACATGAAACTTGTGTCGAATTGTTTACAACTATCAAAGTTTTTTTCTGTTTTAGGTTCGCAGTACGTAAGTAGTGGATGAGGTGCAGTGCCCAAGAAGCCATGTTAACCAGTCAGGAGAAGGCACAGTGTGTCCTGTGGTACCATGAGACACGGTCACCAACCACAGTGCAGAGACACTTCCAGACAACATTTGGAAGGAATCCACCTGATGTCAAGACCATTAAAGCCTGGTATGAGACGTTCAAGAACACAGGATCGGTTGCTGACCATCCGAGGTCTGGTCGACCAAGAACCTCAGCAGACAGGGTGGAAGCTGTAAGGCAGTCTTTTCTGCAAGTTCCGAAGAAATTGGTGTGCAGGGCCTCACGTGAATTACAGATGCCAAAAAGCTCTCTCCATGACATTTTACACAAACGTTTATTGTTTCGTGTATAGAAAGTGCAAATCGTTCAGGCGTTGTTGCCCAATGACAGTACACGTCGATATGACTTTGCGGTCGAAATGCTATCACGTATTGAGGACGAATGATGGTTATCTCAGACGAATTGCCTTTTCCGACGAAGCGACCTTTTTTGTCAGTGGAGTAGTGAATCGCCATAATGTGCGCATTTGGGGTTCACAGCCCCCTGGCGAGGTCATGGAGTGCACCAGAGGCAGTCCAAAGGTGAATGTTTGGTGCGCGCTATTGAACTATCGAATTATCGGGCCATTCTTCTTCGCTGAGGCTACCATCACATCTGCAGTGTATCTGGACATGTTGTAACTGTATGCTGTTCCTCAGCTGCTTCAGTATCACCCCGATGTCTTGTTTCAGCAAGACGGTGCACGGCCTCATTGGGGTTTGGACGTCCGTGCCTATCTCGATATGACCTTTCCTGGGTGATGGATTGGTCGTGATGGGCCAACTGTTTGGCGTCCACGCTCTCCTGACATAACCCCGTTAGACTTCTTTTTATGGGGTTATGTGAAGGACGAGGTCTACCGAACACGTGTTCAAAAAAATGGCTCTGAGTACCATGGGACTTAACATCTGTGGTCATCAGTCCCCTAGAACTTAGAACTACTTAAACCTAACTAACCTAAGGACATCACACACATCCATGCCCGAGGCAGGATTCGAACCTGCGACCGTAGCAGTCGCGCGGTTCCGGACTGAGCGCCTAGAACCGCTAGACCACCGCGGCCGGCCCGAACACGTGTACCAGATCTTGAAACCCTGCGGCAACGGATAACCACAGTCGTTGAATCGATCCCTCCAGTGATGTTGGCTAATGTGTGGACGGAAATTGAATATCGCCTAGATGTGCTACGTGCTACCAAGGGTGCTCATGTGGAAGTTTACTGATGTGTGAAAAAGACTTTGATAGTTTGTAAACAATTAGACACCAGTTTCATATTTGTATCTTACTTCTGGCCTGAGTTATCAATTTATGTAATCAGGGAAAGACTTTTCGGACACCCTGTATAACATAGCATGTTCCGAGCAGCTGCGTCCTTGGTGCGGTGCACGTATTGAGCTGCCGTTGGCCTGGACGACGGCGTGCCCATCGACGTGGTGTAGCGGGAGACGTGATTCATGCGAACAGGCGACACGCTTCCTTTGATCCACGTTGCATTCTCGGCGATCCCGTGCCCGTTGTAATCATAAATGACGATGTCGTTGGGTCGACACAGGAACACGTAGGGGTTGTTTGTTCAACAATGTGGGCTGAACGTTTGTGTCTGCATCAGCATTCTACTCTGTCGTCAGAATTGTTACAGTTTGCTTTACAGAGCGAGCAACCCTCCCACCTCCTCGTTCTGTGATGAGGCGTGCATATACAATACTTGGTGGCCTACTATTCATCGCCTATTCGTGGTTTCAATACCTGGTGGCCTACTATTCATCGCCTATTCGTGGTTTCATTGTCCTTGCACAGCAGCGACGAAACGAGAACTGAAAGAAAGAGAAATTTAAAGCAGTAATGAAACTACGTTGTAGCTCCGCCACTCATCGTTTTGAAGCAGATGTGATCGGATAGGAAGCGATAATTAAAACTCCTACCTCCTGTTACCTCTCTATAGGGTGATACTCATTGTTGTTTTTAACAATAAGTGAAAAAATAATAACCGAAAAGGCAACAAAAGGCATTTATTTCGGCATTTACGCATTTATATTAAAAAAAGGCAGAATAAGCAACATCAAACTGCAGCGTTTCAATCTCAAATATGTAAATCGTACAGATTCACGTTCAGATTGAAGATAGATTTAAAACAATTAAAAAGTCATTCAGCCACAATTCCGGTCTTTATTAATAACTAAAACAAAATCCATAATGCATGTTCTTGAAAATGGTCATATAGTCGATACTCCAAATCTCTGAGAAGCTGAAGAAAAGGAAAAGCGTCGTTGAAACTGAAAAGCATGACTTGCTCTACAAAATATATAGGCTGTGTTAGGGGTGTAGGTGCAGCTATTTTCATTGGTGGTTGAGGACAACATTACATCACTATTTACTTCATTTGCAGACTAATAATTACAGCTATTAGAAGGAGCATGTTTTTAGGTTGGCTAGTACATGAGTATATGTCGCAACAGCAGATCATTAAAGCTTGTTTTCCTCTCAGCAGCAGGTTAGGTGTTGAAGTGTGGAAGCAAAACGGTCAGGATATACTGACAGGTGTAGTCCAATAAGTGGCGCAGCTACTGCTGCGCAGAAAACATCCTGTGGTAAATTATGTGATGTGTTTGTGGACGACTGTTAGATGCAGAGACAAGTGGGAACATTTTAAGGTGCCAATCATCAAAGTATCTGCATTTATTCCTCTAACATCCGGAATACAGAAACAAGTCAAAAATATTTCAATACAAGCCCGTAGTTTATCCTTAGTGTCTTAGTTTTCTTTGTAATTGCTAGGTAACATTCAAAACTATTTTTCGTCTTGAACAGAGCTGACTTTTTTTCACTGTTGAAAAAAGTTTCTTTTAATTTTTTTTCTCATTTATTTATTTTCTGATTTACGCACAGTGTAAGATTTTTCTTTATCCAAGCCCCGGTACGACTTTTCTCTATTCAAGCAACAATACTGCTAAACCTAAAAAATGTTTTGCTTTCCGATATTTGACTTCTCTTGTAGGAGAACATTCGTACGAAAAATAGTTAGCGTCGTGCAAACTTCGCAATGTGTCATGGAAACAAAACAAACAATAAAATAATGATTGAGAAGGCAGAAAAAGTGCAAGATCCATTACAATAGCATCAGAGTGGTGATAACTGGTTAACTTCCGCAGATAGCAGAATACCGTCCCCAAAAGGCTCCTCCAGAACATCAAACACTCTCCTGTTTCCATGGGTTCAAGCTCCGTCTTGCATGAACCACATCTTATCGAAATCAGGGTCACTTTGGATAGTAGGGATGAAATCGTGTTCCAAAACCTTCATGTACCGTTCGGTAGTCACCTTGCCATCAAGGAATATCGCACGGATTATTCCGTGACTGGACACTTCACACCACACAGTCACCCGCTGTGGGTGAAGAGACTTTTCTTCACGAAAAGCGGATTCTCAGTCCCCCAAATGCGCCAGTTTCGCTTATTGACGAACCCATCCAAACGAAAGTGCGCTTCATCGCTAAACCAAACCATGCACATGCTAATTCTCATCATGCCCCGCAGACAACCGTGCAGTTTGAAACTCCAAACGCAAACCGGTCAGAAGTTATGACGATTTTATTTCGTACAGTTCAATAATTGGCACCCTGTAACTAGGTTAACATCGAACTGAGTAACAGATATCCAAAAGATTTCAAGAACTAATGACCAATTCGATTACCTTATAGAAAACGTCTCACCAATGATTCTAAATAAGATACAAATGCGAAACAAGCAGTAAATGCAAAAACAAAACTTCAAGTGACTGTACACTGGAGACTCTTTGAAGAATCTGGAATTTTTATTTTGTGTTCCATGAAATACGAGTACAATTAATAAAGTCAAGCCCGATATCGGCAACGCTATCCAAAAGCCACTTAAGCGATTCTACTTTCCAGATATGATTGTGCACGTCATTACTAAACACGTGGATGAATGATAGGATTCGTTTGGTGGAATCATAAGACATTTCGTATGCAGATATCATCAATGAAGTATCTTTACCGCACGCTATGAGATAACTTTCTCAACTCCTGACAGTAACTGCTCCTAAAGTTTATAAATTTTGAAATCATCTCATTTGGTACAACTACTACACGCCGTAAAAGTAATCTTTCCGCTGCCATTCTCACATCTCTGTGTCTGTAATGTCTCATGCCGGGATCATACAACACTGGTTCGACTGCATACAGTTCCATAAAACACAATGTTGCCTATGACGTCATAAGAGTTTCCATGACGCTTCGTTCACAAGGGTCGAGTCGGCGAAAGCGTGTCATACCTCGTGGGAGCGCACCTTTAGGCTCGTGCAGTTCTTCACGTTTGGGTGCTTGCTCACCTGTGTTTCGAAACCCTCTCTCTTTAAGGAGGCGGCACGAGTGCCGCTTTATCCCGGCAAGGAGCAGCAATCGATAGCGGCGTGGCGTGCAGAGGTGTGGAGTGGAGTGGCGTGGCATAGCGTGCCGTGATTATCGACTCGGCGGCGGCTCGACCACGTGTACCGGGCTGGTGGCCGCCCGCTGCTCACGCCACCTCGGCGCTTGTAAAATATTCACCAACTAGTGGGGCTGTAGCATCCTCCCCAAGGCGCCGCTCAAGGCTGAACCCATACTGGAGCCGTATTTCTCCCGATACAAAGTAGGGCGGTCATCGGACAACGCCGCCAAGAAGATAAACACTAACAAGGAAAGTACTCTTGCTCCAACAGGTCAAACCGAATACAAACATTTTCAAATACATCGTAGCTGCCTTTGTGTCCTTCTACAAGCAGATACGTAGTTTAAAAATTCTCTCTCTGTTTGAAAGCGCCTCGAAGGCCCAACGGTACAGACCGACCGCCGTGTCCTCCTCACCTGTTAAGCGTCACTGAGTGCGGATATGGAGGGGCTTGTGGTCAGCACACCGCTGTCCCGGGCCGGCCGTTGTGGCCGAGCGGTTCTAGGCGCTTCAATCCGGAACCTCGCTGCTGCTACTGTCGCAGGTTCGAATCCTGCCTCGGGCATGGATGTGTGTGATGTCCTTAGGTTAGTTAGGTTTAAGTAGTTTTAAGTCTAGGGGACTGATGACCTCAGATATTAAGTCCCATAGTGCTCAGAGCCATTTTTGAAGCTCTCCCAGCCGTTGTCAGTTTCCGTGACCGGAGACGCAACATCTCAATGAAGTAGCTCCTCTATTGGCCTCATAAGGCGGAGCACACCCCACTTGCCAACAGCGCTCGGCAGACCTGGACGGTGACCCATCCAACTGCTTGCCAAGACCGACAGCGCTTAACGTCGGTGATCTGATGAGAATCGGTGTTACCGCTGTGGAGAAGACCGTTAGCTATATAATTTTAAAAAGTCAAGGTAAAATTCATCTGCGCTTGTACTACTAATTGGATGTTGTTGTTGTTGTTGTTGTTGTTGTTGTTGCTGCTGCTGCTGCTGCTGGTGGTGTCGTAGCTGTCGTCTACAGTCAGGAGACTGATTTGCTGCAGCTCTCTGCTTTGTCTTATGCAAGCTTCTTGTTCCCTTAATAATTACTGCAATCTAAACACATTTGAAACTGCATACTATATTGAAGCTTTAGTCTCTATATACATTTTTACTCACCACACTTCCCTTCCACTGCCGCCGCGGAAGCTGAGGGGTTGGCATAGCTGGTTACCATGGGGAAAACCCGCGTTCGATTCCCGGTACTAGACGCTTCAGTCTGGAACCGCGCGACCGCTGCAGTCGTAGGTTCGAATCCTGCCTCGGGCATGGGTGTGTGTGATGTCCTTAGGTTAGTTAGGTTTAAGTAGTTCTAAGTCTAGGGAACTGATGACTTCAGATTTAAGTCCCATAGTGCTCAGAGCCATTTGAACCATTTGAACCCGGTACTCCCAAGGATTTCTCCTTGATGGGAGATTGGAGCGGGGTGCACTCAGCCTCGTGATGCCAACTGAGGAGCCACTTGATGTGGAAGCAGCGGCTCCACGGTGCAGTAAGTCGTCACACGACCGGGAGAGCGGCCTCTGTCTAGGGTCGTTGATCGATACTTTTTACAAAAAAATTACCGATATATACCGGCGATATATTTTCCCTCGATATACCGCTATCTAAATGGCAATATCAAGTGCCAATACTTTATTTTATACTATATTTTTCTCACTATTTTTGGTAAATATTTGAAGTTGTTCTTTTGAAATTATAGTAGAACATAATTTTACTTTCACTGTGTGAAGAAGTCTTACCGCATTTTGAACTTCATCATGTGCACTCTTTCTCTTTGACTGTGTGAAACAAGAATATGTGACACAAAAGAACAACTACGGTTGCACGGGCAGGACGGCGGTGTGAATGGAATAACAAGATTTTAGATGTGAAGAAGTAGCACAACAGTTGTATTACAAAACAATTTTTAACGCAGTTATTGTCTGTTTCTTCACATCGGCATTCTTCAAAACCAGTTGCTGAAAATGATGAAAAAATATGTAAACAACAAGATTGGTCTTTACGATGTGTGGAGACGTGTGAGGGGAAATGCCGAAGAAACCGCAACGTTTAGCTTCACCACTAAGTTCAAATGGCTCTGACCACTATGGGACTTAACTGCTGAGGTCATCAGTCCCCTAGGCTTAGAACTACTTAAACCTAACTAACCTAAGGACATCACACACATCCATGCCCGACGCAGGATTCGAACCTGCGACCGTCGCGGTCGCGCGGTTCCAGACTGTAGCGCCAAGAACCGCTCGGCCACTCCGGCCGGCACACCACTAAGTATTGACACTAAAACTGCTACGTCGTCAAAACTAAAAAAAACTAGGAAGGCGACATGAAGCGTTCTAGAAAAATCCGATGCATAACGAAATCGAACGACGGACCGTCGGACACCTTTTAGTGTATCACTTACATGCATTTACCACTGTTAGCAAAGTGGTTATCGCCAACGATGAATGTGCATTGTTATCCTTTCAATGCTTGCTCTAAGGGAGATAGGCAGGCTGCTAGTTTGTTTATGTACAGAATATCTAATAATAAATGAGTGCAGCTTTAAAACCTGCAGTACATTTAAGATATGCAGCCGATATTTTATAGGCAGGTATGTCGATATACTTTCCGGTAATACATCAATATATCGATATCTTTTCTAGCTAGATCGAAAGCTGATAGTGGTATTTCTTTAAATAACCATGTATCAGATTCCCGACATTTTTAAAAATATCAACTGTCCCAGTGCTGACCCCATGCCCCTCCATGCCACATACGTACAGTATGTGATCAATAGTATCCGGACACTTAGCTGAAAATGACTTACAAGTATGTGGCGCCCTCCATCGGTAATGCTGGAATTCAGTATGGTGTTGGCCCGCCCTTAGCTTTGATGACAGCTTCCACTCTAAAAGTCATACGTTCAGTCAGGTGCTGGATGCTTTCTTGGGGAATGGACGCCCATTCTTCAAGGAGTGCTGCACTGAGGAGCGGTATCGAAGCCGGTCGGTGAGGCCTGGCACGAAATCGGCGTTCCAAAATATCTCAAAAGTGTTCTGTTCGATTCAGGTCAGGACTCTGTGCACGCCTGTCCATTAAAGGGATGTTATTGTCGTGTAACCACTCCGCCACAGGCCGTACATTATGAACAGATGTTCGATCATGTTGAAAGATGAAATCGCCACCTCCCAAATTGTTGTTCAACAGTGGGAAGCAAGAAGGTGCTTTAAACATCAATATAGGCCTATGTTGTGATAGTGCCACGCAAAACAACAACGGGTGGAAGACCCTCCATGAAAAACACGACCATACCATAACACCACCGTCTCTGAATTTTACTATTGGCACTACATATGCTGGCATATGACGTTCACCGGGCATTCGCCTTACCTATACCCTACCATCGGATCGCTAGATTGTGTACCGTGATTCGTCACTCCACACAACGTTGTTCCACTGTTCAGTCGTCCAATGTTTACGCTCCTTAGACCAAGCGAGGCGTCGTTTGGCATTTACCGGCGTGATATGTGGCTTATGAGCAGCCGCTCGACCATGAAATCCCATTTTCTCACCTCCCGCCTAACTGTCATAGTACTTCCAATGGATCCTGATGTAGTTTAGAATTCGTGTGTGATGGTCTGGATAGATATCTGGCTATTACACATTACGACCCTCTTCAACTGTCGGCGGTCTCTATCAGTCAACAGACGATGTCGGCCTGTACGCTTTTGTGCTGTACATGTCCCTTCACGTTTCCACTTCACTAGCGATGTTTATGAGTGTAGAAATCTCGCGTACAGACGTATGACACAAGTGACACCCAATCAAGACGTATGACATAAGCGACACCCAATCACCTGACCATGTTCGAAGTCCGTGAGTTCCTTGGAACGCCCCATTCTGCTCTCTCACGATGTCTAATGACTACTGAGGTCGCTTATATGGAGTACCTGACAATAGGTGGCAGTACAATGCACCTAATATGAAAACGCATGTTTTTGGGGGTGTCCGGATACTTTTGATCGCATAGTGTATGATGCCGAACGGCAAAGACGACACGGCCCTCGGTCGACATCCCTCGGGCCATCTGTGCCTGGACTACGGGCTCGTTTCCGTTTTTAAACTTTCTTCCACTAGCAAACAGGTGATTCCCTGATGCTTCAGAACGTTTATTTTTCCCTGGGCAGCAGGTCAGGCGTTTGACAAAAAAAAAAAAAAAATGTTCAAATGGCTCTGAACACTATGGGAGTTAACTTCTAAGGTTATCAGTCCCCTAGAACTTAGAACTACTTAAACCTAACTAACCTAAGGACATCACACACATCCATGCCCGAGGCAGGATTCGAACCTGCGACCGTAGCGGTCGCGCGGTTCCAGACTATAGGGCATACATCCGCTCGGCCACCCCGGCCGGCCGTGGACACATGCGCGAAGTGGTTATTTTATACTGACAGGGGTGGTCCACTTAGTAGGGCAGAAAGATCAGGTCGTAAAGTGCGTGACGTTTTTGCCGGAACGCTGTTCGATGCAGAGAAAAAACAACCAGCACGCTGTTTGTGTACATATTAGAATACCACATACATGGAGGCAACAAAAGTCATGGGATAGCGATATGCACACATACAGATGGCGGCAGTATCGCGTACACAAAGTAATAAAGGGCAGTGCTCTGGCGCAGCTCTCATTTGTAGTCGGCTAATTAATGTGAAGAGGTTCACGTGGGTTATGGCGGCATGACGGGAATTAACAGGCTTTGGACGTGGAATGCTAGTTGGAGCTAGACGTATGGGACATTCCATTTCGGAAACTGTTAGGGAATTCAGTATTGCAAGATCCACAGTGTCAAAAGTGTGCCGAGAACACAACATTTCAGCTGTTATCTTTCACCACAGACAACGCAGTGGCCGACGGCCTTGACTTAACGACCGAGAGCAGCGACGTTTGCGTAGACTTATGAGTAGTAAAAGACAAGCAATAGTGCACGAAACAACTGCAGAAATCAATGTGGGATTTAAATTGAACGTGTCCATTAGGACAGTGTAGAACAGTGTGACGAAAAAAAAAAAAAAACCTAACAGCACGAAATCGCCTGCAGCGCCTCTCCTGGGCTTGTGACCATAGCAGTTGGGCTCTAGACGAATAGAAAACCGTGGCCTGGTGATATAAATCCCAATTTCAGTTCGTAAGAGTTGATGGTATGGTTCGGGTATGGCGCAGACCCCATGAAGCCATGGGCCCCAATTGTCAACAAGGCCCTGCGCAAACTGATGGTTGCTCGATAATGGTGTGGGCTGTGTGTACGTGGAATGGACTGGGTCCTCTGGATATTCGGCTCCTTTGAGGCCATTTGCAGCCATTCATGGGTTTCAAGTTCCCAAACGACGATGGAATTTTTTGGATGACAATGGGCAATGTCACGGGCCAGAACTGTTCGTGATTGGGTTGAAAAATATTCTGGACAATTCGAGTGAATGGTTTGGCCACCCGGATCGTCCAACGGGAGCCCCATCGAACATTTATGGGACATAATTGGGCGGTCAGTTCGTGCACAAAATTTTGCACCGGCAACACTTTCGCAACTATGGACGGCTGTAGAGCCAGAATGGCTCAGTATTTCTACAGGGAACTTCCATGCCACGTCGAGTCGTCGAGTTGCAGCACTACGCTGGGAAAAAGAAGGTCCGACTCGGTATCAGGAGGTATCCCATGACTTTTGTCACCTGAGCGTATAACAGTACCTGCGCTAATACCCGTTACACTCGTTACTCTACAACCAACGTAAAAGTCCATACCCCACGTGACCATAGCGAAAAATAAAACTACACAACCACGCTTAGCAGAGAAACGGGCCGCAGACAGCAAGCAGTACTTCAACTCATTGGTTGTCTGCGATCATCATACACTCCTGGAAATGGAAAAAAGAACACATTGACACCGGTGTGTCAGACCCACCATACTTCCTCCGGACACTGCGAGACGGCTGTACAAGCAATGATCACACGCACGACACAGCGGACACACCAGGAACCGCGGTGTTGGCCGTCGAATGGCGCTAGCTGCGCAGCATTTGTGCACCGCCGCCGTCAGTGTCAGCCAGTTTGCCGTGGCATACGGAGCTCCATCGCAGTCTGTAACACTGGTAGCATGCCGCGACAGCGTGGACGTGAACCGTATGTGCAGTTGACGGACTTTGAGCGAGGGCGTATAGTGGGCATGCGGGAGGCCGGGTGGACGTACCGCCGAATTGCTCAACACGTGGGGCGTGAGGTCTCCACAGTACATCGATGTTGTCGCCAGTGGTCGGCGGAAGGTGCACGTGCCCGTCGACCTGGGACCGGACCGCAGCGACGCACGGATGCACGCCAAGACCGTAGGATCCTACGCAGTGCCGTAGGGGACCGCACCGCCACTTCCCAGCAAATTAGGGACACTGTTGCTCCTGGGGTATCGGCGAGGACCATTCGCAACCGTCTCCATGAAGCTGGGCTACGGTCCCGCACACCGTTAGGCCGTCTTCCGCTCACGCCCCAACATCGTGCAGCCCGCCTCCAGTGGTGTCGCGACAGGCGTGAATGGAGGGACGAATGGAGACGTGTCGTCTTCAGCGATGAGAGTCGCTTCTGCCTTGGTGCCAATGATGGTCGTATGCGTGTTTGGCGCCGTGCAGGTGAGCGCCACAATCAGGACTGCATACGACCGAGGCACACAGGGCCAACACCCGGCATCATGGTGTGGGGAGCGATCTCCTACACTGGCCGTACACCACTGGTGATCGTCGAGGGGACACTGAATAGTGCACGGTACATCCAAACCGTCATCGAACCCATCGTTCTACCATTCCTAGACCGGCAAGGGAACTTGCTGTTCCAACAGGAAAATGCACGTCCGCATGTATCCCGTGCCACCCAACGTGCTCTAGAAGGTGTAAGTCAACTACCCTGGCCAGCAAGATCTCCGGATCTGTCCCCCATTGAGCATGTTTGGGACTGGATGAAGCGTCGTCTCACGCGGTCTGCACGTCCAGCACGAACGCTGGTCCAACTGAGGCGCCAGGTGGAAATGGCATGGCAAGCCGTTCCACAGGACTACATCCAGCATCTCTACGATCGTCTCCATGGGAGAATAGCAGCCTGCATTGCTGCGAAAGGTGGATATACACTGTACTAGTGCCGACATTGTGCATGCTCTGTTGCCTGTGTCTATGTGCCTGTGGTTCTGTCAGTGTGATCATGTGATGTATCTGACCCCAGGAATGTGTCAATAAAGTTTCCCCTTCCTGGGACAATGAATTCACGGTGTTCTTATTTCAATTTCCAGGAGTGTATTTCCTGGGCAACACGAGCGATAAGCAATAGATTGCGGCGATCTGCGCACGTGCGTTCGATGTAAGCGCAGATCTCACGACATGGAACGGATTGCTGTGACTCATCACTAGTATGTGGCACACTTCACAGAAATCCTGTTCTTACTTGGCGAAAGTAATGCTTTCGGTTTGCGAAGTATCGTTCATTACTTGTCAGACATCTGCGAAAGTAATGCTTTTGGTTTGAAAAGTACGAGCTGTGTGAGAAAGGTAATGAAACTGACTTTTTATCTAACTAAATATCTGTGTTTTTCAAACAAGAATACTGTCCCCTCCAACGTAGTTGTCTTCGGCAGCTGTACACAGGCAGAGCCGTTGTTCCCGGTCTTCGTAGCAGCGCTGAAAGGCTTCAACTCAAAGGAGGTTTAAAATGTCAATCACATTTTTTGAATCATCTCCAGCGTCCCAAAACAACGTCCTTTTGAGACATTTTTCAACTTAAGAAAAGAAAAAAGTCGGAAGAACTCCGATAAGGTGAACAGGGGGACTGTGCAACAACAGGTATGCTTCTTGAGGTCAAGATCTCCGTGATGGAAGTGGCCGTGTGCCACGGGGTGTTGTTAAGATGGGACATCCATTTGTTTGCAATGTCCGATCTCACCTCTAGTCACACTTTTCCTGAAACTTTAAAGTACATCTTTCTAAAACACTTGGTTGACAGTTTGTCCTGAAGAAACAAATTCTTTATACACGATACCTCTCCTGTCAAGAAAGCTAATCAGTATTTTTTTATCGTCGATTAGCTCATTCGAGCTTTTTCGATCGAGGAGATGTCTCAGTCTGCCATTCCTCACTTTGCCGCTTTGTCTCTGGATGATACTCAAAAATCCACGATTCATGACCTTCAAATGGTTCAAATGGCTGTGAGCACTATGGGACTTAACATCTGAGGTCATCAGTCCCCTAGACTTAGGAGTACTTAAACCTAACTAACCTAAGGACATCACAAACATCCGTGCCCGAGGCAGGATTCCAGCATGCGACTGTAGCAGCAGCGCGGTTCCAGACTGAAGCGCCTAGAACCGCTCGGCCACAGCGGACGGCTCATCACCTTCGATCAGACGACTGAACCATTTGTGGTCACTGGCAGTCCTCTCAAGAAGATCAACGCGCACGTTTCTTCGATTGTCTTGCTCTGTGAGGTTTTTCGGCACCATTTTGGCACAAACCTTCCGCATAAGAAAATCTTCGGTCAAAATTTGATGTGCGGTGAAACAGTTTAAGGTTAACAAGTCACCCATCACCCTTACTACTAAAGGTCCGTCTGGTCTCACAATAGTACGCACACGTTCGACGTTTCGTCGGTTTTTTAAGTGGAAGCTCTCCCTGAGTGAGGTTTACCTTCAACGTGTTCTCGGCCTCCCAAAAAGATTTGTGCCAGCGAAAAACTTGTGCTCTTGATAAGTTATGTTCCCCTCAGGCCTGTTTCAACTTTTCGAAAGTCACACTCGCGGATTCTTCAATTTCAACACAAAACTTGATGGCATAAAGCTGCTCTAAATTCCGCTGCTCGATTTTCGTAACACAACAAAAACAAAACTTCTGACGGTGCTCTCGAAAATGACGTGACGGCTGTACGGAGCTGTAACTCGAACTGAGCATCTAGAAGGGATGAACACACCGCTCTACACAAGCAGAACAACACAGCGTTGTCAAATTGCTCACAGTGTTGTCAGTCTGAGTCTTTTTCTAGGACAGCTCGTATTTTGTAGCAAGTGGCATGTTCTATGTTGGATCCTCAAATCTCCACATCATTCCATGTGAAATGGTAAGCTTAACAGATAAAACATTTGTCACTGTCCCTAAAGATCACACTGGAGTGCTGTAGCTTGTATAAAAATTATACCAGGCGGAAATGAGACCGTAGGCCGCTGACGTCATGGCAGGGAAGTTGCGTGTATGTATCCGCCAGCTGTATGGAATCGACACAGTGAGAATGGTCAAGGTGTAAAATAGCAAATAGCAGCTATTGTTCCGACGTCCACACCGCATATGAAGCTCCCCTGTTTGTTGCTCCATCAATGTGGAGTATCAGAACTGTCCGCAAGGAACGGTATATCACTCCCAGCCACGTAACACAGCCTAAAAACTGTGGTCGTAAAAAGATCCTAACAGAAAGAGACCAGATATGAGTGTCGTGCTTTGTCCATGACAATCCGTTTTAAACCCGACAGGAATTTTTCTTGATGAATAAATCGCCATGACAAATCCTTTATTTGGATAAAATAGTTCACACGATCTGGGCTTCAGGACGTAAATCACATCTTCAGGCGCTACAAAAATAAAGGAAAACTAGGAGGGTGTCTTCACAACCTTAACATCAAAAGGTCCTAAACAGATGATTGCGAACGAGAGAATCGTACCAGTCACGTGAAAAATCCATCGAATTTATGGAGTAGGATGCAAGATCCTGTGTGGGTGAGGCATGAAAAGGTTCTCTGAGTCAACCAGTACCACACCGGGTAAACGGGCCCAACCGAAAAAAAAAAAAAAAAAAAAAAAGTCGAATGTAACAGCAAATAAGCACTCATTGCCAGCCTAATGTAACGTATGAACCAACTGTGAACGATTAGACATATGGCATGGGCTTCAGAAATTAAAGTAAAGTCATAAAAGCCGTAGACTGCCACTTGGTGAACCTCTAAAGTAGCTTGCCATAAAGCGTCGAGCCCGCCGCATAATGCGGACGGCCGCGAATACAACTCCACTGCTGAACTCGAGCGATGTGTGTAAAGCAGCAGCTGTGTAAACTGAGCGTACTGCAGCTCCATAAATCACGTTAGAGGTGGACGTATGACAGATAGTAGTCGTTTCTTTATGGTAGAGAGTAGCTAGTGTTACCTGAAGATAAATGTGAAGTGACGTTAGATGATGTGTTCACAAATCTCGATGCGACCACGAAATTCGATAGCAGTCGACAAATGAACAACTCTGGAGATGCCTTCTTGGATTTACTTACTTATTTTGCTGTTTACATATTATAAATTGCGTGTAATGACACTATGCCGTTTCAAGGCGACGGCGAAACGAAGATTTATCACAAACATGTCGCTCTTAGTAAGAGTTGTTATAATTAGATGTCAGTTAATGACGTAACGGCGGTACAAAGCCTTCAGGAAATTCTAAGACGGAATAAACTGTTGGAAGTTACACGAGGTCACTGTACTGTAGTAGATAGAGGCATGGTGTTAAAAAGAAGGTTCATGTTCTGAAACACTTTTTATACATTTTCATGTTTGTAAAAGATTCTGGCACTTCCTCAGAAACTTAATAGAAGAAGTATGATCTGTAATATTCGATGTTATACTGAGAGTCCCAGGAGGAATTGTCAATATTCAGGGATATGTCAGGAACGCTCCAGTGAAGAAAAAGAGTTCATAAGGACATATGCCCTGTTTCGAATGCTTTATGAGGTAGAACACATTTAGTGTACAGATGATTTTGGGCTTGTGGCGTGCAAATATCTGTCTTACCGACGCAGCCTCTTTGACGTTTTATTCTAGCCAAACCTAACTCGTTGCTTTCAATCTCTTTACTCGGGATGTCTTTCTACCATCAAATTAGCCTGTTAAACGCACAGTTGTCCATGGTGTGTTGTGACTGAAATAGCGCGAGGGGTTTATACTATGAAAAACGCATATTATAATGTTTACTAATTGTTCACAAGTGTACACCTGACAATGTATTGAATAATCCAGAAAATAAATAAGAAAATAAATTAAATGTGTTCTGTCTTGGAAACCATTTGAAATAGGGCATATGGCCATTTGAAGTTTTTTGCTTCAAATGATCGTGCCTATCATATCCCAGAATATTGACAGTTCCTCCTACGGCACTCAGTATACACATAAGAGCACTCTCCCTCACGACTGAGTTTGTTCGTTTTTGTGAACATGCCAGGGAATACGGAGGCACAGACTGAGAGAATAGTCATCTGAATCAGACGCACTTTAACTGCAAAAATTGACCAGAGAACGTAATAATAAGTGTCATAAATGACTTCCTGATACACGCAGATTCATATATTCATTAGAAACTATAGATAAAGTCGTGTGACAACTTTCGTTTTTTAATCAGACCGATGTGGTATACTTTGCTTCAAATTGACTTGTTCCTTTTCTGTCAAAGCAACTATCGGCGTTTTTGGATTCTTCACGCTCTGTTTCTAGAGTATTCATTACTCAAGTACGGAGGGCACGTAATATTCTGTAAATATAACTGTAAGACATACACAATGGATAAGGTAGCGCGAGTGAAACAACGGACACTGTATAATTAATTGGAATAAAACAACAGAAATCTTTATGATTCATTCACGTATTTGCAACACGTTTTCGTTTCTGAACTGACGTCAAAATGAAATACGTATAATCACTTTGGCAGAAAAAGAAACAAGGTAATCTAATGCAAAACATACACTTCAGCCTGCTTAAAAAACGAAAGATGTGACTTGTTTCATTTCTTCGCTAGAGCATGAAATGTTGGTTGCGGTAACAGACTGATGCAAAGGGAGTGCACGACGTAACTTATAGGACAATTATTAAATCAACAACCGGTCACATTACTTCCAATGATGACACAATGCAGCCAGTGTACCAGACTCACGATTACTTTCACACGATGGTGGAACTAAATACAAATGCTATTACAAAGACGACTTCTAGGTGCTCGCGTCGTATCGACGCGATCACTGTGCGTATTGTTAGAATAGATAGAATAGAGATCTCAGCCTATCACTACCGAGTTCCGTGTAAGCTTCGATTGAAACCCCGAAACCTCCCCCCCCCCACCTCCCCCACCCCTTCCGTAAAACTCAATGCGAACGCGAAACGCCATGGAAGTCGAGCAATTTGCTAGACGTCACTTCCCGTTAAGCTTCAGGTGAAACTAGATTCACCTCCTTATGGTGCTTCTTGGACAAATGGCACTGTAGAAGTAACTCTGTGACAATAGGGTGGTGTTATTCTCGCGGGCCAGGGAATGCCTTTTTCTCATAGGCAGACTAGTGGCAGAAGAACTCACGCAGTTGTCCTGGCTGGTTCTTAAATTGTCTATCTTTCTCGTTTTTTGACAGTTTTTGCGCCCTCTCTGTGCCTGCGCCCTTGGTGCGGGCCTAACTCGCCACCTCCTCAGTACGATCTTGTTTTGAAATACGTTGTATGCTTGCGTGTCTGAAATAGACCGCCTGTCATTCACATAAAGATTCTGCGCATGCGCCGGTCGTAATAACCGACCGTAACTGCGCGACGCGGTTGCGCTGCACGTCATGATACCTGGAGCTAGCCCACAGATGGCTCTCTACGCGGGAGGCGGCGTGTAGCGGGAAGTTCTCGCTTGGCCTTGACAGCAGTTTTAAGTCCGCATAATCAGTGTGACGTTGATGAAGCTCGCTTGGGTGCAGTTGTGAACTGCGCGAGGCGTGACAGTTCAGTCAGCGAGACAGGAGGCTGTAGGTGGCAGGCGTGCCTGTGAGCTGAGTTTACGCTCGTAGCAGCAGCGGAGGACGTGTCAGTCGGAGAAAGAACTCACCTGGCGGAGGAGGGCGCGAGACGCGCAGCGGCCGGTGGAAGGCAAGGCACGGGACGGGACGGCTAGGCTGCCGCCGTGCCGCGCACTGCCGGCTGGCTGCGTGGGCGGCACGCCGCGACACGCCGCGATAATCGATCTCTGGCGAGCCCAACGCGGCGCGGCCCAGTCAGTGGGGGCGCTGCCTCTGCCGGTCCATTCAACTCCGCGCTCACGAGTGTGGGGTGGGAGCAGCCTGCCTGCCGCGCGGGTTGCCTGCGCACGGGCGATATAAGCTCCGCGAAATGCGAGACCCGCTGCATTTGAGGCCTGTGAAAGTTTTAGGACTATACCTTACTGTGCTACGCCCTCCTTCTTTGGCTACATTTTGCTGCAACGTATTAATTTCAAAAGTCCGTCGAAGCTGCGTTATTCCTGGAGTCGTTCAACCATCGACACGTACCTTTGTTGTAACCTTATTCGGCGATTATGATATTGAACGCAGATTTAGCGGAGTAATCCGCAATACATCCTCGCTTAATTCATTAAAAACTGTCAATTGTTACATTCCTTCTGGCATCAATTAGAATGGAAAAAGTTCGTATTAAAAAAAAATTATTGCAGTTGCTTTTTGCACAGTTTTTTTTTCCTTTCAAAGACTGTATCAGCCAGAGACATAACGTTAGTAGTAGTAAGTCAATATCCGTCTATTCTCTTAACAGATCTGAATTTCCAAATCAGTTTAATTCTTAGTCCAGATTCGGATGTGCTGCATTTATATAGAGAAGGACATCGATCATTACTTTTCGTCCAATCATTTTTTAGGTTATTATTGGTTAAACTACTGTAAACATTATTGCTCCATCCCTGATGACGTCTTTGCATGTAATAACAAAAAAAAATATTGTTAATATTGTTGTAACAAGGAGCAAACAGATCCAGTTTTTCTGAAATTAGAGATACGAGTGGACTTCGAAAAGGAACCATTCAAAAACCAAGATCGCACAAAATATTTTTTATTTAAGACAACCGGTTTCAAGAGTCTTAGCTGTCATCTTCAGGTCTTAAACATTTTTTTGTAGTAAAACATGTTGATTTTACGCTGAACCTCATGCATAAGATGTCAAGTTTAAAGGTTTTTCATCGCTAAAATACGAGGGTTGTACAGAAAGTAAGTTACGATCGGTCGCGAAATCGAAACCACAGTGAAAACCAGAAACCTTTTATTTGCAACGGTTAAATACACCTTCCACTTACTTCTCTACAAAGTCGCACACTGGACTCGCATTCGGGAGGACGACGGTTCGATCCCGTCTCCGGCCATCCTGATTTAGGTTTTCCGTGATTTCCCTAAATCGCTTCAGGCAAATGCCGGGATGATTCCTTTGAAAGGGCACGGCCGATTTCCTTCCCTATCCTTCCCTCACCCCGAGCTTGCGCTCCGTCTCTAATGACCTCGTTGTCGACGGGACGTTAAACACTAATCTCCTCCTCCTCTACAAAGTCGATGCTCCAACTTCGAGTGTTGTCGTAGTGTTGTATCAACTTTCCAATATCATCGTCATAGAACGCAGCCGAATGTGCTTTCCGCCAGTTATCTGCACTGGTCTGCAAATCGTTGTTTGCGGAAAAATTTTGTCTTCATAGCCAGCGGTTCTTGTGAGCAGAGATGAGACTCAGGGGGAGCCAATTACGGACTGTGTTGTGGGTGATCAAACACTTCTCATCGGAAATGCTGCAGGAGCATCTTCATTGCCCCTGCAGCGTGCGGCCGAGAATTGGCATGAAGAAGGAACTGCTCGACAGCTGTGTTATGTGGGCTGCATCACACAGGCGAATCTCTAACCAGGACCTCATACATGGCGGTAGACGCTTTTCCCTACGCATCTTTATGTGCTCACTGTTCACTTAACACTGAAACGAGCGATGCCACACGATGGACGGACATACTAGAGACACTGCCCAACACATCTGCGCAAAGCTTTACCGGATTTTCCCAGTGGTTTCCACTTCGCGACCGATCGGAACTTACTTTCTGGACAACCCTCGTATTTAAAAACACTCAGCACATTGTCCAAAACGCCATGTCCATTTACATATTGCTCACAGATCATGTAACAAACATCTGTGGACAGTATGTATATGGGCATGGCCTTTTGAATAAGGTACTATGTGTTTTTAAATACACTCCTGGAAATGGAAAAAAGAACACATTGACACCGGTGTGTCAGACCCACCATACTTGCTCCGGACACTGCGAGAGGGCTGTACAAGCAATGATCACACGCACGGCACAGCGGACACACCAGGAACCGCGGTGTTGGCCGTCGAATGGCGCTAGCTGCGCAGCATTTGTGCACCGCCGCCGTCAGTGTCAGCCAGTTTGCCGTGGCATACGGAGCTTGCATGGGGGCTTAATTAAAATAGAATGCAAATAATTTTAATTTTTGCTTTAGTAGCTGTTTGTCCGATTACGCAATGTCTCGTAAACGGTTGGCCCTGACTCGTATTATTACGCTATCTGACTGCTTAGAACAACAACAAAGAATGAAATGGAAATTTTCATTAACACAATTAATTAATTAATTAAGTCCCCAGCAACTATAAAACCTACGAAACCAAAGCACAAGTATAACTGTTCTGTGTGTGGAAGTATGACTCAACGTACGCATCTGGCACGGTTCTTCTTCAATAACACAAGAATTTTTAAATAACATTTATACTGAATTAATTAAAGGAAATAAAAATACCATAATTACTCAAGAAAACCAGAATTACACTCTAATACAAGAACACAAGCCAGATGCTTTGTTGACTGAACCTGTAATGACGCCTTATTTAAAACATGGAAATAATGAAAAATAAATCAAGTTTCGTTACCTTCATATATTGACCAAAATCACTCTAATCATTACAATATATCTCCACACCGACTCGCTATTACCACATCTCAACAAGAACTTTTCAGTATCACATCTCAGCAAGCACTCCCTACTAGCACATCTCAACACGAACTGACTACTACGAGCTCTCCCCAAGCACTGACTACTACGACATCCCAATAATCACTTCCCGTGGAGGCGGCGGAACAATGCTCTCTAGCGATCTCTGGCGCTGTGGCTCAGTGTAGCCACCTTTCATATGCCCTTCCTCCACGGCTAGAATTTGATGGTATTTTTGCCAGCATTGGTGGTGAAAATACCACCAAATTCGTCAAAAAAATACAGACAAAAATAAAAGATAATATTAATACGTAAATATCATATAACTAGATAAAATTTTGGCTTTGCACTGATCTTTCAATAACCTAATATATAAAATACAGTAAGCAATACAAATTCTTTCATACATGTGACTTTACATAACAGTTTACACAAGTATCATGTGGTTAAACAGTTCAATCAATAGCGTCAGCAATGACGAATATGTGCAGGTAAGAGTCTCATAACTTTCCACAAACAGTAATACACAAAAAATCAGTTTATACAAATATTCACATAAACGCTTTCCATAGCCCAAGAATAAGCAGTTGACAGTTCCAGCAGTAGCACCCAGCAATGGTCAACAGGTGCAAATACCAACAAGTAACATTTTTTCAATAGAAGCAGTCCATCAGTGGCACCCGCAATGTTGATCAGGTGCACACAGCAACAGGTGACTTCATTTCAGTAGAAGCAATCCATCAGTGGCACCCAGCAATGTTGAGCAGGTGCAGACATCAACAGGTCACATCTTTTCACTAGAAGCAGTCCATCAGTGGCACCCAGCAATGTTGAGTAGGTGCAGACACCAACAAGTAACACCATTTCAGTAGAAGCAGTCCATTAGTGGCACCAGCAATGTTGATCAGGTGCACACAGCAACAGGTGACTTCATTTCAGTAGAAGCAATCCATCAGTGGCACCCAGCAATGTTGAGTAGGTGCAGACATCAACAGGTGACATCTTTTCAGTAGAAGCAGTCCATCAGTGGCACCCAGCAATGTTGAGCAGGTACACACAGCAACAGGTGACATCTTTTCAGTAGAAACAGTCCATCAGTGGTACCCAGCAATGTTGAGTAGGTACACACAGCAACAGGTGACATCTTTTCAGTAGAAACAGTCCATCAGTGGTACCCAGCAATGTTGAGCAGGTACACACAGCAACAGGTGACATCTTTTCAGTAGAAACAGTCCATCAGTGGCACCCAGCAATGTTGAGCAGGTGCAGACATCAACAAGTAACACCATTTCAGTAGAAGCAGTCCATCAGTGGTACCCAGCAATGTTGAGCAGGTACACACAGCAACAAGTCACATTTCTCAGCAGAAGCAGTTCCATAAAATACACTGTCACTGATCACACTGTTCATCAGAGTTTATAAGCAGAAATTAAACATGTCCTAGTGGCACCAATATTGTAGAAAAGGTACAAGTAACAGTCCATAATTTTTTTACAATCACTGATCACACAGTTCATCAGCAGAAATTAAACATATCCTTGTAGCACCAATCATGTAGAAAAGGTGCAAGTAACAGTCCATACTATTCACCATAACTACTGAGACAGTTCAGTCATGAACAATAGTTTGAATGCACATACAATTTCTTTAACAAAATATAATCAATGCTCTTACACTAAACATACAAATCATAATAAACACACAAATGATATCAGTTAATTGTCACATTAACTATTACAGTACACAATAACAGTTAACCTATAATATTTATGGGTGTCAGTGCAAGCCACAACAAACAAGTGAAATAATATTTAGGAGATAGGTTGGGATCACTTCTCTGGGATTATAAAAGGAAAACACACAAAACACATCCACTCATCTTTCATCCACATTAAGTACTACTGTGTAATTGAATAGTGTTAACTGTGTAAATGCAATTCTGTCAAAATTTTATGTTCATCATGTGTATCAAGTAGTAGTGGCAGCAATGTATAACAGTCAATAATAGTTAGTCAACGTCATAGTCATCATGTCAAGACCAATGTTTGCCAAGCCAGATCAAATTGTACTGTTGCTGAACAACTGTCAGTGAGCCAAGATATGCAATTACTTCCTCTCTCCATAAAAAAGTATATACTGCTTAGTGATTTAACAAAGTGTGTGTGTAGACAATCTTCTTTCTACATGCGTGTTCTAGTCTGCCATCTTCATCCTCCTTGTTCCATATAGACCAACAAAATAAATATGCTCCTCACTTACTTTACCTCTTATCCACCAAACTCCAATAATCATCAGCATCACATAATCTCAATACTTCACTAATACCTCTTCAATACGTCGATACATATAAACCTTATCATCAATATCATTTACCTTACCTCTTGTCCACGAAAACTCCAATAATCATCAACTTCACATAATCTCGATAATACCTCTTCAATACGTCGAAACATATAAACCTTAGCACCAATATCGTTTCACTTCCATAACAACTCTTTCCTCTAGTCAGTCTCCTCGAACAAGTACAGATAAAATCCTAATGCAAACCTCAATTCATCATCTCATACAATCCGAAGACACAATGTCAACACACAACCTCTGGTGTAATCCATCTGATCCAAATCTGCTACTCATTATAAATTATAAGATACATTTTGGTTCCTTGTCCATCATTAAATAAAAGAAATGCATACATGGCCTCTAACAGACTTAGTTCGAATAACTCTCAGTAATTAAGTACGATTACGAAGTGTTAATGATCGTGATATTTCAGTGTGTACACCACTTCAAAAATTATGGCAAACAGAAGCAAACATGTGGAGTATTTCTTGTGTCAAGTGTCACTTCCTATTTCAATTACTCACGAAAAATGCAGTGTAATAACTGTCAATGGTCTAACCTAGTGTTGGTATGTCATGTCGTTAGCTTCCTTCCTATTAGCATAAATGTATACAGCTTCCATAAAACCTCCAGCTCATGTGACTTCTATGCAGTTTCTTGTACCAATGTCGTTCGTAGAATTATAAGAGTTCATTTTCTTATCTTAAAAATATAAGGCACTGAGCGTAAGCAAAACATGCAATAGCGAGTAAATATACCAGTAGCGAACAGAATGTCAACAAGTGGATGCAGCACAATCCCTATAACGAGGCTCTGCCAAGCGAACAATCTACAATTAATACCATAGTGTAACCTAAACTCTATGTTCGTACACAGTACATCAGCATTCCTATATTCTAAATTGAAGAGTAGTTATGACAACAAAACAGAAATGTGTAAATATGCAATCCATACGCAAAGCAGCAAATATGTATCTTACATAATAAACAGGTCATTATCATCATATCAGCATAAGCAAATAAATGTTCATATGTAACCTTAATAAGTAAACATGAAGGCGCAAGCAGATAAATCACAAAGTATAACTTACATACATAACCACAGTCAGCACAATTAATCAGTTGACAATTACAATTTAAATAAATAAGCACAGCAGGCACATAATAAAAAAATATAACATCAGTGAAAAAGCATAGCAGCCAAGCGATGCTTAATATACATAAGTAACTACACTGTTCATTAATCAATAATTGTCAAAATCAGCAAATGTACACAAGCACGTCGCTTCACAAGTAAATTCATAGAACATGAAATTAGCACAAAGTATGAATCACGTAATCGCGAGCAGCAAATTACGTCTAAAGTACGTACCTAAGTGGAAATATGTTACCTGAAAAATAAACTCAATTAACAGTTACCCTTTTTGGTTTTTTACTTTTTTTTTCTAAATTACATTCTTCCTGAAACTTTCTCCATAGCAAGTCCTCTTAACGTCGGACACACACAGAATTTACCTGAAGGTCTTAAATACTTTATACAACCGTATCCTGAAAAATACTGAACGTTAATAACATAATTCATCAAGTCACTATAGCTTTATACTGAATTTAATCCGAGAAATTAGACTGTGTATTTGTTTACGTCTGTCAGTGCATTCACACTGAGCGCTCGATCAGCTGTAGGCGCGTGACGTAGGAATTGATTGCGGTCAACGACTACCTTGTGCGGCGCGCAGACTGACTGTTGCTTTGAGTATGTGCCGCCGCCAAAACACAGCGCGGTATCCTTGTATTCTCTGCATGTTTACATGTAGCTGTTAGTTTCTCTAAAGTATGTCATTCCACAAAAATTTTTACGTTCGATATATGATGTATTCCCTTAGAGCGTCGAGATTTAAGAGTTTCTACTTCAACAGTGTTATCATGAATAATTTTGCGAATTCTATATGGACCGTTATAAAGCAGAAAAAATTTGCGACATAAGCCTTTTCCTTTATGAGACAAACGATGAGACTTAATTAATACCTTTTGACCAACTGAAAAAGTTTTTTAAACGACCAGGACGTTTCGCTGATTTCTCTCTTCTAGCAGCCGCAGATGCAATATTTTGCAGAGCCAGGTTCACAACTTCAGAATGCCGCAGTTTCCGTGAAGGCGGAAAAGGAACGATTTCAGAAATGCGATTTGTTGGTACTTTATTTTTTAATATCAGTATCGGCGGTAAAGAAGTTGAGTCATTAGGGAGTTCGTTCAGAATGTTTTGAAAAATATGAAGATACTGATCCCAAGTTCTGTGATTCTGATGACAATAAAGACGGCACAATTTATTGATTTCCTTCATCCATCTCTCTGAAGCATTAGATTGAGGGTGAAAAAGTGAAATAAAAATTGGTTTAATCTTACGACGCCGTAGAGTACGAAGCCAAATTTTAGAGCGAAACTGTGATCCATTATCTGATATAACCTTATCAACTTGACCAACTTCTTTAAGAAAATGTTTGATGAAAGCATTAGATACCGAACGAGCTGTTGCTTTGCGTAAAGGTGTAAAACACACATATTTTGATGTCAATTCCACTGCTACGAAAATGTACGCAAAACCATTAGTAGAACGAACCACTGGACTGAACAAATCGACTGCAGCCATCTCCTTTAATTTCGCTGGAATGATAGGAAACAACGGTGCTCTGTGAGAAACAGTTGGCGGCTTAGCCTGTTGACATAATTTGCATTTGGCAAGAACAGATCGAATACGTTTTTCCATATTACTGAAGTAGCAATTTTCTCGTAATTTATGAAAGCATTTTCTGGGACCAAAGTGCGCATAACTGAAATGTGTGTACCAAATCAATTTATTGACCCACTCATCAGGAATACAAACTAACCAAACAGAGTTGTCGACCGATTTTCGTTTGAAAAGAATGTCATTGCGAACTAAATAATACTGTCTGATCGCTACGCTTTCCTTTCTCCTCCACTTCTCCTTAATGTCCTTCCAGATTGGATCCTTACTTTGCTCCTTAGCGATGTCCTGGAGCGAAGACGAAATAAAGTTCTCAAACGCAACACCTTGAATGTACATCAAACAATAATGGTTTTCTTTGCAGTCCTCTTCAGCACTTTGTTTCAAACCCATAGGTGCACGTGATAAAGCATCAGCAACAATATTTGAAGATCCCTGTATGTAAACAATACTAAAATCAAATTCCTGTAGATACAACGCCCATCGTGACAATCTTCCATGAGTTAATTTTGTCGACATAAGAAATTCCAGAGCTCGATGATCAGTGTAAACCTTAGTATGTCTACCAAACAAAAATGTGCGAAATTTTGTGAAAGCCCAAACAACAGCCAAAGCTTCAAGTTCCGTAATCGAATAATTCTTTTCGGATTTAGAGAGAACACGACTTCCAAATGCAATAGTCTTCTGTACTACAACGCCGTCTTCTTCTATCTCTTGAAATAAATGTGCACCTAGGCCTTTGTATGATGAGTCCGTCGCCAAACAAAAATCTTTAGATAGATCCGGATGTGAAAGAAGTGGAGCAGCAACTAAAGCATCACGAAGTTGTTCAAATTCTGATTGAGCTTCCTCATCCCAACACCAATTAGATTTCTTTCCAGATAGTTCACATAAACGAGGTGTGGCCAAATTGTCCAATCTAACAAAGCGTCTAAGAAAATTACAGACACCAAGGAAACTACGAACATCAAGTTTTGTGGTAGGAACAGCATAATTACGAATAGCGTCTAGCTTCTCTGGATCAGGGAGAATACCTTCTGTAGAAATAATGTGACCGAGAAATTTCACCTGAGAACGACCAAATTCTGATTTTTCAAAGTTCACAGTAATGCCAACTCTTGCAAAAATACGTAATAATGAATCCAAAATTTTGTTGTGCTCACTCCAAGAACGTTTAGCAATAAGAATATCGTCAACATATGAAGTAATATTGTCACGAAGATAAGCAGGTAAAATTTCATTTAAGCTACGAATGAATGCTGCTGAAGATACAGTAAGTCCAAATGGTAATTTCCGAAACTGGTAACAGTTACCGAAGGCTAAAAAGGCAGTATATTTTCTACAATCAGGGTGGAGTTCTATTTGCCAAAAACTTGCGCGCATATCAATCGTGGATAAAACTTTAATTCCATGGAAATGTTGAAGAAGTTCATCTAAATTTTGTGGACGGTCAGTTTCAGGAATAATAATATTATTTATCTGTCTGGAATCCAGAACCAAACGAATTGACCCATCCTTTTTAAGAACAACGTGTAATGGGCTGGTATAAGGGCTGACTGCTGGCTCAATAATGCCCTGATCTAACATGTATTGAAGTTCATTCTTAACCTTGTCTCTGTAAGCCAAAGGAATAGCGTACGTTTTTCCGCGAAATGGTGTGTGTTCTTTTACTTTAAATAAATATTGTAAGCCTTGTATAGTTCCTGTGTGATGACTAAACACTGTAGCATGTGAAGTCAAAATATGGTGCAGCTCTTCTTTTGCAACGTCATCTGGCACTTCAGCTTTTTTAACCTTTTCATTAATTAATTCTTCGCTACTAATTATATCCTCCATCGCGTCTCTGTATCTATTGTCATTGTCATGAATAAACACACTGTCGTCATAATGCTCAACGAAAACATCAGAAGTAAGAAACCTTAAACATTTTGTATCTGATTCAGATCTTGCTAAACACTCGAAAAATTTCAAACATTTCGGCATTCCGGCAACATTCAAATTCACACTTCCTTCTTTAAAGTTCAAAATTGCCTTATGTGCGTTAAGAAACTCCATACCTAAAATAATCTGTGTACTGAGTAATGGAACAATAATAAAATTAGCAGACAATTCGTTTCCTTGACAAATGAAATTTAGGTTGGTCTGTTGTTTAACTTCCACACCTTTTCCAGAAATCGCTCCTCGAATTGTAGTTTTAGAAATAGGTAACACAGGACAGGCAATAGTTCTTTCACATATACGAAAAACTGATTCACTAATGACGTTCAATGGGCTCCCAGAATCTAAAACTGCAGTGAACTTATTCTTACCCACACACACTTCAATAACAGGATGTAAAAATGCATCTACATTATTTTCCTTTTCATCTAGCAAAATGTCTCTCATGTCTTCCAGGCGTACGTAGTGTAAAGTTGTAGTGTCATTACTTTCTGAACCGTCTATATTGCTGCCAGAAGCCGAAGCTGCTAGTCATTGTCGATTGTTTGCGTCACGTCTTTGATTATTCCCGACATTTCGCGGATCAATTTCTACTATTTCCACTTGTCTCTCTGAATTTATGTCACGCGGAGGATGCCAATTAGGTCCTTCCTGTCTGTTAGATGCAAATTCTTGGTTGTGTCTGTTATTAAAATTTCTGTTTTCCTGTATGTCCGCATAACTACTTCTTGTGTAATTTCGACTGTCACTTCTGAAATTATTGTTAGACCTACTACCTTGGTTATTTCTGTAGTAAGAGTTTCTATTATTGTATGAATAATTTCTGTCTTGATGATACCGATTACTGTTTCCGTATGATTGATCATTCCGGTAAGAATTACCGTTATTATAATTGTCTGTGTAATTTCTGTTGGAACGTCTGTTATTGTCATAAGGCTGGTATCTATTGTCCTGTCTGTTACGTCTGTCATTCTCAAAATTACCCATATAACGCCCGTTCCGATCACTATCCCTTTTCTCTGAAAATCTATCGTAATTACTGTTACTGAAAAAGTTACAAGAAGTCCCGTCGTCGTTGTCATACTCAAATTCTTGTAACAAAGTCTTAAAAGTCTCAATGTCGTCTTTACATCTTCCGGCTAAAGCAATTTGTCTTATGGATTGTGGCAACTTAGTCAAACAAATGCGAATTAATTCAGTCGGGCTATAAGGGTTGGACAGGAACTGATTCTTTCGAATCATGTCTTCAAAGTATTCTGCCGGCGTGCGGAACTCAGACTGTTTAAAATTACGCTGCATAATCAGACTATGTTTGACTCTGTCTTGTGTGTTTTCGGACCAATATGCCGATAGAAATGCATGATAAAAATCATTCAGATTATTACAATCTCTAATGAGTGCGCGCATCCGCGTCGCCGGTTCGTTTTCTAAATATCCACACATAAATTCCAGTTTGTGACTTAGTGGCCAATTTGGTGGGAGTGCGTACATAAATTGATCTAACCATGCACATGGATGTATGTCATTCTTAGAATTGCGAAACATCTTAAATTTCCGAACAGTTAAAAAGTGTTTATAGTCAAAGTTTTCTCCTCGTGGCGACAAAGACCTACCGCGTCTGTCCCAGTTTGAATGTCGATTATTGTCAAGTTCGCGCGCCTGGCGCTCTCTTGTTGCGTCCCGTAAATGAAACAAATTATCTTCTTCAAAGCCCTCTGCTATCTGTGATTCTAAATTTCTTCTGCTGTCTTTTCCTACGATTTCGCCTTCAATTTGTTTGACTTGCTTTCGTAATGCCTCAACTTCCCTTTTAACGCGTTCATTAAATTTTCCCTGATTTTCAACATGCTTATTTATGTTCTGGTACTCTTCGGTTTCTGCAAATGGTAATGGAGCTGTATCATCTGAATCTCTATCCCCATTTAAACTAAGACTTGTCAATTTATCTGAAATCTCCTCAACTCTTTCCGTTAAGTCACCTATTTTTTCTTTCTGTTTACTTACGTCTTCCGTAAGTGTTGCGACTCGGGTTTCAGTGTTGATATATTTGGTAGTTAACTGTTCATATTGTTGTGTTAGATTATTTATTTTGTCATTTGGTACGGATTCCTCGATTCTCTCAAATATCTCTTCCTTATCGTGTGCACACTGTAAATTTAACTCTGAAAATTTCTGTACTATCACGCGATCTCTCTCTTCCTGTTCTCTATCCTGTTCCCTTTGTCTAATCTCTACTGCAATTAATCTATTATTGTGAGCATTCAAAATCGGTTGTACTTCTTCTCTGATTTCTTTCTTTAATTCATCTTTCATATTTTTGAAACATGTCCCTATTCGTGAGTCTAATCGTGTTTCCATTGTACCAATCTCAGTTTTTAATTCAGATCCTAACTGTGATCCCAGTGAGTCAAACCGTGTTTCCATTGTTTCCATCTCTGTTTTAATTGTTCCTATTTGTGATCCCAACTGTGACCCCAGTGAGTCTAACGGTGTTACCACTGTTTTTAATTCAGATCCCAAATTTAATATTACACCCATCAACTGCTCCGTATTAACTTGTTCGAAATTCCTTTCGCCCCTAACATTTCCCGCAAAACCAGTTTCGTTCGTCATAGCTGTAAAGCTATCTGTGTTCAATACTATTCCCGAATTTTCTATCGTTAATCTCGTATTCTGAGAATTTTCTGATTGAGAAAAATTTTGAAATGGTTCCGGACTATTTTCCCGACTTATTACATTGTTTTCAACTCCATTATTCATCATACTGTTGTCCTGTGTTGGCGAGTTCGCCATGTCAACAATTTCGTCATTCTCACTGTCCATCATTTTTGCCTTTTTCATCGACCGCGTAATCATTTACAAAACATACAAAACTCGTCACTATATGAAATTACACACAATGACACTTTATCTCCAACAATACCATTCACACGAAATGTTTCCCTCAAACACGATTAATCGAACAATTGAAATAATTGCACTAAATTGTGAAACCCATAGACAAGACAACAACAAAAATTTTGAAAAATACCATTAGAAGAATGCCAATTACCAAATCTACACATGCAATATAGACTACAATTACTAAACTACAAATTACTACAACAATACTACTGCCTACTATTTTTACAATCAGAAGAATTCCAAGGGACGATCCTGGCAGGGTCGCCACGTGCATGGGGGCTTAATTAAAATAGAATGCAAATAATTTTAATTTTTGCTTTAGTAGCTGTTTGTCCGATTACGCAATGTCTCGTAAACGGTTGGCCCTGACTCGTATTATTACGCTATCTGACTGCTTAGAACAACAACAAAGAATGAAATGGAAATTTTCATTAACACAATTAATTAATTAATTAAGTCCCCAGCAACTATAAAACCTACGAAACCAAAGCACAAGTATAACTGTTCTGTGTGTGGAAGTATGACTCAACGTACGCATCTGGCACGGTTCTTCTTCAATAACACAAGAATTTTTAAATAACATTTATACTGAATTAATTAAAGGAAATAAAAATACCATAATTACTCAAGAAAACCAGAATTACACTCTAATACAAGAACACAAGCCAGATGCTTTGTTGACTGAACCTGTAATGACGCCTTATTTAAAACATGGAAATAATGAAAAATAAATCAAGTTTCGTTACCTTCATATATTGACCAAAATCACTCTAATCATTACAATATATCTCCACACCGACTCGCTATTACCACATCTCAACAAGAACTTTTCAGTATCACATCTCAGCAAGCACTCCCTACTAGCACATCTCAACACGAACTGACTACTACGAGCTCTCCCCAAGCACTGACTACTACGACATCCCAATAATCACTTCCCGTGGAGGCGGCGGAACAATGCTCTCTAGCGATCTCTGGCGCTGTGGCTCAGTGTAGCCACCTTTCAAGCTCCATCGCAGTCTTTAACACTGGTAGCATGCCGCGACAGCGTGGACGTGAACCGTATGTGCAGTTGACGGACTTTGAGCGAGGGCGTATAGTGGGCATGCGGGAGGCCGGGTGGACGTACCGCCGAATTGCTCAACACGTGGGGCGTGAGGTCTCCACAGTACATCGATGTTGTCGCCAGTGGTCGGCGGAAGGTGCACGTGCCCGTCGACCTGGGACCGGACCGCAGCGACGCACGGATGCACGCCAAGACCGTAGGATCCTACGCAGTGCCGTAGGGGACCGCACCGCCACTTCCCAGCAAATTAGGGACACTGTTGCTCCTGGGGTATCGGCGAGGACCATTCGCAACCGTCTCCATGAAGCTGGGCTACGGTCCCGCACACCGTTAGGCCGTCTTCCGCTCACGCCCCAACATCGTGCAGCCCGCCTCCAGTGGTGTCGCGACAGGCGTGAATGGAGGGACGAATGGAGACGTGTCGTCTTCAGCGATGAGAGTCGCTTCTGCCTTGGTGCCAATGATGGTCGTATGCGTGTTTGGCGCCGTGCAGGTGAGCGCCACAATCAGGACTGCATACGACCGAGGCACACAGGGCCAACACCCGGCATCATGGTGTGGGGAGCGATCTCCTACACTGGCCGTACACCACTGGTGATCGTCGAGGGGACACTGAATAGTGCACGGTACATCCAAACCGTCATCGAACCCATCGTTCTACCATTCCTAGACCGGCAAGGGAACTTGCTGTTCCAACAGGACAATGCACGTCCGCATGTATCCCGTGCCACCCAACGTGCTCTAGAAGGTGTAAGTCAACTACCCTGGCCAGCAAGATCTCCGGATCTGTCCCCCATTGAGCATGTTTGGGACTGGATGAAGCGTCGTCTCACGCGGTCTGCACGTCCAGCACGAACGCTGGTCCAACTGAGGCGCCAGGTGGAAATAGCATGGCAAGCCGTTCCACAGGACTACATCCAGCATCTCTACGATCGTCTCCATGGGAGAATAGCAGCCTGCATTGCTGCGAAAGGTGGATATACACTGTACTAGTGCCGACATTGTGCATGCTCTGTTGGCTGTGTCTATGTGCCTGTGGTTCTGTCAGTGTGATCATGTGATGTATCTGACCCCAGGAATGTGTCAATAAAGTTTCCCCTTCCTGGGACAATGAATTCACGGTGTTCTTATTTCAATTTCCAGGAGTGTATTTTAGCGTTGACAGACGTTTATAATGTGCTAAGTTGTAGCCATTTGACATCTTGTGCTTGAGGTTCAGCGTAAGACTGTTGTCTTCAATAAAAAATATTTTGTGCAATCTTTGCTTTTGAATGGTTTTTAACAATTAAAACAGATCGTCCTTCAATACTCTCACTATGAGAAAACTCGTTCAAAAAGAAAGTTAGGCGTGTCCTCGCATGCTAAGACCATTGCGCAAGAAGTGTGGAGTATTATCAGAAGAGAATACCTGTTCCAGATATCCTGGAGAGAGGGTTTCCAGGTCCAACAATAGAAAAGCCAGACTAGGCATTACATTTAGCCGGACATTTTTTCCCAAAAGCCGAGCTATCCACTTAAACAGAAGTAGAGTTACTTGAGTATTTGCAATCGTTATTATTACAATCAGTTTTTGAGAGATCAACGTTAAACAGGTTTAACTTTAAGAAATTAGTAAACAGCCATATAATTAGGCAGCTACGATAGCATTTAAATGCTCGGTTTTCTTAATCGCTCAGACTTCTTCCAAAGATAATCTGTACCAAAATAAAGTAAAATAAGTGATTAAACAAAACAAACAGTTATCAGTTCTTCTGAGACGGGAAACTAAAGTACATTCAATAACTTTGGCGGCTAAAATTAGACAAACATAACATTGGTCGGTGCATCTATACATCCTTGAGACATATTTCCTTATTCCTCGTTATGCTTGTACCTCGAGCTTACGTCATTGGCTTGGAACGATCCTTCGACCGGATATGATCGTAAAAAGCCAGACATGTCTGACTAAGGCAGGACACCTGCAGACACAGTTCTGCTATGATACGTATGTAGCTGCATGACTGCGTGGGCCTGAAATGGTATGGCAGATGAAAACGTATTCATAAGTTGAAGTACGCGGGAAGAGCGATTCTTATGGGCGAAACTTCTGAACCGCACACGGGTTCACCGTGAAATTCTCGCGGTATACGTATGGAATGCAATGCCGTGTCCAGCCGTAGTGCAATGGCGCCAACAGTTTGAATAAGGCCACACAGAAATTGATGATGCTGGCCAACGCATGCTGGGCAAGGCCATCGACATCGAACATAGAGGACAGCATCCTGGCAATCGAAGAATAACATCTGGGTATAGAGATGAGGACGTTCACACAGCGTTTCTCGGTGGCTCCTTGACCAAGGAGCGGGTTTCTGTCGTCGAGGGACTGAACGATTTGCAGAACTTTCCGACCGTTGTTTACAGATACTTGCTGGCTATGTTGGAAACTAGTGTCATGTACCTGTGTAGAGCAGCACTCAATATAAGATACTTGGTCTACCTTCATAATGAATAATTTAGTTTCTGAAGTCCCCTTGTACTAAATGCAAATCCATCATCTCAATTCACTTTTGTGACAATGAAATAATAATGTCCAACAACGATAAGTCGGCCGAAGTATGTCCTGTTGCGATCATACAGTCACACAACGCTTTTGTACAACGTCCAGCTGCTCACCAATGTCGATTTATGCAGGATGTACTTCGCCCGCATGGTGGACACGAGAGGCAAAAAAACGAAACGGGAATTCAGTTCTTACGCCTTACGGAAACTAACCAAAATATAAGAAACAAACTATTTGTTGTTATTAGTGGGTGTTTCTTGTGCGGGAGATAGACTGCCCAGTCACATTAATGTGACCAACTGTCAAAAGCCTGAAGCGCGGAGCGCTGCGGGAAGTGCAGGAAGAGAGTCAATGAGGTTCTCAAAGGTACCAACAGAGCCTCCAGAACCAAGGCCAAGAGCGCTAGGTTTCTCCATTGAGGATTCATCGCGCTTACAGTCCGGTCGGGATCGTCCTACAGATTCTCGCTTGCCTTTATATCTGGTGAGTCTCGTGGCTAGGGGAATACAGTAAATTCATGCTTGTGCTCTTCGAACCAAGCACGTACGCACACGTTGCATAGTCCTGCTGGTAGATGCCACCGTACTGAGGAAAAACTAGCTGCATATAGGGGTGGACATGGTCCCAAAGAATAGCTGCATACTTGTCTTGATCCATTTGTGCCCTCCAGAATGCCACGAAAACATTTCTGAGACCATCATGCTCTCTTGTACGGCCTGGACCCGCCCGAAAATTGTTGCGTGATATTTGCTTTCACTGTATTGTATTTTATGTGAACCGGGGACCTAGAAACGACAGAGAGGCTCCGTCCCCGCCGCAGCCACAGTGGTCCACAGCCCCACGACGACTACCGCAGTCCACGTCACCCCTCAGCCGCCCCACACCGAACCCAGGGTTATTGGGCGGTTCGGACGACCCCGGTGGACCCTCCCCCCCCCCCCCCCTCCCCAGGGAACGTCTCACACCAGACGAGTGTAACGCCTATGTTTGGGTGGTAGAGTAATGGTGGTGTACGCGTACGTGGAGAACTTGTTTGCACAGCAATCGCCGTCATAGTGTAGCTGAGGCGGAATAAGGGGAACCAGCCTGCATTCGCCGAGTCAGATGGAAAACCGCCTAAAAACCATCCACAGACTGGCTGGCTCACCGGACCTCGACACAAGGCCGCCGGGCGGATTCGTGCCGGGGACCAGGCGCTCCTTCCCACCCCAGAAAGCCGTGCGATGGACCGCTCGGCTAACCGGGCGGGCATTAGCTTTCATACTGTACGTTTCACGCTGTACCCGTCGACGGCCATCTGAACGATGGTTTTATCTGGAAAGGCTACCTATCGCCACTCAATGGAAGTCCAATTGCGGCACTGGCGTGAAAATTCTAGTCATCTTCGCCGATGAACAGCAGTCAGCGTAGGTATATGAACCAGGCGTCTGCTGTGCAGGCCCACACGCAGTAACGTTCGCTGAGCGGTCGTTGAGGAAACGCTGTTCTAACCCCTTGGTCCATCTGGGCGGTTAGTTGCTTAACAGTTGCTCTTCTGTTCGCCTGTGCACATCTCTGTATCTTTAGTCCACCCCTGTCATTTACAGCCCAGTTGCATCTGCGCCGGATTTTGATAACGCCATTTCCGATGCGCGGCATATTTTGACCAAGGCTATACGCGAACAGTTTACAGACCTAGCCGTTTCAGAAATGCCTTCACCTTTGGCCCAAAAGCCAATGATCATGCCCTTTCGGACTTCGGATAAATCACTCCGTTTCCGCATTACAACAACGACTACACTGTTTTCCGCATATCCCCGACACACTTTATATATATCCTCCACTGCTAGTGCCGCCACTTGCGTCTGTGAGAGGTTATTGCACGTTGACATTGAACATAGGCGCTAGTCACATAAGTGGACTGTGTATATGAGTGCTGTAATCCAAATTTTGGAACACTACAAACTGAAGGATCTACGGAGATTGGTGGAAGTGTAGGTGAAAGGTGGCTACACTGAGTCACAGCGCCGGAGATTGGGCCAAAGATTATTATTCCGCCGCCTCCGCTGGAGCAGTAGTAGTTCAGAGGTTGCCGAGGGCAGTTCTTGTTGATAGGATGTCGAGAGCAGTATTAGTTCAGAGGATGTCGAGAGCAGTTGTGTTCTGTTGGACGAGAGAGTAGACGCTGTTCGGTTGGTGTAATGTATAGATGGAAGATGTTGCAATGATCACAGTGTATTTTTCGTGAATATATATTGAGGTAAAAAAAAATTATTTCACATATCTTTAATGACAATGCTTCTTGGTCACAGGTTCAGTCAACAAAGCATCTGGCTCGTGTTCATGTATCAGACTTGTAATTCTGGTTTCTATGTGCAATTATAGTATTTCTGGTTTTTCAATTAGTTCATTGTAGATGGTATTTAAAATATCTTGTCGTATTGAGGAAGAACCGTGCCAGATACCTGTACGTTAAATCACATTTCCACACACAGAACAGTTACACTTGTGCTTTGTTGTTTCGTAGCTTTTATAGTTGCTGGGGACTTCATTAATCAATTGTGTTAACGGAAATTTCCCTTCATTCTTTATTGTTATTTTATGCAGTCAGATTGCGTACTAATACTAGTCAGGGCCAACCGGTTATGAGACTTCGTAACCGGACACACAGCTACTAAAATTATTGCATTTTAATTAAAACCCCATGCACGTGGCGACCGCTGCTTCGGATCGTCCCTTGGAATTCTTTTGATAGTAAAAATAGCAGACAGTAGTATTGTTGTTGTAATTTGTAGTTCAGTAACTGTAGTCTATATTGCATGTGTAGATTTGGTAATTGAACATTTGTAGTTGTCTTGTCATTCTTCTAATGGTATTTTTGCAGAATTTAATTTTTGATGTCTCGTATACGGGTTTGACAATTTTGTGCAATTGTGAAGGTTTTAATTGTTCGTTAATCGTGTTTGTCGGGAAGCATTTCGTGTGAATGGTTTTGTTGGTGATAAAGTGTTATATTGTGTGTAATTTTCGTATAGTGTCGAGTTTTGTATGTTTTGTAAATGATTACGCGACCGATGAAAAAGTCAAAAATGATGGATAGTCAGATTGACGAAATTGTTTACATGGCGAACTCGCCAACACGGGAGAACAGTATGATGAATAATGAAGTAGAAAACAATTTAATAAGCCGGGAAAATAGTCCGGAACCAGTTCAAAATTTTTCACATTCAAAAAATTTTCAGAACACGAGATTAACGACAGAAGATTCTGGAATAGTATTGAACATAGAGAGCTTGACAGCTATGAGGAAGGAAGTTAGTTTTACGGGAAATGTTAGGGGCGAAAAGAAATTCGAACCAGTTAATATGGAGCAGTTGATGAGTGCAATATTAAATTTGGGATCACAAATAGGAACAATTAAAACTGATATGGGAACAATGGAAACACGGTGAGACGCACGAATAGGGACATGTTTTAAAAACATGAAAGATGAATTAAAGAAAGAAATTAGAGAAGTACAACCGATTTTGAATGCTCACAATAATAGATTAATTTCAATAGAAATTAGACAAAAGGAACAGGATAGAGAACAGGAAGAAGGAGATCGCGTGATAGTACAAAAATTTTCAGAGTTAGATTTACAACGTGCACACGATAAGGAAGAAATATTTGAAAGAATCGAGGAATCCGTACCAAATGACAGAATAAATAACCTAACACAACAATATGAACAGTTAACTACTAAATGTGTCAATACTGAAACCCGAGTCGCGACACTTACGGAAGACATAAATAAACAGAAAGAACAAATAGGTGACTTATGGGAAGGAGTTGAGGAGATTTCAGATAAATTGACAAGTCTTACTTTAAATGGGGACAGAGATTCAGATGATACAGCTCCATTGCCATTTGCAGAAACAGAAGAGTACCAGAATATAAATAAACATGTTGAAAATCAGGGAAAATTTAATGAACGCGTTAAAATGGAATTTGAGGCGTTACGAAAGCAAGTTAAACAAATTGAAAGCGAAATCATAGGAAAAGACATTAGAAGAAATTTGGAATCACCGATAGCAGCGGGTTTTGAAGAAAATAATTTATTTCATTTGCGAGATGCAACAAGAGACCGCCAGGCGCACGAACTTGACAATAATCGACATTCGGACTGGGACAGACGCGGTAGGTCTTTGTCGCCACGAGGCGAAAACTTTGACTATAAACACTTTTTAACTGTTCGGAAATGTAAGACCTTTCGCATTTCTAATAATGACATACATCCATGTTCATGGTTAGATCAATTTTTGTACGCACTTCCACCAAATTGGCCACTAAGTCACAAACTGGGATTAGAGTTTGTAATAATTTAAATGATTTTTATCATGCATTTCTATTAGCATATTGGTCCGAAAACACGCAAGACAGAGTCAAACATAGTCTTATTAAGCAGCGTAATTTTAAACAGTCTGAGTTCCGCACGCCGGCAGAATACTTTGAAGATATGATTCGAAAGAATCAATTCCTGTCCAACCCTTATAGCCCGACTGAATTGATTCGTATTTGCTTAACTAAGCTGCCACAATCGATAAGACACATTGCTTTACCCGGAAGATGTAAAGACGACATTGAAACTTTTAAGACTTTGCTACAAGAACTTGAGTATGACAAAGACGACGGAACTTCTTGTAATTTTTTCAGTAACGGTAATCACAATAGATTTTCAGAGAAAAGGGATAATGATCGGAACGGACGTAATAACGGTAATTTTGGAAATGACAGACGAAACAGACAGAACAATAGATACCAGCCTTAGGAGAAAGGAAAGCGTAGCGATTAGATAGTATTATTTAGTTCGCAATGATATTCTTTTTAAACGAAAATCGGTTGACTACTCTGTTTGATTAGTTTGCATTCCTGATGAGTGGGTTAATAAATTTATTTGGTATACACATTTCAGTTAAGCACACTTTGGTCCCAGAAAATGCTTTCATAAATTACGAGAAAATTGCTACTTCAGTAATATGGAAAAACGTATTCGATTTGTTCTTGCCAAATGCAAATTATGTCAAAAGGCTAAGCCGCCAACTATTTCTCACAGAGCACCGTTGTTTCCTATCATTCCAGCGAAATTAAAGGAGATGGCTGCAGTCGATTTGTTCGGTCCGTGGTTCGTTCTATTAATGGTTTTGCGTACATTTTGGTAACAGTGGAATTTACATCAAAATATGTGTGTTTTACACCTTTACGTAAAGCAACAGCTCGTTCAGTATCTAATGCTTTCATCAAACATTTTCTTAAAGAAGTGGGTCATGTTGGTAAGTTATATCAGATAATGGATCACAGTTTCGCTCTAAAATTTGGCTTCGTACTCTACGGCGTCGTAAGATTAAACCAATTTTCATTTCACTTTTTCACCCTCAATCTAACACTTCAGAGAGATGGATGAAGGAAATCAATAAATTGTGTCGTCTTTATTGTCATCATAATCACAGAACGTGGGATCAGTATCTTCATATTTTTCAAAACATTCTGAATGAACTCCCTAATGATTCAACTTCTTTACCGCCTATATTGATATTAAAAAATAAAGCACCGACAAATCGCATTTCTGAAATAGTTCCTTTTCCGCCTACACGGAAACTGCGGCATTCTGAAGTACTGAACCTGGCTCTGCAAAATATTGCATCTGCGGCTGCTAGAAGAGAGAAATCAGCTAAGCGTCCTGGTCGTTTAAAAACTTTGTCAGTTGGTCAAAAGGTGTTAATTAAGTCTCATCGTTTGTCTCACAAAGGAAAATGCTTGTTCGTCAATTTTTTCTGCTTTATAACGGTCCATATAGAGTTCGCAAAATTATTCATGATAACACTGTCGAAGTAGAAACTCTTAAATCACGGCCCTCTAAGGGATTACATCATATATCGAAAGTTAAAATTTTTGTGGAATGACATACTTTTGAGAAATTAATAGTTACACGTAAACACGCAGAGAATACAAGGATACCGCGCCGTGTTTTGGCGGCGGCACATACACAAAGCGACAGTCAGTCTGCGCGCCGCACAAGGTAGTCGTTGACCACAAACAATCACTTCCTACGTCACGCTTACGTACAGCTGATCGAGCGCTCAGTACGAATGCACTGACAGCCGTAGACAAATACACAGTCTAATTTCTCCGATTAAATTCAGTATAAAGCTATAGTTACTTGATAAATTATGTTATTAACGTTCAGTTTTTTTCAGGGTACAGTTGTATAAAATATTTAAGAACTTCAGGTAAATTCTGTGGGTGTCCGACGTTAAGAGTACTTGCTATCGAGAAAATTTCAGGAAGAATGTAATTTCGAAGAAGAAAGTAATAAACTAAAAAGGTAACTACTAATTGAGTTTATTTTTCAGGTAACATATTTCCACTTAGGTACGTACTTTAGACGTAATTTGCTGCCCGCGATTACGTGATTTATACTTTGTGTTAACTGATTTTGACAATGATTGATTAATGAACAGGGTTGTTACTTATGTATATTATGCATCGCTTGGCTGCTGTGCTTTTTCACTGATGTCGTATTTTTTTATTATGTGCCTGCTGTGCTAATTTATTTAAATTATAATTGTCACCTGATTAGTCGTGCTGATATGGTTATGTACGTAAGTCATACTTTGTGATTTATCTGCTTGCACCTTCATGTTTACTTATTGAGATTACATATGAACATTTATTTGCTTGTGCTGATGTGATGCTAATAACCTATTTATTATGTAAGATATATATTCGCTTCTTTGCGTATGGATTGCATATTTACACATTTCTGTTTTGTTGTCATAACTACTCTTTAATTTGGTGTATAGAAATGCTTATATACTGTGTACGAACATGGAGTTTAGGTTACACTATGGTATTAATTATAGATTGTTCGCTTGGCAGAGCCTCGTTGTAGGAATTGTGCTACATCCACTTGTTGACATTTTGTTCTCTACTGTTATATTTGCTCGCTATTGCATGTTTTGCTTACGCTCAGTGCTTTACATTTTAAGATAAGAAAATGAACTGCTATAGTTCTATGAACTACATTGGTACAAGAAACTTCATTGAAGTCACATGAGCTGGTGGTTTTATGGAAGCTGTATAAATTTATGCGAATAGAAAGGAAGCTAACGATATGAAATACCAACACTAGCTTTAGACCATTGACAGTTATTACACTGCATTCTTCGTGAGCAATTGAAATAGCAAGTGACACTTGACACAAAGAAATACTCCACATGTTTGCTTCTGTTTTGCCATCATTCTTGAAGTGGTGTACACACTGTGAAATATTACGATTTATTCATTGAAAGTCTTGTGTGATCATTCATACTACGTATTTGCACCTACTTACTGAAAGTTATTCAAACTGAAGGCTGTTAGAGGTCATGTATGCATTTCTTTTATTTTATGATGGACAAGGTAACCAAAATTTATTTTATAATTCATAATGAGCAGAAGATATGGCTCAGGTGGATTACACAGAGGTTGTATGTGGATATTGTGTCTTAGGGTTGTATGGGATGATGAGCTAAAGTTTGCACTAGGATTTTATCTGTACTTGTTCGAGGAGACTGACTAGAGGCAAGAGTTGTTATGGAAGTGAAATGATATTGGTGATAAGGTTTATATGTATCGACGTATTGAAGAGGTATTATTGAAGTATTGAGATTATGTGATGCTGATGATTATTGGAGTTTTGGTGGATAAGGGGTAAAGTAAGTGAGGAGCATATTCTTTTTTTCGTTGGTTTATATGGAACAAGAAGGATGAAGATGGCAGACTAGAACACTCCAGTGGAAGGAAGATTGTCCTCACACACACTTTGTTAAACCAATAAGCAGTATATACTTTTTTTGGAGAGAGGAAGTATTTGCATATCTTGGCACACTGACAGTTGTTCAGCAACCATACATTTTGATTTGGCTTGGCAAAGATTGGTCTTGACATGATGACTATGACGTTGACTAACTATTATTGACTATTATACACTGCTGCCACTACTACTTGATACACATGTTGAACATCAATTTTGACAGAATTGCGTTTACACAGTTAACACTATTCAATTACACAATAGTACTTAATATGTGGATGAAAGATGAGTGAGTGAGTTTTGTGTGTTTTCCTTTCCTAATCCCAAATAATTGGTAATGATCTACCTCCTAAATATTATTTTACTTGTTTGTTGTGACTTGCACTGAAACCCATAAATATTATAGGTTTACTGATATTTGCGGATTTGTAATAGTTAATATAACAACTATCTGATATCATTTGTGTGTTTATTATAATTTGTATGTTTAGTGTAAGAGCATTGATAATAATTTTGTAAAAGCAATTGTGTGTGCATCCAAACTGTTGTTCGTGCTTACACCTATTAACATTGGTGGGTGCCACTTGGAAATGTTTAATTTCTGCCAAGGAACTCTGATGAACTGTATAATTATTGCTGGTGAATATTATGGACTGCTATCTGCACTTGTTCAACATTGGTGGGTGCCACTGTGGAACTGCTTCTACTGAATTGATGTCACTTGTTGCTGTCTGCACCTGTTCAACATTACTGGGTGCCACTGATGGAACTGCTTCTACTGAAATGATGCCACTTGTTGCTGTCTGCACCTGTTCAGCATTACTGGGTGCCACTGATGGAACTGCTGCTACTGAGATGAGATGTCACTTGTTGCTATTTGCACCTGTTGACCATTGTTGGGTGCTATTGTTGGAACTGTCAACTACTCTGAGGAGTGATACTTGTTTATTGAACTATTGAAAAGATTTTATGTGAATATTTGTGTAAACTGATTTATTGTGTATTTACTGTTTATGAAATGTTGTGGGACTGCTATTTGCACCTGTTGACCATTGCTGGGTGCCACAGGTGGAAATGTCAACTACTCTGAGGAGTGCTACTTGGTTATTGAACTATTGGAAAGATTTTATGTGAATATTTGTATAAACTGAATTTTTGTGTATTTACTGTTTATGAAATGTTATGAGACTCTTACCTGCACCTATTCGTCATTGCTGGTGCCATTGATTGAACTGTTTAACTACTCTGACAAATGATACTTGTGTAAACTATTATGTAAAATCACATGTCTGCAAGCATTTGTATTCCTTACTGTATTTTATATATTAGGTTATTGAATGGTCAGTGCAAAGCCAAAATTTATTTAGTTATGTGATATTTACTTATTAATATCATCTTTTATTTTTGTCTGTGTTTTTTGGACGAATTTGGTGGTATTTTCACCACCAATGCTGGCAAAAATACCATCAAATTCTAGCCCTTGGAGGAGGGGAATATGAAAGGTGGTTACACTGAGTCACAGCGCCAGAGATTGCGCCACAGATTATTATTCCGCCGCCTCCACTGGAGCAGTAGTAGTTTAGAGGTTGCCGAGGGCAGTTCTTGTTGAGAGGATGTCGAGAGCAGTACTAGTTCAGAGGATGTAGAGTGCAGTTGTGTTCTGTTGGACGAGAGAGTAGATGCTGTTCGGTTGGTGTAATGTATAGATGGAAGATGTTGCAATGATCACAGTGTATTTTTCGTGAATATATATTGAGGTAAAAAAAAATTATTTCACATATCTTTAATGACAATGCTTCTTGGTCACAGGTTCAGTCAACAAAGCATCTGGCTCGTGTTCATGTATTAGACTTGTAATTCTGGTTTCTATGTGCAATTATAGTATTTCTGGTTTTTCAATTAGTTCATTGTAGATGGTGTTTAAAATATCTTGTCGTATTGAGTGAAAGGGTACAGTACCGCCCGACATTGAAGATAGGTACAAAATACTTCATTATTTTTGTCAGAACAACACATTTTTTTTGTAAAGTAACTCAATTTCAATTAATACAGTGAAGCCGGATACCAGTGTGGGAAAGAATGACAACTTATTTATTTAATTGATCACATGTGCACTCCCTCAAAATAAATCCCTACATCCAGTTTGGTGAGATCTGTGAAATGAATGAATGTATGGTTGTCTGCTAACCGCAGATAGTGAATGTGGATATATGATCATCTTTGAGTCGATCCTTTGACCACCTTTGGTGGGACCAAAGAGATGGAAGTTACCAGAGCTTTGAGCGTCTGAAATGTGGCTGACCAATAAGGTAGCAAGGTGCTTCTCCCACTTCGACAGAGGTGCGAGAGAACCGGAATACGGCCATGTTTCGGCACTCTGCCGCTGGACCTTCTGCTGTAAAGACCTGTTTTTTGTTGTGCTCCGTAATGAAAGAGTGGAGGCATCGTATGGATGTGGAATATTTAAGAGTAGTTAGAATTAATAATTTCTCTTTCTCAGGAACTTTTGTGGGGAGAATTAAATGTGAGGCATGTAATTTTAAGGGGATTGTAGTAAACCAACGGTCACAATGAGCCCACGTGTAGTTGTAAGTTGAGATACTTCCGTGTGCTTAAGTTATGCTGAATTAATAGCGTGTGTACAATAAGCTGAAATATTTAAGAAATAGCGTGTGTATCATAAGTTGAAATATTTAAGAAATATCATTCCGTGTGACGCTAAATTTAAACTCTGAGAGAGAATCAAGGTGAGTCGGCCGTTTTTCCAGCAACGCCACTTGGCTTGCATTGCACAGGAAGACGTGCGTTTATCTCCAGAGTTCACAGTAGGAAAGTAGAATTACAAAGTGGGGCAGTGTCGTGTGAAACTGGGATAAATATTGATTGAAGTGGGAAAGCGGAAAGTGATGAAGTTGTAACCGTTCTTTGTGTAATATTTCATATTGTTGTGTTGTGTATGTCATGTAATTTGGGTATGTGTGTTTTGCATGGGAGTAGCAAGGTAGTTTCGAAAGATTTGTAGGTTATGCTTGTTCCTTCTGTATCGCTCGATCTGGAGGAAAGTTTCGTGAGGATGATTGTGAGAGTCGAAGCGTGAGATATAATAAAAGATCCACCATCCTGTCCAGGAAGTGCACTGTTGCGGTAAATAGATTACGAGACCATAGTATCGAGATTCACTAATGTAAAGCCATGCCCATTGGGCGGAATTTCTCATGTTATATTGTTGTAGGTTGTAGAATTTGTGTGTTTAGGAATAAATCAAATAGTGAAAAGAAAGAGATTGGTGGCCTTTTTCATTAAATTGTATGTTGCCATAATATCCCGAATTTATATAAAAGCCGTTAAATCAAAGACAAAAAGTAAATGTGGTATTGCCAATGCGTAGTGTGCAGTCAGAGTTCTATAAATCACTGATAGTCAGATGCGTGTTTCCGTTGCGTGTTATTCACACAGGAGGATAATTTGTAACTAAATAGTAAGATACGAGATTTCATGTTACTCGATAAACTAAGGAAGAATCCACTCACTTGGCAAACCACTCATCTTGCAGGCCTGACTGCTTGATGCCACAGTATGAGAAAGGCAAGTGGGTGCCTCTCATGAGGAAGAACCATGCCAGATACATGTACGTTGAATCACACTACCACACACAGAACAGTTACACTTGTGCTTTGTTGTTTCGTAGCTTTTATAGTTGCAGGTGACTTAATTAATCAATTGTGTTAACGGAAATTTCTTGTCATTCTTTATTGTTATTTTATGCAGTCAGATTGCGTACTAATACTACTCAGGACCAACCGGTTACGAGACTTCGTAACCGAACACACAGCTACTAAAATTATTGCATTTTAATTAAGCCCCCATGCATAGGTTATCGTTGCATCTATCGATATTCAGCCGTTAGTGTCACGTTTGTTTCTTTGGTCGCCATCGGTGGAGGTTGCCGCGAAACGGGAGAGCGTTGGGGTCTGCGATATGGAGTGATGGAAGCCTGCCTCGTTTGTCGGAGAACGGAGTGGGAACCAATTATGGGCCTTGATTTCAGGAAAGAAATTCTAAAATGTGCGTTTGGAGCACAGCATTGTAAGGTGCTAAATCATGGACTGTGGGAAAACTGGAATATAAGAGAGTCGAAGCAGCTGAGATGTTGTGCTGTAGAAGGATGTTAACAGTTATATCGACCGATAAGATAAGGATCGAGGACTTTGTCGACAGAATCGCTGAAGAAAGGAACATACAGAAAACACTGACTACAAGAAGGGGCATAATGATAGGACGTGTGTTAACACCTCAGGGAATAATATCCATTGTACTTGAGGATAAAAACTGCACGGGAAAGCAGAGACTGGAATGCATCCAAAAAATAACTGAAGAAACACTGTTTTTTAGCCTTGTTTCACAGTTTATTATTAATGTTATTGCACAATGTAGGTTTCGGTTATAAGTCCATTTTCAAGTACATACCGGTACCCAAAGATGATAATGCACAGATAAACATGCTGGCAAGGCAAAGATAATCTCAACTTCTTAAGGTATCTATCGGTGGCTTAATGTACAATTACATCAATGACCATTTTTTATAAAATTACATACACTATTATACATTCACCAATTGCACTACAGTGGCCGGACTAAAGCTATGCATCAGCCAAGATATTTTTAACTACGATGGACTGGCGCCCAAAGTTTTGCTTCTATCCTGGTGTTGTGATCTCATCTAAAAGAGGTGAATAATTGAATTGGGTTTGCTCGTTAAATAATAGGTGTGGGGATACACCCATCTTTTTTATTTTCTAAAATTTCTAATCGGTCGAGTTTGGCCACCGTTTCTTGTGTGTGTAGGACTTGTACATCTATTGTGTATTTGTGATTATTGTTCAGGCAATGTACTGCAAAGGCTGAATCAGGCTTCCTCGATCTACAACTTCTGTGATGTTCCGCAAGCCTGGTACAGATTGACCTTCCCGTCTGTCCAATGTAGCAGGACTGACGCTCACGGCATGTGATTTTATAAATCTCACGTTTTGTGATAGCTGGTTGTTTGTCTTTTGCATTGAACAAGAAAATACCTATTATCTGAGGGACATAGAAAAACACACAGAAATCCTTTGCCTTCAAGAAATTGTGAAACAAAGCTAAAAAACAGTGTTTGTTTAGTTAATTTACTATGTTTCACCAAGAACCCACAGTCGATTCGATTCAAATAACTGAAGACGTAGAATGCAAGCGCTACTGCGAAACGAACAGTTTGCCACAGAAGAAATATTCGTGTCAGTCCACATCGAATCAGTCATTAGATTTATGATTTGCCTTTATTCTTTCAAATGTTCCCATATACAGGGTGATTTTTTTTCCACAGTGTACAAACACTAGTGATTGATCGACGAGAGGATACGGAACGAAAAAGGTCTAATGAACTAATGTCCGGAAATCCATGATTTCCGTGCTAGAGACCATTTATTCAGTCATACTTTGTTACAGAGACTGTGGTCTAATACGCACTGTACTATGCAGCCACAGTAACAGTATGCATGGTTTCCTCCTAGAGGTTGTTGTGTCCGATTCACTTGTCTTGCTGACTCACCTTGTGGTGGATGTGATGCAGCGTTGTACGCAATGGTTCCGTATTAGAATCGAGAGCTTGCCGACATGGTGTTTACTTACGAAAGGCAAATGGCAACGGTCGGCTGGCAGCAAGGTTGTATCAGGAGACCTATCCCCGCCGACAACGACCACAGCATGCAATGTTAGCAACAGTGTTTACCGTCTGAGACAGGGTCATTTCAGGAAGCCGGAAATCATGAGGGACGTACCCGAAATGTTACGACACCAGACTAATGTGATTAATATTTTTGGTTAAAAATGAAACTCCTCCAGCTGTACTTAAGATTTTATATTTATTTGGCTACTAGTTTCGACGTTGCGTCAACGCCATCTTCAGGCCCGTACACTTTCATGAAATCAATTGTGTGTGTGGCTCAGTACTAGAAGCCCGCGGTGGGACCAACACGTGCTCCAAATGGATCCATGTAGCTACACACAATTGATTTCATCGAAGTGTACGGACCTGAAGATAGCGTTGACGCAACGTCAAAACTAGTAGTCAAATAAATATAAAATCTTAAGTACAGCTGGAGGAGTTTCATTTTTAACAAAAAAATTATACCAGCTGTGTCCCACCTTCATGTAATTTAAATATGGATGTACGAAGATTAATGCGATTAACACTGTGGAAGGCCACCGCCGTGTCACTACCAGGCAGTCGGTCTGCCACTACAGGCCGCCTCCCGTCGCTTTCTTGCAGTGCAGCGCAATCTGACGCGTTCTGGTGCACTTTTCTCAAATTGATGCCGTTGTAACTTGTCAACAATTCGGAGCTTTTGGTAACAGGGATGTGTACCATGGAAATTAGCACATTTCAACTGATTTATTTTGCAGTCTCATGGAGGTTTTTGCCGAAGGAGCAAACGTACAAGCAATACTTTTCGGAAAATAGATGTGTCTAGAATTTCTTTCCTCGAGTAGTACACTTCAAAATGTATTTCTGAACTATGCCTTGTAGGAATAACTTTATGAACAAAGAACAGAAATCCCAATGCTCGGATGCTACCCGCCTGTGCACATGCGATGTTAACAATCTATGGTAAAAAACGAATGTGAAAATATCAAGATGACCCTTGCGACTGGTATAAAACACTAGATGCACTTTGTAGAGCCTCCAGAAAGAATGTTGCCAATGGCGGGTCCGAGCGCCGTTCATTGAGCACGCACAGCCACGCCGCCAGGCAGCCCGAACTCTGTTCGATGAGCAAGGTCGAGGGGATAAATGGAGCTGAAGGTCGTCGAATGCTAAGGGCTGTATGCAAACGAGGGTCGATATGGGAAAATTCATCTCGTCACCGCTGTAAGAGCCTACGGAGCCGGCAACCCGCCGCACACCGCGCACCAGCAGCGCAGCCTGCTGCGTCGATTTCCCCGCTCGCATCGACGCCTACGGGAAGGAAAGCCGCGGCGTGTACGTCAGTCACTAAGCTAGGCCGAGCTCGCTCGGTCGCTCTCTCAGCTCAGCAGAAAAACTGCGTTTCTACACCTGTTGACTCGTAACTGGATGTGTACGTAAAATGAGAATTCCATCTTCTTCTGGAAACCGTTATTATGGACTCTGACTGTTATTAGTCCTACAATGACAAGAAGTGCACAGGACTACTAATAATTTGTTACTGCTGTACTGTGGTATAATAAAATTAAAATCATTTCAAAATGATTATCAGTTGCATAAGGCACCACGTCTTGTATGAAATGAGGACTGTTAAGCAGAAGAGACTAAATGCTACAAGCAAGCCATTGCACCATTTACGTCGAGAATTGATCTTACATTTTATTGTACGAATAGTAATCAGTAAGACTTCATAATACCAGATTCCAGTAGAAGATGCAATTCTGGTTAGTACGCACACGCCCAGTTGAGAGTTAATACGTTTAGAAATGCATTTTGTCTGTTGAGTTAAGCGAGCGAGCGAGCTCAGGCCTACCTTCAGGACGTACGCACGGCGGCCTGTTTTTCTCGTGGGCCTCGAGTCGCCTGCATAGGCTTTTCCCCGCTGCGAGAACATGAAGTAAACAAATGACGTCACACGTCCAGTCTGGGCGGCAGTCGCGTCTTCCAACAAGGCAGCTGTTTTCATTTGTTGTGGTCACACCATTTAAGATCCAGTATATTCATTATTATGGCTATTACTTTTTCTTTTTTCGTTTCACTCGACTTTGGTATACACTGAGATGCCAAAGAAACCAGTATATCTGCCTCATATTGTGTAGAGCCCCCGCAGAGGGCAGAAATGCCGCAACACGACCTGGCATGGACTCAACTAATGTCTGAAGTGGTGCTGGAGGGAATTGACACCATGAATCCTGCAGGGCTGTCCATAAATCCGTAAGAGTAGAGGAAGTGGAGATCTATTCTGAACAGCACGCTGCATGGCATCCCAGATATGTGTAATAATGTTCAAGTCTGTCTTTGGTGGCCAGCAGAAGAGTTTAAACTCAGAAGAATGTTCTTGGAGCAGCTTCGTAGCAATTCCGGACGTGTGTGGTGTCGCATTGTCCTGCTGGAACTACCCAAGTCCGTCGTAATGACCAATTGACATGAATGGATACAGGTGATCAGACAGGTTGCTTAAGTACGTGTCGTCTGTCAGAGTCGCATCTAGACGTATCAGGAGTCCCATATCACTCCAACGGCACATGCCCCACACCATTAAACAGCGTCCACTAGCTTGAACAGTCTCCTGCTGACATGCATGGTCCATGGATTCATGAGGTTGTCTCCATACCCAACGTATCCATCCGTTCGATACTATTTGAAACTAGCCTCGTCCGACCAGGCAGCATGTTTCCTGTCATCAACAGTCCAATATCAGTGTTGAGGGGCCCTGGCGAGGCGTAAAGCTTTGTGTCGTGCAGCGATCAACGGTACACGAGTGGGCCTTTGGATCCGAAAGCCCATATCGATGGTGTTTCGTTGAATGATTCGCACTCTGACACCTGTAGTTGGACCAGCACCGAAATCTGCAACAGTTTGTGGAAGGACTGCGCTTCTGTCACGTTGAACGATTCTGTTGAGATGTTGTTGGTCCCGTTCTTGCAGAATCATTTTCCGCTCGCAACGATGTCGGAGGTTCGATGTTTTACCGGATTCCTCATATTCACGGTGCACTCGTGAAATGGTGAATGGTCCCCACATCATCGCTGCCTCGGAGATGCTGTGTGCCATCGCTCGTGCGCCGGTTATAATACCACGTTAAAACTCACTTAAAACTTTATAACCTGCCATTTTAGCAGCAGTAACCAATCTAACAACTGCGCCAGACACTTGTTGTCTTATATAGGCGTTGTCAACAGCAGTGCCATGTTCTGCCTGTTTGTATATCTCTGTATTTGAATACGCATACCTGTACCATTTTCTTTGGCGCTTCAGTGTAATTTATGTCAATCTCTTTTTAATGTACTGTGCCTTTCGTTTAACCCTTTCTTGTTTCATTCTTTCTGATTTTGCTTTCCCTTCTTCTTTAGAGATTTGAACGGATCGTTTGGTTTTGATTTTGACTTGGAACGTCTGTTTCTTGTCTTTCGTATCCTCTTTTGCCATTTTTCTGTGAGCATATCTTCTTTCAAGTCCACCGCCTTTTCCTCAAACCAGTTTTGTTTGGTTTTCTGTTGCAGAAACATCATTATTATTGTCTTATTATCATTATTTGCTCATATGCTATGGTAATGCAAAGCTAACTTGCGAAGGAGTCTGGTTAGATGTAAGAAAGAACCTGAAGGCCGTAATACTGACAGATGAAATAAAGGCACAGATAAATAAATTTCATATCGTCAGATAGAAGACACTTCTGTTACCTAAGCCATCAGCTACGTGGGGACATATAATTACACGACGTAAATCAACGTCGTCCAGTACAGAGTGAGCAGCCGCAGCGCAACACTGGAGCACTATAGTGCAGCGGCAGATTTTAATGCCCAGTTTAAATTTCCCGTGCTTCCTCCGAATCATTCTGAAACGAACTCCAAACAGTTGGCCTCAACTGGAGATGATATTCCCTACAGTCACACAAGTAAACTGTTGTTGCGTCTCTGACAGCCTCTATGTAGACTAAGTGTTAAGCTCTGAGTTTCCTTTCCTTTATTTCGTTTCAGAGCTCCGATAGACCGAACCTTTTGCTCAATACAATGATCTGCGCAGTCATTATGGCCATCAACAAAATAAGGCGTTATTTAACCTTTTATTCGCAAAGTAGTTGCAGTGTGTCAGGTCGCGGATTCCACAAGATCTTGGAACAGGCCAGAATAAATACGAATGCAGGCCTTCTCGGCGAACTACATTGACGCCTGACGCTATCTTCTTCACCAGGCGATGACAAGTAAGAAACTAGTTGAAACGTCGCTCCGAAACGAACAAAATGGTTCAAATGGCTCTGAGCACTATGGGACTTAACTGCTGAGGTCATCAGTCCCCAAGAACTTAGAACTACTTAAACCTAACTAACCTAAGGACATCACACACATCCATGCCCGAGGCAGGATTCGAACCTGCGACCGTAGCAGTAGCGCGGTTCCAGACTGTAGCGCCTAGAATCGCTCGGCCACTCCGGTCGACTCGAAACGAACGTTGTACTACACCACCGACTACGCGTTTAGTAACTAACCCGTATTAGTATGTAGGTGCCCAATGAAGACTGTAAACTATCATCTGTTACGCAAGGATATTTTTTGTTAACGCTGTATTATTGTCCTACAAACTTTAAAAGGGTGGTAGAATAGCGACAAGCCGGCCGCTGTAGCCGAGCGGTTCTAGGCGCTTCAGTCCGGAACCGCGCTGGTGCTGCGGTCGCAGGTTCGAATCCTGCCTCGGGTATGGATGTGTGTGATGTCCTTAGGTTAGTTAGGTTTAAGTAATTCTAAGTCTAGGGGACTGATGACTCAGATGTTAAGTCCCATAGTGCTTAGAGCCATTTGAACCATTTTTGAATAGCGACACCGTAACTTAATTTTGTGGCCAGGTGAGATACGTATGTAATAAAAGTCAAAGTTACCATAAGTTCTATTGTTTATTATAAATCATCATACAAAGCAAGTGCAGTATTTTTCACTGAAGTATAACACGAAAGTGTTTAATAACACCCCATTTATTGATAAATTATCACAAGTAGATGAAACAGTTACATGTAACCAAGGTTGGCGGAGTTTCAAGACAAGGAACCGATAGGTAGGTTGCACATTATTAACACACTGATCCGTTTCCGCGATCTGATGACAATTATTGCCAAGATATGAGTGCGTAAAAGTATGCATTCCAGAAGGGCGTCTTCCTCCTACCCATTAACACTCGGACGTTTACTGAGTACATTGCGACCAGTACACGCCGAAATGACTGCAGATCCTACCTTTTAACAGCGTCGTTGTGTTATCCAGTAGTGCTGCTGTTGGCGGGCACGGTGTCCGACGATGCCTGTGAAAGCTACCTAACACACACCTCACATCATGCTCCAGTTGGAGTGGAAAGTGAAATGACTACTCCTCACAGCGAATTCTGTGAGCATATTTGGAAGTGATTCTCTCACTAGCAGTGGACGAAGTGTCACCTTACTGCCTCCTATCTTCCCTCATAACATTCGCCGCTTCTTCGAGAGCCAATCACAGCCACTCATAAGCATTCATCCAATGACCGGTGTCAATTTTCCTGGAGCGTCCTCCCACTTCTCAATAATTTTCCAGATCTACTTCGTAAGATTAGGCTGACCATCGAAATACCCAAACTTTCACGCCCAGAGGCTTACAGCTAAAGAAAGGAATTTTTTTGGCTCTGTCCTTTCGGTGTCTTCAAGGGGCACTTTATTGTGTTGCAGCACGTTGTTTCCTACGATCCTATCTGCTTGATATACACTGAAAAACTAAAGAAACTCGTACACCTGTCTAATATCGTGTAGGGTCCCCGCGAGCACGCAGAAGTGCAACAGACTCTACTAATGTCTGAAGTAGTGCTGGAGGGAACTGACACCATGAACACCGCAGGGCTGTCCATAATTCCGTAAGAACATGAGAGGATGGAAGTCTCTTCTGAACAGCACGTTGCAATGCATCACAGATATGCTCAATAATGTTCATGTCTGGGGAGTCTGGTGGCCAGCAGAAGTGTTTAAGCTCAGAAGAGTGTTCGTGGAGCCACGTCGTGACAATTCTGGACGTGTGGTGTGTCGCATTGTCCTGTTGGTATTGCCCAAGTCCGTCTGAATGCACAATGGGCATGTATGGGTGTAGGTGATCACACAGGTTGCTTACGTACATGTTACCTGCCAGGGTCGTATCTAGATGTATCAGAGGTCCGATATCACTCTAACTACACACGCCCTACACCATTAAACAGCCTCCACCGGCTTGAACAGTCCTCTGCTGCCATGCAGAGTCCACGGATTCATGAGATTGTTTCCATACCCGTACACGCCAGTATTGGGGCTATGTATGTTCTACCCCAAAGTCCCGTTATCAAAGTTGGCGACCGTGACGTCACATTATGATGCAAGTACTGTTAGACCTGTGAAATCACAGACACACCCCCAAGATGGCAGCCTGACGTCACACGATGACGCAAGTACCATTAGACCTGTGACGTCACAGACACCCCCCCAAGATGGCGGCCTGACGTCACATGATGACGCAAGTACCATTAGACCTGTGACGTCACAGACACACCCCCAAGATGGCTGCTGTCATGTCAGATGATGTTGCAAGTACCATTACGCAAGATGGCTCCTTTTGGTGGGAAAGTGCCACGCCCCCCTCCCCTCCCCACAGACAAAAGGCGGGAAGTTCAAATTCCAACAGGGTGATGCATCACACCAAGGTTATCTCTACTAACCTAAGAAAACTGTGGGAAGACAGGTCACTTGGGCTACCTCCACTAACCTAAGTCACCCAACCGCAACCTCTTCCTAGGAACTAAATAAATTGTTCCAAAAAAATAAAGTACACTTCTTCCTCTCTCCACCAGCCCAGTGCAGGCTGAGTCCCTTCTTCACCAACCCCTAGGAAGAGGTGGCAGCCGGGTGACACGTTAGTGGAGGTGAGCTTTGTTTCCTGCAATTTTCGAGGTTGGCAGAGAAGCCGCAAGTGACCTTTCTTTACCGCCAAAATTCAAACTTGGCGCCTGTACCTAGGAAGAGGAAGCGGTCAGGTGACTTAGGTTAGTGGAGGTAGTCCAAGTGATCTGTCTTCCCACAGTTTTCTTAGGTTAGTAGAGATAACCTTGGTGTGAAGCATTAACCTGTTGGAATTTGAACTTACCGCCATTTTTCTGGGGGGAGGGGAGAGGAGCGTGGCACTTTCGCGGCAAAAGCAGCCATCTTAGATAACGGTACTTCCAACATCAGCTGACGTCACGGCTGCCATCATGGGGGTATGTCTGTGATGTCACAGGCCTAACGGTACTTATGTCATCATGTGACGTCAGGCCGCCATCTTAGGGGTGTGTCTGTGACGTCACAGGTCGAATGGTACTTGCGTCATCATGTGGCGTCAAGGCGGCCATTTTTTATAACGGTACTTTGGGGTAGAACATACATAGCCTCAATACTCACGTCAACCTGCTCGATACAATTTAAAACGAGACTTGTCGGACTGGGCAACATGTTTCCAGTCCAATGTTGGTGGTGACTGGCCCAGGCGAGGTCTAAAGCTTTGTGTCGTGCAGTCATCAAGGGTACACGAATGAGCCTTCGACTCCGAAAGCTCATATCGATGACCTTTCGTTGAAAGGATCGCACGCTGACACTTGTTGATGGCCCAGTACTGAAATCTCCAGCAATTTGCGGAACGATTACACTTCTGTCACGTCGAACGATTCTGTTCAGTCTTCGTCGGTCCCATTCTAGCAGGACCTTTCTCTGGCCGCAGCGATGTCAGAGATTTGATGTTTTACCGGATTCCTGATATTCACAGTACACTCGTGAAATGGTCGTACGAAAAAATCCCCACTTCATTGCTACCTCGGAAATGCTGTGTCCCATTGCTCGTGCACCGTCTGTAGCAGCACGTTCAGATTCGCTTAAATCTTGATAACCTTCCATTGCAGCAGCAGTAACCGGTCTAACAACTGCGCCAGACACCTGTTGCCTTATATAGGCGTTGCCGACTTTAGTGCCGTATTCTGCCTGTTTACACATTCTGCATTTGAATAAGCATGCCTATAGCAATTTCTTTGGCGTTTCAGTGTATACGAGGGACCAGCTACAGATATTTTTGGGACGAGAATGTTGCAGTCTCACACTGTTGTAACCCTCACATCTTGCCTGCCCTGTTCTGCTTAGATCCTGGAGCCACAAGTACCTGTAACTGGCACCTGTATAGTGTCCACCAGTATATTGCTTTGCTGTCGGCAGATTGGGGCCATCTTCTCTCGAATCTTCGCGTAATGCTCATTGTTGCCCACCTTCCGGGGCCTTTACTGCAGAAAAACGCTTCAGGAGCGTGTGAGCGGCGGTCAAGCCGTGCAAAATTCCAGCAACTCCTCTGCGGCCGTCCACGGCGTTACCTGCTGTCCGCGTTAGTCGTCTCGTGGCGGCCGACCCCTCGTCCTGTCCAGTACACACAACAGTCTTCGACAAACGCTGTCCTACCTGGCATCGGCTTCACCTTTTACAACCCGCCGCTATATTAATGGTGCCCTTTGGCCTGCTTTGATCTGCTGTCTGTCTGTGACAACACCAACCCAGCCAAACATAATTCTCAAGAAACAGAACACCTACAAGTACTTCATATATTGGCAATCACTACTGGATACTCTGTAATAAAAATAAAGAAATTTGCTATTTTCATATGAAATTAATCCGGCCTACACATCACTCTATATAATTTTCATCTGAAATATCGATAATGTTAAAGTCGGTGAAAACGTCGGTTTTGCCGTTTTTCAACATCTATGCCGATTTCCCGAGAACATTCATCAGTTACTGAAAATAAGTGCAGAAGCCCACGCTCATTTAATGCATTTGTTGTGGATTCTGAGATGATTTACTAGCTTTGAGAAAAGCCCCTTACGGCTCGAATATCTTCGATTTCCATCATGCTTAAGGGGGGACGTTCACGAAATTGACCAAAATATCAATTTTCAATTTATTTTTTATTTATTTGTAGAAGTCAAGGACAATAGCCTCCCAAATTTTCAATGAGGAAATCCCATCCGAAGTACCTGAAAAATAATTACATGTATGACACAACCTTTCAGTCACGCCTACTTTTTGAAGCAACACCTCAGTACCAGATCGCTAGACAACGATTCCTTGGATTACTTTCAAGCAGTCTTGCACAGGACACATCTAAAAGGCTGCCAAGCCCCCTGACGGGTTTCTGGCCGATCCTCAACTTGTAAAAAGGTATGTTCATGGCAAGACCCAGAATCCAAATGAGTAGCTAAATTCCCTCATATGGAAACGGTGCCATAAAATCACATTTTCATCTGCTACAGTTATCAAACTTGCAATTTATGATGTATTTCTTGTATTTAATTATGCGAACATAGCGAGGATGTAGGTATGAGAGACAATAGGCTTTGAGATAGGAAGTTTCACTCAAGACATCTTGAGGAAAAATAGGTTTGCAGCGCGTCTCTGTAACTGAAAAGTCAGTTGAAGACTTGGTAAAGGAAAGAAGGCAGAAGACAAGAAACCAGAAGACAAGCATTGGGGGAAACAACCTGAGTGTAAGTTTGGGATTTCCTGATGAGGTGAGATAAAGAAAAAAAACGTTAAGTCGAACTAGTGTTTCCTGAAAATTATGTTTTTTAAAATTTATATAACTTGTTCTCGGAATCTGTCAGGGCTAGAATTATGAAATTTCGTAGACTTATTGCTATAAATGGAATAAATATTTTCTCAGAAGTAAATTTTGAAATTCTGAGTGTAAGCTGTAACACGGAGCAAAGTGCTTGGAATTTTGCATGAATTCTGTATTACACATAGGAATTATAACTAAAAAATTATTAAAATTCTCCTATTCGATATATTAAAAAAGTCTCATGAGAAAAGCTCATTATATGCAAAGGGATCAAACAGAGACAATTCTGTAGAAATCCCTTCAATAGGTTCTGAGAAAAATGTACATATATTATTTTCTGAAATTAAAATTTTTTAATTCCACAAAAAAGTTAAAAATATATAATCCAAGGAACTTAACAGTAAATGTGTTAACTTCATGTAAAGCATAATACAAAATTTCACTGCAGTATCTTCAATATTGTGGATTTGAAGCATCTTTCAAATAGTGTTTTTCATGAACGACCCCTTAAAGGTTTTGAAAGTCGTTGTCCAGACATGATTATTCTGAAGCAGTACGACTCAATTCTCAAACAGACTTGAAAAAATCGCTTTTAATAAAAGATGATTTTTGAATGCCATTAAGTACAAAAAATTCCTAATACGTTAACAGAATAGTCGATAGCTGAGTGCATAGTGCAAAAAACTGGTAATTGTACAGCCACTGGTTCGAATCTCGTTGCTAGCAACAGATTCCACTGTGAGATGGCATTCGTGGCATATCGTTATACAGTATAGCTGTCCATCGAACTTGAAGACCAGTACATCAACATCATAGTTCTCAGTGACTCTAGCGCAATTCCAAGTCTTAACATGAGCTGCCTTGTACGGAAATGTCATATACAGTGGGGTAACTATTAACAAAATTAGGCATGCGGTCCTTTATGACGTGAGTGTAGTAGAAAGCATCAAACGTGACATTTATAACAACCACAAGTCACTGGAAGGCCGTGGCTAATGTTGCACAAAGCATAACACTGCCATCAGCAGTCTGGGTACGTCAGCGGGACATCACGCTTTATCCTGAGATTAGATTAGATTAATTATTCATTCCATAGACTCATAAAAGAGGGAATCCTCCTGGATGTGGAACATGTCAGATAAACACATTACAAAAATGTAACTAGAAAAACTTGAGTTTCATTAATTTTAATGATCCTCAGTCAATAAACAGTAAAATTATGTACATTAATTAAATTTAAACTTCTAATGTTTACAGGTTTAATACTTACATCTGCTTTCATTAAATCCATCATTCAGACATTTGCTAGTTTCTTGGCTATTACAACCAAGTATTGTCAAAAATTAAAGTAACTTATTCATTTCAGTGATCCTCAGTTAAGACCAGTCAGATTATGTACAAGATTTAAAATTAAACTTCCACTATTTACAGACTTAAGACTTACATCTGCTTTCCATACATCCATCATTCACACAGTAGATAGTTACTTGGCTGTTACAACCAAGTATTGTCAAAAATTTAAAGTATAATAAATTTTCATTAAAATGGTCTACTGCACTTGTTGGATGGAATAGAAGGAGTTGGCCACTAAAAATTCTTTTAAATTATGTTTAAATGGTGCCTTCTCTGAAACTAAACTCTTAATGGTTGCTGGTTACTTATTGAAAATATGCGTTGCTGAATACTGGACTCATTTCTGGGCAAGAGTAAATGAGTTTAAATCTTTATGTATATTGTTCTTATTCCTAGTATTGATACTGTGTAAAGCAGTTAGCTGGAAAAAGAGATGTATTATTTACGACAAACTTCATTAAGGAATAAATATACTGAGAAGCTGTGGTTAATATGCCCAATTCTTTGAATATGTTTCGACATGATGTTCTTAAATTTACGCTACTCATTACCCTTATTATACGCTTCTGAACTCTAAAAAATTTTTCTCTGTTTGTGGAGTTACCCCAAAACATGATACAATATGACATAATGGAGTGAAAATAAGCAACATATGCCAGTTTTTTTGTTTATATCTCCTATGTCTGACATCATTTGCATGGCAAACACAGACTTGTTTAGGCACTTTAGCAGTTCGTTAGGATGTTGCTACCAACTGAATTTATTATCAAGTTGTAGTCCCAAGAATTTTACGCTCTCAGCTTCTCCTATTTCCATGTCGTCATATTTTATACACACACCAGAAGGAAATCTCTTGGAAGTTCTGAACTGCATATAGTGGGTCTTTTCAAAGTTTAATGACAGTGAATTGGCTATGAACCACTTATTAATGTCAGTAAAAATTTGATTAGCTCCCCTTTCTAAATTTATATTTGATTTACTATTTGTTGCGATGTTTGTATCATCTGGAAATAAGACAAACTTGGCATCTGCTAATGTAACAGATGACAGGTCATTAATATACACAAGAAACAGTAATGGATCTAGTATGGAACCTCAGGGAACACCACATGTAATTTCTTCCCAGTCAGATGATGTCTGATTGCCTACAGCTGAAGTGTTACATATGACACCCTTTGTTTTCTATTAGTAAGATATAACTGAAACCACTTTGTGGCACTACCAGTGACGCAATAATATTTTAATTTACTTAAAAGAATGCTGTGATTCATACAGTCAAACGCCTTTGACAGGTAACAGAAAATGCCAGTTGCCTCTAATTTGTTGTCCAATGAATTAAGGACATTTTCGCTGTAAATCTAAATAGCTTTCTCAATATCAGAACCCTTAAGAAACCCAGCTGTGACTTTGACAGTATGTTATTTTCACTAAGATGCTTAAGTAGACGCTTGAACATAACCTTTCGAAAGATTTTTGAAAAAGTTGGCAAAAGTGAAATCGGTCGGTAATTTGACAGCATTTCTTTGTCCCCTTTCTTGTGGAGAGGTATAACTTCAGCATATTTAAGCCAGTCCAGGAATGTTCCTGTAACAAGTGATTGATTGCACAAATAACTTAAGATATGACTAAGCTCACATGAACACTCTTTTATTAACTTTGTTGATATGTTATCATAACCACTAGAATGCTTTGATTTCAAGGACTTTATGATGGATTCTATTTCTTTGGGTGAAGTAAGTGTCAATTCCATTTTACTGAGATTGCTTGTGCGCACTGGTCTCAGATATTCCATTGCATTATTTACTGACCCTGACAACCCAATGCTATCAATAACAGAGACAAAATTCTTGTTTAAAGTATGAGATGTGTGCGTCTCTGAAACATAATGTACGAGTTCCACAGTTCCACTGTAATCATAAATGACGATAGCATATAGTCTATAAGTGGACATGTACTGTTGTCTTCTGCAAAACTTTCTTTGCAACAACATGTGCCAAATTCTGTGCTTGTATACGTCTGGCATCGGACTAAAAACAAAAAAAAAGCATATCTGACACTGTATACTCCAGGCTAGAGTAATACACAAAAGAATTGAAAGAAAGGTTGAGTGGTACTGGAGTGATAAAAGATAACGATAACGTGCAAGGAACATTCTGATCATATTCTTAGCAATGGAAAGAAGAAGAAAGAAAAATCAGAAAGCTTTGTGATCTGTAAGGGGTTTGAAATCCTGAGAAGTAATGAGGATAAACTACAGAGACAAGTAACGAATAATATCCAAAACCTTCAGACAGATAACGAATTATGTCCTGTACCTACGAAAATCAAGAGCGAGTAATATAATGAATGGGCCAGAAACACAAGTTCGTGTTGAGAGAGGTGTAAGATCTCGTCAACTTGTATGTCAAACAAGTAACAATGAAAGTGAAAGAAATTTTCATAATTGGAATGAAAATCGGAAGGTATCAGATACCAGGGCTAAGTTTCGGATATGACATAACACTTTTGACCGAAAGCACGCAAAACTTTTAAAAGCTGTTGAATCGGATGGAAAGCTTCCATAGTGTGGACTACATGAGAGGTTCCCAAGAGAAACCGAACTGATGTTTTGGAGGGCAGAGCTTTTGTAGTACAGCGTTTTGCCTCTGGGAGAGCATAGAGCAAACGTTCCAGAGGCTGTAAGTCGAGTGCCCTCGTTGAAGGGGGTCAGGACTACTTTCGGCGCAGTTTATAGTTACAACCGTTTTGTGTGATTGCCGTCTTCGCAATGGATGACTTCCGTAAACAGTGTGCGGCGATGAAATTGTGCTTTTTGCTCGGAAAAAGTGAAAGAGAAATTTTGAAATGTTAAAAACGGCGTATAAGGACGATGCTATGGGCAAAACTCAAGTGTTTGAGTGGTTTTCCCGTTTCAAAAATGGTGAAATGTCGTTTGACAACAAACCTCGTTCTGGTCGTCCTTCCATTGTCTGAAGACATGAAAATCTTGAAAATAGTCGTGCAATCATCAATGCAGATCGACTACAGACCACTGAAGAAATTGTGGAGCTGTCGGGGTGACTTGCAGTTTACTGCAGCGAATTGTGACAGAAGATTTGGGAATGAAAAGGGTGGCTACAAAATCCGTGCCACGACTGCTGACTGCTGAATAAAAACAAGGTCGCGTGGAAGTGTGAGGTGCTTCGAGAGAAGAGTTCCGGAATGATCCAAACTTTTTTTAAAAAAATTACCAGAGGTGACGAAATTTGATGCTATGGTTACGATCCTGACTCAAAGCAACAATTAAGCCAGTGGAAGACTTCAAGTTCGCTTCACCCCAAGGAAGCTCGTCAGGTGAAATTAAACATTAAAACAATGCTGATTTGTTTTTTCGATGTGACTGGAGTCGTCCATTCAGAGTTTGTTCCGCAATGATAGACAATTAATCAGGCTTTCTATTTGGAAGTTTTGAAAAGATTGCGCAGCCTGATTTGTGACAATCGGTTGACTTGGTTTTTCCATCATGATAATGCTCCTGCTCACACAGCACTGTCTGTAAGACAATTCTTGATCGTAAATTGAATGACATCTGTTCCTCATTTCCCGTACTCAGCCGACCTTGCCTCCTCCGGCCATTTATTTTTATTGCCTGACAAGAAAATATTCATGAAAGGAAAGCGTTTTACTGATTTTCTGAGGTGAAGAAAATAAGCCTCGTGGGCGCTGTCAAGTATCACAAAAGATGAATTTAACAATGTTTTTAAAAATGAAATAAATGATTAGACAAGTATATTAGTGTAAGTGGAGAGTACTTTGAAGGGTACTGAAAGTTTTTGCTTAAAATGTGAATAAAAAAGCTCAAAAGAAGTTCGGTATCTTTTGGGTACCCTACGTAGATTAAGAGAAACAAAATTAAGACCAAGGCGGTGAATAGTAAGAAAAGGAAAAGCAACAACTTGTTTACAATAAAAATCGGTTAAGTCACAATGATAGCAGAAGGAAAATAATTCTTCTATCCAGAATGGCAGTAGCAAGGAAGATATATGAAGTGTGGTGTATTCGGAAAAGAACACAGAGACTGCAACGTCGCATTACGGAAAATAATAAACACTTATGTTCCTTAATTTTCAAAACAATATTTAGGAAGGTACTAAGTGTCATTTTCATTTCAGTCTGCCCTCTTTCCTGATGGGAGGAGATAAATTATGGCCGATGAGCATCGTTGCTGCCTTTGCATTCTTAGGTACATCTCCTGCTTGACCAATTGTTAGATTAATCTTAAAGTTTTCTGCCATATCACAGAAGAAAACCAAATACATGTAAATATTAATATCTTTAGACGTCTAAAGCACTAACGTAAGGCTATTGTTTCCTTGATGTAAATACCAGCCGTATTACAAGCGGACTTTCTTATCTTGTATGACATCCTCTACCCGTTTACACAACATCATAAACGCGTTCATACCTACTTATAATTTCTAGATTTATTCTTCACATGCAGTTTTCATTCACTCCATCATATATTCTGAGAAGATAAAAAATCTATAATATTTACTAAAAACAACTTGAAACGAAAATTAATGTTACGAAATATTTAAGATAGCATAAGGTGTACTTTTGTTGTTAAAAGCTGTTTATGACTATTTCACGATTTGGCATATAGCTTGATCACTTCTGTGAGAAATATACAGCAGTAGGATAGTCGTAGGCGTTCAAAATCAGGTATACATTGGCGGCGCATCACTTCCGATCATACGATAACGTTGTAATTGATGGAAAGTACGCATGCAGCCTCAGATAACGATCTTAGCTCAAGATCACGGGTAAGAACTTCTGGTGACAGGTTGCACCTTATGCAATTGCGCTACTTGAATGAAAAAATCAATTTTACTAAAGACTATGTGTTGTTCTGTGATTGAGCTGTGTTTTATGTAACCGTTTTGTCTTGTTTTGTTATAGGGCGCAAAAACAGCTAAGGTCATATGCGCCCATGTCAGAACCGTAGTACACTAAGACGAAAAAGGAGATAAAAGAGACTACACGTTAAATCCAATCAACGGAAGGAAAGAGAGCTAAAACCAGAAACTTCCTCTTGGAGAAAGGTCCATAAAATACGCCATTGAGACAAAGGAGGTCCTGAAATAAAGATTATACGTCCTTCGCCATATTGCTACGACTGATAAAAAGTAACGCAGTCGACAGCTAGAGCGTCGTTCGCTAAAACAGCCGATAACTCAGACAGAAAACATTAATTACAACACAAGTGGTTGTAAAAAGGGCATTCAGTCAGGAAATGGCGAACGGTCAAAGGCTGATGACAATGAGCACACAGTGGTGAGGGATCACCACTTAACAAATGGCGATGGCTACAATGACAGTGCCCAATAGCAACATAGCAAAACGATCTCATTGTGACGAGAGGGCCGAGAGGAGGTCGGCCAAGCCGCTGGGAGCTTGTTTCCATTATGAGAGGACCAATAGTGATGCCAAACTGACACCATCTGCTGACAGACAGCAAGGCAGAGGGAAAGAATGGAAGAACCAGCAGGCTGAGGTAGGAGAACTGCAGCCTTGGTAGCAGCGTCAATAGCCTCATTTACCGTGAGACTGGCGTGACCAGGGACTCACATAAACATCACAGTGGCTCCATCAACAGTGAGCAAGTAAAAGCTTTCCTGGACCAGCTGCAGTTGTAAGGTGGCGTGGTCTCCTGACCTTCATTTCTTACATATTCCATCCTTACAATCGTATTGTGCACACCAAGACATTTCATTCGAACCCAAACTCGATAACGTAGAGTCAATTTTGTATGAATTCATGTGAGCGATGTGCAAATCTAATAAGTAAATCGCAAGTGCGCACTGAGGTTGAAAATGTCGAGGCTGGTGTACACAACATGGCGGCCACAGGAATTTTCGTTCTAGGGAGGCGGTCGGCCCGCTGGGAGGCCAACCCTTCAGGGGGGTGGGACGGCACACACCTGCTTTGGCCAGAATGACTGCCCAGAGAGAGGACAGCTTTTGCCAGAGCGAAGGGATAACGACCCCCTTGTTCGACTTAAAAGCAAATTCCGCTACATTGTGTGGGAGTGCCCAGAAGACGCATTTTTTGATGGACCGACTGTGTAATTACGGATTTCTCACAGTAGGACAGATACACCTAACGGAGATGCTACATCATTCCGCATTGGTCGACTTAAACGAAATGTCATTCCCCCATTTAAAAGAGCAATGCTGATTGGCGGAATATTTCTGAAGCAAAGAGCCAGAGGAGTGAGGGAAGACAGCGAATGATATGCCCTTGCAACGTTTCCTGAAAAAGGGGCCGTTCTGTTGTCGCTCTTGGAGTGGGAACACGTAACGAGAGCGAGTGCACTCGTATGTGTACGCAAAGAGCGAGGAACAAAGTCTCTCCTCAGTACTTCACTGGGAGAGCACCTCTGTCGTTAGCGAATTGGAGTGATACTCTATATCGAGTCACTCGCAATTAAGCATTGTTCACTGTGTTGGCCACCACACTTATTGTGTGGTTTGAACACAGGAATTTTCGTTCTAGGGAGGCGGTCGGCCGCTGGGAGGCCAACCCTTCAGGGGGGTGGGACGGCACACACCTGCTTTGGCCAGAATGACTGCCCAGAGAGAGGACAGCTTTTGCCAGAGCGAAGGCATAACGACCCCCGTGTTCGATTTAAAAGCAAATTGAGCTACATTGTGTGGGAGTACCCAGAAGACGCATTTTTTGATGGACCGACTGTGTAATTACGGATTTCTCACAGTAGGACAGATACACCTAACGGAGAATACTAGTTAAACGCCTGCGAGCGAATATTGAGTGGCATTGCGGTGGACCGTTATCTGACTGGTGAACCATGCCAATAGATAGACTAGGGGCGGATAGGAGTCCTTGAATTCATCAAGGCATAGGGAGAATTTGACTGGCGAAGGTTAATCGAAATAGAAAGAGATAGTTGTGTTATTTATCAGCAGTGAGCGACGCAGGCAGCAGTCATTGCAGCTCACGGTGTTGTGCGCTACACCGTGTGCGAGCCCCATCTGTCCTCCATACCAGTACACTCCATTACATTTCTCACGCGACAGCCTTGACCGTACCCGGAAAAGTTATTCAAGTTGTCTAGGCATGGCTCTCAGCCATTCTGCTGAGTAAATAACATTCGTAAAGAAAAGGGAGAAAAGAATCTTTCCATTCTTTGTAAAATAATAGCATTATTAGCATTCCTATCCATAAGAGGCAATCTGTGTTCCGAAAAGAACCCGGAAATTTATTAATTTATAAGAAAAAGTTTCACTTCATTTCTCAGAATTTTTTTACAATAATTAATATTTTTCATTCGTTTAATGTTTTTCTTACACTAACTAGCAATACTCCAGTACCCAAGTAATACACTAGTTATGTAAGAATATAGAATATTTTTGTGTCTTTTCCTTACAGCAGACAACTCCAGAAGATATTTGTTGCCGAATGTATTTCAAGCAGTTCTTGTTGGTACATCTCGAGCGTCTGTCTGACTTCTGTAGTAGTGTGAGGTGGAAATTGTTTCTTGCAGGAGCAAAAGGGTACTTGTTGGATCAATCCAGTGCGCAACTTGACAAAATAAAACCCACACACTCACAATGCGTATTCAAATACAGAGATATGTTAACAGCCAGTATACGGCACTGTGTTTGGCAACGCCTATATAAGACAACAAGCGTGTGGCACAATTGTTAGATCGGCTACTGCTCCTACAATAGCAGGTTATCAAGATTTAAGTGAGTTTGAATGTGGTGCTACAGGCGGTGCATGAGCGATGGGACACAGCATCTCTGAGGTAGCGTTGAATCAGCGATTTTCCCATATGACAACTTCATGAGTATACCGACAATATAAGGAATCTGGTAAAACATCAAATCTGCGACATCACTGCTGCCGGAAAAAGATTCTGAAGAACAGGACCAATGACGACTACAGAGAATCATTTAACGTGACAGAAGTGCAACCCTTCCGCATATTGTTGCAGATTTCAATGCTGGGCCATCAACAAGTGTCAGCATGCAAATCACTCAACGAAATATCATCGATATGGGCTTTCGCTTTCCCCCATGAAACTTGGACCTTGCCGTTGGTGGGGAGGCTTGCATGCCTCAGCGATACAGATAGTCGTACCATAGGTGCAACCACAGCGGAAGGGTATCTGTTGAGAGGCCAGACAAACATGTGGTTTCTGAAGAGGGGCAGCAGCCTTTTCAGTAGCTGCAGGGCCTACAGTGTGGGTGATTCACTGATGTGCCTTTGTAACATTAACCAAAACAGCCTTGCTGTGCTGGTACTGTGAACGGCTGAAAGTAAGGGGAAACTACAGCCGTAATTTTTCCCGAGGGCATGCAGCTTTCCTGTATGGTTAAATGATGATGGCGTCCTCTTGGTAAAATATTCTGGGGGTAAAATAGACCCCCATTCGGATCTCCGGGCAGGGAGATTAGAAAATTTAAAAAGGGAAATGGATAGGTTAAAGTTAGATATAGTGGGAATTAGTGAAGTTCGGTGGCAGAAGGAACAATACTTCTGGTCAGGTGAATACAGGGTTATAAATACAAAATCAAATAGGGGTAATGCAGGAGTAGGTTTAATATTGAATAAAAAAATAGGAATGCGAGTAAGCAACTACAAACAGCATAGTGAATGCATCATTGTGGCCAAGATAGAAACGAAGCCCACGCCTACTACAATATAAATGCATATAAATGCCGACTAGCTCCTCAGATGATGAAGAGACTGATGAAATGTATAATGAGATAAAAGAAATTATTCACATAGTGAAGGGAGACGAAAATTTAATAGTCATAGGTGACTGGAATTCGATAGCAGGAAAAGGAAGAGAAGGAAACGTAGTAGGTGAATATGGAATGGGGGTAAGGAATGAAAGAGGAAGCCACCTGGTAGAATTTTGCACAGAGCATAACTTAATCATAGTTAACACTTGGTTCAAGAATCATAAAAGAAGGCTGTATACATGGAAGAAGCCTGGAGATACTGAAAGGTTTCAGATAGATTATATAATGGTAATACAGAGATTTAGGAACCAGGTTTTAAATTGTATGACATTTCCAGGGGCAGATGTGGATTCTGACCACAATTTATTGGTTATGAACTGTACATTAAAACTGAAGAAACTGCAAAAAGGTGGGAAATTAAGGAGATGGGACGTGGATAAATTGACTAAACCAGAGGGTGTAGAGAGTTTCGGGGAGAGCATTAGGGAACGATTGACAAGAATGGGGGAAAGAAATACAGTAGAAGAAGAATGGGTAGCTTTGAGAGATGAAATAGTGAAGGCAGCAGAAGATCAAGTAGGTAAACAGACGAGGGCTACTACAAATCCTTCGGTAACAGAAGAGATACTGAATTTAATTGATGAAAGGATAAAATACAAAAATGCAGTAAACGAAGCAGGAAAAAGGAATACAAACCTCTCAAAAATGAGATAGACAGGAAGTGCAAAATGGCTAAGCAGGATGTAGAGGCGTATATCACAAGGGGTAAGATAGATACTGCCTACAGGAAAATTAAAGAGACCTTTTGAGTAAAGAGAACTACTTGCATGAATATCAAGAGTTCAGATGGAAATCCAGTTCTAAGCAAAGAAGGGAAAGCAGAGACGTGGAAGGAGGATATAGAGGGTCTATACAAGGGTGACGTGCTGACAGATGTGAAAATTACCGAACAATCAGTTTAATAAGTCACGGATGCAAAATACTAACGCGAATTCTTTACAGACGAATAGAAAAATGGTAGAAGCCGACCTCGGGGAAGATCAGTTCGGTTTCCGTAGAAATATTGGAACACGTGAGGCAATACTGACCCTACGACTTATCTTAGAAGCTAGATTAAGGAAAGGCAAACCTACGTTTCTAGCATTTGTAGACTCAGAGAAGGCTTTTGACAAAGTTGACTGGAATACTCTCTTCCACATTCTGAAGGTGGCAGGGGTAAAATATAGGGAGCGAAAGGCTATTTACAATTTGTACAGAAACCAGATGGCAGTTATAAGAGTCGAGGGACATGAAAGGGAAGCAGTGGTTGGGAAGCGAGTGAGACAGGGCTGTAGCCTCTCCCCGATGTTATTCAATCTGTATATTGAGCAAGCAGTGAAGGAAACAAAAGAAAAATTCGGAGTAGGTATTAAAATCCATGGAGAAGAAATAAAAACTTTGAGGTTCGCCGATGACATTGTAATTCTGTCAGAGACTTAAAAGGACTTAGAAGAGCAGTTGAACGGAATTGATAGTGTCTTGAAAGAAGGATATAAGATGAACATCAACAAAAGCAAAACGAGGATAATGGAATGTAGTTGAATTAAGTCGGGTGATGCTGAGGGAATTAGATTAGGAAATGAGACACTTAAAGTAGTAAAGGAGTTTTGCTATTTGGGGAGTAAAATAACTGATGATGGTCGAAGTAGAGAGGATATAAAATGTAGACTGGCAATGGCAAGGAAAGCGTTTCTGAAGAAGAGAAATTTGTTGACATCGAGTATATATTTGTCAAGAAGTCTTTTCTGAAAGTATTTGTATGTAGTGTAGCCATGTATGGAAGTGAAACGTGGACGATAAATATTTTAGACAAAAAGAGCATAGAAGCTCTCGAAATGTGGTGCTATAGGAGAATGCTGAAGATTAGATGGGTAGATCATATAACTAATGAGGAGGTATTGAATAGGATTGGGGAGGAGAGAAGTTTGTGGCACAAATTGACTAGAAGAAGGGATCGGTTGGTAGGACATGTTCTGAGGCATCAAGGGATCACCAATTTAGTACTGGAGGGCAGCGTGGAGGGTAAAAATCGTAGAGGGAGACCAAGAGGTGAATACACTAAACAGATACAGAAGGATGTAGGTTGCAGTACGTATTTGGAGATGAAGAAGCTTGCACAGGATACAGTAGCGTGGAGAGCTGCATCAAATCAGTCTCAGGACTGAAGACCACAACAACAACAGTCTTATTATTAAGTGGGTGTTGTTTACTTGAATGACAATAATATGGACTGTGTGGAAGATGACGTGGATGACATTCAAAATATATATAATACAGAGATATTTTCTGAGAAAAGAAAAAGCTACGGCAAGAATGTTCAGGGTAATCTCACGACGCTGTTCCGTACTGTAAGTGTAAGAGATTAAAATGTTTTGAATGTGTGACTGCTGAACAGAGGACAAAAATTCTTACAGAATTTAATCAAATGAGAAGTTAAGATGAGCAGAATTCCTACTTATTTGGACTGATGTCAATAAACCCAAGAAACAGCGTAGGCCTAGACAAGGTTTGGGCCGCATAAGATTCCTTGGTAATGCGTATTCAATAAAGTGCATGTGTCAAATGGTCAAAACACGATAGAGATATCCGTCTGTGTTAAAACTTTTATTGCTACTCATCACATCACGTCGTGAAGAGTATAGGCTTTGCAAACATCAGGGACTCTAGGTGCAGCACCGAAAGATATGCGTGGGAAATATGATCATTTACATAGTGGGAAATGTCTTGAGGTGTCTGAAGCAGTTAAACAGCACACTGCATGTTTCAGATGTAGTCCAAGTCATTACAGCAAGAGTGTAAGTAAGAAATTGTACCTCCTTGCAGAACTAAATGTTAGAAAAATGTATCAGATGTACAAAGAAGGGCTCCCTTACGTATCTTATTGCTATTACAGAAAAGTATTCTTTTCGCAGTTCAACATTAGATATGGTTTTCCTAGATGCGATACCTACAGCACTTATGACAAATTGCAAACAGAAATACAAGTTATTAACAAGAGACTGAAGAACAGTGCAAATGAAGAAGCACAACTGAAACTTCAGAAAGGATAAATGCAGTTGAAGACAAAAAATGATGTACACAAGACGAAAGCAGAAGAATTCTACAGACGAAACAAAGCCTCAAAAATTAAGAGTATGAAACAGAAAGATTGTGAAGGTATTGTCACGGATTTTCAGTAAAATCTCAACATGCCAAACATTTCCACTGGTGTACCTGATGTACTGCCAAAATGATAACATGGAATATTACTACGACATTTCAGTGTCTTGGCTACGCTGATAAACACTTCTGGGAAAAGAACTTCAGATTGTCTCACTTGGTGTTGTACTTCTGTGGAAAGATATGGACTTTCAGTGCAGCTGCGTGCAACCTAAAGTGCTACAACCATGATGCAATCCTTCCCTTTCCTATCCTAATTCTTGTAACATAGTTAAAATCATTTTTTTTTTTGCTAACATCATTTGTATTCATGGCCTATACATTTTTTCCATATATTCTGAACTACAGTGCGTGTGCACTTTCATCATTTTTCTAACATGATTTCTGCTTATTGTATATACATTTTGTGATTTGCTGATATATTCTGAACTACAGTACATGTGCACTTATGTCACTTGTCAACATGATTTTTGCCATTACGTTTATTTGTTGTGAAATTGCTAAAGAGTTTTTCAGTGCGTGTGCACTTTTGTCATTTTTCTAACATGATTTCTACTCATTGTATGTACATTTTGATTTGCTGATATATTCTGAACTACAGTGCATGTGCACTTATGTCACTTGTCAACATGATTTTTGCCATTACGTTTATTTGTTGTGAAATTGCTAAAGAGTTTTTCAGTGCGTGTGCACTTATGTCATTTGTTAATATGTTTTGTACTCACATTTTGTTATTGTCTAATATGTTTTGTACTCGGTGCATGTGCACCACATTTACTTCATGTTCTACATCTGTATATTCTCTGTTTGTAAAGTTAATTAGTTAAGAAAAAATTTGTTGCACATGGCAAGTCCAAATGACTCACCATCGCTGCCAAATTTTTGCCCCCCCCCCCCCAGTGGAGGGTTATGAAACACGTATGTATTTAATGTATTCTGTAACAGCGATGGCGAGGCATGACAGAATCTCTGACCAGAGAGTTATTTATCGTTGCTAGTCTGCGCTTGACCGCGCGAGAGTTCAGTTGCGTGTAGCGAGTCGGCAGGAACAGTTCAGTTGCGAGTTGCACTCAGTCGGAGTTGTGTGTGAGGAGTCGGCGGGCGTCGACATGGGTCTCTGGTCAAGGTTCGGGACGAGGTATATTGTTAAATAAGGTAATGAAGCAGCATAGCGCACATCTGATAATGTAACATATGTTAATTGTAATTAATTTGTTCAAGAATTGCCCCAATAATAATTTTGTTTTCAAACCAATCGTTTTTAAGAAAAGAATCATTCGAATTGAAACAATATTTCCTATGCTTTTCCTCCCAGAATCAATTTATCAGATCAATTATTGCACAGGGCCTAAGGTCAGCGATGCTGCACTATTATTGTGGGTTTAATGATTAATCTTGATTTCTTAATTTTTGTGTCGAGTTTACATTGGGCCATTATGTTTCAATATTTTTGTAGCGAAGGTACAGTCGCTTTTATTTCAATTTAACGATGTTTTGTCGGAGCTCAACAATATTTGGTTCTATTTCGATTAACATTCAAATACAGTCTTTTTACATTTTTTGTGGGGAGATTATTGTTTTGACAGTATTTGCGGGGAAATTATTGTCTTTTCAAAATTCTGCAGGGAGGTTACAACGTTTATTGGTCCTGATTTTATTATTTCATTTTGCTTCGAGCCATCAGTCACAATGGTGGGCAGTAATTATTTAAGTTGCTGTGTGCTGAGCATGCATCCTAATTCATCGCTTTGCATATATGTCACAGAGTAGACCAATATTATTGTGCCAGTCAAGCTGCGGGTTATCTTGTGGGTAAAATTCAGAATTCAAGTAAACTGTAGCATTTGTTAGTTCACGAAAGTCAAATATGCTGGAACCCTTTTTCACATTTAATCTCCTGTCAGATTGTAGTGCCAGAATATTGAATTCATGTGTTTCCAACGGAACTACTGAATTTCCAACTCTTCTTATCTGTTACAGAAAGATGAGGCATTGTACACATCAATTTCTCCAGAACTTTGAACAAGAATCAGTTCTTCTGATGATGTGTCTACTATCGTCAAAGCACCCCATAAACATTTTGAGCAGAATATACACACTAAAATGATTACTCATCAATCTGTCTATGAACCATCATGCATTTTGTAAACCATTCAACCCCAAAGCTGATACAGAAACATATGTTTTGAGGGTCGATATGATTTCAACATTCCTTGTGCTGCCGATCTCAGTACTGTTCAGTTCGTGTCTTATTTCTTGAAACAGAAAGGTGAACGAGTTGTGTGTAAGTCACGATGCCGTTGCAGAGTTTCCAAAATTGTTAAATCACCTTGGTGTTGAATGAGAATCCTTATCTCATCAGTATTATTAAATGTCGCCAAACAAAAGATTTGTGGGAGAAATAATTCTGATGATTGATTCGCACATCATATTGAAGTGGGGCTATCATATCAAGTGACATCATTGTGCAGTTCCAGTCCTATCAGTTTAAGGAACTTGTAATTCTGTGTTATCACGTTGTGTTTCTGTTGCAATTTGATGTACGGACAGTTGTATGCTTTGGTTTTATACCTTACACACATGCAGCTTCAAGTGAAGACATCACGATTTACTTTCCTCCAAAATCTGCGAAATGCCCATCCTAGTCCACAGTATTCAACTCAAGATGCTCTAATATCTGAGTAGTCGCTGGGAGATATATTGGACTGCTTGGCACCTAAACAAGTTTTAGTTCTTCGTTCCTCTGTAGAGAATAATCCGTTAACTGTATGAATGAAACTACCGTTCCGATACATATTCGTTGCGATATTACGCTCAACAAGAATCATCCTAACTGGTAGTAAAAGCACTAGTTGATCTGCCTCATATTTTATCAGTATTACCGTCCAAAACTTGACTCTTTGAGAAACTCAGTAATGGTCCTAGTGAACCTTCTTACCTATAGTCTGTTGTGTCATTTTTTCTTTCCAGTTCAAACGTATTAAAGATTGCGCGTAAATCAAACACTTTTACAGATCCTTTTATAAATACATTTAAATACACTACTGGCCATTAAAATTGCTACACCAAGAAGAAATGCAGATGATAGACGGGTATTCATTGGACAAATATATTATACTAGAACTGACATGTGGTTACATTTTCACGCAATTTGGGTGCATAGATTCTGAGAAATCAGTACCCAGAACATCCACCTCTGGCCGTAATAACAGCCTTGATACGCCTGGGCGAGCTTGGATGGCGTGTACAGGTACAGCTGCCCATGAAGCTTCAACACGATACCACAGTTCATCAAGAGTAGTGACTGGCGTATTGTGACGAACCAGTTGCTCGGCCACCATTGAGCGGACGTTTTCAATTGGCGAGAGATCTGTAGAATGTGCTGGCCAGGGCAGCAGTCGAACATTTTCTGTATCCAGGAAGACCCGTACAGTACCTGCAACGTGCGGTCGTGCATTATCCTGCTGAAATATAGGGTTTCACAGGGATCGAATAAAGGGTAGAGCCACGGGTCGTAACACATATGAAATGTAACGTCCACTGTTCAAAGTGCCGTCAATGCGAACAAGAGGTGACCGAGACGTGTAACCAATGGCACCCCATACCATCACGCCGGGTGATACGCCAGTTAGCCGAAGACGAATACACGCTTCCAATGTGCGTTCACCGCGATGTCGCCAAACACGGATGCGACCATCATGATGCTGTAAACAGAACCTGCATTCATCCAAAAAAATGACGTTTTGCCATTCGTGCACCCGGGTTCGTCGTTGAGTACACCATCGCAGGCGCTCCTGTCTGTAATGCAGCGTCAAGGGTAACCGCAGCCACGGTCTCCGAGCTGATAGTCCATGCTGCTGTAAACGTCGTCGAACTGTTCGTGCAGATGGTTGTTGCCTTGCAAACGTCCCCATCTGTTGACTCAGGGATCGAGACGTGTCTGCATGATCCGTTTCAGCCATGCAGATAAGATGCCTGTCATCTCGACTGCTAGTGATACGAGGCCATTGGGATCCAGCACGGCGTTCCGTATTAACCTCATGAACCCACCGATTCCATATTCTGCTAACAGTCATTTGATCTCGACCAACGCGAGCAGCAATGTGGCGATACGATAAACCGCAATCGCGATAGGCTACAATCCAACCTTTATCCTTACACGAGGCAACACAACAACGTTTCACCAGGCAACGCCGGTCAACTGCTGTTTGTGTATGAGAAATCGGTTGGAAACTTTCCTCATGTCAGCACATTGTAGGTGTCGCTACCGACGCCAACCTTGTGTGAATGCTCTGAGAAGCTAATCATTTGCATACCACAGCATCTTCTTCCTGTCGGTTAAATTTCACGTCTGTAGCCCTTCATCTTCGTGGTGTAGCAATTTTAATGGTCAGTAGTGTAGTCAATACTCTTATGCACCACTGGGTATTTCTAAAAATTTACCACTTTCTGGACGTCGTTTATTGCTTGTCTTGGTGGTATTAGGAATGCTATTGTATGTTTCTAGTCCCCTTGTTCGGATATATCGGTGGAAAGTGACTTCGGCATAATATTGACGATTGTTCTTTTGAAGTTACAGTGTACATCATCGCATCCAACCCTCAACTGATGTTGTGATGTGCATGCTGCTTGTTTTTATGTACTCATCAGGGTAAACATGAGGCAGATATTTCAACAGAGGAACGAACTTAAGTCTTGGTAGTGTCGAAAAATGTGGAATGTACGGTTGTTGGTGTAGTAATGGCATAATTCTTCAGGCAGGCCTGATCACCATATGAGGCAAAGTATAATCAGTAGACGTTACTCCAGTTTAACATACGCAAACCAGTGGTTACAGATCCTCCTGTAACACCGAAATTTACAGTTTCACATTTTTTAGATTTCCACATCGTACCTGACATTGTGTTCCACATAAGCATACGACGAAATACTGAAATGCGGAATTTTTTACTGATGTATTCAGGTCTGTATTGCTAAGTAGTTTGTTGGGCAGTATAGCTGGGAGGTTTTCTTACAGATAGTCCAATTCCTTTCTTATGTGAGTTTATATCTCGTCAGCAACAGCTTCCATCTTTCTGCTATGCCTTTTCGCCTCCTATAGTCACTTCTCTGCATTTTATGTATTCTTCTCCCTTCGGGCTACGGTTGCTGTCCCTACAGTTAAATAGCCAATAGTTGATAGTCCCATGAGTGCTGAAATTAGGAAAGGGACAATTCCACCAGATGTCTTATGTACTGGTAGAGCTTTAGGCATTTAAACTCACCTTTTTCGTACTCATTTCTGCTTTCGGGAACTTTTAGCCTTTGACACCGTTGATTTAATGGAATTTTTTAAACGTCACACAGGTTTTTTTTAGTGTGCTATAAGCTGCATTAATAACTTTCTGGAAATTTATACCAGCACCCAGTTTAAGTTTTGCACACATTCCTTTACCAGCTGCAGATGCTGTGATATGCTGCCCTCTGCATATGTTCTTCCTTCTACTTATTTGATTTTCTATATCAGCTACAATTTGGTTTATGGTGTGACGTTCTGTTAATTCTTTATTTGCAGCATATGCTAAATCATATTCCTTATGGACCTCTTTCGACAGATTAATCGCCGTATCGCCATGAACTAGATTTTTCAGCTTTATTTCAGTTCCACTGTAAGTATGTCGGGGGATGCGCAATGCAGCTGATAAGAATACTGCCCATCTTTGATGCGCTTCCATGCGCAATATTACATTATTGCAGTGTTTGAGGTTTGTATACCCTGCTATATACCAAATCACGAGCATCTACCCAACCGTTATGCAATGATGGTAAGCCGAGCCATTTAACTAAAGCCTTGCTTGTTTGATGTCTTATGGCATATTGTACAAGGAACATATCTGGTTCAGGCTTTTCTGCATTTCTTCTGTGTAAAAACTCCCAGAAATATCTTCACCTTTCCTGTCCTTCAACATGTAAGTTCTTGGAATTGTTCATTGCACTTTGGAAACTGCAAATATCTCTATTGGCCAGTTTGGCAGATAAGATTTCCCAACCGCAGTTTTGTATTTCGAAATACTCACCAAATCACTTACACTGAATATTTCCTTGCATGGATCCGCCATTTTAATATGATGGTATATTATATTTAGAAGCTCATTATCACAAACATCAATTTGCCCCATTTTTATCATACGATGTTTAGTTCGGTTACAATGCCCCAGTATTTGTGGGAGAATATGTAGCCAATTGTACAACCCTCAAAGATACAATTACATCCACATAGAGTTTTCTATTGTTCCACAATTCTCGCTTTCATGTGGGAGAATGTTGAGCAGTAGTCTTGTAATACCCCTGTTGTAAAATTCGCCTCAGTGATTAGTTTGAAGGTTGTCAAGGCAGCAATTGTTGAAATACCTATGCAACTTCCTTCCTAGTCTTTGGTTTCAGACGTAAGGCCCAGGTTAACCTGGGATATGTATCTATAATCATTGAAACAAATTTGAAACCTTTATTTGCCCATGAATATTGTCCTATATCTACGAGATCTGCTCACAAAAAACTATACACACCTGGTAATATGACATCTATGCAGAATATTTTGCTTGCCAGTTTGTGGAGCTCTTGGACCACCATCTACATAATCATTATTCAATCGTGTGTCTTTCTCAAAGCTCTGAAATGAAGAGATGATTTTATTCATAGTAGCTGATGTCATGAGCAGTATTAGTCGTTAGGTTGTTTCGTTGGGGTCATTGTAATATATGTACTCTTTAAACCTCGTCAGCCTTTGCATGCACTATACTGATTAACCTCAGAAGGGCTTTCTTCCTGAGCATTTCTTTCCTTAATATTTGCCGGAGGTGTATGTTTCATATCTTCTAATGTATTTTCAGTATCATGGATCTTAACACTTAAAAGTTTTCATAGCATTGCCCAACTCTTGCATTTCCATAATATGACATTCAATAGTTTCATTGATAATTTTAATTTCTGTGGTACAGCTTTTAAAATCTCTGTTTCTTGCTTCCATTTTCCTATCGATGTACAAACGTACGTTTGAGTTGCTCGTCATCCTGTCGGAATGAGTGCATGACCTTTCAAACAGAAACTCCTAGAAGTATCGTCGGTATAGATGACACTCAATTTTGTCGTTTTCGTCAATAACCAGAAACCTGTACTACGTGTCATTCCAACAACCCCCGCAATTGGTAATAAATCCGTTGACTGTCATGTCAATTCCTTCAAGCACATAACATGTTTTAAATTCATATTGCCCTGTTTGAAACTGATACTATTGTTAGCATTATCCCTCAGCACCTGCTTCAGAATCCAGGAATATGTTTTTCTCAAATAAACGTCAGTTCTTAAAAGGCGGCGAAAACAAAAATATTTCCGTATTTGATCCTGGTTTTCCACTGCAACATAATCAAATACGAATACACTATTAGTTACTTCTTCAGGTGGCAGTATATCACTACTTTCACTGAATGTTTGATACGTTACTCCATCAACGCTGTGTAAAATCTCCTGCAATAGCTGGTATTCTTGCTGTTCTCGAAACTGTGTACTATCAGGAAAGAGTGATCCACTCTTCTTCTTCTACTACTACTACTGTTTTCAGTATCATCTCCCGCGTCCGTCGGCCGTCGTAAGTTAATATATTATTTACCACAAAAATTTATTGGGGATGGTGATTGTTGCCGACTTACGTGGAGGGCCTTAATCAAAATATTTCATTCAATTTTTATTTACAATTAAATGCTTTTGTGAAATTCTCCCTTATTTTAACAATATTAAACTTGAGTGGAAATTATTTTTTACGTTAATGACCGTTAGACTCACTGAATCTTAAAGCATGAACATATAAGTTGAACAATGGAATAAACTTTTCATATTAATTTCCTCGGCTAGTCAGTTCACTTTAAAGCAAAAAATCTTTAGTTATTAATTACAATTACGGCCCTCACACGCGCGAGATTATTTTTTCTTACCTCCGTTAACCATTGCATTGTAGTCGGAGTCCTGGCTCTGGCTCTCAGCTGTTGTACTGAAAATAAGAATCTTAACGCTACGTATTTTCTGCAGCGTCGGGCGGCTGCGGAGAAAAATGTATATTATGTTAATAGCGGGCGAGTTTTTTGCTTCCGCTAAATTTTATAAGTTAATATCGCCAGGTAATGGCGTCGTTGGCTGCATCGGCCGCTGCGATTGTTGCACTGTAAATTACTCGAATGCATGTTAATTAAAGGAAGGCGGACATGAAATCGGGATCACCTCTTACAAATTAAAAGTGCAGAATAACATTAAATCAATATATTATCTGCTTAATTAGTACAAATATGCTTACATTTGCCAGCACTCGCAAGATGTCCATCTACACGCAACCAAGACAATTGAAGAAGTGAAGACGACTAAAAAATTAACAAAAGAGCGTATCTTGTCGTCTCTTTAGATCATTTTGTTATATTTTTTTGCCCTCGAAACTTACAAAGAGAAATTATTATTTTACGGGCACATGAGGAAAATGTAAATTATTCAATTTTTAAATGTGTCTTCTTTATAAATACTGTTTAAGTCTCTTCGTATTATTTCACTGGGGACGCTATATATCGTAGGGCCACTCAGATACTCTGTAGCCCTTATGCGCGGGGGGGGGGGGGGAGGGGGGTGCTTCATCCTCTCAATAGTGGTGATGACTCGGTATTTACATTAGCCTATAGGGGTTCTACACTAAGGCGACAAAAGTCATGGGATAGCGTCATGCACATACACAGATGGCGGCAGTATTGCATACACAGGGTATAAAACGGTTGTGCATTAGTAGAGCTGTCATTTGCACTCAGGTGATTCACGTCAAAAGGTTTCAGATGTGGTTAGGTCACACAATGGGAATTAACAGATCTGAATGTGGAACGGTAGTTCGAGCCAGATGCATGGGGGATTCAGTTTTGAAACCCGTTGAGGAATTAATATTCCGAAATCCACAGCATCAAGAGTGCGCCGAGAATACCAGATTTCAGGCATTGTCTCTGACCGAGGACAACGCAGTGGCCAACGGCCTCCACTTAACGACCGAGAGTAGCGTCATTTGCGTAAAGTCGTCAGTGCTAACAGACAGGCAACAGTGGATGAAATAACAACATAAATCAATGTGGGACGTACGACGAACGTATCCCTTAGGACAGAGTGGTGAAACGTGGAGTTAACGGGATATGGCAACAGACGACTGACGTGAGTGCCTGTCCTAACAACACAGCATCGCCTCCAGTGCCTCTCCTGGGCTCGTGCTGTATCACTTGCACAGCAGACGGCTGGAAATGCTTGGCCCAATCAGATGCGTCGCGATGATAGTTGGCAAGAGCTGATGGTAGGATTCAAGAAGTACGATGCAGATGCAGCCTCCCCCCCCCCCCCCCCCCCACCGTGAGCCGAGGACCTGTAACCACAATTTATGTGAGTGGAGTTCTCTGTGTAGTTTTTACGAACATTTTCTTTATAAGTTATTATTTTTAACGACTTTAGTAACAAGAATAGAGCAATTAGCAAACATGATAAAGTTCAAAGCAACCGCATATGGAACATAAAACTATTTGGAGGACTACTTAAGCCTATGTTAAACATATTGTTAAGTTACTACCGTTATTACTGTTACTTTTCCAACTACTGTTACTATTACAGTTATTGGTACAATTACTAGTACTGCTCCTTCTCAAATGTACATGCTCGTGTAAGCCATTTTTGTATCGTGAAGTGAACTTTGTGAAAATATATTGCAGAACAATATTTCATGGTGTTTTTGTGTTCTGAGTAGTTTGAAAACTTAATCTTTGAAGAAAGCATCTCTATCCAAGCAAGCACTTAGTTACAAAAAGGGATTAATTCAATAAAACCCCAGGCTAAAGGGCTAAAGCAAATGATAAGACAGTTTTTATGAATAATAACTAGCAGCAGAAAGTCAGATGTATCAAGCATTCTTGAGAATTGACTCGCAGCGACTGCAATGGAATTACATCTCTGGCGACTGCCATCAATATTTCTAAATAATTACGAAACATGCCCATCCAAGTCATTTAGTGTGAAATGTAAGAACTAGACTTGAAATAGAGAGTGGCTTATTGCAGAACTTTGACTTTAACTAACTAGTTAGCAAAATAGCGCATTGTCTACCAATACTAATATTAACATACGTAAAATGTGCAGTGAGCAGGAAGGCAAACGATTTAGTTTTGTGAGTCATGTTATCAACTGAAGCCCAATGCACCAGAAAGCATTAGTTCTTTAAGAAATTGAGCAAGTTACTGTTGTAATAGTTGTTCTAAATTGCATCCCTGAGAGAGATCCCAGTGATGTTGGGTGGAAGAAACAAACATTATCTTTATTCAGCCAAGCAGGGAGCGGTTTCATTGGTGTCGACACAACTTGGGGCCAAGAAGAAAACGTAGAAGATAATTAGTGCTAATTTGTAACTTGGGTGAAATCTCGACGTTACTATTTAGGACTTCTGGTCCTGAATTCACTTACATGTACATATAGAGTACTTAATGTGAACTAATTCAAGTTTGCTCTCTTTCATGTTCTGTGTCCATTTAATGATCGAAATTAAAAAGCCTAGAGTTTGAATCATTACTTTAGACGGGTGAATATCACACAAAAGATATTTGGACAACGCAGATTCGTCGGTATGGATGTAAACGTAAGACACTGGAATTTGCGAGATATTACTTGTTTTATAAATTTTCTCTCCCTGTCTGGATACATTGCTTTCTAGTAGAACTTTAGTACTTTGTATATAATCACTCAAAGAAAGATCCCAGTAATTTCATATTTTATAAAAAATTTTCTTTTTGGGGGTGACACATTCATTTTTTTCTATTTTTTTTTAATAGGAGTGCAGTGGAAGTGATACGAACGAAGTGTGTGAAGTTTAAAGTTAGATTTTTTCTTTTTAAAATCGAAATAAGATTGTTAACAAGGTTAGAAACAGAATATTTGATAGTGTTTGGATCGAGGAAGAACATGCACAATGAAGAAGCGCTGAATTATAAAATGAGCAAGTGATGATTCTTTGCAGTATTCCCAATTCAGGGTTAAGTAATCCTGACGAAAGTAGTGTTCAGTTGGTCTCTAGTTTAGTCGAGATGAATTCCAAGGTGTTGAAAGAGACTGAGCAAGTCGATCAGAAACCAGGAACGCTTGGAAATGCACCAGTAACGCGCCTGGCCACTGACCACTCTCAGGTTATGCTCATGCGTACTGAAAGCTTCGAAATGAAGCTGAACCCAATGCTGATTAGGCTAAAAAACAAGTCGAACACGATGCTGCTTTTGCTTAAGTGCTAGCAGAGCACGATAGGAGAGAAGAGGAAAATAATAAACGACTCCTAGAAGAGTTAAATGCTAGACTGGTTGAAACAGACGCGTAAATTTTGTTAATCAAATCAATCAAGATTTAGCTGATGCCCACATACGGTATGGAGGACATTGAAACTGATAGATAAGCTAAAGGAAGACGCAATTGTCACCAAAAGTAGCCAGTCCTACGTGGAAAAAGAAATAGAGGATTTGACAAATAAATAAAAGACCATGAGCTTGAAAACAAGAAACGGGTCGATGAATATTTACTAAAAAATACTACTAAATGGGAAGAGGAAATGTTAGAGTGGATATAAGTAAAATCCGCTGGCATTAACACACGGGTGGAATTAGAAAGTAACACACAGATGAAGCACTTTATCAAAGTTTTCGGTTCACTAACTAGTGAGGTTACGGAAAGATTCAAGGAAGAGTTCCAATAAATCACAGATAAAGTAATTTCCGAAATACTGAAGTGGCAAAAAGAAATAGGTAATCGGTTAAGAACGCTAGAAAATGGTGTACTGAATGAATCTCGATGAACACCAAGTGATTCTGCTCGAACGGCAGGCTCAGAAAGTCCGTTTAACTATTCGCCTCTTATAACAATATTTGTTTATGGTTCATTTAAATTTTTTATAATTTTTTTGCTTTACATTGTTCGCATATTGGTGCTATATTTTATGTATATGTAAAGTAAAGTGTACTATATTGTAGGTTGAAGCTCTTTGTATTACATGTGAATAATATAAGCGTTGTTGTAAATTGTTTATTATATTAAAGAATTTTCTAATGACCTTTCGTACTTAAAAATATTTTTATGTGTATAAATTTTTCATGTAGATGTAAATTTGACAATTTAAGAATTGGTCACACCTAGCAACAATATAAAAGCAGGAGTTATGTAAGAGCCAATATGCTTTTTAAACTTACTGGCAGATTAAAACTGTGCGCCGGACCGAGACTCAAACTGGGGACCTTTGCCTTTCGCGAGCAAGTGCTCTACCAACGGAGCTACCCAAGCACGACTCGCGACCCGTCCTCACAGCTCAGTTGGTACAGTTACACACATACCAGTCTTCCAGACCCCCCCTCCCTCCCCCCCCCCCCCGCCCCAGGACAAAGGATTTTACAGCCTACTATTGCGCCGTATTATCAGGAATGTGATGGAGACCAAACATCCCTCCATCCAGTGGCCCATAGTGTGGATTGCCATCAACCAGTCCTTCCTCCCTACGGACGTCTGGGCACTGTGGTATCACATAATCAACAGTAAATTTGCCACGAAACAGCGACTGCTCAATATTGGCTTGTCAGATTCCCTTCTTTGTCTCCTTTGCCAGCAACTCGACACTGATGACCACAGTCTGACATGCACCTCTTCGCAAGATGTCTGGCGCTTTCTGCAGTAAATCATTGCCTGCAATCTCCGAGTGCCACCAGACACAATCGAGCCGCGAATGTTTCTATACCCGGAGAGCAAACGTTTTCCCGCCGCCAAATGCCATGCAATTACTTGGGTCAAGGGGTGGGCGATCGTTCTCTTTCATGAGGGACCTAAATCCCGCCTCGACTTCTGGACCTATTAACGAACAGACCATGCAGCTCTCGAAGACACGCCACGTTAACGAACATTATTTGCTAACTACCTTCGAGGGGTTTTGTTAGACCTCCACTAACTTGGGGGGTGCTTGGAGTTGTGGGTACCTAACCACATCCCCCCCCCCCCCCCCCCGAGGTGTCTGATTTTAAGCCACCTATGATCGACTCTACCTCTGACCTCTGCAGATGGGAGAGCGCGTCGTAGATTGTGCGGATTTTATTTCTTTTCGGTTTTCTTTTTTCTGTACCCAGCATTTATATTTTTTCCTCTGTCACTGATGTATATTTCACATAATTTCATAATAAAAGTGAATATTACAAAACCAAAATGCAAATAAATAAACAAAAACAACGACGCCTTCCACTTCTGTTTATTCCTGTGTCTCCCACTTTCCTGTGCTCCACAGGCTCGGTGGTGGTGAGGGGGACATTGTGGCCAGGCCTCGGATTTCGACCCCCTTTCCCCCTCAGCCCCCACCGGTCCACTAGCCCTTAAAAAAGAAAAAAGTTGGTAGAGCACTTGCCCGTGAAAGGCGAAGGTCCCGACTTCGAGTCTCGGTCTGGCAAACAGTTTTAATGTGCCAGGAAGTTTCGTATCAGCGCACACTCCGCTGCAGAGTGAAAGTTTCGTTCTGGCGGTGTGCTTTTGTTCAAAAAGGAAGTGGGGAGTGGAAAACGTGGCAAGGGCGAATTGGCGAGCTACCTCGAGCTAACGCGGGAAATAAGTCACACAGTCTGGAGACAGCAGTGATTGAGGCAAGACCTTTGTGGAGCAGGAGAAGCTTTGCTTGCAAATTCTCACAAAATGCCTCGGATGGAGACTGCAAACAGCTTAAGGCATAGCTGCGAGTTGTTGGGCTACTATATGTAGAACTGAACAACGCCAAGAAGAGAAATTAAGCCCATACAGCAAGAGACTTGCATGCCGTACTGTGGTTAGTGTAGCTGCCAGACCCAGCTTACAGCTACCAGATAAGATGTTTATAGTGAATTTACTTTTGTACAGCGTGAGCCATTAATTTAATCTGTGTTTTAACAATCATTCTTGAACTTTAAAGAAATTGGTTCACCCTGTTATTTCATCCTAATCATATACCTATATAGGGTTCCTTGCTGGTGTTTGAGGAATCCGAGTATCCTATTTTACAGACTTATGAAGTGCCAAATTAATATGAAGAGGCACAATGAAATTGTTTTTGTGTTTTCTTAACTATTTCAAAGTGTTCTAGTAAACGTTTGCTTACGTAAATTTCAATCAGAGTGTAGCTAAGTTACTAGAATCTCGTGAATGGTTATACAGAGCTAGTTCAAAGAATAACAGCTTTTGAAAGTAACTTCCAGTATGAAAGAAGTTTTCTTGAAGTGAAATGTTCTGTATAAAAAGTGTGTGCTTTAGCGTCTAAGTATTTTAGTATTTAAGTTTGTTTATTATAGAAAATGCTGTTTGTTATAGAAAATGCTTTTCTATAGTTACCTGTGGCCAATTTTTTTTTAACTTCCTTGAAGTCATCATGGAAAAACGTGCGCTCTGGAGTTCCCCAAGGCTCCGTCCTTGGTCCATTACTCTTCTCACTGTACATTAATGATATTTCTTCAGTGATTCACTCCTGCAACTACCATCTATATGCCGACGACATCCAACTGTACATAAGTGCAAGCCCCAAGAACATTGCTGACGCAGTAGCGAGTATGAACGCAGATCTTTGCTCTGTTTCTCGATGGGCACAGAACCTAGGTCTGAAACTAAACCCCAAGAAATCCCAGGTCATACTTATATCTCATCCAAAGTTAATCAGTCGGCACTTTCACGAAACAGTCCCTCAAATACACCTCAATGGTACCCAACTACCATACCAAAAAACAGTAAAAGACCTTGGAATAATCTTGGATGAACACCTAAACTGGGAAGAACAAACAGTTACAGCTTGCCGGAAATCGCTCTCCTCCCTACATGCAATTCAGAAATTTAGAAAAATATTTCCAACCCATGTTAAACAAAAATTAGTCCAAACACTAGTCTTGCCTAATCTTTACTACTGTGATGTAGTTCAACACGGCACAAATAGTGAAAATTCGAGACGCCTCGAGCTAGTGATGAACGCTTGGATTAGATACGTATGCAATATACGGTTGTATGATCATATCAGTCCTTCATACTCCCAGCTAGGTTGGATACGCCCACATAAGGCACGCGATCTCCACACGATGTGCTTACTTCATCGATTTCTTAGCCACTGGTGCCCCCAATACTTATCTTCTCACATTAAACACCTATCATCATTCCACAACCGCAATACCAGATCGGATACGTCTAGCATCTTGGCTGTACCTTTACATAACACAAAATCTTTCTCCATGTCATTCTCCATCTCAGCCATACGACTATGGAACGCGCTCCCCTGTGATCTGCGTCTTATCCGGAACCACTCAACATTCAAGAGTGAACTCAAGACTTACATATTAGGGACGGTATAGCCACCATTGTTGGGCCCCTCTCATCTCTTTCTTTCTCCTCTCCATCATAGCTTCGAATTTTACCATTCTATTTCTCTTCCTCTAACCTATCTACCTCTTCTATATCTCTTTCACCCCATTCTATCGTCTTATGTCTCTGCTTGATGAGAATAACTCACAAACTGCAAGAATATAACGAGAAAATTCCCAACTAGCAATAGGACTGACATTCATAAAAGAAAAATATGTTTACTTTCATATACATAGTCATTATTATTATTATTATTACTATTATTATTATTCTTGATTGTTATAATTAATTTTTGATTGTTATAATTATCATTGTACTACGTTTATAATCTCTATTTTTTTTCTTAACATTAATACTGTATAACATGTAATATGTCCTTAATGTTCGGTAGAAACTGAAATTTGTTGAATATGAGTATGCCTGGTTAGGTGTAAGAGAGGGCCTGAAGGCCCTAATCTTGCCAGGTAAAATAAATGCATAAATAAATAAATAAATAAGTTATCTACTGGGTTTTTTGTCTTTTAAAAACGTAATGTATAAGGGTGTAGTAGTGAAAAAGAAATTCCAGTGTCTGCACCAACATTGTTTACGTGGAGTAATATTTAATGTGAAGAACGAAATTAAACAGTAGAAAGAAAGTAGGCAAAATTCATACTTCTGCTTTTCCAATACTTCACTGTTTAATTGCCTGGATAGGCTGGCGACCAATTAGTACATGTTTTAAACCATTAAATGAACTTGGAACTGTATTGTCCTAGCTTCAGTATAATATTATTCATACTGCATTTCAATTAATCCGCTGGGTAAAATCTTAGGAAAAGAATTGAATAGTCGGGTTTACTTATCCATTAGACACAACACACGGTCAAATCCTGTAAAAAGGGTAACTCTGTTGATTACCTTTTCCTATTAACAGGATCATCCTCCCATAGTGTATTTTAGTTATAAACCAAGCTAAATTTTAGTAAGAGGGTTATGCATGGCTTCCCCTGTAACAGAACTACTTATTCTGTAGCGGTATAGTATACGTGACAGCAAAGAGACAGGTTTTTCTGTTATTTAGGTAAAAGCATACTAAATTACAATAGTAGAGGTAGGGTTACGCTGTGAAATACGGAAACGAGGATACTTATTTTGAGAATCGTCCGTATGTTGAAATAGGAAGACACACCCCATCATTGTCAACGATTAAAATTGAGCAGAGTATTATAAAGAATAGGACATTTAAATCATATCCGGCAGATAAAGATGTCCACATCCAACTGCCTTTATTAAACGCTTCCAGGATATATTACCAGAATCGTGGACACAGGGACACAAAATACAGTTTATCGTGTTGTACACAGTCGGAGATGCTGCGTTGTGGGCGAACGAAACAGCAGAATTTTGTAACACCTGCAAAGAATTTGAGGAAAAATGCAATGCAAAATATTGGTCTCCGAGTTAACAAGAGCATCTGCGCAAGTAGATTCACTAGTAGTAGTTTTTGAAAATGTATTTCGAACGATACATCAATAAAATATTGGATGAATCGATCTCACACCGAGGTTTATTGCGTGTTCTAAAAGCCAAGCTGCCAATACCCATTGGAGGCGAACTTGTGTACATTCCCCGCACAAATGTAGAACACTTCCTGTCAATGATAGATTCTACTGATTTTATCCAGTAAGACCTACGGCACTTTAATGGGAACAATGTTCACGTGAAGCAAATGTGTGCGAACAGAGGTGAACAAAACGGAAACAGTAGGTCTCAGAACTACAATAAAAGAAATGATAGTTGGGGAGGACAGAGTAATGTAACGCGTTACCAACCGAATAATAACAGTTGGGGAACAAACCGTAATCAAGATCATTGCCATTACACGCAAGAAAACTGGGGAGATCCTCCCGGCTCACAACCACAAGAAAAATCTGGTGGTCCTTTTTACAATGTTGCAGGTCATTATGATAATAATAATTAAAATCACTGTAACAGAAAAAGGAAGTATGATGGTTATTCTAATAACGGTACAAAGCAATGGCGTAATGCCCAGCCTGTAGAATCTCCCTGGATGCAACCTATGCACAACAACTGGTCACAGCTCCAGTTCAATCATGTATAAATCCATCTATACCAACACGAGTTTCAGATACATCCAATTCTAGGAGTAGTAGCCACAATGTATCACGACAACCACAAAACCCAAATAATTAATGGCCCTCACATAAGCATAGTGTAAAAATAACTGATGTAACTCATGAATCTCGAAGTGGACAGTCCACTTCAAAAACTAAAGCCAGCCAATCTTAGCCAGCCAAGACTGAGGTTGAGGTAAGACTGCAACATAGCGCACCTAGTCTCTGGGAATGTTTATTATCGACTAGTTAACTTTGTTCACTTGCTCAGAGCAGAAAGTAAACCCACCTTACTTCCCTAAGTCATGCATTAACACATCATCTGATTAAGCTGTTTCGTTTTCATAGAAATTCTGTTAACACTGTACCCTTCTTAAATCATTGTTCAATTTGTTAAGAATAGTATTGTTCAGACCAATGTTACGTGTGAAGATCACGCAAAGTATAACTCTGTCTTTCTGAATACATACTTCATTCTAAAATCTTTGTCTTGGAATATCATTTCTTAGGAGTAGTTACCCTCCCTATCCTACTGTTTAAAGAAGGTTTATCATTATGCATTAACACATAGCTTGCACGGTGTGGTATGCAACAGTTGATTATTGTTTGGAAATTTTATTTAACAATCGCAATCTAGCTTAGTCGCTGCCTGCTTGCTGTCTGCTGTTGTGCTCTCCAGAAATCTGAAACATTATTGTCAAGGTAAGAGGTAAGCAGAAATTTTGAATAAGGCCAGATATTTGTTTTATAACCAGTTGAGCATTTACCACAAAGACAAGTTGCATTCTGACCAATTACAGTTGAATTCAAATTAGGTTCTGTTAAGTCAAAGGTTAGTATACGAATTTAAGTTGGATAACAGTTTATGGGTACATAGTTTTGTAATACGTAGACTTTTATAGAGTCGTAGGAAATTTTTCTAAATTTCATACCGAAACATTCTGTGGAAGCATTTGTGGAAGGTGACTGTCAACAGCTGTTAAATAATGTATAAAATGCATATTGAACCATCAGCTGTTTTTGTTTTATACTTACATATCTATCGGTTTCGGTCTTGCACCATCTTCAGGGATGAGGGTTAAAATAGTTAAAGCCACTATATTGCATTAGTCATTACGTAAAATGTGTAGTGCCTGCCACTACACATTTTACTTAATGACTAATGCAATACGGTGGCTTAAACCGTTTTAACCCTCATCCATGAAGCTGGTCCAAGACCGCAATCGTTAGATATTTGGGTTTAAAATAAAAACAGCTGATGGTTCAAGTAAGCATTTTATACATCTATTGGGGACCATACAAGTTAAATACTAAACTGGTTGAAAGAGACATGAAAATTTTTTATTGAAATCAAGTGACGTTGAGCTGATACCAATACATGGTATGAGGAGTTGCCTGAGTTGGTAGATCAGTTAAATGACGATGTTGCCACCAAAAATAGCCAGTCCTAGGTAGAAAAAGCGGTAGAGGATTTGACAATTAAAGTTAAAAATCAGGAGCCTGAAAAAGTAATGAGGATACAGAACGATTCAAGGAAGAATTCCAACAAACCACAGGTAATTTGATTTCCGAAATATCGAAATGGCAAAGAAGAGGTAATCAGTTAAGAACACTATAAAACGATATATCGAATGAATCTCGATTAACACCAAGTGATTAGGCTCGAACGGCAGGCTCAGGAAGTCCGTTTAACTATTCGCCTCTGAATGCTCCCAAATACGGAAACGAGGATACTCATTTTGAGAATCGTCCATACGGTGGAATAGGGAGACACACCCCATCATTGTCAACGATAAAAACTAAGCAGAGTATCATAAATAATAGGACATGTCAATCACATTCAGCAGATAAAGACGTCCACATCCAACTGTCTTTATTAAGAGCTTCCGGGGTACATTTCCACAATCGTGAACAAGGGACACAAAATACAGTTTATCGTGTTGCACATAGTCGGAGGTGCTGCGTTGTGGGTGAACGAAGCAGCAGAATTTTGTAATTCCTGCAAAGAATTTGAGGAAAAGTTCATTGCAAAATATTTGTCTCCGACCAAACAAGAGCATCTGCACAAGCAAATTTCAAATGGTTCAAATGGGTCTGAGCACTATGGGACTTAACATCTGAGGTCATCAGTCCCCTAGAACGTAGAACTACTTAAACCTAACTAACCTAAGGACGTCGCACACATCCATGCCCGAGGCAGGATTCGAACCTGCGATCATAGCGGTCGCGCGGTTCCAGACTGTTGCGCCTAGAACCGCTCGGCCACGCACATGCATATTTACTAGCTAGGTTATTATAATCCTAAGAAAGGTGGTTTGAGAAAGCATTTCGAACGATACATTAATAAAACACGATAATGGAATGAACTGATCTCACACCGAGAAGTACTGCGTATTCTAAAAGCCAAGCTACCAATACCCATTGGAGAGGAACTTGTGTACATTCTCCATACCAATGTAGGTCACTTCCTGTCAATGATAGACTATTAATTTGATCTAGGAAGACCTAAGGCACTTAAATGGGAACAATGTTGACCTGATTCAAATGAGTACGAATGGCAGTGGACAAAACGGAAACAGTAGGCTTCCTAACTACAATAAAAAAAGTGATAGTGGGGGGTGACAGAGTAATGTAACGCGTTAACCGAATAATGGCAATTGGAAAACATACTGTAATCAAGTTAATTATCATTACTCACAAGAAAACTGGAGAGATCCTCCCAGCTCACAGCCACAAGGATAATCTGATTGTTCTTGTAACCATGTTGCGGGGCATAACAATAACAGAAATTCAACTCAGTGTAATAGATACAGGAAACAGGGTAATTATAATAATAGTACTATCCAATCACATAAATGGATGCAACATAGCCACACCAACTGGTCACAACGTCTGATTCAATCATGTATACAGCCATCCATAGCAAAACGAGTTTCAGATACCTTTGATCTTAGGAGTAGTACTCAATGTATCACGACAACAACAAAACCCACTTAATTCATATCCATCACATAACCGGAGTGTAAAAATAGTTGATCTAACTAATGAATCTCGAAGTGGGCAGTCCACTTTTAGACTCTAAAGCTGACTAATGATAGCCTAACAAGATTAGTTGGGGGACCTTGGAAAGGCAAACCGGGGAATAATATCGAAAATAACATGTGTATATTGAGATACAATGAAGGCAAGCTAATGACAGAGGAGTTAAGTAACAAACCCCGTCAACGTAAGGTAAATTTGTAAGGTTTAATACAAGTTGTGATACCAGATTCTATTTATGGTGTTCCCATAGATATTATACTGGGTCTACAACTAATATAACTGGCCAATGCTTTTATAGGCAAATAAGCAATAGCAATAATAGAATACTGGTCTTATCTCTTCAGAACTGTTGGGTGACTGGAGTCTTAGAACTCAGTCTCAGATTATAAAATGGCAGGTACATTTGTGTGTGGATGTACATGTGGAAGCCTAAAATGCAACTTTCTGTGCATACCTCGATTATTGGTACCATGCATATGGAGCTGGAACTTTTTTTTTAGAGGAGAGCAGTAATACACCTCTTGGCAGTATATTGCCTCTTACAGGATTCCGGGAAAACTATAAGGCTGAACATATTAAAGACACTTCAGTTACATGGCAAATACTGCCAACACGTTGTTGTAAAATCCGTGCAGCCGAAAGCGCTGTACATTAATTCGGAGAGTCGTCCTTTATAAGCATTAGGACAGACAATGCTGGATATATTTAACACCACCCAGTGGAAGGTATTGGTATTGGTAATTTTAACAGACCAACAGAGAAATGAATTATCTCAGATGTCGTGGCAGTATGTACAAGGTTTTTAAGAAACACTTGGAATTATCAAAGGGTACATGTACAAAATTGATGTATATCCCCATGAAACAGTCTGTCATGCCTCTACACAATCCCCTGGACGAAAAAGGAAGTGGTAGCCAAAGATATTAGTTAGATGCTTGACTGGCAAATAACTGAACCATCCAGTTCACGTTACAATAGCCCTCTGTTAGGCATGACCAAACCAGGTGGGAGTATCAGGTTGGTTTTGGAAGCACATGACATAAATAAAATCATTTCTCCAGGGTGTACTCTACCTGAGAACACTGACGAGTTATTACAAAAATCTGAGGCGTCAAATTCCTGACTTACATAGATTGAAAATCGTTAAATTGGCAGGTTCCGTTAGCAATGACATGGAAAAAATAAACGATCTTTATTTTTTCTGGTCGAAGTTTATCAGTTTAAAGTGATGACATTTGTATTAAATGTCAACTGCAGTGTTTTTGTAGCAGCTCTGGACATTGTCTTCGGAGAGCAGGGTTGCTAGACAGAGTCACTTTATATGCAGATGATCTTTTAATAGCAACTGAGACTTGGGAGGAATGCCTCGAGCAATTGCAAAAAGTTTTTCAGAAATTTCAGGATTATGGTGTTACCACAGACTTAACAAAGTCCAAATTTGGAAAGAGTCAGATTAAATTCTTAGGACACATATCTCCTGTAAGAATTCGACTGGACCCAAAGAAACTAGATGCTATTAGAAATTTCCCTCATCCCACTTCGAAAAAGCTACTGAATCCTTTTTGGGTCTTGCATCAATCTTTCATAAATTCGTACCAAATCAATTACTAAATAGTGATCATTTGTTAAGATTACTTAGAAAGAACAATCCTTGGCATTGGACAAATGAGTGTGCGGAAAATTTTGAAGCTATTAAATCCACATTAGTTAATGCTTAGATACTGCATCATCCAAATATGAATGAGGACTTTTGCCTGGCCATGGATGCTTCCTCATCAGGGATGGGCACTTGACTACCCAAACTGAGCAAACAGGTAACGAACAAGAGATAAAAATTATTGGTTTTGCCAGTAGGATTTTATCAGAATGTAAACGGACCTACACAGTGACTGAGCTACAAGTATTAACTGTTAAATGGGCGTTAGAAAATTTCAACTATTTTATATATGGCAAACACATAAAAGTTTACTGTGACCATTAATCATTGTGTCTTTTGTCAAGTAAATTGCTGCTTGCTAGGTTAGCCAGATCAGCTTCGGTATTACAGTCTTATAACATTGAGCTAATCCATGTCAAAGGTTCTGACAATATTACTGCAGATACCTTATCTAGGCTTCTCCATGGGCGTCCAGATTGTAAGGAGGTAAATGAGGAAAATTCACTATTTAAAGTATTATTAATAAAGGAGACACCATTTAAGGAGTATTACATACATATGTGTCATAATATGGCCAAAATGTGGGTTGATGATTCACAATGGTATCATATAAAGCAAGAATTAAAGCAGGGTGACGATGGAAGAGAATTTTCAAATATTGTTTATATGATGACAAGCTGTATTACAGTAATTATAGGTCAGATAAAAAGTTGTGAATTTTTATCCCTCTTCTATGTGTCATGAATGTTATATGGTTTACTCATTACTTCTGGGGCCATTTCGGCATTGATAAATGCACAATCATGTTAATGCAGCATTGGTACTTCCCTAATATGAAAAGAAATGCACTAAAAATGTAGAAAAGAAACGTACAAAAACTGTTGAAAACCTGTCATGTCAGAAGGTTAAGCCAATTATCAGGTGCAATAAGATTGACATATCCAACAGTGTCAGCAAAACTACTCCAGTTAGTCTCTTGTGATGTTACTGGACCCCTCCCCACTGCTGGAGGTATATGATTTGTTCAGTAAATATCTTTGATTTTATCCCACTCGAGCTTCAAGAGCAGCAACTCTTGTTCAGAAATTCGAGCAGTACTACATTTCTAAGCTAGGAAAACCAAATATCATTCTTTTGGATAATACTTCTTAATTTACTGGGCAGAAGTGGAAAGAATTTTTGAGAAAAATTAAACAAATTTTAATACACAGATTCCACATAGAGGCAGGTACCATGTAAACGATATTTTGTAAACTGAATCAGTTTATGAGGTCATATGCCTTAAGACAACAGAATATTTTTAATCTCTTGCCCCATTCATTTACCAGTTATACAATGGCAGAAGTGCTGTTAAATGAGAAAGAGGTGAATGAATGGATATAAACTCTTCTGAAGTTAACTGATCAGACTATTAATCAAGAAGAAAAATTGAAATTGGCATTATTAGAACTAAAACAATGTGTGCAACTGCATAAAATAAAATATGACAGGATCATTGGTAAAGTCAGTAAATACCATGTGGGTGAAAAGGTATTGCTTTGAGTTCACTCCAAGTTCTCAATATTGAAGAAGCAAAATAAAAAGTGGCACACAATGTATGCAGGTCCATACACAATAATTATCAATATACCTTTTGAGGGTGGTTATATGGTCATGTATTACAGAAACAAGACGAATAAAAGGCTTATATACCACAAAGATCTCAAGACGTTCCTGAGTGATATAATATATATACTCCACATAATGTTACCAGTCCACATTTTCCATATTTCTTCCATGCATCAGTGATTGCTGCTATAGCAGTCCTCATCTCCAGCAAATGTTAGGAAGGTTTATAGCACGTTTATTATTTACAGTGTGATTTTGAGAACAGGCTGTAGCACACCAAATTTATGAGCCACAATATCTAAAGGTTGAGTTCTGACTTTCATATATATATATATGAACACCTTCTACAGAACAATTACCAAAAAAGGTCAAACAACCTATTCTACAACTCAACACTATTAAAATAATTTAAGTGGCTATGTTAATAGATTACTTGCCATCCGGTAGTTGATGTTACCAACTGTAAATTCAGAAAACTAGCCACAGTATATATATATATATATATATATATATATATATATATATAATGTGAATTTACCAACTGTAAATTCAGAAAACTAGCCACAGAGTATATATATATATATATATATATATATATATATATATACTGTGGCTAGTTTTACAGTTGGTAACAGTTTTACAGTTGGTAACATCAACGACCGGATGGCAAGTAATCTATTAACATAGCCACTTAAATTATTTTATTAGTGTTGAGTTGTAGAATAGGTTGTTTGACCTTTTTTGGTAATTGTTCTGTAGAAGGTGTTCTTCTAGTAAGATAAGCTGTTTGTGGTTATTTTGTCTAAGAGGTTTTTACTTAGATAGGAAACTGTTTGTTAAGCTTTGTGCAGGAAATCTATTTCAGAGAAAGTATAATAACTGATTTCATTAAAAATTGAGTAAATAGTGCAGGACATGGTAGGTTACATGGGAGTGACAAAACTTTCTGTCCAACCCATGCAGCGCAATGAATCTGTATGATGCGTGGAAAGTTTCCTTATTGTCCGTTTACTTGTGGCAAATTGGTTAGCGATGCATGTCGCTGACTATAAAAAGTGATTTGAGAGCTTATCATAACCAGATAAGGTGGATGCAAATTTCATTGTCTGGTGGCTCTCTACTAATGTCATTCTGTTCTTTAGAACTCATATGTGTGAATTAATTTGTGAGGAATTAATAAAAGGACACGTTTACTGCAATCTATATGAAAGACAGAACTCAGCCTTTAAATATTGTGGCTCGTAAATTTGGTGTGCTACAGCCTATTCTCAGAATCACACTGTAAATAATAAATGTGCTATAAACCTTCCTAACATTTGCTGTAGATGAGGACTGCTATAGCAGCAATCACTGACACATGGAAGGAATATGGAAAACGTGGACTGGTAATATTCTGTGAAGTATATGTTATGCTGCCTAGTTGTGATAGATTCTTTGTATAACCATCCCAACATTGTAGATGAAATAAGATCTGCAAAAGCAGCGACCAACATATTGCAAATGAGAAGTGTTCTATCATTATTAACATTTATGTAAAGTGAACTACCTTAGCAATGATCGCATTAATGCTATCATGAGTTAACCATTCAATCACGGTTCAAGGGGAAACTTTATTTTATGGGAACCATATGTTCAGTAATGAACTGATGATACAGTCATTGCTAGTAAGGTGAACAAGAATGCAAAGTTATTGACAAAATGTGGGTTAGTCAGAAAGATGCCACGAAACAGACTGTAATTTGATTAGCTGTGTGTTCGACAATGATCTTAGGCCATCAAAATAATATTTTAAGATATGCAGATGTGTGCTGAACAAGTGAATATTTCTTGCACGTAATTTTTCGGGATGCTGGATGCAGATTTATAGTACAAATATGACTTTTCAGAGCATGAGACTCAATCCAATAACTTATGTGACAGTGCAATGTACTGTAACTGCAATATAGTGAATCTATCCATGTTCACAGTAACAAATTCGTACATGCCTGACTGCAGTCTACGAGCAAGCGGCTGAGGGTTTCTGGGTGTGAGTTGGAGGTTGCAGATCTATGATAAACGGTCCTGTTAGACCTCAGCTTCGGCTGTCAACCACAGGTCTAGAGGGTCATCACATATGTGATCTCCTGTCTACAACAAACAATCGCATTAGACCTCAGCTTCCGCTGTCAACCACAGGTCTAGCAGGTCATCGCATCTGTGACCTACTGACAACACAGACAATGAGGAGCAAGATCACAAACAAATATCACTGCTAACTGTAAATCTTGAATTCGAGTCTGATCCATGTAAAATATAATGAAATACATATGATGGACTTATATAAGTGGAGCAGCCTTGTTAGGCTCCTGCCTTAGCTATAAGTGAACCTGTTTAAATGGAGCAACCTTTTAGGCTCCTTTTAATTTAAATCTTGAAATTAATTAAGTAGGGCATAATGTTAGGCCCATTAGTGGATGAGTGTGGAACATTTAAGCTGAACATATTTGAGATTTTCTTACTGTGATTATAAGAAAATAGTAACTATAATTTGTTTTTTGATTTATGTAGACTTTAAGTGTTTCAATACTAAATTTGGCTCCACAAATATTACTATTGTATGATTATGTTTGTTGTGGAAATATTTAAGTAGTAATAATGAGATAATTACTGGTATGATTTCTAATACTGCTCCTTGTCAAATGTACATGATCGTATGAGCCATTTATGTCTTTTGAAGTGAACTTTATGAAATTTATTGCAGGACAGTACTCCACAGTGTTTTCTTCTTCTGAGTAATAGGAAAACTTAATCTTTGAAGATTGCATCTCTGCACAAGCAAGCACTTAATTACAAAAAGGCATTAATTTAATAAAATCCCAAGCTAAATGACTAAAGCAAACGATAAAGACAGTTTCAAATCAGCAAGTTTTTTCTGAATAATAATTCGCAACGAGAATTCGGAGACAGACCATGCATTGTTGAGAGCTGACTCGCAGTGACTCCAAGGGAATAATATCTCTGATCAATACCATTAATATTTCAAAGAAATTACGAAGCAAGCCCATCCAACTTATTTAGTGTTAAATTCAAAAACTTTTCCAGCTAGACTATAAAGAGAAAGTGACTTATTACAGAACTGTGACTAACTAGTTAGCAAAATAATGCATGCTCTACCAATTCCAACTTTATTAACATAAAAAATGTATGCAGTAAACAGGAAGGCGAAAGACAGTTTTCTGTCTCAGATTATAAACTGACGGTCCAAACAGGAGAAATCAGTTCTTTAAGAAACTCAGCCCCTTCTTGTTATAATAGTTCTAAATTGCATCCCTGAGATACCAGTGAAGTTGGGTGGAAGGAACAAACATTACGTGTATTGAGCCAAGCAGGGAACAGTTTCAGACTCAAGTTGTCAAGGCATTGTCACTCCATAATGGTTTGGGTTATGTTTACGAGGAATGGACTGGGTCCTCTGGTTCAACTGAACCGATCCTTGACTGTTTGGCTACTTGGGGAGCATATGTAGCCATTCATAGACTTCACGTTCTCATAAAACGATGCAATTTTTAGGGATGAGAAAGCGCCATGTCACCGGACCACAATTGTTAGCATCTGTTTTGAAGAACATTCCGGACAATTTGCGCGAGTGATTTGCCCACCTAGATCGCCCAATATGAATCCCATCGCACATTTATGGCACATAATCGAGAGATCAGTTCAAGCACAAAATCCTGCACCAGCAAAACTTTTGTAATATTGGACGGCTATAAAGGCAGCATGGCTTAATATTTCCAACGACTTACTGAGCCCTACCAACTAACTTGCTGCACACACTCAGCGAAAGGAGGTCTGACACTATATTAGGCGGTATACCATGGATTTTGTCACCTCAGTGTGTAGAGAATTAAAAACACACACAAGTAGATCTTACTTTTTTTTGTTTATAAACACTTAGCATGATTTATGAACATGCTTAAATTACAGCATCAGTGACAACCTGATAAACACAGAGCAAGAGCACTCAGTTTATGTGAGGGCAGTGAATGTACACTGCAAGTTCTGAACATTGAACTATCTGGCCATACTTTGAACACATCCATTACATCAACCGTAAACGAGAATGGTGACTGCAAGTCGTTAGTGTGTACAAACAATTGGCTTAGTTCTATATTCTGGAATTCATTTATCTTGAATATGTCACGACACTTCAGCTAGAGGACTATGGTCTCAATGAGAAGGAAGAGGAATGTGTTAACCCTTGTTGCATGTTTAAGTGGCCCAAATACGTGTAAACTGCTTTTAAACATTTGTTATAAACTTATGGAAAGACTCAGTTTAAATTCAGTGGACTAATATATGTTTCATACACAACTTTTGCCAATGATAAGTGATATTTCATGCAGTTTTACTGGCTACCTCAAGTATTTAAGAGTGATACGCTTCTTTCTAAATATGAACCTTGCTAAAAGCATAATCTCAATTACTAACTGAATTTTCTCATTTCCAAGGTATTGAAGGGCGATGTGTCAATGTCAAATTGCTGGCCTTCCCCCTAATAAACGCACTGTGAGGGTTGTAATAAATGTCTCAATTTATTATTCTTTTCTCAAAATCAGTGTGGATAGTCATCACAGCTTGTGAGTTGGTTAGCTTACAGAAATGGGAGTTATTTCTATGGGAGTCACAATGACGACAGATCTTTATCAACTTTAAATTTACATTTGAATCCTGACTGTTGGCTCTGTTGGAGAAGGGAGTGGCGCAATTACTGTCTCCCTATAAGGTACATGTGTGTGTAGGCAGATGAAACACTCAGCCCCTCTTTCATATGCGAGAGGGCTGGCAGGACTGATAACTCCTCGACCATTAAGCAGGGGTGACAGAGTGGGAATTCTTCTTCTCTAAGTGGATGGAATGGTTCTTACCGCTGGGAAATTCTGTGTGGTTGATGACCAGCTCATTAACACTAGAACTCTCGATGTATGGTGACTGTTGCAGCTATATCTATCTCTGGTTGGGTGCTGTGTGACATGTATGCTACAGATGACAGCGGTAGGCCGGGCAGAAGCATGCACCAAACCATTCCTTGTAGATTTTGTATGAATTTGTTGAAAGTGACACTGCAATAAATTATAAATAACAATGGGAGTTTTTACAGAAAATGCTATAGTTTCTGACATTCCTTTGTGTACTTACATAGTTCAATTCACAAATTTCGGGCGTATTATAGCATTTGAGAGTTGTAGCCTCGCGTTTTAGAACACATATAGTGTACATTCGCGTAGTCGTCAGTCATCTGTTTGTTTTGAACGGCTTGTGAGATGAAAGAGGGGAAAAAATTGTTAGGGATGGATACGGACTGCGCCTGTTGCGTACGGATTCAGGGGGAATTGGTCACCGTCCATAAACAGCTGGAAGCTGTGTTGGCCGTGGTCGACAGGCTTCAGGCTGTTGCCCTGGGCCGCTGTGACATTGGGACACCAGAGGCGAGCACTTTGGCGCCTCAGGAATCTGTAGCATCTCCTGGGATCTATGATGCCACTGCGCCCTCGGATTCGGACGTCCCTGCCGGTCGCAAACCCCCGGGCGAAAGGCGAAAGTTGGAGCTGGCCGCAAGGCTGTACCCTTACGCCTCCGTAACAGGTTTGAGTTACTGTGCACTGCTGAAAGTACTTCCGAGTCAGCAAGGGCGGCCTCGCCTGTTGCAGCAGTGGCCGGTCTTCCTGAGAAGTCCGGACAAGTGCAGAGGGTGGGATTGCTTGCCATTGGGAGCTCCAATGTTAGGCGGGTGATGGAGCCCCTTAGCGATATGGCAGCTAAGGACGGGAAGAAAGCTAATGTGCACTCCGTGTGCATACCGGGTGGAGTCGTCCAAGAAGTGGAAAGGGTCCTTCCGGATGCCATGAAGGGTACAGGATGCAGCCAACTGCAGGTGGTGGCTCATGTCGGCACTAATGACGTGTGTCGCTATGGATCGGAAGAGATTCTCTCTGGTTTCCGGCGGCTATCTGAGTTGGTGACGACTGCCAGTCTTGCTAGCGAGATGAAAGCAGAGCTCACCATCCGCAGCATCGTCGACATGACCGATTGCGGACCATTGGTACAGAGACGAGTGGAGGGTCTGAATCAGAGGCTCAGACGGTTCCGCGACCGTGTAGGCTGCAGATTCCTCGACTTGCGCCATAGGGTGGTGGGGTTTCGGGTTCCGCTAAATAGGTCAGGCGTCCGCTACACACAGGAGGCGGCTAGACGTGTAGCAGGGGCTGTGTGGCGTGCACTGGGTGGTTTTTTAGGTTAGGCAGTCTCGGGAAAGATCAAAAAGGGCTCCAGTCCTAAAGGGCACAGGGTAAAGAAACGACGAGAATCGACCAAGCAACAGTCGGTATTGCAGTTGTAAATTGTCGTAGCTGTGCTGGAAAAGTACCAGAGCTTCAAGCGCTGACAAATCACTGAATCTGAAATCATTATAGGAACAGAAAGCTGGCTAAACCCGGAGATAAATTCTGCCGAAATTTTTACAGAGGCACAAACCTTGTTGAGAAAGGATTGATTAAATAAAGTAGGTGGCATTGTGTTTGTGTCTGTTGTTAGTAGTTTATCTTGTACTGAAGTTGAAATAGATAGTTCGTGCGAATTACTATGGTTAGAGGTTATAGTCAACAGCAGTAACAAAATAATAATTGGCTCCTTCTACCAACCCCCCCGACTCAGATGATATAATAGCTGAACGGTTCAAAGAAAACTTGAATCTCATTACAAATAAGTACCCCACTCATAGTGTTATAATTGGTGGAGACTTCAATCTACCCTCGATTTATTGGCGACAATACATGTTCAAAGCCGGTGGAAGACAAAAAAAAATTTTCCGAAATTGTACTAAATGCTTTCTCTGAAAATTACTTTGAACAATTAGTTCATGATTCCACACGAAATGTAAATGGTTGCGAAAACACACGTGACCTCTTAGCTACAAATAATCCTGATCTAATAGAGGACGTGATGACGGATACAGGGATTAGTGAACGCAAGGTCATTGTAGCGAGGCTTAAAACCATATCAACCAAAACCACTAAAAATAAACGCAAAATATATCTATTTAAAATAGCAGATAAAAATTCGCTTGATGCCTTCCTAAGAGAGAGTCTCCATTCCTTCCAAGCTAATTATGTAAGTGTAGACCAGATATGGCTCAAATTCAAAGATACAGTATCGATAGCAATAGATAAATTCATACCGCATAAATCAATAAGGGACGGGACTGATCCAACATGGTACACAAAACACGTCAGAACACTGTTGCAGAAGCAACGAAAAAAGCATGCCAAATTCAGAAGAACGCAAAATCCCCAAGACTGGCTAAGTTTCACGGAACTCGAAATTTAGTGCGGTCGTCAAAGCGAGATGCTTTTAATAGTTTCCACAATGACTTATTGTCAACCCAAAAAGATTCTGATCGTATGGGAAGTACACCAATGGCAAAAACAGTCAATACCGTCACTGCGCTATAGCGATCGAAATGTTACCGATGATGGTGCCACTAAAGAGGAGTTACTAAATACAGTTTTCCGTAATTCCTTCACGAAAGCAGACGAATTAAATATTCCAGAATTCGAAACCAGAACAGCTGTTAGCATGAGTGGCATAAAAGTAGATATTTTAGGTGTTTGCGAAACAAATCACTTAAGAAAGGCTAGTCTTCTGGTCCAGATGGTGTACCAATCAAGTTCCTTTCAGAGTATGCAAACAATAGAGCCTTTCTTAGCAATCATATACAACCGCTCACTTGACGAAATGTCTGTTCCTAAAGACTGGAAAGTAGCAGAGGTCACACCAGTATTCAAGAAAGGAAATAGGAATAACCCATTGAATTACAGACCTATATCACTGACCTCTATTTGCAGTAGGGTTTTGGAGCATATATTGTACTCTAACATTATGAATCACCATGAATAAAATGACTTATTGATACATAACCAACACGGATTCAGAAAATATCGTTCTTGTGCAACACATTCCCATGAAGTAATGAGTGCTGTCGACAAGGATCTCAGATCGATTCCATATTCCTAGATTTCTAGAAGGCTTTTGATACCGTTCCTCAAAAGTGACTATTAATCAAATTGCGTGCATATTGCGTATCGTCTCAGTTGTGTGACTGGATTCGTGATCTCCTCTCAGAGAGGTCACAGTTCGTAGTGATAGATGGTAAATCATCGAGTAAAACGGAAGTGATATCTGGCGTTCCGCAAGGTAGTGTCATAGGCCCTCTGCTGTTCCTGATTTACATAAATGATCTAGGTGATAATCTGAGCAGCCCCCTTATATTGTTTGCAGATGACGCTGTAATTTACCGTCTAGTAAAATCATCAGACGATGAATTCCAATTACAAATTATCTAGAGACAATTTCTGTATGGTGCGAAAAGTGGCAACTGGCAGTAAACAAAGAAAAGTGCGAGGTCATCCACGTGGGTACTAAAAGAAATCCGATAAATTTTGGGTATACGATAAATCGCACAAATCTAAGGGCTGTCAATTCTACTAAATACCTAGGAACTACAATTACGAGCAACGTAAACTGGAAAGACCACATAGATAACATTGTGGGGAAGGCGAAACAAAGACTGCGCTTTGTTGGCAGAACACTTATAACATGCGACAAACCCACTAAAGAGACAGACTACATTACACTTGTCCATCCTGTGCTGGAATATTTCTGTGCGGTGTGGAATCCTTACCATGCAGGATTGACGGAGGACTTCAAAAAAGTGCAAAGAAGGGCAGCTCGTTTCGTGTTATCGCGCAATAGGGGTGAGAGTGTCACTGATACGATACGCGAGTTGGGGTGGCAGTCACTGAAACAAAGGCGGTTTTATTTGCGGCGAGATCTATTTACGAAATTTCAATCACCAAGTTTCTCTTCCGAATGCAAAAATATTTTGTTGACACCCACCTACGTAGGGAGAAATGATCGTCATAATAAAATAAGAGAAATCAGAGCTCGAACGGAAAGATTTAGGTGTTCCTTTTTCCCACGCGCCATTCGACAGTGGAATGATTGAGAAGTATGAAAATGGTTTGATGAACCCTCTGCCAGGCACTTAAGTGTGAATTGCGGAGTAACCGTGTAGATGTAAATGTAGAAAACATTTGAATCTCATGACATTATGGGGAAAAATAAAGTTAATTTTGTAGGAAATATTTTTATTATACACTCCTGGAAATGGAAAAAAGAACACATTGACACCGGTGTGTCAGACCCACCATACTTGCTCCGGACACTGCGAGAGGGCTGTACAAGCAATGATCACACGCACGGCACAGCGGACACACCAGGAACCGCGGTGTTGGCCGTCGAATGGCGCTAGCTGCGCAGCATTTGTGCACCGCCGCCGTCAGTGTCAGCCAGTTTGCCGTGGCATAAGGAGCTCCATCGCAGTCTTTAACACTGGTAGCTTGCCGCGACAGCGTGGACGTGAACCGTATGTGCAGTTGACGGACTTTGAGCGAGGGCGTATAGTGGGCATGCGGGAGGCCGGGTGGACGTACCGCCGAATTGCTCAGCACGTGGGGCGTGAGGTCTCCACAGTACATCGATGTTGTCGCCAGTGGTCGGCGGAAGGTGCACGTGCCCGTCGACCTGGGACCGGACCGCAGCGACGCACGGATGCACGCCAAGACCGTAGGATCCTACGCAGTGCCGTAGGGGACCGCACCGCCACTTCCCAGCAAATTAGGGACACTGTTGCTCCTGGGGTATCGGCGAGGACCATTCGCAACCGTCTCCATGAAGCTGGGCTACGGTCCCGCACACCGTTAGGCCGTCTTCCGCTCACGCCCCAACATCGTGCAGCCCGCCTGCAGTGGTGTCGCGACAGGCGTGAATGGAGGGACGAATGGAGACGTGTCGTCTTCAGCGATGAGAGTCGCTTCTGCCTTGGTGCCAATGATGGTCGCATGCGTGTTTGGCGCCGTGCAGGTGAGCGCCACAATCAGGACTGCATACGACCGAGGCACACAGGGCCAACACCCGGCATCATGGTGTGGGGAGCGATCTCCTACACTGGCCGTACACCACTGGTGATCGTCGAGGGGACACTGAATAGTGCACGGTACATCCAAACCGTCATCGAACCCATCGTTCTACCATTCCTAGACCGGCAAGGGAACTTGCTGTTCCAACAGGACAATGCACGTCCGCATGTATCCCGTGCCACCCAACGTGCTCTAGAAGGTGTAAGTCAACTACCCTGGCCAGCAAGATCTCCGGATCTGTCCCCCATTGAGCATGTTTGGGACTGGATGAAGCGTCGTCTCACGCGGTCTGCACGTCCAGCACGAACGCTGGTCCAACTGAGGCGCCAGGTGGAAATGGCATGGCAAGCCGTTCCACAGGACTACATCCAGCATCTCTACGATCGTCTCCATGGGAGAATAGCAGCCTGCATTGCTGCGAAAGGTGGATATACACTGTACTAGTGCCGACATTGTGCATGCTCTGTTGCCTGTGTCTATGTGCCTGTGGTTCTGTCAGTGTGATCATGTGATGTATCTGACCCCAGGAATGTGTCAATAAAGTTTCCCCTTCCTGGGACAATGAATTCACGGTGTTCTTATTTCAATTTCCAGGAGTGTATTTATACTGTCAGTCATCATCATATTACATATTGTCGCATTGTTTTGGGAATAATTGTTTACTGTATGCTTTAAAATCACTATCACATTCAACCCTGTAGGAGCAACAAAATGCGTGGATATTCCTTCTGGAAATTCTGCTTCTACGCTTTTTATACTTATGGCATCAACAGCTACCAATCTTTCGCAGTGGATGAACACAGGCATTTATACACTATTCTAACGGACTCATTTGTACCATCCTCACTCAGATAGCTACAAGGTCATAGAATGCAGGTCTGACATAGGATCACCAGTGACTCAGTCTGTCTTGTGATAGCTAACACACTATATAGGTCACCCAACAAATTCACAACGCTTGAATATTTTTTTATATAAATGCACATGTCTCCAGACGTCGACTACAGGTGTGTTCATGCCAAACATATGGATGCCAGTAGGTATATGTGATGGGTCATAATGGGCCATCTTCCTCTCAACGTGCTCCATCATGCTGCATAGAAAGTCCCACTCTTACCAAGTATATTGCACTCTAGCATCTATACTTGTTGAACATTCTCAGTTTCAGTTATGTCAAAATCGCAATCAGATGCTACGCTTACATTTACGCACGTCAGTTCACTGGCAGCCATGTCGTAAGTATTGGCAAACAGCAGTATTCTTGAACCATTTAACTGTGGCTCAGCTGGGTCAGGAAGCAACAATGGCTGCTACTGCAGCTGTGGCATTGCAGAATACTAGAACAGCGGATCCCCTCAAACACCAGTGTGTCCTGGTCTAACATTTCTGCTGGTGCTGAATTGGGAGATGGGGTGTTGTGCTGTTGGAAAGACAATAACAAAATATAAGTATAAAAGCATAGAATATATTAATAAATGAATAATAACGATGATATTATTAATAATAGATGGATGGACAATACTTCCTTTTGAATGTACCAGTCACTCTGTTCTTTCTGTTCTGACTGGAGGCAGTGGATGATCACTGCTGCTGCTGCTGGCTCTTCATGATCCTTTCACTACCGTGTACATACTTCAAATGATGAGGCTTAAGCAATTGGAATAATAATAGAAGATAGGGAAAGTATCCTGCTATTTTAACACGTTCCTATTGGTTAAGATCAATGGAGTAGTGGGATACTGGTTGCTTGATTTTTGTGAGCCATCTTATTGACATAGATTGGTGGGAGGGGGGGGGGAAGGGGGATGGTGACGTCTTAGATCTTTATCTTCACCAGAACTGGCACAGTGTATTGGGCGACCTACACTTTTTTGCCACAAAGTTGCCTGATAGCCAAGGGCATGGTATCAGGTTACAATCCTGACCTTGAATGTGCCACAGACATTTGCCATACAGCCTAAGACGGGAAATTGACATATATCAGGTTACATCCTTGATGACATTCAATGTACCTCATCCAATTGCCTAAGATCCATGGAGAGAGGGGGTGATTCATCGCAAGTGTGAGCGTGACCCTGAGATAAGATCTTTATCAGTGGTTGAGCTCTCCTTGTCCCAATAGAACTAAAGACAGTTTGGTGACAATTTGCAGTACTTGTTCTTATTTCCGCTTGTCGGATTTGGGAGTCTTTTGAAAGTAGAAGGATTGCTACAGGGCATTGATTATTAGGTACAGAAGAAGTGACTATTTTAACCCTGTCTCTTGGGTCAAACCGAGGCTGGCAGAAAAATACGTAAAGGCTTATTGTAGGTTAAGTGAACGTTTTAGAGACTTTGACAAGTAAGGCCACAATAAGCGGAAGCGGCAGCAGTCGAGCAAGGATGATCCGATGACCAGCAGAGTTTGCGCAGCAGCAGATCGAGCCGGTGGGCAATGCTTCCAAGGAGAACAACAACCAGCGCAGTTCGGACATCAGCATTCAATGCTCCGGGAACTGTCATCATACTGAACTCACGTGTGTGACGTATCTGGCGACGCAAAGAACGACACGGCAATGTGTGACCACGCCAACAGAGGTAAAGCAACGAAAGCCGGCACGTGTGTCGATATTGGTCACGCTTTTGCCCAACGTGAGAAGCATAGATCAACGACTGAAGAGTTAGTCACCGCCCTGGAAACTTCGTGTCATTGGCGGAAAGACCGAATAAATACCTCTGACAAATGGACATGAGGTGGTCCTTTGCGGGGAGAAAGAAGAGACGAAGAAACGTCACCTGGACGGGCGGACGTCATGCTTCGCTGCAACGACTTAGCCGCTACGCTGCTCGACAGAAGAAAATATCGGCACCGCGCCGATAGGTCAACACAGAAGATGCTGTGCCAGATGTTACCAGAAAGACGTTCGTGTGGTACTTACCCAGGTGGCTGGTGAGGACGAAGGGAACGAAGGGACTGCGGCCTCGCCAAATGGGTCGCCTCTGAACCTAGAAGTTGATGAACTCCGCCAGAAGACGCCGAACCTGAGGGTCGCAGTTTCGATTCCAGGACAGAGCACTCCGTATCAGGCCATAGCCACATCTTAACGCATCGAGCGAATTCGCAAGACTGCGCCGCCGCCACAGTGGTTCCCGGGTACGTTAGTGAATACGCTGCCTGACGCTCCGCTGCAACATGAGCCGTCGCCACATTAGCGGTCACTGGAATCTGTACGCTACGACTCCGGCCCACTGTGCTGCCACGAGGAATTTAGCGAGTTAAAACACAATGTATAACTGTTTGTTTATAGGGTCTTATGTGTCAATAAATGACTGATAGTGGAACTACTAACGTTTCACTCACACCTCGCTCACGGCGACAAGGATAGAACCCATTCCACTGCCCACAAAGTATCGCTTTCCCTTCCGCACTCACTGACAAAATAATGACCTTTGCTCCCGTCTGTCCCTGACGCTCAATGTCTTTTGTCACAGAACCTTCACTCGCTACAGTGGCACAAAGTGCAGCCCTCTGTGGCCAGGTGCACCTCACACACATCTGATTCTATTGCAAACACAATAGAGTAGGAACAGCTATGAAGCAGGACTGCATTTACGTGCAGCATCTAAGCTGTAGCCTTAGGGGCCAGCAATACAAAAATTGTAAATAAAAAAGTATTTCTTTTAATACTGTGGTGTGGGCCTTCTTAAATTCGTAAAATATGTAGACGCAACTATTTTGTATGCGTTTAGTTGGTTGAACGTTTTTCAATGGAATGCTCGCCCAGATAGCTGAGTGGTCACAGTGACGAATTGCCGTCCTACTGGCCCGGGTTCAATTCCCGGCTGGGTCGGGGATTTTCTCGGCTCAGGGACTGGGTGTTGCGTTGTCTTCATCACCATTTCATCCCCATCCGGCACGCAGGTCGCCCAATGTGGCGTCGAATGTCATAAGCCCTGCACCAAGGCGGCCGGACCTGCCCCGCAAGGGGCCTCCCGGCCAATGACGCCAAACGCTCATTTCCAATGGACTGCTGGTACATATTTAGTCAGCATTGACATTAATGTTGCAGTATAGGCTTTTAATTAGAAAATTGCTCCAAAATGATGTTTTTATACAATTATCGCAAAATTTCTCATGCTATGGTCTGTACATCAGGTTCAGACTAGGCATTCGTAGATCGATGGCATGGAGCGAACGTTCAGATGCTCAGAACAAATTTTTGTTGCCAACAAACATTAACTCCTAAAAGTCACACGAGAATGGTGATTTGTAAGGTTTGTCCAGAGGTGGTCTTGAATGTCATAGCAAGCATTGATAGGACCCATTGAAAAGTAACAGATTTTGTATGCACATACAATGGGAGCCTTAATAACCAGTCAAAATTGTAAATTTCAATGGAAGATGCTCATATGTTAAGTGCTTACGAAAAATACTGTTTATAACGCACTATGACGCCACACGCTAATATCGAGTGGATAAGTTTCTAGTAGCAAAAGTTTAAATGACACTACAGGTTAGAGACATACATTTATTTCTCTTTCTTGTAACTTCAGCTAACATTGTAGAGTACAAATATACAAGGTTGTCAGAAACTGTCTGAAAAACTTATACGGGTACTGCAGGTAGTTGTGCTGAGAAATAATTGTTAAGAAAAAATACGATAGATTGTACCATTTCCGAGTTAATTAGCACTGAAGTTAGCCAATCAAGTCATTGCATGCACAAATGCAAGCGGTCTGCAAGAGGCAGTGTCACCAAACGTGTTTTTCATTTGGTTTCCTAAAACTGAACAAGAAGCGATACAAAAATTAGACATGGAACTAGAGCTAGAATCAAAGTGAAGAAAAAGGCTGTGCAGTCTCACGCACTATTATCTATGCTATGACAACCTCTGACACTAATTCTACCTGATGGCCGCTTGAATTTGCGTGTGCACTGGCCTCATCAGTTAACTTAAGTGCTAATTAACTTGGAACTGATGCAGTGTAATGAATTTTTTTTTCTGCTATTTCTAAAGATGACCTACCTTCCAACACCCTTACACTCTTTCCAGACTGCTTCTGACCACCCTGCATATACACATATGCACATAATTCTTCATCTGAACCAGGAAGTGATGTGACATACATACTGCGTACATAAGCACAACACTCATCGAAATTCTTTTTCTAAAACGTCGTCTGAGATGTTTTGATGGGTAAGCTCTGTAAAGGTGTGTCACACATATCCTACAAATCTATACACACATCACCTGAGGCATTCATTCACAGCAGTCTGAATGGTTGAGTTAGCACAAATCAAGTTTCGGAACATTGATCCTGAAAGCGAGTGCACTCATATTCCCGTTCTTACACAGCTTAACTATTCTCTGGTAATTACCAACACATACTGCGTAACACAGGTGGCGTCTGACCATTTAATATAGCGTACCTATATTTATATCTCAAAAATTCTAACATAATACCCACCATTCATGACGTGAAAGCATTACAGTCATACTTCTATATTGAGAATTTTCAGTCATTACCACTACACTAAGCCCACAATCAGAAAGTAAACCAGCAACCAGATATTTACTAAGGCACACATTTACCTTGTATCATAGAATACCATTGCTTTACTAGGTGAGGCACGCCATGGTAGCATTCTGATGAGTGGTACTGATGATGGCCATAATGGGAACTCGAAGTTCGACAACAGTTGCTGTATATCAGAGAGGGCATAGCTGTAGCACTGCTGCTATGTACACATCTGTGTTTCCTAATCCAAAATTCAGGTATCTGCTGTAGTTGTGGTGGTGCATGATAAATAGCAGGTCCGATAAATCAGGAAGGCCACATGTGGGCTGCTGCTGCAATGGTGCAGTCGCTTGAACACATGCGTGCCCTGGTTCAACAGGGGCGGGGGGAGGAGTGGCAGTTGAGCTGTTGGAAAATAAACATTAAACATCCTATACAAAACTGCATATAATAATAGTAAATAACTGATCATTTGTGGGAAAGTAAAATTTGTACTTATTTCCAAAAGCTACTGAGAATATTGGTACATAAATAATCATTTGTGGGAAAAGATAAATCTCAGGTATAAACATATAGAATATTAATAATTGACTATTAATATTAGTAATAATAAAAGATGGACAAATATTTACTTTCAAATGCGAAAGTCATATTTTATTCTGTCTGTTGGCCAGTCTCAAACCACTTCATGATTCTTTCATGACATTGTACTGAACTCAAATGCCACAAAACTTGTGTGATTGAAATAATAATAAAGGGGGTGTGGAGGGGGTTTCTCGCCATTTTAACGTGTACCCTATTGGTCTACACAGTAAAGGGAGACAGGAGTGTTTTTCAGTGTTTTTAAGCCATCTTATTGGCCTAGATCAGTGGAGGGAGGGTGACTGATTTTTCCAGCAGAATCACCTACAACTGAATGAGAACATGGTTGGGGTTACATCCTGATCTTGAAAGAACATCACACAAAAGCCCAAGAAGCATGAGCACTGGGAAGAGGATTTCCCAGAAACATGAGTGTGACCTTGAGATAAGATTGTTATCCTCCCTAGAACTGGTACTAACCCATTACTGAGATGTTAATGCCTCCTTTTGTTATAGAAGAAATGATATATGAGCTATGGCACTTACCACAAACATATGAAATACTCTTGCTTCTATCTCTTGAACTCTTTATGCAAACTTCATTCAAGATGACGAAAGCAAATTATTAAGATGCCTGCATACAAAATTATTAAGATGCCTGCATACAAAATCCATGGTACCTTCGAATGCGATCTGTCAATGCTAAATATGATACTTAAAATCTGCAGAATGGCTATGGAAAAACCTTATGCCTCACCAAGGCTATGTGACTTTTGGTAGTGAATGTATGTTGGCAACAAAAATTTATTCTGAGCATCTGAATGTTAACTCCATACTATTTATGTTTTGTAGAGGCCCAGGCTGAACCTGTTGTGCAGGCAATACCAATAGAAATTTTATGATAATTAACACACTAAAATATCATTTAGAGCATTTACTGGTAGATAGGACAGCTAGGCTGTGGAAGTGGAAGGGTAGCCCACAACATAGACAGACAACAGTATTCACAATTACAAGCACCCAAGGTTTAATGATCTTCCAGCAATAAAAGCTCTTAAATCTCAATTAAGCAAGGACAAACTTGGTTACAAACATATGTTAACCTTCAACCAGTGAATAACCCCAATAAAGAATTACCAATCAATAAAACGTAGATAAAGGACTGCTTTACAAGAATGCTTAAATTAAGTAAAATCATGAAAGCTAAGTTACAACAGGTGACTAACACCAATAAAGAATTCTCATTTAAATAAAACAGATACGAAAATGCCTTACCAAAATACATGAATTGTGTAAAATCATGAAAAGCTGAGTTACAACTTTTCTCACAAACTACTTAGGAATTTACAGCAAATAAACAAGTTTGATCTGTTTAACCAGAAGGTAACTGCCAAGTCCAAGCGACCGAAGCCACTCAGAGCGAACCACCGACCCAACGCTGGTCATCAACTGACATCGTCACGGCCCAGTGGCCACCGTGCTAAAACAGACTAACGTTTCGGTAAGCGACCGACAGCAACACAGGAGTAACAGTGGCAAAGTCTGCGTACGCCTTACGAAACAAAGCACACCCTGAAGCGGGAGCAGGCACAGCTGACTAGCGGCCATACAACCGCGAGCAAACAAATCTCACGCCGCCCGTACTAACGCGGGAAATGATAGCGAGCGACAAGACGCCACGCGCAAAGCAGCAACCGTTGTAAGTAGGCTGTTTATGTTTTCTTATTGGCAACGTTACGTAGCGCTCTGTATGAAAATCACTGGCTGTGCTGTGTGCACTCTGTGTCTAGTTTGCATTGTTGTCTGCCATTGTAGTGTTGGGCAGCTGGATGTGAACAGCGCGTAGCGTTGCGCAGTTGGAGGTGAGCCGCCAGCAGTGGTGGATGTGGGGAGAGAAATGGCGGAGTTTTGAAATTTGTAAGACTGGATGTCATGAACTGCATTGTATATTATGATTTTTCAACACTATTAAGGTAAATACATTGTTTGTTCTCTATTAAAATCTTTCATTTGCTAACTATGCCTATCAGTAGCTAGTGCCTTCCGTAGTTTGAATCTTTTATTTAGCTGTCAGTAGTGGCGCTCTCTGTATTGCAGTAGTTCGAGTAACGAAGAATTTTGTGAGGTAAGTGATTTGTGAAAGGTATAGTTAATGTTAGTCAGGGCCATTCTTTTGTAGGGATTTTTGAAAGTCAGATTGCGTTGCGCTAAAAATATTGTGTGTCAGTTTAAGCACAGTCATGTATAATTTTTCTAAGGGGACGTTTCATATGTCGACCCTTAGCCGAGGATACCTCACTGGAATCTTCTGATTTTTTTCTTGTAGTTTGTGTAATTAGTGTAGCTATTGTTTATTGCTAGCGCGTAATTGTAGAGAGAATCTCCTTTGCAGTTGCAGTCTTTCATTGTTGTTGTGGCATGCATGTAGATTTGCACCAAGTATTTCGCAGCTGCGCTTGCAATTAACTAGATATTATTTTCAGTGCTATGTTAATGGGTTTTCTTATTTTACACTTCCAATTGTGTTTTTCTGTGTTATTGTGACAATAATGGCGTGTGAAAAACGTAATACTAGGCTCCAAAGTAAACTGAGAAATGACAGTGAAGACGATAGCAGTGTGTTAGCGCCACCGAGTAATGAATTAACTAATGTTCAAAGTAGTAATTTGGTAATTGTGCATAGGGAAATGGAGCGGGCGGCAAATAACGGCGTAGACAGTGAAACAATTTGTGAACAGGGAAGCATTATCGATCGATCGGTCGGCAATAGCTCGCCTCAGGAATCCGAAATGACAGGACACAATCTCCCAAATACTGTAGATTCAGGTTTTGGGTCCTCACCGTTTTCTCAAATAAGTCAAGACACATTTTCTGCTTGTCAAAATGTGAATGTTGCCGGTGCAAATTCACTACCGAAAAGCACTGAGGAACATGTTTCACACACCAATGCATTATTATTACAATTAATGCAAAAAATGGGACAAACACAGCAAAAGCTTCAAAAGTTAGACACAGTGGAACAAAATCAGAGACAAACACAGCAAAAGCTTCAAAAGTTAGACACAATGGAACAAAATCTTCGGGAGTTAGACAGCACGCTTGAACAAACACGTGAAGATTTAACTACTGAGTTACATAACATTGAATCGAAATGTCAAAAAGTCTGTAATGACGTAAAAACACAAATTTGTGAGCATTTTCAACCTATTTTTTCGCGGCATGAAAATGCATTACAGAATCACGAAGCAGCCATAAAAGAACTGCAAACTATTGTTCATGAAAATCATGAGACCTTGCAAGCTAAAATTGACTCAGTTGCATCTACCGATTCGGTTACGCAACTTGCAAAAACTCAGGAAAACTTAAAGGACACAGTAGATACTCTGAAAATTGGTTCAGAAAGACATATGGAGGAAATTAGTTCATTATCAGAGAAAGTAGTTGAACTTTCGCATCAGCTAAATAATTTATCTACGGAGGTAGATGACAATCTGAATGACACAAAACCGGTAGTCTTTAATGACACAGAAGAGTGCGAACAAATTAGGAAATTCAAACAAAATCAGAATCAAGTTAATACGCAACACCAAAGAGAAATCCGGGAAGTACAAGATCAGCTGACACAGGTAATACAAGAATTACGTATTTCAGAGAACACTCGCGCCCCAATACGGGAAGAGGGACATAGAAATACGGAACAGCTACAAAATAATAACACAGCGCATTTCGGAAATTATGAAAGAAATTGGCAAGGTGCACCGAATTTTGAAATGGAACCGCCGAAACGACGTAACAATGACCGATATGCGACTCGCTGACATGATGATTTTGACTATAAGCTGTTCATTACTGCACGTAAATTTAAAACATTTAAGAATTCGGGCAACGACATTCATCCACAAGCGTGGCTCCATCAATTCTCTCATTGTTTTCCTCCCAACTGGTCATTAGAGCACAGATTAGAATTTATGTGTGGCTATTTAGAGAATGAACCAGCTGTAAGAATGCGATCGGTCATTCATGACTGTCACAGTGAAGGAGAATTTTACCATGCCTTCCTCTCAGCATCCACGCCCGGGTTCCTGGGTTCGATTCCCGGCGGGGTCAGGGATTTTCTCTGCCTCGTGATGGCTGGGTGTTGTGTGCTGTCCTTAGGTTAGTTAGGTTTAAGTCGTTCTAAGTTCTAGGGGACTTATGACCACAGCAGTTGAGTCCCATAGTGCTCAGAGCCATTTTTTGAACCTCTCAGCATATTGGTCTCAAGCTACACAAGACCGAGTAAAACGTAACATCATGACGATGAAACACTTTGAACAATCTGAATTTTCCAGTCTTGTGAAATATTTTGAAGACATGTTACACAAGAATCAGTACCTGTCAAACCCATACAGCCCCTCAGAACTCATCCGCATTTGCTTAATCAAATTACCTGAACATTTACAACATATTATTTTGGCAGGATGTTGCAAAGACAACATTGAAGCTTTTCAGGGACTCATACAAGAATTAGAAATTGACACAGATAGTCGCGGGATGCGAAAACAGGAAAACAATCACTACAGGTCACATCCGTCACAATTCCGTGACGACAGAAACAATAACTGGACACGGCAAGTCTATTCTTACAACGCAAATCGTGACCAAAACAGACACCACCCATATGACAACCGTTGGCAGAGTAGTAATAATTACAGGGAAAGATCACCTCTCCGCGGTAGTGACTATCACAGAGACAATCAGGGAAACAGACAATATGGGAACCAAAATAATTATTATCAAGGGAGACAGAATAACTTCAGACGCAACGGTCCACCACACAGCTTCGATTCCAGGAGACATTCTCCACCACATGACCGACAAACAAGAAACTATGTAAATTACCGACAAAACGACAGACCTGAATTCCATCAGAACTGGCGAGCTTCAAACAGGGCAGGGCCTTCTCGTCAAGGTGAATTTGTAGAAGTTAGGTCTCCTAATCCCAATAACGACGCGCGCCAACAAAGAGACAGACAATGACTCGCACCGCAGGCAGCCACGTGCGCCAGCTGGCTCAGAGAAAAATAACATAGACGCTAAACTGAGAAAAATTCCAGTATTCCTTACCGACGTACACAACCTGATAATTGCTTTGAAGTTGAAACTCTGCGTACTAGGAAGAGTAAAGGATTGCACCACATTTCAAATGTAAAACCGTTTATTGAAAGATAATCTGCTTTTTAACTTTGTATTTGCCATATAAATTTTCACTTTATATTACTAGTATGCTTGTCAGACTTAGAATCTGTTAACATGCAACAATGTTTGAAGTTAAATATCCAGTGAAGAGCCTAGGGAACATTTTTAAACAGAAATTACGAATACATTGTAATAGTGAACAGACGACACAGTGTTGTATTTGTACATTCTTGCTTGTTAGTTGCACGATTACGTAACTACTATCAGGCTTACATATTTAGGACATATACTGGTACTGCTAATGAGATTTTAATGCAACATTTTGGTTTACTTGAAGATACATTCTGGATTTAAAGTACTTTCTGTGAGATACCAGATGACACAGTGGTTAGTTTATGTGAAAACTACACGATTTTATCATGACGCTACTAATGAGTGACAATTTACAATGTTGCTTTTGCGGTGTATCTGTTTTATATCTGCACAGTTTTTCTGAATTATTCTGGAAAGTAAAACGTGTTTTAGTAGTAACTTTTGTGGTATAGCTACAATGAGACTGCCTTTTCCGTAGCACAACAATACGTTACAGCACAGTACTTCCTTCATCACGGCAATAAGCGTAATAACTAAGATATCTATACGCAAAGCAATTCACTTCGTTTATTACGAGGTAAGTACATTGACTTCAGCAGAACTTTGCTTACAGAGGACGATAACTACGACACTTCCACAGAATTATCTTACAGCAAGACGCACATTTAGCGCTACAGGACACGCATTTGAGTGATTAATTTTGTACTTGATCCATTTATTTTTCAAGATTTTTGAATTACAAAGGTTTTCCGTGATACATTTCATTCCATTGCTGTAATCTGTAACACCTGAGGGTATAATTACATTAATCCTCAGGGGGGTACACGCTTACTTTGTGTACCATGTGTTTAGCAAGGACAAGGAGCCCTAGCTAATATGGTATTTGCTTAAACAACCTTACACATCGGTACCATATTTCTCTAACACTGAATTACACATGAATTTGATTATCTAACAGAGAAACAAATATGTCTTTTTTACTACATCAGTGACAGATGTTTACGCAATTGCACAGTTGGATAATTTCACACTTATGAAACTGTATTTTGTCTGTACTTTGTGAACTGTTCATATTTTTTTTGGAACCATTGTGATACTACGAGAGCTTTGAATGATGTATTTGGCATGGGATCATGATTTTTAAATTACGTTTGAGGTAGATGACACTATTGAAATGAGCAGAGAATTTTTTTTAGGTTTTGAAATTATTGGAGGAAGCTACGACGATTTTGAGATTTGACTGAGGTGTTATGGTGTTATTTTTACGACGACGATGTGTATTATGCTGTTGAGGTATGTTTATGATCAATAATCTGATGCTATGTGAGTTATTTGATTATGCTACGTATCTGTTATGATGAAATATTGAAGAAGTGTCAACGAATAAGGTAAGGAATAATGAATAGTGGTTAGGGACTCTGGTTTGTGAAAAAGGTTATTCGAAACCAAGAATCGTACTTTAAGAGTTATGAAATGTGTGTACATGCGTGAATGTATCACAATTCCGCCGAAAATTTTTTGGACACTGTTATATTTACAGGATTTTGTTTCTACACATTTGTAACGTAAATTTTCGACCTGTGAAATTTTCATATGAGACTGTCACTGTAGCGGAAACTGGTGTCGTAAATATTTCGGTAAGAAAGTTAAGTGACCACCTGCACGTAATGAGTTGTGGGCACCCAGCTGCCCGACAGTCACCTGGAAAAAAGCCATTAGTGTGTGCCTTTCAGAGGCACAGGTGGAGAAAAAAAAGGGAGGCCATTATCCTTGCTATTGACATTCCTTTGTAGAAAGCATCGCAAATACGACACGCTCAAACTTGAAAACATATGATTATACTGTGGAGCTCTTAATTTATGATATTTACTAAAATGTCTAATGAAACGATGAGAAACATTTCACGGCTATTGTCTTGCTAGTTGAGAGAAGTGCCATATGGCTTGCTTTATGTATTTATTTACTCAATTTGTTTAATATCTAGTTTCTAGCTGCACTGCAGCATTGGTTAAAATAAAATTTAATAGATGTACTAATATAGTTATTTTATGCCTACAGATCCAGTCAATAAGAAATTTATGATCTGCTTCCAAGAAAACGAGGGCACATTAATAGACATTTCCCTTCACAGGAATTGCATGAATAATTTTTTTACGATTTGGTAACTTATCTGCTAGTGTACGTTCTCGTGATGCATCACTCTAGTGTTAAGATGTGACATAGGTATTAAAAATGGCCATTTTTACTGTAATATTTTTTCTACTTGAGCTATGTCATGTTTAGGTATAAGTTATTGCATTTGCTGCTGCTGTTTGCCAGGCATAGTCCTACTGAATTTTACATTGTATTAAGCTAGTTTTACTACTAATTTATTTTTCTTGTTTGCTCCGCATTGCCTTATATTAGTTGTAATATTGCAATTGCTCTGCTAATTTAGATGTAATGCTGCCAGCTTTGCCAATTTGAATTTTTGTCATTGCTGTTTGTGTTAATTTGTTATGTGCTGCTGCATTGTCTCATCCCTTAGTATGTATATCTGAGCTCAGTAGATTTAAGTTAGCTTAAGAGGGGGTAGACTATATACGAGAATGAGTTGCGAAGCATTGGAAGAAATGCATTGAGAAGTTATACGAAAAAAGTACAGAAAGCAGGTATAGATAGGACTTTTTGGAAATAATGAAGGACGAAGGGAGATCTCGGAGAAGTAAAGGAAGTTTTGTTTGCAAAATACTGCAGTAAAACAGACCCTATCCTTTCCTTGTGTTATCCCACTATGTGTTTGTGTACCCTTGGGTATTTGTGTTCTTCCTGTCTTTATGTGTTTATCTGATGAGAGTTACGTTGTAGAATTTTTCTGATAATATGTTATTTACTTTGTAAAGATGTTTAGACATTATTTATTCTGTTTTGTTGCTCATATGTGAAGGTGATGTTTCAAAAGTTATTCTGATCTTTATGTATGTACTTATGTCATTATTTTTGTAACACTGATGTATATGTTTATTTCTATTCTTTTGTAAAGCCCCTATTACTACAAATGTTATCTGTGTTGTTATGTTCTTTAATAATGTATTTTGCACCTTTGTTATTGTATTCTCATGTTATAAAATTGTAATTGACACCAGTTCATCAAATTAAGCAACTTGTAAGTTACATTTCACTGCACACATTTCTGTTGGTTATAGTATATGGACAATATGTGAGAAGTAGGGACTGATAGTGTTTGCATGTGTGTTAATAAATCAGCAAGGGACTGGATAACAGCACTGCTGGTTCTAAGGACATTTCAAAAAAAAAATTTGTGAGTGCACAAGTGGTGGTTCATGGGCTTGCTATATTGTCCACAAGACTCTTCGATGGTGATTGTGCACCTGCACAGTCACAGCAGATGGTTGCTGGCCATCTCTGCAAGGACTGCAGTGGGTCTGCACCTTTGATGACCCACCAATACCATTATTTCTACAAGGACTGCAGTGGGTCTGCACCTTTGATGGCCCACCAAAACCGTAATCTCTAACAGGACTACAGTGGTCTGTTCTGTGATGACCTACCTACCAATATTCTTCAAAACGTCGAATGACTCTGCTGAGGGTTTCCTCTGTTGTGGCCTATTACCTGTCTGCATGTCGAGAGTCAGCATTGTCTTTCCGTTGGAAGGACAACACTACTTCTTTAAGACTGCATGGAAATCCACTACTTCCGTGTGCATTTTCTTTTACTGCTCAGACTTTGAGAAAAATACTGCAATTTTACTGTGATGAATGATCAGGACTGTCTTTATGGACTATGAGAAAATTTTAGCTTATGACCAACGTTGTATCAATAAGTGTGTGCATTTGATATCTTTGTTATTATAATTATGAAAAATTTTATCAAATCATTATTTGCCACTGCCCAAAACCATTTGTAAAATTTTTTGTGGGGAGCATGGGGGCTATGTAAGTAGGCTGTTTATGTTTTCTTATTGGCAACGTTACGTAGCGCTCTGTATGAAAATCACTGGCTGTGCTGTGTGCAGTCTGTGTCTAGTTTGCATTGTTGTCTGCCATTGTAGTGTTGGGCAGCTGGATGTGAACAGCGCGTAGCGTTGCGCAGTTGGAGGTGAGCCGCCAGCAGTGGTGGATGTGGGGAGAGAAATGGCGGAGTTTTGAAATTTGTAAGACTGGATGTCATGAATTGCTATGTATATTATGATTTTTCAACTGCTACAGAAGAATGCTGAAGATTAGATGGGTAGATCACATAACTAATGAGGAGGTATTGAATAGAATTGGGGAGAAGAGGAGCTTGTGGCACAACTTGACTAGAAGAAGGGATCGGTTGGTAGGACATATTCTGAGACTTCGAGGGATCACCAATTTAGTATTGTAGGACAGCGTGGAGGGTAAAAATCGTAGAGGGAGACCAAGAGATGAATACACTAAGCAGATTCAGAAGGATGTAGGTTCTAGTAGGTACTGGGAGATGAAGAAGCTTGCACAGGATAGAGTAGCATGGAGAGCTGCATCAAACCAGTCTCAGGACTGAAGACAACAACAACAACAACACTATTAAGGTAAATACGTTGTTTGTTCTCTATTAAAATCTTTCATTTGCTAACTATGCCTATCAGTAGCTAGTGCCTTCCGTAGTTTGAATCTTTTATTTAGCTGGCAGTAGTGGCGCTCGCTGTATTTCAGTAGTTCGAGTAACGAAGAATTTTGTGAGGTAAGTGGTTTGTGAAAGGTATAGGTTAATGTTAGTCAGGGCCATTCTTTTGTAGGGATTTTTGAAAGTCAGATTGCGTTGCGCTAAAAATATTGTGTGTCAGTTTAAGCACAGTCATGTATAATTTTTCTAAGGGTACGTTTCACCATGCCTACCCCTCAACCACAGAATGTGCCCTGTCTCCTTGTCTATGGTAATACAATTTATAGCACACAAGAAACGACTTAATAATGGCATTAGTTCAACGCACGATCAGTTAACAGTTAGGTCCAGTAAAGATTTAGCAACGGATTTACCTTCAAACCAACTTCCAGACCACAGGCGGAAATTAGTAAATTGGTATAGGTTTTCACCAGACCGATAAACAAGAAATCAAATTAAACAGTTGCCAAAAATACAGTCACGATACGCAAGCCCTTCAAGACCTTGCTATCTTACACACAGTTATCATTAACAGCGAAACATACACAAATGAATGACAAGAAATTCACCATTGAAAGCAAAAAACAACACACCACAAGGTTAAATTAATTAATTTGCAGACGAGCCAGTCACTGAAAGCTCAGTTCCACAAGATTAGGACTAGCCTCACTCGGCAGCAATGTATTTTTGTGCGTGATAACTAGGTTGCCCACTCAGGACTCCAAAGCCCAAAACAACAGGTCACACATTAGCTGCCTTGTTCTCGGGTACTAGGCACCACTGGTCTGAGACAATCGCGAAGAAAAAAAATCTCTGAAATTACAGCTGCCTGCAGCAAAACAACTGAGTCAGGGTGCATGAACGTAAAGCACAAGTCACTGTTCCAGCCAGAGCGTAACCTTTTCAATGCACATACGGACAGAACACCACACGTGGGCATAAAGGGAGCAGCAGATGCGTACCAAGGAAACTATACCGCGCCAAAATAAGACCCACGTCACGTCCACAAACCGGAGCACTGCTCCCGGAGCTGGTGTCTGCTCGCTGGACTGCCGCAACTCTCTGGCCCCCGGAAAGCGATGCTGACTGCCGCCTTGCTCAACGCTCCCTTCTCGGCCGTGCACAACTACTCTTGTCTTGTCGCCTCAGAGTGCGGCCGCAATGTCCATTCTCCACTGCTGTCCGCCCCAGACACCCGTACTCGCACTCACTCCCTCGTTAGGACCCGCTCCGACAGGAGGCGCTCGCGATCGCACATAGTGCCAACCTCAACCAGAGGAGTAATCGATAGCGTCTTGCGCCCGAGAGCTGCACCACGGCTCACAGCAATTTTTGAATAAAAATCCTGTAATGAAACATTAAAGAGTTATTATTTAATTCTACAAAATTTTAGTACACAATTTATAATTATATGAATTGATGAGATTAAAAAATAAACAATATTGAAAATACTAACGTATTAAACACGATTTATTCACATTGCTATGTTTCAACTATATTGGTAGTAACATAATTATTACGATCAAAAGAATAATTTTTTTACAAATATAAATACTTTTTACCCATTTGCTTAGTTGAGTTTTGAATTTCTTGCTAAACAACTCACAGTGATTACGTGACCTTGCTATGATGTCACATGCCAGTAATCTATTGGTCCAACCCCACTGGTCTTAGGATATCTTGTACATTTTCTGCAATACATCATTGAGTTTCAAGAGTTCAAGGATCTGCACGTGGTGACAAGAAGTAAAAGATAAATGTAATTGTGATATAGGAGGAGTTTCTCTTAAAAGATCGCAAACAAGTGAGTGGACGTCCAAGTGGAGTATAGATGTAGTTCTTTACTAAAAGCCCTCTTCTGTATATCGAAAACTGGCGCAGTATGCCACATGAGGTAAAAGTTTGGAACATCTCAGTAACTGAGGTACCCCACGTATAATGTCATTTTCCCCCTGAATACAGACAATGGTTTCTCCTCCCACACCATTACCAACTTGTTTTGGGGTATGTGTTAGTTCACAGCATAAAACTGCATAGCAGTTCCCAGAATGGATAGGAGTGTGTTCAGGGAAAGACTAAGATTTCAGTAGAGTTATGTATGGCATACAAACTCTTAATCTTATTGTTTTAGGATGACCAAGGAGATAACTTCCCTCATGTGGAATACTCACGGTCTTATAAAGACCAGTATACAAAAGTCACCATTTACCATTCCTTATGTGAAGAAGTGAAAATTTTGGGTGAGTTTTCAACAGAACATATTCTCCTATCTGATACCTCTGCATTTGCCTGAACCGTCTATTACAGTAGACTTTTCTCAGGTGTGCCTGCTCGGTGAGGGTGACTAAAACATTTCTTACCTTCCCTTCCCAGAAACACTCTACGTAGATGTGCAAGAGCATTTATCCATTTATTTTTTCTTGCAACTTACTTATCAGTTCAGCTGGACTGAATTGTGTGTTGTACAGTGGCAAATTATTCACTACTTGTTCAGAAAGGTTATGAGTTTAACAAATTGACGCATTCTCACATGCAGCTGGAATACAAATGTACCATGTGTCAAATTGTCTATCATGTCTATAAAACAGAACATCATTCTGTGTTCTGTAATGCTGTTTCAGCTTACCTGTAGGATTTAGTGAAAGTAGTGCCTTAACTTCGTACCAACGCTGATCTGGATTCTGTAGATCTACCATGTTTCTCCACATACCTGAGTAATATTGGTGGTAACTGCTATCGTTTATGAGTAAAACACAGTAGTCAGTAGATTACTCCATGTTGTTGTTGTTGTGGTCTTCAGTCCTGAGACTGGTTTGATGCAGCTCTCCACGCTACTCTATCCTGTGCAAGCTTCTTCATCTCCCAGTACCTACTGCAACCTACATCCTTCTGAATCTGCTTAGTGTATTGATCTCTTGGTCTCCCTCTACGATTTTTACCCTCCACGCTGCCCTCCAATACTAAATTGGTGATCCCTTGATGCCTCAGAACATGTCCTACCAACCGATCCCTTCTTCTAGTCAAGTTGTGCCACAAACTCCTCTTCTCTCCAGTCCTATTCAGTACCTCCTCATTCGTTATGTGATCTACCCATCTAACCTTCAGCATTCTTCTGTAGCACCACATTTCGAAAGCTTCTATTCTCTTCCTGTCCAAACTATTTATCGTCCATGTTTCACTTCCATACATGGCTACACTCCATACATATACTTTCAGAAACGACTTCCTTACACTTAAATCTATACTCGATGTTAACAAATTTCTCTCCTTCAGAAACGCTCTCCTTGCCATTGCCAGTCTACATTTTATATCCTCTCTACTTCGACCATCATCAGTTATTTTGCTCCCCAAATAGCAAAATTCCTTTACTACTTTAAGTGTCTCATTTCCTAATCTAATTCCCTCAGCATCACCCGATTTAATTCGACTACATTCCATTACTCTCGTTTTGCTTTTGTTGATGTTCATCTTATATCCTCCTTTCAAGACAATGTCCATTCCGTTCAACTGCTCTTCCAAGTCCTTTGCTGTCTCGGACAGAATTACAATGTCATCGGCAAACCTCAAAGTTTTTATTTCTTCTCCATGGATTTTAATACCTACTCCGAATTTTTCTTTTGTTTTCCATAAGCTTTGTGTATTCTGCTAGGCTCTGCCATAGTCATAACATCAGTGTCTCCTATGATGTTATCTGTTCCTGAAATATGAGTAATTTCAAAATTGTATTCCTGCAAAAATAAGGACCAAAGATTTAAGTGTGGATGGAGTAATTCACAGGACATAAAAAAGCTCTACACCTGATTATCACAGTAAAATTTAATGTTCTTTCCATAAACAAAATAATTAAATATTTTTAAACGTCTGTACTACTGCTAGATGGGTAGGCATGTTCCATTCCAACATATCTGACTTGAAAAACCAATAAAGTGAATCTTTTATTTCCATCTTTTTCATGTACTTGATGTAGACAGGCTCCTACTACAGAAAATGACACACCTATTCCTGGGCAACAAATTTTGGACAGGTCTGTATGGTGTAAAATGTCAGAATTAACCAAGAAATCTTTTATCACATCAAAATCTCTCTTTTTCATTCGCTGGTTCACACTCGTGATCCATTATTCTGCAACAGACTTGACAGAACAGTATTATTTAAGAGCTGATCTGGTACAAACCCTCTTGTCTGATTTGCCAAAACTAATAGGGAAGTACAATATGGTGACATGGAAAGCTCAATTATTCTCAATTCAAGCATTTGTTTTGTCTCATTATCAGTGGATGCCCCCTTAGCCTATGGGACAGGTTACCTATTGTGACAACAGATCTCGTGGGGGTAAACTTCCATTTCATAATTGAATGTGTTAATAATACTAGACTTGTTCCCGAATATTTGTAAAAATTTTAACAATAAATCTCTTAATTTTGCTTGTTGCAGCATATCAATAGTAGTGAGCTCAACGCTCTTACCTTTCACCAGATTTTCAATATCTTCAAGCTGACTACATTGTGAGGGCGTGGTGCCTTAACGATCTTACCATTCAACAGATTTTCAATACTGTCAACGTGACGACAGTGTAAGGATGTGCTACATGTGTATGGTGTCTTTGTCTTAAGTAATTGTACTTTTAAGCCCTTGTAGTATTTCCCATGCTGTAATTTTGTTTTTATTAAATTTACTGCAACCTTCTGGCTATCGATGTTTTAAAAGCATTTATCTGACAAGAAGTCAATCTGATTTGTAATCAGAAATGGGCATTTTGTTACTGCATTTCCTATTTCAACCTCCACCTGAGTTTGAATCTTGACACTATATGATTTAACACCAATAGCTTCGAAAATTTTACAGATTTGTACAGGATATGCTGGGTATTTTTGTGAACACACGAATTTATTGAATAATTTAGAAAATATATTACTGACCTTAGTAGCCATGTCTGATACCTACAGCTGTAGTCAGTATTTTCCCCACTTCTGCATGTATCGTGGCTTGCACAATCTCAACGTTCTGAACACAGCTTTTATAGTTGTCAGAAGTAAGTTCCTCCCTGATGTCTGCGTGATAATTGTAACATAGTAAATTTACCGAGTTGTCTTTGTTGTCTCTTTGCTACCCCATGGCCAACATTTGAGGGCGCAGTGTGTTTGTTGACCCCATATTGGTGGGTCGAGGCTCTTCCACCACTTCATTCATGTTTACTCACCTTCAATGTCTGATTTCATACTGGTACATCACACAGGTTATCCTCGTTATGCATGGATGGGTGATTTGATTTCTCCTCTGGGAATTTCAGCTTTTGTTGTTTCTGTGATTGTTATTACAGCTCGGCCAATGACCATTACTATTACCATAATGACCTGGAAGATAGTGGTTGTCATTCTGTCACTTTTTATATGAGTTCACTGAACCATGATCTAACTGTTGCCCATTGCGTGTGGGAGGCGGACCATGCCTGAGATGATTTACGTGATTCTCTCTTGTCCTGCTGGGGTTATATCCCGAGCAAATGATCGAGAAGATTGTATTGTACTACTGTTATTATGAATAATCAATTTAGCATCCTCTTGCAAGAGGTCAAGTGAGTCCAACACAGATATAAAATATTCAACGTCATTCTCACGTACATGGATCAACTTGTCCCTGAGATCGAGTAGCAGTTTAGCCTTTAATATCCTTAGAACGTCCCAATTACACATGGACTTGTCCTAGTATCTTGTTTTATTTAGATATTTTTCAAAGTATCTGAGTAGGTTATCCTGTCTAGTATTAAAGAGCTTCAGAGTCTTTCCTGGACACACTGAGACCAATATGTAACTAAAAATGTTCACTCAAATTGCACGTAATCTTGTCAATTCTCTGCAGTCTCAGTGACCCATAGGGCAGCTTTCTCTTGTATGAAGCCTACGATGAAATGAATTCTTCGTTTGTCAGTCGAAAACCTTGGTAGCATACTATTCAAAGACTTAATGAAGACAATGGAGTAAATCTTCTTTTTTATCTGAGGTGAACCATTGAAAATGTCTACGTTTCAATAGATTTTCATCCAACAGAACAGATGAAAATCGAACTGCTGCACTCGTCTCGTACAATACAAGGTCAGGTGACACTTGTGTGTCTGAGACCATTGCTCTACGTCCCATCATGTATTGTAGGACTACAATTTTCGTCTACTACTCTACTATTATAGGTAGGTATTTCAATTACATTCTGTTTAACCATTGTTAGCTCTTGTTCGATGTCACTAGCCTCCAATGCAATACTACCTGCAATTTTGGGAGTCCTTGTCTAGCGCTGTGAATTCTTCGTTTGTCAGTCGAAAACCTTGGTAGCATACTATTCAAAGACTTAATGAAGACAATGGAGTAAATCTTCTTTTTTATCTGAGGTGAACCATTGAAAATGTCTACGTTTCAATAGATTTTCATCCAACAGAACAGATGAAAATCGAATTAATTGCTTCTCCCAAAGTGGCTTCTGAGATACTAGCACGCTAACTGTTTGTTGAAAAAAAAACAGAAGTTTGAAATTTAGTCTTTCATTAATATGTGTTTCTCTGTTAAAAAATCCGCTGACTAGTCTTACTCAAAACTTCCTCTTTGTGTGTCAAACTGAAGTTTAATTTTAACTTCACACTCTGCAGTGAAATTCCTTACTTTTCTATCCACCTTGCATATAGATGACTTGATTTGCAATTGTTCCTCAGATAAAGTGGCAGAATACTAATACGACTTCTTTACAAACGAATGGAAAAACTGCTAGAAGCCAACCTCGAGGAAGATCAGTTTGGATTCCGTAGAAATGTTGGAACACGTGAGGCAATACTGACCCATAGACTTATCTTAAAAAATAGATTAAGGAAAGGCGAACCTACGTTTCTGGCATTTGTAGACTTAGAGAAAGCTTTTGCAATGTTGAGTAGAATACTCTCTTTCAAATTCTGAAGGCGGCAGGGGTAAAATACAGGGAGCGAAAGGCTATTTACAATTTGTATAGAAACAGATGGCAGTTACAAGGGTCAAGGGGCACGAAAGGGAAGCAGTGGTTGGGAAGGGAGTGAGACAGGGTTGTAGCCTGTCCCTGATGTTACTCAATCTATATACTAAGCAAGCAGTAAAGGAGACAAAAGAAAAATTTGGAGTAGGAATTAAAATCCAGGGAGAAGAAATAAAAACTTGAGGTTTACCAATGACATTATAATTCTGTCAGAGACAGCAAAGGACTTGGAAGAACAGTTGACCAGAATGTAGAGTGACTTGAAACGAGGGTATAAGATGAACATAAAAGCGAAACAAAGTATAATGGGCTTTAGTCGAATTAAATCAGGTGATGCTGAAGTAACTATATTAGGAAATGAGACACTTAAAGTAGTAGATGAGTTTTGCTATCTGGGCAGAAAAATAACTGGTGATGGTCGAAGTAGAGAGGATATAAAATGTAGACTGGCGTTGGCAAGAAAAGCGTTTCTGAAGAAGACAAATTTGTTAACATCCAATATAGAATAAAGTGTCAGCAAGTCTTTTCTGAAAGTATTTCTATGGAATGTAGCTATATATGGAAGTGAAACATGGACGATAAACAGATCAGATAAGAAGAGAATTGCAGCTTTTGAAATGTGATGCTATAGAATAATGCTGAAGATCGGATGGATAGATCACATAAATAATGAGGAGGTACTGAACAGAACTGGGGACAAGATGTATTTGTGGCACAACTTGACTAGAAGAAGGGATCAGTTGATAGCACACGTTCTGAGGCATCAAGCGATCACCAATTTAGTATTGGAGGGCAGCGTGGAGGGTAAAAATTGTAGAGGAGGCCAAAAGATGAATACACTAAGCAGATTCAGAAGGATGTAGGTTGCAGTATTTACTCGAAGATGAAAAAGCTTGCACAGCATAGAGAGCATAGGAGAGCTGCATCAAACCAGTCTTTGGACTGAAAACCACAACAACAACATCAGATAACTGTTTCTCTGTGTTGGGAGGTCACTGTATGCACCTTTCTTTGCAGGGTCTTCATATCAGTTTTCATAGCATTTTGCTGTACTGTTAAATGTAAGACCATAGTTGTTCAACTTGTTATTAGAGAAAACATTTCATTGCACAAGGTTCGTAGGAGAGCTTCCGCAAAGTTTGGAAAGCAGGAGACGAGGTACTGGCAGAAGTAAAGCTGTGAGGACAGGGCATGAGTCGTGCTTGGGTAGCTCAGATGGTAGAGCACTTGCCCGCGAAAGGCAAAGGTCCCGAGTTCGAGTATCGGTCCAGCACACAGTTTTAATCTGCCAGGAAGTTTCAAATTTCGTTGCAGCATTTATCTTGTTTAGCTGACATTTAATTATGGAATTCATCTTGTTTAGTGGAGATTTCATTATGGAGAGTTGATATTTCACTTTTAGTAGACTTTTCGTTATGAATAGCTGAAATTTCTTTACAGATAGTTGACATTTCGTTCATTATTGTTGGCATTTCCTTTAACATACACGTTGAAAGGTGGCTACACTGAGCCACAGCGCCAGAGATCGTGCTAGAGAGCATTGTTCCGCCGCCTCCACTGGCAGTGATTATTGAGATGTCGTAGTGGGCAGTGCTTGGGGAGAGCTCGTGGTAGTCAGTGCTTGTTAAGAACTCGTAGCAGAGAGTGTTTGTTGAGATGTGCTAGTAGAGAGTGCTTGCTGAGATGTGATACTGAAAAGTTCTTGTTGAGATGTGGTAATAGCGAGTCGGTGTGGAGATATATTGTAATGATTAGAGTGATTTTGGTCAATATATGAAGGTAACGAAACTTGATTTATTTTTCATTATTTCCATGTTTTAAATAATGCGTCATTACAGGTTCAGTCAACAAAGCATCTGGCTTGTGTTCTTGTATTAGAGTGTAATTCTGGTTTTCTTGAGTAATTATGGTATTTTTATTTTCTTTAATTAATTCAGTATAAATGATATTTAAAATTTCTTGTGTTATTGAAGAAGAACCGTGCCAGATGCGTACGTTGAGTCATACTTCCACACACAGAACAGTTACACTTGTGCTTTGGTTTCGTAGGTTTTATAGTTGCTGGGGACTTAATTAATTAATTGTGTTATTGAAAATTTCCATTTCATTCTTTGTTGTTGTTCTATGCAGTCAGATAGCGTAATAATACTAGTCAGGGCCAACCGTTTACGAGACTTCGTAATCGGACAGACAGCTACTAAACAAAAAATTAAAATTATTTGCATTATATTTTAATTAAGCCCCCATGCAACGTTAAACTGCTAAGTGCTATTGTTTGGACGTTGTATATTGCTAGTGGTTGGACTAACCGTAAGGGCAATTGTTTAACTTTCAGCACATGATTCAGTTTTATGAAGCAAAGTTCCTACACTATGTATGGCCATGTCAGCATTTTCATTCTAATTGGCAAAAAATTCTAGTTGATACAGCATTTCGGGTTCTATTTTACACAGTTTCCCAATATTTGCCAAGACACACAAAAGACTCAATTCACTTATATGAAATCACTTAGTCTAAATCAATATCAGCACACAAGTGAGAAATGTTGCTAAATAAGAATGTTATGAGTACGACATTAGTGAGATGATATGACAAAATCTTTGCTGCACCATTATGTGTGCTCATGACACGAATTCAGCCATGTTGCATGATAAAGATACAATACATTTTGGAGACTTTTAAATCTAATAAGCAATATCTGTCTTGAATGAGTACATCTCAAGTGTAAGGCGAAAACAGACAATGCAATCCTTACCTTTTCTTTTACAGTGTAGTGGAGACAGCAAAGTCCAATAATTTTAGAATTTTTACAATTTTATCAATGGCACAGTTTTTTTTCATTCCAACTAATTTTTTCTTGGCATTTACCTGATGCATTTGTCATGAAACAACTAAGAGGAACTTATAACAACATGACAGCACAAATGCTTTATATGTCATATACATTATATATACACATGTATCTGTGTGTGTGTGTGTGTGTGTGTGTGTTTCCAGAAAGCATAAATAATTTTTGATACTTATGTAAAACTTCATCGAAATTTCTGCTAGTCCATTCCAATTGCATTATATTATCTAGTGGCTGGAATGAACATATTTTGTTAACTATGGCCCTCAGCTCAACATCTGTACCCATGTCATTCATTTTAACATCATCATCCACACTTCCTAGGAACAAAACAATACCTGATAAGTATGTATTCAAGTATAAATTATTATTGTAGAAATACTTTTAACGTGAATTAACACTTACATATTCAGTCACTACCAAGTGGAGTCATTCCCCATGAACTCTGAGTTGAGAATGGCATCACAAAATGGTGCCTCATATTGTTATCTGAATCTCATCACATTGAGACCTCTCAGTGTCATTCAGACTCCCTGAAACAAAAGTACTGATAATTACACAAGTGTAAATTGTTATTATTAGCAACTCTTATATGAATTGAAACTTGTGTATTCGCTCATTGACAATGGGAGCCTTTCCATAAGAACTTTGGCTGAAGACTGGCACCATGTCATGCTCATTGTGAACAACCTAGGCATAGATCCATTTACAAGACTCAATAATCTCATCCAAGTATGCTAAATACAAAACACACTAGCTAAGCATTGTTTTCAAGTGTAAATTATTATTGTAGAAACACTTCTAAAGTGAATTCACACTTGTATACTTGTTTGTTGACATCTGGCATCAGCAATGTAGTTGGCACAATGCTAGCCATATCATCATACTCAATATGAGTAGCTGCAGCATCAGCCCCCTTGCTAATCTCAGTAATCATGTCTACAAAGGCTATCCTCACACAACTTCAAAAGGCCTAATTGACTGAAAATACCATCTTATTTTTTTAAATATGTTCTAAATCACCAACATTAAATTTGATTACAGGGATCCACAATTTTAATATGACTGTTTACAGTTTTTAAAGCTCACTATTGATCTTGTTTTTATTGTATAATTTTTAAATTGTTTATACTGCCCAATTATCTGTGGGAGATGATCTAACGTTTTGTATGATCTTTGAAGATTAAAATGCATCCACATATGGTTTTTTTGTCATTCTATTCAAACATTCCACAATACTTGCTGTACGTCAAGTAGTGCTGTATCCTGTACTTTTCCATTACCATCTTAAAATATCTATTATAAAATTCGCCTCCATACTCAATTTGAAGGTTTTCTGTCACTGTCTGCAGCAGCTAGTCAAACACATGTGCAACCTCCTTCCCCATTTTTGTTTTCAAAGATAATGCCCAGCCAAATTTGGAATATGTATCTGCAACCATTAAAATGTATTTGAAAACATTACTACCACAAGAACACTGCATCATATTTATGAGACCTGTTTGCTGTAGATCGTCCAACACTCATGTGATGGATTGTTTTGTACACAGGTTTGTGGATCTTGCTAACTACTTTCTCCATAATTATTCAGTAATGAGTCTTTCTCTAAGCTCAGACATGATTGATATGATTTCATTTATGTGAGCCAATTCCTGGTGGCGGTCCCATCACTGAGAACGGTCATAAATGATCATAATATATATTCTACAGAGATCAACTGTTCCTTCTTTTATGCTGCATGTCAATATCTTCAAGGATAGTATGTCTAGCATCTAATGTCAGTTTAATAATTCTCTTGTGTTACACACTGGTTGGGCTTTTTGGTCTTCTAGTGGCCTTCTTAGAAACTAGAGTCAAATGTAATATTTCAGTATACATTCCTAGATCTTTTGGTAAATAATTCTCGGCTTTTGGGATCTTAGGAACATTTGCTCCAGTAAACTGAGTGTTCTTTCAAATTCTTATAGGATGCCCAGTATATATGGTTTTTCCCTGTTGACTCCATATATTTTATTTATTTTAGCATTGCTATGACGATTAATGAGTTTGGTAATGCCATTTTGTTCTTCTTTTCTTGCCTTTGAGAATCATTCAAGAGATTCGGTAACTGGTTTAGATGTTCCTATGAGAGGCTGATCTCATTCCATATGCATTAACCTTAGCAGCTGTAATTTCCATCGAATGGCCTTATTCACCTTGATGACCTTAAGTTTCGTTGACATGCTGTTGCATACTAAACTAACTACAGTACTATACACGACTTACATATTCTCACAAACGTTACACATTAATTAATGAAGCTTTCTTGTGATATGTCTAAATTGTTTTCAGCCTCGTCAATCTTTGCATTTACCATACCAATTAACCTCAGAAAATTTATTGATTTCTTCCTGAGCATTTCTTTCCTTATTATTAGTATTTAAAAGAGGTCTTTTTTATATGTTTTAATATTTCATGAAGCTTTACAGTTACCATACTCATACGATCCACAACGTATCCCAACACTTCCATTACCATAGTATGACATTTAAGAGTTTCGTTGATTTTTCATCTTCCATAGTAAAACTCTGAAGACTTTCACAAAATACTGTTTCAGTTTTCGTATCCACATGTGGACGAATGTTCTGTCTATGCCAGTGGCGAATATAGCATATATTTTTTTTTGAGGGTGGGGAGCGCAAAATTAATGTAAAGATAAGTAATTTTAAGTAGACACCCAATGATATTTTGTATCAGTTTTGCTGCTCATATTCAGAGGATAATTTGCCGAGATTAAAGTTTTGTTATTGTTGATATTAAATCATAAGAAATACAAATATTTTTTAAAAAACCAAATGGCGAAAAGACCTCAGTTATTATTGCCTCGTTATGATGGTTGTCCAGCGGCTCGCTTTGTTTCCTCTCTCCTTTTACAATTACAAGATGCTGACCAGAGCGACAATGTCGAATTCAACAATGTACCGTACACTGTCGCGGTAGTCGGCGTCTTGTGATTTTAACAGCATCAAGGAAACAGAGTCGCTGGAGAACCAACATAGCGAGGCAATAATATTATACTTCAAACATTAGCCAATATTTTAAGAATGTTTCATCTGCAAACACTTATTCAAGTTAAAAGAGTGAAAACGCCATTGTGTTTGAAGTGATTCTAGCTATAAATATTATTGGTTTGTTCTGTGATGTATGTATAAATTGGCAACACCCCTATTTTTTCCTTTTTTGTATACATGCGAATGTGTTTTAGAACCATAATTCAAAAGACTGTTTTGAGTAGGTATTGTTCTGGAGTGAACTTACAAGAATGTTTATTAAATTGACTTGACAAATGACAATGCAACAAAATTTATTTTATTAACTGTTTATCGAACTAACAATAAAAAGAAAAAGTAAAATTGAAAAGGAACTTCACTTTTTGAATAGAATAATGTTTACAAAACAAGGTCCAGTTTTCTTCGTGCATTTCCAGACTTATCAAGAACCTCATCATCACTAACTATAATGTCTCTGGCAAGACCGTTAAGCCTACTTCCATATATACTGTTCCTTAGATAAGTCTCCAGTCTTCTCAGGCTGAAGAAATTTCGTTCTACCGTTGCGACAGAAACGGGAAGAACTGCGAGTAATTTCTGAAGAGCCCGCGCCGGCCGAAGTGGCCGTGCGGTTAAAGGCGCTGCAGTCTGGAACCGCAAGACCGCTACGGTCGCAGGTTCGAATCCTGCCTCGGGCATGGATGTTTGTGATATCCTTAGGTTAGTTAGGTTTAACTAGTTCTAAGTTCTAGGGGACTAATGACCTCAGCAGTTGAGTCCCATAGTGCTCAGAGCCATTTGAACCATTTGAAGAGCCCGCCCGGCTAGCCGCGCGGTCTAACGCGCTGCTTCCCGAGCGGGAAGGCGTGCCAGTCTCCGGCACGAATCCGCCCGGTGGACTAGTGTCGAGGTCCCGTGTGATGGCCAGGCTGTGGATGGTTTTAAGGCTGTTTTCCATCTGCCTTGGCGAATGAAGGCTGGTTCCCCTTATTCCGCCTCAGTTACACTATGTCGGCGATTGCTGCGCAAACACTGTCTCCACATACGCCTACACCACAATTAAAACATTTGGGGTTACACTCGTCTGATATGAGACGTTCCCAGGGGGAGGGGGGAGGGGGGCGAGGAGGATCCTCTGAGGGCTGAACCGCACAATAACCCTGGGTTTGGTGTGGGGCGGCAGTGGGGTGGGGGGGAGACAGCTGTGGTCTGTTGTGGGGTTGTGAACCACTGAGGGCTACGGCGGGGCGAAGCCTCTCCATCGTTTATAGGTCCCTGGTTCAATACACAATTTCAGAAGGGAATAAATATCGGGGAAGAAAGTATTGTCATATTTGTCAAGAGAACTCTTATCTGTTTTTGGAAGATTTGAAGGATTTTCCAGACTCTACTTTTCTTTCCACAGCATAAGCTCACTTTGCACAGTCTCTTTATGTCACAAATCTTCTTCATATAAATTGAAAGCAGCGTACAATGAAACGAAATCTGTTACACAACTGTGGAAGGATGTTTTGAAAGCATGCAACTGTGAGATTCAAAGCGTTTTTAAATGAGTTACAAAAATTGTCCAGGTATGACACATAAACATCGCGTTGATAGTATTCTTCTTCTGGGGTGTAAGGGACGTTGCTACATGCTGAGTGAAGGCGGCAGATTCTTGGGATCTCTTCCTTAACGTCAAATTTGGCAGCGAACGTCTTCACTTCATTACACAAGGCTTTAAATGAGTCATCTGCATTTACCCTCTCCTTTGACAGAAGGTGTAAGATGCTCTTAACATTAATCAAGGCCCGCGGAAGATCAATATTTTTGTTTTGAAGCTGCTCGTATAAGTTATGGGCGGTTGACAGCATCTAGCTCAAAACAAAAAGATTAACAAGAAATGGAAATTTACTAATAGTGCTACTTACTGTGTGAGCGCCAGATGCCGTGTCACTTAATTCCTCTTCTATTTTGCAAAGAGAGATAAAGATAGACGCCAAAACGTAATTAAATAAACGTACTGAGTTCTGCCTTCCTACCCATCGGATTTCGCACAGTGAAGTAAGTTTCTTTTTCTTTTGCTCTGGACAACATTCAGAAATCGTTGATTTCAATATTTATGTTCTTTTGGCTGACAAATGAAAGAATCTACAGACTTCTTTATGACACCCATACAGTTTCTTATAGATGGTATTTTGCTCGCAAATTCAGAGTATGTAAAGAACAATTTATATACAGGGCCTACGGTAGATTTTCGCCGATGGAATTCTCTGAATCGCCCACTCGTCGTGGCAGCGCCATCATACCCTTGGCCTCACATTTTGATTAGATCAAGCCCTAATGTAGACAAAACTGCTCCAGGGATGTGATAAACGGAGACGAATCTTCCCTGAATTTGAAAGTTTGCACGTCTACGTAACGTACACAGAGAGAAACTTCTACGATTTGACATATGTCAGTGGTTTCATCTGCTAAAACGGAATAAAAAACACTTTCTCACGTTTTCTACAACTTTTGATTGTATTAAGTGACCAAATGTGCTAATAAGTTCGTTTTAAATGAAAGAACTTGTATATATCATCTTCCCATCACTGATTGTTAATTGGTCTTTAAGAACATTATCTTGACCGTTGGCTCTGAATCTTAACAACGATCGAAAATTCCCATCATGCTCGTCCAGTTATTCAAGGTTTATTCGTCCAGAACCACGATGATCCCTTAGAGCTATTTGCTGCCTCCCGCAAAATCGAATTATTTGTATTATAGGGATTAGCAATTTTCTATTATTCTCAATATCCAGTCTTCTTCGAGCATTTACTTGACTGATAACACTTCAGATTTTTTTCTTAAATATAACTTTTGTGTTTTCAGCGATCAAAACATATTTCTTATAATAAGTTCTCATGTTTGCTAAACATTTCCCTGCCTTTTTAAATATTGGTACAAGCCTGAGTAACCAACGCCCCTTCTACATGGTGGTCTCTTTTCTCTACATTTATCGGTATGAGAAAATAACATGTAGTACTTGCAAAACATTCAGATTTTTCCGCTAAATGTTCTAACCACGTAAATTCTTCTAGCCACTTCGTTTGAAAAGGCCTAGTATGGTTTGAACGAGTAACGGAGGTACATTTGCACCCAGGTTCAGGTTTCCAAATATTTTCTAACAAAAATACCTTTTTTCGTTTGTGGAAGACTGAACGGAATTGTTTTGGCAATAGTTTCCAATATCATACATATTTTTCCTTACTTCATCAGGCCCACTATCCACTGTAATTGGAACCACAGTAATTGGGCTCGAAGTAGTGACGTCACAAGTAGCAATTGTACCAAAGCAGCTGACTTCAGAATTGACACCGTCAACCCCATTTGCAATTTGTACTTTCGTAACGCTACCGACTTCAGGAGTGTCTCCAACAGGCTTATACACACTTGTTTTTTGGCGAAAAAGTTTTGAATTGAAGCTTGCCTCTTCATTACGATTTTGGTTCACTTACTGCCAACTTCAGTACACTGAAAAGTAGGTAAACATAAACACTTAAAACACCACCATACTGCAGTACAAGTACAACGGATGTCGAACAAATAACAACCTACAACAATGAAGTATAGATCGTATTGTCGGTGTTCGGTTCGGAGAACTTGGTTCCTGCCGTCGTTCTGTGATTATCGGTAACCGTCGCCGTTGAGACAAACGCCGGAGTATATGAAATGACAATGGGTAGCGCTACATAAAAAGAGGCTATTATATCATTACCTTCGTCCACACTATGACAATCACTATACTTGAACATGAACGTGTTTATAATACGCTTTTACGAAACATTGTTACCTCTGCGGCATTCCTACTTGAGCCAATTGTCGGTACGACGCGAGTAGTTCGCAAGCACTGCGCATTGCTGCCACTCCGCAACATTCCTTACCTAGTGTATGCTGTTACAACACAGTTTTCTGTTCCTCTATTATTATGCCTGTCAAACGTTATGTGATATGCTTTAATAGTGAACCAGTGTATCGCATGTACACTACGCTCTTATAAATAAACTAAAACATCACACGTCAGAAGTTCTTGTAACTTTAAGCTGCTGGTGAGGACGTATTTCAGCTAACAGAACTTAACCACAAAACTTTTTGCCCAGAACATAGCTTCAGCTCAGATGAGGCTAAGATATACGACATTTGAGCAGGATGTCCTAAAACCTCTTTCAGGTATTCCTTGTGGAGAAATCAGCTTAAATTTTTACGATTACTTAAAGACAAATAACATGTTTCGAACGTTGTATGTTGATAGAAAATCAAGTTGCGTTTGAATTGGAGCGGTTTAACGGATATTTTGATATATTCCCTTGTGCTCAGGGTATGAAACTGTTGGTTTTTTTTTTTTTTTTTTTTTTAATCCATTATACATCTACACTTCGTACAGAAAGAGCTGGACGATCAGAAATAGGAATCTGTCACGTCTACTTACGGAAGGATGACGGAAGCTATTTTGAATGCTACACCATTTTCTAAGACGGAACGGACACTGAAAGGAACAGAAACGAACAGGAGAGGAGACGGGTAGTGTGAACTGGCTTTTATTCCGACCGTGGCATAATTGTCCGCATAGGTGCAGGTGGCCGGGCGCGAGCCAGACTCGGATCGAATCAACCGCAACTGGCACGAACTTCACACCACTAACACCTCACTACCGTCACCAATGCAAGGAAGTACAACTGTCTACCACGGCGATGCCTTCACGCTTCATTCATTCACATAATTCAGATATCGTACTTTTTTTTTCTTTATATAATCCCCTGGTCTATGCGCTCCCACCTCTTGGACTGCATGCCTGACATGCGTGTGAATTTGTCCATGGTGTAATGTGTACTGACGTACTTACCTATATCCCTTACAGTATAAATGAGGTTAAATGGAGTTCTTGAAAGATTCATCTATATCATTCTTTGTTCAGTTTTCTAGTTTTATCATTAACCAGAAACCCGTACTGTATGTGATTCTAACAACTTCCACTTTGCTTATAAACTGATTGAATGTTGTGTCAATTACGCCATGTGCTTGATAAATATGTTTAAGGTTCATATTGTCTTTTTTAAACTGATGATAACGTCACTATTATCCGTTGCCAACAGTTTCGGAACTGTAAAATGTGTCTGACACAAACAAAAGAAGTCAACCCTTGTATGATGGCCAAAACTGAAGTATTTCCGCATTTTATCCTTGTTTTCTCCTGGAATATTGGCAAATACGAGGGTTGGAACTTTAATAGTGGCAACTATTTATTTACAGCTCGTACAAAATAGATACGTGTTTCAAAGTTTTACTGACCTTCAAAGTAGTCACCAGCATTGTGTATAACCCGTTGCCAGCGATGTGGAAGTCGTAGGATACTCTTAGCAGTGCCAGTTATGTTGACAGCTCGAGCGGCTTGGTCGACTGCCCGACGTATTTGTAGCAGTTCTGAAGCGGATGCTGTGAAGTGTTTTCTTCAGTTTAGAAATCGATTTGAACTCACGAGGGCTTAAGTCAGGGGGGTGCAGTAGGTGGTACAGCACTTAGCAGCCCCATCAGTCAAACAAATCAGTAACAGCTTGCACTGTACGTGCTTGAGCATTGTCCTGCAAAGTGATGGTCAGGTCCTATAGAAAGTGTCGTCACATCTGTCTCTAAGCTGGTCGCAGGCTGTGTTCAAAAAATGAAGTTAGTTCTGTCACAGTCCGCCACCTGTCTTATTTTCACCAGTCTGCCCAGCCTACAATGTAAGACACCTGTAATGAGGGGTGGGTACCCAAACCCATGACATCTTGTCATGGTTTTACCTTGGTTTCACCAAGTGCTGATGACACTCACCACGGCCCATCACAGCCTGTCCTCGGTCAAACCTATTGTTAGATGGATCCCGTGCCTTTCCCATTCTACAGAGTGACAACATGCTCACTGATACTACATGCACCGTGCATACGTCTGACTAGCAGTCATTCCTTGACAGGCGAAGCTGCTTGATGTTGAAAGGCAAAGTTTCTTTCCATGAGGACGAAAATGCCTGTTGGAGATGTCATCAGTCTCAGGAAGAATGTGACAGAACAGGGAAAGAGGTACCACTCGTTAGCAACTAACTGTACTCATATGCAACCCCGAAAAAAATCTTATGGTGTTGTCTGAAACACGCAAACGCCATTTTCCTTCTGTATGCAGCACATGGAATGAGTTTGAGACATATGGAAACCATCCTAACTAAACATTTAAGTTGATGAATATTTAACAAACAAAACACAGTGCATTGTACTGGATGAAGAACGTCCACATCCCAATATATGAGCCGGCCGAAGTGGCCAAGCGGTTCTAGGCGCTACAGTCTCGAACCGCGCGACCGCGACGGTCGCATGTTCGAATCCTGCCTCGGGCATGATTAGTTAGGTTTAAGTAGTTCTAAGTTCTAGGGGACTGATGACCTCAGAAGTTAAGTCCAATCGTGCTCAGAGCCATTTGAACCATTTTGAACCAATATATGCTCTAAGAATAAGAAAAAAAACCTACAAAGGAATTATCTGAATGGGACAGAAATCGGTAGATGTGATGTACATGTGGATATAAGTAAATGTTCGGATGATTCATTCGAGAGAAAGAGTTTGTCAAATTGAGCAAGTCAACAATGATTCCAGAATGAGATTTTCACTCTGCAGCGGAGTGTGCGCTGATATGAAACTTCCTGGCAGATTAAAACTGTGTGCCCGACCGAGACTCGAACTCGGGACCTTCGCCTTTCGCGAGCAAGTGCTCTACCAACTGAGCTACCGAAGCACGACTCACGCTCGGTACTCACAGCTTTACTTCTTCCAGTACCTCGTTTCCTACCTTCCAAACTTTACAGAAGCTCTCCTGCGAACCAGAAGTAAAGCTGTGAGTACCGGGCGTGAGTCGTGCTTCGGTAGCTCAGTTGGTAGAGCACTTGCCCGCGAAAGGCAATGGTCCCGAGTTCGAGTCTCGGTCGGGCACACAGTTTTAATCTGCCAGGAAGTTTCAAGTCAACAATGAATTGGACCACCCCTGGCCCTTATGCAAGTAGTTATTTGGCTTGGCATTGACTGATACAGTTGTTGAATGTCCTTCTGAGGGATATCGATCGTACCAAATTCTGTTCATCTGAAAAATTAGATCGTTAAAATCCCGAGATGATTGGAGGGCCCCGCCCATAATTCTCCAAGCATTCTCAAATGGGGAGAGATCCGGCGACCTTGCTGGCCAAGGTAGGGCTTGGCAAGCATGAAGACAAGCAGGAGAAACTCTCGCCGTTTAGGGGAGGACATAACCTTGCTGAAATGTAAGCCCAGGATGGCGTGCCATGAAGGGCAACAAAACAGAGCACAAAATATCGTCGACATGAGTGCCATGGATGACAACGAAAGGGGACCTGCTACGGAAAGAAATAGCAGCCTTGATCATCACTCTTGGTTGTCAGGTCACATGGCAGGTGATAGTCAGGTTGGTATACCAATGCTGTCTGGGGCGTATCCAGACTCGTCTTCGTCCTAGAATCTCATTGATCGGTGTAGAATTGTCTTCCGTGATGAGTCCTGTTTCTAACTAAGCCTCGCTGACCACCGTAGATGTGTGTGGAGACGCCCTGGACAATGGAAAGATACCGACTTAAGTGTTACATGCCGTTTAAGCGAGCTTTCACTTCACACTCCTTGTATGACACAAGGAAAGATGATCGTTACAGAATAATATTAAGTAGGGAGTTAGTCGCAGAACATTTACTTTGCGCAGGTGTTTGTTTTTCGTATGTGCAGACATTATAAGGGAGGCGTGGAATACGAGAAAACGGCAAGGTGAGACGACAAGTAAACAGCGTCACCTACTGTGAGTTGGCGCAGCGACTTGGTGGTGACTTGACCGTCAAGCAGCAGCCACACTCTCCAAGAGAGAAACCAAAAGACAAAATACACTCCTGGAAATTGAAATAAGAACACCGTGAATTCATTGTCCCAGGAAGGGGAAACTTTATTGACACATTCCTGGGGTCAGATACATCACATGATCACACTGACAGAACCACAGGCACATAGACACAGGCAACAGAGCATGCACAATGTCGGCACTAGTACAGTGTATATCCACCTTTCGCAGCAATGCAGGCTGCTATTCTCCCATGGAGACGATCGTAGAGATGCTGGATGTAGTCCTGTGGAACGGCTTGCCATGCCATTTCCACCTGGCGCCTCAGTTGGACCAGCGTTCGTGCTGGACGTGCAGACCGCGTGAGACGACGCTTCATCCAGTCCCAAACATGCTCAATGGGGGACAGATCCGGAGATCTTGCTGGCCAGGGTCGTTGACTTACACCTTCTAGAGCACGTTGGGTGGCACGGGATACATGCGGACGTGCATTGTCCTTGCATGGGGGCTTAATTAAAATAGAATGCAAATAATTTTTATTTTTTGGTTTAGTAGCTGTTTGTCCGATTACGAAGTCTCGTAAACGGTTGGCCCTGACTAGTATTATTACGCAATCTGACTGCATAGAACAACAACAAAGAATGCAGTGAAAATTTTCATTAACACAATTAATTAATTAAGTCCCCAGCAACTATAAAACCTACGAAACCAAAGCACAAGTGTAACTGTTCTGTGTGTGGAAGTATGACTCAACGTACGCATCTGGCACGGTTCTTCTTCAACAACACAAGAAATTTTAAATATCATTTATACTGAATTAATTAAAGAAAATAGAAATACCATAATTACTCAAGAAAACCAGAATTACACTCTAATACAAGAACACAAGCCAGATGCTTTGTTGACTGAACCTGTAATGACGCATTATTCAGGACATTGAAATAATGAGAAAGAAAGGAAAGTAGTTTGTTACCTTAATTTATATTGATGAAAAGCACTCTAGACATTACAATCTCTCCACACCGACTCGCTACTATCACATCTCAACAAGAACTTTTCAGTATCACATCTCAGCAAGCACTGCCTACTAGCTCATCTCGACAAACACTCCTCACTACGACATCTCAGCACTGACTACTACGAGTTCTCCCAAAGCACTGCCCACTACGACATCTCAATAATCACTGACAGTGGAGGTGGCGGAACAATACCCTCTAGCGCGATCTCTGGCGCTGTGGCTCAGTGTAGCCACCTTTCATATGCCCTTCCTCCACAGGCTAGAATTTGATGGTATTTTTGCCAGCATTGGTGGTGAAAATACCACCAAATTCGTCAAAAAAAATACAGACAAAAATAAAAGATAATATTAATGCGTAAATATCATATAACTAGATAAAATTTTGGCTTTGCACTGACCTTTCAATAACCTAATATATAAAATACAGTAAGCAATACAAATTCTTTCATACATGTGATTTTACATAACAGTTTACACAAGTATTATGTGGTTAAACAGTTCAATCAATAGCGTCAGCAATGACGAATATGTGCAGGTAAGAGTCTCATAATTTTTCACAAACAGTAATACACAAAAAATCAGTTTATACAAATATTCACATAAACGCTTTCCATAGCCCAAGAAACAAGTAGTTGACAGTTCCAGCAGTAGCACCCAGCAATGGTCAACAGGTGCAAATACCAACAAGTGACATTTTTTCAGTAGAAACAGTCCATCAGTGGCACCCAGTAATGTTGAATAGGTGCAGACACCAACAAGTAACACCATTTCAGTATAATCAGTTCCATTAGTGACACCAGCAATGTTGAGCAGGTGCACACAGCAACAGGTGACATCTTTTCAGTAGATGCAGTCCATCAGTGGCACCCAGTAATGTTGAACAGGTGCAGACATCAACAGGTGACATCTTTTCAGTAGAAGCAGTCCATCAGTGGCACCCAGCAATGTTGAGCAGGTGCAGACACCAACAAGTAACACCATTTCAGTATAAGCAGTTCCATTAGTGGCACCCAGTAATGTTGACCAGGTGCTGACCGCAGTCCATAAAATTCACTATCACTAATCACACTGTTCATCAACAGAAATTAAACATGTCCTAGTGGCACCAATCATGTAGAAAAAGTGCAAATAACAGTTCATAATATTCCCTATCACTAATCACACAGTTCGTCAGCAGAAATTAAACATGTCCAGGTGGCATCCACCATGTTGAAAAGTGCAGCACCATCACTAATCAGACAGTTCAGGCATGAACAATAGTTTGAATACACATACAATGCTTTTACACTAAACATACAAATGATAACAAACACACAAATGATATCAGATAATTGTCCTATTAACTATTACAATACACAAATACCAGTAAACCTATAATATTTATGGGTGTCAGTGCAAGCCACAACAACAAGTAAAATAATATTTAGGAGATAGGTTGGGATCACTTCTCTGGGATTATAAAAGGAAAACACACAAAACACACTCACTCATCTTTCATCCACATTAGTGCTACTGTGTAATTGAATAGTGTTAACTGTGTAAATGCAATTCTGTCAAAATTTTATGTTCATCATGTGTATCAAGTAGTAGTGGCAGCAATGTATAACAGTCAATAATAGTTAGTCAACGTCATAGTCATCATGTCAAGACCAATGTTTGCCAAGCCAGATCAAAATGTACGGTTGCTGAACAACTGTCAGTGAGCCAAGATATGCAAATGCTTCTTCTCTAAAAAAAAATATATATATATATATATACTGCTTAGTGATTTGACAAAGTGTGTGTGTAGACAATCTTCCTTCTACTAGAGTGTTCTAGTCTGCCATCTTCATCCTCCTTGTTCCATATAGACCAACAAAAAAAAATATGCTCCTCACTTACTTTACCTCTTATCCACCAAAACTCCAATAATCATCAGCATCACATAATCTCAATACTTCAATAATACCTCTTTCGTCGAAATATATAAACCTCAGCACCAATATCATTTCACTTCCATAACAACTCTTTCCTCTAGTCAGTCTCCTCGAACAAGTACAGACAAAATCCTAGTGCAACTTCAGTTCAGCATCCCATACAATCCGAAGACACAGTGTCCACACACAACCTCTGTGTAATCCATCTGACCCAAATTTTCTACTCATTATAAATTATAAGATACATTTTGGTTCCTTGTCCATCCTTAAATAAAAGAAATGCATACATGACCTCTAACAGCCTTTAGTTCGAAGAACTTTCAGTAATTAAGTACGATTACGGAGTGTTAATGATCATAATATTTCACAGTGTGTACACCACTTCAAGAATCATGGCAAACAGAAGCAAACATGTGGAGTATTTCTTGTGTCAAGTGTCACTTCCTATTTCAATTACTCACGAAAAATGCAGTGTAATAACTGTCAATGGTCTAACCTAGTGTTGGTATGTCATGTCGTTAGCTTCCTTCCTATTAGCATAAATTTATACAGCTTCCATAAAACCTCCAGCTCGTGTGACTTCTATGCAGTTTCTTGTACCAATGTCGTTCGTAGAATTATAGCAGTTCATTTTCTTATCTTAAAAATATAAGGCACTGAGCGTAAGCAAAACATGCAATAGCGCGTAAATATACCAGTAGAGAACAGAATGTCAACAAGTGGATGCAGCACAATCCCTACAACAAGGCTCTGCCAAGCGAACAATCTATAATTAATACCATAGTGTGACCTAAACTCTATGTTTGTACACAGTATATCAGCATTTCTATATACCAACTTATAGTTATGACAACAAAACAGAAGTGTGTAAATATGCAATCCATACGCACAGCAGCAAACATATATCTTACGTAATAAACAAGTCATTAGCATCATTCAGCATAAGCAAATAAATGTTCATATGTAATCTTAATAAGTAAACATGAAGGCGCAAGCAGATAAATCACAAAGTGTAACCTACATACATAACCACAGTCAGCACAATTCATCAGTTGACAATTACAATTTAAATAAATAAGCACAGCAGGCACCTAATTAAAAAATATGACATCAGTGAAAAAGCATAGCAGCCAAGCGATGCATAATATACGCAAGTAATAACACTGTTCATTAATCAATAATTGTCAAAATCAGCAAATGTACACAAGCACGTCGCTTCACAAGTAAATTCATAGAACACGAAATTTAGCACAAAGTATGAATCACGTAATCGCGAGCAGCAAATTACATCTAAAATATGTACCTAAGTGAAATTATGTTACCTGAAAAATAAACTCAATTAATAGTTACCCTTTTTACTTTATTACTTTTTTCTTCGAATTTACATTCTTCCTGAAATTTTCTCCATAGCAAGTCGTCTTAACGTCGGACACGCACAGAATTTACCTGAAGGTCTTAAATATTTTACACAACCGTATCCTGAAAAATACTGAACGTTAATAACATAATTTATAAAGTCACCATAGCTTTATACAGAATTTAGTCGGAAAAATTAGACTGTGTATTTGTTTACGGCTGTCAGTGCATTCACACTGTGCGCTCGATCAGCTGTAGGCGCGTGACGTAGGAAGTAATTGTTTGCGGTCAACGACTGCCTTGTGCGGCGCGCATACTGACTGTTGCTTTGAGTATGTGCCGCCGCCAAAACACAGCGCGGTATCCTTGTACTCTCCGTGTGTTTACGTAGCTGTTAGTTTCTCACAAGTATGTCATTCCACAAAAATTTTTACGTTCGATATATGATGTATTCCCTGAGAGCGCCGAGATTTAAGAGTTTCTACTTCAACAGTGTTATCATGAATAATTTTGCGAATTCTGTATGGACCGTTATAAAGCAGAAAAAATTTGCGACATAAGCCTTTTCCTTTATGAGACAAACGATGAGACTTAATTAACACCTTTTGACCAACTGACAAAATTTTTAAACGACCAGGACGTTTCGCTGATTTCTCTCTTCTAGCAGCCGCAGATGCAATATTTCGTAGAGCCAGGTTGACAACTTCAGAATGCCGCAGTTTCCGTGAAGGCGGAAAAGGAACGATTTCAGAAATTCAATTTGTTGGTACTTTATTTTTTAATTTCAATAGAGGCGGTAAAGAAGTTGAGTCATTAGGAAGTTCATTCAGAATGTTTTGAAAAATATGAAGATACTGATCCCAAGTTCTGTGATTCTGATGACAATAAAGACGGCACAATTTATTTGATTTCCTTCATCCATCTCTCTGAAGCATTAGATTGAGGGTGAAAAAGTGAAATAAAAATTGGTTTAATCTTACGACGCCGTAGAGTACGAAGCCAAATTTTAGAGCGAAACTGTGATCCATTATCTGATATGACCTTATCAACATGACCAACTTCTTTAAGAAAATGTTTGATGAAAGCATTAGATACTGAACGAGCTGTTGCTTTGCATAAAGGTGTAAAACACACATATTTTGATGTCAATTCCACTGCTACGAAAATGTACGCAAAACCATTAGTAGAACGAACCACTGGACCGAACAAATCGACTGCAGCCATGTCCTTTAACTTCGCTGGAATGATAGGAAACAACGGTGCTCTGTGAGAAACAGTTGGCGGCTTAGTCTTTTGGCATAATTTGCATTTGGCAAGAACAGATCGAATACGTTTTTCCATATTACTGAAGTAGCAATTTTCTCGTAATTTATGAAAGCATTTTCTGGGACCAAAATGTGCATAACTGAAATGTGTAAACGAGGTGTGGCCAAATCATCCAATCTAACAAAGAGTCTAAGAAAATTACAGACACCAAGGAAACTACGAACATCACGTTTTGTAGTAGGAACAGCATAATTACGAATTGCGTCTAGCTTTTCTGGATAAGAAAATTACAGACACCAAGGAAACTACGAACATCACGTTTTGTAGTAGGAACAGCATAATTACGAATTGCGTCTAGCTTTTCTGGATCAGGAAGAATACCTTCTGTAGAAATAATGTGACCGAGAAATTTCACCTGTGAACGACCAAATTCAGATTTTTCCAAGTTCACTGTAATGCCAACTCTTGCAAAAATACGTAATAATGAATCCAAAATTTTGTTGTGCTCACTCCAAGAATGTTTAGCAATAAGAATATCGTCAACATATGAAGTAATATTGTCACGAAGATAAACAGGTAAAATTTCATTTAAGCTACGAATGAATGCTGCTGAAGATACAGTAAGTCCAAACGGTAATTTCCGAAGTCACTTTTGGGTAAAACAGTCAAATTCGGTTATTGTTTACCTACTGTCTAGATAGATGGATAGTAGAAGAGTTGTTTTTATAGATGCAAAGAATAGTGAAAGAGTAGGCAGCGGTGCAGAAAACTAAAAGGGAAATAGCACCACTACAGCTCGGGGCCCTGTGAACGCTACGGCACATATTCACTTAGTATAGTGAATCCCCTGAGGACTTTAATAGCTGCACATAAATTTCAGTTTGTGACTTAGTGGCAACTTTGGCGGAAGTGCGTACGTAAATTGATCTAACCAAGCACATGGATGTATGTCATTCTTAGAATTGCGGAAGATCTTAAATTTCCGAACAGTCAAAAAGTGTTTATAGTCAAAGTTTTCGCCTCGTGGCGACAAAGACCTACCGCGTCTGTCCCAGTCCCAATGTTGATTATTGTCAAGTTCGTGCGCCTGGCGCTCTCTTGTTGCATCCCGTAAATGAAACAAATTATTTTCTTCAAACCTCTCTGGTATCTGTGATTCTAAATTTCTTTTGCTGTCTCTTCCTACGATTTCGCCTTCGGTTTGTTTGACTTGCATTCGTAATGCTTCAACTTCCCTTTTAACGCGTTCATTAAATTTTCCCTGATTTTCAACATGCTTATTTATGTTCTGGTACTCTTCGGTTTTTGCAAATGGTAATGGAGCTGTATCATCTCTATCTCTATCCCCATTTAAACTAAGACTTGTCAATTTATCTGAAATCTCCTCAACTCTTTCCGATAAGTCACCTATTTTTTCTTTCTGTTTACTTACGTCTTCCGTAAGTGTCGCGACTCGGGTTTCAGTATTGACACATTTGGTAGTTAACTGTTCATATTGTTGTGTTAGGTTATTTAATCTGTCATTTGGTACGGATTCCTCAATTCTCTCAAATATTTCTTCTTTATCGTGTGCACGTTGTAAATTTAACTCTGAAAATTTTTGTACTATCACGCGATCTCTTTCTTCCTGTTCTCTATCCTGTTCCCTTTGTCTAATCTCTACTGCAATTAATCTATTATTGTGAGCATTCAAAATCGGTTGTACTTCCTCTCTAATCTCTTTCTTTAATTCATCCTTCATGTTTTTGAAACATGTCCCTATTCGCGAATCTAACCGTGTTTCCATTGTTTTTAATTCAGATCCTAACTGTGATCCCAGTGAGTCAAACCGTGTTTCCATTGTTCCCATATCAGTTTTAATTGTTCCTATATCAGTTTTAATTTCAGATCGCAAAGTTCCCATCTCTGTTTTAATTGTTCCTATTTGTGATCCCACTGTTTTTAATTCAGATCCCAACTGTGATCCCAATGAGTCTAACCGTGTTTCCATTGTTCCCCTATCTGTTTTAATTGTTCCTATCTCTGTTTTAATTGTTCCTATCTCTGTTTTTAATTCAGATTGAAAATTTAATATTGCACTCATCAACTGCTCCATATTAACTTGTTCGAAATTCTTTCCGCCCCTAACATTTCCCGCGAAACCAACTTCTTTCGTCATAGCTGTAAAGCTATCTGTGTTCGATATTATTTCAGAGTCTTCTATCGTTAATCTCGTATTCTGTGAATTTTCTGACTGAGCAAATTTTGAAATGGTTCCGGACTATTTTCCCGACTTATTAAATTGTTTTCCATTTCATTATTCATGATACTGTTTTCCTCTGTTGGCGAGTTCGCCATGTCAACAATTTCGTCATTCTCACTATTCATCATTTTTGCCTTTTTCATTGATCGCATAATCATTTACAAAATATACAAAACTCGTCACTATATGAAAATTACACACAATGACACTTTATCTCTAACAATACCATTCACACGAAATGTTTCCCTCAAACACGATTAATGAACAATTGAAATCTTCCTAACTGCACAAAATTGTCAAACCCGTATACAAGATAACAAAATTAAATTCTGCAAAAAAAATACCATTAGAAGAATGACAATTACCAAATCTACACATGCAAAATAGACTACAATTACTAAACTACAAATTACTACAACAATACTACTGTCTACTATTTTTACAATCAGAAGAATTCCAAGGGACGATCCGAAGCAGCGGTCGCCACGTGCATGGGGGCTTAATTAAAATAGAATGCAAATAATTTTTATTTTTTGGTTTAGTAGCTGTTTGTCCGATTACGAAGTCTCGTAAACGGTTGGCCCTGACTAGTATTATTACGCAATCTGACTGCATAGAACAACAACAAAGAATGCAGTGAAAATTTTCATTAACACAATTAATTAATTAAGTCCCCAGCAACTATAAAACATACGAAACCAAAGCACAAGTGTAACTGTTCTGTGTGTGGAAGTATGACTCAACGTACGCATCTGGCACGGTTCTTCTTCAACAACACAAGAAATTTTAAATATCATTTATACTGAATTAATTAAAGAAAATAGAAATACCATAATTACTCAAGAAAACCAGAATTACACTCTAATACAAGAACACAAGCCAGATGCTTTGTTGACTGAACCTGTAATGACGCATTATTCAGGACATTGAAATAATGAGAAAGAAAGGAAAGTAGTTTGTTACCTTAATTTATATTGATGAAAAGCACTCTAGACATTACAATCTCTCCACACCGTCTCGCTACTATCACATCTCAACAAGAACTTTTCAGTATCACATCTCAGCAAGCACTACCTACTAGCTCATCTCGACAAACACTCCTCACTACGACATCTCAGCACTGACTACTACGAGTTCTCCCAAAGCACTGCCCACTACGACATCTCAATAATCACTGACAGTGGAGGTGGCGGAACAATACTCTCTAGCGCGATCTCTGGCGCTGTGGCTCAGTGTAGCCACCTTTCATCCTGTTGGAACAGCAAGTTCCCTTGCCGGTCTAGGAATGGTAGAACGATGGGTTCGATGACGGTTTGGATGTACCGTGCACTATTCAGTGTCCACTCGACGATCACCAGTGGTGTACGGCCAGTGTAGGAGATCGCTCCCCACACCATGATGCCGGGTGTTGGCCCTGTGTGCCTCGGTCGTATGCAGTCCTGATTGTGGCGCTCACCTGCACGGCGCCAAACACGCATACGACCATCATTGGCACCAAGGCAGAAGCGACTCTCATCGCTGAAGACGACACGTCTCCATTCGTCCCTCCATTCACGCCTGTCGCGACACCACTGGAGGCGGGCTGCACGATGTTGGGGCGTGAGCGGAAGACGGCCTAACGGTGTGCGGGACCGTAGCCCAGCTTCATGGAGACGGTTGCGAATGGTCCTCGCCGATACCCCAGGAGCAACAGTGTCCCTAATTTGCTGGGAAGTGGCGGTGCGGTCCCCTACGGCACTGCGTAGGATCCTACGGTCTTGGCGTGCATCCGTGCGTCGCTGCGGTCCGGTCCCAGGTCGACGGGCACGTGCACCTTCCGCCGACCACTGGCGACAACATCGATGTACTGTGGAGACCTCACGCCCCACGTGTTGAGCAATTCGGCGGTACGTCCACCCGGCCTCCCGCATGCCCACTATACGCCCTCGCTCAAAGTCCGTCAGCTGCACATACGGTTCACGTCCACGCTGTCGCGGCATGCTACCAGTGTTAAAGACTGCGATGGAGCTCCGTATGCCACGGCAAACTGGCTGACACTGACGACGGCGGTGCACAAATGCTGCGCAGCTAGCGCCATTCGACGGCCAACACCGCGGGTCCTGGTGTGTCCGCTGTGCCGTGCGTGTGATCATTGCTTGTACAGCCCTCTCGCAGTGTCCGGAGCAAGTATGGTGGGTCTGACACACCGGTGTCAATGTGTTCTTTTTTCCATTTCCAGGAGTGTATACGTATCGTAAGCTTGGATGTCATGTTGAGCCTTCGAGACGTATGGCATATGAAAAGTTGTGACGCATGCCGTATGAAAAGTTGTGTTCTATTCTAATTCCCCAGCTACTCTATTGATCTGTACACCTATTCAAGGAAATAAATCTTTGTACAAGTAAAGTAGTGGACGTCCTTTTTCGTGAAATGAGTAGAAGCGTCACCTACTGTGAGTTGGCGCAGCGACTTGACCGTCAAGCAGCAGCCACACTCTCCAAGAGTGAAACCAAAAGACAAAATATACGTATCGTAAGCTTGGATGTCATGTTGAGCCTTCGAGACGTATGGCATATGAAAAGTTGTGACGCATGCCGTATGAAAAGTTGTGTTCTATTCTAATTCCCCAGCTACTCTATTGATCTGTACACCTATTCAAGGAAATAAATCTTTGTACAAGTAAAGTATTGGACGTCCTTTTTCGTGAAATGAGTAGAAATTATCTTATTTTACTCCAATAACAGCTGCAGAACGTGAAGAATTCAAGCCTTTCTTCGGCTATACACAGGATTTCAGAGGCACTGAACAGCAGGACCTCTACTTCAAGAGAATCAGTTACGGCGACCGGGTTAAAAAACAAAGGTAAATCCATCAGATATTGCTTCGGATGACAGATCTCATGAAGTGTTCGGACTCAGCTTCAATTACGCGGAGCGAGCCAGCAGCTATATAAAAAACACTTCACTGTTTTGCCAGTGTATAGGACGCGGAGCATTGAAGCAAAAGGAAGAAAATAAAGAACTATAAATTTAAAAAATCTTGAAATTCAACGTGCGATAAATTACGACTTTGCTAAGAGCAACAATGATTAAACAAAAGGAGAAACTTTAAGTGAACTGACGTAACTATATTGTCTACACTCATCAATGATCCGTTTAGAAGAAAGCGAAAGGAAATGTCGGAATAATTCCGAAGAAGACAAACCATACTTATGCAATTGAGGTACAAGTATTACGGAACTTCAATTAAATTAACGTGTCAAGTAAACGACGCCGATGCGTGAATAAAAGAATGTTTTAACTACGACGAAGTAATTTCTCGGCTGGTTCGGAGGGGAAGATTTCGAATGTTGACATCGGCTCGGACGCAGTAGTAGCTGAGCAACGCTGCAGGGTACTGCTGTACGACGCAGTGTAGCCACCTGTCGCTATGCACAAGACGTCAGCTGCGTTGGGTGGTGCAAATCACCGCGGTACATCGCCACATACAGATGCACGCCGTTGCGTCGGCTATACAACAAGAGAGTGCGGTTCATCGGGAAGAGCGAGCTCTTCAAAAAATACAGAAATCCACTTTTAAACCCATTTTTCGTCTAGTCAGTGACACAGTGTTTCAGTGTTATCACGTTTAAGAAAACTGTGCAGTGATCCTTTGTTAGCAGAGCAGAGGGTACATAATAGAGAATATTTGCATTGTATGCCCGTCATTAGTTGAAAAATGGCTGCAGAGGTTCCAGAATGGTTTAAAGGTTTATTACATATGAAGAAATGAATTGTAATATTAAAGAACTATCTGACAAAGTAGAGTCTAAAAGTAATGAACTGTTTGATGAGGTGGAAAATACGAAAGGAGAACTAAAATTAGAGATAAAAGAACACATCAAACAGGAAACAGAAGCTAAATTAACTAACATTGTAAATACTTTGATCTAGTTGTCTCAGGAGTTAAAGGATGAGATTAGTAACCAATGAGATTTAGTTCACGAGGAAGTAAAAGAGCAATTCAAAAAATTATATGGTAAAATTAACAAAGAATATCAATTTACCATTAGAGAGTTCAACCAGACTGAAGGGCATATCTCAGAGGCGAATGAGCGTGTACCGGTAACTGTTTGGGAACAATGCAAATAATTTAGAGAAATAGATAAAACACCTGAAACGCTATCTAATTTGGAGGAACCGTTACATGAGTTGTAAATTCTACCGCATAAGAGAAGATAGGATCGCTTAGTACAAACACTATTTCTAAGGAAGGTGCTGAAGAACACAAAAAAGAATTAACAAGACTATGGGAGGCTATTGAGAGTACTAAGCAGGAAATTCATAAGATGGCAGGCGTAAATAACAGTGTATCGAGAAGATTATTAGACGTGTTACAATTGGGAACTAATATGAGTTTATCAAAGCAATTTCCGAAATTCAAAGCTGATAGAGAAGTTCACCCCACGAATTTTTTGAGAGTATTTTGTTGTTCTTTACCAAAAACCCGCGAGGATAGCAGAAAGATAGATTTGATACAAAAAAGGATCAGAACATTTGATGATAAGGCTGTTGTATCAAACTTTCAAATAAAAGATTTGGTATTAGTAAGTGATTTTCATCATAGCCGAATTTAAAGAAGGAAATAGGCAAATTTATTTCAGCGTTCCAGTGGACTTTTTCAAGTTCAGAATATACCACACGCAAAAGCAGTATATCTGGTATACCCTGACGCATAGCAAGATAAAGAATTATACAGTATCTATGATTTAAAGATTTAAGGCCCCACGAGAGTTCGTGCCCGTTACGAATTCGGTTTATTGATGACCACCAGCCGTCAGAGTTAAATTGTTTCCGTATTTCTATCTTAGTTTTCTCTGGGCCAATTTCTGTCTTCTTTGACTATTCTATTATCTTTTATTAATATTATTTCTTTTACTAGCACGTCTTCCAGAAACAGAACTATTTAAAAAAAAAGACTCCAACACTGTATGCATAGCGCTAGTGTTTATTCACTAGTAATTGCATCGGCGTGTCTACGAAGCAAGTCATGAGCTTAGTTAACAAATTTTACTATAAATTAACGTTTCAAGGATAATTTTGAAAGTGTACGAAGTTCATGAAAAGCCAAAATAAATCCGGGTTCACATACACATCTAATGTGCACCACAGCTTGTTGCTTGCTGCAGTGCCATCGTGAGCTACCATTCACACAGGATGCCAAAAATTCTACACACTAATTGTTTGGCCACGATAACATGACGATTTCTTTAGTGCTACCAGAAGCGGAGAAAATCGGCACTACTTGAAATATATTCATTTGTCTCCGAGCGCTGCCAATGTGAAGCTGCCCCTAGATGCGATCTATTACCAAAGGCTTGTATCTGGTAGCAAGTACCTTCTGTAAGCACTTGCTGAGATGTTTGCATTAGAACAAAAACTTACTCAAGTTTACTTCTTCAAGTCACTGGGGAAAGTTTATTTCAGACACTTGCTGCAAGTACTTGTTGCAGAAGTGCAGTTATTCTTAGAAACCAGAGCAGTCGCCCCTGTTGTTGCATTATTATTAGTGAATAAAAATTGTGAGGAAACACACAAATAAAGTTATAGAAAAAAGTGTTAGAGGGGTACATATTCATGTTATCTAGAAACAGTTAACTTAAAAACTTTGAAGATGTTCAAAAATGGTTCAAATGGCTCTGAGCACTACGGGACTTAACTTCTGAGGTCATGTCCCCTAGAACTTAGAACTACTTAAATCTAACTAACCTAAGGACATCACACACATCCATGTCCGAGGCAGGATTCGAAACTGCGACCGTAGCGTTTGTAGATGTGTGCAAATTTCGAACATTTCTTCTCTATTGTATAATCAAATATTCGATAACGAGAAACAACGGTATCTCACCAACAGACTATCTTTTAATTATGCTTCCATTTGTGCAAGCTGTATCACAAATGTAATGCATTTGCACTAACGTTAAAAAAATCAGCTAAAATTTAAAGACGTCTGTACTGCCGTTCCACTCTCCCTTCTAGTGAAACAAATTGCTCAGTAAAGTCATTTTGCACTTCATTGACTGGTGGTGCCAGTTATGTGTGTCTAGGGGTTCCAATGGACATTTGTTTCGGCCCACATACTTTTGTGGCATCCTGCTTTTCGACAGTAACTTTCGCACCGGTACTGAACACACAATTTCTATGAGTTTGAACGAAACTTCCACGAAATGACAAATTCGACAAGTACTTGCAGCAAGATGCAAGAAACTAGAACGAATTTTCACTCTGCAGCGGAGTGTGTGCTGATTTGAAACTTTCTGACAAATTAAAACTGTGTGCCGGATTAAGACACGAACCTAGGAACCCTGTCTGGCACACAGTTTTAATTTGTCAGGAAATTTCATGCAAGAAACGGTTTCCCCTAACCTGCAAACTCTTTGAAGTCGACGAAACTCGTGAACTTCTGTAAGAGGGGCAGAGGGGTATGCAGATACGGTGTTTCCTAATATTCCACCCAGTTCTGTGATTGTATGGGTTATGCGCCATTCCACAGCAGGAAGTTCGACAGCATAAACATTATTTCAGAATTACAATGTTAGAGTGGCTGCGAATCAGGCGAATAAACTGTAACGATTCAATTAGGAAGGTTGTACTGTTGTCTAAAATAAAGGAAAACAAACCAGCCGTGAAAATTTACGTTGTTGATAAAAACGCTGAGAGCGGAAGCCACAATGTAGTCCGTTTACAGCCCTGTGACTGCGATCTAAATCCTCTAGAATTGGCATGGGCCAAAATGAAACACAATTTGAATGAGAAAGAAAGAAAGATAGCAGAATATTGTTAATGCTGCTTTGCTTTGAGTTGCTGCACAGGACTGGCAAGGTTACTGCGGGAAAGAGAGAAGTTAAAAACGACTACACATTACTCCCAATCACCGGATGAGAAGACAGCTAAAACCAGGGACGTGGAGAAAAGTCTATAAAATACGCCATAAAGAAACGGAGATCCAGAACTAAAAACTAAATGGCCTTCGCCATATTGCTACGACGGATGAAAAGTAAAACGCGGTCGACAGCCCGCGGGTCGTTTGCTAAAACGGCCGGTAACTCAGACGGCAAACACAAGCGGTAACGTAAATGGTAAAAAATGGGCATTCCATCAGGAAGTGGCGGACAGTTGAAACTTGTGCGCAATGTGTACAAAGTGGCGAGGGAGTGCCACTTAACAAATGACAATGGCTAAACGGCAGTGCCCAATGTGCAACCTAGTTAAAATGATCTCTTCGCGGTGGGAGGGCGGAGGAGGTTGTCCATGCCGCTGGGAGAGGCTTAATAACCTGGAGCTTATTCCGATGAAGGGAGGACCAGTGGCGATGCCATAGTGACACCACTTCATGAGAGACAGTAACGCAGAAATCATCGGAGGGAATATAGGAACTAGCGGGCTGAGGTACGAGGATTGCAGCCTTGGCGGCAGCGTCAGCAGCCTCGTTTCCTGTCAGACCTACATGACCAGGAATCCACATAAACAGCACAGGGACTCCATCAAGAGTGAGCAAGCAAGTGACAGTTTTCCTGAACGCGTTGCACTAAGGGATGGGCAGTGTACAGCGCACAGGGGCTTTGAAGGGCGCTGAGGGAGTCTGAGCAGATGACGCAATTGAAAAGCCTGTGTCGTCGGAAGTACTGCTTGGCCTGATACAGGGCTAAGAGCTCTGCTGTGACCACTCAGCATTGTTCGGCACCAATGACGAAGGCACACCCGACACCACAGCCAGTCAGAGAGTCATTAGTGTACGCAAAGGTACTCTCGCGAAATTCCATGTGAAGGCTGTGAACCTTACAGCTATAGAGCGAGGCTGGAGTGGTGTCCTTAGTAAGCGAATGAAGGCCAAGGTGAACACGGGTCACCACACGAAGCCAAGGCGGTGAAGGGTTCACACCCACCGGGAAAGTTGCAGTTAAGCCGCCACAGCAAAAGCCGAAAGCGAACTCCAGGAGGTAACAGAAGAGGGACGATACTCATATTGTCTGTCAAAACAGTCATCGAATAAGGAGGCACAGAATGAGTGGCTACGCATGACAGACAAATGGCATGCATATCTGCCGAGAAGAAAGTCACAGCAGTAGGACAATGGTAGTTTGGCAGCTTCTGCATACAGACTCTCAATCAGGCCATTGGCCAAACGGATGCCACGATGGTGGATAGTATTGAGACGGTGTAATGGGGATGGACGTGCGGATGCATAAACGAAACACCCATAATCTAGTTTCGAATGGACAAGGGACTAGTACAAATGGAGGAGGGTGGTTCGACCTGCACCCCAGGAAGTACCATTGAGAACATGTAGGACACTGAGGGATCGCATACAGCTGGCTGGCAGGAAAGTCACGTGGGAGGACCAAGAAAGTTTCCTGTCGAGCATGAGCCCCAGGAATTTCGTAATTTCAACGAACGAGGAAGGAACCAGCCCTAGACGTACAGACAGTGAAAGAAACCAATTGCGCCGCCAAAAATTCGTACAAACGGAAACAAAAGCCATTGTCGATATTCCATGAGTAAAGATGATCGAGACAGCGCTGAAGACGCCGCTCAATGAGACCAATCCGTGGAGAACTGCAGTAGATGGCAAAATTGTATATGAAAATGGAGCTGGAGATGCCTGGCAGGAGACAGGCCATTTTAGTGTTAATGGCAATAGCAAAGAGGACGACACTCAGGATGGAACCCTGAGGCACACTATTTTCCTGGATAAAGGTGTCCAATAAGGAAAAATCCACACTTACCTTGAAAACTTGGTCTTTTCCTGAAGGAAATGGGGCAGGTGGCCACAGAAGACCCACGTCTAGAATACGGAGGATAACAGTCCTCCAGCAGATGTTGTAGGCTTTCTCCAAATCGAAATACATGTCCACAGTCTGCGATTTCCGCAGAAAACCATTCGTGATAGGAGTGAACAAAATGACGAGATGGTCAACTGCAGAACGGTGCTCTCGAAATCCACAATGTGCAGTGCTTAGTAAATTGTGAGACTCGAGCCACAATACCATCTGGCCATGAATCATATTTTCCATCGCCTTGCTAACACGGCGGGTAATAGAAATGGAGTGATGGCTAGAAGGGAGGTGTTTGTCCTTACCAGGTTGAGGTATGGGTATAACAGTGGCTTCATGCCAGCATATGGGAAACATGATCTCTGCCTAGATGCAGCTTTACACATTAAGCAGAAAGTGCTTGCCCACAAGAGAAAGGTGATGCTACAAGTGAATGTGAACAGCGTCTGGAGTGGAGTGGAGGATCAGGATGAAGTGAGAGCATGATCTAGCCCCGTCATAGTAAAGATGGCATTGTAGCATGCACAATTCGGAGAAGAGAATGGTATCGCCCGAACCTCCTCTGCTCGTTTCTCATGGAGTAAGGCATAGTGATAGTGGGAGGAGCTCGAAATCTCCGCAAAATAGCGGCCAAAGGTGTTGGAGATAGCAATACAGTCCACTATGACATCGTCTGCTACTGTCAGACCAGAAATTGGAGAATGGACCTTGGTCCCAGAGCCGTCAGAAGTTGGCCCACACGACGGAAGAGGGAGTGGAACTGATATAAGAACTAGTGAATGAAATCCAGATAGCTTTTTTGCTATCCCAAAGAACTCAATGACACTGTGCACGCATCCGTTTACAATGAATGCAGTTTGCCATCGTAGGATGACGGTTAAAAACGGGGAAAGCACGTCTCCGTGCACGAATTGAGTCGCGGCATGCCTCATTCCACCAAGGGACCGGGACATCGCGTGGTAAAGAGGAAGTACGAGAAATGGAACGTTTTACAGCGGTAAGGATAATGTTGGTAAGATATTCCTGGTCATCACAACTGGAGAAATGTTCATCGAAGATCGCCAGGGAGGAGTAAAGCCTTCAGTCGGTCTTAATAATCTGCCATTTGGGTGTGCACGCAAGTGGGAAAGGAGTCAGCAAACGGATAGCACATGGAAAATGGTCGCTCCAGTATGTGTCAGTGAGAACAGATCACTCGAGACGATGGGCAATGAAGAATGTTAGGTCCAAATGGGAATAGGTGTCTGAGGAGTCTGAAAGGAACGTGGGTGCTCCTGTGTTAAAGCAGAAGAGGTTAAGTTGATTAAGAAGATCAGCCAAGAGGGCGCCTCTCACACAGGTTCTGGGAGAACCCCAAACGGGATGGTGCGCATTAAAGTCACTGAGCAGCAGAAAGGGCTGAGGTAGCTGCCCAGTAAGTTGGAGGAAGTCTGTCCTGATGACATCGTATGATGGAGGGATATAATCGCTAGAAAGGGAAAAGGTCAAGTGAGGAAGGAAAAGGTGAACTGCAAAAGCTTGAAGGTGGCTAGTCAAGGAGATGGGTTGACTATGAACATCATCCCGCATGAGCAGCATGACTCCCCCGTGAGATGGAATGCCGTCCTCAGGCGGAAGGTCAAAATGGACCAGGAAGAAATGGAAGACCTCAATGTGGTCCTGAAGATGCAATTATGTTTCTTGAAGGCGGAGAACAACTGGACACTGCAATCCTAAGAGCAGCCGTAAATCCTCTTTGTTGGATGGAAGGCCACAAACATTTCATTGGAGGAGAGTCATGATGAGGAAAAAATGAAGTGGTGTCACCTCGGCGGCTGCCGAGTGCCAGTCTTCGAACGCCCGCAGCTACAGGGCACAGAGGCAGGAGGATCCTGCCCCATGGAGTCTACAGAAGCATCAGCATTCTTCTACTGTCGGCCTGCGGCATCCGCGGCAGAAAAAGTGTTGGTGGTGTGCACCGGCGACACGGAGGTCAGCCGGGTGAGGGTATCATCATGTGGCTACATCGTCGAAGAGGATATTTGAATCGGCGAAGGAGAAGACCTTTTGCGTTTGTTTGATTTCTTTGAGCCTCTCCGGTTAGCAGAGGAAGACTCAGGTGTTGGTTGGCTGGAGGGACTTAGGAAATCTTCATGGGAGTATTCCTTATGTCCTTCCTGGCCTGCCAATTGTGTAGCTGGTAACTTTGCCCCAGAAGGCGAGAGAGAGTTGGCGTGTTGCACAGCTGGAGGAGGAGACGGGGATGCTACCATGATGCTGGGCGATTTCACAACTGTGGTGCTAAATTTGAGGTCGCAAGTTTACATGGCCATGTCCTCCATGGAGCTAGATGTAACAAGAACAGTACTGTAGGTGCCAGATGGTAGAAAAAAGGATTTCCAACTAGCCAACAACTTGAGAGCGACTGGGTAAGGTACTTTTCCCTTCACACAGATCTCCTGGACAGTCTGCTCATCGAGATACATGGGACAATGGCGGGAGGAAGCGGCATGGTCACAACTGCTGTTGATGCAATGAGGAGAAGGAGGCACACAATCGTCCTCGTGAGCATGCCTACCACAGGTTACACATTTGGCAGGGTATCGACAGGACTGTCGAGTGTGGTTGTAACTATGACACGGTAGCAGCACATCATGTTCGGAATATGCGGTCTGACTGTGATAACTTCGTAATCTGCTTTGATTTTTGACAGAAGAACCACTCTACAAAAATTAGGTAGAGAGTGCGTGTGGGCACTAAGGAGGCATCTACTTTTTTCATCACCCGATGGACGGCAATGACAACCTGATCAGACAGGTATATTTGGATTTCTGCCTTGGTCAGACTATCGAGCAGCCTAGTGTAAATAATACCACGGGAAGAATTGAGCGTTCAATGGGCCTCGACACGAACAGGATAGCCATGGAAGAGCGACTGGTGCAAGCAATTATTGTGATTGAGAATCAGAAGCAGTCTTCAAACGCAAAGTGCCATTTTGTAAACGAGAGCAGGATTTCACAGGGCCAGCAATTGCATCAACACCTTTCTGAATAATAAACGGATTTATCGTAGGAAAGGATTGACTGTCTTCAGTACAGGAACAAGGAGAAACTTTAGTGCAACTGGTAGGATCTTTGAATCATTAACTTCATACCTTTTACGTTTCGTAGCCATTGACTGTGAAGATGATTGGCTCGTTGCGAGAAAATCCCCCATGATTGCCAGCGTCTCCGATGGCGCGCTCCTTCCAACTGGGGGCCCCCTTCGGAAGTGGGCGCAACTGCCTTACGTGACTATTTTCATCTGAGGTCACACCTCCCTCCACCTGACGAGACCAATCGGCAATTTGGGAAAGTAGCAGCTCAGACAACGACTCCTCCCTGGGCTTGCCTGTACCATGGGATACATGCAAACCCTGCCTGTCGAGCCGGGGCTGCGAATTACGCGTTACCCTGTCACCTGTTAAGCGTCAGACGCGTGGGCCGGTCTTCTGGAGTGCACTTGGAGGAAGAGAGGAGGAGCCTCAAACGTCAAAGCAGAGGGAGGATAGGAGAAGAGGAAGAAAAGATAGAAAAAGGAGCAGTGGAGAGTATTCTGATATTGACTACCGAAAATGCAGAATACATTTCCAAAAACAGCCCAGGCATGTTCCCCAAGGGAGGGGAAAAAGAACAGCATGAGGATAGACACGCAGCATGGAAGGGAAAAGGTGCTGCAAAGGCTTGGGCAGCATGGTAGCCAAGCACGAACCCGCCCAAGAGCGGCGAGCCCCCTGGCGGGACAACGGCTGTTGATGAAGTTGTTATCAAGCGATGATGATGGTGATGATGTTGAGTTAAACACGAATGACAGTGATCTTTAGCGAACATCATTTTGACAGTTTTTTCTTGCACAGTTAATTACAATTTGTAAACATCACTGCTATGCTGTATTTAACAAATGCAGTGTGCAAACAGGTTCCCAAAACTAGTTTTTAACATTCGCTTCACAGTTTTTTCATTATTTTCGATAAGTAAATAATACAGAAGTTGTAGGTAAAACCCTCGAGCACGAATATGTCAACAAATTAGGTGATTTCCTATCTGAAGGAAGTGCCACTTAAGTGGGCAATATTTCCGCAAATGTCGCCTGCGACTCCGTATTGCGCACAAACCGTGGGTAGCTGCTACAAGCAGCCGACGCTGCCTTTCTCTTAACCGTTCCTCTCCCCTCGGGAGCTGTAATGCGGGGGCACGGCCGTTCTCGATAACCATGGCAGCAATTGGAACCATATGGGCGGGCTTACTGCAGCCTCAAAGAGCTGTGACAAGAGTTAAATAAAAGGAAGACGAAATCCAAATGCAGGAGATGAAAATAGATTTCGCACAGGGATAAATCAAGGGAAAGAAACACATCTATAAATGAAATAACACTCAAACACGAAAATGCTGTCTACAATGACAAACGAACCAACGGCTGGCATATAAATATCACCTGTAGACACGCTACTGTTCCAAGATTTTAGAATCTTGTAATCGTCGATACAGGCATTCCGAATAATTAGTTTTCAGTTTAACAGCCCCCACATCACATACTGGATTTCCTGCATATAATCCACAATTTATACAATGCTCGGTCTCACAAATTACGGAGTTTTATACGACTCGCCTTTTTGGTTACATATGTTAAGTTTATTCATTTATTCATTTATGGGATATGCCACTGGTTTGCAAGTATTGCCGCCACGGAGCTATGGTGAAAGGAGAGTGATGATGATGATGAAGTCCCATACTCCTTGACAGAGCGTAGGAGACCCGCACCGCCGACTAGGCAAGGTCCTAGCGGAGGTGGTTTGCCATTGCCCCCCCCCCCCCCCCCCCCCGACCGTAATGGGGATGAATGATGATGAAGAAGACGACACAACACCCAGTCATGTCGAGGCAGGGAAAATCCCTGACCCCGCCGTCCGCCGGGAATCGAACCCGGGACCCCGTGCGCGGGAAACGAGAACGCTACCGCAACACCACGAGCTGCGGACGAAAGGAAAGTGGCGCAACAAAATACAACCAAGCTGAACTTTTCGTGGCGCGACAAAAGTAGCTTCTCTTAAGCTGCACCACTAAAACCTGGGAATTCACACATGCAATTGCTGTACGCCACTAGCTGAGGCGACACTGTAGTTGTGTGAGTGAAAGCTTAAGAATGATTGTAGCTCTATTACCATATGATAGTAACAGAAAGTGGATGAAAGCAGTGAGCTAAACATTCTGGAATTTAGAATAGAAAGTTATTGGTTTTGTACATTTTTAAACATAAAGAAAGAAGAATAGAATGGTTGGATTTGTATTTGAATTTTTTTAGGAGAGGTAGAATATCATCTCTATCAAGTATTGACCGACGAATAGAGTGACCACAGAAATTATACTGATCGATGACTTACGTGAATATGCTTGCTTATTCCATTGCATTTCATAGAGCTTCGTTACGATCAATTTTCAGGGAGTCTACATTAGTGAAGCCGTGGCAAGTCCGTTCTGCAACGAATGCTGCAAGACTTCTCCCTCCAACACCACGGGAAGTACCGTAGCAGGTGGAGTCCCTGTTTAATGTAAGTAGGAGAGAAGTAAAGTTAGACAGACTGATAGAAGGGATGGTCTATACCTTGGTCGGGTGAATTCCATTATGAGAATGACCTGTACCATATTTTCTTTAGGGAAATAAGGGTACACCCACATCTATATCGGTATAGAGTTTTGACAGAGTGACTGCCCTTAGAAGGACTGTATGTGCAGTGAGTACAGAAATGACTGGTGGTCACGGTATGAAAGTTTTCTCCAAACTAGTTCAATAATTGAATACGCTTACTCGATAGTAGAGACGAAAATGTTTGGACTTGGAATGTTACACGCTTGTTGACTAGAGCCTGTACTGAGATTTGATTCTCGAGACCGAATAGTAGACATAAACACGACAAGCAACTCCTCAGATGATAATAATGTGAGAAAGAGTACAAGGTAAATAACTATGTACATATGCAAGACGTAAACAAGAAACTTGAGTGTACTGGCTTGAAGGAAATGCATTGTTAAATAAATACAAAAACCATAAGTAACTTGAAGTTTATTTAAGTTGGATCATGACACACATATACATTAAAGTGATATCTTGCTATAGAGAAAGACTGGACATTACAGGACAGTTTCCTGTATCACACAGGATGTGACACACTGTTTAGTACAATTTACCCGAAATGAATTAACAAAATTGAAAATACAGTGGTGATTTTCCTTTTTCATGATATGAGTAGAAATTATCTTCTTTTGCTCCAATAACAGCTGCTAAGAGTGAAGAAATCAGGCCTTTCCTCGGCTATATATGGGATTTCATAGGCGCTGATTAGCAGAACCTTTACTCCAAGAGAATCAACCATGGCAATCAGATTAAAAGAAAAAGGTAAATAAGTCAAATGTTACATCAGATGACGGATCTCATGAAGTGTTCTGACCAAGCTTCGGCTACTAGGAGTGAGCCAGCAGCTACACAAAACCCTAAACCAACAAGAAAAACACTTCACATCCTGACTGTCCCCTCCATATGGCCCGACAATCAGGAGTGATGGTCTCTTGTACCATTTCTTTTCATAGGAGGATGTCTTTGTTTGTCATCCATGGTATCCTTACAGCACAGTTGTAAGTTGATATTCCTTCCCAGTTTGTTGTCCTTCATAGCAAGCCATCCTGGGCTTACATTTCAGCAAGATAACGCCCAGCTGCACATGGCAAGAGTTTCTTCTTCTTGTTTTCATGCTTGCTAAAACCTACCTTGGCCAGCAAGATCGCCGGATTTCTCTCCAATTGGGAATGTTTGGAACTTTATGGGCAAGGTCCTCAAACCTGCTTGGGATTTTAACAATCTAGCATGCCAATTGGACAGAATTTGGTACAGAATCCCTCAAGAAGATATCCACCAACTCTATCAGTCAGCGCCATTAATTGCTTGCATAAGGATCAGAGGCAGGTAAACACGTTATTGACATGCTCAATTTGTGAAGTTTTTTCTTTTGAATAAATCATCCAATTTTACTGAAATTGTAATCATTTGTTTGCTGTACATGTACATCACATTTACCACTTTCCATCCTATTCAGACGATGCCTTCGTGGTGTGTCATTCGTTTTTTTCTTAGAGTGCACATAGTTTAGCAGATAGAACCAGGAGCTCTATAAGGTGGTTGTTTAGAGGAAGGTATAATTGTTGTGCTATCATAAAGAATAGCAGAAAACCAAAGACAAAATGTATGAGGATTGCTATAATGTAGAAAAAAGACCCTTATAGTAAGTGGCTCAAACAACAAGATCAAGACTTCTTTGCATCAGGTACAAAAAAACTAATCATTATAGGGAGAAATGTATTGATATTGGCAGGGTTTAAGCTGAGAGGTGGTAAAATTTTCATCTTGAATTTTTGAATGTTTCTCATAATTTCAATATTAACACACAACTTTATTTATTTAGGGATGATACAAGTACATGAAATGATCATGTAAACTCAGTATTAGGGACATGCTACTGTCACCAATTCTGGAGTATTATTCCAATGTTTTGAGTCCTTGGAAAGGTGAATGGAAGTGTTCTGGGTAAATGCAATGCAGCTGTGAAGGAAACTGCATATAAGCTGGTAGTGCCACAGTTCTGCAGTATTTTCAAGTGTTTGAAGCCCTGATCTAGAAGGCATTACACCAGACATCGAATTCAGAGATGGACTGCTAGATCTTAACAGGCCAATGCAGCCCCCATAAGAAAGTGCAATGGAAATGCTTGGGAAAATTAAATGGGATTCCCTGGAAGAATGAAGACATAGTTCTCAAAAACTGTTTTGGGTAATGGGAGTGAATTTGAGGATGGAGGAAAGACATCGGCCATAGGAGTGACTCAAAACAAAACAGTCGTACGCAGTATAGTGCATACATACAGTGAACTTTGCTGTTTTCACTCTGTAAGAGCTGTGGTATTGTATAGCATTACCTAGAGAATTCTTGAAACCGGCTGTTGTCAATACCCATCCCATTGGCCAATATAATGAAAGCAAGCAGAAAGGGCAGAAGTGTTTGAGGTCTGAACTTAGTAGTATGCTGCAAATATTATATTAATGTTGTGAACAAGAACACTTGTTCATCCTGATCTATCGAAATAACTACCAAGCAAATGGCTCCAGAAATGTGTAATTAGTGCTGTCAGACTCTCACCATCTCGGTCACAGGCTCAAAATTACAACGGTTAGGAAGCTGAAAGAGCCACAAATAATCATAAAATAAGTAAGTAATAAGTAAAAATCATAAAGTAAGAAGTGATATGAATAACACCTCTCCTTTGGAATATAATTTCTAACTATATGTTGGATGTAGACTTACTCCCTTTGCTGTCAGTGGATCTGCTACTGTTATGGTGGTGCTTAACAGGGTGTATACGTGGACCTGATTTCCCGGTTAAAAATACCCTTTCTCCCGGATGAAAATACATCTTTTCTATGTTAAGTAATAGTATACTTTACCTCGGAACTGTAAAACTTATCAATCCTTTCAATGGTTGTGGTTTAATACACCGGCGTAGAACTTCCCGGCACTTTAAAAAAGCGAAACTCAGGGGAAAAAAAAAACACTGTTTGGAAAGATGTCTGATGTCCAGCAACATGAACAGTGGTGTGAGCCAAACGTAGCTCATGTCAAGCGATCTCAGCAACCGATGACAGGGATATTCAGAGCACAGGACACGTGATGTAGTCAGCCAATAGCAACATAACTGTTAGGTAGCACAGCACGAACACAGAAAAGGTAATGGTTTAAATTAATATACATAGTGTTTCCACAAGAAAAGAAAAGCTTTCACGTATAATATTGGTCTCTAAGATTAATAAGCTGCAAGAGAAGCTAAGCTTTCACACATAATGTTGATATTTTTGCGCGTGTTACACTTTAAGATACATCACACAAATGTGCCAGTAAAATTTTTAAGAACGACATAAATGTTTGGTCTTCTGGGCTCGCAATTATTCTAAATGGTCATCCTCAAAGAGCTGATTTTTGAATGAGAGTCAAACGTTCTGTGATTTAAGAAATTCATCTTACATTCCAGCACAGAGTTCATCTTGCGTAAAAGGAAATTTACTTTGAAAGTAACGCTTTTCACACAACCATTCGGAATATTTTTCCGCGACCTGTTAGAAATTGGTTCGCTTTAGCAGTTGCCAGAGAGCGCCAGATATCACGCGTCACCGCGCTTGCACAGCTACGATGCCGCAGTAAGTCCGAACGTTAGTACGTGTAAAACATTAAAAGATCTTACATTATGTCAAAAAAGAAACAAGACATTAGAGGATACTCCAAGAGCATGGGAGTTTTGGGAACCATACTAAAATGCATAATTCGGCTTAAAGTGTACATTCGTATGTCCAGATTCGGATGTAAATTTTCTTGGAGTACCAGTACTGTATTCTCATGTTTGGTTCTTTATTATGGCATAATGCCATACGCGCTAGAATATGAAAACGTGCACTTGAAATGCAGCGAACACTTGAAACTAGCGAATAGCGTGGAATTAAACACACTGCCTCAGGAGGAAAGATTAATAAAAGTCAAATTTCTTTAAAAACCGATAAAAATAACTTCATTGTACTGCAAGGCGATTAATGCTTGACTGTCAGAAAGGTGGAATAAAATAAAATCTGAAACTAATAACACATTTTAGCCTTCCGTGATTGTGTGAATGTATTTTAATTCACTTGATAGCTCCCGGCCACAGAAATCCGTTTTCTTTTCATTTGGCGTGAGAGCAGTAAACGAAGAGGAAAGAAACATCACTTAACGTAAACACAGGTCACGCGGAGACTACCACCTCCCCACTACAACTCAGACTGCTCTGTGCATCGGGTCCGGATCTACGATATCCCCGAACCGGGGCAATATTAGTGGCGCTCCCCCTCCCTCGAGCGTTTGAGGTAGGACGTCAAAAGCGTAAAAAATCGATTTTCAAAAATATCTTCATTTTGTAGTGCACATTTTTCTGAAGAGTCTGATACATAAAAAATATATGTTCGAGGGAACGTAAGACATGTTATTTCGTCGTAAGTGTGCCAAAGTGCAGTGCCACGCCTCCTCACACAGCATTCTTCCATCGCACGTCTCTGTATTTCGGTCTGTGGAGTTCAAACGTGTAATATTTTGTAATGGGTGCCACCAAACTACATTCAGGCGAGAGAAAATTAAAATGTCCTGTGGTGCCTCTCCTGCTCCCAGTCGGCCAGTTTGACACCCTGCCCCTCTTTAAAAAAAAAATCTCGCAATTAATACTGGATGGGATTATTTGTAACCGGCAGAACAAGAACTCTTCAGAAAATTTGCAGTCTTTATTGCCTATTAGCTAATAACTTGTTGTTTTGTGTGACGTAAAATTAAATATAGGATACATAAAACCAGTAAAGACAAGCAAGACAGTACACATTTCTTCAATCCTTCAGTCTTAGCATTTTTTCCTCTCTTATCTTGGCACTGCTTTATATGACGTGCTTCCCTTTCTGGGAAAGAATCTATCACCTCATCAAAGTTCGTCAACGTTTTGTTACATAAAAAACGAAATGTCGTTGTCTAATACTAGAAAAGATGTTAATACAAATAGTACCTAAGACTGGTGTGGTTTCTCGATCTGATTACGTATATTTTGTCATTGCCTGCTAGATAAAACGAAATAGGCCTGCCTAATATTACAGCAGTTGTTACACACACCAAATAAACGAGACTGTTTTGGCACAAATTCACGAAGAACCAGTATCAAATGCCTGTTTGGCCTACTACAAGCAGAAAGTTTTATGTTAGGAATCGGTTTCACATTTCATCCATACTCTCTAGCTTCTGAAGCATGAGATCGAAAAGTGTTAGTACAAAATTTTTATATAAGTTTGGAATCGTCACATTCTTCCATAATTTGTGAGAGTCCCCGTTTCTTCTCCTTCCTCGTTCTAACAAATAATCTTGTCATCACTAATTCTGTAACTATTCCCGCCAGTGTCAAAACTTATTCTCTTGGTTAACTTCACTAACCCTGCCACAATCACCGGTTTAGTTATCCTTCATTTATTCTCCGGTTAGGCTTTATTTGGTGTTCGTACAACGCGTTTTCCGCGCTACTCCCAGAATAGAACTTAAGCGGCTGCTAGCCGTGGACTGTGTTACTGGCCCTTACTAGTGTAGCGGTCTGGTCAAAAAATTTCTGTCCAAATTTCATATTCTTGGATACACGGAGATCATACGTAATCTTTGTTACCTGTAATTCCTGTTAATCGTTTATTTCCACTCTGGTAGTCTGAATCTATGGATTTCGCTAGTAATTATAACATTGCTGATCATTTGCAATCCCAGTCAACCACGTAAACAGCGATTGGCATTCACCCGTTCGGCTTTATTCCGCTCAGCTCGTATAGCTCCGTCCCCTTTTGTCAGCAGTTTATTTCTAGATGCGACGGGGATTCCCCTGGCAGAGACTTCACGTAACTATGCATGTATTCAAAAATCAACTTATGATTCATTCAGAAATCAACTTAGAATTTGTTCAAAAATGTTCACAAACCAACAGGGATGCGTTTCAAAATTATATGAATAATCGACAGACCAACGTGCGCTCTATGCTAGGCGCTTTGTGAAACAAGGTCTTTTTCCTCCCTGAAATTGCCGCCCGGGGCAGATACTCCGGTTTGTCCCCGTCCCCTAGTTCCGGGCCTGTTCCGCATACGTGAATCTGGCAGCTTAGGCGCGCCAGTAAAATTTTTGCGGATAGCATCTGGCTGCTTGCTGCTATTGCTTATACTACACTTCGGTAGCCAGAAGCTGTTAGACTGTGGTACTACTCATACGCCACTCAACTGCGCATGCGCATGAGCTCGCTCGCAACCACTCAAACGAATCTAATTAAACAGTTGTGACGTCACCTTCTTCGGAGGCAATTTGCTATTATGAAGTATTGCATAGTCTTTCTAAAGCCTTTGACACATTTTGCTTTTGACAGACGCTCGTATGAGCACTGTGTTTTGTTGTTGTGTGTGGTGCATTTCCTTTGCAACTTAAGTTTTATTTTCTTTTTTTTCTATCGTTCATGTTTTATTGCTGCATTATTATTCTGCAGTAGCGAGATACAGTAATATCCTTTGTTAGCGAATTGGTTCTTACCAAAGTTAAAAAATTTAATTGAAAACTAAGACAATGGAAAATTCCTGGAATTCAAAAAAATTCCCGTGTTTTTCCCGGATCTCCCGGTTATCCAGGATCTATACACCCTGTGTTAATAATGTGTGATACTTGGTCTAACAAATATTGAATGGGGGCAAATAGGGACAAGGGTCACAAACCTACGAGAGGCATATAGAGATACTGTATCTTGTGTTACAGTAACGTACAAGTTCATAGGGAAACTTCATTTTTTAAATGTTAAATGGGAATAATAACTAAAATTAGTTACAGGAGACTGCAATCTATCTGTGCCATTAGGATTATAGCTAGGGTCAACAAAAATGTGGGACAGGAATTCGAAAAAACATAAGTGATATATGGAGCCCGTGTTGGACTTTTACTGTAATATGAACAGTTTGTTATAATTTTGCTATAACATGGGGTGGCTTGTTACAATTTTCCTGTATTGTGAGGCATTTTGTTAAAATTTCATTGTAATATAGGATGTTTTGTTACAATTTTGATGTATGTTAGGATATTTTGTAACAATTTTTGCTGTTACGTGAACTGTCTTTTGCACAAGTTCTCAGCGGTGGATTATTGTACATACATGATTCTAAATTTCCCTCCGTGACAACTGAAGTAATATGGTGACATTAGGATGTATGTGCAGGACATTGCACATCCGACACGCTTTTAATGTCCAGCATTCTCAGTTTCCTATTTTTCATTGTGGGCAGGTGGCCTCTTGAGTTCTGTAGTCAGTGGTAACTGATACTTGAGATGCCACTGGACAGAGGATGACTGGAAGTGAGTGATTTGGAGGGATAATACTATACCCTGCAGAAATCCGATGGAAAAGTTTGGGTTTGGCAAATGCCAGGAGAATGTTACATTCTATCACAGGTGTAGTGCCAACAGTGAAGTACAGAGAAAGGTGTTCTGATAGGGGTCATTTTTTGTTAGAGTGGGTCCCCTGTAGTGTGCTTATGAAAATGCTAAATGTAAAGGACACAAACACATATTACACCATTCTGTACTGTGTACAGTAGAGGAACAGCTCAGAGATGATTGATTGTATTGATAGAACTCCATGTTGTTAAGCAGCATATGTGAGGCAATGATTTGTGGACAATAACAATCTTGAAATGAACTGGCCTTCCCAAGTCCCAATCTAATGCCTTTGTAATGAGTTAGAATGTCAACTTTCCACAAGACCTCAACATTATCATCACTGTCTCCTCCGCTTTCTGATCTTGAGGAGGAATGGACTGCCGTTGCACCACAGATGATCAGAAACCTCATTGAAAGTGTGCCCAGCAGTGTTGAAGCCATCATTAAAGGCGAAGGGTGGAACATCCCATATAAATGTTCACTAACAGCTGTCTGCATAATTTTGATCAGACAGCATACTTCTAACAATTCCTGTAGACTGTATGCAAGAGTAACTGAAAAGTGAATACTGAACTCAATTTCATTTCCTTGTCATATTTAGTTTATTCTTTAACTTGCTGCATGACACAATGGTGTACATGTGTTTCACCTGTAGACCCAATTGCCCCCACGCCCCCACACTAGCTTGTGTTAGTCACACAGAGACAGCCCAGACTACTTCTGGATCATGTCAAATTGCTCCTCAGCTGTTTTGAAAAGCTGTATCAGTGATAACAAACTTAAAGTGTCTTGCCTGGAAATCCTGGGTGGCAGCATATCTCTCTCTCTCTCAAGTGGGGCAACATGACTTCCCAACCCTTAAAGGCCTTATTTCACTGATATTTTTCCCATTCATTCTTCTACAATAATTAATCATTCTGTTTCAAATGTTGGAGAATCCAGCATTCTGCTGCCATCTTGCAAGTAAAAGTATTTTTACCTTTTCTTCACTGGCATTAATTTCAGATTATTATTTTCTTTTACACAATCTGCTTTTGTGTAGCTAGGTCCAAGCTAATGATCAAGTTTCTCACCTATTGGTAGTAATGTTAATTTTCACAAGTTATGTTGATTCTTAGTATAATGCAGTCAGAGATGATCAGCGCGTTCTAGCCATATCATTTGTTTTCCAGTAGTGGGAAAAAGGTGAATCTCTTTTGTATGTAAAACCAAAACTCAGGAATTTGTTACTTGCTCAAATACAGCTCTTTACAGCCATGATAACTCATGTTAGGAGTTATTTTGTACAAAAATTTAGTTGATCCTTTGTTTTTAAATTTTCTCCCCATGTGGGTTTTTGTCTACATCAGCAGCAATATTTTGGAAAAGCTACAGATTAACATAATATGCTGAATTTTTATACAAAACATAGGATAGGGGGGGGGGGGGGGGAGGAAGAGGCAGACTTTGTTCAGCATAATAACCGTATGTCATGTTTCAACATCAGTACAGGCTATTTGTTCTCGCTATATACTGAGTGAGGAAAATCCTGAGTGAAGTTCGAACAGTAGGATGAGTAATAAGTAATCATAGTATAAGGGCAACTCTGAGCAATGAACAGGCACAGAAACTGAAACTCAGTAACTATGATGACAGACCAGTATTCATCTTTAGACAGAATAGCATATTCATGTCATATAGTCTGTACCTATATGCAGTATTTTTCAGCTTACTGTCAATTTCACAAGGAACCTTGCACTCTTTATTGGCCATAAGATACACACAGTATAATGTTTATTGCAGTGCTCAAACCTATAACCTGTTGATCAATGGTAATTCACATTAGTAAACAATCCTACAATGCCAGCACCAGGATAGGGGAACACTACATGAATTTTTGTGCACTCTGAACATGAACACCATTTCATAATCTGTGGTAAGTCAGAAACCACATCATCAATCCAAAGGTTGGTTTGTACACCACAAAGTTTAATCAAGCATTGTCCTTTTAGAGATGCTATATTACCTGTCCTTCTCCAACCCTTGAATTACGGTACTCAGCCAGCTGCGAGCTATAAACTACATTTCCAGAAACAAAGCAGCAGCGGGAGGAAAAAATACTTCCACAGAATCACTTTTACTATACCAAAATACAGTTTCAACATACAGTACAAAGTATGTAATGCTTACATTATAAAACAGAAAAAGTTCGATGAATTCTAATGTGCTCTTATTTCATCAGATGCCTGTAGTATGTTTCACAATAAAGCTATTCACTTCATGTACAGATATTCCAATACCAGATTCAATTCAGTATCTGAAACTGCAATGATGCTGTGGAAAAAAAGTATCATCAACCACAATACAACAGGATATTTGTTGTGTTATGTTTAATTATTATGAGCTTTCAGAGAGGTTTATCATTTATGGTTTATTTAATTTCCATACACTTCCTGTTGGACAGGAGTTACAAAGCAAAATGTGGGAAATATGTGATGAAGACATGAACCAACTAGAGTGAAGCAAAGTAAAGTAAGTAAAAGATCAAATCAAACTTATGCAGGTCAATAAGAATACCTAAAGACAAACAGGAATATAGGCCTTTAAACTAATTTTATGCTACATATGTTACATTATTTGAAGCAAAAAGTCATGTCAACTAGAATGACTATATTTCTGACAAACTTTTAGAGATGTTTACCAAAAAGTAGATTTCTCTATTAACCCTCATCCCCAGTTTCGTAAATGCCTCCTCATTACTGCTGTGGAGGCCGAGTTGCCTCTGTTGTTAAGGTACACCAAGCGCGTGGGTTCGTGAAATGGCTCCTGGTGCAGCACACCACTAAGACAATATCTCCCTGTCACTATTACACAGCTATGGCTCAGGGTCAAGTAACAGGACAGGAGAACGAAGGTACTACAACACTCCAACAAATTAGTAACAAAGTCACACATAAGAGTTAAAAGCTGATTGAATGATTAAGTCTGCAATACTGCTTGTAATATAACACAAAAAAGGGTCTCAATGACTAAACTTCACAGTACACAGCAAATGCAATTTACAGCAACTGTCTGTTCACTTCTAAGAGTTCACTAAATGACATTCCCTGTCTAAGTTAGTCCAGAACGGCGATCTATAACCAAGTGGGCAAGAGTTGCTCTTCTATCTTCTGAGCAGGCTTCTGTCCGTTGTTGTCCAGTCATTGGCAGATTGTACTCAGATGACAACTGGCTGAGGCGAAGTCAATATCTTCATCCTCAGTGATTCTGGTGCAACTCACACAAGTGGCGAATCTCTATGGCATTGGCACCAGTTTGCATCTTTGCGCCTGTTGTGCTTTTGCCCTGGCTGTGTCTTGTTCGGACGACACAGCAATTTTACTTCCAGATTTCAAGGGGGTGGGAAATTAAAGTCTAACTGTCCTATTGACAATGAGGTCACTAGAGCTGGAACACAATCTTGGACTGTGAACGAATGGGAAAAGAAATCAGCTGGGCTCTTTACAAAGAAAACACCCCAGTATTTGCCTGGAACAATTTAGGGAAACCAGAAAAAAAAACAAAGCCTGGATGGCTGGACAAGGATTTGGACAGTCGTCCCCTCAAATGTGAGTCCACTGTGTTAACCACTGCACCATCTTGCTTGGTATATTTCCAAAAAGGTTGTTCACAAGTTACTGATCCATGCAAATAGATTCTAAACATGTGTTTCCTTGAATTATGTAAACAGAACTGTACTTATCATAGTTTTGAAATTTACCATTGCAAATATTAGTACTGTTTGAGCTGAATTAATCTAGACATGCAGTCAAATAATTCATCATTTCAGTTATCTTCAATACTGATATGTACTTCCTAGTCCAAGACATCTACAGGAACATATTCTTAGTGTTTCACTTGAGGCACTCAAAAATTATTGTATCGCCAATATTTTTACGGTCACAGGAACCATTTACTGAACAAATGAATACAGATCAAATTTCAGGTGTTCCCCAGCAATGTCTGTGGACTTTTGCTTTTGTTCTGGCAGCTTTTTATTTGCATAGAAAACCATTCTTTGGGAGTATCCCTGGGGTGAATAAGGCATAGTTGCTAGGAGTCAGATGCAGTAAATATGGAGGATGCAGTAGCACAGTAAACCCACCTAGTTCACACATAGTGGTAATTGTCTACAACTGGCATATGGCTGCACATTGTCATGTTGCAGCAAAACACCATCATCCCATCTTCAGTAGCAGCGTTATTGAATGAGTTGGTGCAGAGAACTCCAGTACCAGTCACTGTCGAGGGTTGTACAGAGGAAACCAATCCACCAGCAATATTCTTTCCTGATACCAGAATGCAACTGCCACTTGTTCCTGCCAAAATAGTCCCAGCTGCAAGTTCTTGCAATAAGGGCTCCCAGTATGCTTCCACGCCACAGACTAGCATTTCTTCCTTAGAGTATTGTGAAGAAACCACGACTTCTCAAAGGTGACCAGACGCTCAAAGAATTCTGCTGGATCTGCACTGCACTGTTGGCATATCTCCAAATGCTTCTGTTTCTGTGCAGTGGTAAGAGAAAGGGACACTCATAGTTACGCACCTTCATATTCAAATCCTCATGGATGATGATTTGGAGAGTTCCCGTGGTCAAATTTGATTCACCTGTGCCCCATAATTAAGTCACCAACACTCTGGCCTTTGGTTTGTATGCAGATGCTCTGATAACCAGGTGTGACTTGGTGCTGTTTCCCCAAATGGCTAATAACTTCTTGTGGATACCTGAAGCTGTCACTCCTTCCATCCAGAGAAACCATGCTGTCCACCATTGCCGATGCTTGAGTGCTTCCACATTGGCTTATCGATGTCCACCAGTGTACTCACAAGCAAGAACAAGTGTTGCTGCAATGTGCCACCCATTGGAAGCAGCAATGACACATGTTCAGTTAGCTTTTCAGTCAAATGTGGTTACATTAGCAATGTGAACGTTTTGCAGTGAGGTTTGAGAGGTCTCACTCAGTGTGAGAGTGAAATGTCTAACAGTTATGTCAATGTTTTCACTCAGTCTCAGGGTTTGAGCAGTCTGTGTCCAGTCTTTTCAGTTATAAGTGACCCACAACTAGATTGCCAATTTTATTTTAAGACATACATGCCATGTATTATATCAGGAAGAGGTAATTAGCTATAATCAAAAAAAAAGTATTTTCAAAATTAAATTCTATTTACATAGATATAAATTTTTCATACTAAGCCATTAAACATTAATTTTCGGTTGATTTTAAAAGATTAATAACTCATACTACATCATAAATGTATATTTAAATACATGAACCTTTACTTTAACTTCATTGGAGCTATCTTTCTCTCCCCTTCATGCTGGTTTACACCCATCACTGATAATTCTCAATCAGTAAATCCTAGGGTGATAAGAACAGAAAGCATATTGGATATAATATTTTTTTTCATTGACATACACTGCCTCTTGGAAGTATTTTTTGTGAAAATTTATCTATTTTCATTCATTGATTTTCTTCAAAGTTCTTTACATAATATAGTTTCAGAATAGGAACCAACCTTGCACATACTATATATTACACTGAATTATTCTTGATATCTTATAACTTAACTTGATTTCTCCCATTCTCATATTATTGAGCACTTCGGCATTTTGATCAAGCCACAAAATTCATTACTAAGTGAATGCATTAATCATCAACACAGTCATAAAGCTGAACTAAAAGCTACTTATTGGCACAAAATAAAAAGCATATATCGGAACGACAACAGCGACAAGAGGAGATACCTGTATATGGTCAACGATAATGATCTAATACCACCATAAAAATCTATTTTTCCTGATCAGAATTGACTGCACCGATGATTAGGCTCACCCAGTTGATGTTCACAGCTGCACTGGGTGAACTCAATTACAGACTGTTTGTAGTGTTGGGGTGAATCTGAACAGTAATTCTTCACACCCATGAAACACTATATCTGCTACATTTCACAGAATGTGAAACATGTATAGGTTTGTGTTCATGGCTACGATCTGTGCTGTGAAGGTGTAGAGGATGGTACGACACCTTGTAAAGGACATGGACTAGGCATGGGCGAGTAATTCTCTGGTGGGGATGCAGAATTGGTGCACAAGATTGAGGCAGCTAGTGGTGACAATTTATTGTGTTTTTAAGTTGGACAGATATAGATACAGGCTCCACAGGTGATGGGCAGTGGCATTCAGTTAGTGCACTCAGGATGGGATCAACAGCCAATGGTGCCTTGGTGTCAGCTCGGTCACATCCTTGTTAGCTTCACATTTTTAGGTGCAGATCAGCATCAAGAGGCGGTGTCACTGCTCTTGTAACTGCAGTCAGAAAGAGCCAATGCTCAGCCCAGCAGCAGGTGACTGCATTGCTTGGGGTCAAGCCCTGCATCATTGGCTGGAGGGTGGTCAATGATGCTGGTGAGCCTGGAGGTTCGTAGCTGAGAGGACTTTAGCTCAAACCCTGGCCTATTCAGGCTGCAGCTGGACCTCTGGCTGGTGGTCCTGTTGAAATGGCAGGAGGAGGTTGGCAGCTTCGCAGAGGAAGCCAACACATAGTGGATGCCAATTCAAAGCCCAGCTGTGGCGAGAGGCTCAGCCTGGCTGGATGGTCAACTCTTGCTCTCGACAAAGCAGGCCTTGTTGTGACTGAGGCCACATATTTTGTAAACCCTCGTCGCCAGTTTTGTAAAGGCCTTGTCGCTACTGCTGTGGGGGGCCAAGTTTGTGAGTAGTGAAGTCTGCATCACTACATGTAATGTAATACAAAAAAAGCCCCCCAATGGCTAAGTGCAAATAATCGTAGATAAATTTCACGTTACATAGCAAATGCAATTTACAACTGTCTGTCCACTTCTAAGAGTTCACTAAACAACATTCCCTGTCTAAGTCAGTACTGGATAACGATCTATAACTAAATGAGCAAGAGCTGTTCTTCTATCTTGTTAGCAGGCTTCTGCCAATTGTAATCTGGTAATTGGCAGATTGCACTTGGCCGGCAGTTGGCCAAGTTGTTTGTTGTTGTGGTCTTCAGTCCTGAGACTGGTTTGATGCAGCTCTCCATGCTACCCTATCCTGTGTGAGCTTCATCTCCCAGTACCTACTGCAACCTACATCCTTCTGAATCTGCTTAGTGTATTCATCTCTTGGTCTCCCTCTACGATTTTTACCCTCCACGCTGCCCTCCAATGCTAAATTTGTGATCCCCTGATGCCTCAGAACATGTCCTACCACCCGGTCCCTCCTTCTTGTCAAGTTGTGCCACAAACTCCTCTTCTCCCCAATTCTATTCAATACCTCGTCATTAGTTATGTGATCTACCCATCTAATCTTCAGCATTCTTCTGTAGCACCACATTTCGAAAGCTTCTATTCTCTTCCTGTCCAAACTATTTACCGACCATGTTTCACTTCCATACATGGCTACACTCCACACAAATACTTTCAGAAATGACTTCCTGACACTTAAATCTATTCTCAATGTTAACAAATTTCTCTTCTTCAGAAACACTTTCCTTGCCATTGCCAGTCTACATTTTATATCTTCTCTACTTCGACCATCATCAGTTAAGTTTGTTCCCCAAATAGCAAAGCTCCTTTACTACTCTGAGTGTCTCATTTCCTAATCTGAATCCCTCAGCTTCGCCCACCTTTATTCGACTACATTCCATTATCCTCGTTTTGCTTTTGTTGATGTTCATCTTATATCCTCCTTTCAAGACACTATCCATTCCGTTCAACTGCTCTTCCAAGTCCTTTGCTGTCTCTGACAGAATTACAATGTCATCGGCAAATCACAAAGTTTTTATTTCTTCTTCATGGATTTTAATACCTACTCCAAATTTTTCTTATGTTTCCTTCACTGCTTGCTCAATACACAGATCGAATAACATCGGGGATAGGCTACAACCCTGTCTCACTCCCTTCCCAACCACTGCTTCCCTTTCGTGTCCCTCGACTCTTATAACTGCCATCTGGTTTCTGTACAAATTGTAAATAGCCTTTCGCTCCCTGTATTTTACTCCTGCCACCTTTAGAATTTGAAAGAGAGTATTCCAGTCAACATTGTCAAAAGCTTTCTCTTAAGTCTACAAATGCTAGAAACGTAGGTTTGCCTTTCCTTAATCTTTCTTCTAAGATAAGTCGTAAGGTCAGTATTGCCTCACGTGTTCCAACATTTCTACGGAATCCAAACTGATCTTCCCCGAGGTCGGCTTCTACCAGTTTTTCCATTCGTCTGTAAAGAATTCGTGTTAATATTTTGTAGCTGTGACTTATTAAACTGACAGTTCGGTAATTTTCACATCTGTCAACACCTGCTTTCTATGGGATTGGAAGGTTGGCCAAGGCAAAGTCGACATCTTCATCCCAGCCACCCGCGGTGAAACTCTATGGCACTGGCACCAGCTCACATCTTTGCACTTGTGGTGCTTTTTCCCTGGCTGTGTCTCGTTCGGATGACACAGCAACATACATGGCCTGCCTTCCATCACCAAAATGCTGGTTATTGCCTCAGTGCATAGGTTGCCATTTCAGAGCTGCTGGTATTCCCCAAGTGCTGAGCTTGCAGGTGTGGGCAAGTGCCTGTATTTCACCATCGATCCTTAGCTTGTGCTTGTCCCACTATAGCACATACATAGCCAGTGACATAATTTTCTGTACAATTTATTTACTTTCAGCATAAATAAATGATTAAGGGTTAGGATTTAAATGATATTTAATTTATGGAGATCACACCTTTTCATGACAATTGAATGCAAACTGTCACTAAAATACAGTAATGTTTTTATTCTTCCTTCAAACACAACTACAGGAACATTTATACTCAACTTCACACTCCCAATGATACATCAGTTGAGTAATTTTCATGTCAATTGCATCCGGACGAACTTAAAGCTTGGTGGTGGTGGTGGTGGTGGTGGTGGTGGTGGTGGTGGTGGTGTGTTGGGGCTTATGGGCGCTCAACATCGAGGTCATCAGCGCCCTGACACACATTAAAAGGAACGAATGTGGACAGACCTAAGAAAACTAAAGCACACACTCAAAGAAAGCAGGAAAAGAAGGAAAATGCTACATAAGAAAGTAAAACCTAAGGAAAGGGGAAACATAGCAACAAGAATGTCACAGGAAATTGTTATTGGCTGGCCACTTACATAAAATATGGGCGAGCTTGTCACACAGCGAGCAAATTAAAATCCTCTCCCTAAAATCTTTGTAAAAACATTTGACAGGGCACAGAACTTTAAAACTATAGCCACATTCGTCCGAGTGTTGCCTAAAAGAGATGGCAGGTCCGCTGGCAAGTCAGCCGCGACCCGCTGGTCAGAAAATAAAACGCAATCCAATAAAACATGGCGCACAGTGACCTGGACGCCGCAAGCACCACACATTGGAGGGTCCTCTCGCCGGAGAAGGAAGCCATGCGGCATAGGGCTGTGGCCTATTCGAAGCCGAGTGAGGAGAACCTCGTCCCGTCGATGGGGCTGAAAGGAAGTACACCACACACGTGTTGTGGGCTTGACTATACGGAGCTTATTGTCAGTCACTTCCAGCCACTCATCCTCCCACCGACGCATGACCCGTGAGCTCAACAGCGAGGTGAGTGCGTGCAAGGGGATAGCACACTGAGATACTTGTGGGGCGAGACACGCCTCCTTGGCTGCGAGATCTGCCCTTTCATTCCCAGCATTGTCAACATGCCCCGGAACCCAGCAGAAAGCTACAACTTTCCCCAGTCGCTGTAGTCGGAGGAGGGCATCCTGGATGGTCTGGACAATTTTGTCTGCCGCATACAAACGTTGCAATGAGTGAAGGGCACTGAGTGAATCGGAACAGACAAGAAATTTAGGAGAGGAAGAATGTCGCATGTGCTCCAGTGCCCGCAAGATCGCAAACAATTCTGCATCAAAGACAGTAAAAGTCTGAGGCAGTCGGACCTTGAGGACACGATACGGAAAAACAACTGCGCAACCAACAGAATCCCCTTGTTTCGACCCATCCGTAAAAACAGCTACATAGTCGTGGTGCTCAGATGAAATGGCAGAAAATGCTGCATTAAAAACGGCGGCAGGAGTGCAATCTCTCTTGTACTGCAATAAATCTAAAATCACTCCGGGCTTCTTCAGTAACCAGGGTGGCAGGCGGTTAAAACCTTGGATTTGGGGTTGTACAGACTCCACACCGAGGGACTCTAGTACACGTTGCACACGGATCCCAAACGGCAACGTAGCCCGGGGACGGCGGGAAAAAAGGCGGTCCAGAGGTGGATGGGCAACAAGATGGTGAGCAGGTGATCTGGGAGCTGCAAGAAACTTACAAGCCTGGCGCACCAGCAGGAGCTGCCGCCGGATGGTAAGTGGCCATTCGCCAGCCTCAGCACAGAGGCTGGGTACGGGACTGGTCCGATAAGCACCCGTGGCCAGTCGGATCCCAGCATGGTGAACAGCGTCAAGGATCCACAAATAAGATGGCCTCGCTGACCCATATACTGTGCACCCATAGTCCAGCCGTGAACGCACAAAAGCTCCATAAAACTGTAGGAGACGCGCCCTGTCCGCGCCCCAAGACCTGTGGCTGAGGCACTTGAGGATGTTCAGTGCCTTCAGCGTTCTGGCTTTCAAGTCACGTAGGTGTGGCAGCCATGACAACCTGGAGTCAAAAATTAGGCCCAGAAACCGCACTGTGTCTCTAAAACGTAGGACAGTATCCCCCATATGCAAGGCAGGCAAAGTAATAGTAATCAGCTGTAAGTGATGAAAAGAATAAGTCTGTATAGCACATAATTAAATGAACATATATAATGCATATTTTAACTTTGGATTGTGCTTTGAGATGTTTCACATACCCTTGGGATGGGGGATAGTTCCTCTGGCAGTATGTGTATCCCATTCTTACATTATTGCTTTATTTTAACCAATGAAAGTTCTATAGACTGGTTACACACACATGAATGAATGGCTAGCTCAGTCAACTAAGCACTCAACCCCTTATAGGTTTGTGATTGATATTTTAACCAGGCCATATAAGGTTCAAAATCTCTCTAATTTTGTAACTGTAAAGGGTCCTTTTGCTTTCAGCTACTTCAAGGGAATTCTCAGCGGCCAACAAAGCAACCACAATAGGCTTACATTCTCGTCAACAGACAGCAGCACTCATACTTTGTGGTCAATAAAATAACCACAAAGCAGTCTCAGTTTTCAGTGCATGGACTGTTTTGGAATTTTGCTGGCAAATCTTCAAATTTACAAAATTAAGTCAATTTATTATGTTTTTATATGTAATACAGATACGTTGACAGTAATCTCCCGCGAGTTTCCCTGTATCTAGAGCAAAATGTAGTGAAATGAATTTTTTGTTTTCTGTGCCGAAAAAGATATACGTACCTTCAATTTTCCTAGAATTCTTGTAATATGCCACTTGTAAACAAATACTTCTGCACTAGTTATATCACAATATATATATCAATATTTGACACTTTTATCAAACGGTTTCTAACAATTCAGCACTGCACTCAGATGTTACAGGAAATGTTACAGATACTGACTCCCATGTTAATACAGCAAGGTCAACTTTTTGTGACCAGTGAGCTGGAGAGAGCACAGCAAGCCAAAGGAGGAGTTTTCAGAGCATGAAATGTGTTGAATTTTGCTCTTAAGTCTTCACATTTACAAAATTGAATCTACTTATCATGATAATATAGTGTGCTATAGTTAACAATAATCTGCATCAAGTTTCACTGTACCTGGTGCAAATCACTGGGAAATGAGGTTTTTTGTTTTGCAGGGGCAAAAAAACAAGTACATGTTCTTAATTTCTCACGAATTTATCGTAATGTTGCACACAAATGCATCCGCATAAGTTATTTTTGGTACGGTACCTAATTATTTACTTGAGACTCTTAGCAAATACTTTCAAAATTATAGTATTGCACTAAGTAAATAGTTGCATTCTTCATTCCTTCTTCTATATGGTATTTTCACATATCTGTACAACAACTGTTAAGTCTTAACATAAATAATGTTCTTTTTTTTATAATTTATGTCGTCATTTCACAGGGAAAATCAAGCTTCAGCCCTTCTGAGATAGAAAAGCTTCTATTGGAAGATGTGTTTGATGACATTAGCTCCAATTCTAAGAGGGTAATCCCAAAAGTAATGTCCCCTATTTTTTTTTATAAGTACATAGACCTGTTTATTTCTACAATGGTTTACATCAGTTTACAGCTTGAACATTTAGCTATTTTTCGACATAATCACCATTTCTGTCGATGCATTTTTGTAGACACTGTGGCAGTTTTTGTATGTCCATATCCTACCAGCTCGCCTCCATGCTGTTCAGGAAGTTACAAATCTCTTCTTTCACCTTGTCGTTGGAGCTGAATCTCTGGGACCACAATAAATGCTGACAGGTACTGACAGACTCTGAAAAAACTCAAACGGGCAATTCAGAACCGGTGAAGAGAAATGTTGAGCAAGGGCGCACACATTCTCCATGACAACACTCGCTCCCACATCGCTCGGCAAACCGTTGCTCTCCTGCAACAGTTTCAATGGAACATAATCACCCACTGACCCTATAGTCCTGACTTGGCACCCAGTGACTATCACCTGTTCCCCAGGTAAAAAGAACATTTGGCCGGAAAGCGATTCAGCTCCGATGACAAGGTGAAAGAAGAGGTTCATAACTTTCTGAACAGCATGGCAGTAAGCTGGTATGACATAGGCATACAAAAACTGCCAGTGTGTGTATAAAAATGCATCGAGAGAAATGGTGATTATGTCGAGAAATAGCTAAATGTTAAAGCTGTAAACTGATGTAAACCATTGTAGAAATAAACAGGTCTATGTACCTGTAAAAAATAGGAAACCTCACTTTTGGGATCACCCTCATAAGTATGGTGGAGATTCTAATGTAGAGGATGATCTGGTTGTGGAAACATTCCTTGGAAGTCTATGTGAGGATGGATGAAAGTTTTCTATTACTTCACTGATGCAGCAACAGTAAAATGATATATCATGTTGTAAGGAGACTAGCTTTCTTACTGGGAATCCTAAACCTCTGATACATACAAGATTTATAAGAACTCTGACCAATTTGTAATTTCTGCTCAAAATCGAATAGGGGACCAATATCCAGCCCAAAAATAGTAATCAGTAGGTCAAAACTTAAGAAAAGAGCTACAGGATTCCAAGGGAAGCAGTTCAGAAATGTGATTCGGCATATGCCTACAGCAGGTACATGGAGGTGTGTATTTTGCAGCACATAAAGGAAAACTAAACGTATTAAGCTAGCCTGCACTGCTCCCAATGTAGCTTTGTGCGGACAATGCTTTGGGCTCTCCCACTGGGAGAACAAAGCAACAAGACAAGTCTGGTTTATATTTATGTATTTTGTTTTTATATATCTATATAAACCAACAAAAGAAACAACAAGTAAAAGTTCTGTTTCTTCTATTTACTGCCATTTTAGAAGCCCACATTAGCACAAAAAAAGCACTTGCACAGTATAGACTGTTGTCGATATTTTGTTGAGCATAAAAATTGATAATAGTAAGTACTGCAAAATTTTTGAAATCTTAAACATTTTTATGTTTCTGGATATGATAAATGATCATTTCAATGCTCTCTTTTAAACAGAAAGGTTTGCCCTATTTAGGGTTAAGTGTGGTTGCAGCTGAAAGAATGAATAAGTTTCAAGTGATGCTAAAACTAGTTTTGTTTCACTTGAAAAGAAATAATGAATAATTCACAATGCGTAAAATCACAACAGGCTACCAATTTTCTCATACAGTTCTTCCAACCCCCATGTTTAATGCATTGGCTGTCACATGACTGCCAGCAGCCACAGCAGAGCCCGACACTGTGGCCTGGCCTGCTGGTGAAACGTCCAGTACTATTCTCGTGGCAGTCAATGTATTGCATCAATCAATGTGTTGCACAGAGCAAAAGCCCTCCCATACCATCCACAGATAACATTTTGGGGCTTTAAGTGTTATCCAGCAAAATCAAACTCACATTTCACCAATTTGAAGCATTCTATTCTTCTTCCAAATGAAAAACAAAAAAGCTGTCAATATTTTTTGCAAGTTGTGTACTACATTCATAGTGTACAAAACTTAATAGGGAATTTAAACTCTTGTAACAAAACTACAAGAGCCCTTCTGACATTGTCCATTTCAAGGTCAATTTCACGTTTTGCGCAGAATGTGGAACCCCTAGATGCCTATGGGTCAGAAAGACCTACAGATGTGGGAGAAGTTTTTGTATATTGGAAGTTGCATATATGTTCTAATGGTATATTTTCAAATTTTTAAAATCTTTAAGAAATAATATATGCAAGTTTTACTTTTGTGAGAACAAATGTACTGTCATACTGAGTGGTGTACTAAAGTAATAAATACTGAAGTTTATTTTACACTGGTAAATCTCAGAAATTTCATAATCACCACATTTGAATTTTTTCTTAATACAATCACTAATTCAAAAACACATACCCATTTACAGTGCTGATGTTCTATACACCTAAAGAATTAGCTACTACAGGAACAGACCAAATGATCTGTGTGTTGCACGTTTCAATGGTAGCAAAAATCATTACGGAGATAATTAACACATACCCCCATCCTTTCTGTTATATTAGTCCACATTTTAAGTAACACCTCATAAACAAACTCCATACAAAAAATAAAAATCATTAAAAAATGATTCAGGCAACAGATTAAAAAATGTCATTCACATTTCGAACATATTCAGGATTTCTACTCAAATCTAAGATTCCCTCTTCTCACATCACTTCTTGTACACTGATAGCAACCTACTCACAATTATTTGTTGCAATTCCATTGTTTCCTCCGTTGTTTAATTGTTTCCTCGTCTCTAAGTATAACCTGTTAGGTTTTCTTTACATTCTTTGTAAGTGATATTTTATAAACTCTGTTCAATACAAAGCAGTAGCAGCTGAAAAACCATTTATAGGGTGAAAAGATCAAACAACTAAGAACAAAATTTCTGGTTTATTTACAACAATTCATTTTGTCTATAGATTTTGCGACTTTGTAAATTAGAAGAGCTCTGCAATTATAAGGTGTTATCTACATGTTCTTGCCATCTGTAGGGTGTGATGACATTGTTATTTTAAATTATGTTAAATGACCCCAAACACCCAAACCAAATCACAAAAGATAAACCAGTAAATCAGTCAGACAAATTTAAAAATTAGGAGAAGTCACAGCACATAACCTCAACAAAAAAATCTATTGGCATAATACGAGGGGAAGTCAAAAAGTAAAGGGTCTTCTGACAAGTAAAGATCGGGAAACATCAGGCAGGCCATCAACATCAACCACGTAGGACAATTTGCAAATCGTTAAGGGTACGAAGATGGAAAAAACAGACAAATCACAGAGGACAAAGCTGCCAATACTTTTAGTCACGGTGTAGCGTATTCTATTTTACATGACATGCTAAATTTTAGCAAAGTGTGTACAAGGTGAGTACTGAAAGAATTGTCACCACAGCATAAGGCACAAAGGACGGCCGGCCATCTCTCTCACTCATTTGCCCCTTTATCATCACAAGGGAGATGGATTTTTACAGCAAATTGTTACTGTAGACAAAACATAGGTGCATCACCACAAACAGGAAAGTAAGACTCCGAACATGGTTCGGAAACACCCACCACCACCAGAAGTTAACAAATTCATTAAATGTCACACAACAGCTCTTAAGATTATGCTAACACTATTCTGAGTCATGGAAGTTGTGATAGCCGTTCATTTCATCACAAGAGGCGAAACATAGAACAGTGAGAACTATTGTGATGTGTTGCGAACTGAACTAAATCCTGCAATCAGATCAGAATGTCGCGGAAAACTGTGAAAGCTGCAGCAAGATTATCATTCAGCAACATTCTGCCAAACACACAGAGAAGCAATAAAGGAGTTGGGATTCAAAATGCTGCAAAACCCCCTGTACAGCCCAGATTTGGATGCTCCAAAGTGATTTCCATGTATTTGGCTCACTGAAGGAAGTGCTCAGGGGAAAGAGATTTGACAAAGTACGTTTAATTGCAGGGAGGTTATGTAGAAAAATGTATGTTATGTATGTTTCAGTTTTCCATCATTACAATAAATATTCCCTTCCTCAATAGTCCCTTTACTTCTTGACTTCCCATCAGAGAATAAACAAACTGACCGAAGCACAATATATGACCAAGAGTACATACAACAAAAATGGTCCCTTAACAGTTTAAAAAACGAAAACACAGCAAACAGTCACATAACAAGAAATAAAATATGCAAGCAAAACCACGTTTGAAACTGCTAACACTGCAGAAATAGAATGTTCAAGATAGAAGAATCACAAGATATATAAACAAAAAATACCAAGAAAATGGGAAAGGTGGGAAATACAATTGAAACATCACAAAATAGATGAGGACAATAATAAAGAAATTATGGGATAGTAAGAGCAACATTATGTGGATTATAGAAATCAAAAATTTTATGGGGAACTACAAGAAAACAGACAAAAACCAAGAAACCCAAAAGACAGACAAACCGGGCAAAGAAAATGGGAAGAGTGATTTTAGACAAAATAAAAGGAGAGCTCCGAGAAAATGAAATATAAGGACTAGATAACTTAAGAACCCTTTTATAAAATTGACAAAATCTGTCCAAGAAGGCCAAACATTTCTCAGAAGTTATCAGCAGTTTAAATTTTCTCCATCCAGACTGCATGTAACAACTACACACGGTTTTCTCAAAATCTTGTTACCATATTAAACATTCAAAAACAAGCAGTAAGAATCATAATGAGAAGTACAAAACAAGCAGTAAGGATCATAGTGAGAAATCTCTCTCTCTCTCTCTCTCTCTCTCTCTCTCTCTCACACACACACACACACACACACACACACACACACACACACACACACACACACACACACACATTAAAATGCTTGGCATCCTAACTGTTCCTTAGACAGTCACTGTCCAAGCGAAAAGAAAAGTAAAAGCTTTAAGTCTTTGTGACCATGGGATAAATTCAACAATATTCATAAAATTATATACTCTGTGTGTTTTGAAAGTCAGTAAATTCTGCTCTAAATCCAGCATCTGATATGTAGCCTAAATTTAGTTTTATATGTATTCATATAAGAGCAATAATTTGTGTGCCTATCTTACATATCTATTTCTACATCTATGTTGAGAAAGACTTGTGTGGGATCAGCAAGAAAGTTACTATTTATGATGATTTAAGCAATGTAAAGACGGTATGGGATGAAATTTATGTAATTGTGTTTAATACTGTAATTGTGTTTAATACTGTAATTGTGTATTTCTAACTTCTACTTCCAAGCAAATGAAATCCATAGTGTAAACAGGCTTACTTCTACTTCCAAGCAAATGAAATCCATAGTGTAAACAGGCTTTGATAAAAGAAAAACTCAAACATAACACTATGGGAATAGTTAAAAAGTGCTAAATAATTCATGTACAAACTCTGTCCATTTAGAATGCATCTTGGAAATCAAAATTTTTCAGCTATCTGATCACTACTTACATCCAGACATTTTTCATCCTTCATCAACAAAATATGTGAACTTCAGAGTTTTCGACAAGATTCAGCACTTGCATAGCTTAGGACATGAACTGAAATTACATGGTTGTCCGCTCTCCACTTACACCAAATGTTTTACCTTTGATAATACATGTACAAGTGATTCTTCTACAATTGTTTCTGTTTGTAGATGTCTTTCAATTACAAGTGACTGCAATCTGCCCAAGGAGATGTATCAAGGCAACACAAAGGTTACTTTGGTATTTTGGCATGCTAGTACAATAATTTTCCAACCTACATAGAAACTTAGCTAACATGTCTATTGGTCAACACGTATAACTTTTTTCAGCATGAACACGATAAAAATTCAACAAAGGTCTGAGCAACATAATCCACCACAAAGGCCACTTTGCAGAATGCGGCAACACACAGTATGACAGCAAAGATTTAATCAAATGTAAGTAGAAATGTCATGTTTAACTAAAGTTATAGAATGTTGGTCTTTTTTACCTGAAGTTATTTTATATGTTAAACGTATGTTGTTACAATATGTTCTCTCCCCAATAACCTTGCCCACATGCTAGCCATTTCCCAACACTTAGCCGTAGGCCTGTTTGCAAGCACTTTCACCACACTGGAAACATGCAGTCACTTGTATCTTAGGTTTAATCTCTGTCAATGAAATATTAACTGTTAAGGCATTTCAGGGAGTAGGTTGGAATGTCATGGTAACATTAGCTCTCTCTATTTTTAAATAATAACAACAACATATTGAAAGACATTTACAGCAACTGTACACTGCAATGCTTTCCATTGAAGTGGGTGACTGAATTAACATAAACATAATACAGTTGCAGAAGATCTCAACCTCATCACATACTTTTCTAGATGACTGACTTGTTCGTATCATGTTTGGAAAGAAAAATTTCATGTAGCAGTTGTAACGTACAGCTTCGAAGATCTATCAATGGCATTTGCTTTTAAGAAATAACAGTGCGATCCATGTACATCCTCCAAGGCTCATTGGATGAAATGTGCTGAATAATTCACTGGTACCCATTGACAAGGTATAAGAATGACTGCTAAACATTTAAGATTTTGGAGAAAATATTAGTCCTGAAGTAGACATCACATATATTCCCCCAAGCACAACTCGCACACACATTACCACTGCCCGCAATTTCACAGTATACCCATTTGTTTTGTAATTTTATTTTTTGACATCCTTTACAATCTTTTGCCCTACATTCTCGTAAGGTGTATCAATATGAAGAAGAAGGAAAAATAAGGGTGAGGAGTGAAGCCCATCTAGCAACACACAACTGTACGCTTAATAAGGGCAGCTTGTTTACAAGTTTACCCTCTGCTGATTGCTGCTTCTGTTACCTTGACATCACATTCACTTGCCTAATTTTTACTCAGTGAAAAAGAATTCAACATCTTTGCTGTATTTGTATAAAGGAAAACTTATGCATGGTAAACTCCAGAATGGAGTGCTGTGATTTTTATCAATGCTTGGAAGTGAAGGTTATTTTGATGAAATGAATCCTGAAGTATACCGTATTTACTCGAATCTAAGCCGCACTTTTTTTCCGGTTTTTGTAATCCAAAAAACCGCCTGCGGCTTAGAATCGAGTGCAAAGTAAGCAGAAGTTCTGAAATATGTTGGTAGGTGCCGCCACAACTAACTTCTGCCTTCGAATATATGTAGCGCTACACAGGCACAAAGATAAATACTGGTGCCAAAACCTCTGCGTCAGTAAATAAATTAAAAAAAAAAGGTGGAAGACGAGCTTTTTTCTCCGCCCCGAATTTCGACCACTGCATTTTCATACATTATCCAACGAAGTAAATACAAATTCCGTATTGTTCATCTTCAAATGTAGCAGCTTTTCAATGTACTACAAAAATCCGACTGGCAAGACCGTTTGCGATGTTTGTCAGTATGGCCAATTCTACGTTCTGATTTTTTTTCTACCTGTGAGAAGAGATGGTTGCTAATGGGAACTTTTGTGAATTCTGAATCACATGCAGTATTCTCTTCACTATAAGAATAATACGAATATAAACATTTTGCCATGTATTCTTTCGTGTTTGCTGCTATCTCATTTAAATCCTGTCTGCCTAATAAACTATGAAACTAGAGTGAGACACCACAAACGCGGAAGTATACACATATGTAATGTTCATATTCGTATTATTCTTATGCCTAATAGTGATACAGTCAGAAATGAAGGACGGCAATTGACTAGATTTTTAAATCTAAGATGACTAATTTCTGTGCAGAAAATAATTTACTAAAGAGGCATCTGCAAAGATTTTCAAACGGAGAAAAATTTTCGCTAAACTCTCGTTCAGAACATCATCTATCATACGCAGTTTATTATTTGGTTCTTGTTGATCATTATCAAAGAAAGCAGCAGTGTAAATAAACGGCGGTAGCATGCACAAAAGCAAACCATGCCGCGAGCGGCGACAGGTCGTGAACATTCATTATCGGACTGCAACAAACAATGCATGACACAGTACAGTAATGCATTTTCAGCTTAGAGTGACGAAAACACCTATAACAAAGAGAACGGCAATTATCAGATCTGGGAAAAATAAGCAATCAATTCAAACCAGACGAAGCACGTGAAAAACGAAGGGTACCCGCATAAATAAAGACGGAGCGCCTGAAGCATAGCAATGGCTACCTGGTAAAGCTTAACTGCTAAGCTTACGGCTCGAACCAAACTACTGTAGCTGTATCGTCATTCATTCGACCTGAATTCTGTCTCATATTACAATGGACCAACTTTGTTTCGATTTGCAGGTGCGGCCTAAAACTTTTCTCTCCCCTTGAATTTCGAGTCTCAAATTTCAGCTGCGGCTTAGATTCGGGAAATTATTTTTTCCTTTATTTCGAGTCTCATTTTTCAGGTGCGGCTTAGATTCGAGTAAATACGGTATTTTGTAGCTGAAATTCTCGTCATTATTAATATCATTTCTTCATGGCAGTAAAGTACTACATAATGAAATTATGAAACGAGATTATACATACAGATATTTATTAAATATCTTTACATAGATACGTTTTCTAGTCATAGAAAAAAAGCACCATGTTTTTTTTACAACACATGTAGAAGACAACACACTAAATTAAAACTACGCAGATGAAACAACATGACAATATGAGTCAGTTCAAAACAAAAACACTGTAGCGTAAAAAATAATGAACAGAATTCAACTTGACTGACAAATGGGAGAGGCAAAATATATTGATATTATTTCTGAAACATTGCATTTTACATGAAAATAAATACATCTAAAACTTCAAATGCATCACTGTGTACTTTTGAAACTACACATCTTAGTAAGTCTAATTACCTGTTACAAAAATACATAAAATTAAATCAATGTGAAATTACAATGAATAAGCTCCTACAAAGAAGATATGTGACGTAATTGTTAGTCAATATTTATTATTTACTGAAATGTAAAAATATAAGAGCACCATAAGCACATGTTGTGCCTTTGGAAACAGACCCAATTATGCACAATAAAGACTGGTGATCCACTTTACTACACCATTTACTGTATTTTTATATTGTGTACTGTCCAGAATTCACATCAACTCTAAACACATCCATGTTAGCCAATACTGGCAAAGATGGCATCTATTACAGCTACCAATAAAGTTCACAGTACTGACAATTTAACTCCAACTTAGACAACTTGGTTACAAAATGGACAAATTAACAGCACCACTGGTGCAAAACAATCAATAATATTTATGAAAAAATGAATTTAAAACCTCAATAGTTAAGTATCAAATTTCAGAACAATGCTGCTTCAAATGATTAAGAAATGATGTGGTGTCTCCTGTACAGGCATTTCAAAGTCATATTATTTACAATCTGAATAAGAAAATCCGTATATACAACTATATACACCATATAAATTTAACAATCTCAACAAAATGGGCAACACACAGACAAAGGCTTAATGCACAGTCTTGTACGTAAGACTAGCATAAGCCATATCCCCTAACTTTCGTAACCTATTTCACTCTAGTTCCTTAAAATTATAATACTGCCTCAGTCAACATGGAGCTTCCTGGTTATTACAGAAAAAGGAAAAAAATATCTATTGCATGAAATATTGTGACAGACATTCAAGTAAACTCAATAGTACAGATCGTATGTCCCTCTGATATAGGAATCTTATAATAAATCCATACCATGTACCAGGAAGCTGAGACTAGTTTATATTTAAATATGATAAATAACTACATCATTATAACATAATCTACTCACAATTTAAATGCTGTGCTAGAGGCAATTTTAGCAACCTGAAAAATACTGTAGATTGTAGATAGCAACTGCACAAGAAATATTACCCAGATCTATGTGTCTGCCATTTAGAAGCCGTTCACATACGGAAACTCCAGTTTTTAAAGGGACATGCTTTTCTTAATTGTGAAAAACATAGCTAATTTTAGATGGCTTTCACAGTACAAGCAATACATATTCAATTAATTCAAGTACTGCTGTTACATCAAAGCTATCTTAAGGTAATCCAAATGAAAACTATTTCCCTTTGTAACTATGACAGCAATTCAACTATGTGTGTATATACAACTGACTTCTACACACATTCAACAAATGTAACACAAGACACAACATAGTATACATAGTTATCTTTCAAGATGCAATATAGTAATCATAACTTTTAAAAAATTTTCACGAACTTTATATGAAATTATTACAATGTAAGCACTTCATCTAGCAAATTAGGGTGATCAAATGTTGTAACTCTTACCCATAAGTTTATAATACATCTTCTCATATATGTAAGAAGACATACAAAACAGTAAAATACAGACGGCAGTTAAGTTCAAATTAAATGAGACAGTTGCTGTCCACAATCTCTCTACTACTGTTCAAGAAGTAGGATTTCAACAACATTTGCCACTATTGGACTTACAGCAGCCCACCCTTGCGTCCGAATAGGAGCTGGCTCACTGTCCCCAGTGCACTGCTCCCCACAGTCCCAGCAGGCCCATCCGCTGCACCAACTGCCACTTGGGGCCGCAACAGTGGAACCACTCCCAAATCTGGACGTACTGCTGTTGCTTGACGCTTCAGGGGAGGTCGCAGTGGCCTCTCCTCCAGTGCTCCAGTGCCAGGTCGTGCAGGAACCCCCAGTGCTGGCAAAGGTTTGGGACTCGAAGGTGGTTCCTTCTCTATTGCAGAGACGACAGGTGCAGTTTTCAGACAAGTCAATTGTGCCATTGGACTCTTCAAGTGGTGCCTTGTGTACAGAGAGCCCTGCAGTGCCAATGGCGTGACAGGTGCCGCTGCCGATGTTGTTAGAATCGTGTCCAAGCCAATGCTTTCCAGTCTCTCCACAAGACGAATGCCCGACAGTGCCTGGAAGGATGCTCTGAACATTAATGATGCAGTCTCAGTCCTAATGGCTACACTTCAGATATGCATTACAACTAACAGAGCTAACACTGCAGATGCATAATAAATGAAAGCACAGAAGACGAGAGCTTAATGTCCTGTCAGTGATTGGGTCATTACAGGATGAAACATTCACACTGGAGAATGATTGGGAAAGAAGTTGATAATGTCCTCAGAAGAATCATCCTATTGCTTGTCATGACTTAGTGTAGTTTCAAACAACATCAACAACAATTCATTAAGTTATGGTAAAAATCTGAAGGAGGTAGGTTTGGTAGTGCCTGAAAGCAGTAAATTGAAAATTTCACTTATTTTCTAACTGCTGTGAAATTAATTGTCAACTCCAATCATCGCCAATGTGTACAATTATAAAAGGAATGTGCACTTTTAAGCTTTGTCACTGTTATTCCATCAATAGGACAGTTTTGCATTACACCGTCTACTAGTCACATACCAGATTTCCTCACAGCAACCAACTCTTGAGTAATGCCACCATTCCTGCTACTACACTGACGGGCCAAAGAAACTAATAAACCTGCCTAATATCACGTAAGGCCCCGCAAGCACACAGAAATGCCACATGGCATGGATTCTACTAATGTCTGAAGAAGTGCTGGAGGGAATTGACACTATGAATCCTGAAGGGCTGTCCATCAATTCGTAGGATTACGAGGGGGTGAAGATCTCTTCTGAACAGCACATTGCAAGGCATCCCACATATGCTAAATAATGCTCGTGGCTGGGCTCACGACTGGGAATAGTGGTTGGTTGGTTGGTTTGGGGAAGGAGACCAGACAGCGTGGTCATCGGTCTCATCGAATTAGGGAAGGATTGGGAAGGAAGTCGGCCGTGCCCTTTCAGAGGAACCATCCCGGCATTTGCCTGGAGTGATTTAGGGAAATCACGGAAAACCTAAATCAGGATGGCCGGACGCGGGATTGAACCGTCGTCCTCCCGAATGCGAGTCCAGTGTCTAACCACTGCGCCACCCCGCTCGGTGGGAATAGTGCTCACGACTGGGAATAGTGCTCACGACTGGGAATAGTGCTCACGACTGGGAATAGTGCTCACGACTGGGAATAGTGCTCACGACTGGGAATAGTGCTCACGACTGGGAATAGTGCTCACGACTGGGAATAGTGCTCACGACTGGGAATAGTGCTCACGACTGGGAATAGTGCTCACGACTGGGAATAGTGCTCACGACTGGGAATAGTGCTCACGACTGGGAATAGTGCTCACGACTGGGAATAGTGCTCACGACTGGGAATAGTGCTCACGACTGGGAATAATGCTCACGACTGGGAATAATGCTCACGACTGGGAATAATGCTCACGACTGGGAATAATGCTCACGACTGGGAATAATGCTCACGACTGGGAATAATGCTCACGACTGGGAATAATGCTCACGACTGGGAATAATGCTCACGACTGGGAATAATGCTCACGACTGGGAATAATGCTCACGACTGGGAATAATGCTCACGACTGGGAATAATGCTCACGACTGGGAATAATGCTCACGACTGGGAATAATGCTCACGACTGGGAATAATGCTCACGACTGGGAATAATGCTCACGACTGGGAATAATGCTCACGACTGGGAATAATGCTCACGACTGGGAATAATGCTCACGACTGGGAATAATGCTCACGACTGGGAATAATGCTCACGACTGGGAATAATGCTCACGACTGGGAATAATGCTCACGACTGGGAATAATGCTCACGACTGGGAATAATGCTCACGACTGGGAATAATGCTCACGACTGGGAATAATGCTCACGACTGGGAATAATGCTCACGACTGGGAATAATGCTCACGACTGGGAATAATGCTCACGACTGGGAATAATGCTCACGACTGGGAATAATGCTCACGACTGGGAATAATGCTCACGACTGGGAATAATGCTCACGACTGGGAATAATGCTCACGACTGGGAATAATGCTCACGACTGGGAATAATGCTCACGACTGGGAATAATGCTCACGACTGGGAATAATGCTCACGACTGGGAATAATGCTCACGACTGGGAATAATGCTCACGACTGGGAATAATGCTCACGACTGGGAATAATGCTCACGACTGGGGCGTCTGGTGGCCAGCAGTGGTGTGGTGGAGCCATGCCGTAGCAACTCCAGAGATGTGGGGGCGTCTCATTGTCCTGCTGGAATTGCCCAAGTGCATTGGAATGCACAACGGACATGAATGGATGCAGATGATCAGGCAGGATGCTTGTGTATGTGTCACCTGTCAGTGTCATATCTAGACGTAACAGGGGTCTCATATCACTCCAGCTGCACATGCCCCACAGCATTACAGAGCCTTCAGCAGCTTGAACAGCCCCTGCTGACATGCAGGGTCCATGGATTCATGAGGTTGTCTCCCATAGCTGTACGTGACCATCCACTCTACAATTTCAAACCAGACTCATCTGAACAGGCAACATGTTTCCAGCCATCAACAGTGCAATGTTGGTGTTGATGGGAGCAAGCGAGGCGTAAAACTTTGTATCGTGTATTCATCAAGGGTACACGAGTGGGCCTTCAGCTGCAAAGGCCCATATCGATGATGTTTCGTTGAGGGATTCGCTTGCTAACACTTGTTGACCCTAAATTGAGATCTGCAGCAATTTGTGGAGGGGCTGCACTTCTGTCACATTGAACGCTTATCTTCAGTCGTCATTGGCTCCGTTCTTGCAGGATCTTTTTATGGCAGCAGCAATGTTGGGGAGTTGATGTTTTACTGGATTCCTGATATTCATAGTACACTCATGAAATGGTCATTGGGAAAATGCCCACTTCGTCACTACCTCAGAAGTGCTGTGTCCCATCACTCATGTGCCAACTATAACACCATGTTCAAACTCATTTAAATCTTGATAACTTGCCATTGTAGCAGCAGTAACTGATCTAGCAACCAGTCTTATAGGCATTGCTGACTGCAGTGCCTTGTTCTGTCTGTTTACACGTCGCTGCATTTGAATACAGATGCCTCTACCAGTTTCTTTGGTGCTTCAGCATATTTTGGAAATGTGAAATTCATTTATATTTGAAAATCAATTTTCCCGTGTATTGCTGACCAGTGGACTTATTCTGTGTAGTTTTTGAACCATCATTAGAATTCAAACATCCACACTGGAAAAGTGTTGGTGGCTCACATTAAATGCTATGATCCACCATTATTGAAATTTAACATAATATTTATTTATCTAAAAACAAAGATGATGTGACTTACCAAACGAAAGCGCTGGCAGGTCGATAGACACACAAACAAACACAAACATACACACAAAACTCAAGCTTTCGCAACCAACGGTTGCTTCATCGGAAAGAGGGAAGGAGAGGGAAAGACAAAAGGATGTGGGTTTTAAGGGAGAGGGTAAGGAGTCATTCCAATCCCGGGAGCGGAAAGACTTACCTTAGGCGGAAAAAAGGACAGGTATACACTCGCACACACACCCATATCCAACCGCACATACACAGACACAAGCAGACATTTGTAAATATGAAGCAACCGTTGGTTGCGAAAGCTTGAATTTTGTGTGTGTGTTTGTGTTTGTTTGTGTGTCTATCGACCTGCCAGCACTTTCGTTTGGTAAGTCCCATCGTCTTTGTTTTTAGATATATTTTTCCCACGTGGAATGTTTCCCTCTATTATATCCATAATATTTATTTATATTCATACTGTTTTTGTTAATGGTAGTGCCTAGCACGACAGACCTATACAGTGAACTGTAATATTGTTAAAGGTATTGGCTTCTGAAAAATGTAGACCCCAGTCTGGAAGAAGTAATAGGTAATGAGAGTATTTTATCGGAACTACACTTGCAAATTTTAGATGAGAGCTGCACTATAAAGACATACACATCAACAAAGGAAAGTCTTACTTAATCTATGAGAGATGACAATACTAAATACAAAAATTTCTAAATATAATTCACAAAATTAGGATAACAGTATTGGCAAAGGTTACTCACCTTCTTCTCTTGCCTAGAAAGTGCAAGTTTGCTCACTCTCTTCGATTTTCTTGAACGACTTGTTTGATCTGCCTCGGCACTGAAAGTTCTCCTCAAGAAATCAGCTCCGCTTGTCAAGAAACCTATACCCAAGAAAATATTACTTACTAATGTAATGTTTTTCCAATTAATAATTTTATTCCTAAAAATAAACAATAACAGCATTAACACTTAGCACTTGTGCGTCCAGAGCAAAGAACTTTATTCACATGCCAAAAAGGTATGGACAGTACAAATATTACAAAAGGATGGATCAGTGTGCAGTGTAGGAATCATGAGAGAAGACCATTCAGTAACAAGAACTGTCCAAATGCAATGTACACAACCGGGTCACAAAGGAGGGATTGAGACACACGGAAATACACAAATTCTGAAAAAGAAGAGATCAGATATTTTAAATGGTTTTTCATGAACACCTATTTTCTTATCAGACTTATAGCAATATACATCACTGTGCCTTCATTTAAGAGAGCCATCACTTGCTTCAGTGTAACTGCTTTCCATTTTTGGTTAGTTCCCTTTATTTGCAATTATCAACAAGTAGATAGTACACAGAGTTTATTTCCAATCATTCATGCAAATTTACAACAAACACTGAAACAGATGATAACTCTTGCAATGTGTGCTTTCTGAAAGGAAAAGTACATCATTTTTTCCGTACCTGGAAATTTTATGGGATTGAAAGGTGGAGGACTTGGTGGAGGTGAGCTCCTTGGACTACCATCAGGACTGTTGCATGGTGTTGCAGTAGGAGAGAAAGTGCTGCAAGGTGTGCAGACAGTAGACGGAGTCACAGCACGGATGCCACGTTCATTCAGTAACTTCGCCAATCCCAATGTGGTCGAGAATGTTGATGTAGAATTCCGACGTGACCGCGTCACAGGGGTTGGAGGAACTGCGGTGCCTGCGCGACTTGGGGCGGCTGTACACATCTGACTCCCACGTACACTACATAAAGAAAATGATGTTAGTTCTCAAGCTAAAATGAATGACATCTCAGTTATTAAGAATATTTGGAGTGGTTCATTTTAACAGCATTCTCAGTCTGCAGTAATGACACATCCTAGAAAGCAGACTTAAGACCATTACATAGCTTTTCCGATTTTATTTTAAATTTGTTGTACGCAAGATAAAACAAAAATAGACAAAAAGTTTTGCCTTTATTGACAAACTTTCTGAATATTTTTCATCAGGACTAATCGTCGCTTGCAAACTTTGCTCAATTTTGAGTACTTATACTGGCTGTAATGTGCTACATGTTATATAGCATACATCATGACTATCAGTCACTGAAGAAACGAAAGCATTTCTGCCCTCATTGAAGGCTATCTGTAATGCACTAATTTGCAAAAATGACAAAATATTTAAAGTTCTTGGCCATAGTATATGTTGGCATCACAAGAAATTTGCATGCCCTACACACACACACACACACACACACACACACACACACACACACACACACACACACACACACACTACATACCCATTCAAAACTGAGGTATTATCTATCACAATTATTTCTTTGAAATTTGGATGTTTACCCTCATCTTTATATCGTGTTCAATGGCAACAATAATAGAAACTAAATACTCATGAAAATTTACTGTAGCAGGTTTTTAGTGCGTGACAAGACATTCACCATCTGCAAAAGTTTGTTCCATTCCCTGGCTTATAAAGATATTACTCAAGTATGACAAAATTGACTGTTTTCCAAAATCTTCAAAAAGCACACACCTGGATGTCACATTTGTATTGTCATCTGGATGCAGAACAGTGCTGTTCGTAAGAGTGTAGACTGATCCAGTATTTTGGAAACTTTTTCCAGGATTTTCATATTCTTCATCCTCCTCCAGATCAGACAACGTGTACATCTCAAGACCAAGATCCTCTAGTGGTCTGCCACCCCTAATCTTCACTCCGGGGCGTTCTTCTAAGAGACCACCCAGAGTAGGTGTAGCTAATTGCGACCAGGCGGCAAGCGTCAGTGAACCTTCCATTGGTTTCACAATCTGCAGAGTACAAAACATAATGCAGTAATATTAACACAACTGGGATTCGCATAGACGAACACACCAATAATCCCAGTCAAGACAAAGCCATTAGGCATCCTCCAGCTCAAAAGCACATGAGCTGTATATGGTATTATTGTGAGAAACTGTCATAGAGTATCTACATAAATTAATACTCATGGCACAAATTGATTCATACCATGCCCTGTGAACAATATTGTGTGTTCCAATTGAGCAAATATTGTAGTAAGTAATTTTTCTGGAGCTGTGTAAACAAAATACTCTATGACAAATCTAGTGAGACCCTTGAAGGAGACTTGTGGACACTTTACTACTGCCTCTCAGTGACCCAATTAATGGTGCATGGGGGAGGGAGAAAGGGAGAGAGAGAGAGAGAGGGGGGGTGAGGAGGGGGGTGAGGAGGGGGGTGAGAGAGAGAGAGAGAGAGACTTGCTTCCATAGTGCCTTTCTCACACTGAAGTTTCATGTGACCTGGTGGGGGGGGGGGGGGGGGGAAGTATATAGTCTGCTATTTACAGGAGCTAGTATTGTGATACAGCTGGCAAATACAAATTTCAAAGCTTTGGGTTTCAAAGAGAGACATGGCATGCCACAGGACTGAAGTGGCTCCTTTGTTGGAGCCTCCACCCAAGTACTTTCCTTTCCCACTTAGAATGGAAGCTAAAATATGCCTGAGAGAGATTCCTCACACACATCTATACTATATTAAATTGTAATGTCATATTAGGGGATATAGTTTAACAATTACATAGGAAAACTCTTGCTAATGTTAGCTGCTCACGATTTGTTAGTTGCTCCCTTCCACTATTTTAGCCACATTCCATGACAATGTTCTCAAGGCACAAATTTTGACACACGACAAGAAAAACATTCCCCCTGTTTAATAAAAAGATTAGGGCTTAACATCCCCTCAACTGCAAGGTTATTAGCCACAAAGCTCGGATTGGGCAAGGATGGGGAAGAAATTGTGCTATGTCTGTCTTGAATTTTGCCTTCACCAATTTAGGGAAATCGTACAAGACCTAAACCTAGACAGGCAGAAGGGGATCTGAACGGTCATCCTCCCTAATGTGAGGTCACTTTGTATGACCTCAATTTCACAATGTTTACTATTAAGAGGAGGAAATGAGAGAGAGAAATTGTCATTGTTTGCATTATAAAAAAAGTAACTTCAATAATGTGTTATTTCACCCAACTTTCTTAATATTTGGTACAAGCTACATTTAGCAATACAAAGCAATAAATATATTCATTCCTCAATTTTTCCTTCTATTTGCTCATTTTTTCAGTTATCTATTTTCTGCAGTAAAAGTAGTGCATAAGTCTGATAAAAAAAAAAAGGTCAATTTCATTCAGCGTTGTAGTATGCAAAACACTGTGTCCTTTTTCTTGGGATTCAACCAGATCTCTCTTCACTTCACAAATTAAGAAAAAGTCAAGATTGCAGTTGGAGTGATTAAATTTACACTTTGGTATCACAAGCTGGAACAAGTGATTATTCACTATTATTTGCACACTTTGTGTGTGTTAAATGACATAATATAGACATAATATTTGTGGCCACAATGTTAGCAAACACCATATCCACTGACGTAAGAAAAGCCAACAGAAAAATGGTATAACTGCAACAATTACTGATCACAGTCCTAATGTATAGTTTTAATTCTGACCCAAATTTGACTATTTTTAACTTTAAAATATGAAGTCTGCAAAGAATCTGGCTTTTCATGGTACAAACACTGAATTTCAAAATAAAATTCACAACTCTGTGTATTCCACTTAAGATTTACTGAAATAGCTGCAGTCTCTCTGAATAAATAAAAGAAAATGAAATTGCTAATTTCATGCGTATAACCATGAAGCACGATTTCTAAGCATACCCCAGCCAATTTTGTGAAACAATTTTTGGCACTTTTTAAAAAATGGTCAATTTTCTACACACATTTCATAAATGACTGCTTACATACCTGAAGTTTTTCAGGCAACCTCCAAGCTCCACTATGAGCAGAAAACCCACTACTTCCTGTAGACATTATGCTGTCAGGAGTGCGACAGCCATATGGTAGAAAGTTGGGTGGTGTATGCGAATCGTAATCACTGGAAGCAATGGGACCTGCGCCCAGAGTTGCACGCCTTGCTATGATTTCAGCTGGAGTCAAGCGCCTCACTGCTGCTTCCAGGTCTGCAGCACCAGGTACACCAGGAACACCAGTACGTGGAGCACCACTGTAATTAGGTGGGGAAATAAATCCCAAGTTTGGTTTGACTCAGTTTTTCAGACAAATAGCTTCTAGCAATAGCTCAAATTCAGCAATAACATGAATGACTTACTAAATTTAAAATCCTTGGGGCTTTACTAAATTTAAAATCCTTGGGGCTAGCTACATATTGTTTATACAATTGTCTACCACTGAAGTAACTTTATTCCTTAGCTTAAATCAGGATGCAATTTTATAGTGTTTCCCAGAAATTTGCTCATTTCTTACAATTTATATACCTTGTGCTTAGTTATGTTTTAACTTACGTGCAGGCCATGAAAGTATAAGGGCACATACTGGCCTTTAAAAAATTATTACTTCCGTCTATAATTTATATATGTGATTATTGTATTATACTTTTACTTTGTGAAAATGTAAACATCAAAAGTGACAAGTGTACACGCTTATGTATTCATAATCACACCACAAGTTAGAAGAAATGGGGGGGGGGGGGGGGGAGAGAAGAGAGAGATCTTGCTTAACATCTCATATAATAATTATTTTGTTTGGCTCAATGGCCTAATACAAGTCTTTCCATTGGGCACCATTTAGAACACATGTTGCTTCTGGTGATTCTTCACATCACAGAGGTGAATACTAGATTATAAGCAAACTGAAAAAACCACAGCCTATTGGCTATCAGGCACACGCTTTACCATTAAACCATAACATCCCATCAACAATATGGTCTTTAGCAATGGAACACTTGGCTCAGATTGGGCAAGGATACTCTCTCTTATCTATTTTATCTTGTTACTCTGGCCCTGTTCCTTACATTTTACTGCATTTGCTTTTAATAATGATCTACCAATTATTAAAATCTCATAATTATTGGTACTCTGAATTAGCCTATTTGTTACTGTTAGTAACAATGTTTTATATCCACTTCAAATAGAAAGGGGAAGTTAAAACTATGCACCAGATGAGCACTTCTATGCTTGTCACAAGTACTCCCGGTGCTGCTATTTCAGCTGAAACAAAGGTGGTCACTTTGTAACAGTTGAACTTAAAATAGGAATATGTGGAACAAAAATTTTGGTCATGCACATGATTAAAGTGGGGGCGGAAGGGAGGGAGGAGAAAGTCAATTTCATCTTTGCAGCTTAAAGTGAATGGAATACCATTTTTGATTTATTTTTTAGTTCGAAATCAGAAGTCATAAGAAGTACTTGATTTTGGATTACTGTCTTGGAAAAATTAAGTTGTTTGCAGATTAAGAAACTCTGGAACAACAAACACGTATGTCAACCCCTGTAATTGGTGTGCTGTGCCTTATATCACTTACACTATAACAGTAAACATGTTCAAACTTACGGGTAACTCTCCTCCGTGTCTGTGGTAGCAAGTGAGCTGTCGTAGTCACTGTGCGCTGTTCCAACACTATCCAAACTAGGGAAAGCACTGCTGCTGTAGTACCGAGATGACTGCAAATGTGATGCAGCACTAGCAGGAGGTGCAAACGCACTGACACGTGGACCCGATGACATTGTTGTTGATGTACTCATCAGCATTGACTGGGATCTTGGTACGTGCAGTGGGCTGTCACTACTAGAATTGGAGTTCCGTGATGCACATCGCACAGTCTCAAAAACTTTTCTGTAGCTCGCCCTGCACCAAATGACAACAGCCGGAATAGCAACATTTAATGATAACATAATGATAAACAATGGGCACAGTTTATCGTAAAATTTCACAGAATACAACTATCATTTGTCATTAAAACATCTACAGTATCTTTTATCAAACACAATATTCTTGCTTTGTAAAAAGTTTGGCTTCAAAATTTGATTCCTCACCAAAAGTAGCTCTTCACAAATGGTACCACTGTCACTGTACCAGAGCTGGTTTCACTTAATGCAATGGTTCTGTCTACTACTTATAACAGATTTCACTCAAACAGCAATAAAAATAATTCACATTAAATAAAGCTATCTTAGTCATGTAATGAAGGCATACAAGGGGAGTTTTATTCTAACTTGAAGTTCAACAGGTCTCAACCTTTCTAAAGTACCTTGTAGCTTGCGTTATAAAAGCAACTGACATAAGCTTGCAGAAACTATCTTATGCTTTCAATATACCATTAGAACAAATACTGAGCAAGAAACAGGTTCTCATGCACCTTACACTGGTTTAAAACATCTATTTAAGATATCCAACAGTGTGCAGTAACACATATTGAATACTGAACTAAGTTTAACTGTACTCACCCTTTATCATTGCCAATGCCCGAGTCTGTGGACAACTCTGAATAAAGTGAAGTCTCGAGCAACTCTGAAGCAAGAGAATCGGGCTGTGGAGTCCCAGTGGAAAACAGTGGGCCACCTCCACAGCCACGCACAGTGGGCTGTCCACGCTTCCGTTGCTTCCGCAGCTGTTCTTGGGTCTCTCGCAGAAGTGCAACCACTTCATTGTAACGATCTTTGCTGTCAGCTAATTCTGATGCCAACTCTGCCTGTACTTCACGACTCACAATCAACTGTGTTGTCAGCGTCTCATTTTCAGCTCCCAACTGCCAAAAGTGTAACAAATAGTTTTCAGACATGTTTTTTGTAAGTATACAAGGCTACGATTATGATCTGTAAGCCTCCTCATGTAATTAAGAATGAAAATTTACAATTGAAGGGCAGCAAGCACCTTTTAATAGAATCACCAGAGAGGGGTGGGAGGGGGGGGGGAGTTGTATGCAAAGGGAGCAAAAGTTTTACAACCTGAATCACAAACGATCATTGTTATGAATATTGAATATCAAATATCAGTGGGTGAATACTGACCTTAAGAAGCTTCTGCTCTGCATCAGCCAGTTTTGCAGTGAGGCTAGCTATCTGGTCTTGCTGCAACCTGTTTTCATCTTTACAGCGATCTAGTTCTTCTGAAAGCCCCTCCACCTCCATGCTACTGTTCGCTGAAACACAAGAAGTCAAACCTCAATTACTAAGAATGTTATCATAGAACATCCAATAAACCAACTAAGAGAATTTTTCTTGTACATAAACATGTCAACTGTACAATCTCACCTAGTTGCTGTGCGATATCCTGCACGAGCCTCTGCTCAGCTGACTCACATTCTGCTGTATCGGATGCTAACTGGCTAGCCTCTCTGCGTAGTTGCTTATTCTCCTCTTCCAAGGAACCAATGCGTCGCTGCATAAGTTCCACATTGATGCAGCGTAATGACGTAGGTGTTCCTATAATATAAATATGTTAAGGATTAAAGTTCATATTTGGATGCTTCGTGCGAGATATTGTGGGAGACTTTACCACTTACCACCTTCAGAGCCTGATTCATCAACATCATTGGTGAGTATCTGGATGAGTTCTGTTTTCTTGACAAGCTCATGACTCAACTGGGTCAGCTTTTCATTAGCTGCTTTTAGTTCAGCTTCGAGAGAAGCAACATTTGTCTCTAGCTTCTGATTGTGTGCCAGAAGTTCTTTTCCAATGCGAGCTGTCAGTTCCAGGTCCTTTTCTTTCTGTAAACAAAGCACACAGGCATTTATGATGATATATGACCCACAGAAATCATGACATTAGTGCAATGATAGGTATACTAATCATATGCATATTATCTGTCACAATAAACGTTTAAAATGCAATCAGCATTTGGTGTCAGTGACAATTTCCTCAGAATGTCAATTAACTCTCCAAATATACTGCTATTCTCAATACTGAAACAAGCTGAAACGATTTTCAAATTTTTGTTTTCTTTCTTGTATTTTACTTCATCAAGAAGCCTAGCTCCTAAGTGGGAAACTAACTAAAAAATAGTGTAACAACAGTAATTAAAACAACATGTTTGAAAAGAAAGCAATTTTTGCTATGGAAGGAATTAAAGCCTACCTCTTCTAGAAGCCTGGTAACTGCTTCTATGTCATTGTAGGTCTTGGTCATTTGGCTCACACGGTTGCTGCATAGAACTGTAACAAAAGAAAGACAAAACTCAACAACAAATGAACTACAGAAAATTATTGACTGAAGAAACTAATGCACTGCAGACCAACAACACTGCAAGAAAATATGCATTAAGAAATTAATAACCAATGACAAATGTCACTGCACCAAATTAAAGTGCGGTTCTCACAATCTTTAACACTATGCATTGAATGAGCAGTCTTGATGCCTCACTGCCTTGCTCTACATTCTAATCATTGGAGGGATGAAGGAGTCTGATCAAAGGGTGGAACACCATCAGTTCCCACAACTGATTTGGGTAAGACGTGACAGCAGATTCCACTAGATCTTCGAGTTAAATGTGATATCAGGCAGTCTTACGTTGTGAATCATGACAGATAGTCTACCGCTATTCCTGTTCGTCATATTACTAAATGAATTATGGCAAAAGTAATTTAAACTTTTCTGCAGTTTCTACGAACCCAGAAAATTGAAAGTTTGTTGCAAGGCTCAGTGCATAACTGATGTAACAACATCAGATAAATGCAAAACAATGTTCAGGTGTTTTATTGTGCTCATCTCTTGACCTGTGATCCTCGAAATAAATGAGGATCACTGAGAATACAAATAAAGATGATATCATAAAATGCAGTTTGATAATATCTCCCAATTTCCACTAACATTAGCTCTCTCTCTCTCTCTCTCTCTCTCTCTCTCTCTCTCTCATTCTGGACTGGTGGTGTGACTGGGACAATCTTTAAACAGGAGTTTAAAGAGGAGAAAATAATAGGTTTTGCAACTATAAATGAAATAAGAACATGGAAAGTACCGAAACGAATACTTTAAAACCAATTCAAAGTGAAAGCAGGTTAAAATATGCCATTGGTTTCATGAATGTGAAATGTCATATTTCTTTCCCTCCAGATCATTGTAAATAAGGGATATTTACATTCCGATGACATTCTGTCACAACCAGTACAACGAACTGGCCTATCTGTTTACTCCATTTTCTCCTCAACAATTTAACCTAAAAGAAATACAGGCACAATTCTAAAAAGGGAAACAATGGTGACTGACTATTGTGACTTATGAAATTATTAACACCTTTGGAGAGTCTTTAATTTGTATCAACCTACGGAACTTTATTCCCCTGGGGCTGTCGTACTCGAATTATTATTATTATTATTATTATTTTTTATTTTTTTTTCATAATACTACATCATCTTACACCACATGCAGCGGCCTAATATTCAGAAATACCACAGTCTAAGTATTGCAGTACGGTACATTTCTGCATGCTGCACCTTTAGTCGTCAGAAAGAAATTGAGGAAAATAAGAATTTGCTTATCATTCAGTAGGCAACAGTGATGTTAACAATCACTTTTCTGTGAAGTTACTAGGAAACAGTCTATACATCAAATTCTAACAACGGTGGCAAAAAAAAAGCATGAAAACCATATAATATTACGCAATATACACTCACAGTCAATCTGCTGAGTTAAAGAGCGCCTCATGGATAGACGCTGCTCTGCTGAATCTGTGCGAACGTTCAAGGTGATTCGGAGACTACAAAATTAATCCGTCAGGCAATTTACAATAAAGCCGATTTTGGGCCTAGTCCAGGAGCATATTTTCTCGCTGGAATAAACGTATCCCTAATGTGTGTGTGTGTGTGTGTGTGTGTGTGTGTGTGTGTGTGTTCGATATTCTGTCTCAGTACCCTCACGTGTCAAATATATACTATGAAACATTTACTTATTGCTTCAATAGTTTACAACAGTGTCTGCTGCAAACTACTGAAGGCTAAGACGTTCTAGTCGCCGGCAAGAAGATATTGAGTTCTGCCCTTAGGCGCCAGACGTATGTTTGGATATTACGTCGCGGTCCAAGCATCACTGTCGGATGCTGGCGCAGCACCCCATGTATCGATCCCGCGCCACGCCGTCTGCCCGCACTCTTGCGCCTGCGTCGCCACGTGTCCTCTACCCGTTGCTACTGGCAACTGCGCCCACCCGCCCTCCAACAGGCCAGTCAAAACAAACGGCGACATTTCTTCCGCGAGACCGCCCACAGCTTCTAGATTTCCCGAATGCAATAATATCAGAAGGAAACTAGCGTCCGATGTAACTCAAAGAAGTGATAGGGCCGTGGGCGTAAAGTGGCAAGACTCGAAATTTGCCATTCTCGATAATTAAGTGGTTGAGTATGAGAACAATTACATACCGTTCGTCCAAAATGTTCCGAAACTGCTTTTATTCCCGGAGAATAAGTGACGTCAGCACAACAACATCGGTGGCAACTTGAACTGTACACAACAGATGCACGTTCGACTGTTCAGTTGCGTGCAGGAACTTTATAGTGAAAGTGAGGGGATGGTGTGTCAACGTTGTCACAAACCACAAAGGAGCAACGAACTGTTCATCTCTAAATCAGGTATTCAAGACATTTTCCAGAATGGTTTGAATAAGACAAAGGAGAGTGCAAAGTTTGTCCCACGGACCTTGACTCCTGAACAAAAACAACGAGCGGATGCCTGCCTCTATTGACAAACGCGAAACAGTAGTAGTTCTATGGAAGACGGTGTTATCAATACGAACCTACCACAAGAACATTATGTGACCAAAAAAATGGTTCAAATGGCTCTGAGCACTATGGGACTCAACTGCTGAGGTCATTAGTCCCCTAGAACTTAGAACTAGTTAAACCTAACTAACCTAAGGACATCACAAACATCCATGCCCGAGGCAGGATTCGAACCTGCGACCGTAGCGGTCTTGCGGTTCCAGGCTGCAGCGCCTTTAACCGCACGGCCACTTCGGCCGGCCTATTATGTGACCAGTTCACATGAAGGATCACTGCTTTGACAACATAACAAACATTAAAGCCAGTGTGACCCGCGAAATGAACATCATCACAAAGAACTCCGACTTTTCACACGGTTCCCTACACAAGTGGGGAAAGACTGTCTTAACATCTGAAGCATTAAAATCGCAATTTTAATATTTCTCATTTTTACTAATAGAATCTCGAAACCTTTTGTACTTTCATATTCTTATGTTAGTAATCCGAATATGAGTGCCACCTTTTTGGTACACCGATCTGAAATTATGCTCTACCATTAAATTCTAGGTGTCCACCGAATGATTCAAATACAATATTTTATTCATGTAACAATGTTAGGATGACGTTAAAAATGTAGCTGTGGATTTGTGTGTGAAGCTAAAAAAACTCAGATTGGATAGCAACAAAAATAACCTGCAAGAAATGCCGTATTAATGCTCAAGAGGGAGGAACAGGAAATTAACTTGAAAACTCTTATTTAAATTTGATGCCATCTATTATTACTTCCATCTGTCCATATTAATGGATTTATTCCATAACTCTCATGAATTCAATAAATAATGCAACACATTTTCGCCGTTGATTTTGGTTCAGAAATTTATAATTTTGTTTGCGACCTCCCTAAATACCCCGCGACAACTCTCATTTCCCTTTAGATGGCAGCGCTGAAGCAAGTCTTCAAAATCGTGTCTGCAACTGAGGTCCGTTAAAGCAAAGGGCACTTATTGAGTTTCTTTTGTGGAAAACCACACCATCGCAAATATTCATTGGCCTGTACAGAACGCCTACAGGCGGCGGGCATGTAAGTCGCAAAACGTCCATCAACGGAACAAGGCGAAGGATATTTATTTGTTACGCTGTTGTAGCGCCTTCAAGTTTGCAACATGCTGACACTTCGTCCAGCGATCGACGAATAACAATCAAGCAACTCACGATTAAACTTGGCATCTTAGTTAGTAGTGCTGACATGTCCACCAGTCGGCGTATTTCCAGGGTTCTCCCGCTGGGTTCCTCGAAACCTAACTGATGAGCGTGAAGCAGAAAGAAGGAATATTTGTGTCTAACCTGTCTGCTCTTTATTGTGGATGATGGTGACGATTTCTCGTCGAACACTGTAAAGCAGATTCACCACTTTGAGCCTGAAACAAAACAGCAATCCATGGAGTGGTACAACACAGTCTTCTTCAAATAACTAGTTAAAGAAGCAGCCTCAGCTGGCTAGTCTTCTGAGATTTGAGGGTTACTCAGATTCACATCCTACATCATGGTCCAACTATCAACTTCGAAGCCTATTGTGAGACTCGTTGGAAATTGAAGAAATGACTACAGTGGGTTCGTAGCCGTAAAAACGAGTGTGTTTTGCAATAACGCCAAGGCCACAACCAATTCTAGTATCCAGAAGAGATCACGACATTTCGGTGGACTGTTTCTCATCCGCCCTACAGCCTGGATCTCGCACCGCCTGACTTCCATTTCTTTTGCCCACTGAGGGACAGACTCCTTGGGAAGCATTACAGCAATGACGGGGTACGTTACTGACACTTCAAAAATTGGCTGAGATGCAGATCAGTCAAGTTATCCCACATGCAACGTGAGACCATAAAATCGAAAGGTAACTAAGTTGAAAAACAGGGATTCAGGGATTTACAGTCAAAAAATTGCAGAACAATTGTTTCTATTTAACTCAGGAATACACAACCATCTTGCATGGAGAAAAGTGTTGCATTACTTGTTGAACGATCCTCCACCTAATTTAAAAGGCTATTTTTTTTTTTTAAATGAGAAACTTGTTGCCTTTAGTGGTTACTTCAGTTTTAAATCCCTAATAACGCAGACATTATTGTAATTTTTTTTTAAATTTACCGTAAACATGTCAAAAAATTGCCATGTTAATAACAGTCTTTCGCGGGCACTTATTGACTTCCCATAGAACAGAGTTTGGGAAACCCTGGACACGATGAATGTGAGAACCTTTCAGAAATTGAGTCATAAAATCGACTTTACAGCTTGCGATTGAAACAAGGCGGTGTTACTCTACACTGTTTGTCAAATACTTTTATAGCCATACCAAATGGCATTTCCCTCCAGTCTCGGCAATGTTAAATCTGAGGCTTAGCAGAAACGCAGACCATCACTGCTAGACACGCGTGAAAATTTGGTGATCAGTGAAAGATCAATAAAACGCTCCGCGGATAGAGTGAATGTACCCTCTTGCCGCCCCCCTCCCAACCTCTCCCTGTAGACACATGGAAGGATAGTTCTAGATCGCATATACAAATTACCTGCCAGATAACGTCTGTGGCTGCCCGCAGGTGAAGCTGTATACCATACAGAATTATACTGTTGGGAAAGTGTTATGAAGTACGCGGAGAGACTTAACACGATTAAGTGCTTGCTACCGGTTGACAAACATTAATGAATAGCGTAACATGTGTAAAAACTCGAGAAGGGCCGATGTTCTATGCTCAAACTGCAGTTGAGGTGGCTCCCTTATTAACCTATAATATACTGTAGATCCCTAGAATAAAAAATTGTTCAGGAAAGTAAAATTGTGCACTTCACAAAACGCAGAAACACCATGTACCGTGAACACAATAGCAACTAATCACAACTAGAATCAATCTTAAGCAAGCAGATGGCCGATTCAGTTCAATCGTAGGATACTAGGAAAAAGCAATCGTCTTACAAGAGAGAGTACTTACAAGAATACGACCAGACCTGTAATATTACGAATATGTGACCCGTAGCAAATGATACTAGCAGGCGATATCGAATGTATACAAATTTCGGCAGCACGAATAGCGAAAGGTTTGTTTGACCCTTGGCAAAGCATCACGGAAATGTTGAAAATCTGATGACAACGGAGACTTGAAGACAGATGCCAATTATCCCGCGAAAGCCTGCTTGCAATGTTTGAGGAAACAGTTTTAGGGAGAGAATCTAGAGACAGTGATCGCACACTTGGCCCCTGCGAAGACACGATCAGTCTAGTTACAGCGAGCACTGAGGCGTGTACATAGTAATTCGTCCCGCGCTCCATATGCGAATGGAAAGGGAAGAATCTCTAATGCGTGGTACAATGAAAAGTATATTTCGCCATGCACTTGACAGTAGTTCGAACGATATGGGTGTGATATGATTTGGCAACACTACCAGCAATCAGTCATCGGAACCTGTAACGGCCGTGAAAACCTGCATGTATATCTGCATTAAGATTTAAGATGGAATGACCAACGTAAATCTAGATGTGATGGACGAAAGGCAGATGACTACCTTTAGACTAATTTTGAATTTTGTTAGTCTCTATAAACCTAGGAGCTGTAGACCGAACCCACCCAACTGCACAATTACTGTATAATCGTAGCACTGCAGCTAATTTAAGCCTGTTTGAACCAACGCAGAGAACAGTGAACCAGTTGCAAGACGTCTTACTATGAGACGTACAAAAAAGCGCAAAGAAGTATCACAAAATAATCTATATGCTGGCGCAGCACCGCAAGAAATGGGCGAGGAATCTAGGTTATCTTCTGGCCAACTGAAAAATATAAGAAACCTCTTCGGAAGCGTGAAAGATAACATGGGCCATTCAACATCTGGAATATAAAGAATTCCTTGACGGAGCGGCGCAGTCACGCACTGGACAGACACAACGCTGCTTCTCTATACGTTGTACTGAACATGTTCGCAACGTAGAACTTTGCCTTCTAGGAAGATTGGCACTGGCTGAACACATCTTAAAGGAGCACACTTTCGATTTCGAGCAGGCGTCTATCTTACCAGCGAATGGTTTCTGAGACGGTATTATTAAAGAGGCAATGGAAATACGAGCTACAACAAATTTCGTTAATGGAGCTACAGAGGCTCTGGTCTCGGCGCTGCTTCGCAACATTCATTGGAAGATGTAAGAAGAGAGGGACGACATTCTGCAGTGCGTGGACGGCGACGCGTTGGCCACGTAAACCGTGTGCGCCGCCGCGATAACTACGTAAGTAGGCACACTGCGAGACTGTAACACTTCGCCAGAAGATGCATGGAGAGAAAATGCCCTCCGAAACGTCGCAGACATACTGCAGCAGATTGACGCGCCAGGAAACCCGACAACATTTAATTGCAGGTAATATTTTGTAGATTTTGACATCGCGAAATGCTCAGAGAACATAAAATAGCACTCAACGCCCGCAAGACGCTGAAGGAAAGCTGTTGTCTTAGTATGAAAGATATGCCTCGTACAAATGTCTCCATTGTTATTTGATATTTAATCTTCGTTCCACGCCTTTACTACAGACGAACCTCTGATGTCACCGCAGCCCGTTTCGTGTCCAGCTTCCGACGAAAGTGATTTTAGCTTAATAGCTCAACAGCATACGAATTTCTTAGGCTGAAATACCGGACTGGTCCTGTGTCTTCACGTAGTTAACAAATGCCTACTGTGCCTTTAACGAAATTTTCTGCCGCTAAACAACGGAGAGCAGTTAATTGTCATATAACAGACACGTGCAAACCGTTTTTGTTTGCTATGACACAGCACATCGCACTACAAACCTTCACACCTGTGCGCAAAACAACGTGGAAAACCCAGCGTCTCCTTGGAGCACTCCGTGTCCTCTGCGGCTCCAGCGGCAGATGCGAGGGTCGTAGGAGTGTCAGGGAGGTGGAAGGGGGGAGGAGAGGGGTGGGGCAGGGAGCAGCAGCACTCACGTAGGCCAACCTGCGCTCCATCCACACTAGCAGCACTGCAACGCTAAGGCGCAGATTTTCACTACTAAAGATCTACGTTGTCACTGTAGCCAATGGGCCTTCATTTCCACAAACAAGGCACAACAACAAGAAGTGACAGCGCACACTTTCGAGCGCCTGTGGTTGTACTTGAGACACCTCGCCGCTGTGGCTGAATTAGAGATTTTTCGCACACAGCATACAAATCATTTCCATGGGTAGTCACCTAGCACATGCAACGAGGAGTTGTTCAGCAGCTGCGACGACGAGGCAGGACAAACAAAAGCCGGCCACAGACAGATGACTCTCGAAAAACAACATGACACACTCTTGCTATTTACGCTCGTGTAGCGACCTGGTATACCTATTTCATTCGCTGACATTTACTCATTTTGTATTTTCCGCATTGAGGCATAGTTATATGTAATTATTATATGTCCACGGTTTTCTAGTTAGTAATTTCCACAGATATCCTTAATTCAACTGCCACGACGTAACGTCACTACTTCAACAAAAGGTGGCTTCTGAGCAGCTCATAGCAATCTGCCAACGCTACTTTAGTAAATACATAAATCTACACAATAAACCGTACCAATTACGTTTCTTATTCAAATCAGTAATGACATTGCTGCAGTATTTATAAATAAAAGCATGGATTATGGTGAATGAAATTCAGTTCTGAACAATGGACGGGAGGAACAAATCATGTTCGTGCAATTCTGCTACACACTCGAGTTTCCGAATTTGCAGTCAAGTTTGTCGCTGCTTAGTTTAAATGCATTATGCAATGATTTTCGTGAACAGCATTCTCTATAGTTTTGGCCGCATATAAATGCAGCCGTTCTACCTCAAACTCTGGCAGCTATTGTAATACAGCGAGGACCGATAGTGGCATATAGTTGAACTTTCAATATCAGATTAATTTGGAAGTTACTATTAACGTGTTTTTTGGGAGCACGACGTTTGATGGTTATGTCAGAACGTCAATGGGCGACACACTTACTTTTGGTGGTCAAGTTGCTGCGAGGTAAATCCACTTTGGGGTACATCTGATGGTAATGTCGCTACGAGAGCAAATTGTATGCTTAGATGAATCACCATCGCGGATGAAAATAATCGAAGATGTAATTGTGAATATAAATAAATACTTTATAGATGTCGGATACTTATTTTTGTGGCATAACATTTTGGTCATACTGTTGCTCTGAAATTGTGATACGATGGTCTCATGGGGACACTAGAATTACTGTACGTCGCAACCATTTACAGAATGTGGAGCCAACGTGTCACCACATGATTCATTTGTTCTCAGCACGTTTGCCTCATCTCTAGATGGAGTAACATAGCAAATGCAACTCATTTACTGATTTGGCATATCAGAAGAAAAGTCAATTTTTTTCCAGGATGGGGAGTAAAACGGTACCGAAAATAAGCAATAGAAACATTGTCAATTACAACGAACTTGGGTTAACACCTTTTACTGCGCCCTTAATTTAGAAACATTGTTAAGTGTCAAATGAGAGACCACTGCGACTCTAAAGAGTTCTCTGGATGGTATTAAGAAGACTGTCACTGTCACGTGTCGCTGAAGTTGTTACGGACTCTTGTCAGTTACAGCTGGGTTCTGTTTGTACTAGTCGAGTAAACAGCATCCCACACGAAACTTGTCCATCTTGTTACTGCTGTCTATTCGTGACCACCAACGCAGCCAAAGATGTGCGTGAGAACGCAAGCGCTACTGTTGTGGGACAGGGAGCTAGCGGAAGAAGGCACGCAACGGTAAAACCACCGTGTACAATGCCTGGGCTGCTGGAGTTGCGGCCGAACAATGGCATGTAGAAGCGTGAGAGGCGGCATCCGATGGCACACCAAGGGGTCGCTTTCCCAGCGCACAGCACCACCATCACTCGGTCAAGGTGTGCGGGTGACTTATTCACTCACTCGCAGACATGAAAAAGCACTCAAACCACTTGCACGGCACAAGAAAACGCTTAGCACGAAAAAAATATTACCACGAAATACAGCGGTCCCGACAAATTAACGTGCAAAATTTTTATTTTTAATTGGAAACAAAAATGGTTAAAAATCTTTTCATGTTTTCGATTTACACACTCTAGAACGCAAGCGCATTTGACCTTCCAAGTACTAACGTACTGTACCACGCCTGAGAAACCTACAAAAGAGGCTCACTTATAGCAATGAATGTTCGTGTTGTGTTTAATCTTACATTAGCTCTTCAAATCTAGTAATGGGCATAACTAACTTTAAACATTTTCACTAGTTTGCGCGTCCAGCACTGTATGTGTAATATGCATTAAGTAAAGGCATGTTCATTCATTCCGCCCATTGTTCGCAATGCGCAGCAATTAAACGTGTATCTCAGACGTCCCAATTACAAAAGAAATTGATGATTCCATAACATCGAGTATCGTGGCTTCAAGTTTCATTTTTCTTTTTCGCATCCAGGAAATGGAGTGAACAAAGCCTTACGTCCTTCATGCAAATTAAAATTAGCTAATTATAGTCTTAACCCTAAGCAGACCAAGTGAAACTCTCAACTATGTTACATAGGGGAGCGCAATTCAAGTTTGTTCTCGATGCAGTCAATTGGCCCACGGCAATAGAAAGAGACAGAAGGCAACATTTTTCCTCTTACTCCCTGGAACGAAGACCTGCGGACTGAGGTGCAGTTCTACCGGAGAATGGCTGTTGGCAGTGATAGCTCTTTGCGTGGGCGCCTTATCTCTCACAGGTATTTTGCTGAGTGTTTACGACAAGCAAATAAACATTTCTAGAATCTTAAGGCCGCAAAATATCTCTTATCGCGTCACAAGAGTCCACAGTTTCAATAACTGCCTTGAAACAACTGCGAAATTAAGCTTGTTGAACGCTTCAATAGCAACGCAAAAGATAGCCGTTATCTAAGTATTTATATTGGGACAGAAAGCACTTTAGAGATTTGGGTAAAAACTGTAGAATAAAAGAAAGGCTCCACACAGTTGCGTTGCCTTAATATAACTACTTTAATAGCATCATGGCACAACGCTTGTTTTCGTAGACGTAGAAGTAATGTGTACGTAAAAAGGTAATTTTCACACAGCCCATAATTTTTTCTGCACAGCAATTTGTTTCTATTTAAATGGAAATAAGGAGAAATTTTTCATTTTTTCACATGCTCGAAGAATTACATCGATACTGAATATAACCACGTACGCATGTGCTGATTATCCGGTTTGCGAATAATCAGTGCACAGTTCTGTAATTTCTGAAATTAAAAAAATGGAGCTAGAAGTACTCCGTTATATTAAAAACGAATATTTTGGTTTACAACACAGTAGTATGTATTGATAACTATAATCGTAGGATGAAGATGCGGGGCCACAATTGCACCGTCTGACAACCCCGAAATATTTTTCTTTCGTCTCTACGTTTCATCTTGGCCTAAATGCGGGGATTCCACCCTGGCAACGTGTTTGCGATTCGGACTTCCTCAGTTTCTGGAAACCTCTGAACATGTTCGACGTAATCCACGATACTTGTAAAAATTTAATGCCTTCCGCAAAAAGTAGTGTTACTCGTTTGCCCTATCGAAACAAATATTGGACTGTGAAGAGATAGATGAAAAAATCCGACACTGGTTAGTGACGTCTACGAACCGGGACCTCAGCAGCTAAATGACGTGGATATGGTGAACGAAGTGTGTTCGGTAGAGAAAGCAATCTAAGACAAGTCCGAAGAACCCGTCACCGCGCAAATCGAGATAATGAAATGCTTTGAGCCCAGTATCCGTGCGTTGACCTTTTATCATACTACGCAGGCAAAATTCGGTTGATTTCACCGATGTTTCGGTCTCCGGAAAATGAGAACCGTCGTCAGGAAAATAGGGGAAAAATGGACGATTGTTTTTGGAAGTGAACTGACGATTGTTTTTGGACGTGAACTAAAAGAAAATGACAGAAAACTGTGTTTTAAGTGTAATTTCATAAATAAGTTGTCAGTTTCCGGCGAATAACGCCTAACAAATGCAGTGGACTTTCAAATGTCACTTTTATCAAAGTTTGATAGCAATTTCCGATAGAAATGTGTATTTTGTACTATTTGCGTTTTTCGGTTATCCGTCTATTCATGGTTCCGTCCTCAGTACCGCGGACAATCGAGAGTTGTGTGTTTCATAAAACCGAGCAGAATGTAATTACTTAGGGCAATTGTCAACGAATGAAGTTATAAATTATCAGTACAAACATGTTTAACTGAACGCGAGATTCAGAATTTAAAGGATTGGCGAATTCTCGTAACGCCTGAAGCATTAAAGATTTATGTTACATGACACTGAGATATGCAAAAACCATTTGTTTCCATAAACCGTCACACACCATGTTTTGCCATCTATGAGGCTACATGAAGTATGATCTATGCTTGTTACGACCTGGCAGATGCTACATAATATGATTACGTCTTTGCGTTACTGTAGCATTAATGAATGGGAAAGAACTGTATCCCGAAGTTTCAATGAATCCATTACGTCCAGACAGCTGCGACGGAGGCCGAAGATCATTCGCTTGAAAACAAGTATTGTGCAGGTACCGGTATGCCTACCTAGATCGAAGGACTTACGCAAGGTCGATAAGAAAAACAAACACAGAAATACCTGATGACGGAGAGGACTGAAGATTACTACTCAAGCTTTTCTGGGCCGTAACCACTTTACATTCTATGTTCGCTACATTATTTAATGGTAAACAGGCCCGATTTTTCACTTAGATATTTATATGTTCTGGTCCTTCCGGGTAATTGACGGGGGAAATTTCAAGGCTTTTGACAAATGGCTGTAACACAAAAATGTTACAAAGGGAACTACTATGACATGTGCCGTTGTGTGTACACTTGGTAACAGCCATTATTTCGAAATTTCATTAGAATTTATTACACTGAATACTTAGTAGGAAACCAGAAACGCTAACTCTTTTGCCGAATTAAAATGCTGCCTAAACGTGTGAAAACTCTGTCACTGTATGCTCTTGCAGTTCTAGTAGTCCAACACCTATCAATGAACCGGTCTGAGAAAATACTCTCAGACGCCTCGCGGGATGGACGCATTGTTTCTGTAAAATGTTCTTAAACATTCCCATACCGTACGCACTCGGAAAATACTTTTGTTATCTCGGTAATTCGGCTGGGTCAGTGCGCTGCTTCCCCTATTTCGTTGTGCTCCAGCCTTGGGAAAACATATCGCAACAACGGGGTTAAGTCTTCTAGAACATAATTGCTAAATAATAAGAAACACCCAATCTGTCACGATTTTCAAGATGCGACAAACTATTCAGCGCAGCCAAACCACTAATTGCCGTATGATCTCGCACTCCTCTAATAAACCATTAATAATGATGTGATTCTTGAGTTTCTCCCGGCGTATTTGATAATCAAAATATCCACGGGTGTACTGCCGGTCTACAGTGTCCAACGGGCACAATATTTCGGCGATCATACATGTCGCCATCATCAGGTGACCTGACGGATTGAGCTCCTGTGAACGTGCCGGCTCAGGGGGCCTGCTCAGGGGGAACTGGGTTCGGTCGCGGCGGCGGCCGATTTAAATACCCTCCGCCCGCGGCGCGCTCAATCCGCCGGCGCCCCGCGCCACGGTCGCGCGGTGGAACAGATTGCGACGGCGTCTGAGATGACGTCGGTGTGATGGCTCTGTCCGCCGTGGTCGTCACAACTATACATTTGCTCGATTTACTCTTTATTAACCCAATCGCTGGTTCCCAAGCCTTGCTAAGATTATAGCCACAGTCACGGTTTATGAGGTCATCATTGGTGCGAATTTCGATGGCCTCTCTAACAACGCTGTCCCAGTATCTCGACGTCTGTACCAGAATCCTCGTGCGTTCATACTCCATAGCGTGATTTTCCGACAAACAATGTTCAGCGACCGCCGACTTGCTCGGATACATCAGTCGATTGTGCCTCTGGTGTTCACGGCATCGATCCTCGACGGTACGCATCGTCTGACCAATATACGACTTGCCACATTGACACGGAATCTGGTACACGCCGGCCTTCCTCAAACCGAGGTCATCTTTGGCGCTCCCCACCAGTGCACGAGTTTTATTCGGAGGGCAAAACACAGTTCCGACCCGGTGTTTCTTCAAAATGCGGGCGATTTTCCCCGAGAGTGCGCCTGTATATGGGATAAACGCAGTGCCTACCTCCTCCCTCGTGATTTCATCCATCTCCACAGGTTGTGCTGTAGTGAGTGGGCGGAGAGCACGTTGAATCTGCCACCCTGAGTACCCATTTTTTCGAAATACAGTTCTCAGATGTTCCAATTCCTGGGGTAGACACTCTGCGTCAGAGATAGTGCGCGCCCTATGTACTAGAGTTTTAAGCACCCCATTCCTCTGTGAAGGGTGGTATTTGCACGCAGACAGCGCCTTTAACCGCACGGCCACTTCGGCCGGCAAGGTCTGTAGACACTGAAACTAAAGAATTCCACGACAATTCTATATTTTCAATACTTTCTTCAACAGTAATTAAAATATCACCTTCGGTTGTAGTGTTCTTCATGGCTACTACACATCGAGGAGCTCCTTCCTCACCTGAAGATCTCTATTAACACCTCTAATAAATATGGAAAGCTGCGCTGTTCCAGTGATATCAACACTTTCGTCCAGAGCTAGAGAATACGCCATAAAATCTTTATAGATATTTGCAAGCTGGCTCTGGACGTCGTCTGCCATGTCCTGTATGCGATGCATAATGGTCATGTCAGATAATGGCACAATCCGAAACTGTTCAACTTGAGATGGACACAAATGTTCCGCTGCAACTACCAAAGATCTTTTATGAAATCGCCATCAGTGAAGGGGCGCTGGGATTTTGCTAAAAACAAAGCAATTTTGTAGCTCACTCTGAGAGCTGCCTCAGTTGATTTTTCTTCGTCATCCAGATCTTCTTCGGATAGCTTCCTTTTAAGTTTAATAACTTCCTGTGCACGATCTGGTCCATCACATTTTCCACTTCCGTAGTGGTACGACACATAATGTCGCTGCAAATTAAATTTCCTAAAAGAATTCAGCGTTTTGTGACATACTAAACATTTTGCAACACGATCTTTTTCTGTAAACAGATACAATTTCTCCCAGTGGGGGTTGAACTGCGAAAGCATGGTTGGGGTTACACAACGGCGACTTGACATGATTCTTAACCAGCGAAGTGACTGTTAGAGCTGATCGTAGTACTTTAAGCGTTACACAGTCGGCGCGAATTCAATAGGCACGCTGCGGTCCTATTCATACGTGCCCGCGTATTTCCCCTCCCTCCCACCCCACTCCGCGACCATGCAGCTGCTCGCGAGCACGTGCCTGAGCAGACGCGAGTACTCGCGCTCAAAACCGGCCAGTTGTTAAGCCCTGTCATAAACCGTGACTGTGGCTATAATCTTAGCAAGGCTTGGGAACCAGCGATTGGGTTAATAAAGAGTAAATCGAGCAAATGTATAGTTGTGACGACCACGGCGGACAGAGCCATCACACCGACGTCATCTCAGACGCCGTCGCAATCTGTTCCACCGCGCGACCGTGGCGCGGGGCGCGGACGGCGGAGTGAGCGCGCCGCGGGTATTTAAATCGGCCGCCGCCGCGACCGAACCCAGTTCCCCCTGAGCAGCCATAGTGTACGGATCTCCGTGCCGGCACGTTCACAGGAGCTCAGTCCGTCAGTTCACCTGATGATGGCGACATGTATGATCGCCGAAATATTGTGCCCGTTGGACACTGTAGACCGGCAGTACACCCGTGGATATTTTGATTATTAATAATGATGTACTTACACCAAATAAGAAACAAAATAGATTCTTCCGAAAGAGTCAGTCTTGTGAGGCTCATTAAGTTATTGTTCCCAATAATCAGCACTCATACTACTACTCCCTTAAGACAGCTGTACGATGAAAACAATGAAACTGTAACCCGAAATACTGGATGCCTCGATAACGGCGTTAAAACTGAGTAGTGGCAATGCATTTACATAAAATTAAGACTCGGCAAGTGGCGTTGTACAGAATTTCAACACAGTAGCAGCAATTGCGCAGTTTTATCTGGCCTCAAACGATCACTGTTTCACTACGATAAACCTAAATCTACAAAAACGGTACATAGGAATTTTAGTACTACATATGGCACAAATCTTTCAAGCAATCCAGTTATTTCCGAGGGTTTTACTAAGGCCGTCTGTTCAGTATGCCACAATTTAGTTAACAGACCGAGTTCCAACATCAAATAATCACAGAATGTGTGTTTCCATATTCTGAAATCCTTGTAATAAATCGATTAAGATGACCAATAATTCATTGACAGATTTCCAACTAAATTAACTGCCGTGTATCTTAATGCAATCCCAGATTTTCTGAGCGAAAGATTTCTTCGTCACTTGCTATATCGATCAGGGCGTATTATACTGATGGGACAAAAGTCACGTGCTACCTTCTACTATCGTGTTGGACCTCCTTTAGGGTGGCGCAATGCAGCAACTCAACGTGACATGGACTCACCAAGTCGGTGCAAGTCCCCTATATGAGTACTGGGCCATGCTGCCTCAATAACCGTCCACAATTGTTGAAGTATTGCCGCTGCAGGATTTTGTGCACAAACTGACCTCTCGATTATGTCCCATAAATTATCGATGGATTCATATCGTACTGTCTGGGTCGCCAAATCATTCGCTCAAATTGTCCACAATATTCTTTACACCAATTGCGAATTGTGGCCCAGTGGAATGGCGCACTGTCATCCGTAAAAATTCCATCGTTGTTTGGGAACATAAGATCTACGAATGGCTGCAAAAAGTCATGCCTAAGTGACAACTTGGGTCTGTTGTTCCGTGGAAGGACTTACACTTTTAAAAAATATCGAGAATCTAATACAGCGTTGTTTAAAAAATATAGGTTGTAGCGACGTACAAGCCAATAAAAATATCGGCGGCACATTGTAAATGTTTTAGAGTTGTATATTCCAATACTGATTTATTATTAGATATTCTGCACATCAACAAGCTAGCAGCCTGAATTGAACGGAAAACGATGCGCGTTCACTTTTGGCGATAACCACTTTGCACAACCTTTTAACTGCTTGTAAGTGGCACAATAAAAGATATCCGATGAATCCGTCGTTCGGTTTCGTCACGTATGGGATGTGTCCGGAACACTTCATGTAGAATTCCTAGTTTTCATTCCGGCCAACGCCAGCGATCTAGCAGTTCCAGTTTCAAAATTGCATGGTGACGTTAAGCGTTGCTATTTCCATTGGTAACGACAAGCGCCGATTAAGCATTTTCCCTCAAACATCTCCACCCGCCGGAAAGACCAATCTTATCATTTACATTTTTGTTCATTTTCAGCAACTATTTTTGAAGACTGCCAATCTGAAGAAACAGCACACTAGCTGCATTAAAAAATTTTTTTAAGCCAACTGGTGAATTATTCCCTCAAATTCGAAATCTTTTCATTCCATTCATCTCCCCCCGCACGCCCACCAAGTGCAACAGGTCTTCTTTGTGCCGCCTACACTTGCTACGCACACTCAAAGAGAGACTGGACGTGATGAAAGCTTAAAAAGTAGTAAGACTCTTTCACGTGAAAGTAAGGTTATGTTGTTCTACAATTACAAAATAACTACTTAAATATTTACCGAAAGTTGCAAAAAAATATACAATAAAAATAACGGCATTCGATTTTGCCATTCTGATATCGATATATCCACATATAAGTGAAGAAATAACGTTAAATATCGATATTCTCCAGAAAATCAACAGCCCTACTTGGTGGGGTCCACGCCTTAGCCCCAAATATCGACATTCTAAAAATTATCGACATATCGATATTTTAACAACAGCACTACTTCGTGAAATCTGCGCTCCAGCGTTAAATGTCGATATTCTCCGGAAAAGTATAGACTTAGATATTTTATCAACATCCCTACTTCGTGGAGTCTGCGCCACACTCGAAACCAACTTAAATCGGGACTCATCTGACCTCGACACGGTTTTCCAGTCGTCTAGGGTCCAACCGAAATAGTGACGAGCCCAGGAGAGGTGGTGCAGGTGATGTCGTGCTGTTAGCAAAGGCACTTTTATCAGTCGTCTGCTGCCCTAGCTCATTAACGCAAAATTTCGTCGCACAGTCCCAAGGGTGACGACGTGCGCCCCACACTGATTTCCGCGATTATTTCACGCAGTGTTGCTAGTCTGTTAGTACTGAAAACTCTCTGCAAACCGTGCTGGTCTAGATCGTTGTGTGAAGGCTGCAGGCCATTGCGTCGTCCATGGTGAGAGGTAATACCTGAAATCTGGTATTCTCGGCACACTCTTAACACTTGTGAATCTGGCAATATTTAATTCCTCAACCATTTCCGAAATGGAATGTCTAATGCGTCTAGCTCCAACCACCATTCAGCGTTCAAAGTCTTATTACCCGCAATGCGGACGTAATCACGTCGGAAACGTTTTCACATGAGTCACAAATAACAGCTTCGCCAATGTACTGCCCTTTTATATCTTATGTACGCTATGCTACCACCATCTGTGTATGTGCATATCACTATGTCAAGGCTTGTCATCTCAGTGTAGACGGCTAACTAATTCTCCCAACTTCGCATCTACGTCCACGTCTGCACTCCGCAAGCTACCTTAAGGTGTACGGCGGAGGATACTTCTGGTACTACTATCTCCCCCTAGCCGCTCTTCCCCCCTTTCATTCACGAACGGGCCTTGTGAAGTTACGTATGAGATTAGTTTCTCAGATTTTCTCGTCGTAGTCACTTGGTGACATACGTGGAAGTAATACTTTGACGGAACGCTCGGACCAAACGCTATCTAAATTTCAACAGCTAAGCTGTTAGTGATGCACAAAACATACTGCCTAGTAGTATCAGAGTATAGATCGAACGGGGTTTTAGTAAGCTACCTCATTCGTGGATGAATCACATTCCCTCAATCTATGTTCATGACAGCTACTGTTTCCAACGATTTGTTGCCAACAGCGTAATCGAAACGCAGTGCATCTCTCCCTCTATTTATGAGCAATACGTTCCACTCTTCACGTTATCCGTCAACTACGCTACCCAATCCTCCTGTCGATGTTTACATTACATATTTCGGTAGACTTATGACACTGCAACCTACCTACAGATAGCAACATCGCTCGTCAGTAGCCTTACAGACCCTCTAACGTTTTCAACTACGTCAATGATATACGTTGGAAAATATGACGGCCGTATCATACTCTTGGGATATTTCCGAAACTACCTTTACACACGTAGATTTTGTTCCGTTAAGAACGGTATGTTGTGTTTTGTCTGGAAGCAAGTTCTGAATTCATAACAAATGCCGTCCAATACCCGGTTACGTCCGTAACATCTTCAGTTATCTTATTCTGTTCGAGGTTTCGTATAATATACCTGCAGATTTTATTTTTTTCTCTGGGGAGTATGCAGCTAAATGTTTTCTTGCATGTGGTATAATGTATCACAGACAACACGCTTGCGACAGCTCACTCTTTCGTTCCGCCGAACACCATAAAATGTCAGCAGTGATCGGAAAGTTTGGATTCTGCAACTGCATACCATGTCTAGGCGAAATAAATGTGAAGACATGCCTCTTTTTAATTACATGTGTTTGCATGTTTTAGTATTGTATTAAAACTGTGCAGACATCCCTCAGTTAATAGTGAACTGTAAATTAACGTTATCCCCAAGCAAAACAATTTGCGCCCGGGCGCGGCTGTTATTAAAGAGCAGCGCGGAGGGCCCGCCGAGAATAGCAGGCGACAGAGGTGGCACCGAACGCGACGGGGCTTCCCTTCCCTCCCCCTGCCGGCCAGACAGGATCAATAGCAAACGCCGACGCCGCCCCCAAGCCTCCACAGCCGCCGCCCTGTCCACCGCTAGTCCCGCCGCCTCAAATCATATGCCGTCATTCGTCGCTGAAGATCCACCTCTTAAGGTTCCTTGAGACCAGCACAAATGGCAAACGATTAAAACGCAAACATAAATAACGTAATCCGGGCCTACATTAAAACAATATATATACATGTATATACGTTTCGTTTGAATACGCAATCTGCTACCGCTCACTGAAATTATTCACTACGTAAGACCACGTAGGCGTTTTTCCCCAGAGCAATTTAATGTGTACGACCACGTAACGCCAGTCTTGAGTAAGGCATATAACAAACTCATTTATTGGGAGAATCCTAAGTGCAATTTCCTGTACAAGGGAGGTCGTTTACAACCCATGTTCAGACATATATTTATTTAAACTGATTACAGCCATCAGGTCCTCTCTTACATCGGACCACGATTTCACACATATGGTATCTTTTTTTACGTCAGTTACCTAAGAAATAAGTTTTAATATGACAGTATTAAAATTATCTGAGTATTTATAATGGCAACGGGGGCAAATAGTAAAGGTAATACTGCTGCTACTGCCACTACTGGCAGATATAAAAACAGTTCATGTGTGTACAAAATAGAATTCTGATCTAGTGAGTTCTGGAGAGGGAAAATTTAAGGAGACTGCACCAGCTAAGAATACCTGTAAATGAGAAAGATCTGTTTGGAAAGACGTATGACAAGGTAGTCGTAGTTGGTTTAGTAGACACGTCATTGGCTGTCTACTGAAGCTGGGTGTGTTATACAGTTCTCTTAATAGAATGCGCAGTCGAGTTCCTGCTGCTGAGAAAGACTTCGTGAAAGTGGCTAAAAGTGGGACAACGAATTTTGATCGAAACGGGTGTTTTTGCCATATTCTTCAGACAAGGGCGTTATGATCCAGGCGATATATGGGGGTAGTATAGGCTGATAAAACTGTAGAGAAGACAAAGGGCATGGGAATCTCTGCACACAGCCAGCTGTCCACGAGATGGTGAAATGTGATCAAAGAGTCGAACATCACGGATATAACGAACACAGGCATTCATAACCAGTTCCAGGTGCCTTGAGCTTTCTTAAGAAATGTCTTGCAGGATAACATCGCTGTTATCAATAACTGGATGCTGAAGTGTTTGCACACGTTTCTTTTTCAGGTCAAGAGGGAAGAGCTTTTTAAAGTTTGTAAGGAATGGAAAGATGCTGATGCCTTCTTGCACACTGCACTTACTTGCTCACAATCAGTTCAACATAGATTTTCGTCTATTATTACTTCTAGACACTCTGTTCAATGGTAAGTTGAAATTTGTCCCATTTTTGATTAAATATGGTTGGGATTCCCGATGTTTTTCGGGCTAATGAGCCTAGAATGATTAACCAGTACCTCTGGGGTTTCGTACGGGTTGAGCTTTAACGCTGTATCCTGCGCCCTCTTCGTCGTCCTGGGACTGTCACGAAGTTGAGATAACGTAAATGCGAAAAAAGATTGAAGGAAGAGATGAGCAATTCGTTACATGTTTGTTTAATCGGCGTGCTGGCGTCACGTGAAATGTTCAACGAATTGTAGTGGAAAGTCTGAGAAACCGCGTTCCAAATGATGAGAATAATAATGTTATAATGCGTTGCAGTTGCTTGTACCGCAATTGCATTGTGTGTTTTTGGAAGAGAACTCGCGGAAAAAAAGGAAACATACAGGGTGCATCAAAAAGAATCATCCTTAAATTAACAAACATATACAATGAATTTTGTTTTTTGATGAATGGGAAACTCAAAGTTTTTTCATACTTTTCATACGTATTTAATATGCCCCACCCTACAGATGCACGGCATATATCAATGTGGTATTCAAATTGTTCCCACACTGCAGCGAGCATGTCTGAGTTACAGATTCCACAGCTGTTGTTAAGCGATGTCTCAGTTCATTCGTTGGTGTTGGTAACGGAGGCACATAAACAGAGTCGTTTATAAATCCCCACAGGAAATAATCATATAGTCAGGTCCGGTGACCTTGGAGGCCAGTAATGTAAGGCAGATCATTTAGTCCAGTGCGACCGATTCAGTAATCCTTTGATTTAAGAATTTCCGCACTTCCAGATGCCAGTGTTGCGGTGCCCCATCCTGTTGCTAAATGAATTCGTTCCAATCACTCTCCAACTGTGGGAAAAGAAAGTTCTCAAGCATATCGAGATATATATGCTTCCTGTAACAGTATTCTCGGCAAAGAAAAATGGACCACACATCTTTTCCCGTCAAACAGCACAAAACACATTAAATTTTGGAGAGTTCGCTTCATTATGTACAACTTCAAGTGGTTGTTCGTACCCCATATTCTCACATTATGACGGTCCACCTTTCCATTTAAATGGAATGTTGCTTTGACACTAAACACTAAGCATGGAAGGAAACTGTCATCCTCCATCTTGCCACGAAATTACATAACTCCACGTGTCGTCGTTTCTCACCTTTAAGAAGAGCTTGCAGTAGCTGAATTTTGTACGGCATCGTGTACATGTCGATGCAACACACGCCAGATGGACATCGGCAGCATGTTGGGCTCTCGAGCTGCACGGCGAACTGATTTCTACGGACTCCTTGTGTGAAACTATGGCGGACGCGTTCGACGTTTGTGTCAAGAGACTCGGGGGCGGTCCGGCGATTTGCCTCTACACGAACACGCGTATGGAGCATCCACACAATACCCAGAGTACGAAAGTCAAGCTGAACTGTTATTACTGCCTCGCACTGCGCAAAACGTAGAACACAAATCGCTTTCTGTTGTCCCGACACCATTTTTACTAGAACTGAAGTGGGCACATACTGCTGCTATCTAGCGGGAACCATGTGAAACTCGAGAGTTTGCTCTTTCCAACAGTATGTTGCTCTCGCACTATCTCGAACAATATAATAGTTATGATTTTTTTTTTTAAATCCGATGATTCTTTTTGATACACCCTGTACTTGGGTGAAGTCGTGGGTTTTACGTCGAGATGATAAAAGCATCCAGCAACATTTGTTACAAGAGCTGTAACGGAGCCCACCAAATCTTATATAAATTACTTACGAATGGATGAGAGTTCATTTCAGTATTTGCTCAGTAAAGTAAAGTGACTGCACATACTACAAAGCACAACACTCACTTGAGAAATGCTGTATGTTAAGAAGACAGGCTCACCGTAACACTGCGATTTCTCGCTACAGGAGATAGCTACTCTAGCTTACAATATGGCGCTAATACAACTGTGCACATTAACGAAAGGAACATACTAACTAAACTTTTTGCTGCCTTGTTTACAAACAGACCACAGATGTCAAATAGCTGTAGCGATGTCAGCGGTCCGTGCAGTTACATTTCACATTGCAGTGACAGAAGAAGAGCGTCTTTTATGATCAAATCTACGGCGAGGCCCTAGATTTGATCATATTTCTTTGACGAAAGGCGAGCTTTGACAACGTTCCCTATCCTATAACACTACCAAATACCTTTGACATAAATATTTGACGTAACAACATATGATACTGTAATAATGGCCTTAGCACTGTGGCCTTAGCACTGATTACAGAAATCAGGGGCTTGTGATAAGTTGCTTGACCGTTGTACCTCATTATTTGGAACACTACATGGATAGTCATCATCCTAGGTGGAATGTTGATACCATTTTGGAATTCACAAGTTATTTCTCCGTTGATATAGTGAGACTTTTGTAACCAACTTCCGCAATGCTCGACTGTCCTGTCCGTAAGTACATTAGGTGTCTCGATTTAACTGTGATTGTTCTTCGCATTTCCACTTCAGTCACACCAACTGACGACTGACAGCTTTGGAAGAATCTAAACGCCCCTGATGGACATGGTACCTAGCTGGCATCCAATATTTAGTTGGATTTCGAAGCCACTGAGCTCTCCTGGCCGACCCGTTCTGCTGTTACTACAGTCCGATTCAACAACCATGGCTGTCCGCGCACGTCGAGGCAAGCACGGGGATTCATTGTTGCCTGTTCCAAGCGACAGTTGCAGTACGAAACGAATACGCATGATTTGCGCTTTTAACAAGACATGTATTTTGTAAATTATGTCTCTCGCTTGCTTGTGTAGAATTTGTCGCTCACCACCATCAGCGATGACAGCTCGCAACAAATAGATTAAAAACTCACTAAATTACTCGTTGCGATCAAGTTTGAGGCTGGTACTGGCTACTACATTCACAGCCGAGCGCTCATAACGCGTGACGTAGGTGCGCAGAACAAGCCTAAGCTCGACCGCCATCATTCGTGGCTCCAACCATAGTCCTCTATTAACGACACAGTACTCCCCGCCTTCTTTTATACTGGCACCTGCCTCTTGTTTCAGCTAGTGGTCAAACTCGCATCATATAGACGTGTCTGGATACTTTCGATCAGTATCTCGCGTCAAGACCACGAACCTAAAATTAGAGAAATTCTATTTTATACAAAAGAGTTCCGACAATATGTTTTCGCGCTTAGCTTACGCGAATGGAATATGGAGGGAGGGGTACCATATGATATTGGCACATAACATAACCCCCCCACCCCCACAAATACACCGTACGGCGGCTTTCGCAATATAGATGTGCATTTGGGAGAGGCCTAGTAGCGCAATTTAGCGTCCAAAACACTGCGTTGAAGTAGATTTGTGTGCTGTTCCCAGCAAAAATAATGAGGTTGTAGGGTGGAGTCATTGTAATGGCACACAAAAATCAAGTCAGTTGTAAAGCGCGAAAAGTCCCGCAGAGGATGTACGCGATATTCAAGTGTAAGTAGCGGAAACTTTAGTTTACGACCAGCCAAAATGCTTTCAAGGCGGAAATTAAGCTGCTGCCAAGTCCTTCTGGGTCACTGTCGGAAAATCGAGCACCTATTGTCTTGCATTAATGTCGATGGGCTTGGGGTTCTGAAGAAAGTTGGACGTCATTAATTCACGAAAATATGGATGTGTGGCATATTTGCTCCTGACCAATATCGGACGAATCAACGAGCAGGAAGCAACAACAAAACGTACAAAAATAGAACAGAAAAATTTATAATGGACCCATCTGTTACGCACTAAGTTCGACAGAGTAAGGTAAGTAACCATCAGGGGCGAAAAGCGTAGTAGTTTCCATCCAATTCTTACGGAGCCCTGTGGTATCAATGCTTCAATCGACGCCAAAGGAAGTCTACGCTGAAATTGTAACAGCTTTATAAACACTACCAAAGCGTGTTAATTCAACGGCGAGTAAATAATATTTTCATCCAAAATTTTTCACGGAATGTGGGTATGAGGTAGCGATAAGCCAAGGTTTTTAGCATACTTTGTGAAGGTGGGCAAAATTAATCTCCTCATGGCGCATCTAGTGCGAAAAAATATTCGAAACACACTTAAGCCGGAAAATAATCCTCACGCTATCAGCACAATAGCACTGAGAATATCAGTTATGAAGTGTTATCTACTGTTTAATCCGTAAAATTTAGGGCAGCGCGACAGTTTTCATCTACTACGTTTTATGGAGAAATCCGGGCGATAGTGTTTCTTGGAGCTCCCTCTGCCATTAGGAGAGACGACACTATGTAGGGGCCAACACACCGTGGTACATAACTTTCCTAATTCTGACTCCCAGTTGCTTTGCGGGCGCGTGCGTTCATTTGGGTTTTCGTCACTATCTGGCTCCCTTTTCAAGGAAAGGTAACTTAACCAATGTCTCCAATTTCAGAGAAGCTACATACAGTTTTCATTACATTTAGAAATATCTAACGCACATTTCTTCTAGCAAATGTTTAATCTTTTGCCAAATAATCTCTCATTTATGACATGTGGGTCTATTTGCCGTAGCTGCTTGTCACACGCCATTATTCCTTCAACGAATTGTGCTTTCGCAGTCTAGATAAGTTAAAATTCAAACAGATTACACACATGCAGAATTTAACACATTAACGACCTTGATGTGCGGTAAAACCGAGATATCTCCGTATTTCAAAATCATTTTTATTTTAAAAATGGTTCAAATGGCTCTGAGCACTATGGGACGTAACAGCTATGGTCATCAGTCCCCTAGAACTTAGAACTACTTAAGCCTAACTAACCTAAGGACATCACACACATCCATGCCCGAGGCAGGATTCGAACCTGCGACCGTAGCGGTCGCGGTTCCAGACTGCAGCGCCTAGAGCCGTTCGGCCACCCTGGCCGGCATATTTATTTAGTTTTAGTCTTTCGAGCTGGATATTTCCCTTGTTAGTGAGAAGCTATAAACATGTAATTTTCGTTTACAGAGTTTTCCGTGACTACCAACAAACGACACATATCTTGTTTTTTTGTTAATGCTGGATAAGAATTCTTCCATTCGTGTGGATAACATGTTAGCAATAAATCGCAGTGTTTGTTGTAGCCCTACTGCAATATTACTTCAAAGCCACATAGTACTACTTTAAAATAGCGGGAATGTTTGAAAGTCCCTTGGATTAATGTATGTACGCGCACGGTAAACAAATCTGTCATGGAGAAAGGAACACCAAATTAGGCAAACTAAAACGAGAAATAAACGACGTGCATCCCATCGCTAGGAAAATAGGGTAATCTAACTGCTGAACAGAACACTTTATCAAGAATACTCTTACTTAGCGATGACTCTTGCTATTTGTGCGGAGCGCCAGTGTCCAGTGTTTTACGAGGCAAGGCTCTGTTACTACTGTCCCGCAGCTTCTGCCGAGCCTGCGGCAATTTTACTGGTGTAAGTTTCCCCAAGCCATTAGCATCTAAAGAAGGTTGCTTAGCCGATATCCACACTGCTGTTTTCTTCGAACAAATAGCCGTATACCACTCAGTTTCGTTCTGTACCTATGGGTAACAGTTCAAGCAAAGTGTACTTTGTTGATTCAAAATCAAGGATTTGGCTAGTCATTTTCCCAATGCTATGTCCTCTTTCAACATATGGAAGCCGTGATGAAACTGGCTGGCGGACTCTAAAATGGTAATCCTGCGTAATATTACTAGACGGCTTCATGAAACTGCGATATTATTTAGTTCGTTGGACGATCACAGCGTTGTGCTATTGGAATTGGTCGGTTTTGTTTAAAGAAGACCAAAAGAAGACGAATGGTATAAGGAGTGACAACAGGTTATACATTGAATATTTGTTAAAGTTAGAACGAGGAAAGTTATAAATATTTTTTATACATTGATGGTTCAACATCTAATGTCATACTGTATTCTTTAGCTCCGTATAAAATGTGAAAGATCTGCATCCAAGCCGAAAACACGTATGTTTTTCTTTACGTGACTTATCCTGGAAAGCGAATATTTTTAATCGTGTTCAACATATAATGGGCTGTCAAATGAACACCGACTACCGCCATAACATTACCACTGAAAGTTTCGATTCAAAGTAATCACCAGACGCATTAAGACATTTATCCCAATGAAGATGGTATCTGTTCTTTCGGACATGTCCAAAAGAACACATACCATCTTCATATAGATAAGGCTTACCGGCCAATGGTCTTCAGTGCGGATGCACTCACGTTGCTCAACTCTTACGGGAATCGGTAGATTGGCTGCCGGGAGATGAGTATAGTGGACAGGGGGCACTGCACTACAAATGTAGTGTGTGGACACTAAGTTGGAAATGTGGGTCTCAGGGGGAGCGTGCCAGAGATTAGTCCCTGAAGTCGCATTACCCTCTGTGTTCTCGATGACTCAGTCGGATAGAGCGTCTGCCATGCAAGCAGGAGATGCCGGGTTCGAGTCTCGGTCGGAGCACACATTTTCAACTGTCCCTGTTGATATTTATCAACGCCTCTAAGCAGCTAATGGTCTGGATTTCACTGTAATTACATTTATCCCACTTTGAGACGAGACGATCTATTCCTGTTTCGTAGAACGGGGTCGGTCACTGCCTTGTCCACAACGACACGCACTCTTGCACTTCCTCCTACGACTGGAAGCGACGTCCACGCATGCATTTCTTCAGGTCGCCAAAGATGTGAAAATCATACGGTGAAAAATACGGGGTGTACGGAGGACGTTGCTGTGTTTCCCAACAATCGCTGAAGCGTAACCGGCATTGTGGGGGCGGACGTCATCGTTCAACATGGTCATCCCGTACGACAGCATTACCTACGCATTTTATCTTGCTGGCGCGTCAGTTACTACTGTGAAGTGTCTTCACAGCGCTGCGCACTGATCGTGGTTCCTCGCATGAGGAAGTCAACGAGCAAGAGGGGCCCCTGCAGTCAACAAAAGTATCATGACCTTACCATAACTCGTGTGGCCAGGTTTGGATTTCTTTGGCGGGGATGATGTGCCGTGTTAGCACTGGTGACTTTGCCGTTTGCTGTCTGAATGTTGTCGGACGGAATCTTCCTATTGCACGAGATCGACCGCCCTCACACTGACAATTGGACGAAGGCTACGCTTCAGCGATTTGCTTGGTAAACACTGCAACATCATCCGTACAGCCCGGACCCTTCACCGTGCGGTTGTCACATGTTTGGCAACCTGAAGAAAGATGTGTGGACGTCGGTTGTAGTCGGACGAGGACGTGCAAGAGTGGGGAGGGTTGTGGATTCGTCAACGACCAACAGCGTTCTACGATACAGGAATTTATCGTCTCCCAGTGGGCTGCATGTGTTAATTGCATGTGGTGATTAATTTGGAATGGAATCATTCCATGGTCCCGCTGTGCCAGGTGAGATTTTAATGTCCCTCGTATTACTAGAAATCTCATCACATAAAATCACTGTTTTCATTTGTGCTCTCACTTTCTTTTTCTTCCTGTTGACCGTTCTCAAAAATTTAGATTCTGTGTGTGTGTGTGTGTGTGTGTGTGTGTGTGTGTTTTTCTCCATTGTGAAATTCCACAAAACTGGTTAGCTGCGGCTAGGCGTAATCGATATCTAAGGATAATGGCCAGTTGGAATAATCAATACAATTGGGCGTTCATGAAGTAAAATTATTCTTTAAAAGTAGAAGTTGTTCGTTGCCTAGAGGAAATATATACCTTTTTAAGAATATTTCCCACCGTGTTTTCCATATTCTGATGGTTTGATAGTTTTCAGAGATGAATCTCGGTACTTCAATAGATTCTGTTCCTCTACCACTTGAGAGTATGATGTTGCGTCCATTAAATGAGGATAAATCCACAAGGAGGGCTATGGAAGTGACGGCTTTAACCATGTAAACAAGCTGGTGGCATTCTATTGAAAGAGCCAATGGTGTAATAGGTAACTAGTACAGCAACCGCACAGATGGCACCAAGTTTCTGCTGTAATCAGAACCATCTGTGTGTTGATAGCTGAAGTGACAGTTTCTCCTATTATTTGAGTTTTCTCAATTTGCTGGGAGATTTTCGATCTTCCGATTGTTTCAATAACATGAGTTTCCTTGTTTCATTGTTTGAATTGTGTTTAACGTGATTTGTCGTGAGTTATAGTAATAAAAACAGCATCGGGGATAATTGATCCAGCGATGAATATTTTCCATTACATTCAAAGTCATACAATATTAATGTTTTATATTTTCCCATTATTTTACACTAAAATTAATAGTTCTTGTTTGGGTGCATGAAATACATCTGAGACCTAACTGCTGTAGATAAATTCTCTATTAAAGTCAAATGACAGGTGGCCATTCCTAGCTCCCCAATGACGGTGATTTTGTCTCAACAGGAAACTGCACTAAGACTAACATATTTTGTATCAATGACTGGCACACTATTGTTGCGAAGTTAACGGGAAAAACCCTAGTGAGAAAGAAACTAATGACAACCAACAACTTCTTGTGTATGTAAAACTTGGAGTCTTTCACCAGAAGGACTAGCACTGAAAAACAACCAGTGTCATGGTTGAAGATGCAATGGATTCTGTAGCAAACTAGTGAGCCATTCGCACTCCTTTTAAAGGAAACACAATATACATTGAACTTCACAAGCTGGACTTCAAGCCGAGATCTAGAAACGGATGCAAAGTTTCTGACAAACATACCACGAAGAAAGCTGTACCCAGGACCACTGGCTGTTACAAAAGCGAAGGACGACATGGAACTGTTCGCCCCCAACTTTCAGAGTCTTATTTCTGAAGACAATGGGCTACTGAACAATTTGTAGTATTGACTATGAGTGACAGCTTAGGTTTAATTATGTACATTCAATGTTATTGACTGCCATATATATTCTTATAGTACATAAAATCATTTACCCACTTATATCACAATTGGCATAATTCCATTAAGGGCCTTTATCAGGTCTGGATGAAACTGACTGAAAATGTTAGCTAGAGTCAGAAAAAAACTCTACTGATAATACATAACATAAAAAGTACTGCTGAATTCTTTATAACAAACCTAGTAAACCATTAATTATTTCGAAACAAGAATAAGGCGATTTACTCCACTTGTGCTCTAAGGAGCTCATACATGAGAACTATAGCACGTTTGTTCAGATATGATGTGTGTTACGTCCAAGAGTTGGGAACTGCTTAAGCAGGCTAAGTCACTGGCGGGGAACCCCTATGCATTCTCCAAACCACACGTGTCAGGGGCCATGCGTGATGCAACTTTACTCTTAACGACCTTCTCAGCTGCGCAAGAAAACAACAGGTACGTATTTTACGTCGAAGCAGCGACAATGCGCCGAGCAGACTAGAGAGGGATGCGTACTTTCGCGTTTCAGAGGACCACACACCTGATGGCTCAGGTCAGCTGTCACTATATCCACAACGCGACTCCATCACTGCACTTCTGCCAAACTTCGTAATTGGGGGATACGGCTTTTCCCTCGGTAAATAGATTAATGGTTGCGCGTACAATTTTACTGCCACTGCAGACTACTAGTATTAGCGAATGGGATATATTTTTGACAAGGGAGAGTTTTACTGAGGTCGCAGGCAAAAAATACCTGTTTCTTTACGAAAATGATCAACCTTTGTGTTATAATGACTACCATCGAAATGTTTTGCATGAAGTCTGCTTCTTGTAGAAGTATACGGCATTTTGCTTTACCACCGAAGTGTGTGTGTGTGTGTGTGTGTGTGTGTGTGTGTGGTGGGGGCGGGAAATTAATACCTTCCTACCACGTATCTGTAATCCAATTATATCTACTTCTGGGGAAAAAACTTAAAAGCTAAGATTTCATTCAATGGCATGCAATACAGCGATTCATGAATTTTCTTTAGTGCAGAAAATGTGATTTCTATGCTAGCCACTATTTTAAATCCATATTACATACTACCGATAATCCTCCTACATGCTTCCCAAAGTGAGAAGCTTTTTATTCACGAGGCAGTTTATCCGATATTCCAATAATCGTGACAAGGTAGTGAGTTTCTCTATACGTGGAGAAAATATTAGACTACAATTCAGCCATTCGTCAACGTCGTTATCATTGGAGACGTAGTATCGCTTACGGCAAGTGCCGAGAGGGCTCCTCTGAAAGGGGCACTGCCGATTTCATACTTCAAAACCTCATCGTCGACAGGGCAGGCGATCCGTCAACAGTAATGTTAGAATAAAGGTATTCTTTCAGATTTAGCCCTGCGAATATTTTTGCATCAAAAGGCAGGATAAAATAAGCTCATCTAATTTCTGCAGTGTTAATTTGTATCGCATCTAAGTTGTCATGTAATTAATGAATTTCTAGACATAATACATGCACGCTTGGCAACAGTCACTTACGCAAACTTCCATCCGTCAGTCGGATCAATGTTGTTTTATGTAACGAGATCAAGACTTACGTAACGCTTCGCCAACAGGGAGATAATTGATGTCTAGCGCCTGCACGGGATCTGTATTGTTCACAATGAAAATGACTAATGAGCAACCTTTCTTGCCGCAAAGAAACTTCCACCTCAAGTCCTACGTAACAACATATTTACCCTATCGTACAATTTCTGTTCTACGCTCTACGAACTAAATAGGTATCTGCACAGTTGGCGAACAGCGAAACGAATGGATCGAATCAACTATTTGTTGATAGCTTCAAAATAGATGAGCTCTTGTGCTGACTTTTCTGAATGTCTCACTGCAATACAAATTAGTTTACACTGAAGAGATTTTTGACACCAATCTTACTTTCGTTAAGTTGTTTCTGCGTAGTTAACTAAAAGCCCCCACCACCGAGCGGAAATCTTAATGGAAACACTTCAGAACGATAAGATCGACAGCGATGGAGAGGGCATTTGAATTTACAGACAACACCTTTTAACCCGGCAGTAACGATTGCCCCATACGTATTATGTAATTTACACATGTTACGTAATTTTCAGGTCTCAACAATCAATGTCCAAAAATAAAAGAAACGAGTTCGGAACGTACTAGCAATATCTTCTCACAGTCGTTCCAAGCGAATTTTGTCGGTCCATACGGAATGGCCTAATACATAGAGGATCAGGACCATGATATATAGAGGATCAGGACCATGCAAGAGCTGCATGAACACCATATCATTAACTACTTTCCGCAGTAATCACAAGAGCGACGGCGTCACCTACATCTCTGACTGAATACAGAAAATGTACGCCAGAGGACACAAAAAGCTTGAAATTTACATTAGGGTCAGAAACAAGTACCTATAGTCTTATTATTTACGTACTGACATGTAAGCGATATCCTGAAATCGTTTTCCTCTCCGAGTGCAGCGCTCGCGTAGACGCAGCTGCCGCATAGCACTGGACAGACGCTGGCGTTTCCTGGAAATCTGAGCTCTAGCAACACCATGCGATTCTACACGCGCGCTGGCTGACCTCGCAGACGTGCGTGGTCTACCTTCTAAAATGAGGTCATCGTCCAAAGACCTCGGCGGCGGCGGGGGAGGCAGCTCATCGTCGTACTCGTACGGATCGTCGTCGTCGTCGCCGCCCTCGTCGGAGCTCGTCGCCTCCTCGTCGCCGTCTTCCAGCAGCAGCTCTTCCCCATGCGTGACGTCCTCGGGCTGCTCCTCGTCCAGCGTGTCCAGCAGGTGCAGCTGTGGGGGAGGACACGTCACCAGAGAGCTCCTCATCCACATGGTGACTGGGTTGCTGCTGAGACTTTCCGCTCTCACTGCTGGACACGCGACGCTAACCTCGCCCTGCTCTACGGTGCTTGTCTGTGCTCACGTCTCGGATCGAACTGTCGGTCTGCCGCAACGGCGTCGGTGTAACGGCGCGCCGACCGGCCACAGATAACAACTGAGCGCTTTTATCTTTGCCAGCAGGCCACCACAAAATGCCATCAGGTGCAGATCGCGATATGAGCTGATAGCCCAATATGTTCACGAGCAGGATTCTACAGACTTGAGGGTAATGTATTTTCTCGTAATAGCGTCTATAGGGCATCAGCACAGGGCCATAACAGATGCGTTACTTGCTATCGAAAGTGGTATGGCCACACAGCTTCTGTTCTGCCTCACCTACAGAACAAGAACACGGTTACGGGGAAAAAAATATAAGTACAGTTGTACTAACAAGTTGCTATCAAGGATAATAAAAAATCTAATTGGTTAAACTAATGTGAACACTGAGAGCAGAAAAGTCTTATTTTCCTTTAAGAAGATGGTCTTATGAGAAAGTTTACCATCTCGTCACCTCCAAGCACTCTGTCATGAACAGATATCGTATGGGAAAATTGACAAACTCGACAGAAAATAAAACAATGCAGCTAATATGAAACAAAGCAAGTTGCAATTTATTATGCATTGTAACGGGTTAAGTTATTCTGTCTCGCGTATTTACTGGATCACGTGTTTGACCGATCAAGTGTTTGACCCGTTCTTTGGAACTGTAACACTGAATATATCTGTTTTCAGCATGACAACACAGAGCTTCACATCAACTTGACATTGGGAGATATTTTAACAAACGATTCGGGTAATTACGGATAGGCCAAGGTGTGTAGCTTGATTAAACACCATAGGACTTTTTCGTATGAAGGATTTAATTTCCGGAACTCCTGTACAGAAAGTTCTGCTGTCACAGGTTCTGGTCGCTGCACGAAAAATTGATGAGAGACAGTATGACAGAGTTAGATAGATAACATGATTCGTAGGACCAATGTGTGTATAGAGCTGCTGCTGTTGTGCAACACTCCCGTGTGCTAATCACAGCGTACTCTTCTTTTTTCTTTGTTTTATTACTGGCGAAAGTATTAAAAGTGCGAAATGGATAACTTTACTTTTCTACTGGAATAGTTACTTAATCGAGTGTGGTGGTTAGATTCGTTGCAAGTCACTCCTAATTAAATTCCTTAAACGTAAGTGGATGAGGTAGAGGCCTGCTTTAAAATGGTTACAACAGATTTAGGTTCCCACGATGCACAAATTAGCGACCGGAATTTCCGAACGCTCTATATGTAATACCCTGCGTGGGTTATACTGACAAAGATACCAACCAGAGATGAAGCAGCAACTGCTTTAAGTGCTTTGAATCTGGGGAGTTTAAGAGCGTTACGGCATGCTATGCACTCATCGAGGTCGCGCACACACTGATTGCAGAGGTCAACCAGCGGCGAGGTCGACGGAAGTCGCACGCCCTTGTATCCAGCGTGAATCACGTGCAAAGGGCAGGTCTGTACCGCAACAGGTACACCATGACGCATCGGGCACGCCGCTGTCGTCCGAGGATATCGAGTTTGTACTTCGGTAATCAAGCAACACGACTGACGGCACACTACCGTTCCAGGCCTGCTACGCGTGCATTTCGCTTTCACTACGAGCCACAATTGAGTTACGCGAGGGTTCCACTACAAAATGTCTTTCAGCGCACGGAGGGGACAACATTCGTCCGCAAGCTGTCATCAGTTAATTCTGATTTTCCCACACAAATTCTGACACTTCATCAAGTTACTGTGTAACTTTGCTGCAGCTTACGCGAGATGGTTTAAATAACAGGAATCAAGTACATATAAAAATGTGCTTTTATTGTGTTTCGACATTCTCTTTCTTGTTTTCTCATGTTAGCAGGGTACCATCCAATTATTTTCATATACCTTTGCAAGCCCATATCACTAATTTCAACTTAGATTTCATGGGAGAGGGCTGTGGTCTTATTTATGCATACAAGGGGCAGGATCTGTCTACAAAATCTGATGTCCTTATCCGTATTATGTCGTCATTCCTAATTTCTTTCTCTGAGCAGCTTAAATTAATAAGAGTTCGGATGTGTATTTCAAGAAAAAGTACGTAATGTTCACAAGCCTCGTACAATCCCTTGTTTAAACAGGTAACTTATTAGTAGTGAAGAATTTTGTTTGCTGACCCAAGCGTCGAGCTTTTAAAGCTTATGAGTTGACAATGACAGTTCTAATGACTTAGGATCGTTGAAACAAGATTTATGGCACAAGGGAAAACCGAGTTGAGGTTAGTGCACGTTTTCTCAGCATGACATCTACTGTAAGACATTCTCCCAGGTAACGATCGTGCATTAAGAGCAAATAGACTGCTTGAGAGACTGCGCAACGTATGCACCAGAGGGTCATACCCTGGCAGTTGAGTTTCTTGGAACTGCAGGCGTCTTCAGTTCCTCATCGAACACATTACTTCGTCAGAGGCCAAGTGTGTACGGCTGTAGCGATACGCTGTCTACAATTCGTGTTCCGCTACACAGACGACTCGGCTTTCAGTATTCTTCTCACACAGAAAGTAAATAGCTGCGCACTTTTCACTCTGCCTGAAAATACGTCACAATTTGCAAAGCACGTGCTTGACTACGCGCTGAGTAGAAGGTTGTCAAATTTTTGGCAAAAAAGAATGCTTACCTACATAACACTGCGTGCCTTTTATCCTGTTTAAGAGCCAAGAATACTGCTGACGTGTAATCAAGAAAATCGTTTACTATTTTGTTCCCAAGTCTAAACCTTGCTGACGAACTAGTGACCAGTAGAACAAACGGCCAACACGGGAGAATAATTTTGCGAATACTGATTACATCCTACTATTCCCGTACATTTACTCCTTAGCAGCCGGCCGAAGTGGCCGTGCGGTTAAAGGCGCTGCAGTCTGGAACCGCAAGACCGCTACGGTCGCAGGTTCGAATCCTGCCTCGGGCATGGATGTTTGTGATGTCCTTAGGTTAGTTAGGTTTAACTAGTTCTACGTTCTAGGGGACTAATGACCTCAGCAGTTGAGTCCCATAGTGCTCAGAGCCATTTGAACCAACTCCTTAGCATTTCGTGCGAATCGATGAAGTGAGAATGTCGAGGCCTGTTTTCGTAACTAATGTCGCCTTTAATGGATCTTTTTGCAACAATGACCTTACACAAAATAAAAAACACACTATTCATCTCTTGAAATGCGTCACTGTAAAAATAAGACTTTGGATCACTGTCTAAGAAAATATCTGGATGCAAACGAAACTAGACTGTTCACATTACTGAGAAACTATAATTTTACTACCTTGAACTGTATGTTCTTGGGCTGTGACAAGGTTGTCCAAATTGACCAACACAGTGCTAGGTGGATGGAAATATACTACGTAAAGGGTCAAAAGTGTACAATGGAATTCCCGCCCACTCTCACGGAAAACGACTGGCAAGAATGTTTTGAGCTGGGGAAGCGACAAATGCAGTGTTGTGTGGACTCGAATGCACCACACGCTGAAGGCAACCTCAATTACTTCAATGTCTGCAGAGAAAATAAAAAATATCATGCTCTCTTGTTGTGTGTCAGATTTCGGATACGAAATTTTCCGGCGGAATTTAATGAGAGGTCATTAGTTAGCCACTCAAACATTTCCAGAGAATTGATCGAATGTAATGAAAATTACCATAGCTAAAGAGCACAATTCACGTTCGAAAACTAGTCGTGCACTATTTCTCCACAACGTACAATTCCTTAGTACTACGAACTATCTCGTTTCTTTTACGTCGAAATAAAAGTAACACTAAATATGTTCTGCACGCAAGCAACGTCTGAATGTTACTGAACCTTAACTTTTTGCCTCCTACATATTTATTACGGAAAAGTAGTTTCCTCTCAAAGTGTACAGTGGACACGTCGACCGCTCAGGTCCCAATCTAACACTTTAAATGTTTCTTTCACATTACTTGCTAGGCGTATAAATTCCGATAAACAGCGTTTAAATGGCGCTTTTTAAGGCGTTTCTGCTCTTAATTCATGTCTTCGTTGTGAGAATTAAGACCTTCACATCGCTCAGTCGGTAGCGGCACGAGCTAAATGGAATTGAGTGGTGAAATAAAAACGAGGGTGGGAACAGCGTAAAATGGGAATCTCGTCGCGTGAGAACGCTCTGTGGCGACGGAGCATTGGAGCCAAGCAGAGCAGAGCGTCCGCACGAGTGACCCGCAGCCGGCTGTGACGCCAGCCGGCCTTGGCTCAAGTGGCGACCCTGGCGGTCGACGTACGAAAGCGCCACGCGGGAGCACCCAGTGGGTGACGCACCGGCAGCCCGCATGCCGTGACTTGACTGTGTTCGCGAGGTATCCCCAGTTATGAGCAGCTTTTTAACATGAACTACATACAATCTGCATTTATTCACCTGAACGTGGTACACTGAGCGGCTTTCTACAAATCAGCCGATAGTGTCATTGACCAATGGAAAACAGCATTTGATGCTTCCCATATTGACCCTTTTCTCTCTTCCATTGCATCATGATCGTCGATCAGGCTAATTAACCGTAAATTCCTCCATGCCTAACACTATTTTGACGTAAGGATTTTTTGTTTTTACGAATTCAATACAACACTATTATGGTGCGCTGCAATATGGCCTCATGGAAAAATACTTCACGATGGGAAGAATTAAACTAGATGCGATCGATTTTGAATTGCAGATCGTATGTACAGGACGAAACGAAAATATGAATGTACATGTAGGTATTATAAACAACGCAGGGATAACAGCGCTCCAGAAAGTTAAACTTCAATAGTCAACGAAAGATGTCGAAGGAAAAACACACACACACACACACACACAAAACACTGGTTATGTCCAAAAATTCTACCGTAACAGGGAGGCTCCGCGCCAATCAGCCAACAAAAAACACGCACATAGCTTTGGCTGGAAGAGCCGATTATGGTTCTAGGAACTCACATTTCTACTTCACAACGAACAAAGTTTCCTGTCTTGCCAAGAAAACACTTAACACCCAATGCAAAACACTGAAATGCTGCCGGACCGACAGGCAACATTAACGGCACTGAACAATTGCGTAAACACCGATTACATCAAACACTATGAAACAGCAATTTACAAAAGCTTTCCTATATGGGATAGCTTCACTTTCGCTTACTAAAGACAGCTTTTGGAGAACTACAGGCGGACTAAACAAGCGCTGCCACCGCTAGAAAACTCGGAAAAATTCCTCTCATTGCACTGGTACGACACAGGAAACTGTGCATTTACGAATGTAGTGGTTTTATGCCTGTACCGACGAAATCAGTTGGCAAGTACGGACGGAACTGACATGCAATTCAGCACGACAGGCACTCCAGCTAGCTTCCATCTTTCTCGCATCGGTTTCCGGCGCCCCGTCTGAGGATGTAATCACTCCGTTCTAGAGCAATCCGAACAGCAAAAACTCGGTAACAGGCGACCAAGCCGCGTACTGAGGGTACTCGCACATGGAGGAAAGGCAGCGCGTCCGCGGATCAGAGTCGATATGAACTAAATGCTGCACAAGGTTGAAGGGTGGTCGGTTATTCTCGGAGCCCTGCGCCGTGCAGTGGGTGCAGTGTGTCATCGATCGCGTTTCCTAGGTCACGCTTCAGGACGCTGCCGCAACCTGCTGTTGTAACGTCACTACAAGAAACGAAAGACTCGCGACTAACAAAATTTGCGCCCACTTTGCGTCTCAAACATCTCAGGGATGTCACGTTGGCCCCATTATTTCCTTCCGTATATAATTTACACAACACGAGAGTGCAGCGAAACACATTAAAATAAGTTCAGCACTAAATACAAATAATCAGTGTCATTTACATCCTGTGTGGCGTCATGTTAGGGCAATGCCAATTATTATCACAAAAAAACACCTAACCGTCATCAAGCTGACGCTCTACTCCTCGCACTTCTGGTGTTTTCAATCAGTAGTAGGTGGGCAGCAGCATTTGCGACAGGAAATTGGGTGACTTCCGCATCATTTCATAATTGCCGTAGTTTTGAGGGTAACTATTGTAATGGCACTACGAAAATGTTACCATACCGAGATAAACTTCCATTGATAAACCATAAAGACAAGTCGCTGCACACCAAATTTTTTGCAAGAGAGATTTGCGCCGTTATCCTTGACATCAAACTTCACTCAACTACCACTTGCATCTCCAAACGCCTATAAACATTTCTGCGTGAATCATTTATCGAGTGAGGTTTGACACGCAGGGGCAAACAGGAACACGTGGAAGAGAAACTATTGAAAAAGTAACCAACAACTATTCAGATCCTGACGTAACCTTAATGGACTCGGGTCGAATCAGTTACAGTCGCTGTAGTCAACTAGCGGTTGAATCTGTGACCAACATTCCAGGATTCGCCTTCACTTTCCTAAAACCACCAAAGTTAAAGAATTAGCATAGACACAATGCTCCTATTCATTATTAAAAAAAACATAGCAACTTTGTTAGTTTGGTGCTTACAAAGGGTTCTCAATAACTAGGGAATACTTTACACTGCTTTCACATACATCATACTAATAAATGTGACGATACTTTGCACGGCTTTGATATACACCACATTAATAAACGTGACTGCCTTTCTTAGCTCTGCACTCTTAAGGGCGTTACGAATCTGGTACAGGCAACAGGGCAGTGAACGTAACCAACGAACGGAAAATTATGCTCAGAAGAAAAATCAATATTAATAGTAAAGAGAGAATTTAGTGTCTGCGAAACTTTCAGTAGGTCCCAGAGTAGTAGACGTGTCCTAAACATGTTGAGTGCGAACACCTTCGGTAATGGAGTTGGATTGCGCAATGCCAGCTGACGCAAAGGTTCGGTTATATAGCTCTGCTGTGTTACGAGCAAAGATCTTCCAGTCCTTTTCGTCCAAGCTTTTCCACAATTTATCTACGTCAAAATTTAGTTTTATTTACATGGGACATGAAACAAACATCGTGGCTCTGCAAACTGTCCGCAGTTCTTAAAGTCATTAGACACGAAAATGTCATTGTTTCCAGAAACAAGGTTCATTCGTAATGACTTCACCTGTTAATCTACACAAATGAAACTTCAACAAAGTGGTTAAGTTGAGAGCTACCGTCAATTCAAGGGTTATTAGGCATGTTCGTTGAACCCGTCTCTCCATAAACCTACGAACTGACTTATTCGATTAGAAGTACACCTATAGCTTAACCTGGAATCCATACTAAGGACAACATTCTTCTCACAAACAAAAAGCAATGCCACAGCTAAAAGAATGTAGCCCCTTCCTCCTGTCAAGTACGTGGAAAACGCGTCTGATATCGAAGCAATGTAAGATTTCGTTGACCGTCCGTAGATAATGGACCAGCTACCTACATGTTTAAGCCCGTGTGTTCTACAAATCCAACAAAACAGTGTGCAATTATTCGTCACAATATCGCAGCAAAAATGGTTTTTGGTTCCCGCAACTCCTTTGCTATCTGAGCATTGATGACAACTTTGCAGCTTTTCGCGGCTGAAGTGGGCTACGAGTTGCTGGTGCCTGACATATACAGACCACCATAAACACTGAACAACTGCGCCTCCGATCAATCTAATGTTACAAAATCTTTACAGTTTCATGTACTGTTAACAGAATACGGTAGACCGACATTTAAAAATACGTGAAATGAACAACTTACGGCTTAACAACAAATCATATTAGGTCAGTGTACATGAAAGTGTTGAAGCTGTGTACACACACACTAACGCTGTTTTTTTTTTGTTTTTGTTTTTGTTTTTTTTTTTTTTTTGTCTCTGGCAAACGCAATTATGTGATCGAGGGAATGAGAACGACTGGGCGTGGCTAACCAAAGTGGCGGTGGCGGAAGGGGATGTGTCGCAACGGACGGGCGGTACGAGGACGTGGGACCTGTTTGTGCCAGATACACGTGGGAGGAGCAGACACGTGCGAACACAACTCGCTTGGAGTTCGTTGAACTCTGCTGCGCACCAGAGAAACCTATGACACGATACTGTGCTCTCTCGCAATGTGCCCTCGCTGACGACCACCCTGCGACCGCAAATCTATGATACTTACAAACTCTAGTACACACAAACTGCATTAGCGGGAAGTCCACGATGCAGATACCTGCTCACAAGAACGCCGAATCCCATTACCAGTCTACATGGCCGAACTTAACAGTACATATCTGACCTAGAGAAATTTGATCGATTCGACATCCCCTAGCCGGCTCTGCACTCGCTACGTTATGTTTCACTACGAAGGATAAATGTCTGCAGCGAAATCAAATTTGATAAACGCAGGACTCAGTACGAAGACAACTACCGTGGGAGTCAATCCGTGTTATGCCCGCTATTTGTTTGGGTGATGTGTAGAATAACTCTGCCACGCAAGGAGGAACTTCAACCAAACTCTGTACACACGTGATATGTTATCTGCAGAAAATACTCTGTTTTCGACATGCCTAGCACTCCTGTGGAGGTGGCTGGGGGTTAACGGGAGGAAATGGTGAAACTGAAGGGCTGCTTTGAAATGTAAGTAAAAATTTCCTTAAAACTTAGTACACACGTCTTACTGTCTGGGGAAAAATACTGGGAGGGTAAGACACTCATAGAACCCCTGTTTGTGGGGTGGACATTAAGTATAACTTTGGAAAGCCTGGAACGGTTTCAGTCAAATATGGTACGGATATGACTTGCTAACACGAAAAAAGAAATGTGGTTTGGACACAGAAAGATTAAAGTTAGCATTTGTGTTTTAAAAGGTGATCCTGTTATTTGAGTACTAGTATTATCAAAAAGACGAATCTAGTTTGGGGCCGCTCATGCTAATGTTACTGCCAAAACATGAATACACTGATTACAATTTCAAACATATGAGGAGGAGGGGGGTCGGGGGTGTTCGAATCAGTTAGAACACTTCCTTTGGGGTTCGAGAAAAAAAAAGTGACGATATCTCTCCTAGCGTCACACAAAAACAGCGAATAAATACTGTGCACTCGGCCTACATACCAACGTAGCATCCTCGAGGCCACAGCCAATCGACACAAAGAGATATGGATTGATAACACGGTTTTCACCCGTAAAGTGTGTATAACGTTGGACTGCACTGTCAGGCCAAGTGAGACTACCTGAAATGCGCAGTGAATGTGAAACTCTCTTCTGGCATGCGTGCCGCCGAAATCTGCTTTTTGGCGTGTTGTTCGCGCACAATTGCCACAATATCCATTCAGCCACAAGGAATACAATGAGTTACTGAGGAAGGGGCGTTATGGGACCAAACGGTGAGGTCATCAGTCCCGCGATTCCTAAGTTACTCGCGGAAGAGAGAGGGACCACTAAAAGTGGACGTCAGAGGAGTCAAAACTATAAAGCGAGGAAGTTAAAACACAGTACAAGGCATTAAAGCATGGACCAAATTTAAAAACTGGGGAAGACAGAAGGGTGAAAGAGCAGTCTTTCCACGGGGCAGTTATGAGATTCCTCTTTCCACGGGGCCGTTATGAGGTTCCAGACAGAGAAAACGAAGATAAGTCCCGACCACAACCACCCTAGCCCTGCATCAAGAGGAAAGCAAAGCCTCGTATCTGAAAATAATCACTTTCACGGAGGAAACTGGGGACCAGTCCAACCATCCACGCATCGAAGGGCCAAAAGATGGGGAAACTGGACCAATATGTTGAATACTGTCAGCCTGGCTCCACAGCCACATCGTGGGAGTGGTTCTTTACGCAAGAGGGAACAATGGGTGAGCTTGGTATGACCAATGCGTAGACGGCATAAGACAGTGTATTCCTTCCGACAGGAGAGTAAGGAAGAGCACAAAGCCGCTGTAGACTCCTTGACTGTGTCAAGTTTCTTACAGAGAGCAGTAGTGCACCAGATGCAATTCCAATTTTGGGCTCGTTTTGACGTAGATCCGCATATTCGCAGCTGGAATCATGAAATGGAATGGGGTAAGTATCTGCCTCCCTAGCTAAACGGTCAGCCAGTTCACTCCTTGGGACCAAGAGAAACACAAATGAGCAGCGGCACGGCCAAGGGAGAGAGGAGGTCATGGATAGCATAGACCACAGGGTGACGAGAGCAGCATCGGTCGATTACCTGTAGAACAAGGAACAGATCTGACGTAGATATGTACATACATAGAAGTAATGAATAGCTTCGCACTGTGTGCGAGGGAACATTTTGGGGGAGTAACGAAGCTGTTTTGTGGGAGACTTGAATCACCGCCAAAAATACTGCAACAATTGCAATGAATAGCTTAGAGATAATTTGTACTTTTGTTCCAATGCTCCATTACTTTCAACCGCTGACAGGCATATAATGCCATGTATACAACATTAAAAGCATCATTTACAATTCTGTTACGTCTGAGATGTAATTTTGCATTTTATTTTCGTACGTTATGGACTCTTCGCATTGATGAAGATTAAAGTGCTTTAATTTCGTTACTTTATTACAAACTGGAAGTTTGACATTTTTATGCGGGAATAACTGATAGAGAGGCTTTAACGTCGATACTTGACAAAGCAGTCAAATGTGGCTGTGCATTTATTTCCTGAAATGCCACTGGATAACAGATTAACATAATAGTAAGTATTTATAATGACGTGACCTACTGAATCATGTGTATATTTAACGTCAATCTACTCATCTGAAAAAATATGATACCCAGGAAAATGCTAGAATTGCCAACGTAGCAGACATTCTATGCTCTACGAAGACTGACTGTGCCTCCTTAAAATTTATTACTATTTGCTAGTATAATATGCATAACGCTCAGAGTGTTATTCACAGTAAGACAACTCTTCTCCACCACATTGTAACGGACCGAGCGAAGTTAAATCCCGCGTCGGGTCATCCTGATTTAGGTTTTCCGTCATTTCCCCGAAATCGATTCAGGCAAATGCCAGGATGGTTCCTTTGAAAGGGCGCAGCCGACTTCCTTCCCGATCCTTCCCTAATCCGATGAGACCGATGATCTCGCAGTTTGGTCTCCTCTCCCCAAATCAACCAACCAACCACATTGTAGCGATTTATTGCCGAGTATTGCAGTAACTTCTTTTTGTTTAATAGAAGACGTTAACCTAACGAGATCCATTTGCAGGGCATTAAAATTCCAGTTGCCGAAGCCTTAACAGTGCGCCCTCAGGATTTCCGTTACGTAAGACCATCACCAGCACAATGATAAATAATGTGGTCCGCGCAGACACCACATTTCTCCAGTGCTATCACTGAAACAATTGCTGTGAGTGCCCGGATAACAGGCGTGCTGCTTAACATCTCTCAAGATAACACAGCTAGTGGAAACACTGACTCATCCCCCGTATCAAATAGTAGTTTATAAGTATGTGCACAGTTTACTCTTACATGTGGCTGGTTGATGTTATACTACAAATGTTTAGCTTCGCAGGTAAGATTACCAGCCAGTTCCAGTACTTTTCTTGGTGTTTACGATGTTTCTGGAAATATATGCATAATGCGAAGTTGCACCGTGGTTGAAATGGCGGAGTTCTTTGGAAAAAATAAGGAGGAGCAGAAAGAATGCACTCTGCGTTAAGGTTAGGACGTCCTTGCTGCTTAACCGACCGCCCATAAAATGTAAACGAGAGTCTGTGTACCGCCGCGTCACGCGGACTGACGGGTGAGGTGTTTGCTTCGCTTCTTGCTAAATATTGCGGTGACGCAGGGAGCTTTTGCCGAGGTGACCGCGTCGCGGAAGGAGGAGGAAACCGCGACAGAGGCGCAAATAGTCCTCGTGGTGTCGCATTTCGCGGTCAGCCACTGCACAGGCCCCGTCACCCAGGATAGCAGAGCGCCATTGAACAATAGGATGCACAACACCTAGCCACACCTAAAGCCGATGGCTGAGAGCTGGGACAGAAAGGTGCTGGCTAGTGGTTCTGCGGGACTGCACAATCCCGAAATACCTGTGACCAGGAAGCAAGTTCATTTTCCGTGGTGCCGTGAAACAAACTTGACCTAGTAGTTAATGCACTTAAAGAACACGTGACCCAAATGGGCAGGTCACATAATCCGCATGCCAGAGACCCGACTTCTTAAGCAAGCTTTCACTACTCACATTGAAAGAGAAAGATTCCTGGGTAGGCCAAGAAACAATTGGGGAAGACAATTCAAAGAAACATGCGGGAGATTTGAATGTAGTCAATTGGGAGGCAACTGCAACGGATAGAAAGCAGAGGAGACATTGCTGACGCAGCGCATAGTCAACAGGGTCGGTGACTGCTGGTTAAGCAAAAAAGCAAAGCGGGCAATCAATAGTTTCTTCGTGCTCTTCGGCACCATACGAGGGATAATAAAATAAATTTCACTTCAAGAAAATAAAGTTTGATGTAACTTTTTGTCTGTTTGGAAGTACGTATTTGCAGTTCTGGTACACACTGAAAGGCTAGTGCCACAGTACCTTAGTGTAGCTTTTCTCCACTTTACAAATGGGCATTTTGTTTTGGCTCGTCTACCTGTGTGCTACGATATTGTCGTGCGACGATTTCAATGTGTCACAGCGTACAGTTATTTTTTCGTCTTCCGAATACGAAATTGAAACTTTGTGACCCGCATGCACACAAGTCACAGTGTGCTATTTTTGTGACATACACACGAGCCACAGTATGCTATTTTTGTGAAAAACAAAATGCTTTTCAAGAATGAAAGAAAGGGGGTCTGACATTTCTCGTCGACGACACGCTCTAATTGTCCAGGGACGAGGGCACGGGATCAGCGATGGCCTCGTCGAAGGAACCATATCGGCATTGGTTCGGGAACCGGAGCAAAAAATGAGAGTGGTAGTAATGGGATTATGATCCCGCCATCCTCAATGGTACGTCTTAATCACCAACAAAATTATTGCTTTATTTCTGACACCAGCCGAGAAAAAGACGCCCGCAAAAATACATCAGTGCCTTTCAAGAGAGATACGAGAAAACGGGGAATTACTTTCACGACGATACAATCCGTGACTAAATCCCATTGTCTGCAACATGCGTTATTCCCTTAGCACCTGCTTGCTATTTTGCACAATCTGTGCACCGAACTACTGGCGCTAGTACGCCTAAGGCTACGGGCTGCATAGCTTAAGTAAGAGTTGGCGTTACAGGCGTTAATAATTACGTGCACAGGCGATGCGCCTTTGACACGCCTGTGCTACGGCCAAGCGTGAAAACAGTATAATACCGTCAAACGCGAACTACAATGTTAACAGAAAAGCGAAAATCGTTCGTGCGCAGCCGTGGTCGCAATAAAACTTGCGCTATTTGGCTGCCAGCTTGTGGCAACAGCGCAACTGCCTTTTCAGTTGGTCGAAGACAAGCGCTGCGGAACAACAACAACCTCTACCGAAATCTTTAATTTTGCTGCTGATCTCTGAACTTCAATACCGCTACAAGCACTGGCGTAACTGGGGTACGGCAGCCAAGGCGCGTGCTCTGTTCTCGTTGGAGAGGCGTTTTGTGATAGGAAACGAAAGACAAAGAATGTAAATGATTAGGTGGGGGGGGGGGGGCTGGATATAAGAATATCCGACAGCTGAACGAAGATAATGAGGAGATTCGACATGGACTATATGCTGAGCAACAGTTCCGTTAAACTACGCCTCCCTGGTACGGAGACTTTTGTTTCTTGTTTTCAGTCACAAAGTGGAGCCGCTCTTGTCATGCCTTGCGAGAAAATGTAATAAGAGTATATGAGAGTACAAAGAGTTTATTTATCTTTTGTTGCGGCTTTTTAATGATCAGCAGTGAATCGATGGTAAAGGATTGCATCTTTGGACTGTGTTTCTCCATGTCTTGAGTTGTGCCTACGAAAAAGAATTACCGAAATTTGCAACTTCTACTTCATTATAAGGGTGTGTTGGTCTCAAATCACTGAACACGCTAACTAGCGATGAGGACTAAACAAAAACTGGGTAGTTATCGGCAGCTCACGGTGGAGTGTAGCTAATAACTTCTATACAGTATTTTATTTTGTTTACTAAGCTGTGCAACTATTCCCATGTAGGTATGGTAACTGCAGACACAAGGTGGAGGAACTGGCGACAAAACCCAATCTGAGTGATTTACTTTTCCGTCTGGTGCTTACTACTTGATGGATAACGAGTCAAACAGGCAAATTCTACGGTGTACCTTACTCGATTTGACAGGCAACAGAAGGGGAAACGAACTCCAGTAGGCTGTATGCCATGTGGCAAGAACTTGTCTCTTAGCATACTACCAAAAACATTCGACAGATGTTTGAACAGCAATCAGGCACAACAAAACGATTTTTTAGGGTTTCCGCGCGTGATAGATCTAGTATTTATGTTTCAGGTGGTCAACTTTGGACGCTGTCAGCAATGGTGTTAACATATGATCATGTCTCGTAGACTGTTCGAGTCTAGGAAGTAAAAACCGCAGCCCACAGTACCTGACGATTAAGACTAAGACGAAACTAGAAATATACCAAAATATATTAAGTGGGACGGCAGTCTCATTGGAATGAATCTAGACTACTCGCTTCCATTCGGTAAACGAAGAAACCTGGGAACCCACAGAACTAATGGCCGCTGTGTTACGAAACATCTCACGAGGTCTTTTCCTCGGGTAACTTCAAGGAACGCTTCACTGTGACGGAGCTCCGTTATGAAGCACACTGAATTGGCGGAAAGCATTGTTCTTAGAGTACAGAAAAAAAAAACATCACTGTCAGTAGTAGCAGAAAGACGCCTACCGTAACAGACGCCACGACTGGGCGTTGTGCAGATTGCACGCTGTGAGAAGAGAATTACAGAAAGGAAATGGGAATATTCGCTGACGAATGGAGATACCGCAGTTCAACGCTGGTAACAGAAGAATTCTTATGAAATGTTATTTCTGCTTACCCTTCTGCTAAAGACAACCAATTGGTTAGTTCGCTTAAAGTTTAGGATTCGCTGTTCCGGTGGTTCAAATTAGCATTTCGCACGAGGTTGAAAAAACCCCATCAACCGCATAGTTGTGATAGACATGTACAAAATAGTTTAGAATTTTATGGTTCGTGAATACGGAAGTCACCTGTTGAATCCATGCGTCTATGCATACTATATATTTTGAACATAGATCTACAATACCCACTACGAAAAGTTGCTTCACGTTGCAGTCTGCGAAGAGGAAGGATCACAGGCTTGCCACAAGGTTTCTTATTCAACAGTGAAAACTTTATTTAGATGATTATAAAATTGGCACATATTAGGGGTAGATTATACACTCCTGGAAATGGAAAAAAGAACACATTGACACCGGTGTGTCAGACCCACCATACTTGCTCCGGACACTGCGAGAGGGCTGTACAAGCAATGATCACACGCACGGCACAGCGGACACACCAGGAACCGCGGTGTTGGCCGTCGAATGGCGCTAGCTGCGCAGCATTTGTGCACCGCCGCCGTCAGTGTCAGCCAGTTTGCCGTGGCATACGGAGCTCCATCGCAGTCTTTAACACTGGTAGCATGCCGCGACAGCGTGGACGTGAACCGTATGTGCAGTTGACGGACTTTGAGCGAGGGCGTATAGTGGGCATGCGGGGGGGCCGAGTGGACGTACCGCCGAATTGCTCAACACGTGGGGCGTGAGGTCTCCACAGTACATCGATGTTGTCGCCAGTGGTCGGCGGAAGGTGCACGTGCCCGTCGACCTGGGACCGGACCGCAGCGACGCACGGATGCACGCCAAGACCGTAGGATCCTACGCAGTGCCGTAGGGGACCGCACCGCCACTTCCCTGCAAATTAGGGACACTGTTGCTCCTGGGGTATCGGCGAGGACCATTCGCAACCGTCTCCATGAAGCTGGGCTACGGTCCCGCACACCGTTAGGCCGTCTTCCGCTCACGCCCCAACATCGTGCAGCCCGCCTCCAGTGGTGTCGCGACAGGCGTGAATGGAGGGACGAATGGAGACGTGTCGTCTTCAGCGATGAGAGTCGCTTCTGCCTTGGTGCCAATGATTGTCGTATGCGTGTTTGGCGCCGTGCAGGTGAGCGCCACAATCAGGACTGCATACGACCGAGGCACACAGGGCCAACACCCGGCATCATGGTGTGGGGAGCGATCTCCTACACCGGCCGTACACCACTGGTGATCGTCGAGGGGACACTGAATAGTGCACAGTACATCCAAACCGTCATCGAACCCATCGTTCTACCATTCCTAGACCGGCAAGGGAACTTGCTGTTCCAACAGGACAATGCACGTCCGCATGTATCCCGTGCCACCCAACGTGCTCTAGAAGGTGTAAGTCAACTACCCTGGCCAGCAAGATCTCCGGATCTGTCCCCCATTGAGCATGTTTGGGACTGGATGAAGCGTCGTCTCACGCGGTCTGCACGTCCAGCACGAACGCTGGTCCAACTGAGGCGCCAGGTGGAAATGGCATGGCAAGCCATTCCACAGGACTACATCCAGCATCTCTACGATCGTCTCCATGGGAGAATAGCAGCCTGCATTGCTGCGAAAGGTGGATATACACTGTACTAGTGTCGACATTGTGCATGCTCTGTTGCCTGTGTCTATGTGCCTGTGGTTCTGTCAGTGTGATCATGTGAGGTATCTGACCCCAGGAATGTGTCAATAAAGTTTCCCCTTCCTGGGACAATGAATTCACGGTGTTCTTATTTCAATTTCCAGGAGTGTATATAAAGCAATGCTCACAGAATTACGAGGCTGAAATATAGCTGTAGCACAAAATTTCTCAACACATTCAAAATTTTACAAACAACAGATTGCATTATTAAAAGGTATAGCTGCAAACGTTAACAAAATGGAAGTCATCTTAAGCACATAAAACACAAAAAGCATATTCTAAAAATATTTATAGCGAATAATACGTTACACACATTTTCGAATTATCTCTAGACATTACAAATACACAAACGTTTAAGCAGATAAGTAAAGCATGCACATAAAACACATACCAACTACAAATCAAAAGCGAGAAGCTTCGAAACAGCCCACAGTTGTTCGAAATATAAGCCAAACTAAATAGAAGAATTGCAGAAAATGTTACACAATTATTAGAAACGTACATCACACCTCTAAAAGCAATGCCTGAACGAACGTTATGACAGAAAAAAAACAGAAAAACGAGAAGAAATACAAATACAATGTCATAGTAAAAATTGCCAAACTTTTAATTTGTAAGTAAATTTCATCTTTGCAACAGATAACATACAGCGAAAACCACAACTAATAAATGAAAATGATAGTCATAGCACGTTGACAGCCAATACACAAAAGTCTCAAAATGAATATAAAATCAGCCCTTTCTGACGTCAAGCAGTGCCGGAGGCTGGGTACATGCAGATACTCCAGGACAAGTAAAATCGGATTAGTATTATCGGTAAATTGTTGGCAGTACACGTGGAAACCAAAATTTGGTCCAACCTACGCCCAAGAATTACTGGTGCTATTATTTACAAACGACAATTTATTATCTATACTGTTCTTTTCGTAATGCAACGTAGTGTTTATTGAACTTTTCAACTTTCTTTCATATATCCGCCTGAACATCTGGCTGTACAAGAAAGTCTCTGACGTGTCTACAATCGGTGTGGCATGCAGAAAGGAGAGATAAAACGCTACAACTAAGTAAGGGAAACGTTCTTCTCGTCCGTTGCTTGAAAGTTCCACGGCGCTGCGCGCAGCCGCGGCCTCAATACACGTACCTTTGACGATGCGCGGCGCTCGTGACTAATTATTATTGTGTGACGCAGCGCTGTCGAGATTCAATCGTAAACGTTTGTTTGCGGACGCAAATTAATTCTCTGCACTGCTAGCACATAAAATCGGTCTAAAAAGGGTCGCCAGTCTCGTTTCGACGGGCGGCACAGAATTAAACTTCTTACAACTCTAACGTCAATAAAAGTCTGGTGGCAATCCAACCACTTTCAGAAAGGTGCCGAGATCGGACCACTAGAGTGGAATACGCACACCACTGACATTTCATACACCACCTCGAACTGCAGCAACAGCATCTAATGACTGCTGCAACACCAAAATAGTCAATAGGGAATTTACACAAAAACACAAATGAAATTTGCACGGAAAAAATGAAATTTATTGGTATCAATTAACCTCAGCCAAGTCCGTCACTTTAATCCAACACCATTTCCCGCTACCTAATGGCTCCAAGCTCTGAATCCTCTTTTTATGGAAAAGTTCACGCTCACTAATCCGCAAGAAAGAGAAGAGCAGAAGCAGAATTCTACGCCCGTGCATGTGAGTACTTTCTAATACTTCGTTGGGTTTTTGTACCGGAAAATAACCTTGTTGATCGTGAAGGTTCATGAACTCTGGGCTTAAGAAACAACGATTTAAAACAAACTATCTCCGAGGGACCACGACTTGCCACCTCAACACCAATATGTAATCGTCCGATTTCCGACTTCCCTGAGCTCAAGAGCGCTCCACGAAATAATTCTGCATACATTTCTTCCAGCCAAGCCTACTGAGGAGCTAAATTTAGGTGTAATTTCCTGCTCCCATTAATAGCGCTGCTGTAAGGTACTGCTCCTGCCATGACTTTTACAACTTTTTCTGCAACGTGTCTGAGGACCGGCCGTCATGAGAAAATTTGCCCTAATGACAGCCTAGGTGACTCCTCGGACCTCCAGCCATTTAGGACGATTAGGTTAAGTCCAGCCCATCTTCTTCACGCCAAAGAAAATCCATTCTTCCCCTGCAATCGTGAAATTTCATAGGCGACTGTAATATAGCGACCAGAGCCAGCAGCCATGGGTGGCTGGGGAGTGATACAAAAATAGTCATTAATAATGATTCCTTGTATGACTGACCTTGACCTTTCAAGTAAACTGAAATAACGAATACGCTTACTAAGATTCCGCGCAGCTCAAATCACAATCCTCCCCCCCCCCCCCCCCCCCCCGATATTCAAATAATATTGCCGCCTGAATCAAAATCTGTTAGTGGGCGATTACACAAAATGCCCATTCGACCTGCCTTGGGAATCCGACCGAAGCACACACAGCGATAACGATACGCTTTGAGGACGTCTGTTGACATTAACATCATGTCATTTGCAAGAGCTTCGTCGCTACGCGATTCTTTAGGGTCAGTATTATTATGCGACTATTGCGAACATTTACTGTGTGTTCTTAACGAACAAAATGGCGAAAGTGAATGAAATACGCCGAATGGTTAATGAATTTAGGAGTGAGTAACTTCTGTAACTACATTTACAGGTGATTCTGCTGCAGTGTTCCGCTGTGTTTTGCAATACTTCTTGGGATGAATTAGCAGACAGTGCGATTTTTACAAATCTTACACCGACTATGTAGGTTCCAGAGAAGACATTTCTGGTGTAAGAAAATGTTAATGTAACTGGGTAAACCAAAAATTGATTGACTGGTAGTGATTTATGAAGGTACAAAGTAATAGGAACACACGCACACTCTCCTGATTCATTCGATTAATGAAGGGGGCCGATGACTATTAGTTTAGAGAATATCCATGTAAACGATTCATTCATTTGCCAGTCGTAGTTTTTCTGCGTACAGAATACACCATCAAAGAGAGGTGCACTAGTGCTATCAAACAATAAGTGCATTACTGATTTAGGTGGAATTCATTCGGGTGTCATTAGAAAATATATATATATATTTTTTGGGAGAGTTCAAAGAACCAGTACTCGAGAAAAGCTATTAATTGCATGACTATTTTCACCAGGCGACTGTGTTATGATATTCAGTTTCTTCCACGATCGACTTAGGCCTGCAGGCGTTTTGAAATGCCTTGGCTCAAGTGACAAACTGAACGATCAATATGAAAATATCTTATGCTGTCAACTTACTAGGCTGCATCCCGGACCACCAAATGGAGGATCTATTGTCTTCATTCGCCACGTTGTGCATAGTATCATTACTGAGGCTAGAAAAACTTTTTATTATATTGTGACGCGCTGGAATACCATGAATATCGTAATACAGAAAATCGCACGTCAGTTCATAAATATGTCGTCACTAGGAAGGTAGAAAGAGATGATATGGGCAAACATCAGTGGGGAAGTCATAGCGTTTAAATATTTAGCGATATGAAATGGGATGAGATCACAATATTGTAAAAGGTGATTGGAAGATATTTGTTGGATTCTGGGAAAGAGCAGTGCACCTCACGGAAATCGTATAGAAGATGCTAGTACAACCATTTCTAGAGTGTTGCTACAGCATTTGGAGCATTTATCGAGTAGACACGACAGCAAACATCGAACGACTTAAGAAAAGCATTGCTAGGATCGTAACAGATCGGTATAGCACAAACCAGAAGTATAACAGGTAATGGTCGGAGAACTTCAGTCGGAATCTTCTGGAGAAAGGCGATATTTTCGTGAAACTCAGGGAACTGGTATTTGAGGAAGACTGAGCCACAATTCTGCTGACACCGTCGTATTTATCGCATAAGGATTACGAAAACAAGAAGAGTTAGAGCGCGTAATTGAGTCATATATAACGCTGTTGGAAAACAGCTATCTTCATTGCCATAAAATTATGTAAGAAACATCGGCTGTGATCAAGACACTCTTAAATAAATTTAAATCGATGTTTGATTGTGGTGTAACGACTGGCTAATGGAAGACCATCACGAAGTGAGTACTCTTTCCTACCGTAGCGATACGTCTTGCAACACCGAGATGGGCCACAGAACCCACTCTACATCACCCAATTCGTTCACTAATTTGGCGATCCGCTTTGTCGCAGCCAAAATGTTGGATGGACAGACTGAATAGCACCCCACAGCAACCTCTGGAAGGTCTCTGACTGAATCAGAACAGACGCTTTTCCGCAGACATTGATTTCTGTTTATTTTTATTTTCTTCCGCTCTTCGCCCGCCGTGGATTGGATCGCGTTAACGAGAAACGCTGCACCCAAGAGAATTTACACCCTAAAACGAAGACCAAAAGTGAAACCGCACTCCCTCTCACCTCTATGTCGCTTTCATTCCAGCCGCCCTTGCCCGTGCATTCACTATATATGTCGGCTGAATGAGCGGCTGCTGTACTGGAGCCGCCAGCTTTCACGGCTGAGGTCACTGACCAGTGAGCAGAACACCTTCTCCACGCCAGATACAATCACACCACTTTCAACCTACCGACGTTCCTTCGGCTTAGAGATAACTGTCATTAAGTACAGAACAGATACCAGGTTTGACCACATTATTGCTGCTTTACCGTCCGAACGTCCCAAATAACGCCCTCATTGCGCTCAATATTAATAGTCACAACACGCCCTTTTAATGATATACAACGAAGAAGAATGGTGTTTATCGGATATAGACCCTACATGGTTTATCGGATATAGACCCTATATAATGATCTGACGGATAGTAAGCAGCTGTCCTAAGGGCGCTGTGGTGTACAGGAAAGTATTGTCGTGAGTGACTACGAGGATACAATATGACAAAATTTCTGGTTGTGTGGTGAATAACACCTCGGGGTAAAATGAGAAAAATTTAAGTTAATGCTGATGAGTACGGAAAACTATCCTGTAATTTTCTAATACAGTATTAATGTTGCGCTGCTATACGCAATAACGTCGATTAAATATCTTGGCGTAACGTTGCAAAGCGATATGAAAGTGAGCGAGTATGCGAGGTCCATAGTATGGAAGGCGGATGGTCGATTTCTGTTTATTAGGGGAATTCGATGAAACTGTAGCTTACGTATAAAGCGGCCGCGTACAGAACACTAGTTTGATCCGTCGCGTGTGTGGGATCCGCATCACGTTGAATTGAAGGAAGACATCGAAGCATTTCAGAGGCATGTTGTCAGATCTATTACCGACAAGATCTATTACCGACGAGTTCTATTAACACGCAAGTATTACAGATATACTTCGGGAAATTAAATGCGAATCCTTGAGGGGAATACGACGTTTATTTCAAGGAACACTATTGAGAAAATTTAGAGAACCGGCATCTGAAGCTAACTGCCGAACGGTTCTATTGCCAATAACATACATTTCGCGTATGGGTCACTAAGAAAAGAGAAATTAGGGATCATACGGAGGCAAATATAATCGACTTTATTTGCGAATGCACAAAGGAAAGGAATCACTGGTACAAGGTACCCTACACCATGCAATGCCTGCGAGAAAATGTGAGAAGCAAACGGCCTGAAATGTGGCGACACAATTCAATTCATAGCTGTTGCATCATGATAATGCACCCGTACATCGATCCCTGTTGGTGCGTGACTATCGCAAAAAGTCACTATGCTGCCTCATCCTCCGTACTCTACAGACCTAGGCCCTTCGGACTTTTTTTATTTCACAGTTGAAAACCCCGTTGGAAGGACGAAAATTAGTAACGATAGACCAGATAAAATTCGCAGACGGTGCTTCGAGCGATCCAGCAAGTGGCGTACGAGGACCGCTTCCGGAAGTGGAAACGCCGTTGGGAGCTGTGTACCAATTGCGGAGGAGAGTATTTCAAAGAAGACCATGCACGGTAAATAAAAGAGTAAAAAAAATGTGGACAAAGTCCCGGAAATTTTTGAACACACAACACGTATTGGTCCCAACCTTGTCAGTATCTTTTATTACCACATGACAAGTTTCAATGCCTATGCACTCTCAACAGATAAAAAAAAACACTGCAAGAATGTACATTAAATTACTTCTATAAAATGCTTGGCTAAAAATAACACGTCCCGTTAGCTGCGATGTCACTCAGCAACAGACTAAGAGCTGCTCATACCACGAGATAACAGCTGAAACAGACGCCGCTGGATATTAACAAAATAAATACTGTAAAACCGGGAGTTTCAAAGTTTAAAGGCGTATTACACGTTTGTACGAGATTGCGATCCACACGGATGTAATTTTTTTTAAATTACTTGCAGCATTACGATAGCTGCATCCAAATGAGAAACCAACCCACGTAACCTACAGGAACCACAGGCGAATATATTCTGAAAACAGAACTAATATATTCTGCGATGTCCCAGATTGTCCAATGCAACATTCTAGGGACTCAGCGAAAATTGTCTTCATTACTGTCCCGCGATAAAGTAGTCTTAATAGAACTCTCATCTGAATCGCCAGAACAACGAGGCCGCAGAATATTTAATGGTTTTCGTACATAGGGAGGGAGGGAGGGAGGGACAGAGGGATAGAGCGAGAGAGAGGGGGGGTCAAATATAATCACTCCAAAGGAAATCCCCTGCGTTAATGCATCAAGAGTTTTTTCAATTTACTGTCGTTGCCAATCGATATAGTTTTCCTGAACTGACCGTGGGCTGGGCAATTCTGCCCGTCGATCGAGTCGAAGCATTGGTTATACAGTTCTTAGATTACATTGCTTATCGCGACATTACAATCATACACAGAATATCCCTCTGTGCTTAAGGGATGTGTCCTGAATTCCTTCACACTTGCCTGGTCTATCGCAATGAAATACCACCAGCTCACCATGTACTGGAGCACCTCGCGTTATCAGTAGCACTTCTGTATCGAAACCAGCAACGTTCCAGAAATTTTGAAGCAGACCTAACAGCTTAGTTTTCGAAAGATTCTTTTATCGCATAAACTCGCCACAGTGGTTGATTAATCCACGGCATGTCGGCAGTAAGTATACTTCAATGACAAGTACGAGGATCACCTCAGATTTAATCACATGTTAACAAGCAGATTCACGCAGACCATTATAATTTAACGTTAATTGGAGAGTCGAACGGTGCTTTGTATTAGTTTCGAAACTATGGCTGACTATAAGAACGAGAGCCAATTATGAAAACAAGCTCTTACGTATGTCTTTGTAACTTCATAGCATGTTCTCAAAGCAGTACCTGAAACCGTCGACCTCACATTGCAGAAACACATAATGGTTTAATGCTTAACAGAATATGCTATAGATCAGGAGTCGCCGATGGGCTGCGTACTCAGGACTCGCATGGCCGTTGATCGTACGTATAGTCTCTACAGAAACACGATAGAATAGGTCGGTATCGGAGGCTGAAGCGTCAGGCAACGATGGAAACATGCGAACTATAGACATCTTGCTAACCTAATTTCTTTACTGCTCTTTCGATCAGGTCCATGAACTGCGTGTTCGCATCCTTTACGCCCTAAACCTTACGGGTAACAGGCTAAATGCGATGGGTAAAACAAGTAGATTTTATCCGAAACAGTATTTTCATTATTCTTATAAACGTGTCTTACGTTAAAATCAAACAAAAAACTGTTTCAATGGTTAATGATGATTCACAACTATCCGCAATTTATGTAAAAGAACACCTGGTCGTCTACCTGGTCAGTAACACTATTTTGCAACTGGTTACACTGATGTATTATTTCTAAGCCTGTATTTTATGTTAGTTAATGGTCTCCAGGCATTATGAATTCTATCTCCGAAACATACTCTAAAAATTGTGAATCATCAAACAATGTTAATTTATCCAAAGATGTCTATCTTTCAAGAACGCTGCGTATTCCAGAATTGCCAAAAATATTTTATTTGTTGTTCCCTGTATCAAAAGAAATCAGTTATCGAAACTTAAGTTACATGAAAGGAGCCTCACGTTAAAACACTTTACTCGCTGTATTTTGCCAATTTAGACATGGGCTGCAAATAAATCCTGGCGGAGCACAGAACCAGGAAGTTGACTTTCCTACAGCAAGCCGTCGATAATGCAGACACCTCAAAGTGCAATTATCAGTAGCGTCCTTATGAGACACAAAAACATCAAACACTTTGTTCTAACAATGTTCGACCTGAGAATTACTAAATTGAAGTGACTGTTCTTTCAATCGTTGAACAAACTGAATCCGTGACTATCGCCACATGTGTATTTTCATTCCTTTCCATAAATTCACGGTTTCCTAGTCCTACATCCGCAACACAGATCTTGCAGAGCAAGAACACAACAAAGCGCTGTTGCTACAGCAATCAAAAGTATTTTCGAAAATCTTAAGAAACGATATACTGACCAAACAACGTCACGTGTCTAATAAAATTACAACGTAAAGCAGTGATGACCAGCCAAACACCCGCTCTTTTACAGAACAATTAACTGACAAAAACTGGCGGCCATGAGCGCTACAATGAAGAACAGCAAATGTTTATAATAAGCGCAATCCTTGTCTACGCCAGTAAGTAACCACACTATCTCCATGTGGACACCTCTAGCAACGTCACAGATATTCATACACATTCTGCAATTGTTACACTTAATACACGTCAATGAAATATGTTCAAGTGTAATAATTAAAGGATTTGTTAAATCCTTTTGTAGATCCCGTACAAATCTTTAAACTTTTGTCAATAATAACGAGGTTTTTATAGGAATATCGTACGTTAAAACAGCACCTTTCTACCGAACGAAACTTTTACTTGTCTAGTAAAGAAGACAGATCTGTAAGACTCACGGTTAAGAAAGATTGGCATCACAGAACGTGCCTGCATGCTAACATTGCAGTGCTGCAACTACATCTCATTCTGGTCGTGTCTCTGGTTCATTTCTAGACAGCAGTTCACCACGTGCACTTTGGTGCTACAATTATGTCATTAATCCTAGCACCACTAGGGGTGGGGGCAAAAATTGCCCACAGTATTTGTGTTATGTATCTATTTGCTGGAGTGAAGAAGCAAGAATTTTGGTAGTTGTAGAAAAACAGTATGTGCCGTCATGGTTTTATAATTTTTGTGAATTATTTAAATATGCCTATTATATTTAAGTACGATATTACATATCGGTGAGACAACTTCCTCATTAAAATATTTCTCAACATGGCAGAGAGAAATGTAGTTTCTGACTGTTGGTACCGCTGTATTGTGTTGCCATTGTTGTTTTAAAGTAAATCTCCTTTGTTGTTCGAGCAGTTTCACATTACTAGAAGTTCTAATAAAATGTCAGTATCCGAGGTTTCTCAGAGATAAAGAGGTGTCAGCTATAATAAATGAAGCAAGCGAAGGTGATGAAAGTGATCCAGAAGGGGATACAGTTGTGACATACGACACTGACACAGCAATTGACAATGAGTCAAGTTCACGCAGTTCATCCCCTGATGAACAGTATGCAGATGCTTCTAGCATCATTGTTACAGCAAAAACCGGTAGGGAATAAATTACTGTGCCTCCAAGACAAGTACGCAAGTCAGTACAAGATATATTGAATTTTCGGGAGGGTTCGACTCATGAAACCTTGACCTCAAGAGTGTCAGAATCTTTCAAAAAGTTTGTAACTCCAGAAATAATGAAGATTATCGTGGATTATACAAACCAAGAAGCTCGTAATAAGAAAAACTTAGATGATGTCCCTTTAACGTCTTTATGAAAGACAAGCCTAGGAAGTATGACATATTGATTAGGATGTTATCAGACGCACACACCCAGTATGTTCTAAAAATGGAGGTCTATGCGGGGATGGATGAACGACCTGCCGAGGAATGAAGTGCAAAGGCAGTTGTTAGGCGCCTAGTGAATCTGCTGGCAGGAAGTGGATGAAATATAACAACAGATCGTTATTATACATCCATAGACCTAGCCGAGGATCTTTAGAATGACAAGTTAACTTTGGAAGGAACATTGAAGAGTAACAGAAAAAAAACATACCAAAACAGCTAAAGACGACACAGCGTCGAGGGCTATATTCCTTTAAGTTATTATTAACAGATCCAAAACAGGCAACGAACCAGTTACATTAGTTTCACACATCTTCAAACTGGAACCTAGTAAGAATCTCGTACACTTCTTTCCACACAACACAATGATCAGGTGGATGGGTCGACAGAGAAAAAGTGAGAAACATTTATCTCTACTACAATGAAACCAAAGGGGCAAAGCATTGATCAAATGACGCGACATCATTCAGTAAAACGAGGAACGACAAGGTGGCCATTATCTCTCTCATTAACCTTGATAGATATCGCCTGTCTCAATGCTGGAACAATTTTCATGACAAACAACCTAAACTGGAATAAGAAAGATAATGTAAGAAGGCTGTATCTGCTAGAATTAGGTCAAACAGTTCGTTAGGCCAGCTGTGGAAGAGAGCAAATAATGTCATGGGTTTACAAAATCCTATCATCTCTGCAATGGAAAGTGATCTAGGGAAAACGCTGCCCAGCATTAGTGCAACTGTTAAATCTGTTGAATTTTATTCAAGAGGAAGATGTCACATCTGTTTAAAGAGTAAAAACTCTAAAAAGGAAAAACAATCATATGCACAGGTTGTGAGATTGAAAGTGAGTACGAAAAAAACTCAATTGTAATTTCTGACTTTGATTTTCTGTTTTCTTATTTGTTGTTTGCTATTGTACGTTCTTTCATGATTTCATAATATAATTCTGATGTATATGAAAGTGTTAGTTTCATGTTAAAATATAATATTTCTCATATTCATTACTTTATTTATTGTATTTGTATGTGCTACAATGTTCCTGATAACTATGGAAAGTGTGTAGCAACCAAGGAAAGAAATTCCTAGTTCATTAAATAATCAAAACAAACAAAAAATGTTAAAACGTGAAAAGAATGTGAGGGCAACTTTTGCTCCCCCTCCCCCTCCAGACAACCACGTGACAGATCAGAGCTTAGTGGCGCTAGGGCTAACACATTATGAAATGGTGTGCACTACGCCCACTCTGTAGGCGGCAACAGTTCATCGCTTACGAAGTTGGCAGCGCCGCCGTTGCATGTGTCATCAATCTCGTTGTCAAGGACCTTCACTTCAAATATATAACAAGAGAACGTCTCACTTTCGCTACTAGAGATCACTGTTCATTGTATTAGATATTCTTCTGCTACAAAGACATGTCAATGTGCTACGAGTAAACCTTACGACCTAGAGGGCAAGGCCACTTGCCTGAAGTTAACAGTTTTGTAATGCAGAGTAGAAACTTCAGTTTCTCCACTACAACGACTATGTTAGAAAGTGAACATCTACAAATTAATGAAAGTATGTAGGGTTTTCAAAGGATTTTGACAACCATTACTGGCGTGACTCCCTGACAGGGAGTTAAATATGAATGTGGCAAATACGATTTTTTTCTCATTAACAATCCAAGGAAGTACACAAAGTAATATTTCATAAAGCACGTATCGGCAAGCACAACTTGCCACAACGTTACGAATTATTTGTACTAATGTCGACAATTTCTTACTATCGTGCGCTACATGCTTATTATTCAAACATGATAAACTGATGAAATACAAATTACCACCGGTTCTTCTGGCATTCGCACTACAATTGTCACACATCAAACTGTTGTCTACTTGTACGTACAATAATAAAGGCAAACAAAAACAGAGATTCTAGCCAAGACTAAAATATACACGGTCGTCGGTCCCATGTTTATACTAACTACTACGCAGAATACAGAAGCCGCGTAAATTTTCTAAGGTCTTAAATTGTTCAGGGCGCAGCCCCTTCAGACTAACAACGTGAGACAGCACCGAGACGTGAGCTCCGATTCCACACAATCTCGCATATTTCCTTGTTCTGACGGATTATTTCTTCTCAGCAGCATCCCAGAAGATATTACAATTCTTAAACGTCAGTGGTAAAAACAGGCGGAATTTTACCTGAGGGCAAAACGATGTCACATATCTCCCGCTCTACACAGGACTTCAAAAACAAATCCACACACCCCTTCGATCACAAGCACGACGCATGGAACACTGAGCAACTGTAAACGCGTACACTGCCATCTGTCGCCCTCGCCAGGGCCGACTACCGCACCGCACAGCAAGAGCCATCTATCGGCCAGAACGTAAACCATCAACATTCGCGCCTGCGCTTACTGTCCGGATATCGCGGCCTATTCGAAACTACGTACTGTCCTAACGTCGCACGGTCTATCGCAATTATGGGCTTATTGCGTAATGGATTCAAGGATAATTTTATTTCTTTTTTCTCCATTTTGTCAATGATTTTATGCGCAGCTTTTAGAAGTGACAGTTAGAAATTAGATTGTCCCAATTTACGAGCAAGTATCAATCACACATTAGATCATTCACATAAGCTACGACAGGAAGCCTATCGACTAAATTTAGATATACTCATTAGTATTACACGAGAGAAACATTAATCGTTATAATACCGGCGAATAACTGGCACAACGACTACGAATGATGTTCCATCAACTATTGTTGTGGAACCACTTATGATCGCCGGATAGTGGTTTGCGGAGCTGTTATCTTTATACGATTTGATCAAGTCCCATATGTCACACTGGTGAATTTCTCTATGAAACTTCTTTCAAATGCCACAGAGAGAAAGTATGCAGCCCCATTACAAAAAGTCGATGTCATATAAACGATAAAAATTATTTGCTGACCTCAGGAAATTCGTCATGTTACCCGCTATAACTTGGCGAAATTCGCACCTCGATAAATTTCGTTGAGGGTTGCCTGTCTTAGCTGCCTCACCCTGTATAGTTATGATGACCGTAGTTAAAAGAAAGTGTGAAATTTTTAGGCATTAAATATGAGAAAAAAATGGAGACGATGTGAAGGAGCACATAAAAGCCACCTAGTTCTGCCACACTAGTCTCTCCTGTGTAAACCTCTTCGTCTCTGCATAACTATTCCAAAATCTCCTTGATGCCTCAGGATGTGTTCATGATTTTTAGTCAAGTTATGACATATTTCTTTCCCCCCCCCCCCCCCAATTAGATACAGTATATTGTCATCAGTTATTCGACGTACTCATCACATCTTCTCCATTCTACATAGCTCTACATTTTAAAAGCTTCTATTCTCTTCTTGATTGAATTGTTCATCGTTCACGTTTCACTTCCATACAAATACCTCTAGAAAATTCTTCCTAACACTTACATTTATTTTTTAAAGGAACACACCGCCATTAGACTGTTTTATTGTTTATTTAAGCACAACCCAGCTATTGGCCTTTTATGCCATTTTTAAGTATTTGATGTTATGTCAAACATATACTCCAGGACACTTAACATGTTATTAAGCTAAAAGTTGGCCGCAAATTATGAACTTTGAGCTTGACAACATGTTAAGTATCCTGAAATATACGTTAAAGACATAAAATTAAATACCTGAAAATGGTATAAAAGGCCGAAACCTGGGTTGTACTTAAATAAGCATAAAACAGTCAAATGAAGGAGTGTTCTTTTAAAAAATATGACTTGCTGAGCAACACAAAAAAATTTATACTGGACGTCAACAAATTCCTGATTCTCGGAAACATATACAACAAGACTCCGACGGTTACGTGAATGTGGTTTCTCTTCTTTCCGGGAGAAGCTTCGAAACATAGGAAATGTTGTTTTCCAAACTAGGCACGAACCTATGGAATTCGGTGTTTGGTATGCGACAGGTAGGACGATCGCGCGTCAGACGTTTGTTAAATCAAATGGCTCTGATCACTATGGGACTTAACTTCTGAGGTCATCAATCCCCTAGAATTCAGATCTACTTAAACCTAACTAACCTAAGGACATCACACACACCCATGCCCGAGGCAGGATTCGAACCTGCTACCGTAGCGGTCGCGCGGTTCCAGGCTGCAGCGCCTAGAACCGTTCAGCCACCCCGGCCGGCTTTGTTAAATCGACCGCTACTGCCGTTATACACAGATCGCTTATAAACTCTCACGAGTTTGTTCAGGAATGTTTGATGAACGGTGACAGAGACAACACGTGATTTTTTTCCAGTGGCTTGCTGAGAGTGGGGACGTCACAACATGTTTCCTGAACTTGTGACCTCCGCCTCCAGGAAGATAAGCTGCTGATAATTCTACACTCTTATGTGGTTACGAGGACGTTTCCGTAACTGAGTGATCAGCGTGTCTGGCTTGCGGACGACCAAGGTTCATTTCTGGATACTGCGCGGGTTTTTCCTTCTTGGGAGGACTGCAACTGTGTGGGCACAGCCGAGCGATGACGACTGAGAACCTACTTTACCAGAAAAGTAGCGGCTTCAAGGTTCTGAAAGTTCAGACCGGCTGGGAGTGCAGTACGCAGGCCACATGACCCTCCATGCGGCATCCAATGACACCACTGGCAGAGGATGACACCGTTTGCATCATGTGGACCTCTGGGCCTAATCTTAGGGCTAAGATTTTGTTTATTTCCTTATTTACTTTTTTACTTTGTGGAGTGCCCTCGTAGGTCGCGAGGTAAGCTACGGAGCACCTGGTCGTGCAATTTGGGCAACTATGGGTTGGTCGCGGTGGTTCTGTTCCGTAGCCAAGCCTGTCGCCAGGGGTCACTGTAGTTGAGACACAAGTTGACATCCCTCATAGATCAGCCAAGTATAGTATTACCGCGATGTGTATCCAGCCTTGATAATGGTTGAAGAGTGTGAAAAGTCAACTGCAACAATGGAGGTCGGCATTTTGACAACTACTGTCAGAGAACGGTTCTGGGCAGTAGCAGCTGAGATAAATACAAGGAAAAAGTAAAATAATTGTTGATTTCGTTCCACAGCATCTACAACTGCATGACCAAAAACTGTTTCGATATGTTTGATATTGTGTTATTCTGATGTACGTAAAAGTATTTTTGTAAGTACAATCTCTGCTGGATACTGCTCTTTCGCCAAAACCGGTCGAAAAATAGAGAATAAATTGCGCAGCAGCTTGACATGTCATATGATGTCATAAATAGCAAAATCTGACAAGTTACACTCATTAGAACGTACAGGGATATTGAGGGATACCTTTGAACTGGAGCATCCGGCAATTACAGGGGAATCTACAGCTTAAGAGATCGTCCAACCATGATGACAGTCATCAATTTTCACATCCACAAATCACGTATCATAGCCAGCGATGTGAAAAGAAATACGTGTGAAGACGAAAAAATCTTACCGCCGATTGGGTATCGAAGCCCGAATCTTTGTATTATCAGTCTGACAGCTATCCGCTGACCCTCATCACTCTTCAGAGACAAGTGAGTAATTAGATAATTTCAGCAGCTCTATGAAATCCGATAGTAGGCGGTAAGAAGTGTTGTAGCTTTCAGGAACATCTGCAAAAATTTAATCGTCGCTAAAAGAATACAAGTGAACTGGCGTTCTCTTAGAGTGAACAGTAATTCCAGGCTGCATTTCGTTGGGGGTAACGTGGTTAGTGGTGGTTCTCCGAAAAATGTAGATTAATATTCTGTCTTGAAACCATACAAAAATATTTTCTAGTTGTGGGATCTTTATTATAAAAGAGAATCTGAAAAAATTAAATGTTGAAAGAGGATTTGCATAATTCGTTACGAATTTTTATGTTTGGCTATGAGCACTACAGTCATGTAAGAACACAGTTTTCAGCGATGAATAGATTAATTAGGAAGAAGGAAAATATGTCCGTCGTGAACCACATAAGCGTTAATGACTACTAGTACGGACGGGTCATTAAATACCACGTCTATACTAATAACAAATTTACTACTGGAACATTAATACGTTGTATTCAATATGTCTAAGTTCCTATAAGAACCGTCAGAATATTTCATAAATATTAATAACAATATCTGTAAAATCATCGTGTCTGCCTGCCTGCCTGCCTTCCTTCCTTTCTTTGAACACGTTAACCTCGAAAACTGCTGAACAAATTTTCACGCGATTTCCGAAGGTATCTTGAAGATAGCTTGGAGCACCGTATGGACTTTGGTTCATCAAAGTCGAACCACGAAAAAAATATAGTCATACACATTATCACTGGATCGATTTCAACAAAACTTGGTACGCGTATCACTTACTGTTTGAAAAGAATCGCTGTGCGAGTTAAGAACCACCTACATATCGAAGGGGTAAGGGTGGGGGTTAAAGAGAAGTGTAGATGAGCACTTAGTGACCTGCAGAAAACTTTAAATGCAATTTCATACCTATACGAAACATTTTTCGCTGATCCCCCTACCGAACATAATGATGAAACGAAAAAAGTTTATCGCTTACTACATTTTAGTTGTTCATTTTCGCATCAGGCATGACATTTTGCTTTATTACTTCTTTACTACTAACTGTATTCATGACACATTTTGTCGACAGTGTGCATATACATATGTGCAAAATTGTATCATTGTATGAGGCATAGTTCCGGAGATATGACGTCATCAACACTGAGATGTGTGAAAAACTGCCGCATCGCGCATGGGGTCTGAATTTATCACTTCTTTGATACTACGTACCTTTATTCGCAACACATTTAGCAGACAGTATCCACAAACGCCGCTGAATGTACCTACGAAATTATATCACTAGGTGGAGTAGAGATTGGGAGGTGGAAATGGACAGGGAAGGTAGAGGAGTAGCAGATGGAGAGAGAGAGAGATGGAGAGAGAGAGAGAGAGAGAGAGAGAGAGAGAGAGGGTGGGGGGCGGCGGCAGAAGAGGAGATGGGCGAAGAATTAGAGAGGGGGTGGAGATGGTCTGAGGGGGGGGAGAGAAGATTGACTACAAGAACTGACAAAAATAGATACCCGGGCAATGCTGGATACTCAGGTAGTCGGTAAATACTAATTTCAGGAACACTTACTGCCACAGCAACTGTTCTACAGTACAAAGTACAGCGGTATTGATTGCATCGCGCGCAGGATCATTTCCCTTGTCGTCCAATTTACTTTAAATTTCTTTAATAGGATATGGTTTGGTTCGGACAGAAACGGGTGGTTTGTGAGGGGGGGGTGGGGGGGTGGGTGAAAGGCGGCGTGTCGGACTGATGTAGGCGAAAATGTGATATCCGGTGGGCAATCGGAGTTGGGAAGCAGAAAGTGGTTCCGTGACAGGAGCAAACATCGAATTGGGGAAGCAGTCGAGCGCGGTGGCCACGCCCTGTTCTCCCGCAGCACGCAGCCTTGTGTGTGTCACGTGTCTCTGTCTAAACAAGCGGCCGAAAGCGAGGTATGCTTGCAACTCACTTTTTCATCTCAAATGGTTCAAATGGCTCTGAGCCCTATGGGACTTAACATCTGAGGTCATCAGTCCCCTAGAACTTAGAACTACTTAAACCTAACTAACCTAAGGACACCACACACATCCATGCCCGAGGCAGGATTCGAACCTGCGACCGTAGCGGTCGCGCGGTTCCAGACTGAAGCGCCTAGAACCGCTCGGCCACAACGGCCGGCACTTGTTCATCTCATGCGTTGCTGGTAAGAGTCATATTTTATGCTGCTACTATGTTTCAAATAATGTTGCTAGGATCTTATGCCTGGGATCTAGTTTAAAGCTGCTCTCCATTCTAGTCCATTCTGAGCAAGTCCGTCTCTACATAACGACTGTAACTTACATCAATTCGGAGTTGTTCCTTGCCATCAAGTCTCGATCTCTCTCTACAGCTTTGCCGCTCCCATCCCTCCCCCGCCAACTTCCTTCCATTACTAAATTATTTATTCCTTGTGCCACTGTTTTTATACCTTCTCTCGAGATCTTGTTGCAATCCACACAGCGGACACAAAACAACCGCGAGGAAAACTCGAGGAAGATGACTAGCTCAGTGTCTGAAATATTGTGAGTGGAGTGGAATTTTCAATTTGGATATTGCGGTCTTCAGGTTTGATGTCGCTCTTCATGCTAGTCTATCTCCTGCAAGACTCACCATCTTTGCCCAACTACTGCAACCCACAACCAAATCAACCTGTTTAGTGTAGTCCAGCCTTCATCTACCACTCCAATTTTTACCTCTCCAACTCCCACACTTCCATTCTTACCAAATTAACTACACATTTATGTCTCAGGAAGTATCCTATCAACCTATCCCTTCTTTCACTCAAATTGTGCAATACATATTTTTCTTCAATCTGATTCAGTACCGCCTCATTAGTTATTAGATGTAACGCCACATTTCAAAAGCCTCAATTCTCTCTTTGTACCGCTTTTTGCTCTATATGCCGATTGAGAATTATGGTGGGTAGGTAGCAATCGTATCTCACTCCCTTCTCAGCTACTGCCCCTCCCTTTCAAGTCTTCTAACAGTAGGCTAGTGGTACACAGCCCTCCACTCTCTTAAAGGGGAGATCGTTTACGTAATTTTTAATTTGGACAGCTATACACACAGCATACTTTTAGATGATTGTAATGAATTCCTCAACATTTTTCTCATACTGTGGATAATCTTTTCTATAACAAATCCACTGCAAATAATCTTATACAGTGTGATGCAGAAACTGAGGAATGCCGTCCAACAGGGAAGTCCTGCACCTTATACCACCACGGTTAAAGGCCATGAATAAGATAAGAGACGATTGTGCCTTATAATGTTCCATGGACAAACCTCAGGGGAAGGCTACGGTACTGAAAGGGCTTAAATTCATTGCGGCAAGTGGCGCATCTGTGACTGTTATTATGGCGACTTCGAAACCTTTCACGTTAGGACATATTTACACCTTTAGTATTCACTAACTACAAAATTTCACGTCTTATCTAATTTTCTTCAGAACAAAGACGTTAACTGCTGTGTAATATTTAACCACCCATCCGACATGGCATACCCGATGTGATGACATGCGCAGTGTGCCTAAAGGTGGTTATTTCTACAGTGTTAGTAAACTAAGCACAACAGACAAAAAAAGTCCCCATCTTTCCCCCAACACGTCACATTAATATCGTGGAACAATGTCACTAGCCTTGAAACGGACTCAAGTCGGCGAGGAAGAGAGTACATACGTTTCTCTTCTTCAGTTATGCTATGTCTACATGACTGCTTTCAATCTGGACGTTGGGAGTGTCCACAGCATACTCGTCATTAAGCTCCATACAAAAGAGAGCCATGGTCACCGAGAATGTTGGAATAAACATACTTTTTCGTGATCACAATAAACTGAATCAGTGGACCCAAGTTATGACACGGAAAATACCGCTAAGTTATCACAGAACATGTAAGGTCTGAACTACACCCCTCACACACTGCAGGATAAATGCTTCACTAGGCTGCATTGAACGCCTTGCTTTTTTTTTTTAATGAAAAGGCAAAACCGTGACTCGTTTTACCATACTACCCGCCTCCAGAGAGCTAATGTCATATTTCTGTGGTGTTTGGTCCATATGATGAGGTACAGCTATCGTGTCACTTGTCAGTAATGGACTTTAGTGAGGTACTCGACTCCAAATGTGCACTGCATGCAGTTCCCTTTCAAATGTTCGCTCGAAGACTGGTTGACATGGACCTGCATTCCCCGATAGCACCAATTTCCGTCTGGTTTGGAAAAATTGGAAATTTGTGGTAATTTACTATGGGAACAAACTGCTGAGGTCATAAATTCCTAGGCTTACACACTACTTAATGTAACTTAAACTAACTTACGCAAGGACAACTCATACACCCATGCCCGGAGAAGGGAGCCGCGCGAACCGTGGCAAGGCGCTTAAGACGGTGCGGTTCTGGTTTGGAACCGAATGTTATATACAAGGTGAGACACTTGTCGCAGGTCCGTAACGGTTAGAAAATTTTAATGGTCATTGTTCTTGCGCCGTCTTATATGGCTACGAGTAGTACACGATTCTTTGCAGACATGCTGGACAATCCGCGTTGATATACCAACAGGCCGGCCAGCTACACTGACGGTGTGGCGATGTGACATCCAAATACGATAGCTCCCTTTCTGCCATACTGTCACGTATCCACGACAACTCATTTCAGTGCGTTGATTTCGTACTGCCGACTGCCACACTCACATCACTTCACTGTCTGGAGTCACATGACTGCCTGGTACCAGTACTACACGGTGTACGGCACACCAACGCGACCGGTCAGCTTAGCAGGAGGCTTTACAGTAAGGATCAGATGACAAAACGACAACTGTTTCTTTTCTTGTTCCAGAAAGAGACCTGAAATTAAGCCTGAAGTAGAGAACGCAATTTAAATTCATTTCAAGCAGTGCAGCTACGAGTCTTTTGATGGCGACTACGTCATTCCTGCCTTATGAAAGAACAGTCTTGGCTGGAAAACTGGAGTTATTTTATTTATCCCCCAGTGACGCGTTTCGCCTTACACAAGACATCTTCAGATTGGCACACAGGATGCCGCGCATACAAATGTCCACGGGAAATCACGCCTAAAACATTAAAACCCCAGCGGGTAGTTGCCCTTATCAAATTTTTAAAAAAGGTCACATTTGATAAAACGGGATCAAGACTATAGTAGGCGCATCATACAGTAAATACGTAGGCGATGCAGTTGCTCATGGTCCCGGCTGTGCACCTGGAGCTTTCATGTGATTTTAGGCGCATAATGTGCACGGCGATTTCATGCTGCGACTTTTACATGCGCGGCATCCTGTGTGCTTAACACCATATTCTGCCAGCCAACCTGAGAACGTTTTATATAGGGCGAAACGCATCATAGGAGGGTAAATAAAACAAAAAATACAGTTTTGCAACCAAGACTGTTTGTTCTTTCATATTATTACCTTCGGTTGCTGCACCACACCGCCATGGACTGGAAAGAAGTTCTATACCAACTTTACTATTCTAAATACAAGATTACACGTCTTATATGATTTTCACCAGAACGTGGTTAACAGATACGAGATACTTAACTACTGCACGGTAACTGCATACAGACGTGATGACAACGTAGTGCGCGTGAAGACTGTTTATTTACATTTCCCTAGGACGAATGCATCAACAAATACATCATGTATGGAAGCCCTGTCCAAGAAGTGAGTTCTAAGGTCGCAACGTGTCCCGGCCACCGCTGCTGCTGCGACAGGAATGAAGCAGCTAGTTCCTGACGTGGCAAAGACAAGAATAGTACAGGCCGTTCTAAAAACGTTTTTTATAAGTAGTTACGTCGACATTGTAAATTTGACTGACTTGGTGAGGTTCGAATATCGTGTATATATATAGTCTCACCTTTTCGATGTGGTGATATTTCCAAAACAAAATCGGCCAAATTCTTGGTATTTGTGTACGTGGTATCAGCAGTTGCCGTATCAAAAATTTATTAATAATGTGGAACTACTGAAATGTGTTTTTGGTCACGATACACGTTTCGTTTTATTCATCAAAAAACCGCCAATGGTCATTTCTCGTCCGTTTCTTGCTTACAACTGGGATGTGATGTCCGCATGCACGTTTCATTACTGTTTTCCTCTTTTACTCTGGTGTTGTACATACAGGGTGACGATTATTGAACTATATGAAAAAACGTAAATTAGTTACAAACTACGGCGTGCACACATTTTCACTTAATTCAACATGTAAACATCGCTACAGATATTAGGATTTAGCTTTTCACGTGTTCGATATGACTGCCATCAGTGGCGATGATGTGGCGCAAACGAATAGCGAAATTCTGCATGACCCGCTGAAGTGTCGGAACATCGATGTTGTCGATGACCTCCTGAGTGGTTGTTTTCAGCTCAGCAATGGTTTCGGGGTTATTGCTGCTACGGCTTGTCTTTAATATAGCCCCACAAAATGAAGTCGCATATGTTCAGATCCAAAAATAGACCGCCAATCGACGCCCATGCCAGTGGCCAGAATGCGGTCCCCCAAAGTGCTCCTCCAGGACATTAAACACTCTCCTGCTTCGACGCGGTCAAGCTCCATCTGGCATGAACCACATCATATCGAGATCAGGGTCACTTTGGATAATGGGAATGAAATCGGCTTCCAAAACCTTCACGCACCGTTCGGTATTCGCCGTGCCATCTAGGAATATCGCACCAATTGTTCGTGATTTGACAGTGCACACCACGTAGTCACCGTCGAACGTGAAGCGACCTCTCGATTGCGAAATGCGGATTCTCAGTCCCTCAAAAGTGCCAATTTTGCTTATTGACGAATCCATCTAAATAAAAGTGTGCTTCGTCGCTAAACCAAACCATACAGCGCATACTAATTCCCATCATGCGCCGCTGCCAACCGAGCAATTTGAAATTCCTAACGCAAACCGTTCAGAAGTATGATGAATTTATTTCATACAGTTCAATAACTGTCACCCTGTAAAAATGAAAGAAAATGGCAGACCATAAACTGCCAACAATTAGAGACAAGTATGACAATGAATATCAGTAAGGCAATATTTTTCTGAAGGTCAATACCACGGAACATCAGTAGCGGCCGAGTGGAAGGGGACGAGGGGAATTATTTCCCCCACCCCTCTGAGGCACTCTTTTCAGCGCCTACTGTAAACAGTTCACAGTTTACCGGACAAGCTCCGCAATTGTTGCGCCGGATTTGCGGCACGCGCCGATGCGTGCGGAGCTTCCCGCTCTGAAGGCCACCAGCCACATCGATTGGGGGTGGAGGTCGCGGATTCGCGGCTTGTGCCCGCTCGCACATCTATCATTCTGCCAGACGATTAAGGCTTCCGTTCTTCCATTCATCGTTTCGCGGAATGCCACTTGGCAGACGCTCAAGATGTTGCTACGGATCGATTGCCACGAGAACCCCTTTTTACCTATAACGTCGATCGAGGTATATCCATAAACGCTGACGCTTTTTTATAACTTGTACCTGGATTTCGCAAGATGCTATTAAATGAGTCGTGACGCATATTCGTCGCCATAAAAGAAATGAAGCAATATTGTGGTGTCAACACCTCATGCCATCAGAAACGAAGAAAGTTGGACAAGGCGGCAGAAAAAAGCAGCATTCCGGCATTAACGTTGTACGATTACAAACTACAAAAAAATGAATGGAAGGAGAATTGAAGCTCGTTCTTCCCGAAAACGACTCCAGTGCTTTGGCCACTGCGCCATCTCGCTGGTACCTGTAACTGTATTCGTGCTAAAGCATATGCATAAGAACATAAACTCGCTCATTCAAAACCAGAGTAGGTCAGTAGACTGTTCGATTAGAAGATGCTGGACTTGCCGTATTTTGCTACCGTCACAGCAAATAGAAGAACTCTCATTTAGTGATGCTGAAAGCGAGATGTTGAATTAAAAGATCCTAATCGGACGGGACGGTTGAATCGCGCTTGAAAATAACTTTTTGCAGGGATATGTAGACCCGAATAAGAAAAGAACATCAAATGCTCGTTTTTCATCTGGTTATGCATTGATCAGCCAGAACATTACGACCACCTACCTAACAGTTGGTATGTCCACTTTTGGGACGGGAATAGCGGCGACGCTTCGTGTCATAGAAGCAATGAGGCCTTGGTAGGTCGCTGGAAGGAGTTGGCACCACATCTTCACTCGTAAGTAATCTAATTCCCATACATTCCGGAGAGGGGGCGATAAGCTCTGACGTCATGTTCAATCACATCCGAGATGTATTCGATTACGTTCAGATCAGGTGAATTGAGAGGCCAGCACATCAACTGGAACTCGCAACTATTACCTCGAACCAATCCATCACACTCCTGGCCTTGTGACACGGCGCATTATCTTGTTGAAAAGTGCCACTGCCGTCGAGAAACAGGATCATCATGAAGGGATGAACATGGTCTGTAACTAGTGTAAATATTCCTTGGCCGTCATGGTGCTTTGCACAAGTTCCACTGGACGCATGGATGACCATATGAAAGTTCCCCAGAGCATAATGAAGCCGCCACCAGCTTGCCTCCGTCCCGCATTAGACCTGTAAAGGAGCTGTTCCCTGGAAGATTATGGATTCGCGCTCTCTCACTGGGTTGATGAAGAAGGTATCGGGTTTCGTCAGACTATGGAACGCGCTGCCACTGCGCCAATGCCCGGTGCCGATGGTCATGTGCCCATTTCAGTCGTACTTGCTGATGTCGTGGTGTTAACATTGGCATATGCATGGGTCGTCGGCTGCGGAGGCTCATCGTTATGAGTTTTCAGTGCATTGCGTGTTCAGATAAACTTGTACTCTGCCCAGCATCAGTATGATGTTAGTTCCGCCACAGTTTGCCGCCTGTCCTGTTTTACCAGTCTGCCCAGCCTACGACGTCCGACATCTGTAATGAGAAGTAAACTCACGACGTCTGGACGTGGTTTCACCTTGGTTTCGCCCCGTGTTGAAGACATTCGCCACAGCACTCCTCGCACACCCGGAAAGTCGTGCAGGTTCTGAAATGCTCGTACCAAAGCTCCGGGCCATCATAATATGACCTTGATCACACTCAGGTAGATCGCGCGCCCTCTTCATTCTATACACGGACAGCAAGTTCACTGAAACTACATGCACTGTGTGTGTGTGTGTGTGTGTGTGTGTGTAGCAGGTGACTCTGCTATCGCCTGAACGGATTTATATCGATTCTAGGTCTGTTGTCATAATGTTCTGACTGATCAGTGTGACTCAGGAATGCTACTCCAGATGTTAAAAATCAACATTTTTTTCCCATCTCTAGGTCTTTCAAAGCAGACCATTCAGGCTGTGGAATATTTTCATGTTTTTTTCCCCCGGTACTTCTGTATCAGCACAAAGACCTTCTCATTTCGAGCTCCACTTACATTTCGAAGTTACCAAGGTTAAAATTTCTGTTACAGCATTAACATTAAAACGTTTTCTAAAAAAGGTTATATCTCTTTGCTATTTCTGATTTCCTCATACTTAAAAGTGCTGTTTTGAAATAGGAAATGTCAATATCACAATTATTTTCGTGCTGATATTTCAACTTGCTTGGAAACTGTATCTAAATATCTCTTCCAAAATCTGAAGCAGAAAAAGAGAATCTATTTACGAAAAAGTAATTTCTAACACCAAACTTTTTTTTTCGCTTTTAAAATACCAACAAACATGTTTCTCACGCAGGTCACACATTTCGCCCCTTCTGTTGAAATTGAGACAATACCAAATGTTTGACTTTTGAGTGGCAATAAGTCTAAAAGTTCTTGTTTAAAATCTGTAGATGAAACAATTCGCATAAAATGTGAAACTTTTGCTCTATCACTAATGCCATAAGCTTCTTCAGCTGTTATCGATGAAAATGAAACCAATTTATGAACTTGTCTGTATTCGAAGACATTTTGACTATTCTAGAGTTTATTGATTTGAGAGTCTATAATGGCTTTAATACTCTTTAGAATACCTACTTCCTCCTTAAATCCCTGAAATAGCTCTTCGGATGCAATAACAAAACAACTTTTCAGGTATTCATCATCTGAGTATTGTTTTCTCCTCTTAGCAATCTCATGACTATCCACAAAACTTGCGATGTTAACATCATTGGAAAACTGCAACCATTAATTAAATACAGAACCTGAGTTTTCTGGACTTTTCTGAAGTTCAAGTACTTTTTTCTTTGCATCACCGACAAGATATTTTGTGAACACGAGTGTAGTTTAAACCGTCTCTCCAAATTTGATTTCTTGTTATGAGCCAACTTTTCCTATAAAGTAGGACAGATCGGAAGGCCACTTAAGTTTTGAATAAAGACGAAAGCTTGGGTCCAGTCAACTTTAAATTCACGGTTTTCATCTACCGTTTTCATGCGGCTTCTTTGTCGCCATGTCAAACAGGGCAACTAAAAGTGATAACAAAATATTTGTAGGATTTGTAGCTCGTTGGAAAAATGCAAGTAACTTTACGCTTAGTGCGATTTGCGGGCGCGACTAACAATATCCATTGCACAAAGGGATTGCTGACTGGCTCACTCAACTTGGGCATGAACTGTGCGCGGCTCTCCAGCAAGTACAGGTCGATTCAACCTTCGTGGCGTCTAAATACGCGGGAGAAACTAGAGTCATTCGAAGCTTACTTGTGAGTGACGCCAAAATAAGTATCTACCATAACATTCGATGCTACTACGAAATTCAATAGCAGTCAACAAAGGTAGAACTCTTGAGACGCCATACAAGATTCCCTCATTTCTACTTAAGTCCTATTAATATATGCCATTACAAATACATCACTCTTGGTACGTTTTGTTATAATTAAGCATCAGTTAATGAGATGTCGATAGCAAAAGCCTTCAGGAGATCCTAAGATGAAAGTCGGAAGTCTTATGAGTTTCCGGTGGTGTGCTGAATAAAAGTGCGCTATTGCGAATCCGAAAGGAGTGGGTTTATAAGATTCTGGTACTTTCCTACTGCTTTAATAGAAGCATGTTCTGTAATAGGTGATGTTATGTACATTATAAGAGCGCTCTCTCTCAGAAGTCAGTTCCATAAACTGACTAGCAAATATATATATAAAATAGTAGAACTGAGAGACGACTTTCGTTTTTTAATCGGAATGATGTTTTTATTTTGCAATAAATTTCTTGTTTCTTTTTCTGTCAAAGCAATTACACTTGTTTTCGGGTTCTCTTGACCTATTTTTGAAGCAACCTACGTTTACTAATACTGCATTTTAATTACTCACGAAGTAGGACGCGCAATATTATGTAAATGTAACTGGAAGACATTTACAGAATGGATTTTGTGCCATGAATGAATCAAAAGGCATAGTTTAATTAATTTAAATGCGATAGCAGAACGGTCTATGATTTATCCACGTATTAATTACACGCTTTTCTTCCGGAACTGATGTCAAAACGAAACTCGCGAGCTCATCCAACTTCTCACAGCCGTCTTTCACCTTTGGATCAACAGGAGGCTTTTATCCTTGATACGTCTTTAACTGATATTTAACTGCTAGCTCTGAGTGACACTCGCTTCTCCCTAACAGAAACGTACCCCACGTACTGGCTTTGTGTCAATACGATCACAACGCCTTTGTCGTTAGACGGGAGACCTCGTCTCTACGAGCCAACTTCGAGCAGAACGCCTCCCATCCACCTCCCCCAAACTCACTTATTCCCTTCACACACTTTACTTCCGTAAATCACGATGAGGGCACGAAACTGGATAGCAGACGACAAATGTGTTGGAAAGTACACGTCACTTTGACGTCACCTCCGAGATAGCTCGGAATGACAGTAGCTTCTTTCCTAAATACGCAGATTAGCAGCTAGTGGAGCGGAACAGGTGATGGTAGGGGAACCTTCGAGGGGATTCGGACAGAGGGCGGGTGGAACTGCCAACCACAGGTGTGCAGATTTTAACTACAATTCTAGTCTTTCGCGCACGGAACGCTAAATTTCAATCACACTGCACGTGCGCGCCCGCACGTGCTGTTTAAGTGGAAGAGCCAAACTCGGAAGCCAAAGAGCCGAATGTGGCTCGCGAGCCGCGGTTTAGCGACCACTTTCCCTGCAAATTACTGTCGCAATTGGGAATACGTATCTGAAAAACAAATTGTGTCGTTGGGTTGGGAATTAAATCTCCGTTTACCAAAATTTCATTTTTCTGTAGATACGACACGAACGACTGTCCGATTAAGGGGCGTACCTGGACAGCACTCTTAACTACAAAATGGTTTTCTGGTACCTCACAATACAGCCTCCACAATGCGCGTCACAGTGGGGAGTACAACACAGCATCAGGCTTAGTATTATGTGGAAGACAAATACGAGAATTCAGCTCCAACGGCCGTGAAACTTGACGCGTCATGCCGTGGATCACTGCTCTGAGGACTGATTTCGCGCTTGACTGATCCAGAAACTTCTTTTCACCTCTTTCTCCTATTGTATGACAATTTTCTCACATCTCGTCCTTTACTTCTCAGTTCCAACACAAAAGAAAAGTATGCTGATATGCATCATCAGAGATGATTAATCTACAGTTTGAGGCCTTGTTGTAACTATGCAGCGTGAACGCAGTCAATTAGTCAAGGCGGAACTTCTTATCCGCCATTATCAAACAGAGAGATACGTGATCAGTAAAACATAAAAAGAATAAAAGAGAGACTGCAATAGGCCAATTTTTTTAACAATTTGTAGGAACATCAGTCAATTTAACATATATGTTACTTTGTTTTACTTTCCACTGGGGCCGGCCGGAGTGGCCGTGCGGTTCTGGGCGCTACAGTCTGGAGCCGAGCGACCGCTACGGTCGTAGGTTCGAATCCTGCCGTGGGCATGGATGTGTGTGATGTCCTTAGGTTAGTTAGGTATAATTATTTCTAAGTTCTAGGCGACTGATGACCTCAGACGTTAAGTCGCATAGTGCTCAGAGCCAGCTATTTCCACTGGGCTTGCGCGTAAACACACGAAACGTGTCTGCGAGTAATAAGACAGTGAGGAGCGGAAGGTAAGGACAGTGTGTAAAAGCATACTCTCAATTTTCGCCGATGAATACGGAAGGAACCGTAACAACGTTACTAGGGCGGAAATTCTTTTTAATATCTTTAATCTAGGAATGGTAATCAGGGATCGATGTGGAGTTTAGGGATAACGAAACCATACTTGCTTTCCCGTTCGAAAAACCGCGGCAGTTTTATTCTCTGGTCTGCAAAACGTCGACAAAAACTACCATGCTTTAATGCCAAGAGGTATGGCGGCAGATAAACTTTCAGAAATTAAATATTGTGGTCATTCATACCTAATTTGATAGAACCAGTTTAAAAGGCGATTACTGCCTTCGTTAACATGTAATGCCTCTCTGTCTTTAAATTGCTACGTCACTCAAATACGAATCATTACATCCGAGTAGGAAACGCACACGTCTTTTGTCACCTCTCTCTACTTTCGTGGCATGACGTGAAGGTGGAAGCACGAGGAAATAAATTATTCTCACGCGATTTAGAGAGCCCATGGGAAACTTAAAATTTGGACGACTGTTCGGGGATATGAACTGCTGTCCGCCGAGACGACAGTCCAGTATCCTATAGAAATGCGCCAAGTCTCTCGGTTTATAAAGGATGAAACATCTGCGTTCTCATGAGGCAAACAACTGCAAACAGCAGGTGACTAGTCTGCTGTGAGCAAGTCATCCGGAATTCACCTGAGTGACGCACCTGCACCTGGATGGAACAGGTCCTCTCCATCACGAATGAAGTACCGTTTTCACCTTAAGCCAGCTGCATTATGTGTCGCTGATGATATAACCAGTTGGGCCCTCGCCCGCTCATTCATTCGCTGGTCTCCATTCAACGCTAGTTTTTTGCTCGCCAGCGATGAGGCGTGCCTGGAAGCAGGCGGAGTCGGCAGGAAACGATCGCTCTGCTGCCCGGAGGCTCGTCGGAAGCGCTCCATTAAAGTGGGAGACAAGGCGAGAGAAAGTGCTTTAAACACTTTCTCGCGCTAGCGCTCGGATGCGCTGTGCCCGTGTCCCCACTGTGTATTCGAGCCGCTTCGGTTCGTAGCATGCGACGAGCCTCAGCGGTCGGACCGGTCCCGACTGCCGGAGCTTCCGCTGGACAGTCGGTCACGGTCGAGTAACCGCTACACTGCTATCTGTGCCGCTTCTGACACCTGCTGGCTCACAGCTTCTGCCACAGCCATGCGGAACTGCACATCACAATGCAAAAGGCAGACAGGAGAATTTAAGATTTGCGTCGCTTACCCTTATCTGACCCGACTCAGAGCATTATGCTCTAATGCTTCTTAGATGAAACGTGATGCGGGTAAGGGAGATAACGGAACTTCGCCTCAAACATTCGTTTGAAATTCCGCTTCCAAATACGACAGTTTTGAAATGGAGAGCATATCGATGGTGAAATTCAGAGGCTGAACTTAAAAAGCAGCAGGCAATAGCGCTACCAACCGTGCGTACACCCTGGTTGTTTTTTTCCCGATCTTGAACGGCCCACCACTAAGGAATGTCACTGTTTGCAAATGGTCTCACGTATATCCATTGTGGTGAAGATCAGTGTAATTTTCTATGAACCTTCTGTAACACAGGAGAGCATTCGGGATGCAGAAAGGGCTTTTAGGAGACAGCTAGAGGTCTGATTAAGCCAATATTATAGTACAGGCTCTTAATCTGCTCTAGAGTTATTCCGTGTGTTTACTTCTCAGCCGCTACTGAGGCTGAAAAACGATCATAATAAGCTATAGAGAAATATTATTGTGCATACTTTCGTGACGTGGAAGCAAATACCGCGCAGTGTAAAACTTTCGTGAAATGCTGTTCAAGGAAGAGGACGTACAACTACTACTTTCAGAGGACATTTAAAACATTACACACTGCTGAAAGTGAATTTGATAAGAGAGAAAAAATTGGATACATCGGGCCCTAAATAAACAGATATTACAAATCATTGTCCTTTTAGACCTCTAATTTAATTTCGTGGTCGGGCTTCAAGGCAAAATGTAATTCGTTAAACCAAACTACCGTTAATGCCATCCCATTTCCTTTTACTTTCAGTATGGGTATTTCCAATGTATTCTGTAGTCATTAATTACGTAAATAATTTGTGACAAAAATAATTATCAAAATTTCACTGCGCGTTGTTCGTTAATAAAGGGGAATTACGTAAGTACCACCTCCGCCTCAGACAAAACAACTGCGCAGCCTCATTCCCTGGTTCTGACAAAAAATCCTCACAGTGACAGCCGTAATCTATATACAGACGTGAACATCAATTCCCATTTAACGATCAATGATCGACCTCGTTCGCCAATTCAGGCGCGCGTTTTACTAATTTCTTCTCGGTTATTAAGACAATGCATTCTCAGTGCATCTACGTTTGCCTCACATATGAGGATTGGGGCGGGGGAAATACGTCACGACTTTTTTTTTTCCTTCACTAGAATGCAGAACTAGGAATTTGGAAGCATACCAACAGAATTTTGAATCAATTCAAGTAATTTGTATACTGGTATGAAAACGAGAACGAATTAACTCTACTCTTGTTTTTTCCCCTTTACTTTAAAGTCTCTTGATGTTATCATTCCCAGAATGCTACCGTTATTCCGAGTTTTATGGTAACTGGAGACAGCGTAATACGCACATTGCCTACGACGAGACCGCGCATTATTTGTTGTTCATTAATTTCTGCTATGCGTCCGGAACATGTAAAGGAAGACTAGTTGTTCTGATCCACAAACAAATATATAAACTACGACTGCAGCTCTGTGCGGAGATCAGGCTGGTTCGAGATGAATTTCAACGTACTGGTAAGATGTCGTTAATGCGACTCTAGTGTTTCAGCCGCTACGCCTTTTTGCTCGGACTTAGCGTATGTTCGGTATCACAGACGAAAAGCTGCTTGAGGCTTGGCGACGAGCAGCCAGCTGTATAGGAGATTGTGAGGCTTCTTTCTTATCAGCTGTCACGCGCTCAACATCTGGCCTCTTTCAGCGTAACTCTTCTTCAAATAGCAACACCAAGATCTAAATATAAGGAACGGCACTTCCAAACATCCATTTCAAACACTTGCCATCTAGCGATTCCCGAGGTAAGCAACGCGCACTATCACGCTTTAAAACTGAACGATTCGACGATGGTGTGGTTATATCTAGAATCGCTTGTGTGCCGACCGATTACATAACGACGAACTACTGCATATAAGGAAGAAAGTAGCTCGAGGACATCTTCGCTTAGTAAAAATATTTTAAGCCTAAGTTACAGAAATCGTTGTCTTACTTAAAACGCACTGGAGTGTCACGATGTTGCTAAATAATTAGGAAATAAAAGAAATTAGTATCTAAGCAAGAGGACAGCACCAAAGTAACACGAGTCTAGACGAGCATACTTCTCGGTGAATACTTTACAAACATACAAAATATATATACAACTATTGCATTCTGTTGAGTAGCAATGCACTGATGCTGCACTGTATCACAGCAAACACAAAATGTGGGGCAACGGTCGGTAAGAGCCAACATTGCCTTAGTTGCTGGCATCTAACGCCTGCTCGTACACAATAACGCGCAGGCCCTAGTTTGTGTGAGAGGGAGGTGAGCCACACACGAAGTGGGCTGGTAGACTAGCATGAGTGTGATTTTTAGGGGTTTCCCACCCCTTTTTAGGTAAATGCTGGACTGGTTCCGAAATTCCTCCTAAGAGAATAAGATACACAAACAGTTACAATATGAGAGCACACAGATGGCGTACATGCTTCCCTCCCTTATGGTGCGTTTATAACTGTGCGTCTTGCGACTCGTCGCTGTGTGGCTGTAGCTTGCCCCACACGCAAGTAGATGTGCCCAGTGTGATTGGAATCACTCGCACACACATGCACAGGAGGAGTCATGCAAACTGCACGGTTGCCTCTACTTGTGTGTGGGGCAAGCACTGTCGCACGGCGACTAGGCACAAGATGCACAGGTGTAAACGTCTTGACGAAAGTGACGTCAGGTAGCATATCCGGCCACAAAGCTAAATAATAAAACGAAATTTGCTAAATCCTGAAAATGCGGACTCCATACTAGACTGGATAAACACTAGAAAAAAGACGAAGAAAAAGGAAGTCGTAGATACCTAACAAAAAAAAGTAATCACAGAAGACTTTCAGCTTTTAATTACAGTCAGTTTTCCGGACAATTAATACCTTAAGGTACGTGGCACGTCTTGGACGATTTAACACGGCAGGCACCTAACTGGGTGACCCCCCCCCCCCCCCCTACTGTAAAATATCGGCTGATTACGATGGCGATGGTACTTCCCTCTACGAGGGAGAAGCTCATGGTGTAAAGGGGGTCGCAGCATTTAGTGAGAAAACAGTTGTTTCTCTTGTATACGTCCCACAAGCAGATCCTACAGTTAGAGCATCTTTGTGAATCTAAGCTACTTTCACTCACTGTGTTTTGAAAACAATGTTGGAATACGTGTCACACATGTTGGCTTAAGAGCTCAACATTGCTACGGCGCAAATATCGGATGCGGCAATGCGGGAACAAATCTACGTTGTAGCGATGTGAACATTAACCTCAGATGCTCTGACTATAAATCTTGAATGCATCGATGGGAGTATAAATTTCGGATGCAGCGACGCGAGTTCCGCTCTTCCTAATGTCTAAGACCACGTGAACATCGTCCGCTGCTTCCTAAATAAAATATATCATCTAGCGGGCTGGCGTAGTGGAAGTAGTGGACTCACATCTGCGAAAGCTGCGGTTCAAATCTCCATCGAGCCATCCATATTTAGGTATCCAGTAGTTTCCCTAAATCGTTTAAGGAAAATGCCAAAAAGGTTCCTTTCACAAGAACGCGGTCTATTTCATTACGCATTCTTGCCCAATCCGAGCATGTATCTAATCTAATAGCACCGTAGTCGATTGAACGCTTAATCAATATTCTTCCTCTCCCTCCTTCCCTGCAGCTATCTAAGGTACAGGTACTTCATAGAACGCAGAGAGCGTGACCTTAAAGCTGCAAGGCTACACCTTTCAAACTGCCGTAACTGCACACATACTAACGTCACTGCAAGACAGTAGCTTTCCTTAATTGTGACTGTAAAAAGTAACTAACACATAATGGCGTCGTTGAATGCACCACTGCTTAACAGTTAGAACTGACGAAGGAGCATCGCCGGAAATATACACCTCTGTCAGCTGGTCGGAAACTTAATGTACTCGTATGTTTTTCATGATCCGAAAGTCTCTGTACAATCGAAGGGAGGCAGCAGTTGCGAAGGGAGTAATATGAAATGTAGCCTATCCTTGATGTTATTCAATCTGTGCATTGATCAAGTAGCAAAGGAAACTAAATACCTCCCAAACTTCAGCTTAAACTTCAGGGAGAAGAAAGAAATATCTCTAAGGTTTTCCGATAGCACTGTAATTCTGTCAGATTAAAAAAGTCTTTGATGATGGATAGTATATTGGAAACAGGTTATACCAAGAACAAATCGACGAGATTTGCTATTTGAGAAGCAAAATAGCTTATGGCGACAGAAGCAAAGCGTATTTAAAAACAGCAAGAATAATTTTACTGAAAAGGAGAAGTGTGTTAACACGTAACACAAATTTAAGTGTTTTCTGAAATTCACCTTATATAGAAGTGAAAAGAGAACAATATTCAATACAGACAATAAGAGCGCATAAGATTTGGAAATGTGATGTTAAACAATAACGCTGAAGAGCTGAGGGTACAGCAGAAGAGCTCAAAATGGGGAGAGAAGAATTTTATGGCACAACTTGACAAAATGGACACATCCTGAGGCACCAAGGAAGAGTTATTTTGGTAAAGGAGGGAACCATAGCGGCTTAAAATTATGGAGCGGGGAACAAGGCTTGAATGTAGTACGCAGGTCTAAACGAATGTGGAATGCAGTAGTAATGCAGATAGGTCTTGCGCAATATAGAATGTGCTGCATCAAATTGGTCTTCCGATTGAATAATAATACTACTACTGAAGAACAAGTTTAATGCAATTTCAGGAATATATTTCACAAGTGTCTACCACGATGGTTCTTCCACGGTTGTAAGACAAGAGCGCAGCAATGCGTAAGGCTAAGAGTCTGTGATTACAGTTAGCTGCTCACCTAACAGTGAAAACCAGAAACTTCTAACGTTTAGAATAAATAAGCGTAAAATGACGCGGCCTAACATCCTAGATTTTAGCTTTCCTGAGGGAACTGTTGCCAGTGGAAAGTGACAAATACACTCCTGGAAATGGAAAAAAGAACACATTGACACCGGTGTGTCAGACCCACCATACTTGCTCCGGACACTGCGAGAGGGCTGTACAAGCAATGATCACACGCACGGCACAGCGGACACACCAGGAACCGCGGTGTTGGCCGTCGAATGGCGCTAGCTGCGCAGCATTTGTGCACCGCCGCCGTCAGTGTCAGCCAGTTTGCCGTGGCATACGGAGCTCCATCGCAGTCTTTAACACGGGTAGCATGCCGCGACAGCGTGGACGTGAACCGTATGTGCAGTTGACGGACTTTGAGCGAGGGCGTATAGTGGGCATGCGGGAGGCCGGGTGGACGTACCGCCGAATTGCTCAACACGTGGGGCGTGAGGTCTCCACAGTACATCGATGTTCTCGCCAGTGGTCGGCGGAAGGTGCACGTGCCCGTCGACCTGGGACCGGACCGCAGCGACGCACGGATGCACGCCAAGACCGTAGGATCCTACGCAGTGCCGTAGGGGACCGCACCGCCACTTCCCAGCAAATTAGGGACACTGTTGCTCCTGGGGTATCGGCGAGGACCATTCGCAACCGTCTCCATGAAGCTGGGCTACGGTCCCGCACACCGTTAGGCCGTCTTCCGCTCACGCCCCAACATCGTGCAGCACGCCTCCAGCGGTGTCGCGACAGGCGTGAATGGAGGGACGAATGGAGACGTGTCGTCTTCAGCGATGAGAGTCGCTTCTGCCTTGGTGCCAATGATGGTCGTATGCGTGTTTGGCGCCGTGCAGGTGAGCGCCACAATCAGGACTGCATACGACCGAGGCACACAGGGCCAACACCCGGCATCATGGTGTGCGGAGCGATCTCCTACACTGGCCGTACACCACTGGTGATCGTCGAGGGGACACTGAATAGTGCACGGTACATCCAAACCGTCATCGAACCCATCGTTCTACCATTCCTAGACCGGCAAAGGAACTTGCTGTTCCAACAGGACAATGCACGTCCGCATGTATCCCGTGCCACCCAACGTGCTCTAGAAGGTGTAAGTCAACTACCCTGGCCAGCAAGATCTCCGGATCTGTCCCCCATTGAGCATGTTTGGGACTGGATGAAGCGTCGTCTCACGCGGTCTGCACGTCCAGCACGAACGCTGGTCCAACTGAGGCGCCAGGTGGAAATGGCATGGCAAGCCGTTCCACAGGACTACATCCAGCATCTCTACGATCGTCTCCATGGGAGAATAGCAGCCTGCATTGCTGCGAAAGGTGGATATACACTGTTCTAGCGCCGACATTGTGCATGCTCTGTTGCCTGTGTCTATGTGCCTGTGGTTCTGTCAGTGTGATCATGTGATGTATCTGACCCCAGGAATGTGTCAATAAAGTTTCCCCTTCCTGGGACAATGAATTCACGGTGTTCTTATTTCAATTTCCAGGAGTGTAGTTGTATGTAAGCAACAGCGGCAGATAAGTGAAAGGCGGTAGGCCACGTACAATAGTGTAATAGGTCACTTGAGTACCTCGGCGTCGCGGACATGGTGAGCAGGTGGGCCCCCTGCGTGCCACAGCCGCGACGTCGCGGGGGCGGCCGAGTCCAAGAGGTCCGACGAGAATAGTTAGCGCTTCTCCACGAGAGGTACGCCGGGCACGCCCTCGCTGCTGCTGTAGCAGCTACAGCCAGGAATAGGCGTAAACAGTGAACGCAGCCACCGTTGCCTAGCAACACCACGCAATTAGCTGGCCGCTAGTAGTAGTCCACATACAGAAACTGCTGCCTAGCAACGCGACCCTAAATGGAGGATAACGGTAGAGCATAGCTGGTCACGAGTCGCTACCGAGGGCGCATGTAAGTGAAGGAAAAAAGGTTAATACTTAACAATCCGTCGACGGCGAGAAGTTATTAGAAAGGAAGCAAAACCCCGGATTGGAAAAGAATGTGAAATTAAACCGGCAGTGCTGTTTACAAAATTAAGATCTCGACTTCCACCTAAATGATTTAGGGAAAACACAGGAATTCTACCTCTGGATGGCCAGAAGGAGATTTGGGCCCCGCTCCGCTACTGCGCCACCTCGCTGAGTAACGGTTAGCTGCCGCTATATGAGCTATTCTTGCAACAATTCGTAGGCGTGCTGCTATGGTTACCGGTAGGTTCGATTAACATGCGATAATTACAGAAATTTTCCGTGAACTCAAATGGGAATCTCTGAAGGGAAGATGATGTTTTAGCGAAACACTACTGAGAAATATTGTTAATATTTGCAGCTATTCTTCCGTTGTTATTACTTCAATCACGTTTATGATGCAGGTAACAAATATTCCGCCTTTTCCAACCAAATCGGTTGTTTCCAATCAAACCTCGCTTATTCATGCTAGGCGCCAACAGTGGTCAATAATATAAAGAAAATTATTTAGTTATAAATTTTTTTGTTAGGAGATATTCAGTGATTCTTGACAGTTCGTTTACATTATCTAACTATTCACAGATATATGGTTGTGATTTATCACTCTCATTTCTGTTAGACCACTGATGTCAGGTATGGAAGACGAGACATGTTTGGTTCGAAACCAAATAAATCTTCAGTTGCAGAAGACGGAATTTTTCTTATCAAAATAATAAACGTAATTACCGAGAAGGTATAGAGAATCGATATTTGTGACAAACTACAGAATGAGTCTTACTGCCACAACGCACTTCTCTCGTAACGACCGCAAAGACCCGGCAAGAGGCTCCTTCGGGAGAATGCAGACAGGATAGGAACAGGAAAGGGATTGTATAAGGTATCCTCCGCCACGGTAGCTTCCGGAGAATGTACTGTAGATACATCGGGTAGGTGAATAAGTTCGTAGCGTTTTTCCGTAAGTTTAATAAACACAACGGATACACATAACAAACTTTAGTCATCAATAATATACTGTCCTTCACTATTTTACAACAGTCTGCCAACGCAAGGGTAACTTTTCGATCATGCGACTGTAAGAATCGCGTGGTCCTGAGGCGAAAAACTCGTAGACCCATGTTCAGAGCGCATTTTCATCCGGAAAAGAAGTTCCTTGAAAGTTGTTCGACAGAGAGGGGAAAAGTGAAAATCCAAAGGCGCAACATCAGGTGAGTAAAGTGGGTGCGGAATCACTTCCCAACTCAACTTCTGAATAGTGTTTTTTGTCAGTCTAGCAGACTGCGGAGGGGGGGGGGGGGCGCGCTTTATCTTCCTTGCGTTGTTTTTGGAATGAGACTGCAAGACGTACAGCTCAGTTGCTGACAATAAACGTCAGGAGTGACGGTTACACTTCAGGGAAGCAATTCGTAGTAGACCGTCTCTATTCCACCTGATGCATAACATTACTTTTGTGGACGCGCGCTGGTATTTGTACGCAGAGTTGCTGCTTTGTTTGGGCTCAACCATCCCTTTCTTTTCCTCATGTTTGTATAAAGAAAGCGTTTCTCGTCACCAAGATGATACAAGATACGAACGGTCGGTGTTGTTCACGAGCCAATGAATGGCTCAAAAATGGTTCAAATGGCTCTGAGCACTATGGGACTCAACTGCTGTGGTCATAAGTCCCCTAGAACTTAGAACTACTTAAACCTAACTAACCTAAGGACAGCACACAACACCCAGCCATCACGAGGCAGAGAAAATCCCTGACCCCGCCGGGAATCGAACCCGGGAACCCGGGCGTGGGAAGCGAGAACGCTACCGCACGACCACGAGATGCGGGCAATGAATGGCAAGCAAGCAGATATGCACTTATGGCCACCCGCTGACTTTTGCGATTTTGGCTTAAAGCATGCGGTACCCCTATACCCGACTTGTGAAGCTTCCCCATTGCATGCAAACGTCGCACTATGGTGGAATGATCACAATTCATCACATTAGTCAGTTCTCGGGTACAATGACGTGGATAATTGGGGATTACTGCGTTTAAACAATCTTCTTCAAACCCAGAAGTCTCCCTAACGTGGAGAGTCACTCATTTTAAAAACAGTAAACCCATTTTCTTGACGCACTCTGTCCAGTGGCATTATCCCCTCTACTGAACTCAAACAGAAGAATGTGTCGGAAAAGTTACGATTTCTCCACTTGACACTCCATTTTCTAGCATCCACAGCTCCTCTCACTATCTCCAAATGAGAAAATGACAAGATCTAAACTCAAATAGCATCAGTGAACTACAAATAAAAAATGGCTATGGATAAATTACCGCATAGCAACCGGTATACCAACCCGCAAAACAAAAACTCTAGGAACTGATGCACCAGGCTAATACTAGTTATGTTAGAGGAAGTGGTGGTAATACGGACCTCCAGTTTGTATTTCAATAAAATATTGTACACTAATACAATAATAGTACCTTAATTGATAGTTATACTCTACTGAACTTAACTAAGACATTATGTTGATTAAATTCCTTAAAATGTCAGAATATATTTAATATCATTTCGTTTCCCAAAGATCGTAAATTTGACTGCGAACAAGATGTGCAGTTAATATGGCTCCCATGGTGTTTGTTATACGGACCCCCAGTATATTTTAAGGATTTTTGCTGCAAGAAAAACGAAGAATTGCTTTTTAATTAAGATACGTATTTTATTATGAAATATAAAACCATAAAAGTACAAAGTAGCACAGTACTAGCGACAGAAGTAAAAAACATAGTCCTCTTTCTCCGCCCCGCACATTCGTTGTGAGCCCATAAAGAACACATTAAGGCATTGCCCCCATAGTTCGCCACGAACATCATTTGAAAACTTCCCGTCACATAACAGGCAAAGAGAATGGCCTTTATCTTGCTGGAGTTCACCAACCGGAAGGTCACATGGAGAATTAGCAGAACCAGTTGAGAGCCCCATGACGTCATCGTCAACACAATCTGAGTCATCACAGTCTATTTCTTCTTGCTTAAGCAAAGTTTTCTTTAACTGTCGACTATTCTTACCAACGCCTCTTCCACGACCAGATGCACCACGCCCTCTACTACGAGTTTGGGTTTGGGTTCCGGAACAAGATGGCTGTGTTTTAAGTCAAGTTCCTTTTGATAACTTGTTATTTTCCCTCGTCCACGTCCACGGCCACGGCCACGAAAATTAGCTGCAGCTATTTTCTCTTATATGTAAGTTTCTAATTCGTTTTTATAGCTAGCAACACACGGTTTTCGCCCATGAGACGATGTTTTCATCTTCTCAGGTATGGGATGGATATCCCTTGGAGACATACTAAATGCAATTTTAATAGGCTCGTGGACATCAATTTCAACAGCATCAAGGTGCTCTTCAGTCAGAACTCCCTTTCGGTTGGTCGGCAGGCGCAGGAATCAGGACTTCTTCCCCAGCGGTGAATTCATCATCTTGAAATATATTTCTTTCTATGCATGGTGCTTACATCTAAGTATTAACCAATAATGGTACGTTAATAAAGTGAAATTCACATACGTCTCAAAGTTTTGAACAGGAGCTTGAAAAATACAGTATATCCTCACTGTCACTCAACCACTGTACTGACCTGATTCCAGCGCTCCTTCAGGCCAGTGAGGATACTAGTAGACTAGTTCCAGCTATCACAACTAGAGTTCAGCTAAATGTTATTAAGGTATTACGGGGGCCATATTTGTTGCACAGGCTATATAACCGTCACTTCCTCTAATATTAAAACAAGGGGGAAAGAAATAGCAGTGGGCCATACAGATGTATTATTCAAGAGCATGTGACTTAATATGTCCAAGTTTTTTTTTTTTTTTTTTTTACATAGTCATCGACCTCGAAACGTAACTGTATGTTACACATAGCATCCACCTTGGAATCAGGTAACAAGAAACGAACGAGGTGATATTATCAAATCGACGCTGAGCTCTTCTGTGGACAATATAAGCGTGCGGTACGCACTGGAAAATTTAAATGTAATCAGTAGTCTATGCGATGTTCAACATGAATAAGGGTTCTTTATGAACCAAGAATCTGGAGAATTGCGGAAACCACAAAAGGTCGAGCACATTCAGCACAGTGCAGCTGCCGTTTACGTTCAATACTTTGTTTCCAACCAATATTATCTGATAATGATAAATCTTGCCGATATCACTGTGAGTACTAATTAAAACCAGAGCAGCCGTCAGAGTGTACCGGGTATTTTAGATAGAAAGTTGTCAGCCTTGTGCCGTATTCATATAAATAGAGCCCTCAATCTTGTAGAAGAAATCGGTAAACATCGTTGACCAACGTTACAGAAAGTTTTTCAACTTCATCGGTAGTGAAGCAAGGGGGACCGGACAGGAATCTTGCTTACTAATATATTATTCCGATAATGAGATATCGCATGGCAACGGTTTCCTACCAGCGATGGGAACCGCAGGATACAATGCGAAAAAGGCTGAAGTGTTGGACCGTAGCCTCAAAATCGTTGTGGGCTCTGCGGAGAACGTGAGGCAGCAATAAAGCCAAACGGCGCATGAGGCCGACGGTTGTGCAAGTGGGCTGCGCGCGATCGCGTCGCGACAGCGGGGAAAGGCCGGCCAAGCGCACGCGCAAAACCCAACTCCCATGTTGCATCTTTCCGCCAGTTTACACCGGAGTGATATTTTCCTACCTCGCAGAACTAATTTCGCAGACCAAGATTCCTGCTGCTGCTCTAGATACCTAACGAGGCCCTGCGCACACTGTGTAGAAGCATCTCTTCAGCGCGATGAGCTGCGTGTCTCACCTTTAATCGTCAGATAGCTGCGTTAATTAAACTTCTGACTTGTAACTGCAGACATCACTTACTGCTTCCTTACTCACTTAATAAACCAAACCAAAGAAAGCCGTCGACAAATTACACTATGACCGAAGTCCTCCGTCGCATATACTTCAGTCTTGACGTAGTGCTGAAATCCAACTTCAGCATGTGTGACAGAAATTTCCGTCAAAGTTACTTAACCAAAATGACGAAATAAGACAATTTCTTGGAAAAATAAACGCGTCACACGAATAAGAGAGACGCAATCACCGTACAGGACATGCAACAACTTTAGAATCATCTAGGAGTTTCTAACATCATCTTATCCAACAAATGTAACTGTTTTTCTACTCCCGCAGAGAGCTTCTGTGCGGTCCAATCAAACCATGTGTCAGACAGTAGTAGTGCCATTTCAAATTACTGTTTAAGCTCAAAGATAGTAGCAATTAACTTTGGAACAAATTAGGTTATTTTTATCATTCTTTACCTCCCTCAGTCATCTAAATCAATTGCAGTTGTTTTCTGTTATGAAGTGTTGTCAGTTATTTTGTGGTCTACACAACCCACAGAATTATTTTAATCATAAGATGTGAAGCCTTTGTAATAAGATGCTGGCTGCATGATGCAGACATCAAATGCTAATAAAAAAAAGTAAATACTAAAATACAGTGGTATGACAGGCCCCTACGGATTCACAATCCAGATGCTACCAGTTCACAAAGAACGTCGTTGGAGCTGCAGATTACTGCGGTCTCGTGGATAACGTCACATTATCGCGGAGCGATTTGTTAACATTTGGCAATGTTGCTCTAAAGCAACATCAAAATTTCACAATGTTTTCTGCAACGTGTTTCAAGTTTCCTCCTTGGCAACGGGGCTTACAAGCAACATTTAAGCTCTCATTAAAGTGATTTTCTGTTGTGCCTGGTGAAAATTTTCTAAGTAGTATGCGGCTTTAGTAGTCACTGTAGATTATGTGAACATAAGTAACCGTTGAAGCAGTTTCATTCGATTTTGCGGCACTGTTTCTTCCTGTGCAACGAAATATGCTTATAAACAGAAAGAGGGAATCTTGTAGGTGAGTCTTTATACAAATATGTTAGCGAATTCTGGGACATTGCAAATGGACTGAGCTTTCCTGGGACGATGAAGTCTACCTCTCACTACTGCATGGTCAAAACGTGAAGAAGAAGCAGTGAATGATGTACGATCAGAAAGATTAAGTCACTGGCCAGAGAATGGACAAAAAGGAAGATATAGAAATTGCCCTCAGGGGAATTCGAATGTAATACACGGAAAATATGGCATTATTCTGTACTTTGTACCAAAAATGAATTGTTTTAAGTTATTTAACAAGAAACAGTGCGAAATGCAACCATTTTTCAGTCACAGGAACAACACTGCAGTATTTATATGGTGGACCATAGTGCCTTTTGCGGGCAATAACACATGCAGGCAACATACCATAGTTTGGAAAGTGCATGGAAATACAGGGTTAAGGAAGGAATTATAAGATTTTTGCGTTACGTCGACACCTAGATCATAAGAGGTAGGAGTACAAACTCGGTTTCTACAAGAATGTAGAACGAAACAGGCCATGGTGTGGTTTAAGGAAACACCTTGGCATTCGTCTCAATTGACTTACGATAATCTCGGAAGACACATTCTAGAAAGTTCGTCCAGAATACGAGTATTATGTTTGACACAACTATACCATCCTGGTCGATGCACTGTATAGGCTACTTGCTGAAACACAAATGATGTAACAGCAGACTCACTCAGCATACCAGGCCCGGTAACCGATTTCTTTGAAGCATTAGTTTTGAAGAAAAAAGGAATACTCACGGCTAACAGACTTGTATTAATACGTCCTTGCGCGTCGTCACATTAGTTCTCATACGCGTATTCGTTAAGCTCATCATGTATCCTTTATATGACTATTCGTTAATCTCACTGAGTACTCATATCTTACATATCCAACAGAAAACGAAGAATGGGGCTACTACTGTGTTGTCTTTGGACTATTGTGTACAAGGGCCGAACACAGTTTCCTACGATCGAGGTCAAATAAATTAAACAAAGTGGCACTTCGACTGAAAATACGCTCGATGAAGGTTGCGTTTAGATGAGCAGCAAAACAATGCACCATGTTATTGTCAGACACTTCCATAATCGTTCAATCACCATCGGAAGCAAAGGCAAGGGACATGAAAGCAGCTTGTGGCGATTTGTTTCATGTAAAATTGTCCACAGTGTGAGCACCAAGACAACTGGAACAGAGTACATGCTTCTTACAAATTAATGAGGTACTTTCTAAATACACCAGTGATGGGTTATCCAACGAGCTCACATTTGTTAAGCCATTTATTTCAATCCATTTTTCTGGTATTCCTGAAAATCATCTCAAAATAGTATCATCAAGGTGAAGAAATTCATAAAGAGGTGTCTCCTGATTTTCTGGTATGCAGAAAGATTGAAAATGCATTAGTTCCACTTTACAATACTGAAATGCAGCTAATCATTGCGGAAAGAAAAAAAAATACAATTTGCGGACAGTACCATCAACACGTGAAGCGATTTACATCAATTCGCAACAAACTGAACGTCGTGGAAAAGAAATGTTGAATTCTGGCACCCACATTACTTGCGTAAGAATGAAAAACTATTTCGGAAGGCATGTGCATAAGCCTATATGGTTTGTTTAGTCAGAGATGTGCTCTGAATACATGTTCCCCACCCAGACGACAATGTTATTCTAAAAGTTAAAAAGCAGATTATGAAGGGCAAGAGAAAACTTTGTTGAAATTACAGGTTAAGACTGAATCACTGCTAAGCACCGTCACCTTCCATCGATTATGACTATGTCATACTGAAAATCCTGTGTAATATCGAGACATGAGGTCATAACTCGTAAGAGGCTGAGCTGACACAAGGTAGTTTGCCAAGCTTGCGGTCGCCAACCGGTCTGAGAGATTGTCACACCTACCAACATCGTGATTCATGCGAAGCCAGCACACTCTGCAGCCCAATTATCTATTCTCCCAGCACCCCTGAAAGAAAAAGGAATGAAATTATTCGGTAAGCTTAAAAGTATCTAAGTAAGAAATTAGGCTTCCCGACTGTACCAAATCTACCAGGCTGCTCGCAATGGTAGCGCAGGAATAACCAACTGCAAGCCAGTACATAGTTCGCTGCATTTCGGTGCTATAAAGTAATCGAGTGTGTAGATTATTATTGGTTTTGAAGCAATTAAAAAGTGTTCTTCTCACGACTCGTTCGCTTTTACTTATAAAGCATTGTATGTCGTCAGTCCGAAAATATTTATACATAACGTTTCTACATTTTTGTATTTATGGAATAAAAATAGTAATTCCTTAAAACTGGTGTACAATTTACTTACGGTATTTATACCTCTACTTTACATGTGCAACAAACCACTGCTTTTTCCTTTGAGGTTAGTGGAGGTTCAGGTAGAAAGAAATTTCGATGAACAATCACTTTTAGTATTTTTTTCGCATTTTTTAATCCACTTTTTTCTACATACTACATCAATCTTTTTTCACTTCACATCATTTTTTAAAAACTTCATAAGACAAATCGTATGTAGATTCAAGTATTCCGCACTGAACAGAGTGTTTGTATTTATTCGTTTGTTTTCTCTGTAGGCTGTTAAGACTCTCAACTTGTACAGAAAACATGAATAAATATGGCGCTGAGCGCGCTACACGTGAAACTACAGTACTATATTCCAATTGTGAAGTTTTACACAAGTGAGGTGAAAAACATCAATGTAGCGTAAGAAAAAATGGGTTTAAAAACAGGCGGGAAAAGGCCAGAAATGAACGTGGAACCCCCGTTTTTTCCGACCTCAAACTCCGCTAACCACGAAGGGAAAAACCAGTGGTTTGCAAAATATGTAAACAAGATGATAAAACACCGTCAGTAAATTGTGTACGATTTTTTAAGGAAATGCTGTTTTAATACATGAATACCAAAATGTAGAGCAATTCTGTATCCATATTTCCAGAACGACCAAAACGAAACCGACGTGTGTCTTGTGAAAAATACTCTTTTATTTGTAGTAAGCTTAAGCCGAAAACAATTACTGTGACAGATCCTGCGAAACACGGACATGCAAGCAAATGTCCTAGTCGAGTGCAGTTTCCATCTGCGAGGTATATGTCAAGAAACGTTTGCATCAGTGTTTAACGTTAGATAGGAAACTGTTTCTAGAGAGTAGGACAGTATTCACCTTAACTGCAGTTTTACTGTTTGCCTTGCTACACATACAACCACGACGACTTGAATCTTGGCCAAGTGGGAAGATTAGTTTGATGTTAAGGAAAGATTCTGTCACCGGAGGTCCACTAAAAGTTACTGATAGTTCGACACACGTAGAAACAAACCTGCTATCTATAAATCAGCTGCACCGAGAGATGATTTTTTGTTTACACTGTACTGCCATCACCGAGTGAGAACAGTTCTGAAGTAGATAGAACAGCATGCCGCCTTCTCAATGACGACTCCACTGCCGATACGATACCGTGAAACAAGTCTGCAATTGCGAAACCTGATCCCGCCTGCCTTGGAGCGCCGACATTCTGCATTAACCTTACGGGCCCGTTAGTTATTACGACAGCCAGCTCTTCCTTTCCGTTTCCTTTGCTTCAGATGATTTTTTCGAGTTCCTGAGTATCGTGTGCATCTAGAAATAAAGCTCAGAAGTGTTTTGCTGACACTAACGTCTTCCCTCCGACTTGTAAATAAACTTTGTGAAATCGCTACAGACTATTATGTTATGCCCCATTGTAATGCATGTTGAACACAATGTCGTTAGACGAACGCATATTCATGCTGTCCAAGTTAATCACGTCACGACTTCCAAAAGGTTTTAATACTGTAATAAAATATTTATCTTTTTATTTTCGTTTTCATCACTATTATAGTGGTAAGTGTTACTCTCGAGCAACAATAAGGATTTCATATTTTACTGTAATCTGACGTAATATGTCAACTCGCATCCTGGCTGCGCAAAATTAACTTGCAATTTACCGAAGTGGCACCATTACCAGTACACGCCTCTAATAAGAAAGACTATCGGAGTTTTCCCACCAAATAAATTAATAGAGACGTTACTCTTTCCTGATTCTCTCCATGGGGGAACATGAGGCTTCACATGACTTCTTGCATATTTTAAGCCTTTAAATACTGTACGTCATTCACAGCATCCGATCGCGTTTCAGATCCTGAAACGATTTCTCGCCGATTAACGCACTGGACGCTGACCCTCAGTTCTCACACTCTGTGTGAAGCTGTCTGCAGCAATTATGGTTTCTAGCCATTTTCTCTGTCATTGTAGCCCGCATCGCATCGCAGAAGGTGCTACTGGGTTCCCCTATGTATTCCAGCGGTTTTATTCGCTGGTATTGTGTCGCCAGAGCGTATAAGACGATTACGGTAGACTTACCGAAATTTCTGGCCATTTGCTGGAGCAGTCCCTAACTTTAATGTGGGTCGGAATGTAGGTGAATGGAGAAATAAACTTCGGTATACCTCCGCAGATGCTAGTACTTTGCAAAAGTTGAGGTTTACATAAAGACTGACGTCTGTGATACGCTGTTGCTTATGCAACTTATATTCGTTCCGTTTAACCTCATTTTCTTCATCAATGCTATGAACAAACCAGTCAGCTTCCATTCGCTTCCGTTAGCTTTTTGTGTGTTTCAACTTCCAACATACTGTCGATGTGTGCCAGTGTGTCATTCTGAAACACGACATTCTGGAAGGTCAGCCTTCAACTACAAGCTGGTCAAAATAAAACTGACCAGAAATGTTTCCGGGTTTTGGAGACAACATAATCCAAACAGCAATAGATCCAATAGAAAAGGCTAACTGCGGAAGTGTTAATTAAAATTACGTCGCTTCAGAACGTTCTCAAAAAATACCTGCACCGTACACTCTTACAAACATTTTATTGAGAATGTATTGAAGCGTCTAGATCGGCCAGTCAGTGTTTATTTCTGTCGTTGGACGTTATATTTAGTGGAACCAAATGTTGTCGGGACGAACGGCTCCCCAGTTCCTTTTTATTTATTTTTGGTTTGAGGTGAGGCCTAGCTCAGTCCGTCCAGGTACGTGGCCGCACAGAACACGCGCCATGGTGCATCTTCAGGAAATCATAATCTATACGCTGAACAGCCTTGCACACTATAGCTTCAGAAATGACACCTTCAAAAAGCCAAAAGCTGCCATGCTAATAATTTATTATTATTTTCAACTAGTTTCGTTCTGAAATATTTTCAGGTCGACAAATATTATCAACCGAACAACGGAGGGCGACTCGTTGACGTCAAAAATAGAGGCAGAAAACTGGAGTCGACTGTATCAATCTCCATGGTTTTACAGTGTAGTCCAGCTTGTTGACATCGTGTGAAGAAGTTATGAGTGCCAGTGCAACTTTTGTGCTGTGCAGTGGGCACTCGTAACTCGTTCATTGGTATCAACAAACTGAACTATATTTTAAAAACATGATGCTTCGTACGAAGGACTCCGGTTTACTTTTGACGTCAACGACTCCCATGTTCTGTTGGTATTTGTTGACCTGACAATGAATTTACGAGCTTGTTAACTTGTTAAGATAATAGCTTTAGGCGGTTTTAATACGTATTTTCTTATTCTATTAGGTGCTGTGGGCAAGAACGTACCCAAGATCTGAGCTGGGGGAAAGGGATGGGGCAATTGATATTGGTTTCGCGGTGAATAGATAAATTATTTTGAGATTTCAAGACAAATGTTTCTAGGTACGCTTGCTAAAACATAGTACGTACCTATTACTCGTTCCACCTATCTTCTATCTGATACTGAAGTGAACTGATACTGAAGTGATGGGGGAGGATGCGAGTTCCCCGGCAGAATACTAGGTTTATTTTGGCCACGCTGTTGCTGTGAGTTAGGCGACAGGTGAGCTACTGCTCAGCCTCAGCCTGAGTCAGCGAGGGCGTGGCACCACCCAGACTGCGACGTGACGGCCGCGCCCAGCCAAGCTAAACACCTGGCGCCGCGCATCTGACACGCTAAGTGACGTCTTCCGGACCGTCAACTGATTACCTGCTGTCACAGATACTGTATCGACCTTTCTTCGTTCGGTTATCAGATATCCTATCTGAGTATCGATCTTCAGTATGGTAATCTGAACGTCTCCCTCAAACGTAAACAACAAAGTTCTTTAACTGAAGCCGCTACATTCAACACAAGAAACATAATTTACTACTACTACTACTATTATTTATTTATTTTATGGCCTTCATTGGACCACTGTAGTCAAAAATACAAAGTTCTAAACAAATTGTTACACAGGGATACAATTTGGTTCGACAATAACTACTACTACTACTACTACTACTACTACTACTAATAATAATAATAATAATAATAACTGGTTCAAATAGCAACCCCTTTTACTGTCGTTAACGTTGGCATTCAAATTTTTCGCGGAAGTATCCTAGAACTGCGTTAATATCCAATGGCAAGGCGGCCGGAGTCGGCTGTTGCCGTGAACTCCGCCAAGTTGGGGTCTCGTGCCAGGCGTCATCGTTACATACAGCAAGATAGGCCTACGGAACTCATATAAGGCGTTTTCCTCCTTGCACCCTACTTCATACGTAGATACAGGAAAAGCTATCATTGTTGTAAATGGAGTAGTAAGCTAACTCCTAGGTTAGGAAAACAATTTCAAATGGGTGTACATACGTTGAGGTTATAACTTTTAATGGAAAGTAGTAAACAGCTGAAAGGCCTGACGCACCGGCGGAGCCTGGCATGAGACCCGTCACTTGGCGGATCTTACACAGCAATAATCTATTCCGCTACTTTGTCTTCAAATTTGAGAAAATTTCTCGGATACTTTTCGGAAAAGTTTCATTGCCAACTCTGTCGAGCGCTATATCCCTACACTCGTGTTTCCAAAAGCTCTCTAATGCCATTAAGAAAAGTATATCGTTCCATTTAGAACAGTCATACATCCTTCAACATCTCTGTTCATAGAAAGGTTAAGAATGTCATTAAAAAAAAAAATATCGCATGCCATTATCCCCCCTACCGTTTGCAAGGAACCTTATTTCTATATTTTGAAAAGTTCACCAAATAAAATAAGTGCAAACTTTAGGCGATTAAATTTATATAATAACAATAATTATTATTTCTCAAACGACGATGGGCATAAAGTGGAAACAGCAACAAGGTTAAAAGTCCAGAAGCACGCCGTCAACAACAGCTCTTTCATGTAGGGCAACTCTCGAAAACCTACGCTGATTATGTATTAAATCTTGAGAACAAAACAGTGGGATTAAATCAATTCTCGCGAAATGGCGCAGCAAAACGTGCACCATGCACAGGTCCCGTTAGAGGCTGATGATCGGATCGCGACTACACAGATGACCGATGTGCAACCCGCGACCGCCACAAATTCCGCCAGTCATCCTAACCCCTCTCACTCATCTACCACTTCTTCCCACTGCCTACTAGATTGTCGCTCTCCGACGAAAGCTCCAACCGTTCTGGAACACGATTTGTGAGCATGGTTTATCAGAGGACGTACGCGACAAGCATCCGAGTTTCGCAAGAGAACTGACAATCGGTGAGTCTGGCACGCGATTCTCGATTACATCAAAAGCTTGGAGTACCTCCCATATCCGTATAGTATGCTGTGCAGAAGTGATAAAAATCTCGCGATGTTGGAAATCCGGGCAGGAAATGTACCTACCTGCCATGCTACCCTAATTAGTGGCAGAGAGTTGAGAGTTCCACCCTACTTCCATCTATCCCATGCGCCTCGTAATATCTTAGCAGCTCTCCATGCTGAAAGAAAATTTCGTCTCTCGTGCGCTGATATCTGTACAATAAATACACGTCCACAACACTGCCTTTCTAACATCCAGTTTTCTTAGGAAAATGCTGTGTTTCTGTGAGTCTCGTTGCCAGATAAAAATGTTCGTGTACAGCAACGCGTACGTTATCGTCGCATCAATAGCATCCATTAGACTTGGTCGAGCTTCTGAATATCTGACGTATGTATCGGCTTTTCTACTGCCGATGTACACAATGTTTTAATAGCATTAATGAGAAAAACTTTCAACGTATATGCATCTAGAATGAAAACCTAAAATTTGTTGTAGGACTAGAAGTCGAACCTGGATTTTCAACTTTCCCTGAGCCGTCGCTTTAACGTTAGGCTATCCAAGCACGCCTCTTTGACCGACTTAAATTTTCTGCTGCACTCTATGTTTCCTCCTATATGCTGAACATTTTCAGAATTTAATTATTACTGTCAGTTCGTTGTTCACTAAAAGGGATGCACGTCTCTTCAGTGCAGCCAAAAAAGTCTACTGGATGAAGGCAAGTCAGTCAACGAGAGAAATACTAAATTCACACACTCTAGTATACTGAATGTGATAACATTTTGTCGTCACAGAACAATGCTGTAAATCAGACTTCAAAGCTGACGCTAAAGTTTCCATTTAACTCCAATCAATCAATCCTACAATTCACGTAAGCACCGTCTCTCTCTCTCTCTCTCTCTCTCTCTCTCTCTCTCTCTCCCCTCCCCCTCCCCACCCATGTCAGTTCCAGTTTTGAAGTAAGCCCAACGAAACGCTCACAACAGAGTACCTCTGAGGCTTTATGGTCTCAGACACTGTGAAACGTGACTAGCCTAGTGGAAAACTCCGCACGGCTGATATATATCTGCATTGCTATAAGCTAATATCCGGGGGCGTCGGGTTTTAAAGGTTGTAAAGGAGACTGGGGAAGTCGGTAAACACTGGGCCGACACTCGAAACAGCTGAAACGAACACACTGTTTTGTCACAACTAAAACAGTTCGATGACGCGATCGTCTCGACCTCCTCTTAAGACAATTCTCGCAAACTCTGTTTGGACCCCAGCCTTGTAGGGAGATATTTTCTGACATTTGCGACTGACTGTGTGTTACGAGATTAACCTCGCATGCAACAGATCGTTCTCTCGCAAAGCTTTGCTAGCTACGCGGTGCGGTAAGATTTCACACTACACAGCAACGGAAAAAATACACAGTTCTGGTTAAGTTTTCACAATGCAGTCGTATGTAAACAGGAGGCTGTCAGCATTGCACCGAAGAAACAGCAAAGTAACGAACGAAACTTCCAGCTCGTGTTTACAGATGTTACTGCAGTACTCATGATGAAACGAGAGGGGACAACAAGTCACACAAAGTGGGAATGTCTTTCAGGTGGTATATAACGCTCGTAGCTCTTAACTGTCCAGCTTTTCCAAATATTGACATATACCGTAAAAGTAGGTCTCTTCATTTATAGACACTCTGCAACGGATGCGTAAACCGTGTAACGTTAAGTAGTCTGCTGTTGTAGTAACTACACGTTCTTTTCATTTTCGTCTTTGTCGATAGTACTAAAGCACACAAATTTACTTCAGGAACATCTCAGGTACGAAATTATGAACAGATTTTGGGTGTATTTCATGTGATACAGTACTTAGATACTTGAATGAAAATAATTTAATACTGAAATTAACTTTATTGTGTCACGTTGCCATCAAGAGCGAAAGTTTCACAAATGTTGTTTCATGTGTGTTGTCCTTCTGCACGAGACATGCCTATCGTATCACAGTGATGGTAGAGAATAGAGAAAGAGCATCGGATGTCCAGGAAAAAATACTCGCTAAATGTCCAGCACGTTGCAATAAAAACTATCCTTTATATGGTATGTTATTTTCGCCGTCAGCAGTTTTATTCTCGTAGGCACTTGCACCATCACTAAAGAACATCTGAAAGGAAAACTAAATTAGTCAATCTTTCTCTCCCCCGCCAAGCCCCTCACACTGTTAGTTTGCCTACAAGTAACAGAAAGACAGCAAATGACACAAGCTTCCCCCCTTTTTGGAGCAAGTAAATGTCTGCAAAAACTGTATAATTACGTACCAACAACTTCTGCGTGTCGTTTGTGATAAATCTCTGACTTCCAATCCATTACGATCAGTGCAAGGAGCAGATCCATAAACTTAAGCTGGATATTTCATATCCTGCTCCGCTGAATCATGGTCCCTGCACTGACGTCTTCGCGCTTTTAACGACTGCACTGTGGAAGATTAACCTGAATCAAGTTAGTTTCCTGTTACTGTATTGTGAGAAATCCTACAGTTAAGAAAGCGATGTCTGGGAAAATCCTTGTATTTGCTGCGAAGGTTAAGTACATAACATGCGACCAAGGACAAAAGTTTGAAAATGGTTCCCTACGAAGATACATCGTCACTTTACTTGTACGAACTGCCACAAAAGAAATTGCAGTGATGTATCGTGCAGACGGACCCTAACTTGGAAGCATCTTCAAGTTAACTTAGTTCTTGAAAAATGGTATCCTATTTAAGTCTTGGCAAATTGTTGTTAAAGTATGTATGAACAGAGTAATAGTCTTCAAATACCCCATCCCCTGAGATTACACAATTATGACACTGTAAATCGCGACCGAGTAGGGTGCATAATTACATCTGCAATACACTATCTAGTCATGAAGGTAACAAAAACGGAAATCAGCATTTCTCGGCTAAGCAATCAAATGAACGGACCGTTATAGAATATATGCACATCTGTATGGCAGTTACACCTACTCGCGGACGCAATTTTATAGGTCTGACTCGTGTAAAATGAAGGAAGGCTGACGTTTAACCTCCTGCCAAAAACTAGGTCATTAGAAACAGGGCTGAGAGTGGATAGGTTTGAGAAAGGATATTGGCCGTGACCTCTTCATTGGAATCACCCCGGCATTTGTGTTAAGTGAATTAGGGAAATCACGGATAACTTCAGTCAGGCAGGACGTGTGAAGATTTGAATCCTGATCCTGCCCAATACGAGTCCCGTGCGAGTCACTGTTCAGTCTCGTTCGTTTATTTGTATTAACTTTTCATTGTCACAAAAATATAAGAAGCAGTCAAAAGAAAACGAAGCAGTTGGAAAAAGGCCGTATCTGTTACTACGTATATCCCAGTGTGAGACAAGACGGCAAATACTTGACATGGAAAAATGTTTGCGGTTGCCAACGGAACCCAGGCGTACCCTTCTTCGTCCGAAGCTAATCTACGCCAATGAATGTCTTTTTTCAAGGCTGCAAAACCATGAAAATTGCATGGGAAGATACTGGGAGTGTATGGAGGATGGTTAATGGCTTCCCAGCGAAACTTCTACAGCGTAGTGGGCGGGAATTTGGTGGCAAGTTGTTTCGCCTACGCTGCGCAAGATTACCAGCCTGTACGCATCCTCCATACATTCCCGATCTTTTCTCCTGCGATTTTCACAGTTCTAAAACATCGAAGAAAGACATTGTGGTCGTATATTTGCCTCCGACGAAGAGGTGCACGCCAGGATACAGTCAAGGTTCCATAGACAACCGCTATAATTTTTCCAGAAAGGCACTGATCATCTAGTCTCACTGTTAGATAAATGTACTAACATTTACCCAGGCGATTTCTTTTGAAATAATAAATACATTATTCACTTTTTTCCATCCGAATTATTTTCATTTGACTGCTCCTTGTAATAAACGTCAAAACCAGTCGTACTTGGAACTGATGTGCGTTGAAAGTCTTTTAAGTAAGCATAGCTTACTTCCAGTACACTCTATTTGTGTCCACACAGATTTCTAGACAGAGAATAAAGAATGCATTTTCCGGATCTCCTAGTGCCCACGCCGGTGCTTTCAGAATGGTTTACACTTTGTGTCAGCATTACGTTTCATTAAAATTTCCTACCACCAAAAGCACATGCCGAAAAAGCATTTGACGCAGCTGTAACAGCCTTCAGAGACGTTATTATTTAGTATTTGACGTAAAGATTTCAGCAATCATTTCAATGAATGGGTCTGGGCACGTGGGACTGCAGCATCGACATTCGATGTGAGGTCCCTGAATGGTCTCACTTCACACAGTACTTAATCCTGCTTACAAAACACTCGTTCGACCTATACTTGAGTACTGCTCATCACTGTGGGATCCGTACCAGATCGGGTTGATGGAGGAGATAGAGAAGATCCAAAGAAGAGCGGCGCGTTTCGTCACAGGGTTATTTGGTAACCGTGATAGCGTTACGGAGATGTTTAGCAAACTCAAGTGGCAGACTCTGCAAGAGAGGCGCTCTGCATCGCGGTGTAGCTTGCTCGCCAGGTTTCGAGAGGGTGCGTTTCTGGATAAGGTATCGAATATATTGCTTCCCCCTATTTATACCACCCGAGGAGATCACGAATGTAAAATTAGAGAGATTCGAGCGCGCACGGAGGCTTTCAGACAGTCGTTCTTCCCGCGAACCATACGCGACTGGAATAGAAAAGAGAGGTAATGACAGTGGCACGTAAAGTGCCCTCCGCCACACACCGCTGGGTGGCTTGCGGAGTATAAATGTAGATGTAGAAATTGATAAACGTCACACTTACACCAAATTATCGAGATAATCCGGTCGTAAAAATCGAGCAGTCGAAGTCAGTACTCCTAACACCAAGTCGGAAGCGAGATCTGCTTTAAAAGCTGCACCTCATGCGACAGATGTACTTCAGACGTGCATCAAACACCACAAAACGTACCCCCAGCTGCCAGAATACTTAACGCTTTCTACGGCATCCATTCGCTCGGGATGGCGGCGGCCCAGATACCCATTTTCTTCATGGTGCACCCAATTAACGCCGGTGATGTCACATCCGACGCGCTCTGCTTTTCATTCAGTTTGCTCTGTATCCAGCAGGCCACGTATAACTCTTCATTCTTGCCAAAATATTCGAGGTAATCCATACAAACGGATTTGAAAATCACGCTTGACGCACAGCCTAGCACTCCGAGTGAATGATAAACTGCGAAAAGAAACACTGCAAAAAATTACAGTACATACAGTGTGTCACTTGTCTACATCTGCGATCCCACTGCTAAGAGATTAAAATTTCCTTCTAAGCGTTGTTGTTGTGGTCTTCAGTCCTGAGACTGGTTTGATGCAGCTCTCCATGCTACTCTATCCTGAGCAAGCTTCTTCATCTCCCAGTACCTACTGCAACCTACATCCTTCTAATCTGCTTAGTGTATTCATCTCTTGGTCTCCCTCTACGATTTTTACCCTCCACGCTGCCCTCCAATGCTAAATTTGTGATCCCTTGATGCCTCAAAACATGTCCTACCAACCGATCCCTTCTTCTAGTCAAGTTGTGCCACAAACTTCTCTTCTCCCCAATCCTATTCAATACCTCCTCATTAGTTACGTGATCTACCCACCTTATCTTCAGCATTCTTCTGTAGCACCACATTTCGAAAGCTTCTATTCTCTTCTTGTCCAAACTGGTTATCGTCCATGTTTCACTTCCATACATGGCTACACTCCATACAAATACTTTCAGAAACGACTTCCTGACACTTAAATCTATACTCGATGTTAACAAATTTCTCTTCTTCAGAAACGCTTTCCTTGCCATTGCCAGTCTAAATTTTATATCCTCTCTACTTCGACCATCATCAGTTATTTTGCTCCCCAAATAGCAAAACTCCTTTACTACTTTAAGTGTCTCATTTCCTAATCTAATACCCTCAGCATCACCCGACTTGACTACATTCCATTATCCTCGTTTTGCTTTTGTTGATGTTCATCTTATATCCTCCTTTCAAGGCACTGTCCATTCCGTTCAACTGCTCTTCCAAGTCCTTTGCTGTCCCTGACAGAATTACAATGTCATCTGCGAACCTCCAAGTTTTTACTTCTTCTCCATGAATTTTAATACCTACTCCGAATTTTTCTTTTGTTTCCTTTACTGCTTGCTCAATATACAGATTCAATAACATCGGGGAGAGGCTACAACCCTGTCTCACTCCTTTCCCAACCACTGCTTCCCTTTCATGCCCCTCGACTCTTATAACTGCCATCTGGTTTCTGTAAAAATTGTAAATAGCCTTTCGCTCCCTGTATTTTACACCTGCCACCTTCAGAATTTGAAAGAGAGTATTCCAGTTAACGTTGTCAAAAGCTTTCTCTAAGTCTACAAATGCTAGAAACGTAGGTTTGCCTTTTCTTAATCTTTCTTCTAAGGTAAGTCGTAAGGTTAGTATTGCCTCACGTGTTCCAACGTTTCTACGGAATCCAAACTGATCTTCCCCGAGGTCCGCTTCTACCAGTTTTTCCATTCGTCTGTAAAGAATTCGCGTTAGTATTTTGCAGCTGTGGCTTATTAAACTGATAGTTCGGTAATTTTCACATCTGTCAACACCTGCTTTCTTTGGGATTGGAATTATTATATTCTTCTTGAAGTCTGTGGGTATTTCGCCTGTCTCATACATCTTGCTCACCAGATGGCAGAGTTTTGTCATGACTGGTTCTCCCAAGGCCATCAGTAGTTCTAATGGAATGTTGTCTACTCCCGGGGCCTTGTTTCGACTCAGGTCTTTCAGTGCTCTGTCAAATTCTTCACGCAGTATCGTATCTCCCATTTCATCTTCATCTACATCCTCTTCCATTTCCATAATATTGTCCTCAAGTACATCGCCCTTGTATAAACCCTCTATATACTCCTTCCACCTTTCTGCCTTCCCTTCTTTGCTTACAACTGGGTTGCCATCTGAGCTCTTGATATTCATACAAGTGGTTCTCTTCTCTCCAAAGGTCTCTTTAATTTTCCTGTAGGCAGTATCTATCTTACCACTAGTGAGACAAGCCTCTACATCCTTACATTTGTCCTCTAGCCATCCCTGCTTAGCCATTTTGCACTTTCTGTCGATCTCATTTTTGAGACGTTTGTATTCCCTTTTGCCTGCTTCATTTACTGCATTTTTATATTTTCTCCTTTCATCAATTAAATTCAATATTTCTTCTGTTACCCAAGGATTTCTATTAGCCCTCGTCGTCTTACCTACTTGATCCTCTGCTGCCTTCACTACTTCATCCCTCAGAGCTACCCATTCTTCTTCTACTGTATTTCTTTCCCCCATTCCTGTCAATTCTTCCCTTATGCTCTCCCTGAAACTCTCTACAACCTCTGGTTCTTTCAGTTTATCCAGGTCCCATCTCCTTAAATTCCCACCTTTTTGCAGTTTCTTCAGTTTCAATCTGCAGTTCATAACCAATAGATTGTGGTCAGAATCCACATCTGCCCCTGGAAATGTCTTACAATTTAAAACCTGGTTCCTAAATCTCTGTCTTACCATTATATAAGCTATCTGATACCTATTAGTATCTCCAGGATTCTTCCAGGTATACAACCTTCTTTTATGATTCTTGAACCAAGTGTTGGCTATGATTAAGTTATGCTCTGTGCAAAATTCCACAAGGCGGCTTCCTCTTTCATTTCTTCCCCCCAATCCATATTCACCTACTATGTTTCCTTCTCTCCCTTTTCCTACTGACGAATTCCAGTCACCCATGACTATTAAATTTTCGTCTCCCTTCACTACCTGAATAATTTCTTTTATCTCGTCATACATTTCATCAATTTCTTCATCATCTGCAGAGCTAGTTGGCATATAAACTTGTACTACTGTAGTAGGCATGGGCTTTGTGTCTATCTTGGCCACAATAATGCGTTCACTATGCTGTTTGTAGTAGCTAACCCGCACTCCTATTTTTTTATTCATTTTTTTTTTTTATTCTAAGCGTAGCACGACCAAATCAATAGGAATATTTTCAATCGTTGTAGTACAAGTACTTCACGCCATAAACAATAACACTGTTAATTTATTAGGCCAAACAGACCTACCTTCTACCTGCGCTCCTTATTCCGATGACCAAATTTAACTATGATCTGTTTTGGATTCACTTAATTCCACCTCGAGTCACCTGCAAAGCAAGCTCCGTTAATGAACTACAAGTTAAAACTGTTTGAAAAACTCAGAAAAAAGATGAAAAATCATCTACGCATTCGACATACACCAGGGTCATCAATTTTGGTGCAGTTTCAAATATTCGTATTGTTACAGATACTTCGGAGTATCAAGGAGGTGATGATAACGATAATTCCAGCTAATTTCTGTCTTTATAGACAGACTGATGGTTTTCCTGATATGAATGCACAACGGGAACTCCCTATAACGAGTCTCTTCGAGAATCTGGTTTTGTTAATTTGCTTTCCATGATTACAGTTTCATAGTTTATCATGCAACTCAAATTGCCTGGAAATTATTATGGACGGTAAAGAATCTTGTGTCCAGATGACACAGACACAGCTAAACTGCCGAAGAAAAGAAAAAATTGATTCTGCTAACGTGACCATAGTTACTGAACCAATTCTGCACACAATAGAAATAACGTCTCTCCTCGTTTAGAAATGAGCCATCGTGAAGGAAGATTATTCGTAGGACTCTGTAATAAAACGCCATCCGAACAAGTGAAAATTTCTATTCCGCATTTATATTTTATCAGTCGGTGGTGTGTGTGTGTGTGTGTGTGTGTGTGTGTGTGTGTGAGAGGGGGAGGAGGGGGGGGGGCGTTAATCAGGATATCCTCTCCAACATACCAATGCACACGACGCTGGAATTTTCTATACTACGTACTTCTGCTTACAGTAGCTTTCGTTTAGTTCGTTATGAGCATTTGTAGTGGATAGTCATTGTTGCGAGCTCGTGTTAATTTGACTTGGTAGGTAGACTAAGTTGCCGCGCATATGACACGACCCCACCACACGGTTTACGTTACGAACTCAGTAATTTTAAACACTTCATATCTCGCATTACTTACAGAAGTATCACTCGACACGGCTAACAAGTAGGTGTTTCAGATCCAGATTCTGAGGCTAGTGCCACTCAGTGGTTAAGCGCTGATAGCCAAACACTATGACCACTGCGCAGGTTCGAATCCTGCCTCGGGCATAGATGTGTGTGATGTCCTTAGGTTAGTTAGGTTTAAGTAGTTATAAGTTCTAGGGGACTGATGACCACAGATGGTAAGTCCCATAGTGCTCAGAGCCAACCACCACTGCGCATCGCGACGCTGGTTGCCGCCTGGTAGCGTTGCGGGCACGTGACGCGGCAACAGAAGTATGTTAAGCGGATCAGGCACTCAATGAAGATCATCCTAGCGAAGATGGGGAAATGAGTTGGGATAAGCGACTCTGACAAAGGGTAGATTATGATTACGCGTGAACGAGTATCTCGAAAACGGCGAAGCTGGCCGAATGTTCACATGCTACTGGCGTGAGCATCTACGGAAAGAGGTAGGGCAGTGAAACTAACACTAGGCGGCAAATGGTTGGACGCCCACGACTCTTCACAGAACGTGAGGTACAGGGCTTGTCTACTCTGTAAATTAGTATAGATGGTGATCTTGCATCCCTGCCGAAAGAGCACAATGTTGGTGCATGAACAAGTGTTTCGGAGCACACCGTTCATCGTACATTGTTGAACATGGAGCTCAGCAGCAGTCCTTCCCTACGTGTTCACAAGTTGACCCAACGACATCGTCAATTACAAATGCACTGGGGACGGGACCATCGGGATTTGGCTCTTCGATGGATCACATTTTTGCTACACTAAGTCGATGGTTGTCTCCACAAACGCCGTCATGGCGGAGAAAGGCGGCTCGAAACGTGCAACACGCCACGGACGCAGGTTGGTGGGAGCAGTATTATGCTACGGGACACATTCTCTTGCGCTTGCTTGGGACCTGTTGTAGTAATCGAATACACGCTGACAGTTGCGAACCATCTGCATCCCTTCCTGATTGACGTCTTCCACGACGGCAATTGTAACTGTCCGTGTCTCGGAGCCAGAACCGTGCTACAGAGCTTTGAGGAGCATTATAGTGAACTCACGTTGATGTCTCGGCTACCAAATTCGCCTGGTGTAAATCCTGTGCAACCCATCTGGGTCGCTATCGGGCGCCATCACCGCGCACGCATATCAGTGGTGCGTTATTTACGTGAATCACGTGACCTGTGCCTAGAGATCTGAAACTGAGCATAAATTGGGAGACAGATAAGCAGGCTGGCAACACTTCAGGCGATTGTCGACTATGGTGCCTCGTCATTGACATTAGCTGTTGCTATTGCAGCGAACGTTTCAAAAAGCCTAAAGATAACTGTAAACGCAAATTTTGAGAAAATTACCTAAATGAATGTCCATTTCTAAGAGAAGGAAGAACCGCATAGAAGTATACGAGGCAGTATACGCGTTGGTACGTCTCAAATATAAATAAACATGTGCAAGAAAATAGTGCGTGCAGAGCCTGCAGCTTTGTTTCCTGCGTGACCGGTACCGTATCTTATATATTGCTTATTAGTTGTCAAAATAGTTTATTTACTTCCAGATGCTGCTTCCCTATACAACGTCTTGGGAGATCAGATATTATGGATAATGTTAATACCAAAATGCATAAAAATGAAAAGAAGGCACATTGCGAAATATCTGTGAATTTTTCCCACAAACCTACAGTGAAAGTGATCTGAAAATAGCAGCAGCTGAGGAAGCATATCCACTTCATATTGCAAAACACCATCACAGCTTAGTTCGAAGGCTTGTACCAATGGACTTTCGATGAAAGGCTTTCGAGGACTGCAAAATTGCTGAAATCTTCGTCTTGTTCTAGAACGTAATGTGAAGAAACAGTCAGCAACGTCTTAGCCCCTGAGTGACTAGATCAATTAGTAGTAATAGCTACCCGCACTTCTTTTCTCTGGGCAAAGGGGGTGTTATGTAGACTAAACTTATTCACACAGAAAATCTTCGAAACGAAATACCAGACACAGTTGTCAAATATACACTGGAACTGCTTCAGAAAAACAACTGTCATAAAAGTATGTTGCATTAGACAGTGATAGCGCCAAGGCCATCTCTGGAAGACTAGAACGATCTGGTTCCAACAATGTGTTCAGTAAACTGGTTGAATGAATTGCGGGTCAACATTTTGGGTTGTGGTTGTTCATGCCACATTATTCACAATGCTGGTAGGAGTGCTTCAGGCATTCTGAAGATGTATGTGGGAGTTTTTGTTCAGAAAGTATTCTCTCATTTTTCTGTTTATACTGTGAGAGCACGAAACTTGGTCGAATTTTGTAGGAATTGAGAATAAGAAACTAGTTTTTCATAGTAAGACAAGGTGGCTATCTCTCATACCTGCAACTGAAAGAATTTTGCAAATTTACGAGGGTCTTAAATCTCACTTTGTAGATGACAGTGAATTACTTGATGACATAAGCCGCCTAAAAGGTTTCTAGATGAACAGCTCAAAGCGGAAACCAGATCAACATTTTTATATATAAACTGTAGCTGACAGATGGTGTGATTTCATGAACAATCGTTAAGGTGACGAATATTCAAAACTTTTAAAAATTGCCATCCTTGCCCACAACGCAGCTGTGGAAAGAAACATACTTTCTGCACAACATGTAAAGAACTTCTTGATCGTCACTTAGAGAGACCTCACTAGTTCTGAATACTATGATAATATCAAATTCAAGAATGAGTTACTTAAGAAAATACGAAACGGCGAATTTTGTACAAAAGTAAGCCATTGTGGTTCACATAAAGATAGATCTAATCCGCTCGTGTCCACGGGTGGGGGTTTCATGTACCTCTTGATTTCTACCTAAAGAAATTAATGACAGAAAAACTTTCTGGAGTCCATTGTAGCCGTAGATGGGTGTTTCACAAAGCTTCAGGAATTGGATCTGCTCACTTGGACAAACTGCTTTTGACACAAACCAAATTCACTGATGGGTGTTTTCACCTTTCTTTCATAAGAATAGTGCGAAAAAATAACTGAGCGAGGACCACAGCCAACTTCGTATATTCTTCAGGAAGCATTTTAAGCAGGAGTTTTAAGGAAGACAGCGCTACACAGGCCACTCCTGACAGGTGACTAAACGATGGTGTGAATCCTCGCCAGCATTGCCTCGAGGGCGTTGTGCGTCATGCGCTGCGCTGCACCTCCCACTGGAGTTGAGACTCGGTGAGTCACTCGTCGTGGCGGCGAATAAAAGAAGCCAGACAGACGCGGCGCAGCGGCCGGCGTTCCCCGCTGCGGCTGACCGCCAGCCAGGCCAGCGCTGCGAGTTTGACTGCGGCCCCAATCCGGCTAGTGCAATCGGGCTACCGGCCAGCTAGACGCAGCTGCGCCATTCCTCCGCCCGTTTTCCGCATTGGCACACACCCCTACCGTCCTCGTTCGACCATACAACCGAGACTTCGTTAGCGATATTCGTTAAGTTCAAATTATTGGAGAGCCTCCACACAAACTGGTTTGAAAATAACGCACAACCTAACTCCCCGAGTTATTCGGTTGGGTAGTTTTGTGGGAGGGGACCAAACAGCGAGGTCATATGATAAACTGGGAAAACAAACACTACCCAAATTTACAAAGCAAACAGTGTCATCAGTTTGCATCCGTGATCGCAATGTTAGGCACACAACGACCAAATACATGGGAATATTTGAAATCGGTGTTTCGGAAGGTTATTATATGTGTGCTCCTCATCACAAACAAAAACCTGGTTAATTTATTAAGCCACACACATTTTACACCTACCCGCGCTCCTTATTCCGACGACCAAGTTTAACTGTGATCTATTTCTGAATCACCCAAGATTCCACCTACAGTCAGTTGTAAAGCAAGCTCTGGTAATCCAATGCACGTTAAAACTCTCTAAGGAAATAAGAAAAAGACGAAAAAGCATCCACGGATTCGACATGCACCATGATCACCACCACCATCAGTTCAGTAACTACTGGTACCCTGACTACACATCTAATATAGTGGTTCAACTCAAGGTAGGATTTTGGTCGAAATGCTATCGAGGTGGCCAACAGGGACTCCACAATGTTACGTGTCAAATTCGTGGATACATTAATCTTTTCTAGTGTTCAGATTATTAGTTTTAACTTACGGATTCTCTTTCACTCATAGCATCCTTCATACATGCTTGGATTGGAAATTTTGTGATTCCCAAACAGAACAGATCGCAGAAGACGGCATACATAACATAGCTTAGACAACAAAATATATTTGGCACTATAGATTAGTAGCTGACAACCTCAGTCCTTATGCCGTCATCAAGGGAGGGAAGGGGGAGGGGAGAGAGAGAGAGAGAGAGAGAGAGAGAGAGAGAGAGAGAGAGAGAGAGAGAGAGAGAGAGAGAGAGAGAGGGGGGGGGGGGGGGAGGGAGGGAGGGAGAGAGAGATGGCACAATAAATTTATACACGAAAATTGATAACAGTTCCAAGAATTCGAATGTGACTAAAGGTAAGTCTGTAAAATTGACGTTTACAATAGTAGTCGTAAAATATTTTCTGTTGTGTATTGCTCACGATCTATATTAAATGTTTCAAGATCTTGTTGGACAATACTGACATTCGCATAATGGTTCTTGGGCAGAACATCGACCACGCCAGGAAAAAAATAAGCTTACATATATATTCATCCTAGGAGGTGGAATATAATACTGATCAGGTCATTCAGCTTAATTTCGCGACCGTTTATGAAAACGTTTTGTGTGGTTTGCATCAAACAGTTATGTACGCCGGCCGCGGTGGTCTGGCGGTTCTTGGCGCTCAGTCCGGAACCGCGCGACTGCTACGGTCGCAGGTTCGAATCCTGCCTCGGGCATGGATGTGTGTGATGTCCTTAGGTTAGTTAGGTTTAAGTAGTTCTAAGTTCTAGGGGACTGATGACCACAGATGTTAAGTCCCATAGTGCTCAGAGCCATTTGAACAGTTATGTATCTCTGAAACGAAGAACTTTTGCACAGATTGTTCTGATGTATTGTTCTGCACCCAAGTCCTCGTCCCGTTCTGCTAGTAATATCTTCATTGAAATGTGTTATCAACCAATTTCAACAATTATCTCATTTTCAGGAGAATAGCTTCTCTTGCGTTAATTCAATTAATATGGACATCTCACACGTAGGCTGTCCGTAAGAAAAGGTCCAGAGACTTACTTCATTCCTGGGATATACACGTCGTCAGTGCAGTGACTACGGTGGCAGTTCGGATTAACACCTGTAAATATAAGATGTGCATTCGACCAGCAAGCTGGGCAAGCTCTGATAAGTGCTGGGTGTGGGACTGTAGTGTCAACATTGTTGACTTACAGATCGCAATGGAACAACACCTCCAAATAAAGTGTTCAGGACATTGTCCAGAATGTTTTGAAGAACAGAAAAGGTGCTTCAAAGCTTTGTTCCGCACACCTTGACTCCCGAACAGAAAACGAATAACACATGGACGCATACTGCGACTTGACTGAAAACAAACGCGCACAATTCTCATCTAGGAAAAAACGATCACGGGTAACGAGACTTCGTGTTATCGTTACGAATCTCCACAAACGGCAAGACATAGAATAGGTCCCTGATGGTTGTGCGAATGTGACTCACGAGTGGAACATTCCAAAGAATGTCTTTTTCTGACGGTTTCACTTGTATGTATGAACGCCCTGTGCGTTGTACAAGAGGAGGAGGGAGGGGGAGGAGGCAGACATACAGACTATATGTAGAACAACTGAAGCATTAATACCACCATCTTAACTTTTCCCTATTTTTTCTTAATCCAGCACTGAAACTTTTGGGACCGATAGGCAGCCTACAGCAGCAACAGTCCAACATCATAATCTACACAACATCGTCAAACTGTACACTTGTAAACGTCCATGTGAAGATGGAAGCATGGTGTACGGTTAGGCACTTGACAGGTGTAGTTTTTACTACACGTACGAGATGCCCATGTAAAATTCGTCTAAAAATTTGAAAGGGCTCACTTAAAAATGAAACGTTAGTTGGAATAAGGAGTTATGTATCAAAAAAATGGTTCAAATGGCTCTGAGCACTATGGGACTTAACATCTATGGTCATCAGTCCCCTAGAACTTAGAACTACTTAAACCTAACTAACATAAGGACATCACACAACACCCAGTCATCACGAGGCAGAGAAAATCCCTGACCCCGCCGGGAACCGAACCCGGGAACCCGGGCGTGGGAAGCGAGAACGCTACCGCACGACCACGAGCTGCGGACTGTTATGTATCCCAATAAAGAATTTACCGTCAAAAGCAAACACTAATTTCTTCTAATGAGTGTACAAAATTCGTCGGCCATTAACAAACAATTTTAAAGCAAAATGAACATTTTCTTTTCCTTAAGCTATCGGATTCACGATGCTCTGATATTATCACAAAACATAAAAAAGCATCCACTTTACTCTGCAAGATAGACTCGTGCTGTGAAAGCCTCGGAGCTTCAGAAGCAGATAGATAATGTAATTAAATGGCAAGTCAAGTTATCTGCGAGAGCCAGACAGCCGATACCACGTCCAAGCGATCGTCCTTGTAGACTGAAAGGAAAAGTCGGGCCTCCGGCGCGTGTGCTGTCAAGGCCCGTACGTTCCACTCGGTCGTTCTTTTCGGACAATCCGAGAGACAGGGTGCACTTGTTTCAACACAATGACGATCGTATTCAAGAACAACAAACTCTCGTCCGCCCATCTTAATTTACGTTTTCCAACGTTTCCGTATATGTCAGGTGAAAGCTTCAATCATTGTGTCAAGAAGACCACGGACGATTTATTACCTCATTCTCAGCAACTTTGCTAGCGTCTTATCTTCTAAAGCAGAAAATGAAATATTTTTTTGGATTAAATCGATTTAACTTTTCATACGTTACTCGACAGAAATTGAGTTAGCCACACCGACTAGCAGAACATTTCGTAAAAGAATGAAAACCGTGAACGGTGTAGAATATGCTTAGGTTTCGAGCCAGCTTTTGGCTTACGAAGCCATACTCAGTAGTTGTTACCCGCAAGCCTTTTTATAGTATCACGAGCTGTTCCGCAGTGTTATTCAATATGGAAATGTCCTACCGAAGTATGACGGGATAGTCCACTGACATAACTTAGCTTTTATTTTGACCTACGGAGCATCTGTTATGCGAATATTTAACAAACGTATCCACTTTACTTTCAATCCTTAACATGACACGTTCTTTTACAGGCAGAGACCTCACATTTGGATGGGCCTGGAGAAACGGCGCCTTTATTCATAGCCACAGACCTTAATATACGACTACTTTCTACATTTGGCACTTGACACGTAATTTTGGATTTCACATCGCCTCGAGTAAAGCGTCACGAATTTTCTCTGTGGGGAAATGGAAACGACACGCCAAGTTTACATCGAAGAATGAAAAGATACTGCCGAGTATCATCGACAATACTGCCTGCCGATTAACCAATACGACTATTGCAAGCGATTCGTGGTCACTCTCTATATGGTGTGGCTTATCCTCAACGATGCATCTATAGCATGATGAACAAGAGAGATAAATGATAAACCTGACACCAGTGACATTAAAGTAGTGTGGGAACAATTCGGAGGAAAAATCGTAACAATGCGAACGAAACCTACAGAACGTCTCTTCAGTAGTGGATCCGTTTCACCTAGCACACATATTTCATTTCATTTACGCTGTTCCTCACCTTTCGCGGTCGTCTAAGCTCACATCCAGGGCAACCGACTTGGTACGGTGAACACAGCTTCAACGCTCTTGCTTGTCCTGTAACTGTTCTCATTTTCTCGGGCCTGGCATTTCCACGTTTTGCTCCTCTCGCCACCGAAGCCGCCTCGCACTCAAGCGTTAAATTACAGTTACGGCAAATGGCACAACCAACTTGCAGCAACAGCGTTAGCACAGTTTTACATCATTTCTTTGAGATTAAGATTCCACAAAAAATGCTCCTCTTTTTACGCATCAGTTGTTCGGAACGGTAATCTGACGAATGAACATTAGCAACGCCTCAATCTGGTTATTCGTTTAGTGTTCAAAATATCGCAGCTTGGGAGTAGGAAAGGCTATTCAGAAACTTGCTCTGTCTACTTTACGATCACCAAAGAAAGCTTAATTGTGGTTACAGCACAGTTACGTTACTTTAAGAACAGTTAATGAAGGCGCCGAAAAATTTTGCTGGTATTTTCATAGTTACCATACGAGTGTCTATAGCTGAGTGGTCAGCGCGACAGAATGCTATGAAACGGGCCCAGGTTCGATTCTAGGACGGATCGAGATTTTCTCCGTTCGGGTCATGTGTTGGGTTGTGTGGTGTGGTGTTGTCTTCGTCGTCGTTTCATCTTCATCGACACGCAAGTCGACGCTGTGGCGTCAACTAAAAACACTTGTACCAGGCGACTGGTTACCCAACGGGAGGCTCTAGCCACAAGCACATTTCAGTTCACCTTACAAGTGGAGATTAAGCAATAGCATCGTTCTGAACCGGTGCTATTGAGAAATGACCCCACCGAAATGACCCCACCGAAGGATTTACGACCAAGATAATTCAGCAGTGCATAAACACTTTCAACTTAAAGCATTCGTGCCTCTCTGGCAGATAATTATTATATAGTTCGTATAAACACCTCCCCGATCCCTGCACTCATGTTTGAAACAGCGGGGCAATTCTTGCATGCTCTGCTAATCGTGAGCAATATCTGGTTGACCAGTCACTGGGACCGCACTTCTGGCGTTGAATTCGTGGACGAGCGGCAGAGAAGGGAGCAGGGGCAGGCGGGGTCTCCGATTCTGAACCTCGGAGCAACGCTCTGACGAGTATCCGACGGAGTTCTCACTTTCTGTTCTGTTTCTGAACCACGCCAGAATGCGGTTCATCTTCCTTCCGGGTCGTCACACCAACAAGACACAAATATCAGATCTCTAAACAAATCCATATCCATTTTATTCCAGAATTTATATCACTATCACCATATTTATGAAACTAAAATAACAAGAATCTAGTCAACAAAGATACAAAGAAGTTCTGTCTTCTTTGCCAGCACACCAGCTTCTACTGTGTGTCGCACTGGAGGATTCGTTATGCAGTTCTGAATTTGAAGATGTGAATTCTCAGGTGTGCAGAGCCTATCGTGTGAAGACAAAATGCTTGAAAATTCAGTGTAAACTAACTTATCTTTTCTGTTCCTTGAAGGTAAGCCGTGTACAGAGACCTAGGGAGACCGTTGCCAGAAATCGTTAACAATAAATAAAAAAAGGAGATGACCAGACATTTGTGGGTGGTGGTTAAGTTCCTATGGGACCAAACTGCTTAGGTCATCGGTCCCTCGGCTTACACACTGCTTAATCTAACTTCAACTTACGCTAAGGACAACACACACCCATGCCCGAGGGAGGGCTCGAACCTCCGACGGGGGCACCAGCGCGAACGGTGTCAAGGCGCGGCTACGGCGCGCAGACATTTGTGGGGAAACAAGTTGTCTATGTGGTTTTGATATCCCAAACGAAGTGTACTGCAATTTCGTATTTGTCTGTAAAAGAGAGTGCTGGCTGCCAAAAGATTTTCAAACTACTATGCATTGACAATTTCGAATGTTTATCGCAGAAAAGACTATGAGACATGAGCACTCCAAATCACAATATGACTGCGAAGCTAAAGAACAGCCTGTTCGGGAAATATTATATTCGATACTAACCGTACACCATCATAGTTCACGCTGTTGAACGCTTTGACTTCACAGGGTATCTCACGCCTGTGACTAATTCCGAAAACCTTCTCATATACGTAACGCAATTCCTTTGCTTCAGAGGTCTCGCGAAATATATGACTCTCTTGAATGCAGTGAACTGAGGGCGAAGCTTCGGATTCTCTACACGACTAACGAGGTTAGAATTTTCACACAAGTGCTGTTCCACTTCTGCAATTCCTGCTCGAAAATAATTTTTAGCAATTCATAAGCGAAACAAATTTCTGAATGTGGCTATTACTATGCCGATGACTACGCAGGAGGCGGAGCGGTGCTCCTCTATTCCATAGAATAGCATGCAGCAACATACACGTCAGTAAATGTGTCATCGACTGATTTTCTGGTCTTAAATAGAGGATGGATTTTTCGTACAAGCATTCAGGAAAACGTAAGCGTATTCTGTATAGAATTCTTCACTATGTTATTACGTTTTAGATATTTGCAACTTCACATACCATCCTACAGTGAAATCTCTAGGGGAAAAAAACGCCATTGCTCTGTACGAAGGCATGTTCTGTTCAAATCGCACTTCCGCAGACTGCTGACATTACACCCGCTGACACAATCGTGTCAGATACGGGCAACATATTCTGCAAATGTATTTTCTAAAACAATATCGATTCTGTTTACATTCGACGTCAAGCAGCAGTATTCTTCCCAGACACTGGTTGTACAAATCAAAGTCTACGCACAATACTTGGTTCAGATATTTACTCGTCAGTAATTAATAATAGCAGTTCATTGCACACACAGTGAATTCTGCGTTACCCGCAGTTTCTGAGCGGGTCCATACAGAGAAAGCCCATAGAGCTCGCTATTCCCACGGAGGAGTTGCGCCACGTCGGGGAGCTTGGAGCCGCTCACAGCTGCCGCTATGTGGGGCACCACCGCCATCTGCATTGTTTCCCTCGCTAGCAAAGGTGCCAGGGGGCCAACAAACGCTGAAGCTATTGAGCAACCGACTGCACAAAAGCTTCTACCGATGTAGTAATGTGCACTTTCTAACGAACAGTAGCAAGACTTTCTGTGCTACAAATGAAACGGACACCGCAGTGGAGAAAACTAAATTACGCTATGAATAGCACAGTTAATGCATGCAGTCATGTGAAATACTTTGTTCTGCTAAGTTACCGCAAGCCTGTCAGTAATTAAAGGCATCTCTATTACGAAGTGGTGATGCAACATATGTTCAGACTGTCTACAAGCTAAAAAAGTATAACTTTCGATCAACGGATATGGTCTGCCAATCTTCAGCAAAGAAGATGTTGTAGCAATTTGAAAGAATGTCATTTCGGCGTGGCTGGATATTAGGAAGGAAAGAAGATGAATGTTTAACGTCATGTCAACGACGAAATCATTACAGACGTTGCAGAAGCTCAGTTTCCAAATGTAAACTGACGTAAACATTTGGGAATTTGCCTCAAGCGATTAGGGAAAAACTACATCTGTATATCCGTTATCCCGAATGCGAATCTGGTGCCACCCAGATCAATGAATACTGCGATGTGACAGAAACATACGACAAAAATACGGAAAATGGTAGCAGTGACGAGAGAGAGAGAGAGAGAGAGAGAGAGAGAGAGAGAGAGAGAGAGAGAGAGAGAGAGATTGTGCTAATGTTGTCGTGAATTGGGAGATATTACCAAACTGCCTATTATGATATCATCTTCATTTATATTCTTAGGGATACTCCGTTACTTTGAGGATCGTAGGTCAAAAGATGAGCACAATAAAACACCTAAACATTGTTTTGCATTCATCTTATGTTGTAATGTCCGTTATGCACTGAGCTTTGCTGCAAATTCTCTATTTTCTGAGTTCATAGAAACCGCGGAAAAGTAAATTTACTTTCGATGTAATTCATTTAGTTATATGACAAATAGGAATAGCAGTAGACCATTTGTCACGATTCGCTACGTAAGATTGCCTGACATCACATTTAACTCAAAGATCCAGTGGAATCTGCTGTCACGTCTTGCCCAAATCAATTTCAGGAACTGGTGGTGTTCCACCCTTTGATCAGATTCATTCATCCCTCCACTGATTAGTATGTACAGAAAGGCAGTGTGGCATCAAGAACGCATCGTTTAAAGATTGTGAGAACCACATTTTAATTTGTGTGCAGTGGAATTTCTCAACGCATATTTTCTTGCAGGGTAGTTGTTCTGGAGTGGATAAATTTCCTCAGTCCACAATTTTCTGTTATTCATTTGTTGTTATGTCTTTCTTTTGTTACAGTTCTATGCAGCAACCGTGTGAGCTAAATGATCAAGGCCTACAATGACACAGAAGCAATCACCAGGCTTCTAGAAGACACAAAAGAAACAGAAAGGATACCACTTATGCGCTCCTTTGTCTGCTGCGTTTCAGTTCAAAACCAAGCTCCCGTTGTGCATTATATCTAGACTGAACAAGAAAATTGCGTGTGTATACTTTTAGCTGATAGAACAAACATTTTGTCTTTAGTGCGAATTATAAAATCATTTGTTGGCGTAGAACCAAAGGCGGCATGGTTCAATAGCAAATATCACCTGCGTGTACAGAGTGAACTCATAAATATAAATGCTGCTGTGAAATGATCTGAAAAATAAGTGTGTGGAGAACTGAATATTCTGAAGATGACCATATGATCGACACACCTAAAATCTTGTTCTTAAATTAACGACAAACGGGGAAGTCAGTACGTGGAGACAGAGATTGAAGAGAGGAATACAAAACGATATTGCACTTACGTTAAAAAAAGCCAGTGTTTTACCTCTGGATTTTTTTATGCATCTGCAAGTACCTTACGTTGTGGAAATATCCACGACCAAATATGCACAATCATAATTACTGAGCTTGATAGCCCGATAAACAGGATGAATCATACAGCTCATATCTTCAGATTTAATATGATAGACAAGACAATGACAGAAAACGACGACTCTGATGAATGCGCGACGAATCAAGAGCCAAATAACCGAAAGCACGAAGATACACAGTAAACATGAACTGCCTCGGTGCAGAAAATAATATGCAAAAGCGAGTGTTAGAATGCATGCGAAAAAAAAATAGTCCACATGACAAATGTTACAAATCATCGCGAATATTACTGAACACTAATGTTGCTTGGGAACGGAAGTAATAACCGTCCAATCCGGACAGCAGCATGTACGCCGTTTCTCGACGGTTCAAAGCGTGCCATCGCTGTGGATTGAAGCAGATTTGCATGGCACGTTTTCAGTTCTGCGAAAGCCATTTTGAATAGCGGAACATTTCTTACGAGTTGGCACCTGGTCTATTTTCCACCCTTTCACTGGATATTAATATTTTAAAATCACAATCAAATTAATTACGATATTTCATGTTTTAAATTACAATTCATGAACGGGCAGCAGTATTCATGCGTAATGTAACTCAATGGGTCAAATGTCATTTCTGAATGACCTAAAGGAAAGGTTGTACATTCCTTACTCTATAATTAGCGTACGAACTGGTGGTCTTTGGATAACATCTAGCAGTGCTTTGCCGTGCATGGAAAACGACAAACTGTAGACATCACCCCCTCCCCCTCCCCCGCCATGACGATGGTTCACTGGCTAAACAGGACGGCCGCATTATTATTCTTCATTTCGTTAACATCCACCCATACTATTTCTTTAAGAACCACATACATTATAGGAGATAGCAAACTTATTCTTTCTTTGATTCCAATCAATGATAACAAACAGTCTTCAGGCTATCGATTTCATAATGACCATATTCAGCTTTCCGTAGTATTTTTCAAAGGAAATGAAGCCGTCATTCTGCTGGCTGAGCTCGTCGAATGGCGTCCTAGCATTATGCAAGTGGGCTTGCGCGGAAGTGTGTCGTCTCTGTACCATTAGACGACGTCTCTCGGTCTGACTCAGATCCATAACTGCGAGCTACATTTTTCAGATCTTATATTCACTCTTTCAAGCGAAACGCACCACCATAAAAGTGGTTCTGTGACCTACGGCAGCTCTAGGGAGAACGAGAATAATGAAACAAAAAGGTTTTGTGGCTACCTGCGTAGTGCAAACCTTTTTACTTGACGCTACTTGGGCACCTTGTTTGTCAGTTTCGTTGCTTATTTACTCAAGCGGCTTCTCCTTTGGCATCATGAGGTTGAGTGATCCCCGTTTCAGACCGTACTACCTCAGAAAAATCTGAGGTGGTCACGGGAATCGAACACGGAAACTCAGAGTTAATAGCCAGCGACGCTAACCATTAAACCTCATAAGCGGCCGAGAATGAGGACAGGACTTATTAATTTCATGTGCCAGCCGAGTAACATTTAGTCTCGTCAAGTTCTAAGACATGGCCAAAACTGTGTCAATACCGACCCACCAACAGTGCCCCCCCTCCCCCCAAAAACACAAACAAAACTCTGCAATTTTTATATTAAATTTTTTAAAGTAAGTATAATGAAAATGAAGTACAGTGAAATAGATTATCCAACGAGGTTTGATGCAAGACTACGTGGCTTAAGCATTAACAAAGCCATTAGCTAATTCTGGAGACCTGAGTCATAAGTAGGAGGAGCTTCTTAGGTCAGCTCTACAAAAAACCAAAGAGACAGAGTCAGGGACAAATATGTAAGGACAGACCTGCAGGTGACCTTGCCCATGGAGGAAAGAAAGAGTGCTGTGAGACTGAAGCGCTTAGGTCATGTGAAGTGAATGCACCCGACACGAACTCCACGTCGACTTCTGAAGATAGAGGTGCCAGGCCTAGGATGAGATGGGCAAAGTAATAAAGATCTGAAGACGACACGGGTAATGTGGGATGCAGTGGAGAGAGAAAAGCCATAACAGGACAGAAATCAATGCTGCTGTCACTTTTACTCAGGTGCTTCATGTGAAATTGTTTCCGTTGTGATTATGGCCGCACGACGGGAATTAACAGAATTTGAACACGGAATGGTAGTTGTAGCTAGAAGCAGAAATCGTTGGGGAATTAAATATTCCGAAATCAACAGGGTCATGAGTGTGCCGAGAACACCTCTCACCATGGACAACGCAGTGGCCGACGGACTTCACTTACCGACCGAGAGCACTGGTTTCTGCGTATAGTTGTCAGGGCTGAGAGACATGGAACACTGCGTAAAATAACCGCAGAAATCAATATGGAACGCACAATGAAAACATATATTAGGACAGTGCGGAGAAATTTGGCGTTAATGGACTATGGGAGTAGACGACCGACGCGAGCCTTTGCTAGCAACACGACACCGCCAGCAGCGCCTCTCCTGGGTTCGTGACCACATCGGCTGGACCCCAGACGACTGGAAAACAGTGACCTGATCAGATGAGCCCCGATTTCTGTTAGTAAGAGCTGATGGTAGGATTCGAGTGCGGCGCAGATCCCGCAAAGCCATGGAGCCAAGCTTTCAACAAGACACTGTGCAAACTAGTGGTAGCTCCAGAAAGGTGTGGGCTCTGTTTACATGGAATGGACAGGGTCCTCTGTCCAAATGAAACGATCATTGACTGGAAATGGTTATGTTCGGCTACTTGCGGAGACCATCTGCAGCCATTCATGAACTTCATGTTCCCAAACAACGATTGAATTTTTATGGATGCCAATGTGCCATGTTAAGGGGCCACGAGTGTTCGCGATTGGTTTGAAGAGCATTCTGGACAATTCGAGCGTAAGATTTGGCCACCTAGATCGCCCGACATGAATCCCATCGAATATTTGTGGGACATAATCGAGAGCAAGGTGTTACGACGAAAGATGCTTTAGCAAAGCAACCGCCGACCAATGGCACAACATACAGGGTGATTTACGAAGATATGCAAATATTTTAATATATTATTCTACAAGTAGAACTAAAGAAAAAATTTCATATAAACATAGGTCCGAAAATTTTTAGTTACGGGGTTGCGGTTAAAAAAGGATTTTGCCTAAAATTTAGCAACTTCGCTGAAATGAAGCCATCGAAAAATTGTACGAGGTTAAAGTAAAGCACGATTTCCATTATTTTGTGATACTGATCTGGTGAATCTAATAAAACATATCCCAGACATGTATATGCAGAACATTCAGAGAAGCAAAGACGTAATTCCGTAAAATTATTAATTTATTAACTACATGGCCGCCGAATTTATCTTTTAAATTTCAGACAATTACACAAAGTTTTCAACGGAAGTTTTAGAGGTAATCTGCTTTTAATTAATACCACAGTACACGTGAATTCATGTTAAACAGGAAAAAACAAAAGCTAAGTGTTAAGGAAGTTGTACACTGTATATACAATTTTCAAAAATGTCTCCACTGCGATCAATGCATTTAGCTGCACGTCTATGAACTGATATTGTTGCTCGTTTCAGTTTTACCGGGTTGTTCTTAATTTCGTGTATCGCATTCATAATTCGAGCAAGTAATCTCTCACTTGTATTGACTTTGTCCTCGTAAACAATGTCTTTCATCCATCCCCATACACAAAAATCCATTGGTGCTAAATCGGGTGGCCTGGGTGGCCACAGACGTGTAGCACCACGACCAATCCATTTCTGGGGAAAATGTTCATTTAAATGTGTAATAACGGCGTTGGTGAAATGTAGAGGCACACCGTCATGTTGAAAATACATTTGCAATGGCGTAGCAAGTGGAATATCTTCGAGCAAGCGGGGCATTTCTTCTTGAAGGAATTGTAAGGACGTCTCGCCAGTCAGCCGTCCAGGAAAAATGAATGGTCCAATAAAGTGTGTGTTGATTATACCACTACATACATTTATGTTAAATCGCTGCTGGAAATTGCGTTGCACTGTTGCATGTGGGTTTGCTTCAGACCATACGTGCTCCTTATGTAAATTGTTTATACCATCTCCAGTAAACTGTGCCTATTCAGTAAAAAAAGAATTTGTGTAACCGCCAATTAGTATTTAACCAGGTGCATAACGCCAAGGGAAGGGCAGGTTCTCCAGGATATAAATGATGAACTTTTTGTTTATGGTAAGGATACAGATTATTGTGCAGCATTACTTAGATTGTGAAATGCCTAATCGCTGAGAGATATGTCGTGTAACAATACAGTCGTTGAAGACGGGCGAGCTGTGTGAAACAAGACTACTGCTGCCACATAGAGCGTGTTAGTGATGGATTATTTTCGGTGGCAGTTGTTCGTTTATGAAGATACTTGGAAGAAACGGCACTGTAGAAATGACACTGTGATAATGAGTACTTACTCTCGCGGGCCGAGGAAAAAGGCTCCTTCTCACAGGCATAAGAATACTTGTCCCGGTTAATTCTTAAGCTGTCTATTTTCCAGTCAGTCTTTGCGCCCCTCTGCCCTCGGTACGGCCCTCAGAATGCTGCACCCGTGTTCATAACGATGTAAGGGCGTTGTCTGGCGGTGCGGGTGAGCAAAGCTCTTGGTACTAAAACGCCAGCAGTAGCTCTCCTAATGAAAGAAGGAAGGAAGGAAGGCAGCTGATTAATGAGCGGCCAAGGGCTCTGTCGGTCGACCACACGCCGGTAATGAAGCAGCGAGCGTGAACGCCTAGGGGGGTCTTGTGAGGGGGACACCTGGACAACGCCCAGCGATTACCCGGATAGAGCACCAGGGCGTCACCCTTGTTCTGGTGTCCGCCTCGCAGAGTTCGCCGACTGAACTGTATATCCAGTTAGAACCACTCCTCACACACAGCGGACTACTTGGAAAGGGTATTGCAGTTAAGTGCTGGCAGCTACTTTACCTTTTTCAGCGTTCAAGGTAAAAGAGTATAAGTGTGCTGATACAGGCACAATAACAAGAGATTTCGATGGGACACTTGCGGCGCGAAAATCACTTGTTATGCAGAGAATACATTGGACGCTATATTCGGACGAGGGTGAGTAAAATGAAAACCTTAAATTTGTAATAACAAATCGAAATTTCGCACCGTTATCCTGTAAGTTGGTAAGCGTGCTACAAACTGCGTGCAGAATGGCCTGTAAGTGGCAGAATAATGCAGATGCACACATACCGTCGCAATATCAGTATAAAGATGGCCCTCCCATTTGCGACTTGCACCAGGGAAGAACAGCGTTCTGTTATTCTGTTTTTGCGTAGTGAAGGTGTGAAACCCATTGAAATTCATCGGCGAATGAAGGTTCAGTACGGTGATGCATGTTTGTCACAGCGGCAAGTCTACGAATGGAGTAGGAAGTTCGCAAATGGTGTGACTTCCACAGTGGAAGATGCTCCTCGTCCAGGTCAGGCACAACTAGTTGTGACTCCACAGAACATTGCAGCAGTCGAAGCCATAGTGAAGGAAAACCGCCGAGTGAGACTGAATGACATTGCAGCATGTTTATAGATTAGTCACAGGTCAGCACAACACATTGTGCATGATGTGCTCCAGTTTCGCAAAGTATCTGCAAGATTAGTGCCACGGCAGCTGACTCCTGAAATGAGAGAACGACGTGTTGATCTTTGTAAAGAACTACTTCGGCGCTTTGAACGAGAAGGTGATGGCTTCCTTGCAAGAATCGTTACTGGGGACGAAACCTGGGTTCACTTCACCAACCGGAAACAAAGAGAGCGAGCAGGGAATGGCGCCATTCCTCATCACCAAAACCAAAGAAGTTTCGAACAGAACTATCAACAGGGAAGGTTATGCTGACTCTCTTTTGGGACGAAAAAGGCGTCATTTTGGAGCATTACATGCCTAGAGGGACCACTGTCACCAGTGCATCATACACAGATCTCCTAAAAAATCATCTGCGGCCTGCAATAAAATCAAAGCGACGTGGACTGCTGACAGCAGGTGTCCTTTAGCAACATGGCAATGCAAGGCCCCACACTGCCCGTACAACAGTTGCAACAATCACAGACCTGCATTTTGAGTGTCTTCCTCATCCACCATACTCACCAGACCTTGCCCCAAGTGATTTCCATATGTTTGGACCACTCAAAGACGCAATGGGAGGAAAGATGTTCCGTTCTAATGAAGAGGTACGCCACGAGGTGCATGGATGGTTGCGTGGACTACCAAAAGAATTTTTTTCCAAAGGAATTTATGCACTTTGTAAGCGCTGGATGACTTGCATTGAGCGTGGGGGAGACCATGTTGAAAAGTGATACAGCTTTGTACCACTTCTGCACAATAAATAATATTAAAAAAAATTAAGGTTTTCATTTGACTCACCCTCGTACAAAACGTGCACCTAAGGCAAGCTGAGAAAAATAAAGGTACAGGCCTGCTTGGGAACGAGCAACAATCGACGAAAGCTAGGCAATTTGATAAATGAGTGGGCTCATAAGAATTTTAATGAAAACTGGTATTAGTAATGTAACTACGAATACGATTTAAATGAAAGCTTCTGCCGGGCAATAAGATTCGCCACAAAACTGCTGATACTCCACTTAACGATGTCGAGCAGACGGTCCATCTCGGATTTTACTTCAGTGATTACTATATTCGTGCCAGGGTGTTGATACTCCAAATCAACCGAACCCAACTCAAGCGACATGGTTTGTACGACGAAAGCCCTATAGGAAGAAAAGGAAAAACCACCACGTATCCAAAGACATCTAGTGTTAGACGGTGAAGCACGGCCAAGACCAGCTGTCGTGATGGCTCTGGGATTGTTGGACGCAAGTCGTTACATGGACGCGATTATCGTAAATGAGCAAACTAGCCAAAACTGTCAAGCTGCTGCCACTGGATAACACACTCGTATAATCAAAACAGAGAGGGGTGGCGACAATTGTACACAAGCACCCTCTGCTACACACCATAAGGTCGCTTAGGGAGATGTTTTAAAAGAGTATGGATGTAGACGTGCGAGAGATTACGGCACGTACAGAGGCATACAGTCATTTTCCTTAGTCAAAACTAGAATGAAATAGGAAAGGAAACGGATGATCATGATACGATGCATCCTCCGCCAAGCATCGTACACTGACTTATTAAGCAAGCAAGTATGTATGTATGTATGTATGTATGTCGATGTAGATGCAGCACGATAACGAGCAGCGGGATGTGCAGGCAGAGTACATACCCCCAGCTGGCTGCGAGTCGAGGTAACATTTTATGGCCTGGCATCCCTGGCAGTGGCGGTAGGCGTGGAAGACGAAGCCTGGTTTCTGGCCGGAATCGCTGTGCTCCATATCCGCGCATCGCCTCCCGGCCAGTGGGGCGTCGCGCACGTCTGAATCACTCACTACCTTACGACCGGCGGAAATGACAGGTCCCCGCTCAGGTCCGGCTTGTTGCTGTTCGATATCACGTACCTGTATCGTGGATGGCGTGATAGTTCCACGCCGTCACTGATAACCGCACTTAAGACACCGCGTGCGGCGTTGTCCTCTCGCGCGTCCGCAACAGATTGCAGCGTCCAACACACGACATTTTCGCGATCACCGATACGCACACAGCCCAACTCGTAAGAGCGCAGTTCGCAAAAGCGAGACAGATCTCCTTGAGTTCACTTGTGGGCGGGCAGGAGGCGGACTGGTGTTATCTCGAGACTGCTGTGACGTTCCGCAAAGAAGCGCTGTGCCGCGTACCAAATTTCCCGCTGGCGTGTTATCACCACGTATTGCAGTCGTTGAGGCTCGGAGTTATTGCCACGACGGCGCATTTTATGGGATGTGAACACAATGGGAGACGCACTATATGCAATTCACTGCTGTGTAATGAGCTATACGACACAACGCAACTAAAAACTGCCACAACCACATAACATACACCACTTGTTTCTCGAGTGACACATCTGGTGTTATTTACATGGCAGACATTAACTCTGCTTTTATTAACCAATGCCAACGAACGACCACTACTGTCATGTACGTTTACATTCGACGCGACACACATCCGTTCAAGCAATCGTTACGAAACTGGAGGCAGCGTCTTGCGCATTTCCGTTCTCGTAAAATGCTGCGATGTACACAGTTAAGTACTGGCAATTTTTTTTTTTTTAATCTAAGCAGACGTGAGCAAAAGCGGTTTATCACTTACGCGCGTGAAATGATAACACGGTGTTTTGAACTTTGCACACGTAAAACGAGACACTGAACAGCAGTTATCTGGAGCAATGAATAGCACTGTGCTGATGAAATGGCACACAACTTTGCTTCTCGAGGTCTTCGAAGCAGGCGCGGTCGTCCCACACTGACAGATCGACGAATCGAGGTCAGTATCGAACAGGGCGAGTCACGTGACCATCCAGTCAACCCCGGCACGGGTCGGTGGCAGCGGCGCCCGCCGCCGGTTACCGCAGTCGGCGTATGTCAGTGCGCGGAGACTGGCGTCTTGGCGGCAGCAGCACTGGCTCGAAACGAGGTGGTGATGGTGGTGTGAGCTACAGACGAATGCGATACGGGCGTGTTACTCGCGCTGCGGCCAGCGTGCGACTGGCGCGCCTGGCTGGCGGGCAGCCAGTGCGGCCAGAGGGCGCCCCTCCCCCCGGCGCCACGTGCTCGCCACTGTCGCCCGAACGTCCCGTTTCCGAGCATGCCTTCCTCGCACGTGCTTCTCTTCCCGACAGTCTCCTCCCCCCCCCCCCCTCTTTCATTCTACAAGCATGTCCCCCAAAGTTATTTAAATTGTGCGCTAATGGTTACGAGAGCAGTTGCTTGCTAATTCAAATCGCGCTCAATCGAAATAATTGCCAAGTCCTCTCAGAAAATGCTGTGGGTTTTGACGCATTCCATACAAAGAAGCGATCATCGTGACAGACCGCATCGTAATAGTCAGTACCTACGACACAAGAAGTACGGTTGTTCGACTTTCGTAGAAAACGAACGGGTCACTGAACCCGAGGAATGTGAACTATAGGGTGTTTCAAAGTGTTTACATCAAACGTCTCGGCATGATACATCCCATTATTAGGTTGGAAATGTTCACTGGTACATCTTGGGGATGCTCGCCGTCCTTTAGTATTTGCTGTTTCAGAGACGACGAGATTTAGCTGAACTATCATGGAAAATGTCAAGAATGAGTGACTCCAAGCGTAGAAAGATATTATTTTATGAACGAATCAGGAACTTCAATTTTGCTGGGCCTACCGCCTTTCATATGAAGCAGACGACTGGATTATAGGCGCCGACACAACGGCATACACACGCAAAAGGGTGCCTTCACTCCGCCGCCTCTCAGAGGCATCACAAATACAAAAACGAACGCTTTGTCTCTTAACAGAAGTTGTTCCCCGTGACATGATATATCATCTCCAGACGTTTGACACAAAGACTTTTAAAAACTCTAAACACGATTTAACGAAAGCTTTCGGGATTCCGTCAAGCATGCCATCGACAATCATGCAGAAAGGAAAGATTTCTGGTAACTATCATAAGGAAGGAGGTAGCATATACGGCAAGAAGAATATTGGCCTATCGATGAAATGGCTGTCAATGTAAAGGTCAAAACATACCTATCGGATCTTATATGCTTAAAATTCGCTGCCAGTCTTTAAAAAAGAAGAAGAAAAAAAAAGCACACACACGACTTCGATTTTAAGAAGATTTTATAGAGAAAATGCGATCATTTATGACATAGTTTGAGTTTTATTTGTTATTTCATGCTTCCCCTCATAAAGAAATATTTATGTTACTTAAACCTACAGTAGCATCTTTTTTTTTAAGTCACACCCATTTCGACTTTTCCCCGATTCCACCTCGATCAGTCCAACTCGCGTTAAATCAAAGCCTACACTGTTCTAACTTTTTTTAGGCCCTTGAACTTCGAATTATCACGAGTAAATTGCACACAGAAATTTCGGAAGGTGTTTCCCTATATATTCTTGTTGTATCACTGCGGCAAGCGCTTGCGAATTGAGTGGTTTGGTTACCTGTCTATGAGCATATTTCCATGGTCGTATTTCCAAAGTGTGCCGTTTTGATACGAGCAGCGTGTCCGTATAAAGCTGTTTCAAAAGTGTCAAATTCACAGCAGAAACGTAGCCAATGTTGACGCAAGCATTTAGAGCTGACGCTTTAGGTCAGATACAGACTTCATACCGGATTGTTAAACAAAGAGGCAACCATGGACCAATGATGACCGTTTAGGTCGTCAACTGGCATCACTCCAGAAAACGTTCAGAAAGTAAGGTAGCTTATCCTGCACGATAGTAAACAGACCACAAACACTTTAGGAATAAGTTATGGTACATAAGAATTTATTATGTTAGAAGAATTTAATATGAGGATTGTTGCGAAGTTCGTGCGACGATTGCTTCTAGGGGATCGGAAGCACCATCCCGTGAAAGTCTGCAGGTAATAAATTAGTGCTTCACAACGACCAAAACCTTCTTTGAAGGTTGTCACTGGGGCCGAAGGTTGGGCTTTTAGCTGTGATCTCACAACTAAGCACATCGTCGTTATGGAAGAGTCCTTCACCTCATCCATAAAAATCTCAACGACTCAAGATCATAATTAAGTCGTCGTTGAATTTTTCTCTCTCTACTGATCCTCCTGGTCAGATGCTCGGTAAGAAGATTTAACGCGACGTTTTTAAGTGTTTTAAAGACATCAGGAGAAAACGTCAACAGAAGTGGTATACAAACGACTGGGTACTCTGCAATGACAATGCACGTCCGCAAACGGTCTATATTATCCAGGAAATTTTTAGTAAGCACAAACGACAGTTGTTTAGTTTCGTGTGTGTTTTTCCTCTACTACCAACATGAAAAACCAAGTTCCAGGGGCGAAGATTTCGTACAGTCGTGAAGATTCAAGCGGAATATGACAAAGGTAAACTACCAACATTCAGTTCGAAATTGGCAGAAACGTTTGAAGGTGATGGCGCGGAGCAACTTCAACAACTGTACTCCGGTAACTTTTGGATATTATCTGTTGAGTTTAGTGCCACAAGAGATAAGCTGTTTATCCAGTTACGTCAATACAGTTGTTTTCTACTGCGATGCCAGTTATCACACTGCTTCGTAGTTCGGCTGGAGTAATGTTGAGAAAATTTTTTCATCAAGCTTACTGGATGCCTCCGTATCTGTGTGAACAATAAATATAATGTGTGTGTGTGTGTGTGTGTGTGTGTGTGTGTGTGTGTGTGCGCGCGCGCGCGCGCGCGCTTTTCTCACCATTCCTCCATATATTTTCAATATTGTTACTATTACCTTTGAATGACATTAAACATAATCGTTTCTATTTATAATGTTATTGTATCACCCAAATCCCGTACAATTTATTTTGAACGTTGGAACAGCCTTTATAGTGAGCTACAGAAATTAACGTAAGAACCTATAACCACATTATGTAGAACGACTCACGTACAGTAATCTAATAATCTGAATACCTATTATTACTGAACGTTCTTGTACACGACGTTGGCAAGTATCAATAAATTACTATAATACAGCTGGATTTTTATGAGAAAGGTCACAAAGTGAGTGATAGCGGAAATCTTTTAAGTCCTGCGGTAATTTGAAAAGAAAGCTCAAACGTAACAGGTACTTGCTTACCTTGGATTAACAATTATTACGTTTCTTAACTGGAAGAAGCTCTTGTCGCTAAACCATTATTTATCCTTGCGGGGAGGGGGAGGGGTGTCGTGCACAAACCACACATCGGCGACTTACGAAAAACAACTCCGTATTTGCCTTCAAGACTAACATTCAAAACGTAAAGCTTAGGGTAGTTGGAATTACTAGGCCAACAGTGTCTAATCTGGCTCCAGGTCTGCCTCAGAGGCTAACCCGGTGAGCTTTAACCTCTACGCCCAACAAACTACATTATCTTCCGGTAAATAATGATTCATCGGGAATGAAATAAAATTCTACAAACGCTTTGCGAACGTGCGAAGATAATAGTCGTTGACTCACCCCCTCCCCCAATAACAATCACTCTCTGTTAAAGACACACATGGAAATGGAGGGAGAGGAAGAGAGGATGGGCGTAAGGAGGCACGGCGGGGATGGAAATCGGCCGTTTCCTGTTTAATTCAGTATCATTTTCGATAAGCGATTTAGGGAAACCAAGGTATGTCCTGTATGGCACCTATTTTCATGAATACACATAACTACACCAATATTCCGTTTACCAACACCAAGACATTTTTGTGATTAACCCATTATCAATAGTTAGAAGTGAGAATGTGCAGAACTGACTATGTTTACATGTACATAGCACACTATTCTGCATATTTTCACGTCCGACAGTTCATGCGTTTATCTTGCAATATCTCGAGGTGTTGATAAATATAATTTGGCTACAGTTGTATGTTATTAGTAAAAAGGAGCTCGGAAAATGTCTGATTTCAAGTGTCGGTTCGACAAAATAATGGTAAACATTATTCATGGGGAAGGCGTGCTGGTGCTGGCCACGATGGGGTATTGATATTTTGTATCTGGCGAGTGGTGCTTCCTGGAAATAAAGAGTGAAACCGAGCAGCGGCTGGTTTCTCTTCGTGCCGAGCGAGGAAAGTCCACAGTCATGATGGGGCCTTCTTCCCCAGGACGCGACAGGCCGGGCGGGCTGCGGAGAGCCAAGCTTTCTTTCCGGTGGCCGCTGCTAAAGGGATCTCCCGGCTGTAACCGGCCTTCCGCCGGCAATCCTATTAACGGTCGAGCACCACAAATATTACAGTTTTACAATTGGGCCACACATAAGAGGTAGAAGGCACAAACAAAGTAGTACGAACCAAAAGAGTGTTCGGCGCAGGCAAAAATTTGTTCTCGTAAGAATTTTGCCTATGCAAACATCATCTTCCATTGCCTGGCCAGGTTTGGGGTGGGGTATGGTATGGAGCTAGTATCAGAAAACAAAACTGTGCACTTGGTACATATGACTAACTGTCCATTACTAACCTCTTGCTACCGATGACGTGCTTTAACCAGGAATTCCAAATTCTGTCAAATATAGTTGTTGAAAAAATGTCTTCAGGGCAAAACTCAAAATCTCGAACAAATTATATTCATATCTCGTAACTAAAGGGTCTGAAATTCTTTGATGACGTGTGGGCGACTAGACTTTTGTGTCTATGGTTTAATTTAGATTTAATGAAATAATTTCAACGACAGCTGAAATTCTGACTACACCTAAGACGTTGTCAGAAGAGTTAAAATGATTATTCTAAACATGGGTACAAGAGCTGTGTGCAGTTAAAGCAGGCAAATAAAATCAAGGAAAGTTAAGGGTAGTTTACACGACGACATTGGGTTGCGCCACTCGTTGGGTGGAATGAGTTGCACGCAAATGGTTTCATGTCTGACTGCAGAGACGGCGTCACCAGTACACACTTCAGTTTCGTCGTTTTGCGGGTCACTTGAGTCGTGTCTGAAATCAAAGTTTTGGCAGCTGCACGTCGCACAAAAGTTGTGATGGAGTTAAATCTAGTCGATTGGAATCGTTGCATAAGAAAAAATAAGAAACGTGTTTCGATTCGTGACTGGATGAAGAACCGACGTCAGCTCGGTTACTCAGCATCCTTGCTGAAATAATTTACAATAGAAGACCCACGAAATTCTTTCAGTTATCGTAGAACGTCACCAGAATTGTTCGCGTTTCTTCTAAGCAGAGTTAATTATGCGATAAGGAGTAAAGATACTGTAATGCACGAAGCACTGTTGCCAGAATTGAAATTACGTATCACATTGGGTGCAAAAATGGTTCAAATGGCTCTGAGCACTATGGGACTTCACATCTGAGGTCATCAGTCCCCTAGAACTTAGAACTACTTAAACCTAACTAACCTAACGGCAGCACAGACATCCACGCTCGAGGCAGGATTCGAACCTGCGACCGTAGCGGTCGCGCGGTTCCAGACTGAAGGGTCTTGAACCGCTCGGCCACACCGGCCAGCTACTCGTAAAAGCCATGACAGACTGCATCATCAGAATGCTAAGACGACACAGTGTGTAGACCAACAAGACAGGTGCGCGAATATGTGAACACCGCAAAGGACATACGCCTGCCGCTCCTCACAGGAGGAGGATATAAAATCCCTTGCACATGCTGACAGGGGATCATGGGCAGTACAAAAAGAAGCATGAACATCGGGCTTCAAGCCAGGTTCTCACTAAAAACGGTAGAAAATTCGACTGTTTTATTGCATTTTCTGGAAGGTATGTGTATATAGTATCTTCGGACGAAAAGGTTTTTTAATCCGTGCGTTACAAAAGTTTCTACAGCCCATTGTTCGAAGCACTGCCACGGCCGCAGTGGGACGTTTTCAGGCGAAGACGCACGGCTCACAAAACTTGTGCCGTGATGCACGTTCACAGTATGATTTATAATATGCCTGCAAACATATTCGACGAAAAAGCTGACGAACAATTACAGCAATAACGTGTGCATGCTGCCGAATGCACAATATCCAGCTCAATCAAATCGTTTTTTCTCTTCAAGAAAAACGACAAAATTGCTCTCCAGGGCAGAGTTAGAGGAAGGGTCCTGGAATTGAAACCTAAACGTAAGTAACGAAAACACTTACTTGGGTCAAATTTTGGTCAAAACATAATTTTTGGTCCGCCTTAGTGGATTAGCCATTTTGAATTTTGAAAATCAAACTTTAGATTTGTGTTCAGCGACATCAAAAATACATAAAAAGTTTTCCCTAAACTTTAAACAAGTTTTTATCTGTTCTTGTTGTGGTCTTCAGCCCTGAGACTGGTTTGATGCAGCTCTCCATGCTACTCTATCCTGTGCAAACTTCTTCATCTCCCAGTACCTACTGCAGCCTACATTCTTCTGAATCTGCTTAGTGTATTCATCTATTGGTCTCCCTCTACGATTTTTACCCTCCACGCTGCCCTCCAATGCTAAATTTGTGATCCCTTGATGCCTCAAAACATGTCCTACCAACCGATCCCTTCTTCTAGTCAAGTTGTCCCACAAACTTCTCTTCTCCCCAATCCTATTCAATACCTCCTCATTAGTTACGTGATCTACCCACCTTATCTTCAGTATTCTTCTGTAGCACCACATTTCGAAAGCTTCTTTTCTCTTCTTGTCCAAACTAGTTATCGTCCATGTTTCACTTCCATACATGGCTACGCTCCATACAAATACTTTCAGAAAGGACTTCCTGAAACTCAAATCTATGCTCGATGTTAACAAATTTCTCTTCTTCAGAAACGATTTCCTTGCCATTGCCAGTCTACATTTTATATCCTCTCTACTTCCACCATTATCAGTTATTTTGTTCCCAAATAACAAAACTCCTTTACTACTTTAAGTGTCTCATTTCCTAATCTAATACCCTCAACATCACCCGACTTAATTTAACTACATTCCATTATCCTCGTTTTGCTTTTGTTGATGTTCATCTTATATCCTCCTTTCAAAACACTGTCCACTCCGTTCAACTGCTCTTCCACGTCCTTTGCTGTCTCTGACAGAATTACAATGTCATCGGCAAACCTCAAAGTTTTTACTTCTTCTCCATGAATTTTAATACCTACTCCGAATTTTTCTTTTGTTTCCTTTACTGCTTGCTCAATATACAGATTGAATAACATCGGGGAGAGGCTACAACCCTGTCTCACCCCTTTCCCAACCACTGCTTCCCTTTCATGCCCCTCGACTCTTATAACTGCCATCTGGTTTCTGTACAAATTGTAAATAGCCTCTCGCTCCCTGTATTTTACCCCTGCCACCTTCAGAATTTGAAAGAGAGTATTCCAGTTAACATTGTCAAAAGCTTTCTCTAAGTCTACAAATGCTAGAAACGTAGGTTTGCCTTTTCTTAATCTTTCTTCTAAGATAAGTCGTAAGGTTAGTATTACCTTACGTGTTCCAACATTTCTACAGAATCCAAACTGATCTTCCCCGAGGTCCGCTTCTACCAGTTTTTCCATTCGTCTCTAAAGAATTCGCGTTAGTATTTTGCAGCTGTGACTTATTAAACTGATAGTTCGGTAATTTTCACATCTGTCAACACCTGCTTTCTTTGGGATTGGAATTATTATATTCTTCTTGAAGTCTGAGGGTATTTCGCCTGTCTCATACATCTTGCTCACCAGATGGTAGAGTTTTGTCATGACTGGCTCTCCCAAGGCCATCAGTAGTTCTAATGGAATGTTGTCTACTCCTGGGGCTATGTTTCGACTCAGGTCTTTCAGTGCTCTGTCAAACTCTTCACGCAGTATCTTATCTCCCATTTCGTCTTCGTCTACATCCTCTTCCATTTCCATAATACTGTCCTCAAGTACATCGCCCTTGTATAAACCCTCTATATACTCCTTCCACCTTTCTGCCTTCCCTTCTTTGCTTACAACTGGGTTGCCATCTGAGCTCTTGATATTCATACAAGTGGTTCTCTTCTCTCCAAAGGTCTCTTTAATTTTCCTGTAGGCAGTATCTATCTTACCCCTAGTGAGACAAGCCTCTATATCCTTACATTTGTCCTCTAGCCATCCCTGCTTAGCCATTTTGCACTTCCTGTCGATCTCATTTTTGAGACGTTTGTATTCCTTTTTGCCTGCTTCATTCACTGCATTTTTATATTTTCTCCTTTCATCAATTAAATTCAATATTTCTTCTGTTACCCAAGGATTTCTATTAGCCCTCGTCTTTTTACCTACTTGATCGTCTGCTGCCTTCACTACTTCATCCCTCAGAGCTACCCATTCTTCTTCTACTGTATTTCTTTCCCCCATTCCTGTCAATTCTTCCCTTATGCTCTCCCTGAAACTCTCTAAAACCTCTGGTTCTTTCAGTTTATCCAGGTCCCATCTCCTTAAATTCCCACCTTTTTGCAGTTTCTTCAGTTTCAATCTGCAGTTCATAACCAATAGATTGTGGTCAGAATCCACATATGCCCCTGGAAATGTCTTACAATTCAAAACCTGGTTCCTAAATCTCTGTCTTACCATTATATAATCTATCTGATACCTTTTAGTATCTCCAGGATTCTTCCAGGTATACAACCTTCTTTTATTATTCTTGAACCAAGTGTTAGTTATGATTAAGTTATGCTCTGTGCAAAATTCTACAAGGCGGCTTCCTCTTTCATTTCTTACCCCCAATCCATATTCACCTATTATGTTTCCTTCACTCCCTTTTCCACCGACGAATTCCAGTCACCCATGACTATTAAATTTTCGTCTCCATTCACTACCTGAATAATTTCTTTTATCTCGTCATACATTTCATCAATTTCTTCATCATCTGCAGAGCTAGTTGGCATATAAACTTGTCCTACTGTAGTAGGCATGGGCTTTGTGATTATCTTGCCCACAATAATGCGTTCACTATGCTGTTTGTAGTAGCTAACCCGCACTCCTATTTTTTTTTCATTATTAAACCTACTCCTGCATTACCCCTATTTGATTTTGTATTTATAACCCTGTAATCACCTGCCCAGAAGTCTTGTTCCTCCTGCCACCGAACTTCACTAATCCCCACTGTATCTAACTTTAACCTATCCATATTCCTTTTTAAATTTTCTAACCTACCTGCCCGATTAAGGGATCTGACATTCCACGCTCCGATCCGTCGAACGCCAGTTTTCTTTCTCCTGATAATGACGTCCCCTTGAGTAGTCCCCGCCCGGAGATCCGAATGGGGGATTATTTTACCTCCGGAATATTTTACCCAAGAGGACACCATCATCATTTAATCATACAGTAAAGCTGCATGTCCTCGGGAAAAATTACGGCTGTAGTTTCCCCTTGCTTTCAGCCGTTCGCAGTACCAGCACAGCAAGGCCGTTTTGGTTAATGTTACAAGGCCAGATCAGTCAATCATCCAGACTGTTGCCCCTGCAACTACTGAAAAGGCTGCTGCCCCTCTTCAGGAACCACATGTTTGTCTGGCCTCTCAACAGATACCCCTCCGTTGTGGTTGCACCTACGGTACGGCCATCTGTATCGCTGAGGCACGCAAGCCTCCCCACCGACGGCAAGGTCCATGGTTCATGGGGGGAGTTTTTCTCTAGAAACGATATTTCAAAACTTTGTGCAGCATAAAATAAAAACAGTTAAACCTATCAACTTCTACCCTATACCACCGAAAAGAAAACATTTTTCTTCGGAGCTTCTAATATACAAAATTTGTTAATACTGATTATTTTTCGAAAGCCATAAAGAGTGAAACAACCCCCAAAAATAGAACTCAAAGCTCGAGTTAGCACCGTGTAGTTAATTTAAGGTTACTTCAATGTGTTTAGGTGTAAGTTCCCATAAACTTAATGTAGTGCCGATGGATGTAATCCATTTTTGATTTCAGGTAACTCCTAAGGGTGTATCCCGCGCGCAGTCTGCGCATTGCAAACTCGCGGGCCCTTGATCAAACCATAATTACGGGCGCCATTTTTTTAATGAAAAATGAAAATGAAGTTCTAAGTGTGATCAATGATACTTCCCAAACAGATCCTTTCATTGTCTCAAAAAAATTTTCAAACTCTGCCTAATTTTTGCTCATGTGAATGAGAACCTGGCCTTACAGACCATAACAGCAAACAGTGTGTCAATTCTTCCGCATTACACACTACCCAACACGTTAGCGCGACTGCGATTTAGGCAAAGGAGCGATGACGTCACGACCCGACCGTTGCGTGGATAGGTGTTAAGACCTTGATGAACGTTAAGTTGAAACTGCTATCTGAGTCTTACAGTCTCCGATAATTTCGCCAGATTTAGGAGACGAAACGCTAGGCACAGAAATATCCCTTTGAGTACAGCTCAATGCTCATAAAAACAAAATCCACCCAGCAACACACATATCGGCCGGGAAGCCTTCATCGTACGAATTAAGACTTACAGTCGACGTTAACAACTTTTTTCTTTTTGAGACACACTTCTGTAGGTATTGCCATTCTGTATATTGTACCCTATCTAGTTCTGTCATCTGTTTTTCCAATCAATAATTAGATTCTTATAATTGTTTTGCTCGATGAAGTGTGTCCCATGTTAAGTTGAAGCAAATGCTCGCGTCTGTAAAGTATTGCTGATAATTCAATCCAAGGTTATCGGATTCCTGCGCTTTTACTTTTTGCAGTATATCGCGTTAGTTCACTTAAAGAGAGATCAATCAGGCCGTCCACTCAGTTGCTTATCTGGCAGCAACACAGGACTGGAAGCTGCGGAGACACTGGTGGGGAGGGGGTTGAACAAACTACTCGCTGGGTGCTAACAGCGTTACGTGACGAGCGGCCATCGACGTCGCAGCGGATTAGAGCCTGCACTGACGCTAGCTCCCCGGTGGATAACACCCTCTACAAGTGTGCAGGACAAATTAGTGAACCGCGCGCGATGGTGTGTAATAGGCCACAACCGCCGCGTCTGGGAATTACGGCCTGTTTCCCCAGGCAGCTGGCGACAGCTGCACCATCATTTCCTGGTACCGTCTCTCTGACGCCTCTCCTCGCCATGTTTTCCTCCGTCGCAAAACGGCCGACACAAACGTACGAAGCAAACTTCAAATATTTTGAAGAGTCGAATTTGCACTGCGCAGTGAGCTGCGGGGAATAAATTCCAAATACAAGTGATAATATACATGAACTACATACACGTAGGAGGAGGAGGAGGAGGAGGAGGAGGAGGAGGAGGAGGAGGAGGGGGGGGGAATAACACAGTCCATACGTAGATAAGGAACAACAAGTACTAAGTGTCTGTTGCCGACGATCAGCGAGTTACAGATGATTTACTTAAGCTTTGAAACTGGTTCTGTGAAACAATAGTCAACTGTTCTGGTCATTAAAAATATGAGTTCGTAATTCTTCGAGAAAAACATTTAATTCCACACAATGAAGACAGGATTGACGAACATAAGCGACTCGCATCAATAAACTTGAAATTTCCGTTCCCACACACACACACGGTTATGAAGATAAACCAGCGTTACTTTAACATCAACAACGAAATATTGATCACCGGTGATCCTCAGGACTCCTCAAGAATTCTACTGGAGTTCCAATGGCCGCATAGCGTTACACGCTACTCTGAGTGAAACGCTAGACAATGTGAAACAGTGCAAGACTAAGCACAGTATTATTAAAAAAGAAGAAGAAGCAGAGACTGCGAAGAAACCAGTAGTTATGTAAGAAACATTATCAATCTACAGTCTTCCCCCCCCCCCCCCTCTGGACATAAAGATGGAAAAATTGTGTAACGGCGGTGGACGTAATGTCCTCTATGATTTACAGCACGGATATGGCTAGGCAGATAAAATGTTAAACGGTGGAAGGTGGAGGACAATTAGCGCTTGAAAAACAGAGCACAAGCTCGGGTTGGAGGAAAATGGAGAAGTTATCGGGCGTGTCTCCTCTGAAGGAACCATCCAGACATTCGGCTCAATCGCCTTGGGGAAACAACAGAAAACGTAAATAGCGATGGCCCAACGTAGATTTGCATTGTGCTTCTCCCGAATGTCTGTCTAATGCCTTAACTGTTACGCCTCCTCGATCGGTATATTCTCTCTAATATTGTCTGCTGCAATACAAAAAGTTAAACACACGAACACATTAGGAGTATTTCTGCAGCAACATTTTATCATCTATTTTTCCTTCTCGAACCCAAGGTAAACAATGATTTTATTGTGTGTCGCTCATTTTTGACAGGTACGTCTGTTTCCAGTTCTGAATAGTGATAATGAATAACGTTGCTGCGCATTATCTTATATCGCGGCCTTGATCTGCGGATCGATAGCTGGGACGGCAACAGCAACGGAGATGGGACGGTTTATTCCTGAAATGTGATAAGAAGCTATATTTCCACCGTGGATAAATCTGTCACTGAATGGCCAGGTAGCGCCATTTGAAGATTAAGATTCCCATCAAAACATACGTCACATTGCACATGACCACTAAAATACTGTCGAGAGCAATATACACTCCTGGAAATGGAAAAAAGAACACATTGACACCGGTGTGTCAGACCCACCATACTTGCTCCGGACACTGCGAGAGGGCTGTACAAGCAATGATCACACGCACGGCACAGCGGACACACCAGGAACCGCGGTGTTGGCCGTCGAATGGCGCTAGCTGCGCAGCATTTGTGCACCGCCGCCGTCAGTGTCAGCCAGTTTGCCGTGGCATACGGAGCTCCATCGCAGTCTTTAACACTGGTAGCATGCCGCGACAGCGTGGACGTGAACTGTATGTGCAGTTGACGGACTTTGAGGGAGGGCGTATAGTGGGCATGCGGGAGGCCGGGTGGACGTACCGCCGAATTGCTCAACACGTGGGGCGTGAGGTCTCCACAGTACATCGATGTTGTCGCCAGTGGTCGGCGGAAGGTGCACGTGCCCGTCGACCTGGGACCGGACCGCAGCGACGCACGGATGCACGCCAAGACCGTAGGAGCCTACGCAGTGCCGTAGGGGACCGCACCGCCACTTCCCAGCAAATTAGGGACACTGTTGCTCCTGGGGTATCGGCGAGGACCATTCGCAACCGTCTCCATGAAGCTGGGCTACGGTCCCGCACACCGTTAGGCCGTCTTCCGCTCACGCCCCAACATCGTGCAGCCCGCCTCCAGTGGTGTCACGACAGGCGTGAATGGAGGGACGAATGGAGACGTGTCGTCTTCAGCGATGAGAGTCGCTTCTGCCTTGGTGCCAATGATGGTCGTATGCGTGTTTGGCGCCGTGCAGGTGAGCGCCACAATCAGGACTGCATACGACCGAGGCACACAGGGCCAACACCCGGCATCATGGTGTGGGGAGCGATCTCCTACACTGGCCGTACACCACTGGTGATCGTCGAGGGGACACTGAATAGTGCACGGTACATCCAAACCGTCATCGAACCCATCGTTCTACCATTCCTAGACCGGCAAGGGAACTTGCTGTTCCAACAGGACAATGCACGTCCGCATGTATCCCGTGCCACCCAACGTGCTCTAGAAGGTGTAAGTCAACTACCCTGGCCAGCAAGATCTCCGGATCTGTCCCACATTGAGCATGCTTGGGACTGGATGAAGCGTCGTCTCACGCGGTCTGCACGTCCAGCACGAACGCTGGTCCAACTGAGGCGCCAGGTGGAAATGGCATGGCAAGCCGTTCCACAGGACTACATCCAGCATCTCTACGATCGTCTCCATGGGAGAATAGCAGCCTGCATTGCTGCGAAAGGTGGATATACACTGTACTAGTGCCGACATTGTGCATGCTCTGTTGCCTGTGTCTATGTGCCTGTGGTTCTGTCAGTGTGATCATGTGATGTATCTGACCCCAGGAATGTGTCAATAAAGTTTCCCCTTCCTGGGACAATGAATTCACGGTGTTCTTATTTCAATTTCCAGGAGTGTACTTAGGAGAAAGTTGTTTCTACTTCGTACGAGTTTGCTGCTTCGACAATATACCACAAGATTGAAACACTCATCAAATGCCGGCCGGTGTGGTTGTCCGGTTCTAGGCGCTTCAGTCTGCAACCGAGTGACCGCTACGGTTGTAGGTTCGAATCCTGCCTCGGGCATGGATGTATGTGATGTCCTTAGGTTAGTTAGGTTTAAGTAGTTCTAAGTTCTAGGGGACTGGTGACCACAAATGTTAAGTCCCATAGTGGTCAGAGCCATTTGAACCACTCATCAAAACTTTTTTTTTTAAAAAAAAATCTCGAACTGGTATTTTACCTGAACCGTTATTAAGAAAAACTAAAAACTGTAATACTCTATTGTCTTCGCTAAAGGTAGGATAGATTGCATAAGCATCAGTGACTACAGGTCAAATTTACCATTAGGTAAGAAATTGAACATGTTCAGGACTCAGCTCTATTGTATAAACTCTGTACTTTTGGAGCCACCGAAGCAGGTTCAGAATTTATCTTAGGCAGCATGTAACATATTTGGCAACACGGCGAAAATCGGCTATCGGCACGATTATCGCGCTTCAACTGCAGATATTTATCGTACATCGTCGATAAGCAGTATTTATTATCGAAGGTGTCGTACTATAACTGTGGGAGCAAGGACCGAAGGGGGGAAAAAATCGTCAAACTTCTCACAATACGAAAAGGATTTGCTGCTGGAGACTGTGTACTGTGTTGGGCTAGTATAAAGATCTAATTGAGGGAAAAAATTAAAAAAGGTAAAAAACACAGATGAAGTCACTGTGGCTAACAAGGTAAAGGCATGGAGAGAACTTGCCGTTGACTTTAATTATCTCGTAAGGCCGATACCTTAATGGAAAGCTCTGTAAGCTGTTGCCATGTGTGCTTTAAAGAAATAACCAACCACTATTTGAAAGATTCCTGTGGCACAAAATCTTAAGTTTAACAGCAACATGCACATTGCAGTCAGTGGTTGGTTTCATTCGATAGTTTCTAAGCCATAGTTGCAACTGCTCCAAGCGAAACCTCAGCTTAAATGACTTTTTATGTAACTCCAAGAGTGGGTTCATCCTTCCACGAACATACGGAGAACTCGTTGGATCTCGTCACTGTCGCCCTCTGTGGACACATTTGAATGCTCAGATATTTGAAAAGTAAACGAAAGGAAACAATGTAATTCACGTCGCGTACGGTTATTGCACACATAATTTGCCCAACAGTGATCCAGAACACTCGGATGACGGAGGGTTCGGTTTCAATGGTATGGAATAGCATGGTAATATTGCCATAATTACCTTTACAACGAATAAGGTAGAGAAAGTAGTAACAAATAGAACATATGAACTTCTGCACTGCAGTCCACAATGCAACCTCTGAGCCACGAAATTAACGACGTAGATTAATGTAGTTAGTTTATTTCAACATACTTGCTTGTGTTCTATTTATCAACGCACGTGGAACTGGCATAGCAGTTTAAGGACGTATTCGGTAGTTAAAAATTTAATGCGAATTATATAGTTACTGCTATTCGAGCCGGAAGAGAAAATGTATATAAGTGATGTTGAATCGTTATTGGCTGCTGTCAAAATTCTCATACTTCCCAACTGTTCATTGGAAATATTTCGAATTTTCCTTTTCTTACTCTGATGCTAGGTGCCAATATAATGCCTTTGAACTAATCGCATAAATTACGATTCGTCTCCCAAGAGATGTTACGAGACTGATCATTAAATACACAAGGTACCTGGTAAGTTCCTTAACTTAACCTTCCAGGACGAAAAAAAAGTATTTTGATTATCAGCGGCGTGGAAACGGCGTAGTCACATATTTACTTGCCTTTTTAGTGTTAATAACTTTATTATTTCGACTGGTATCCGCTAAAAACAAAAGCGATGAATCGTAGTGACCCTACACTATAAAATGACGATTACAGCTGAACCTGATTTTCAATCGCTAATTTTCGGCAGTCAAATATGATCCGACGTCACGGCGATATGATCCAGGATAAACGTTTATACAACGCAGAGTCCCAGGTTAAGCTTGATTTAAGGTTATTTTCTGTCTTAACCTAAGGTTAAATGCTTTACAGAATCGGACCTTAGTCTTTAGTTCAGGTTTCATGTTCTGTAGATTATGGTGGCAATTACACAAAGAAGACTTTTCGGTCGAAAGAAACTAAACTGAAAAACAAAAAGCTTACTAAAATTCTGCTCTGGAATTCCGTGAGATTAGATTTGCGTTTTACGCAAGGACAAATGTAATGTCATATGTCTCCATGCCATTTTAAACGTTATGAGTATGGACATCATAATTTCATTTAAACGGCAAGGCGAGAAATTACGTGGAAACGACAACTTTTGACAGTATAAAGTAAATGCAGCCATTTTAACAAGGTAGCCTATCGTGAAATTTTACGTTTTTGCTATTTCCATGCAAAACTGGTGCGAATATGAGGGAAATGATCGAATAATGTTAACTTTTATAGTTCGTGCATGTGATAACAGCTTCTCCTGATTTGTCGCAATGTATGTTGAATTCTGTTGGTATTTTTTTGGGATAGCCAAAAACTGTGCTCTCAACTGAAAACATTAAACTCAGCTACATTTCGCATGCGACTCAACGTTCTTATTTTAACGAAATCGATGGCATATGACTGCAGCAGCACACACCAACATAAATATAATAATAGAAAAGCATAGAAATGTACAACAAATATATGGGAAAATTAAGGGCGTAACAAGTGTAACATACCAAACGCACAGAAAAAAAGGTATGTAGTATACGAAACTAGTTTTTGACTACATCTAAAGGTCCAGATCTTGTATCCACTTCAGAGCATAAGGTGTGGCTTCAAGAGTGTCTTCAGCTCATCCACCGTATTTTCTCACAGGGCACACTTTTACGATATCCGGTGTCTACTCAGGTGCCTCACAGTAACAACTTCGGCTACCTGCAAGCCCCACTTATAAAGTATTGTCTTACATCTTGTGTGACCGTTTCGGATACGGTTGAGCTTACTCCAGTTTTTCTTGGGAAATTCAACCCTTGCATTGCTTCCGAGGGATCGAAAATAAGATGATGATTACTCTATTTCCCTAGTTCTTCTTCCACGCCTCTATTCGGTTAAAGGTGTTATGTGCTCTTACACAGCTATTGCTCCATATTGGTTTCCGCGATTCCAACCGTGTGTTTAGCAAACGCATTGCTTCATCTTGAATGGGCACATGTTTCGCGTGGAGTATCTACAGTATTTTGCCCATGCTGTAACATTGTTTCTGTCGTCTTAACTTTGGTGAAGCTATGCCACTGGTGACGGACAGCTGCGGTATCGCAGTAGCCCTTAATGTACCGGTGACTATACACATGGTTTCGTGGAGCTGCGTATCTATCTTGTTGGTATAGTGACTTCCTTGCCAGACCGGAGCATAGCACTCTGCAGTGGTGAAGACAATTTACGTTGGCCGGCCGAAGTGGCCATGCGGTTAAAGGCGCTGCAGTCTGGAGCCGCAAGACCGCTACGGTCGCAGGTTCGAATCCTGCCTCGGGCATGGATGTTTGTGATGTCCTTAGGTTAGTTAGGTTTAACTAGTTCTAAGTTCTAGGGGACTAATGACCTCAGCAGTTGAGTCCCATAGTGCTCAGAGCCATTTGAACCATTTGAACAATTTACGTTGTTGCAGTTGCACTGTGGATCCATCTGCAACCCAAGAATTGCAAGCCAATTTCCTAATGATATCTTTAGCGTGATTGACTCGTTTGTTATTGTCTGAAAATAGCTTGACAGCAGGGGCAGTGCCTGGTCAAAACATCTCACGTAGAAAATAAGAGGAGAAAATGAAAATGTCAGTCATTTTGCGAGCGCGAGACGGAGCACTGGGGTGGGCGCCGTCGCATACTGCAGAGGTGCGAGACGGCACACAGCACGCCGCAGGATCGGCATTCGCGGCACGGCGCGGCTGGGCTAGGCGCAGGAAGCGGGGGAGTGCGTGGGTGGGTGGCTGGCATTTGCTGGCGTCACGACTAGGCTGCAGCGCCTGTGGCCGGGCGCCAGCGCGGTCGCTCACTGTGCGGCTGGCACTTTCACCCGACACAAGGGCACAGTTCTTGGCACGCGCTTCACGTATAACCGTTATTATATCACGGAAATCACAGGAGCAGCTAACGGGAAGTTACCGTGTCACTCTAAATCTTTTTATTCAAAGCAATGAACGCTGAATTAGTTACATGATGGGCTGTTTATGGGGCTAACGCGAGGTAACAAATCCACGTTACGTTCCACATTCATTTAAAAGACGTACCAGCTTTTCTCTAACTTTCACCCCACAAAATGGTATGGTGTTAGTGGGGGTTTCATTAAAATTGGTGTAGTTTCTAAGTTTGTCGTGGAACCAACATTTTCGCCTTACTTTTCAAACTGCAGTTCGCTGTGTGAAGTCTTTAGAATCGCCGTCAATACGACAGCTTGAGCGCTCTACAAAGCTAATTATGGAGGTCATACAATGTAGGCTTTGACGGACAGCGTCTTCGTCAGTTAAAGCTTCCGGGCTGGGTGGCCGTGGTCGATGTACAAAACTACTGTGCTTCCTGATGTTTTGTCTCCAACAGCGGGAGAAATCTTCCGACATAATACGGCTATTGCCACTAAGGCTTGAGGTGCTCTCGCAATTATAGAGCGCACAGAGGACACCACAATACGTCATGTGATACCGACTGTGTGACTATCTCTGGATGGCGTCATCATTCTCGATTAAAAATAATCGATTGTCATTCTCTGGGCGCAAAGTCGACATCCATATTTTTATCTAACTCCAAATCATCATCTTTTCTACTAAAATTATTGTGTTTATGAATCTCTATACATGACTGCATTGTAATATGATGTCCTTTCCAAAACGCTCGTCTCGCTGAATTTTATTTCGCGGTTCCATCTCGAAAAACATGTTCTGCTACGGCCGATTTTCGGTATGTCCCAGATGACAGTTTTTTTTGTGTTCGGCTATGCGTGTGTTGTGACACTTCTTTTCGTGGTTCGAATATACACTTGTCCGGAAGTGCACGGAATTTTTATACACTTTGTGTTGTTACGAGTGCCGTGCATATTTTGCCATTCTTACATATTCATTTATCTTCCTGATGGGTCTAAAGATAGTTTCGAGCCCATACGTGGTCAAAGCCTTCCCGATGCGATCCGTAATTTTATTAATGAACGGGAGGAAAACTTTTCCAGATGGCGGCCGTTTGTGGAGTACTCGTTCAATATCTTTACCAACGTATCGATTTTTCTTGAAGGCCGATCGGAAGTGATTTAATTCGTCCCGCAAATGTCCCAGCTCGCAGATTATGTTCGCTCTGTCTGTCAAAGTTTTAATGACACCTCCCTTTTGTCTAGATGGTTTGGTTCCTTTGGAGGTGTGTGTGTGTCTTTCCCGCTTACCATATGGTCTAGAGTCCCGTCCAACCGTTTGATTACAAATACATCTAGAAAATTAAGTTGATCGTTGCTCTCTTTCTCCATCGTAAAATAACACCAATGAGATGCACCAAGAAGACAACCAGTTCCTCATCACCGTGAGTGCATATTACAAAGGTATTGTCCAGTTATCTGGTCTGTTACAGGACGTCTGCAGCGCTCCCTGCATCTCTCTTTCTAACATTAATAATATTTGGAGCGAAGCATTAAGTCTCCATCCCACCCATCGCCATGCTTAAAGTCCCTATCCAGCAGATTGATCACCATCAACATCCCCTGACACTGTCCTAAATTTTGATAACAACGTACATAGCGATGGAGAAGCAGGCATAGTTTCACAGTTGCCTACATTAACGTTACCATATTGTAGTATATTACAAGGAGATACACGGCAGTGAAGTCTGCTGTGACTGTCTCAATATTCACTACCGGCGGAAAGAAGTTTCAAGTAAACACAGCAGCGTCTGGGAGCACCCCCCTGTCACCTGTTCCCATCGTTGCCGTGTCAAGTGAGAAAAGCTAGCATCGGCGGATCATAAAATTTATCCGAGAGAATGGGAATCCGGGAACGTCGTCTGCATGAAGCTCTTGCCTACAATAATTTTTTGAAGTTCAATATACCCACAAAAGTTATCAAAATTAGAAGAAAATTTTAATGTTATCGCCAAACTACTGTATTTTGCTGGTGCGTGACAGGTTAGTTAGGATGAAGGCGAAAATAAACAAGTTAGCCTCTTTGAACTGCAATGCACAGAAGCCTAATAAATGTTTTAAGTCGACCTTAGAGTTTGTTATATTAAAAGCGTGTACCGGAGGCAATTTATCACTTGGGCGTATGACGCGGGGAAACTGACAGTATATCAGCACTAATATGGGTCGTTGTCTGGGGGAAGGGCTTGACGCGTCAGCGATAATGGACGATAGGATTGTCCTACGGGCAGCCTGGGACCCACATTTGATTAGCGAAGGCATAAGGGATAGAAGCAAAGACAAATGTTTACGTATCTCATTCTGAATCATCAATAGTTCCCTGTGGGCTCTGATGCTATATGCAAACATTACGTAATTCTTTGTGACGTCAATGGAAATCTGATATGAGTGTTTGTTTCAATGGTTATCCCAGAGGGCAGAGCGGTAGTTGGAGTTGGGGAGGAATCAGTAGGAGAGGACTTAACTGCCATAGAAGCAACTTGTCTTTAGTGTAGTGTGTTTTGTGACGAGGCTGAATGTGGGTATAATAGGTCCCCAATAGCTGAGAACAATTACCAAAACATAGATTGCATTGAGAGTCATCGCAAGCACAAGTCTAGAAGAGGTACTATGTATCTAACGTAAGTTTTGTACACAAATTACCCAGTGAAAATATCTGTGTCAGTACATCACCGAAACTGATACAGATAGAAGAAATCGTCTCCTATGAACTTTGTTTTGTTAGTGAATGGTAGTTACGTGTTTTTCGTAGAGAAATGAATGAATCTCGACTGTTTCTTTATGTGATTAATCCAGGTTTAAACTTTCTGATTTAGCCTTCTCAACACGTTGGTGATTGAAATGAACTCTGGACGTGTTGTAAACAAACTTCTATGCAGTGAGCAAATATCGGAATTTTCTGTGGATTTTATGATATGTGCGGGGAGCAACTTGAACGCCTTACTGCAGACAACTAGACTACCGACCAACATGGTGTTGCGGCTTCAGAGTGTATCAGTGACCACGCTGCGAACTTTGTGGGACGGAGTCAAGGAAAGGGTGGCAGAAAGTTGTTACACGTTCACGCAAGGATTGACAAGCGTAGCGTTTGACAACTACCTTCTAGAATGCTACATTATACCAAATTGTGCCCAACCCTGTAGGCTACTTTGACTGGCGCCCGGTGCCGAAAGCATTCGTAAATCTTAGAACGACCGGTGATAATATCTAAAGATCCTGTTATGAACGGTTTTGACAAAACTGAACAAGTTTCTGTACTATCGCTATTGTTAGGCACCCCACCAAACTGCGTTATATACAGAGCCTTATGAAAAATCTTTGAGGTGAAGTAAGTGATTACATAGAAAAAACTTGATGTTGCTTATTGTCTGCTAACGGTAGGTATTGAGAACAATTTTACCAGATAACCATAGGTTAGAACTGCAGCTTTGTTGCGCTTCTGTCGCAAACTTGCACTCAATCTGCACTCGCGATGAGCTGGTTACAAGAAACTTTGCGGTCGCAACCATAATTTCTTCAACGACGCAGAATTTTGGCGATGTTGAAGGCATAAGTTACGGGCAAAAAATGTTCAAATGTGTGTGAAATCCTATGGTACCAAACTGCTGAGGTCATCGGCCCCTAGTCTTACACGCTACTTTAACTTCAGCGAACTTATGCTAAGAACAACACACACACACCCGTACCCGAGGGAGGACTCGAACCTCCCGCTGGAGGGGCCGCGCAATGCGTAACATGGCGCCTCAAACCTCGCGGCCACTCCGCGCGGCTAGTTACGCGCATTTAGGCCTACTGTTAAAATGTGATTTGAGAAAACAAGATACTTTAAATTTTAATTTTTGTTTTAATTTTCATCATTATCTTATGGCTATTTCTTTGAATAAAATTTCGTTTACACACTTCGTACATTAGTTCAAAAATTACAGAAACCGGTAGCTATTAGTGTTCATTATCAAAAATATTGCACCTCACAGCACCACACGTAGACTAAAATACTGGAGAGCTGTTTCAGTAGTAATGTTTATTATCTTAACAAATTCATGACATTACAATGCTTATTGCCTACCCAGCACTCTTACAGGAAAATCTGATTGACATATTCAGCTGTGGTATGTAGGAATTAAAAGTTTGACTAGTTTTGACTGTTCAGCTTAAACTACTATCTTGAGTTAACTTAACCAGTCACTGAGTTCAGGTATGAACCGCAGAATGTAACATCAAATCTACACGCTTCCGTGCGTTCGTCGCTAGTTGGCTGATATTTCATCGCCGTAGGTCCACACCGATGGATTTTCGCCGTACGGTTACTTGGAAAATCTCGCTTGTTCTAACGTAGTCATCACGTTTCTTTTCTTGCACCCTGTACATTGATGAGCCACATCATTTGACCACCAGCTTAATAGCTTGCTTGTCCGTCTTCGGGACGAAATACATCACTAACTCTACGTATCAGAGATCCAACGGCTTGTTAGTAGGTTTGTGGAGGTAGGTGGCATTTGAAGTCTACGCACAGCTCATGCAATTCGCTGATTTGCGTACGCGGTGATGGCGCCCGATAGCGACCCAAATGGGTTGCATAGGATTTACATCAGGCGAATTTGGTCGCCGAGACATTAATGTGAATTCACTACAATGTCCCTGAAACACTGTCCGAGATATGGACAATTATACATCACCGTCGGGGAAGACATCAAGCATCAAGGGATGCAGGTGGTTCGCAGCTGTCAGCTTGTCATCGATTGCTTCAAGTCCCATGCACGCGCAGGAAAATATCTCCCACAGCATAATACTGCTCCCACCAACCTGTGTCCGTGGCGTGCTGTACGTTTCGAGGCGCCATTCACCTCGATGACGGCGTTTGTGGAGACGACCAGCGACCTAGTGTAGCAAACATGTGATTCACCAGATTCCATTGATCGACCGTCGAATTTCGATGGTCCCGTGTCCACTGCAATCGTAACTGACGATGTCGTTGCGTCAATGTGTGAACAGGTAGGGGTGGTCTAACTGCGGAGACCCATGGCAAAAAGTGTACGATGAACGGTGCGCTCCGAAACACTTGTGCGTGGACCAGCATTGTACTCTTTCGGCAGAGATGCCAAGATCACGATCTACCCTTCTTTGACAAGCCTAAGAACCCCACATTCTGTGAAGCGTCGTGGACGTTCAAGCATTTAGCGCCTAGTGGTAGTTTCATTGTCCTCCTACCTCTTTCCGTAGATGCTCATAACAGTAGCACGTGAACATTCGACTAGCTGCGCCGTTTTCGATATATTCGTTCACAGACTCTGCGTAATAATAATCTACCATTTGTCAGTGTCGTTTATCTCAATGGATTTCCCAATTTGCAGCCCTTATCTACGTTAGGGTGATCCCCCTTTGGTGTCTGCTCCTCTTAACATACTTTCGTTACGCGTCACGTGCCAGCAACGCCACCACGCGGCATCTGACGTCGCGGTGGGCAGTGGCCCTCTTGTTTTGGGGTATCAGTGTATAATCTAAACGAGCTTTTTGGTACCATGTTTAAAATGTTACAGTTCCCCAGCAAGTCTATATTCGTCCTAATATTTGTATCAGTTAACAGAGGCAACCTTGAATGGCGACACATGAACGGATGCGACCACGGCGGCAAGTGGTAAGGGCTCGGTGCAGATGGCAGGCGAGGCAGATGGTGTGCGAACTGCGCAGTGACCGGCCGCACCACGTCACGTCAGGTCCCAGTTTAGCGCCTAGAAGCCTTCGCACTGCCAGAATAGCATCCGCTGACAGCAGAGTATGCGCACCGCCCCGTGAACCAGCTGGCGGGGTCTTTACACGCTCAACGGTGACACCGGCGAGGAAGGCAGCGCTCGGGTACTAGCGGAGACTGTACGAAAGAAAAACCGAATACGGCGCAGGGCTCTGATAAAAAGCTGCACTTCTAGGAGGGGCATAGGTGGGTTGAACCTATTGTCACCGGATACCGGCTTTCACCCGCGATATAATTTTGTGACGTGTGATATCATAGGTGTGGAAGGAAGGAAGGAAGGAAAATTAAGATTTAACGTCCCGTCAAGGGCGAGATCATTAGCGACGAAGCACAAACTCTTGACTGGGCAAGGATGAGAAAGATAATCAAGCGTACCGTTTCAATGTAGCCGTTTGGGCATTCGCCTTAACTGATTTAGGAAAATTCCGGGAAACCTAAAGCTAAATCCCCTGACGGCGTTTTGAAATGAAGTCCTCCCAAATAGGAGTCCAGTGTCTTACCAGTAATGTGTGTCCCACTGGGATGACCAGTAAACTGGCGATATTTATTTTGCTTTTGTATTATTTTTTGAATGAAGGCTGTGGTGATGGGTGAACACTCTGTAGAGACTAACTGAATACTGCATTCGGTACCTTTATTACAAATTTTCACGAAACGTACCCTAATGCCAGATGTTTGAAAATCTGAATTAAAATATAAAAAAAAATAAATGCAGTTAAAAATCAAATCAAATACTCACAATCCAACAATTTCTGAATGTTACGAATGATTTGGCACAAAAATTATTACACTGTTTATCAGTATTTCGTGGTCCCTTTTGATTAAATCATTTCCTCGATCAATCTGAACCATGAATCGACAACGGCCTGTTGAGCCTATTCTTGTCTCTAGGATTCCGCCGTGAAAACTCAAGTTTTCAGCCTTGATCACAAATTCTCAATCGGGTTGAGATCGGGACTAATGCCAGTTCAAGACGGCGAACACGATGCGATGGTCAGCGAACTACTACTAAATAAGCGCCGAGTGACGAACTGTCTCGCTGAGACACGCACTGGTTTAGTTGAAACAAATCGCGAACAGCGGACACCAATTTCAACACTAAGACTACTTCTTTGTATTTTATGGCGTTAATGCTGCCCTGGAACACCTGCAGACATCCAATGCCATGTCTTGTTATACAGCCCCACACCATGATATTACTGGGATGATTCGCAGTGGCAGTGGTGCATTCAGGTAGCAAGTCTTAGCCTCGCCGAAGACGAATGGATGTATTTTCGTCGCTTTAAAAGATGCTGATCTTAGTCTTGTCACTTGCCTTCTTGTGTCCACTCCACATGGGATGAAAACCAGGCCACAATACACGTTTCTACCCCTGCATTTTGTTCAGCGAAGATTTCCTCGCTCGCTAGTAAATCATTTTCACAAAATTTTTCTTTGATTACTCGATCAGAAAGTTCAACCCATTAAGTCTTAAAGATAGTCCTCACGTCTTTTACAGAACTCCGGCGATCTTGCAGGGAGAGACTAAATATTCTACGGCATCAGTACTGGTTCTAGGATCAGTTTCGTTGACTATTTTTTCATGGCGCTCGACTATACAGTGTCTCCACCCAATGTTTTTGCTGTTTCTGTGTACATACAACAATCTTCAAAGAGTGTTGTTGCTTTGCTCCGTTTACTCGGTGATCAATCAGTACTTTTCGATAAAGAAAGCACTGATTTCAATACTAATCTTCCATCGCGACAAACTTAGAAGAAATGTTACACTTTACCAACAACGTACTGTTGACCACTACAGTTACAAGACTGATCAGGAGGCTTTTTCTCAATGACGATGACGATGATGATGATGAAGTCCCATACTCCTTTACAGAGCGTAGGGGAACGATGCGTGACACCCGCACCGCCGTACTAGGCAAGGTCCTAGTGGAGGTAGTTTGCCATTGCCTTCCTCCGACCGTAATGGGGATGAATGATGATGATGACGACACAACACTCAGTCACCTCGAGGCAGGTGAAAAATCCCTGACCCCGCCGGAAATCGAACCCGGGACCCCGCGCTCGGAAAGCGAGAACGCTACCGCGAGATCAAGATGATCATAAAGCAATACTAATACACATTTTTTGTTTCATTTCTCGGAATAGAACAAATGACAAGCTTGCTTTGTTCCTGCACAAGCATATAAAGTAGTCAAGTTTTTAAATTGCTGTCAGTAAGTCTATTTATTTTTAAAAAATATAGCATCTCATTTTCTAAAAATGATAATTACTTAGTTTACATTCGTAAACAATACATAGAAGCATAATCTCGTGTCACGACTTTTGTTACGGTAGATTTCGAAGAGTTATTTTCGTCCACCATTTTGATCACGTCAATGGTCAAAGGACGCAGGTGGTATTGGTAGGCTCAATATTTCCCAGACATCGGTAGTTAAGTTCTGAACCAACCATGACACATTCGTTCGAGAACAGTGAACTTTGTTTCTTGCTGTATCTGAACTTTGTACAGCCTCATCCTCATTACGATATGAATAATCTCTCGGAACCACTAATGTTCTGCAACTGAACAATGATACGACAGAACGATTTCTGTTTAATGAGTACCGACGGTCACGTACGCAAGTGCTTGTAGCTGTTGCCAATACAAAACATTATCGAAACGTGTTTCGAGGCATATGTCGATAAATTACTTAAATTCGTTGTTTGTAAACTATTCATGTTCATGTGGCCAACAAGCTGTGCACAGGCTGACGCTACCATATAAATAGCTGTGGCTTGTGAGTCAGTGAAAACTATATATGACACCATAATACACATTATAAACAATTCATTTTCATGACTTACCGTCTGTCTTTCTGTAACTCATGTTATCTGTTGTTTCTTTCATGCTCTGTAACATATCTGAAAATAAGTTTCTAAACAGATGACTGTAAATATGAGGCTGCGGTGTAAGGAGTATTGTCCGCGTTCCGTTTTGTCTACGCAAGTGTAAGTCACTCGCCACATCGTCATTACGTCACCGGTCAAAGCCAATGAGTGGTATCGGTAAGTTAAATTCACCAGACTTCCGATTCTTTCCCCCGCCCCTCCTTCCTCAATCGTATGATGTTCGGGTAGGAAGTTATAAAAGAAAATCGTGTGCATTGTGTGCAACATATAAATGAAAGAACATTTTAATAAAGTGAGTAATTTGCAAAAGACGACATTGGTGTGAAACATGCCTGATGGTACGCCAAAAAACTGTTCCAGTTACAAAGTTACAAGATAATCATAATTCTCACACTGGATGATACAGCTATATTAAAGTTGGTCTCTCATTTCAGCATTACATCGGCAAGCAACCGTGCACGACGTGCGCCCATCCGCTCGTGAGAGTTGGCCCGCGCTCACGCCACAGCCGCAAACAGGTGGTTCAAGGTGACATATGGTATGGGAAGGTAGGGAACGGTGAGATCGGAACAAGGCAGTATCGCAACGATTCTTAATTCTACTGCCGATAATGTGATAGGGAGATGTATCGCTCCGCGGTGGCTCGTTAATATGTGTCGTCGTAAATTTATTTTCTACGCCTGTTGTAACAATGAGAAATGTCAATGGCATGAAGCATGATCTTCCTTGTGACTTGATGCAGCCAGCCTTACGATGAATGGAAGTTTAGGGCGAAATTTAAATTGACAAACTTGTATATCGTTACCATTTTATTTAAATGCTAAACATAGAAACACAGGACGTCAAAGAAATATTTATCTTTTCTGCAAAGCTTCAATGGCTAGTGCCATTTTCTGAGCACTGCTAATTCGGAGACAAGTCTTTTAAGTTTAACTCTGTTAGTGAGCTGTTTTGTGTAGATTTCGTTCCCTTCACTGCGGACAAAATTTGCTCTTACAAGTAAGTAGATGAAAACATCCACATAATCGTGTCTGTAAACTTGTAAAGTCGTGAAAATTTATATTGAGCAAAATTCTTATAGAAGTCTGAGAGATTAATTCTGTTATGAATTTTATCACGCAATTGTCACACTGCACGTCTGTAGCAGTTTCCACACTGTCGACAACTGAAAATCAGTGAAATTGCACATCGCTTTGGCAACCTGAAAAGCAATATGGTAACTTTCTCGAATTGCAGATTCATTTGTTGAGTGTTCCTGCAGAGGGGAATAAAAATCATAGTGAAAATGCTGGAGAAAACTATTCAGACATTTATTTCTCTGCTCTCATATGAAGCTTTGCTTAACAGAGATTTCTTTAATTTTGCACTTCCGATTCTCGCTGTTAGCATTTCAAGTATTCATAATCGTTTGCACGGAAGCTTTTGTAACGTCGTAAAACGGTTTTTTTTTCCCGTTGTGTTCAATCACACCGTGCTTATCAATGCACCATCGCAAACCATAAACACACAGGCATTCTGCACTGACGTGTTGTAAATTGATGTTGCCGGCTATTATTGTGCTTTTCGCCGTTTTTGAAGGAGCTACTCTTCTTCCCCTGTGCTCCGTAATGATGTCTAACCACACCATTCGCCCTGGAGGCTGGCGAGTGAGCGTGAAAGCTCTTGTTCGCCCAACCGCATCCTGAAAAGGCTTGGCGTATGTGGCCGTGTCTCAGAAACGAGAATTTTTTGTTCAATCACTTTATTCTTACCGTAATGAGGGCGTGCAAAGTCTTCTGATCGCCATGGTTACAACCGATCGCCTATGTACGCCCTGGTGTACAGTCGCGCAAGGCGCCGGGCATCACATGCACTTAGCGACGCCAGTGTTAAGTGGCCGCCCTAACGAGGAACGTCACGCTGTTGGACTCACTAGCAGCGCCTTAATTACTTCTCTTACAACGTGACGACGTTTGCTCTTCCCCCGCCTGACAGCTTCAGGATCACCTTGGAAAACACGTATCCTACACCGACTGAACACGGCGGTGCGAATAACAGGTTAACGACTTCCATTGACGGAAAAAGTCGCGCAGTGTTAGGCAACGGACTGATTTCAATTCTCGTACTTCATATCTGATTATTACAATTTGCATTTGTTGTTGTTGTTATCCACTAATGGGCCCAATAGGACCACGCAAGGAACAACCAATCAATGTCGCTTTTGATGGTTGGCCTTCCTTTGTCCCCAAATTTGTTTCATCCTTCCGGAATGAAGTCTCTTTCTTTCATCAGACCACGATGTTCCAGTCTGTTTTCTAATTTCCCTCTCACCAACTTTTCAATCACATATCTTTCGTCTGAATGTTTTTCTACCCGTAACGTCTGCCGGAGATACACTGGCTACCTAAAGATCCTCCTTAATCGCAGTGAACCATTTAATTGGCTCAATTTTGGCCTTATGTTTTAATGTGCCCATAAAATTTATGTCTGTTTTCTCATGTCACCATGTGTGTCTGTGTATTCTCCTGTTTCTTTATTACTTCCAAGCCTATTAGTTTCTATATCAGTAATTTTGGGGCCTAATATTTTCATAATAATCTTTCTTACTTTCGAATTTCTTCAATATGCCTCTTTCTATTTAAAATCAAAGTTTCTGCTCCATGAACACATCCAGGTTTGATTACAGTGCTGTATTGCCTAATGTTACTGAATTTGGAAAGTGATTCTTTGTTATAAGTATTTTGTGTTAATCTGAATGCAGTTATCGTTTTTTGACAGCGAACTTCGTTTGCAGCATTTGCCAGACGTTTTCTTGTATGATTTCCCCCACCATTTAAACTGAAAAACTCTGTTTTGTGTTCAAAAACTTTGGTGTTACTCAACAAACCAGTGTTACAAATATACACGTAAAAGACAAACATGGCTTGAGGTTTTTGTGTGTTTTTTATATACCAGCAATATTCGTACCATAAGATGCCTGTTGGACTAAACTGTCAAGAGTTCTTGGAAGCACTTAAATTTCATTTGGTCCATCCCAAATCTACATGACACCTTCCCTGATTACGACCGCAGCCCCAATGAACCCACACTTCAGTACACAGGACACCAAGCAACATATGCCAGGTCTCAAGCTCTGACAGATGGCTTACTTACCATATGAAACATTCCCTTCCCTTTAGTCTTTGGATTTGAGATGTAGTACCACCTCAATTGCTCACTCCTTATAGAAATACACTGTTGGTCTCACCTCAGACCACACAGCCTGCAATTGTCGTCTCACCTCCGGCACACCGCCTGTAATTGTCTTACCAGTCTAATTTTGTTCTCACCTCAGCCTAGTTCTCATCAGACTAGTTTCAAAATATTTTTCCAGGTTCTGGTACAGTTGGCGATATCTTCAAAAGACAAGCTAAAGAGTGCACCAGTCACCACCCAGTACCAGCCTGTTTCAGAGCAGACTAATCACCTTCCTCAGCAGCGTTTTTACATTTATGGTTAAACAATGTAAAGCCTTTTATATGGGTAGGATGACTATGGAGTTATCAGCAAGGATTAGTGGACCTAAACCAAGACTGGAAAAGTGTGCTCACAAATCATTCCCCTACAGCGATTGCTTCGCCCTCCAACTCCATCCACACACTGTCATCACAGCCTCGCCACAGCTCAGTGAAATGATGTCAAGTCAGTTGTCCTCGATTGCGAACCATACCCACACTCCCTATAAGGAAACATGAATTCAAATTCCAAAAGTGATCTGTAAAATTTGTTAGAAATGCTAATCCTGAAAAAAAAAAAAAAAAAAAAATGAACTCTTCAATTTCTTTTCAAATTCTGAAGAATGCGATTTTATGTTTCTATTTAAAAACTTGAATACTGCATCATCTTCCACCAGAAACTGCTTAAGCTTTCGATGGCATAATGATAGATTTTTGAAAACCATGAATTTTGTCAACATACTTTTTATTTTTAACAGCACTAAAAATATCAAAAGCTATTGTTCCTAGCAATGGAACTAAAGCTTTATTATGTGAATAAGAATTAATGGTTGATTTAGATCTGTTTGACTAGTACTTTCGACCAACAGTTTGCAATTAAACTGTTTAGTTTTCAGCTATGACCCATATCAAGAAGTAGAATTTTGACATAGTTACATTATGAAGTAACTATTCTTAAATATTAGTGATATCATCGTAACCAAATGCTTTTGCCATATATATTGCACATTCTTTCACAAGTATGCCATTACCGAAGCACTTCTGGTCTTTTCCGAATAATGAGCATACATCACATGTGCTGTTAAACACTTTTCTGTAAGACTTGATGGGCCAGGTAACTTTTCAACTTCTATATTTAGCTTATTCACTAAAGCATATCACCCGTCATGAAAGTAACACCAGCGTGTACTTTCATGGAGTGAAGAGAAACGAGAAGTAAGATTACTATCTTCATTTTGACTTAAGCACTTTTTACACCGTGTATATTAAATGTTCATATTTTTCATCAGAATTGTGTATTTAAAAAAAAAAAAAAAAAAAAAAAGAAAAGAAAAGAAAAAAAATTACACTTAATCCACCACTCATCACTGAAAACAGAGCTTTCAGTGTTCTTTCTTTCCGATATTCTCAAAAGTAGTAGCAGTCATAGTGATGACGAGAATCAAAACCAGAAACCAGAATAGTAGCCACAGTAGCAACCAAAATGACAACATGAGCAGTAGACAGATATTAAGGAGAGAAAATCTGAATAAATCGTTGAGAGCAACCGATGCCTGTCAAGGTGCGAGACTGTGCCGGTATGCTTTGAGCAAGCAGTCGAAGGAAGAGTAACTTTTCCCGTCTTGCTCTTCTTCTTTTATCATTTCTCTTCCTCATCTCTCCTCATACTTTACACTTTTTCCAACCATTTAGTTCCTCCTCTTATTATCTTGTATAATATGTATGTACTTACATCTATCTTTCTCTCATCTACTATCTTCTCTGCCATTTCTGTTCTCAGGTTTTCAAATTTCATCCAACACCAACAATCCAATTATATCTCTCATCCAGTCTGGATAATCTTCTTTGAGTGGGTTTCTCGGTGACTTTTCCTATGAAATTCCTTGCATTTTAAGTCTTACCAATTTCTTTTCCTCCACTCTTTTTCTCTCTTCTGTCATTTACTGACTTAGGTATCATCACAGGTGTTCACGAAAAATTATGCTCAATGGGAGGGTCATTCTGCCAGTATCACTATGTGGACAGTCACATAGTGAATACATGTGAACTGGTAAGGAACAGAGTACTTTCAGTGTGGCTTTCTGTTAATTTTGTATGTTTACCAGTAACTTTTAGACGTACATGATAGTAGGCACAGGAAAGTTAGGGTGGGGAGGATAGTCTGGAAATGTCATGTTCTTTGGCATTAATGTTGTGAAGGGTACAAGAACATCAGAAGATGGACACTTCATAGCTCCTCTGTTTTCAGAAACAAAATTCCAGCAACCAAAGAAAAGATTAAATTTAAAGGCTACATGATACATGTTGGTAAGGCAGCATCTCAAGAAGCATTGCTAATGCAGTGAAGTGAAACCATTCCAGACCACAAAATTAAAAAGGTAAAAGTAACTGATCATCCCCCCGTCCCCCCCCCCCTCTCCTCCTCCTCCTCCTACTCCAGAATGGAAGGCAGTTAACCTAGTTTTGGTTATTTAGTACCAGTCCATGAGACCCCATTTAACTTTTCCATCCTTTTTTACTTTTCAATTTTTTATGGAGTAGTCTTGTGAAAGCCTACATGAAGTTAAATGCAGCATATTTATATGAAACTGAGTGCACTTTAAAACTAGTATGAAGATGTCTATAAATGTATTTTTACAATAAATTTTGAAATGGATAATTTCTCCTTCAGTGCCCCCTGTCTTAATGCTGACAGAATTAATCAATGTACCTCCTATTTCCATACTGAACAACACTATTATACTAATTCTTTTTATATATAAAAACCACAGTTGTATGTCCCTGAATGTTGCAGTCAACATGCACAGGAGTCACAGAACTCTACTAGTACAAAATAATTTTTCTCGTCAAACTTTACAAAAACAGTTTCAAATATCTCCAGAAATATTTCTACTTGAACACTGGGTATACTTAGAAATTCAAAGATAGCAATACTTCTTTCACAGGCACATTTGGGAAGAACCTTAAATACATAAAAAGAAAATAAACAAACTTAGTGAGCGAACTGATATTCATGAGGTTTAACTTATTAACTACACCTCTGAAAGATAGGTGATCAACCTGTTCTATGCTAAAGGAGCACTTCACTTCATAACCTTAAAACTGTTTAAAACATTTCACACATGTCAAAGATTGAATACAGGCAGAAATTTCACACTTTACACACAAGGAAATCACACTGTGAAGTCTATTGAGCAAATTTTATATTATTAAACCAACTTTCGTTATTTTCAACTAGTGGAGCCCACAAAAATAACATATTAAAACAAATATTATTCTGCTCTACAGACTTTATGTTTCTTTTTTGTGTTAGCAATGTTGCACATTAGAATCTTCTAATATAATGATGATATGTTAAAAAATGGACTAATAGCTCAATACCTAGGTCACATTAAAACAGAAATTTTTGTGAATGTAAGACATAGATACCTTGGTGCGTCAGAGTTACGTGCCGGAGATGATCCTTAGACAGTGGTCTTACCTGTGATGTACTACTACATCTGCAGGGCTGCCACTCACAATCCACTTTGTATGCTAGTGTAAATACTTACCCGTAATATCAATTTCAAAAGATGCAATCCTGGCTTAATACTTACCTGCTGTATCACTCAAATGCAAATTATGCCTGATTAAAAAACTGCCAAAAGCCTTACCAAATTTAAAGCTTTCTATCCTTTGTTACATTCATATTTAATTTTAAAGCAATATAAAAACCTGAGAACAGCTGCCACGAACAAGTGAGGATTGTATTGGAAACACATTGAGTGAGTTTTCACCTCGTGTTCTTTACGCGTTATCTGCTGTATGATTGCTACTAGAGTATTATGCTGTTTGTTGTTTCCATGCCAATTGTGTTTTTGTTACTTGGTTCAGTTTGTATAATGTGTTTAGTTTATAACTATTTTATGTGGAAATCTGTCTCATTATGTTTAGTTCTTGTGTGCAGCTGTTTTTATCCATTGGGATTACGTTCAGTCAGTCTATGAGGTATTTGAGGCTGGCTTGATTGTGTGCTATGGGATGGTTAGATCTGTTGTGTGTGATTGCACTGGTGGTGAGAGTTTTGTATATACTGAGAATTGGTTTGGAAGTTTTTGTTTCTGTTTTGATGTTTAAAGAGTCTATTTTCTTGTATCTTTTGGTTCCCATTGTGAAATGGATGTTTGGGTGGGCAGTACTGAAGTCACTGTGTAATTGCAATATCTGATCAGGTGTTCCATCTACCAAGCAAATTATTTCAGCAACATGGCAGTACCAACATATTATTTTATACTTCCTAGGTTCTAATATTTCCTCAACCACTTTGTTTTCAAGATGGTTAGATAACACATCCATCAGTAAGCCACTTATGGGTGATCCCCTTCCTGTTGGATATTGAACTGATCTTTAAGCCTGAAATAGTTTTGTCCTGTGATAAAGTTCAAAATGAGGGAAACTTCTAGGGTCTGGTAAAATGTTTGTCTTAGCTTTCTTTTAATTATTTTCATTGTTTCTGAAGTTGGTAAGTGGATGTATGAGGTTTGCTCAGAAAATAACAGAAATTTATTTATTTTTTAACTTTATCATCATTTTCACTGATTATTGGCCGGTTACCGCTTTAAAGTCTCCCTATTCATACACTTCTCCCAGAAGTGTTTCAGTTTCGTGAAGCAGTTCTTGACAGCTTCATGTAAGATGCCTTTTAAGGCCTGTGCAAATTTGTTTTTATGTCATCAATACTCTGAGAATAGCATCTTTACAGCACTGAACATAATTTTGGAAATAAGAAGAAGTAACAAGGAGCCTGGTCTGACGAGTAAGTTGTGGGAGTAGAATCGTCTGGCTTTTGGCACAAAACTGATGAATTGACAAAACTGAGTGTGCAGGTGCAAGAACCAAGAGTTTACTCACCACAACACTGGTCAGGTTTTGAAGATTTTTTCATGTAACCATTGCAAAACACCTTGATAGTACACACAGTTTACCATTTCACTTTGAGGCAAGAATTTCAAATGTACAATTCCATTTAAGATGATAAAAATAGCAAGAAACACTTTGAGATTGGACAAAGACTGACTAGCTTTCTCGAGATGTAGAGATCCTTTTTTCAATCCACTGTGACAACTGAACTTTTGTCTCAATGTAGTAGCCGAAGTCCAGATTTTGTCTCCTATTATGATCCTTTGCATGAATGTTTCATCACTGGCTTGTTCAAGGAGTTCTCAACAAATGTCCACTCTATTTTCCTTCTGTTGTGCTATCAAACATCAAACTGCAGATCTTGTGTGTTTGTGAAGCAGATGTCGTAGCCACTAAACGACGGAAAAAACATAGTAGCTAATACTTGGCACTCGTGGTAGCCTCAGCTTCTTTTCCACTGCACACGACGTATACTAACCTCTTCTATTTCTTTAACTGTTGATCAATGATTTGCAACCACCAGATTATTGATTTTCTGAACATGTGGGCTCATCTGTTGAAGTGGAAGGTTTTCCTGGTCAAGAATCATCTTGTGTCTACTGACAACCAGTTTTAAATCATGTAAACCATTTGTAACATCTGGTATGACCCAGAGCATTAGCTCAGCAAGCCACAGTTTCATACATTACAATGTTCCTCCATAAAATTGCACATTTCAAAAATGGCTATCAACACTTCAACACATTGCATTCAAACAACAATATCTCTAAAACTAAATGATGTAGTAATACTTCAAAAACACGTGATTACAAAGGAGATAATGTGCAATGCAGTGCTGCCAAATGCATATCTCTAAATCTCCATTTACGCTTAATTCAAAATGTTCCATTATTTTCTGAACAGATTTTGTACACTGATGTAATGTCAAACGACGGTAGTGTAGCTGCGTTGGGTATTTTCGTGTCTTTGATTTTGAGGATAAGGTCATTGGCATTTTATAAGATACTGTTGTTTGTACACGCTTAGTGTATTATTTATTTTTAAATAGTGAAGTGAGCATACACCTCACTAAATATATGCTGGTACAGCTCCGAAGTTTATCACTGGTCACATTGGCACACCAGGTTTGTGAATTGTTGGTAAATTAATGTGCATCTCCTTATTTTGCTATACATTCACTTTTTGTAACAAGATCTTCTATTTTGCTGTGTCCAACGAGGGTTAGTATTGTGTTTTGGCTTCTTTTGGAGTAGTTCTTCTTCCTGTGTTGCAAACTTCATTTCAGTTAAATTTGCAACCCTCTCATATAACATATTTTTTATGTGCTTGTGTCTGTTGTTCCTAATATGTGGGTTTGTATTCAACAGTTTCTGTTCTTCATTGTCCTGTTTCTTTTCAATTACTGTAACTATGTGGGATGTCACCTGCTCAGTAACCTTGTAAAGCACTACTGATTGTTCAACGTGACTGCCTTGAAATAAGTGTGTCTTGTAAAGTGCAGTGTTAAGCAGCTGTTTCTTCGAGTATATTGGATTTCCTTTCTAAATCATGAAAATTCCTTTGCGCATTGAATGGATATGACATGCTGTTTACATTTAACTTGGCATAGTTAGGAGTAACATTATTAGCTGCCCTTTTTTTTTTTTTTTTTTTTTTTTTTTTTTTTAAACTTTATGTTTGGTATGGTTTTGTGGAGGTGAACTGTTGTATTCCTGTATTTCTTGTAGAGCTTTGAGGGAAATGCCTAACATGGAAAAGAAATTAGGCAGATTATGATTATCAACAGAAAAACCAACAATGATCACAAGATAATCACAGAGGAGAAAACAGTCCAATACGTACACAACAAACTCAAGACACACCATGCAAAAATCACAAAAGCAGACAAGAGGAGAACATTGGTCATCTTGCATGAAAGGGACTATTATACTGAGGAAACACTGAAGTACGTAAAGTAAAGTAACAAGGCAGTAAGGTGAACCTACCGAAAGATTCTAAAGAAACCTACAAAAACTACTAAAAACATTAAATCCACTGTAACAAAGCCAACAAAAAAGGACACCACAGGAAGATCAAGAGCACCCACACCCAATAGTTTATCAAAAATTTGCAAGTCTGGTATGCTGATCACACCAGTGATAACAGCCAGCAGTAAGCGCTCCCATAAGCGGCTTACTTACAAATATCTTCTTTACCAAACTGAACACAAAACTAACCAGCATGAAGTAAATGAGAAGATACTACAGTTACACAGAGACATAAATACTGCACACCTAAACATACACTCTACATGTGAAATCAGAACGGACAAGAAAATACATTTCCCAGATATCAAAATACAAAACAAAATTCACAAACACCAGTTCTCGATATACAGAAAGCCCACAACAATGAGTACAACAAACACAGCAGATCTAACCATCCAACAGTACACAATCAAACCACCCTCAGATACTTCCTACGCCAACTGAACATAATTTCAGTGGATAAAGACAGATATAACCAAAAATTAAACATAATAAGAACATTAGATAATTACTATTAAAAACAGTCTTGATCACACTTTATTTAACAAGGTGACCGGTTTCAACCACTACTGTGGTCATCTTCAGACCATTGAGTAGGAACCTCTTTCTGTTGAAGAATCACAGAAAGCGGTTCCTACTCAATGGTCTGAAGATGACCACAGTAGTGGTTGAAACCGGTCACCTTGTTAAATAAATCATGATCAAGACTGTTTTTAATAGTAATTATCTATAAGACATTGATCACTGCTGTGCCCATAATGTATTCAAAAGTAATAATAAGAACAGCTGCCATAGAATGTTTGCAAACTAAACAAAATATGCAAACTGAACCAAATAATAGAAACACAAATGACACAAAACACAGACAACATTATTACAGCACAACACACTAGTAGTGACCATAAGGCAGAGAAAACGCAATGCACGCATGAAGAAGAGGCCACAAACAACATGTGGCACAATAAATTACATTTGACAACTAAACAACCCACAGAATAGGAAACATTATGAGAAAACAACCAGACCAAAGCAGGCATATCAAACTTAACATGTAAAGATTGTAATTCACTGTAGTTGGGACAACATACAGAAATTTTAAAATAAGATACTCTGACCATTTAAGATCATTGAGAAGAATGCTCCACATTTGCAGACCACCTCATTGAAAATAACTACCACCCTATTGGCACAGAAACAGATCTCCAGTTTACAAAACACAGTAATAATTCATACCACTTATTAACAATAGAAGAAAATTACCACTTCAGAATGTTAAAATAATCAAAAAGGACCCTGGAACAGAAAATTATTCAACACTCTAAGTAAAATACAAATTCAAAATTCATGGGGAGAGGGGTACCACCACCAACCACTAGTGAAACAAATGACTGTCTTATCTGAATGTAAATGTCTTGTCTGAAATGTAAATGTGCAGGAAAAACTGTGTATAGGTCACAGCCAACAAGCATGAGAAAACTTAACTAAACATTGTTCTAAATCCACTGCAGAATGTATATAAACTACATTAAATAATTTTTTAAACCAAAAACCTCAAAGTTTGACTGATTCCACTCAGTTCACTTTAAACATAAATGCAATAGCAACAAAACATTCAGCAGGCACAAAATAGCTACTTACGGCTCTGGAAAAGTCAACTACAGGATAGTAAAATGGGGCATATGGTACTATTTAACCAGAATACATTGTTTACAGATTATATGCTAAACAAAATTCAGTTCAAATGTTGCCTTAATATCCCTGAGTTGCAGATCGCAAGCTGTATTTGAGGGTGATTTCTGTTGACAGCTGCCGGGCAAAATCAATTTATTGCTAATCTACAAAAAACACATTCATTTCAGAAACAAAAGAAAAATATCCACTGATTATGCTACAACTGAGGTGAAATGCGTTTGAGTATGAAACAAAAAAAAAAAAAAAATAAAATAAAATAAAATAAAATAATTTATTCATGCAAGAATGCAGACTGGTGGATCCTCTTCAATTCATTATCCTTTTTTTCACTGGCTGAAATCTCAATGTACGTTTAGTATTTTTACACATTGCAAGTGTCAGTGAATGAATTACTAATGATCCTCCTAATTCTACATCATAAACAGGCTTAAATTCTGAAGTAAATAACAATTCTGTCTAGACGGTTGTCCTATAGTAAATATGGACTGTATCTATCACACACTGTACGTGACTTGCTGCACCATCCTACCGATAATAATACAGTGTGTCCCTTTTGAACCTTCCACATTTCAAAGACCTAGGAAAAAACAGCAGATACTGTAATGAAATATTTAGAACATCTCAAAGAATTTATATTGCTCCATCAGGCATGCCAACTACTGTCGCCAGAATGCAGCACGACTGCATGATCTGAAAATGGTGACTCCGCAGCAGCGCATGCAAACAGAAGTGTGGTTTGCAGAAACAAAATACCTGATTACTGTGCAAGGAAATTATCATACATTAGATGGACATGATTCACCTAATGTGGAAACTATTACAGAATGGTATTGTAAGTTTCTGGCAACTGGAAGTGTTCTTAAATATTCTGGCAGTTTCGGAAGAGACAGTAGATAACATCAGATGAATGTTTCTCAGGGGCCCATGTAAGTCAATGCGGCGTGCATCTAAGCAACTTGATGTACACCAAGCAACATTGCATCCTCTAGTACACCATCACCTACCATCTGTATGCTTAAAAAGTGCACATGCTGAAACATCTGATGTCCAACAATGAGAAACCACGCCAACAACAATTTGCTAAGTACATGCTTCAGTGTACTGACATGAATGCCAGCTTCTGGAAAGGTCTTTATTCTCAGATGAAGTAAGCTTTCACATGTCAGAAACGGTTAATCAGCATATGTTTGGATTTGGAGTTCGCAACATCCACAAACACTCAATCAACGTGTTTGTGATAGCCCTAAACTAAACATCTGGTATGGGCTAATGCACAACAGGATTACTGGACTGCCCTTTACTGAAAACATTGTGAATAGGTCAATGTATCTGAACATGCTGGTTAATGTATCTGAACATGCTGGAGCAATTTGTATATCTTTGTTTATCCTCTGATACAGAACTTGCAACTCAACATCATCTCTCAACAAGATGGAGCTCTGCTGCAATGGTCAATGGCTGTTCTGAAGTTCCTGGATATGAAGTTTCCCATTCGCTAGATCGGGTGTGGCGGACCCAATGCCTGGCCACCACATCCCGACATAATGCTAGATTTCTGTTTGTGGGAATTCATGAAGGACTACATGTATACCACCAAATTGGATATTATTCCTATGTTAAAATGTCATAACGAAGACGAGATTGCAACAGTGAAAGAGGACATGTTACTAAGAACGTGGTATGAAACTGACTGCAGGCTCCATATTCTTCATGCTGCAAATGGTTCACATGTAGAGAAGTAATTACAATTATTAAATAAATTCTTATAAATGTTCTAGCATATGGTGCAACCTCATTATCATATCTACTGTAGGTTTGTTTATCCTGGGCCTTTGAAATGCAGGAAGTTTGAAAGGGACACCCAGTACATTCCTCTTGCTTCACAATTTGTGGAGTTTGTAAAGATAGTCAGGCAAGAATCAATCTTGAAACAACAAAACTCTAAAAATGATAACTTAACTTGCCAAAGCCAGATATACCTGTATCGGAGGGGGGAAGAGATGGGAAACTTAACTGTGTATGAATATGGAGTGAGTTTCTGAAATAGCATTAATACTTCAGTTGTCATTCCGGAATCTAAAAACAATGTCCCACATAATGTATTTAGAACCCACGTCCTTACATCACCAGCAATACTATGAAACACACAATGAGTTAGTTAGTTGTCCAATGACATGGGTATTGTATGGAAAACAATGAGCTATTTTGGGATTGTACACTCAATGGATATTTTGACATTTCATAATTTCGTAGTAGGAAATCACAATACTTCTATTACACTCTGAAATACCATTTTAGTGAATAATCCTGCTAATAATTCCGGCAGAATTCAACCAGCACTGATAGCCACCATATTACATTTCTGAAGTAACATATTCTGAGAAAGTACCAAGCTCCGTCTTCTTTTCATAAACAAAGTCGCACGTGTGTGTGTGTGTGTGTGTGTGTGTGTGTGTGTGTGTGTGTGTGTGTGTAAGTATGCACGCACTTCAGAAAAAAGTTAAACATGGAAGTAGCATTAATACTTACGGAAGTAGTTTAGTGCCTCTCGGATCTGATCCGGATTTAGGTTTAGATCTATATCGTCTGGTCTTAGGGCCGGTGCAGGAATGTACCAATCCTTATTCTCGTATCCTAAAAATGTGTTTATGTGAAAATATAAGAGCATATACATAACACAAGAAAATACATACAATGGCAAAATTTCCTAAGTCACAAGAGGTTTAAGACAGAACATTTATTATACAAGATTTGTTCATAAAAGTCACAGACTTACTCACCAGCAAAGGGGGCCAAAAGAGACGATGTAATAAGACAATCAACAATACAAGTTTTCTCATTTACTGGTTCCTTGGCATATCACAAATGAATTATTTGGATACTGCTTGTTTTTGTCAACACCTGAATGAAACTTTTATAAGAGTAACTATAGTAATTTGAGGTAGCTCCATCTCATATTTGGTTTTGGACAAGACTGCAGAATTACAATGTGTGCAACTGACATTCACCGTATTTTCAAAAACTTATGAATTTAATAGTGAAGCATTGCTTTAATTATATGCACAGCAGATAATTTCGGTTAATTGTCATAGCACTGCTGAATATATAGTTTCATAGTTTGTTTTTATAAAGGATGTGACCAAAAGAATAGTAAATGGTAGTATAAACTAATTTGAATAAAACATACCATATAACAAGCGTGCAACTTTTACTGGTGAGAGAGATAAAACTTTTGGTACTCCAGATGCTATGGGTTTAATGGCTGTTTGTCACTTCTGTTTGGAAGATCAAGATGCGAGGCTGTGCTTCAATTTCCAAAGTTGAAATGTTCAACTGAAGTTGTGGCTATGGTTTGTTGAACAATTTTACAGAACTGTTTAAGCATGTTGCATGTATCTAGAAAATGCTGGGTATGCCAACACATTCAAACTTGATTTTCTTCCAGGGTATAAAATGTTGCAACAAGTTGTGAGGATGCAGCCAGGTGATATCTTTGAGTACTATCCATATTTCAACAGGTGCATCATTTTCTGGGCACAAATTCAATGAGCGAGTCCTATGGAAGAAAATTTAAAACCTTGGTATGTAGGACATATGCAGAAAGATAACATATACAACATAAATACTTCCCTGAAGCTCTGAAACTTTCTAAAGTAATTCCTGTCTTCAATAAAGGTGATGATAAAGATATGAATAACTACAGACCTATCTCAATCTCATCCTTCTGGATTGCTACATTCCTAACCAATCGGATGCGGAGAGTCAGCATGAAATATACTAATAGACAAAGCAACTCAATAACCGAAATACTATCAAGTAATAAAACTGTAAAGCGAGGTGTTCCACAGGGCTCAGTATTGGGACCCCTACTTTTCCTCCTGTATATTAATGACTTGAGCCTGAATGTTGATGCACACAAAACAATAATATTTGCTGATGACACAACTGTACTCCTCAAAGGGGAGAATACAGAGGCTGTGCAAAAAGCTGTGAACTTGGCTACTGATCAACTCAGCAACTGGGCAAAAATCAACAGATTAACTATCAACACCAAAAAGACAGCTTCCATGAACTTCCACACAACACAAAATGCAAATTACTCTCAGCCATCTGTCACTATAAATAACCAGTCAACAGATACCGACACTGTTTTCACATTCCTAGGTCCATGGGTTCAAGATAACCTGAAATGGAATAAACATACAGGAAAGGTAAATGCCAGGATTTGTACTGGCTGTTATGCATTGAGTGTACTGAAAACATGTGCTAGCCTGAAAACATTAATCAGTGCATACTACGCTTACATACAAGCCCACCTAAAATATGGTGTAATATTCTGGGGAAATGTTCCAACTGCTCTGAGCACATTCAGAATCCAGAAGAGAGCAATGAGGATTATTACTGGGAGCAAACCCAGAGACTCCTGCAAACCCATCTTCAGAAAGTTGGAAATCCTTACACTGCCTTGCCTCTACATTCTTGAGACTCTAAAATTCTTCAGAAAACACATAGTGCCAACTGACCCCAGAGTTGTAAAAAATAATGAAATACATGAACACAACACCAGGAAAAACGCAAACCTGCATGTTATACGTACAGACACTCAACTGTGTAAAAATGGAGTTTTCCACATGGGCCTCCAACTGTTCAACAATCTTCCCACTAGTATTGAGTCCATCGAAGACAACATAAAATTTAGCAAAGCCGTTAAGTCATATTTGTTGTGTCACTGTTTTTACTCTGTAAATGAATACTTAGCACAGTAATCTTGCTGTTTGTGTTAAATTGAAAACATTGAGCAATATAATACATTAGGATACTATAGGCATACGTGAATATATGTTAACAATGTCAAATGATATTTTCCGACATCTGCAACACACTGTGTACCATCAGATCACATGGAATAAATAAATACTAATACCACTACACAGCCAAAGCCAATGGCAGAAGTTATCAGAAGTGCATATGAATTACCAACAGGTTAACACAAGTAGGATTAACTCTGTTCCTCTGTTGTCTGACTAGGGAGATAACAGTATTCGAGTGGAATTTTAGTAAAAAATGTGCATTTCTATTTGTAAGGTCACATGCTAGTTTATCTCTTACTGCATTTGCAAGAGCAGATTTGCTTCGTTGTTGCAGGTGTATAGACCACAATGGATATGGTAAACACATGCCTTACACAAATCAGAATTGTACTTTATAACCCATAAAAGAACCATAATCTTAGATGGTGGGCGAAATTCAACTTTTGCATTGTATTTCCGCATAATACAACCAATCCTTTTGGAAATGCTTCCTGTGTAAGAGAAAATGTCTGTAGACTTGGTGCCACCTTATTTTCATCGACACCTGATACATCGATGGTTGATAATGCAACACTTATCTGATCCATCTTTCGCTATAAACATTCTGGTGAAAGATGATTTTGAGGTGAGCCAACTCAACTGACAACCTTTCAAGGTCTGAAATGAAGTGGGTTCTATGAACTGAGGTATGAAGTCACCTTAAACACTGAGCCAGATGGTGACGATAATCTGCCTAGCGATAGAAATCAGTAACAGCTGGTGTCCTATAAATAGAATGTCCCTCAGTACTGTCAACCAACCTCTTGACCAACACATCAAGAAAGCAAAGGCAGCCAATACTTTCCATCTCCATCATGAAACACACTCGGTATTCAATGCCACCTGTTCCAGAACATCTTCCTTGAAATGTTCTTTAAACAGATTGGCAATAATAGGTGACAAAGGGTTCTCCATCACGAACTCAATCTGTCTGTTCATAGAACTGATCACAGAATAAAAAGAAAGTGGAACTGAAACATGTCGAAACAGGTTCATTTTTCACTACAAAAAATAATCTCCATGCTGTATAACGTATCAGACAGAGGGATGCAAATGAACAGGCAGGCCACAGCAAACCTTACTAAAATATTAGAGTCATTCAAGCATAGACTGTCTAACAGATGCAACAAATGTTCCAAGTTCTCAATGTGATGCACACACTGACCTAACAGTGGTCTCAATATAGTAGCAAAGTGTTTCAGTGCATGGTATGTTTGAGCACCAACATAACAGACATTAGGCTTAAGAGCAAGTCCTTCCTTGTGGATCTTTTGTAAGTTCTTTTGAACCAGCTGAGGAGGTTAAGAGAGAAGTGTTTCATTTGTTAACAGGGGCCTTCTGTCCAAGAGTAATATTAGAGTACCCCAGAGGATACTCTGTGTTCCCTTAGGACAGATTCTAATACTGGCAACTTACTTGCTAACAAGAGGTACTCAATATTTGTGTTGGAAAAGCAGGATTATGTTTAAAAATGAGGTGTTTACAATCTGGTCCAGTGTGTTGAAAACTCAGTGATGACTGGACAGAAAGGGTTGAGAGGAAAACTAACAATCTCCTGAATGAAAGTTTTTTTGTAGCAAGAGACTATCAAGAGTCTTAAGTCTTGCTGTGCTGTTCCCCTACATTATATAGCCTTCCAAAAACCATAAGGAACGGGTTCCTCTTAGGCATACTGTGAGTTACAATGCTGCTCCTACATACCATGCAGTAAAAGACCTTGTTACTCTGTTAAGCCCACTAATATATCAGTGTGTGTATCACATTAAGAACTTGGCAGACTTCATACATCACTTGCAGGGATTCCATCTAAATGATTATGACACTTAAACGGTAAGTTTTGTTCTATTCGATCTCTCTCCACTCATGTTTCTCTGTCTGATTTGTTATAGCTGACTGAGGTTAGGTTTGATGTTCAGTTCCATTTTCTTTTAATCCAATGACTAGTTCTATGAACAGACAAAAGGGGTTAGTGTTGAAGAACTCTTTGTCATCAACTACTACCAATCAGTTTGAGGAACATTTCAAGAAAGTGTCGGCATTGAATCATGAGAGCTTTTTCAGATAAGTGCACTATAGTTTTGTTGTTAAGAGCTCATCAAAGTGAAGATTTAAATAACTTCGTAGAACATCTGCTTTCCATCTACTCGAATATTTGCTTCAAGGTGGAGGTGGAAAAGGGTGGCTTCCTTTTCTTCCTTGATGTATTTATCAGGAGGAAGGTACTCTGGAACATTCCATTTATAGGAAGCCAACCCACAGCGATTTTTTTATCTTCAGGCTGACAGTTGTCACATCTGGTTTAGTATGAAGGCTTACTTCATACCATGGTTTATACAGTCTACATCTGATAGTTTGTCAGCTGAGTTATTCCACCTAGGAGTTATTTTTTGTCATTATGGTTATGGGGAAACAGACATCAGACACACATTGTGCTATAAACCAACTGTGAATCGGGTAAGTGATAAAAATAATAAGGTGCATTTAAGTCCACAGCATTTCTGCCTTACGCAGGTAGCATTTCCAACACGAGTGCCATATTCTGTGGAAACACTGTGTGAAGTGAGCTTTTTGACCACCATCTTAGGATTAGGGGACTTCTAAAGTCTGTAAAGGGTGATACTGGTTTGTATAAGGTGGGTGTTTACTGTGTCCCTTGCAGTTGTGGAGAGCTGTATAATGGTGATCTGATGAAAATCCACATGCCTTTATGGAGACACATTTTCAAGAGTGTTTCTCTGTAAATACATCATGTGATATGTAAGCACATCAACTTTCAGGACTCCACTATCTTCACTTCCTGGAAAATGTGCTTCCAACATTACTGGAAAAAGTTCCTTTGGCTATAAGGATGGGTATGTTTTTTCATGTACATTCTGGCCATCATCTAAATCTAATGTCCCCTGTATAATTTATCAGCAGATATTGTCACATTTCTTGGCCACCAAGGTCCTCAAACTACACCCATTCAGATTTTTGGTTGTGGGAATGCTTGAAATGATGAACGGATTGTTTGAATTAGAATGTCAAGACGAGCCACATATGGTGTTGTCACACGAGTTTAAAGATGCAGTGAAGTTGGCGGTGGAATTTATGAAAATTAACTTTCAACTAATCATCTGTCTTTGTTAAACATCATCTGTGAGCATTCATTTGGGTTCCACTCTCAACAACAGTATCTCCGTAACCAGTAACAACTGGACACATTTTATATGGAATGTTCCATGAAAGTGATTTAGTATATACTATTCCCAACTAAAATACACAGCCTTACAAAAAAAGCAAAGCATCAAGAAGATAGTCATATGTCAATGTAACTTCGTACATGTACACATCATTGTCAGGCTTGTGAATGATTAGAGTTTCAATTATCTGTGACAGGTAGAATAGCCACCCAAGTGCATTAGTATTGTTTGTGTTTAGTGTTGTTACCAGATCTCATAGGATATACAAGGAGAACGAACAGCATGAAATATTGAGTGATGACTGTGAAACACCTGGTATTTCTCTTGGGATGGAAACATAATGTAGTAGTATCACACATATGACACTGAGGAGTTCCCAAAAATAATTAAAAGATAAACAAAGCAACAAAGAAATGGGAGCCCGACATTGTCGCCTCCCTTGCACAAAACATTGTGTCTGCCATTTCTGAAGTAGAAAACTTGTTTGGAGCCACATATTTCATCTATTTGAGAAAAAACATCACTTCAGGTATAATTCAAATCAAGGACAAATTACTGATATGCTTGGAGACACTAGAGATCTAAACCATACATCAATATCAGATTTATTGTTTGTTCTGTGTACAACAAACCACTTTTCATTCAATTTCTCACAATAAAAAAGCACTAACACCAATCAGCTCTCTCCTGGATTGGGCCTCGCCGCCCCCTACCCCCCCCCCCCCCAAAAAGAAAGAAAGAAAGAATAAATAAATTCTTAAACTGAAGTGTTCATATAATTAATTTAGAGAAGGACAAATAGCACAATGGTGTTTTAATATAAGATACAAATTAAATAAACTTCTTTTACTAGCAACAGAGCAGGTAGTAGTTTTTGTGAATTACGATCATTAAATTATTGTCTGTAAAACTGAGCAACACCAAAAATGAAACAGCATTGATGTAAAGTAAAAATACTGAAAGACAGAACATAAAAAGGAGAAAACTGCAATATCATGGAATTACATCACATAACTACGACTGACTGTTTTAACTTTCAGAAAAATAAATTGCTAAAGTAGACAAAATTTAAGACAGATACCATGGTATGAGTCTTTGCCTAAGGCCGTATCTTAATATATCAACCATCAGATGACATCATTCCAAAGCAGAAAAGCTACGTTGTTCCTGCATGCTTCTACAGTCAACATAGGACTTTTAAAATACAGCTCATGTCAACTGTTTGTGATTCATGTTCTACCCATGTTTGCTGAGTCATACAGTATTATAATGCAAGAAGGGTTTTAAAATGTAGCATTATAGTGCAAGAAGAGTTTTAATATTGTTTACAAGCTAAGCAAAGATCAGATTCATTTTATTGCATTGCTCTAAAATATTATGTGGGCAATGGATATGTATAGTTAACACTTACCTGGAATGTAATTTTTTGTTAATGTTATTTGCAGGGCAATTAAAAATATGCCACTGCAACATCAACATTTTCATTATTTTTGTGTAATAAAGTATATTATTGTTTGTCATGTTTAATGATGAAGACTTTATTTTCATATTGAGGAACACTGGTGGCAGACTTGCATTTTGTAATTATCATGACAGGCACATTTCCACATTTCACTTGTTACTATGAACAACTTTTCAACGAATGCCTAAGAGCAAAAAAGGGCTTGGAGTTATCTATTTTCTAAGCCTTCTTACCACATCAGACAACGTTCTTGTGGACAAATAATAAAACACTTCAGTTGCACAATGAAGTGCCCGATTTCTGATTACTAAGCACTACAGCATATGACAACATCTGATCATGTTGGAGTAAATATTTCATATGCAAAGATTTGGTTATAGTCAAAGGAATAAGTTTAGGATCATGCAGTACACATGATAGAAATAAGGAAATGAATTATTTCCCTGCTCTAAGACTTACAGAACTAATAAAAAATAAATTCCACAATAGTCAAAAGTGCTCTATTGTTCCCCATTTTACAGAAAATATCTTGGTTGCTACAGTTACACCATGAATTATCTCCTCAGTTCACTGACTGAGCTAAACGATACACAAAAGTAAGCCACGATAGAAGTTTCAGCAACAAGGTGAATGTAGTTCCATCGACAAAATGATCTATTAGCCTCAGCAATTAAGAATCCAACTGGTGCTTTGTTCCTCAAGAGTTTTTTTTATTTGTGTGTGTGTGTGTGTGTGTGTGTGTGTGTGTGTGTGTGTGTGTGTGTGTGTGTGTGTGTGAACGCACACGCTTCTATCAACAATTATAAATTATATTACACTGCTCACAAAAAATTTGCACGATTTTATCAAAGTAACATATACTAACTACACTATAAAATCCAATGCCAAACATTTTCAAAACGCAAGAAACTGACAAAATAATATTATGAATCAGAAAGTAAAAGTATAAATTTATCTTTACTTCACATTCTCAGTTACACATTTATTTTTACAATTAGTTTCGAAGAATGATCATTTTCAGACCTAGGTAGTCATTTAAGGCACCCACCATATCCACACAGTTTACAAAGTCGCACACAAAATTTATCAACTATCCCACATTTTTAGAACCAGAATTCTGGATATAAGAGTGTGGTACATGTGCAGAATTTTATGTATGCCATTGTTATGCGTAGTTCTGTGTGAATATGATAAATCTTGTCATCTCATGATAAAGACAAGATAGCAGAAAGCAGAGTGTTGATGTTGTTGTTGTTGTGGTCTTCAGTCCTGAGACTGGTTTGATGCAGCTCTCCATGATACTCTATCCTGTGCAATCTTCTTCATCTCCCAGTACCTACTGCAGCCTACATCCTTCTGAATCTGCTTAGTGTATTCATCTCTTGGTCTCCCTCTACGATTTTTACCCTCCACACTGCCCTCCAATGCTAAATTTGTGATCCCTTGATGCCTCAAAACATGTCCTACCAACCGATCCCTTCTTCTAGTCAAGTTGTGCCACAAACTTCTCTTCTCCCCAATCCTATTCAATACCTCCTCATTAGTTACGTGATCTACCCATCTAATCTTCAGCATTCTTCTGTAGCACCACATTTCGAAAGCTTCTATTCTCTTCTTGTCCAAACTAGTTATCGTCCATGTTTCACTTCCATACATGGCTACACTCCATACAAATACTTTCAGAAAGGACTTCCTGACACTTAAATCTATACCCGATGTTAACAAATTTCTCTTCTTCAGAAACGATTTCCTTGCCATTGCCAGTCTACATTTTATATCCTCTCTACTTCGACCATCATCAGTTATTTCGCTCCCCAAATAACAAAACTCCTTTACTACTTTAAGTGTCTCATTTCCTAATCTAATTCCCTCAGCATAACCCGACTTAATTCGACTACATTCCATTATCCTCGTTTTGCTTTTGTTGATGTTCATCTTATATCCTCCTTTCAAGACACTGTCCATTCCGTTCAACTGCTCTTCCAAGTCCTTTGCTGTCTCTGACAGAATTACAATGTCATCGGCAAACCTCAAAGTTTTTACTTCTTCTCCATGAATTTTAATACCTACTCCGAATTTTTCTTTTGTTTCCTTTACTGCTTGCTCAATATACAGATTGAATAACATCGGAGAGAGGCTACAACCCTGTCTCACTCCTTTCCCAATCACTGCTTCCCTTTCATGCCCCTCGACTCTTATAACTGCCATCCGGTTTCTGTACAAATTGTGTTGATGTAGAGCAACATAAATGATACAACGACAATTAAATAGTCTCCAGTATTTACAGATTTTTCTTTCATCCATGTAGTCACGTATCCTCCAATCTCAAGGGACTCTATCACACCTTTTTTCTTTTGTTTCTGTTTTAGTGGTGGACACAGCATTCTCCAATTTAGAGTCCTTTCAATTTGTTACATTTCACCAATACATATTCCTGTCTTACCTGTCGACACAGTTTCTGTTTTTGGTGACCAATGATGTCACAAGTGTCTATGTTTATTTTCCAATATCCATTTCTTGTTGACAATGAATCAACTGCATTATTATAAAATTCAAAGTAAAACAGTCATTAAAATGTGTGTGTCATACTGGCTCACATGCCACTTTGGTGTGTTTATCGCTGTATGGTAACTGGACACCCACAGTCCAGCTTGTTCTGTACCAGTTGTTCATTACAATTAAGGATAGATATTGTAGCTGCAGTGGACAATGTAGAGAGAGAGAGAGAGAGAGAGAGAGAGAGAGGGGGAGAGAGAGAGAGAGGGAGAGGGGTAGTGTGTGTGTGTGTGTGTGTGTGTGTGTGTGTGTGTGTGTGTGTGTGTGTGTGTTTTTCCTTACTTCCATCCTGCAATGTCAACTGTCATTATATTCATAAAAATAAGTCTTCAAAAAGAGAAATTTGTATTTCTGGAGCAGTCACAAGTAGAGACTTAAAATTCTCTATTTATCCTTGACCCAAGATTACAGGCAACATCTTATAAAAGAACAGATACCTAACTGGAGCATTATTTTGTAAACATCAAAGGTAACTAACAGTGGTTCACTGTAAAGAGAACTCTTTTATCGCCCACGAGTTTATCATGGAGACAAGTAATACCTCTGCAACGGAACTTTCTTCAAATAACGGACACTGACGAAGTCTGAACTGTACTACACTTCACATGAAATCACTAATTCAAATTCAATTATACAAACTGTTTGTGTTCCTCTTTCTTTTAACCTATCAGGCAAACTTTTTATAACAAATGCTAAAAACACAAACTGGATGACCACAAACAGTTATCGAAGAGGTCATTATTAGGGCGCGGATTTTAATGACCTAAAAAACAGTGAAATATGCTAGCATTTATGACCTAAAACTTACATAAATATGACCTTAAAAAATAAAATATTCTTGGTTGTTTATATAATTTTTTATTCACCATAAAGTAATACAAAATTCACTTCTCAAAATATTGTAAGTATAGTTCTTTCTTTCTGTAGGGTTTGTGGCTAATTTGCACCTATTTTTAGAATGTCTGAACGCTTTATTTTTAAACACAAAGTACAGTGAAAAGATCATCTATAGAAACAGTAAAACAATGTTTTTATTTCTAGATAGTATTTAAAGGGTTTCACATTATTTAATACCATATGTCAATCTTCAGTATCTGCAAAGTTGCACTGGACCACAAGGTGCATTTTCAGGTTTTCCATAGTCAATTATCTACGGTTGTCGCTGAGGATAGTTTTCTACCTGGAAATGCTCCTCTCCACTTCACAAGACGTCACTGGAGCGTATTTGAAGGCAGCCAGGTCACTGGAGTTCAGCTTTGTTTCAGTATCTTCCAATGTTGTGGCATTTCCTGAAAGACTGTCACTAATTTTGCACAGTGCAGAATATCCAGGATTCCACTGGAGAAAACATTGCAATTTGGTTTCCACTTTGTCAGCCACATGACCACGAGCTCGACCCAACTCACTTTGTATATGTTTCACAATACTCAGGGCCTCACATAGCTGAGTGCAAACAGCTTCCAGTCATTTGATGGCTTTTGATATCACTGAAAAATTGGCGTTGATGTATGCCAAGTTTCGAGACAATGTATCAGTAAAAACTTCTTTCACAATTTTGATAGCACTTAATTCATCCCTATCAAGCTCACAGAAGATTGTCTTTATTTGGGTGTAGTAGGCACAGTAATACTCATCAGCATTAATCCAAGAACCCCATCGCTTAAGAACAGGTTTAGGTGGGAGGGGCATTGAAGGTGTTGGTTCAAATGGCTCTGACAAGGGAAGCTCCCTATCGCACCCCCCTCAGATTTAGTTATAAGTTGGCACAGGGATAGGCCTTGAAAAACTAAACACAGATCAATCGAGAAAACAGGAAGAAGTTGTGTGGAACTATGAAAAAATTAAGCAAAATATACAAACTGAGTAGTCCATGTGCAAGCTAGGCAACATCAAGGAGAGCGTGAACTTACGAGCGCCGTGGTCCCGTGGTTAGCGTGAGCAGCTACAGAACGAGAGGTCCTTGGTTCAAGTCTTCCCTCGAGTGAAAAGTTTAATTTTTTATTTTCAGACAATTATCAAAGTTCAGGCAATCACACATAATCAACTTCGCTCTCCAAAATTCCAGGACATGTTCAGATTTGCTTGGACATATGCAGGATTTTACGGTCTACACACGGAAACATTTGAAAACGTAAAAAACATATGTTTTGACGGAGCACAGGGAAAACTGTGCGACTGTGAAACTATTGCATTCATTTGTTGCAGTTTATGTGACAAACTCTTATGTTTTCATCACTTTTTTGGGAGTGATTATCACATCCACACGTAAACCTAAAATGGGCAAAGTAGAAGACCCTTTTTACCCATTCGCCAAGTGTACAAGTTAGGTGGATCGACAACATATTCCTGTCATGTGACACAGATGCCGTCACCAGTGTCGTATAGAATATATCAGACGTGTTTTCCTGTGGAGGAATCGGTTGACCTATGACCTTGCGATCAAATGTTTTCGGTTCCTATTGGAGGGGCACGTCCTTTCGTCTACTAATCGAATGGTTTTGCAGTGCGGTCGCAAAACACAGACACTAAACTTATTACAGTGAACAGAGACATCAATGAATGAACGGACAGATCATAACTTTGCGAAAATAAAGAAAGTAAAATTTTCACTTGAGGGAAGACTTGAACCAAGGACCTATCGTTCCACAGCTGCTCACTCTAACCACGGGACCACGGCGCTGCTCAGCTCACGTTATCCTTGATGTTGCTTATCTTGCGTATGGACTACTCAGTTTGTATATTTTGCTTATTTTTTCGTAGTTCCACACAACTTCTTCCTGTTTTCTCAATTGATCTGTGTTCAGTTTTTCAAGGCCTATCCACTGTGCCAACTTATAACTAAATCTGAGGGGGGTGCGATGGGAAGGTTCCCTTGTGAGCACTATGGGACCTAACTTCTGAGGTCATCAGTCCCCTAGAACTTAGAACTACTTAAACCTGACTAACCTAAGGACATCACACACATCCATGCCCAAGGATGGATTCGAACCTGCGACCGTACTGGTCGCGCGGTTCCAGACTGTAGCGCCTAGAATTGCTCGGCCACTCTGGCCGCCGAAGGTGCTTGTTCCTTGAATTTCTGCACCCATAGCAGAGCCTTCACATAGATTTTCTTGCCACAGGAAATGAATTTGTCCACGTCAGGGTAATCTGATCGCACCTCTTCAGCAACACTGTGCAGCGCATGTGCAAGGAAAGTGGTGTACACCATACTGGGGTAGAGAATCTGTAGCCCTTTGGTTGCTTTAGCCATATATGAAGCACCATCTGTTACAAGCAGCAAAACGTTGTCTCCCTTCACACCATCCAGCCACAGTAGCTTCAGAGAGTTGTCAAACAAAATAGCAATCGTCGAAATGTTTACTGTATCGAGAGGATCACATGTTAGTAGTAACATATGTCCAGGGCCGCCAACAACAACATTTACAGTATATCACCCAATAATATCTGTAGTTTCATCTATTGACAGCCAGATCTTTTGCTCAGCAATAATAATTTGTATTTTGTTGAGCACATCATTGTAGCATACAGATAAATAGTTCTTTCTCAGTGTAGATTAATCTGGAACTGGATGTATTGTGTACTTCTCCAAGAACCATCTGAAGTGTGGATTCTTCAGCTTTTCCAATGGGATGTTGCAGGACGCCATCATCTCACACAAATCGTTGCAGAATGATTGCATGGTTGACGATTTACCTGTCTGTTCAAATAACAGCACTTGCCTGCTGTTATTTTCAGCACTTCATTTCACACAGCTGTTGTGTTTAGCGGTATTACAGTGTTGTTGCACATTAAAGCGCTTTTCTGCACTAACTTTAACTTCACACAGTTTACAAAATAATATTTTCCTATCAGTACTAAAGAACTTCTCTCCAAATTCTCGAACATATCCTCGCAACTTCACGCTGTCGGAGCACTTTGCTTTAGGCATGTTGAACGAGGCAAAGGCTGTATTCAAACTGGTTTCTGGGAACACCTGTGCGACTGCGATGATTATTACGGCAGAAGCCGCCTTTGTTGGCTCTGAGAGAGTATTGTCGACTCTGCGCAACAATGTTTTATGTTCACGAAACGACTGTTGTGGCACACCGATTCTCTGCTACTGTCTTGAGAATAAAGCTGTGTACTACTTTATCTGTTTATCTTTCATAATAGCATGTTAAATATTGTCTTGTGAGCAACATATTCATTTTCTTATCCATGTTTCCCGTAAGATACGAGAAAAACGGTATATGCATTTTTGGCAAAAATTGACTGAAATATGACCTATTATATTAAAAGTTAGCCGCAATATGACTTACTACTAAAATTTGTTGAAATATGACTTTATATGCACAATCAAAATACATTTTTGGCACTAAAATGCCTAGATTTCTGTATAAATTGTTCTAAAATTCACCCTATAGTTCAGAAAAAAATATGACTATCATTAAAATCCGGGCCCTAGTCATTATACACAGGTGCTGTGAGTCAATTCCTTACTGCAATCTAAACTGTGAGCATTAATGAAGGAAAGGGAAAATAAAGAGTTGAAAACAAGGACAGTCAAAAAAAAAGTAACGAGAGTAATGACAGCCTATGTCTGAGGAAATAAGAGAGAGAGAGAGAGAGAGAGAGAGAGAGAGAGAGAGAGAGAGAGAGAGAGAGAGAGAGAGAGGAGGAGGAGGAGGAGGAGAAGTCAAATGGAAGAAACACGAATTGGATGACCATAAACTGTTACTGAACAGGAAATTATTTGCAACTGCAGTGTGTCATTCTTTGTTGCAATCTGATCACGGAATGCAAAAAGTTCCTAAAATTCGGCAGTGTTCTTTGCTTCTTCAGGTACCCATAAGCGAACTTTTATGCTCAATTTTGTTCTCCCAACATAACATCAGCTTAATTACTCGTGTGTTACCAGATGTAGAAGTATGAAACCAGTATTTCCCTATACATGGTGCTACCCGTCAGTGTAGGGTCCACGAGACTGCATCTGCAGCACCATCTGCTTCCTGTATCGGCTGACGACGAATGCCAACACTCAGTAACCCAAGTCCCATATATCTGTTTAAAACCCGTAAACATTTAGAGTTCTATGTCTACGAACTACGATTTGCAAACAGCATTGGTTTTCTGTAATCACTTGAAGAAAACTGCTGCAGAATCGCATTGAATGCTTATCGAAGCTTTTGGCAAACATGCTGTTGGGAAAACAAAGTGTTTCGAGTGGTTCAAAAAATTTGAAAGTGGTTATTTTAATTTGAGGAATGACAAGTGTGGGAAACAAATTGCAGGCCTTATTGGATGAAGATAATACTAAAATTCAACAGAAACTGGAGGAACAACTGAATGTGCCACAGAAAGCCGTTTCCTTTTGGGTGAAAGCTGGGGGAAAGGTGCAGAACATGGTAAAATGGGTTCCGCATGAACTAAATGAAAGACAGCAAGCAAATCGGAAGACCACTTGTGAAATGCTGCTCACCAGATACGAAAGAGAGTTGTTTCTCCATCGAAAAGTGACAGGTGATGAAAAATAGATATATTTTGAGAATTCTAAGGGTCGTAAATCATGGGTGAATCCTAACAAACCATCGACAACCACTCCAAGACCAAATCACTTTCGAGAAGACAATGCTCTGTGTTTGGTGGAATCAGAAGGGTGTCATCTATTATGAACTGGTAAAACTGTTAACAAGGGCTACCAACAGCAAATGATTGATTTAAATTGAGCAATATGTGAAAAACACCAGGAATATGGAAAAATGCAACACAAAGTCATACTGTTCCATGATAACACTCCTCACACACAGCAAAATGGGTCAGGGAAATGATCGGTGCAATCAATTGGGAAATACTAGGGCATGCGGTTTATTCTGCAGATTTGGCTCCATCCAATTATCATATACCTGTGTCATTGGGACATGCTCTCGCTGAACAACGCTTCAATTCATATGAAAATGTACAAAAATGGCTCACTTTCTGCTTCGCTCCGAAAGAAAAACACCCCTTTTTTTTTTTTTTTTTTTTGTGGGCGTGGCATTCATAGCTTGCCAGAGAGGTGGGAGAAATGTATAAATAGCAACAGAGATTATTTTAAATAAAATATTGTTTATCAGTTTCAAACAACAGACATGTAATTACTGCAATCAAATTCTGGTTTCATACTTCTACACCTGGTAACTGCACCTAGGACAACTTAATCAACAACAATACATTAATTAATTTTAAGTGATGTAAAGAAGATAAGTCTATACAGCACATAATTAAAAGAACAAGTATAAAGCTTATTTTAACTTTGGCAATCCCCTAAGCTGTCTTACCCACGGGCATGAGGGTACTGACTGGATGTGGCACATTCTGGTTGTATATAACTACTTTAGTTCAACCAATGAAAGTAGTCAACTAAAGATTAAAGGGTGGTTTCAGTTGATACAACGAATACGTAATCCCACGGACACAAAAACTTCACATTGATTTCACTGGAAAAGAAAGAACGAATGAACAAATAATTTATTTAATGTGGAAACTACAACTGGCTGTGTCAGCTGTTTTCAATCGGCTGCCGCCACAGACTGGTATCGCCCAATTCAATTGATGCGTAAAACTACAACCGAATGAGTCACTTTCCAACAAATTATTGAAATGATGATTTTAATGTAATTGCTCCCAACACTAGTTAGAACAGGGCATAAGGCAATAACTGAAGCACAAATCTTTTTTATTCAAAAATACCCTCATGCCCATGGGTACAAGAAGACATCTCAGGGGATCCCCAAAGTTAAAATAAGCATTATACTTTTTCTTTTAATTATGTGCTGTATAGATTGGTCTTCTTTACATCACTTAAAAGTAATTAATATATTGTTGTGGATTATGTTGTTCTAGATGCAGTTACCAGGTGTAGAAGTGAGTTAATGTCCTTAATCAATCAACTTTGTAATAAAATAAAGGATGGCCCACATATAGAAAGGAAGAAAATGGAGACTCAATAGAGCATTTCTAAAACTGGTCACCAAAGAGAGAAAACAGAAATGCAATAGAAGTCTACATATTAATGATTGAACAACAAAGTGGACTCTAAGATCAGCTAATAGCAGCTACTACTACTAGTACTATCACTAACTCAATCAGCTATTTTTGAAAATATCTTACAGAAGAAATCTTATAACCTATTTTATGTTTCTATGTTTTGAGACTTGCAATCTGATGATAATGTTAAGAATTTTCAACAGATATTTTTACATGTAAATGATATAAATTGTATATTTATCCCTAAACCAATGCCACAACACCATTGTTTTGTAATGTATGAAAGATGATATTCCTAGCTGCTGCAACAGTTCCATAATTATTTAGAGCTTGAGGAAAATAACTTGGCACCTGCACAGAAACACATTCCTGTCATCAGCTATAGACGAGTCCACCTCTTTGTTACCAAGGGGTGGCCACATTAATTTGGTGTCACCTGCTGAGTTGTCTGCTTTATCCATTAGAAGGAGTTGTCTCAATTGTTTATGTGCTGATTTTCATTGGCGTACGCTATTCAGGGACTCGCATACTGACTTGCCAAATTATTGGTTGTACTGGCATAACTGGTGAATATGATTGTATGCAGACTCACTAGCTATAGCTTAGAACTTCTGCTTGTCAACAGGCTGCAGCTATTGAACTGCACCTTCCATATTGTGTGGTGGCCACATGCAGGGGAGTCCCCACCGGTGGCCCCTCCCTTACCACGCTGTCTGCACAGGTATGGCATAAGTTATTTTGGGTGCACTCTATCACCATGTGGATTCAACCACTCTCCATGTCACACAAGTTAACATCTCTCTTTCTAACAGCTATAAATTAAAGCACAAATATCAGAAAATAAGATGACTGTTCTCATACACACACCATTGTCGATTTATAGTAAAATCTATCACCTAATGTGCCTAAACACTGAGAGAAAGTACCTGTAAATTGAGTGAGGGTATCAGCTCGTAGTCGATAGCGAGGTATCTGCTCCTCCAACAGACTGATGATTTCCACTTCTGGAAGTTCCCCTCCACAACACACGTCTGAAACAATAAATATGTTCTATATGTGCTATGACTTCAGCATGTCCAACAATAACTGTTAACAATAAATACATCAAGCCGGGGTACACAGTGTTAAGGAAGAAGAAAACGTAAGCATAGATGGTATTGTTTGTTTTGGTCTGTTCAGATGCATTAATTTAAAAAGGAATACATGAAATTCTTGTTTACTGTGTAACAAATGATCAAAGTGCTTTATCCAACTGCTGGTGAAGTACAACTGGGAAAATGTACACACTCCAAAATGTGGAATCATAAGGTTAATGGTACATAATCCCATGTTAATAATACTGATTTTCTTCTCAATAGATTGTAATTCATCATGTACTAACACTTAAAATTAATTATGTATTGCAGCCTGTGACACAGCCTTTAATAAAAATCAGTAGGCAAAACTGAGTCCAACAAATGTAGGAAATACCTATTTATTTGCAAATATTTCCTTTATGGCTATGTGCTTCTTCAATGTGTTCTTTAACTGATGAATTTCAGTTCCTCATTGTTTCTCTTTAAATTTAACCTGTTCTTTCAGTAAACAGGTTTCGGTGATTCAAAAATAACAACAAAATTTAATTATTCACGAAGTTAACAAAATGCTGAACTACTGCATTCTGCAATGGTGTATATTTTTGAAAGATATCGACCACTACAACTACTCAGCCAAATAAATAGAACTGCGATCTGGTACCAATGATACAAATACCATACACAGTGTTTCCCTGAACAAGGGCAAAATAAGGATATAAAAACATCAAATTGCGTTACCAATGCCGGCTCAGTGACTTTTATTTACTTCAACAGAATGGATGAATTAAGTAGTTTGTTAAACAAGTATAGATTTAATTTTTTTCCATTAAGCTGCACTCATTGTTGTCTACAACTGTACATGTTATTCTGAGAAACATGCTAATTACAAAAAATAAATGTGACAAATTGGAAGGCTATTACTCTCACGCAGTTGCAGCCACAATAGAACATACCGTTCTGCCAGCTCTCAAGAATAGATTCCCTACGTGCCTGGAGATCTCCAGACTTTCTTCTGTTCTTCCCCAATAGTTTGCTTTGGATGGGGAACATCCTCTCAGTTTGAGAGTTCCCTCAGCACTGAGCCAGAGGCTGGCATATAGCCAGGAAAATACTGCACATCTGTGCTCACCGATGTAAGCCAAATCCATCCCACCTCACAGACACAAAAATAGGTCAGTCACAGCTCTGACTGTGTTCTGAACTCATGCAGACAGCTGCAGTAGTTTTCACCTAAACTGTCCCATTAAGAATAAACAACACTGATCTGCTTACTACAAAATATGTATTGCATTGGTATATCTCACACATTTCCGATATGTTTACATGTATGATTAAAGAACAGAAAATTACTGAAACTTAATATATAAATCCACCCTTTGCATTCTTTGATGTCCGTAAAGTACGTAAAACAATGTCGCACTACCATATCAATAAGACCATACAGAACATCACAGCCTCACTTCTGAAACTCCAAATTACATGATCTGAGCAAATGATGTGTACATTACAAAATATGATTTGTGTGGAAGCTGCAACCAGTCACTTTCCTGAGCCACAACAGGCATATTAATTCCATGATTAAATACAATAAATTCTGACTCTAGCCACTACTGGGCACTGATACAAATTCAATGCCGACACGTAAAACTTGTGCCGGACCAGGACTCAATTCCAGATTTCCTGCTTTACACAAATGGTTGTCTTAACCGCTTTGGCTACCCGAGCATACTTTCCATCTGGTCCAAATTCCCATCTTGTAACACACCACTCAAATAGCAGCCTGTGTCCACTACTCTTGTTGCTCACCGCATTATGATTCGGCTTGATGGCCATTAAGATCATTTCAGTGTGGACGCACTGTCTGTCCTGAATTCTCGTGGAAATCCAGAGTGATGCAGCAAGCAACGGGTGTGATGGACAGGGGGCCTACGTAAGTAGTGTGTGACAAGATGGGAATTTGGATCAGAAGAAAAGTGTGCTCGCACAGCCAAAGCAGTTAATGCTACTGCTTGCACATAGCAGGAAATCTAGGTTCGAATCTTAGTCCAGCACAAAACTTTCACTTGTTGCCATTTATTTCATTTCCATGCCCAATTGCGGCCAAAATCAAAATTCATTTCATTTCGTTATCATATCTATGTATGGCAGCAGTATCAAGAGTGATGTCTATTCTTTCAGACAGATATAAATCAAAAGAGGAGCCCGAATTAGCTCAAGAGATGGCTAGTAAGACAATAAAAAGTACAAAAATCTCATGAAACAACTGCCTGCAGTCAGAATGTGTAAGATAAATTTAAATTAACTGTTGAATATTAAAATTTTAAAAAAGTAAAGTAGATACAGTACTTAACAAGAAGGGACAGTTCTAACATTATCATTAGTATTTCTTTTTAAATTGAAAGCAGTAAAGGTAAGCAGATACAGTACTTCACTTTTATAAACACCTTTGACATTATCCACACATCCATTGCACAAAACATGAAAGAATGTCGCCTCTGAAGATGCATTACCTACTTAACAACCGAAATATTCAACACACACACACACACACACACACACACACACACACACACACACACACACACACAACAATTCAGACCTATGTTGCACTGAAATGTTTGCCAAAACTCTTGAGTTTCTGGGGCAATATATCTCCACTAGGCTACAACAGCTAGGCACTTTGCCAGTATCTCATTCAGACTCTAGTTGGCAGTAGTAAATGCTGTGAAAACAGCAAGAATAAAGGAAAGAATAAAAGTTAAAGACTTTAACATATTACTGAAAGTGCCCAATTTATTAGCAGGTATTGTACATTAAGTAACTCAATAGCTGTATGGACTTTTTCTAAATATAATGACCACTATGGGATTATTCCACCATATTTCTGTGCACCTATTATCAATCTTTCTCGTAAATGATAAAATGTTGCACTATTTACTCACATGTAGTAAGCTACAAAAATTCATACTTGCAAATTATTAATTTCAATTCAAATTAAGAATTTTCCCACACTAGAATGCGGGATACTGCATACAGCATCTGTTATTTGACTTCATAGTAAGACATGAAAGTCTTAAAAAATAATATTGTTATGCCTTTTATATTGTGTATAGACTAAGATTTGGCACTGACAAAATTACATTATCAAAGCCAGCAGTACAAGCCACTGAAGAATGAAATCCTTTGATAACAAATCTTACAAAAGTTTCCTTATCTAAGGAATGGTGCTACTGCTGTTTTGTTTGTGCATGTGTGTTCCTTATAAGCAGCTGGTTGCTGCACAATGAAAAGTGAAAGGACAAGCTTATCCGCTCTGAGAGGCGACACGCTATGCAGGCAATGACCCACTTTTCCTTACTTGGCCATGAGCTGACTGCACAAGTGGTTACCACTCCACAGAGCAGTATCAGTCTGTCATCCATGGGTAGATTCCATAGAATGCATGGAATGATTTCTTCGTCAACAAACAGAATTACTTATAACAGAGGAGGAAAGAAACAGATTTGGGATTTAGTTACCTCCACTGTGCTTACATTATGCAACACACTTTTACCCTCTCTGTGGCATTTAACAAGAATGTACCACTTACAAATGTTGCAACAAAAGATAATGAAGCTTAGTAGAAATAGCTGTTCCAGATATTTCTTCAGGTTATTTCCCTTTGAATCATTTTCTGTACTTCTCCTCCTCTACATCACTATGATCTGTAGCTATCCAAATACAAGCGTAATTGAAACAAAAATCTTAAGAGTGTAAAATTAAAAAGAAGCAATCCAAGGTGGACTCCTACTTCTAAGAACTGTTGACAGGTGGCAGCATGGTTCAAAAACCTAAATCAGGCCAATTATGAACTGAGAAAGTAGAACATCAACTGACATCTATAACAGATAAAAGTATTGGAGAGAGAGAGTGGGGGGGGGGGGCAGTAATTATGTTTATAGGTAGTTCATCTACATGTTTCAATGAGCAAGTTTACGAGTATCAAAATATGTAAAAAATGGCTGTACTGAGTGACTGAATGACGTAGAAGCTTAAATTTTTTACACTGCCACAGGACTGTAAATTTCAAATGGATACCTCTTTCCGTTCCTGAGAAAACGTGTCTTACCAGATAGACAACAATGTGATCCTGTAACTATTCTGTTTTTACCAGCTGGGGTAAGGAACACTAAAAGCTAAGAGAGCTAGCTCTAAGCCTAATAAAGCATACAACCATCAGCATGAGAACAGTCTGACACTCTGTTGTGATGGCAAGGGAATAGTTTTTGTCTACTATATGGAAAGAGGTGGACAAAAGTGTCAAATGGCTTTCTATGGAGATCTTCCAAAGCATCATCAGCACTGTTCTAAAATAGGAAGTAATGAACAAGTACTTGTATGAGTCTGTGTGTTCACATGTAATACAACTATTTTCAACTTCAATTGACTGTTCAGTTATCACACCCGTTCAGCACATGAAATTCACAAGCTTTGTCGAAAATATACTTGTCAAACCTAGAACCTTCTCCTCCCGAGATTTCTTACCTTACACAACTTAATGGGGCAAAGTCCCGTTCCCCAAAGTACATTTCAACTTTGTGATACTTCAAGAGCAATGTAATCGAACACTGTGTTAAAATACTGAACAGGAAAAGCTACAACATTTTTTTTTTTAAATCTGTCAACTATCAAAAAAGGTTTGTGTGTTTTAATTATTTCAAACTCCACACAATATCTGTTATTACATTTGATCCTCTTCAACAAAATTAATACATCAGTGAATTGGGTGATTTCTTGTGTCATTATTCTCCAGGTCCATTCGTCAATTACCTCCTTCAATAAGATGTTGCACCTTAATTTTCCTTTCATTTTTCGAAGACATATCTCACAACAGGACCTATCAGTACAAAATTTATTTTATTAGTTCTCATTACTCTTCAACGTAATGTTTTGTGTCATACAATAAATGATATTGCAGTGTCTACCTGCGGACGAAGATTTGCTGTTCTCAGTACAATCATGGTTCTGTTGGAAACCGCAAACATTTCTCCATGAAGGCATTAACCATCTTGTCACACAGATAAATTTATGAAGTTATGGCGATTACTTTGGAATAATAAATAGTTAACTTACTTTTTTCCTCATGAATATTTGAAACTGCAATTAAACTTACAAGAAATGACTCTATAATACGATTAACCACGAATATCTCTCTACATCGAGATGTGGGTATCAACTATTGACGACATGAACTTATGCAGTACTACTACATACAGCGTCCACGAAAACTATGCGAATAATATTTAAAAAAAGTATTGTAATTAAAGCGTCTAGGACTTCGTATTGCCTTAGTTTCATTTCGAGCTTGGAGAAGATTGTATCAAAATACATTTTACTGTATACCAGCAGGTAACCTCGTCAATATTTCGCGAAATTTTTCATCGTGCTTGGTTTTCTGCCAAACTGAGAGATGCCTTTTATGAATGTGAAACAGGTTTGTTTTTCTATAGAAACTTCAAAACAACGATGTAATTGTAGAAGTGCGGCGTTGATGACGTGTGCCAAACGCCGAGAAAATGATAGCTTTCCCTGTTTTTACAACGAATATCACTCAAGCATGTGTAAATTATCGCAATAAAAGTATCTAATTTTATATATGAAGTTATTGTGTACCCATTACAATCAACTGATTGAAATTTATTGATAAATAAGATATACTGAATATTACTTTGGTTTATTTGTAACGTAAGTAACGTAAAAAGTGAAAATAAAAAAGGACAAAGTTTGCACATAAGGACTCGACCCTAGGATTATCGGTCTACGTCAAACGCTGCCTATAAACTTCGCTAGCTACCTTGCCTGACCAGCACAAAATATCCTTTTTTTTTTTTTTTTTTTTTTTTTTTTTTTTTTTTTTTTTTTTTTTTTTTTTGCTAAATTCTTAGCCATCTGTAGCTCCCACTTCTGTCACTTTCATTTCTGATCAAGGGTTGCATATATCATAGGCTTGGATGAAATTGGCGAAGAGAAGGTGGAAAGGCGTTAATGCATAATGTCGGTACGTATCTCACAATGACGAACAGAACAACGTCCTATTTGAGATCGATTCTCATATGACTTTATGTTACAGATGATTTTCAGTTTAGAGACGTGTCGTCCCACAAGAACTAAATTTTATAGGTGGCTCTAAAATCTTATTATATCCTACAGAAATGGTGGTTGCCTACTCAAAATTTGTTACAGCCAGGTAGGTGACTTTGATACCACACTACATAAGAACAAAGCCAAAGGTCACAGGTTGTATTCCCACTGATTCCTAGAAGTTTGTCACTTACTGCTTTTTTCACCTCTGGCGATGTTCGTTAATGTGAAAAATACCGTGTTATACCACAGTTCGGATTTCACGTTAAACTGCCGTTCCCCCAACAACTGCCTGCAATGTCACTTCAAAAAGTCGCTGGTAGGCAAAGGCATACGATTTCCAATGGGACCATGCTTACTAACGTACTGTGAAGTTCAAACCAACCTTTGTGTAGATCACAGCTTTACTTACTACTCTGATACTTAAAAGGTAACCATTATTTCCGAGTTATCTTTAAAGTAAAGCTTTTGTATAATTAAAATGATCAAGGATGTGAAACTTCAGAAGTTGATGGTTTGGAATTATATCGTGATATGATTAAATCTGACAGTTGTCCCACAAAATTGTCAGTAAGTTAAGAAATAAAGCAATACACATTTAAAAATATAATTTTATTCATTTACCAACAAAGCCCGATTGAAATTGAAAATAAAAAGTCTGAAGTAAGAAAAAAATGCTTATACAATTGCACTGTTGTTTGTAAAACTGATAACACAGCAAACGAAAACGCTCACCTACTCATTTTAATGAATGTAATGCATTATTTTCATGTCTTCAATTTTTTAACATCGATTCCCATAACCAGAATTTAACAAACGTATGTTGCCACGTACTTTTATGTTTCGTTTGTGTAATATGTAAACCAGGTCCAGAACTTGTCTGGATGAATGTTGAAACGTTTAAAAAACACACTCAAAAATTGGCGAATATAACTAATGTATAGCCCAATAGAGGTAGCATTTTGGATTGCAAAAGGTGGAGTAATTTTTATTGTCAAGTATGCTGTATATATTACCCCTCTCGTGAAAAACTCCAAGTTGTAGACCTTCTCCCACTTGGCCGCTAAGAGATGGCATTTTTTCAGTTTTTCCCCCAGTAACTAGCTTACAGTGCATTTGAGACAAAAATATGCCGTTATCAATTTTAAAGAAAGGTAAATTTACTGCAACTTTCATTTATAAGATGCTGGAACCGACTTTCAGTGAGAAATGGTATTCCTGACCGTATCATCATCTTCCAACCCTTGTGTGTGCAATATATACATGTAGTTCATGAGATTCATTTGTGGGGAATAACAATTTTTGAAAAAGAAAAATACTAATTTTTCAACTCTTTTATATACGCTTATATTTCAACAAAATACAGTTTAAAAATAATCTTAAATTTTAACGATATATACAAAATTTTAAGTTAAAAATTCATCAATTTCTTGTTGTTTTAGCTCAGATGTGGTTGATGCGTAAAATTCATCATCCTGAAACATCCCCCAGGCTGTGGGTAAGCCATGTCTCCGCAATATCCTTTCTTCCAGGAATGCTAGTTTAAATGGTTCAAATGGCTCTGAGCACTAGGGGAGTTAACATCTGAGATCATCAGTCCCCTAGAACTTAGAACTACGTAAAACTAACCAACCTAAGGACGTCACACACATCCATGCCCGAGGCAGGATTCGAACCTGCGACCGTAGCAGTCGCGCGGTTCCGGACTGAAGCGCCTGGAACCGCTCGGCCACCGTGGCCGGCAGGAATGCTAGTTCTGCAAGGTATGCGCAAGAGCTCCTGTGAAGTTTGGAAGGTAGGAGAGGATGGAAGGTAGGAGAGGATGGAAGGTAGGAGACGAGGTACTGGTGGGAGTAAAGCTGTATGGACGGATCGTGGGTCGTGTTTTGGTAGCTTAGGTGGTAGAGCACTTACCCGCGAATGGCAAAGGTTCTGAGTTCGAACCTCGGTCCGGCACATAATTTTAATCTGCCATGAAGTTTCATATCAGCGCACACTTCCGCTGCAGAGTGAAAATTTCGTTCTCAAAGTTGATCACTTTCACCAATATGCAGTGTATCACCTAAGCCCTTTTGTTCCGTGATGGATTCAACCATCGAATTCCTCCTTTACAGCTGCATTTGTTGCCGTAAGTCTTTTAGCACTGGCATGAAATCATGTTCAGCAATGCCTGTGCAGCTGGTTCTTTATCGATGGGATTGGGGTTCGACCACAATATCATCCTTCCAGCCCCACTCCAGGGCGTCTTCTTCATATCCCACCCACGTCTAAACTTGCCGATAAGTTCTATATGTGTGATACTGAACTGTATCCCTTGCTGAAGGTAGGCGTGCCAAATCGAATGTGGTGTTTGCAGAACTTTTCGAAAAGCCAAGACATCTCAACTCATCTATAGAAGTGTTCGAGGCACCTACATAAAGTGCCACAAGGAAAATTTCAGTTTTTTTCTACGATTTTCTCTTTTTCTGCAGCTGGATCTTTGAAAATAGAAACAATTTACTGTGAGAAGCATCACTCTCGCGTGTGGTGCAAAATTTAGTTTTAACCTGTTCAAACACAGTGCAGGTGGTATCGCAACTACTTACGGCAAGGAGAACTAGTATATTTTTCCACAATATCTTTGTGTTTGAAGGATGAGTTGGAACACAGTGCATCTCCTATGTTGCCCCTTCCACAGTCTGGCGCTGAAGTCGTCCCGCGTACGGAGGGCAACGAAATGACAGTTTTCACAATTAACTCATTTGCATCTTCTATTGCCTCCTTGGTGACATCTGTGCTCGCTGAAATTCTGTAGCAATGTGATGAAGGGTCGTGCGGTTCTAGGCGCTACAGTCTGGAACCGAGTGACTGCTACGGTCGCAGGTTCGAATCCTGCCTCTGGCATGGATGTGTGTGATGTCCTTAGGTTACTTAGGTTTAATTAGTTCTAAGTTCTAGGCGACTGATGACCTCAGAAGTTAAGTCGCATAGTGCTCAGAGCCATTTGAACCATTTTGAGATGAAGCGGGATTTGCTTTTTCATTCGATAACAATTTATCTCCTGGCATCTGCGGATACATTATACTATCAAAGAGAATTTCTGTATAAGATTTTAGCAACGACGAGTTCTTTCGGGTGCTATTTCTGCTCCTTTTATTTTCATCTGTGGGGTACCCTTCGAAGACCAGCGCTGCATTTTGACAATGATACCGCTGTGCGTATGTCACAAATCTTTTAAAAATTGGAGAAAAATATTCGTTCAGATTCCAATGAACTCTGTGTAGAAGGTGGCCACGATCTATTACATCAACTCTGCTCTTTCCCATTTCCGTGTCACTACGACAGATTAAACTGCGAATGTTTTCCTCAGAAAAAAGGACAATGAAGAAGGAGCAAGCTGGTATTTGAAGTATTTTTTCAGGTCATTCTCAGACTGCTTAGAGACGGACATGCTGAGGAAAAGGATGTGAGGATCCAGAATTACTTTTTCTTTCTTCGTGTCTACATGGTTAAGCAACTATTTCCAACGACACCGCTGTGTCTTTAGGTCGGAGATGGATGTTCTCGAAACTGCTGTTCAAAATTCCATTCTTTGCTCAAGACACCAAGTTCCCAGGACAGATGCTAGTAGATATCTTCACCTTCAAAAAGACTGTGGCTGGAAAACCACTGAGTTAGTTTATTAACTTCAGTATTTTGTTGGAATATAAGTATATGTTAATAGTGTTAATTTATATTTTTTCTTTTTCAAAAAATACTTATTCGCCATAAATTGCATAAGTCTCATTGCACGTATATATTGCATATGTAATTGTTTAAATATGATACTACATACAGGGTTACTATTTTTGGCTGAGGACGGTATTTTCAGTGTCGAGTCGACTTTGACTAAAATTGGTAATACAATAATTCTCGGCGTGTATAGGGAGTGATTACAAACATTTTGGACGAATCCTGAAGGAAATTAAATCCCCTACAACAATGGTTATTATGCATTGTGCACAAAACTGCACTAAATAAGTTATTAATGCGAAACCACCGGTATGTCTAACTTTTTGTGATTCCTTGACGTTTTTGCAGATTTTCACAGCGTCGTACTCAGCAGCTGTTCTGAATTTTCCAACAAGTTGTAAATATAACTTTCAGTAAATTTACTTCTCATTAAATCCCATAATAGTACATTTTTGCCTAAAATGCACTGGAAGGAAGTTACTGAGGGAAAACTGAAACAAAAGATCATTTCTTAGAAGTTTTTTTTTCTTTTCAAGATGGCGGATAACGCACAAATGGGAGAAAGCAAGAACTTCAATTTTTCACGAAGGGAGTAATACATACAACATACTTGAAAATAAAAATTACTCCACCTTTACAACGGAATCCCCTATTCAGAACTGTCTCTACTGGGCTAAGGTCTCAAACGAAGACAGTCCTCATCTCCACAGTTTAATAAAATTAGTTCAACGGCGCAAAAACGTCAACATACAGAAATACCAGCATGCTGAGTGGTGGTGTCATTCCGCCAACTTAGGGAGTGGACACCTTTATAAGCAAGACGGAAGTTTCATATTACTTCTAGAGCCAATGGATGCATTCTGGACCATAGAGTACGAACCAGAAGAAAGTAAATAATTCTTTAATTTCTCATATCTCATAATAAAATTATGTTAGTAAGGATGCATAGAAGACAAAGTTCTAGTAATGACCTTTATTTGCCTCAAGAATTGAAATCGTTCATTGGGGAAAGCGAATGTTTGTCCACTGTCAATAGCCTCACATTAAGTGCAATGGTGACGCCTGTGCGTCCTCCCCCTCCCCCAGTGATATTTGTTGTTATTGCGACAGTAGTACACTTCCGTTTCACGTCTACAGATTGAAAAAATAAATTCTCTTCGTAGTAGCGTGTTTATGTGGTAGTTGTCAACAGCGCGCCTACGGCAGAAGATATGCATATTGTTGTACAGTGGCTTGAGCAGAAAGAGTCGGAGGTCTTTTCTAACGAAGATGATCGCGAAATTGACCACGCATAATAATAATAATAATAATAATAAAGATTTCGTGTGACTCGATGACCTAGCGCAAGTCTCACAATTTTAAGCCACTAAGCCGGCCTTATTGACCGAGCGGTTCTAGGCGCTTCAGTCCGGAACCGTGCTGCTGCTACGGTCGCAGGTTTGGATCCTGCCTCGGGCATGGATGTGTATGATGTCCTTAGATTAGTTAGGTTTAAGTCTAGGGGACTGATGACCTCAAATATTAAGTCCCATAGTGTTTAGAGCAATTTCTTCGAAGCCACTTCGGCGTCTTGCGCGTCTTTAACCTGCACCGGTTATTCAACCGGGGAAAGCGGACCTCCAGCTTAACGTGAAATCACGTGACTGCTAGTGACCACAACACCGAATCGGTACAAAAGGTGAATAACGAAAATAGGTCCAGTTCGTCTGAACTGAGTATGTATCCAGTCCAAATTTTGTTATGAAAAGTATCGTGAAACAAGAAACGGGAAAAAATTTCCTCAAAAATTGTGTATACGCCACCAAGTGACAGAATTATTTATTTTCCTGGCTTGCTCGGTAAAAACTCCAACAAAAGTATTGAATTTGTATCTTGGCGATGACAAACTTTGTATACTGTACTAACGTATAGATTGAAAAAGTTTGTTAAAGATTTACCAGACAGGTAGATGATGACACAGAAATAAAATTCATTATCATCAGTATCCTTTTTGTCATTGGTCGATGCACTGTTCAGAAAAGCATGTGAAGCTGCTGTCGGTTAACTCTAAAGGCAATGGAGTGGAGTGTTGTTTTCTACCTATGAATGAGATTTTATTTTCTATATCGATGATTGCGTTTTGATAATGTAATTACGAGTAATTTTCGGTAGGTGGAAGATAAACTAATTCCAACATGAGAATTATATAAACTTATGGTTAGTAGGTTTAGTGATCTTTTCTCTCTAGATGAGTATGTAACCACCGACGAACAGCTTCTGTCTTTCAGGGTAATTGCTACTTTAGGCAGTACATACGGAGTAAACCTGCAAAATATGGAATAAAAATATTTGTTCTTGTTGAAGCTAAGAATGGCTGTGCAATTAATTTGGAACCCCATGACGGATAACAGCCGGAAGAAAACTTTTATATCAGTAATGGTGCCAGCGAAGTTGTGAGTCTGTGGAACATATTGTATTCTCGAACAAATAGGAATGCAACGTTAAGTTGGCACAGGCACTATTGGAAGAATAGCAAATCACGTACCTGGGGACGAAAAGAAAACAAGAAATGAGGTTCCAAAAGAAATGCTACCAAATAATAACAGATACTCCTCAGTTTTTGGCTACACAATAAATGATAACTGACCAAAAAGAAATACAAAACTGTACTCACTTTAACAACCATGCTTCGTTTCGTCATTCGCTCGGCTGGGAAAGATCTATTTAAAAGAGTGAAAAGCGGGCAGAACTACCAATAAGGTAAAAAGCAGTGATTTGCCTAAAATTTGTTTGTACAGCGTTATCCGTGCCGTTGTTTCACTTCAGGGTGTCAGAATAGTGAACCAGTAATTGTAGGGCATAAATCTTCGTTCGGACAAAATCAGGAAACACTGAGCGCATGACTAGCGACACAGTGCCTATCTTGGGTGAAATCACGAAACGTTCCGCTCTCTGCATGAGGAAGCATTGTAGCTCGTGTTAAAGAACCTTAAATTCACAGCTATACTCCACAAGTCATCGTATGCTAAGTAGCGAAGAGTTCTCTTGAGTCACTGTCAGTTCCCCATTTCCCGTTCCGGTCGAATGGTCTGCGGATACGATCGTATGTAAGCATCCGCGTGAGCTCGAATCTCTCTAATTCTATTTTCACGGTCTTTTCGCAACATGTTAGTAGACGTGAGAAATATACTGTCTGACTCTTCTAGAAGCAAACACTCTCGGAATATAAACGGTAAACCACGCCATGATGCCCAATGCCTCTCTTGTAGTGTCTGCAACTGGAGTTCGATGAGCATATCCGTGAGGATTTCGCGCTTACTACACGAGCTCGTGACGAAACGCGCTGCTCTTGTTTGGATATTCTCTATTTCTTATATCAATCATTTCTGGTACGGAGCCAGTATTAACGAGCAATATTGGTCAAATGAGTGTTTTGTTGGCTACCTCCTTTGTGGATGGATTACACATCTCGAGAATGCTTGCAATGAATCTGTCTTGCACCTGTGATTAGTTTTATATGGCTGTTCCACTTTTAATCTTTCCGTATGAATACTCCCATATACTTAATGGAGAGGACTGTTTCCTGCGATTTTTCTGTAATCATACAATAATGGATGTTTCCGCCTATGTATTCGCAATCAGTTAGATTGGTGTGTGTTGAGAATTGACTGGCAATCCCTGTACCAACTGTCGATCCTCTGCAGGTCTTCGTGGATTTCGCTACCATTTTAAGCAGTGCCACTTTTCTGTATACACAAGCATCATCCGCGAAAATCCTCGTGGAACTTCTGACGTCATTCACGTCTTCATTTATATACTGGATGATCGGTTTGAGATGTCAGAAAAATATAAGGCCATATTTATTAAGTTAATGTACACTAGTGTCCAAAATTAAAGCAACAAATGGAAATTTTGCAATGTTGTTGCGTAAAACAGTATAAACAGGTGATAGCAAATTAGAAACAATGTACAGAAACAGGAAGTAAACAACTACATCGGAAATAACGGTAGACAAAAATTTCCTTCGTTTTTCCAACTTAACAGATTTGCACACGGATTCCAACAATTAGTTATGTGCTCAGTATGGGTTGTGACCACCTCTGGCAGTAATGCAGGCCTGACAACTACGGAGCATGCTGTGAATGATGTCATCAATCTCATGTTGAGGCGCAGTCCGGAACCGTGCGACTGCTACGGTCGCAGATTCGAATCCTGCCTCGGGCATGGATGTGTGTGATGTCCTTAGGATAGTTAGGTTAAAGTAGTTCTAAGTTCTAGGGGACTAATGACCACAGCAGTTGAGTCCCATAGTACTCAGAGCCAGTCATGTTGAGGCAATAACGCCCACTCTTCCCACAGAGCTGCTCGCAAGTGCTGAGGAGTGATTGGTGAATGCTTACGTGATGCAACCCATCTCGTAGTGCATCCCAGACATGCTTTACGGGATTCAAGTTGGAAGAGCGAGCACACCATGTCATGCGTGCAATATCTTTCGTTTCCAAGAAAACATGAGCCACTAGTGCTCTATGAGGTCGAGCATTATTGCCATCAATAAGAAGTCTGGGCCCACAGCACCTCGCAACATCCGCACATGAGGTCTTAAGAACTCGTCACGATGCCTGACAGCAGTTAAACCTTGTCGATTCACCCGTACAATTTCATCAAGAGCTGTTCGAGTGGTCAATATAATCCCTGTTCACACCGTTATGCATCCTCCTCAATATCCGTCTATTTCCACAACATTTGGGCCCCGAAATCTTGTTCCACGTTCCCTCCAGATGCGAAGCCGTTGAGAATCACTCTCCAGACTAAATCGGGACTCATCTGTGAAAAGAACATACGCCCTCTGTTCTACCATCCAGGTGGCATGTTGACAACTCCACTTCCGACGTTTCCTTCTCTGAAGACGCATCAAAGGTACGCACAGAGCATGTCTCCGGCAATGAAGACCGCTCTGTCGAAGCTTTTTGTACACTGTCTGTCGCGATACGACACGTCCAGGGGAAGCCGCGAGGTCAGATGCCAGTTAGCATGCAGTACCAAGGCGTACCGTCGTACCCTTATAGTCAATTAACGGTCCTGTCTTTGAGATGTCACACGTGGTCGGCCCTGCCCTAGTCTTTGCGATACAGTTTCGGACTCTACGAACTGTCGCCACATCCGAGAAACAACAGAGCGAGTCACATTAAGCCATCAGGCCACATCAGTTTGCGAGTGTCCTCTCCACTGCAGTGTCTGGCAGCCGTCTTCTGCACAGTCTGACTGTGTACCCATTGTAGATGTAGGACTACCCGACAAATACTGTCCTGTTTGATGGATGCCCTGACGTCATCGCTGGCGTGGCTGCCCGTTGATCCGAAGACCATATTCCGTGCAGAACACGATCATACGGACATCTGTTGACAGTCTGTATGACTATATCGTGAATCGGACACAGGACGGGGTAATAGCAGTTTGTTGCTTTAATTTTGGACACCAGTGTATTTTCTGTAATGTGCGTGAAACTGATGGGAGGTAACAATGAATCACCATGTCCCGGGATGCAAGCCAACAGCAAGTAGTTCACGGCGCAAAAAACAGATGTCAGACACACAGTGTACGAGGTAGCACCAAGTTTGCGTGCTCTGTGTGTATCGACTGTTACGTGAAAATGGAAGTTAGGTCATAACAATGCGTTCAATTTGTCGTGCGGTATGCGAAATTTTCGAGTATTTTTTTTTCCGGAGTAGAATTTTCGTGGCGCCAATTACCTTGAAATAATGGACTGGTATGTGTTATCTCAAATTACACGAAAATAGGATACTGGACACTATTTAGTATCAACAGGACGGCGCTCCACTGCATTAGGCTCAACAATGACGCCAACGATCGCTGTTTCGGCCATGGCGGACCTATCCTATGGCGTGTAGTCAGTCTACTAGCCCCGACCTAACGCCTATATTTTTTTCCTTGTGGTGTGTGTGTGTGTGTGTGTGTGTGTGTGTGTGTGTGTGTGTGTGAGAGAGAGAGAGAGAGAGAGAGAGAGAGAGAGAGAAAGGGGGGGGGGGGCGGCTTCGTCAAATGAACAGTATATGCACAAAGGCCAAGGCTACAGAAACTGGCCGACCTACGAAGGCAGATTATAGCGGCTTTTCAGCAAATTACTCCAGAAATGCTGCGCGCCACGCTATACACATGGACGCGAGTTATGGTATGCGCCGCACTCGCAATGGCGAACATGTTCAATGCTTATCAGACACAAACTCCAGACTCTTCTCCACATGCATATACCGCTCATAAGCAATATATTTGCATGGTTTTTTGTATTAATGCTTTACTTTTCTGTCATCTCAAACGGATCACCCTGCATAAAAGTGTTCGGAAGTTCCCGTTAAAATCTTCTAGAACTTGTAGAGGGGAGTGAGCAGATAATTTTCTGACCTGAAACCCATGTCTGGAAACATACCGTTTCTATGCTACAACCATTTGAAAACGTGTTGGTAACGCGACCACTTTTGCAGGTAACAGAGTAGGTGTAACTCAATACATCAGTTGTTTTGCAGTTCCACTTAACAGCCACAGAAACTGCTCGTGTACTCGTTGATGCGGTACAGCCTCTTCCGATTCGTGTGTGTGGCGTCTCCTTGGAGCACCACAGTTACGCCTGCTGACGGTGAAGGTACTCTTCCAGAAGCCGTTGCGTAATTGTGGTGAAAATGGTATGCGATGGAATCGGACATTGTGGAGATCGATCTTGATAGAGGCGACGAGCAGCTCCTCCATTACCGCGACCTTCGAGATTCGGAAGGATCATGTCGGTGTATTCTGCAAACGTGTACTCAACTATGTTGCTGTAACAGTCACACATGGGTGAATGGCGCTCGAACCATGAAGGATAGCCGTCAAATTTCATTAGCCGCCGGCCGCTGTGGCCGAGCGGTTCTAGGCGCCCCAGTCCGGAACCGCACTGCTGCTACGGTCGCAGGTTCGAATCCTGCCTCGGGCATGGATGTGTGTGATGTCCTTGGGTTGGTTAGGTTTAAGTAGTTCTAAGTCTAGGGGACTGATGACCTCAGATGTTAAGTCCCATAGTGCTTAGAGCCATCTGAACCATTTTTACATCAGCCGATCCGCCGCAACCACTCCCTCCCAGCCTACCTACCTAGTAAACATATTTTCAAACTGCTGTACGACTGACATGGGTTCCTATTCAAAATATGATGAACTCACTCCCCTCTACATGTCCTGCAATTCCTACAAGTTTGTAACGGGTGGTCCTGTAATACTCCCTCGGGAGTGCGTCCTAAGTTATTTTTACGCCTGGATATTTCTCTCGGTTGCGAATCTTCAATCCAATCTCCCATGTGGTTTGTTAATCCGTACGCTCGTATTTTGTTCAGTAGGCGTCAGAAGAGGACTGGTATCGAAGGTCTTCGGGAAGTCAAGGAACACAGAAACAATCTGGGCGGCAGTGTCTATTGCCTTCTGTGTTTCGTTAGCGAACAGTGAATGCCTTACATTCTGCATGTTTTCTTATGTTTCAGTTGCTTTTGCTGTGAGCATATTGTTGGACTCAAAGGGCGTACTGATCACGAAGAACTAACAAAGATATGGAGTTCTTTTGATACTGAAGAGGACTTCACGAGACCTACGCAGAGCCCTGCTAACTAGGAACTGACGTAGTCGCTATAAAGTATGCTGAGGACACAGTACCTGTGAGCGTGGCGCTGTCGGTGTAGGAGCGCCGCGCGCGCCCCGCCGACTCCAGGGCCGCGGCCAGCTTGGCGCCTCCCTCCCCGTCTCGCGCCGCTGGACGCTGCTGCTGCGGAAGCGGTGGCTGGATCTGCAACAGCGGCACGTCGCCCCTTGCGTTAGTCTGCATCACCAACAAGGTGTTTATAAACTGGTGTCCATAAATCTTTGAGATTTACGAAAAGTCTGAAAGAAAATCGATCAAAAAATCCTTTTTTAACGAGTCACGAAAGGTATTCCCTGTAACCCCTGTTATGAAACGCATTTCAGACGTGCATTTTTACTTCAATTCTTGATTAGAGATGGTCTTGGCATGTGTTTTTAGTTTGTCTGACTGTCTTTTGAACGTTCAGCATCGACATGTGGGGAGGAATCAGTCATGGTCATCTTATTGCTCCATATTTCCTCGTGTTACTACTCAAACGTACCTAAGGAAGTCTCAAACATGAGGTGCTTCATTTACTTGATAATGTACCTCTATCCGTCATTCAAGGGATGCGGTTTATGCACGATAGTTCTCCACATCACTTTAAACTCTCGCCGGAGCCTCGATAGCCAGTTTCCATGTCGATTGATTGGACGAAAGGGATCCAATGCATGGTCTGTCCGATCGCCAGATTTGAATCCAATGTACTTTACCTCTGGGGACATTTAAATGATTTGGTGCATTCAACTCTTATACCTCATGTCCATTTGCGTATCCAAAATGGATTTGACGAAATTTGAGGTACTCTAGAAATTGTCAACAAAGTAAACAAAGTGTGGAGCACAGGCTCAGGGCACGTATCGAAGTTGGAGATGGTAACTTCGAACAATTTTTGTAAATGTACGTTATTAATGTATCACGTGTATCATGCAATAAACCTATGAATTCCCTAACGAAGGATTTTCGGACCCATATTCTTTTGTACTTTTGTGATGTTTTGGTGTCAGAACCACATCTCCACATTTATGGAGAGCAATTTATAAGTATTTTGTGTGTATACAAAATTCAGGGAAGTCAAGTTGTCGACCATCTTAAAAATTCATTGCAACAGCACATTAAGAAATAAGGTGAACTTATTTCACCGAATGGAAAAACAATAATTATTGAAATCTTACGTGCTATTGTGTGATGTAACATTTGTTACACCTTGCACTCAAATCTTCGCAAGAAAATAGCTGGGTAATTTTCTAAATACCAGTGCTATAGCACGCGGCAAGACGCCGTCTCTCATCCGCTTTTGGCGTGAATGTCGCTAACTTTTATTTAGAAAAATTACCTACCCATTTTTGGGAAAATTTTACTGCTAACCTAAATAAATTGAGGAGATGGAACCTGGATATACTGAGAAAACCAGAGGTTGTAGAGAGCTTCAGGGAGAGCATTAGGAAACGATTGACAAGAATGGGGGAAAGAAATACAGTAAAAGAAGAACGGGTAGCTTCGAGAGATGAAATAGTGAAGGCAGCAGAGGATATAGTACGTAAAAAGGCGAGGGCTAATAGAAATCCATGGGTAACAGAAGAGATATTGAATTTAATTGATAAAAGGAGAAAATATAAAAATGCAGTGAATGAAGCAGGCAAAAAGGAATACAAACGTATCAAAAATGATATCGACAGGAAGTGCAAAATGGCTAAACAGGGATGGCTGGAGGACAAATGTAAGGATGTAGAGGCACATATCACTAGGGGTAAGATATATACTGCCTACAGGAAAATTAAAGAGACCTTTGGGGAAAAGAGAATCACTTGCATGAATATCAAGAGCTCAGATGGAAACCCAGTTCTAAGCAAAGAAGGGAAAACAGAAATGTGGAAGGAGTATATAGAGGGTCTATACAAGGGCGATGTACACTGCTGGCCACCGTAAATGCAACACCCTGAAGGAAGCATCCGAATCAAGTGAAATTTACACCATGGGTTTGCAGCGATGAGATATGCAACTGATTAGAATTTCAGCGCAGACGCACATCACGCGCGACTGTGGCGCCACCTCATAGCGCCATTTAAGGCTTGGCGATTTCGACGAGTGTACGTTCGGCACGTGTGTTTACCTTGTGGTTGTTTCACAAGACGATCAGTTATGCCTCGTAGACAACAGCGAACATCGTTTGATCAAGTATCCGAGTTCGACAGAGGAAGGATAGTGGCTTACCGAGATTGTGGATTATCATACAGAGAAATCGCTAGTCGTGTTGGGCGAAACCAAACAACTGTAATGCGGATATGTGACCGTTGGATGCAGGAGGTACGACGGACCGACGTGGTCGATCGCATTCACCTCAGTGCACCACTGCACGTGCTGATAGGCAAATTGTGCGCATGGCAGTGACGGATCGCTCAGTGACATCCCGAACCATAGCACAGCACATTGCGTCTGTAACGCATCATCCAGTGTCCGCGCGTACCATTCGACGCCGTTTACAGCAGAGTGGTCTGTCCGCAAGACGTCCATTGCTTCGTCTACCATTGACGCAGAACCACAGACGTCTCCGTCGCCAATGGTGTGACGACAGACGGATGTGGATGGCAGAATGGAATGACGTTGTCTTTACTGACGAGGCACGCTTCTGTCTGCAGCACCACGATGGTCGGATTCGAGCGTGGAGACACCGTGGAGAGAGGATGCTGGACAGCTGCATTATGCACCGCCACACTGGTCTTGCACCGGGTATTATGGTATGGGGCGGTATTGGATATTACTCTCGCACACCTCTAGTACGCATTGCCGGAACTTTAAATAGCCGGCGCTACATATCCGAGGTGCTGGAGCCAGTTGTCCTTCCTTACTTTCAGGGCTCGGCCACAGCCATATTTCAACAGGATAATGCGCGACCACACGTGGCACGCATTGTCCAAAGGTTCTTCGTCAAAAACCAGTTTGAATTGCTTCCCTGGCCGGCTCGCTCTCCGGATCTTTCGCCGATAGAAAACATGTGGTCCATGGTTGCTCAACGAGTGACCCAGATTACATCCCCAGCTGCCACACCAGATGATCTTTGGCAACGTGTGGAAGCTGCTTGGGCTGCTGTACCCCAGGAACACATCCAACGTATCTTTGACTCAATGCCGAGACGTGTGGCAGCGGTGATCTCCAACAATGGCGGCTACTCTAGCTACTGATTCTGGCAGGAACCACATGTCACAGACGTCTGTAAACGTAATCATTTGATACTTGGTCAACATGTTATCTACAAAATAAATTTTGTTGTGCTACCTCTTGTCTTTCTTGGTGTTGCATTTACGGTGGCCAGCAGTGTACTTGAAGACAATATTATGGAAATGGGAAACATGATACTGCGTGACGAGTTTGACAGAGCACTGAAAGAGCTAAGTCGAAACAAGGCCCGGGGGAGTAGACAACATTCCATTAGAACTACTGACAGCCTTGGGAGAGCCAGGCCTAACAAAACTCTACCATATAGTGAGCAAGACGTATGAGACAGGCGAAATACCCTCAGACTTCAAGAAGAATATAATAATTCCAATCCCAAAGAAAGCATGTGTTTACAGATGTGAAAATTATCGACCTATCAGTTTTACAAGTCATGGCTGCAAAATACTAACACGAATTCTTACAGACGAATGGAAAAAACTGGTCGAAGCCCACCTCGGGGAAGATCAGTTTGGATTACGTAGAAATGTTGGAACACGCGAGGCAATATTCACCCTACGCCTTATCTTATAAAATAGAGTAAAGAAAGGCAAACCTACGTTTCTAGCATTTGTAGACTTAGAGAAAGCTTTTGACAATGTTGACTGGAATACTCTGTTTGAAATTCTGAAGGTGGCAGGGGTAAAATACAGGGAGCGAAAGGCTATTTACAATTTGTACAGAAACCAGATGGCAGTTGAGTCGAGGGGCATGAAAGGGAAGCAGTGGTTGGGAAGGGAGTGAGACAGGGTTGTAGCCCCTCCCCGATGTTATTCAATCTGTATATTGAGCAAGCAATAAAGGAAACAAAAGAAAAATTTGGAGTAGGAATTAAAATCCAGGGAGAGGAAATAAAAACTTTGAGGTTCGTCGATGACATTGTAATTCTATCAGTGACAGCAAAGGACTTGGAAGAGCAGCTGACCGGAATGGACAGGGTCATGAAAGGAGGATAAGCAAAACGAGAATAATAGAATGTAGTCGAATTAAATCGGGTGATGCTGCAGGAATTAGATTCGGAAATGAAACGCCTAAAGTAGTAAATGAGTTTTGCTATTTGGGGAGCAAAATAACTGATGATGGTCGAAGTACAGAGGATATAAAATGTAGACTGGCAATGGCAAGGAAAGCGTTTCTGAAGAAGAGAAATGGTTAACATCGAGTATAGATTCAAGTTTCAGGAAGTCGTTTCTGAAAGTATTTGTATGGAGTGTAGCCATGTATGGAAGTGAAACGTGGACGATAAATAGTTTGGACGAGAAGAGAATAGAAGCTTTCGAAATGTGGTGCTACAGAAGAATGCTGAAGATTAGATGGGTAGATCACATAACTAATGAGGAGGTATTGAATAGAGTTGGGGAGAAAAGGAGCTAGTGGCACAACTTGACTAGAAGAAGGGATCGGTTGGTAGGACATTTTCTGAGACATCGAGGGATCACCAATTTAGTATTGGAGGGCAGCGTGGAGGGTAAAAATCGTAGAGGGAGACCAATAGATGAATACACTAAGCAGATTCAGAAGGATGTAGGCTGCAGTAGGTACTGGGAGATGAAGCAGCTTGCACAGGATAGAGTAGCGCGGGGAGCTGCATTAAACCAGTCTCTGGACTGAAGACCACAGCAACAACAACCGTAAAATTTCTTGTCCCTTTGCACATTACCCTTTGCCAGGAACTAAGTCTTGATACCTAGAATAAATGAAATATTCGCGATGCCCACGTTACGTGGCTCACCCTTCACATTAATGACGAGGCGAATAATGTCTGCAGCCTTTTGAGATTACTCGCGGACGGCGTAGTAGTGTACAGAAGTATGACATCATTGACAACTTCTTACGAAATGGAAAGAAACTTGCAAATGATAAGCGCCTGGTACAGAGTTTAGCAGGTGCCCACACACAAATTTAGCGGCTTACTCTACACGTAAATAAATCTAATAGGAGGTGGGTAAGAAACGTAATGGTCCAATATCTTTTGAATATGTTATCGGTGATGAGTCACTGAAATTAATGACGAGTTTCAGGAATTAATTGTTCACTCTATGACGCTGGACGCGGTGGCTGCCGGGGTGGGGGGTGTTTTTGACAGAAATCAGAAGTAGTATGACTTCTGGGTTTACAGATACACGCATAAGGGGGAGCAATATATAGCGTGACTCTTTTAGGAGCGCGCACTCTCCGAACTTCAAAATACCTTCATGGACAACGCCTCTCTTGGGCCGTCTGTCACTGGAGTTTTACGAGCACCTCCGGGGTGCTTTCGTGATTACGAAATGAATATGTAACGAAAGACGCAGCTCGTCTTTGGATCGTCACTACTTCTTCTATCAGTTCTATCTGGTACGGAACCCAGACTGACGAGCATATTCAAATATCGATCCAGTGAGTGCTTTGTAAGCTTCCCACTTTGTGGATGGACTACAATTCCGGAAGATTCTGACACTCGCCTTATCTGCGATCTGTTTTATGTGGTCGCTCCACTTCAAGCATATTCACAGATATTTAATGGGTGTGACTGTTCAAATGACTGTTGTGTATTCGCGTAGTAATACGATAATGTGTCTTTCTATATATTTATGGTCAATGCGTTACACTTTGTGGTAAGTAATGATCCGCTAATACTCCCTTGGGGTAAGTCCGAAATGACTTATTTCTTAAGTACTCTCTCCGTTAAGAATGTATGCTTTATTCTGTTTGCCAGCACCAAAATTCACTTGTTTCAGGTCGCTGTCAACATCAGCTTTCAATACTGCGTACAAACAGCATGTTTACTAAAAACATCAATTAATTTAAACTGTTTCATACTCAATTACATGCAACATTTATGTAATTTTTTAATTCCGCGTGTTACGTCTGTCGGTAGCGACAGATGCCATTCGACTTCTATCGATGTGGTTATTCCAGCCAGCCACTACGCTGAGAGTCCTTTTCAATGAACAACCAAAATGTAGCAGGTTTTTCTGGAGTGATTCAGGGTGAAAGAAATCATGAAACTAATGACGTGGAACGCAGATGACGGACTCAGATTTATTGAAATAATATTAGACCCGATAGTACACAGAGGTAGAAGTTCGAAGCTATGTCATCGATACTGTGTCGAGGCTTCCCATAAAGTCGACTTCTTCTATTTATGGTAAGAGTTTCCTCTATCAGACTTTCGAACCTCAGCAAACTGTTTCATATCTACTACCTACTCGATGTTAAGAGAACTTACTGGCTAACTAGTTATTTGTGCAGTCGATGACACGTTCTTCCAAATAAACAGTGGCGAATTTGCATGTGTTTTAGCGAGACCAATCATCTTGAAAATATGTCTACAAGGAAAATAAATTAGATGTAATATCGTGGTACACTATGTGAGCAAAAGTATCCGGACACCTGGCTGAAAATGACTTACAAGTTCGTGGCGCCCTCCATCGGTAATGCTGCAGTTCAATATGGTAGGGATTTTACTGTCATGTAACCACTTCGGCACAGGTCGTGCATTATGAACAGGTGCCCGATAGTGTTGAAAGATGCAATCTCCATCCCCGAATTGCTCTTCAACAGTGGGAAGCAAGAAGGTACTTAAAACGTCAATGTAGACATGTGCTGTGATAGTGCCACGCAAAACAACGAGTGCAAGCCCCTCTGTGAAAAACACGACTACACCGTAACACCACTGCCTCCGAATTTTACTGTTGGCACTACACACGCTGGCAGATGACGTTCACTGGGCATTCGTCTTACCCACACCCTACCATCGGATCGCCACATTGCGTACCGTGGTTCGTCACTCCACACAACGTTTTTCCACTGTTAAATTGTTCAATGTTTACGCTCCTTACACCAAGCGAGGCGTCGTTTGGCGTTTACCGGCGTGATGTGTGGCTTATGAGCAGCTACTCGACCATGAAATCCAAGTTTTCTCACCTCCCGCCTAACTGCCATTGTACTCGCAGTGGATTCTGATGCAGTTTGTAATTCCTGTGTGATGGTCTGGATAGATGTCTGCCTATTACACATTACGACCCTCTTCAACAGTCGGCGGTCTCTGTCAGTCAAAAGACGAGGTCGGTCTGTACGCTTCAGTGCTGCACGTGTCCGTTCACGTATCCACTTCACTATCACATCGGAAACAGTGGACTTAGGAATGTTTAGGAGTGTGGAAGTCTCGCGTACAGGCGTATGACGCAAGTTACACCCAATCACCTGACCACGTTCGAAGTCCGTGAGTTCCGGGGAGCGCCCCATTTTGTTCTCTCATAATGTCTAATGACTACTGTTTCGCTAATATGGAGTACCTGGCAGCACAATGCACCTAATATGACAAACGTATGTTTCTGGGGATGTCCGGATACTTTTGATTACATAATGTCCACAGAAGAAGAAGATGAAGATGAAGAAGAAGGGGGGAGGGGGAGATTGTATGTAACACCCGGTCGACGACGAGCTCGGACTGAAAAAATAAAGACACAGATCGTATCCTGGCATTTCCGCTAGGCGATTCAAGGAAACCATGGCAAACCTAAATTTGTATGATTGGACTGAATTTCGTCATCGTCCAATTGTCTTGACTACTGCGAAACTTCACTCTGTGATGTGTAGAGAAATAACAGGCAACTGAAAACGCAGAATTGTTCTACAAGCATGAGTAATAAGCACTGCAGCATGAACACACAACCATCTCTTCCCCGATATGTTTCTCCGTACTATCCAAAAACGTATCCATGTTCCTCTATGTGGAGCTAGGTGAGTAAATCGCGTTGCTTCTTAACGTAAGAGTTGCTCGTTCGTATCGAGCTGCCATCACTTAATGGAACCAGAAATGCCATCACTTAATGGGACCAGAAACGCCATCACTTAATGGGACCAGGCTTCAGATTGCGGTCGCTAAAGCTCGCTTGTGGGTTGGTGTTAAACATCGAGGTTGCCGCTCGAATCGTCGTGTAGGAGAAATGTTCATCGCCAATATTTGGCCGTCAAGGGGAGGAGACACAGTTCTCAGGTTAAATTTCAAACCTTTTGGCAGTGTTTATGGAGTGTAGGTATGCGCCCTGTTTGACAGTGACCCGTCCGTCGGATGGTGACGTTAAACTTAGTGGTCCGTGCCAAAGGTCGAAAAATGTGTCACATTTGGTCTGACAGGGTAATAATCACACTCACAAAAAGCGGCACTCACATATTTATTCCAATACAATGCGGAAAATGGACGCCATACAATTTCGTGCTCTCCAAAATCAGCTTAGATAACCAACAACCATTTGAGATAAATAAACATTTGTAAATGTCGGAAAATTAAAAACGCAACATGAGGTCATCTCCAAATATACAAAAATGTTGGTGAATACCTTTAACGTTTTAAATGTGAAGATGATATATTGTGGGTCGAGCTGGCTGTCGGTACAATTTTTTGTAATCTACGTAGCAAACTCTCAATGTCTGCTAGCATACCGTCGATGTCGAAATCTTCTGAGACTCTCATGATTTCTTTGAAGGAACCACCTCGGAATATGGAAGGATAGAAGGAAGCAAGACAAGTGTAATAGACGCGGATCGAGAGCTAGGACTGGGAAAGAAGGGACGAAGGTAATCGACCGTGTCCTTTTCAAAGGAATCATCCCGGCGTTGTCTTGAGCGATTCTGGGAACTAATGTGGCTGGGTAAACAGGAATTTGAACCTCGTACCACGTTGACTCTCGGACATTAACCATAGGACCGAGTCGATAAGCAACATTCATACAAACACATCTAAACATTCATGGGTTCTGTGACGTTAGGAAAATATAATAGCTTCTGTTCGGCGAATGTGTCATAGGAGTACCACATGGGGTGTCTGCCAAGGCATTTTACGCTCGCTTCCGCCTTCTTTGCGATGTCTACAGAATCGCTCTCAATACCGTTAATGAATCAAAACAGGAGATTCGAAAAACATTCGCAGACAATATATTATCTAACCCAAGTCGCGAATCAATCTGCTGCGTTTCGCGAACCGCCATTATCAGATGTAAGTTGTTTCGTAAGCTTTGAGAAAAGCATCCTGCTTATAATTAGTCAATCCAGGAAATTGACAATCAATGGCCCGTGTCACATCAGTCAGTTCCTATCCGTTTGTACTTTCCTACGCCGTAGTTCAGATGCTAAATAGGCAAACACTCGACACGACGCCTTTCACCGCTGATGGAATTATCAATCCTGTCCAGAAATTTAATGCAGCATATATGTAGAACGCCCTCATTAACTGCGTTATATTTGAGTACTACCTGTGAAACTCTTTCATGGAAGAAAATATACCGACTAAGCATCTGTTGTAACTTCTCGCCGAGCTATAGTATTACCGAATGCCCTCCACAAAAGATGGTGACCATTATAGAACTTAAAGTAACGAAGTCATTTACTATGGCGTTCACAGACACTGATCTCAGTGGTTTTCATTGTTCGGACTGCTTGGCATTTCAGGAATTATTTGCACGCCCCATGGTATTGATAAGCTCAGAATTGCATGTATATTTCGATCACATGACTGAATTATGCAGCGAATGAATGGTCCCCAGAGTCCGACGCCCTAATGAGAGAGCACTTGTTTCTAATTTGTAACTCAAATTTCATGTCTGGAGATCATTGCAACTACATCAAATAGACCCGAGGAAAAAATTGTGAACTTTGAGTTCGCTGTGCAAACCAAGCCGAATTCTCAGGCAGAAAGTACAGAAATTCCCCAGACTATATTTGCTACCGCAGCTGTTCCAAGAACGTAGGAAGTCGAGATCTCCTGCGCGCAATCTTATCAGAATTCAAAAGACATGAGCGATGCGGAAACAAAGTTTACCTGTTAAACCTCTCTCTGAAGAATTAAAGCTACGAGGGTTCAAATCAGTAAGTTTTTGTGATGTAACTGATCTAATTAGGCCCTTTCTCAGTATGATACGCTATCTTCATTCGTTATGGAGGTCTTGACATCAAACTCTCCGAATAGGTACTGAGCATCTAGCGTTACATCTGTCCGCATCATTTCAGTTCTTTCGCTCACACAATTGCTACCATTATTTTCTCCGAAGCTATTGTGTTTCAGACGTCATATTTAAAAAACACTATTATTATTATTATTATTATTATTGGTGGTGGTGGTGGTAGTAGTAGTAGTAATCGAAGATTCATCATATAAAAAATAATTTTTTTTATAATTAATAGGTGCTTACGCGATCGGAGAACTGCATGATGCACACTCGTCACGCAATACTTTTTTGTCAGAGGAGTGACTCACTATAATGGGCGTAAATACAAGGAGAGGGGAATAGTTGACAACAATGAGTTGCAGCATCCGTAACACGCTATGCACACTAGCAACACTTCAGCATATCTGTTTTTTATGCGGGAAAAGAACACGGCTCTTTTCATTGATTATGTCCTGTGGTTAATTTAACGACAAGCTCCGGAAAATATGCAACGAATCTGAAAAAAAGGGAACTACCATGGAAGTCAGTGCACGGACATCAATTTCCTAAAGCAATTCTAGAAAGTTTCGAAAAAATCGCCTTTGAAAATTTTCGAGTGCTGCTAAGTACAAAATATTTGACATACTTCAACGAAATCATCAGTTACGTGTTATTCTACCAATCCTGAAGAAGATTGTTCGATTTTCGATAATAAGATCTATTTTTTTTTCTTTTCTTGAAATCATATATTATCAAATCGGAATGTTAGTTAGTACATACTGTATACTATTGTTAACAATATCTTCATTTTTAATTAGTGATGCCATTAAAATTCAAGCATTCAAAATAAATTAAAATACGCTTTTTATTTTCAGGGACTCAACAGTATTAATAATGTATGTAATTTTTTCATTTAACAATGAAGAATTTAGTATGACCAAATTAAACTTTCATTTCAGAGCGTACTTTCCTAGAACAGCAAGTATATTTTACTTGTTCCTGCGTACAGTATATCTCGCGAGACGACTGTGAAGGTAAAAATTAACAGTGATTCGAGTTCACACGGACAGGCTACCAGCAACCGTCGTTGCCATCAACCATTCGCTAATGAACAGGGAAAGGAAAAAGTGGCAGCGGTACACAAACTACCGTCTGCCAAGATGTAGATGAAGAATTTATCCTCGTGCGAGTATAATAAAAAAAATATTGTCATTAAAAACAATAATTAAACATTTGTTACTTAATATTTCTGTATCTTAATATTCAACACAAATAAAAGTTTAAAAAAGTTGGTATTAGCAGTGTAATCAGCAATTTTGTACTTAACAGGGCTCGAAAAACATTAATTTTACAGGCGATTGCTTCGAGTTTTTTTTTCTTTTTTATCGTACTGCTATAGGAAATTGATTGCCGGGTACTGACCTTCAAACCCTGTACGTGCGAAGGAAATGGGAGGTCCCCTTTTTAGTACACCGTGCAGCGTGGTCGCAGATCCCGTTTCCGCCGATCCGATCCTCTGCCTTGCCACTACTGAGCTAGCATCAAGAGAATAATTGACGAGTTACGAATTGCTTAATACTTTTTTTTTCCCCTGTGTGGCGATGCAATGCAAGTGGCACAAAACCGTGGTTTCTCACGTTCCGTGTCAGCGCGCGCAATGAGTCGCTTTTCCTTTTTACCCCCACCACCAGCGTGATTACCTGCTGAGGCTGGCGCCGCCCCCGCCGCTCGCCGTGCATCCGTCGCATGATTGCCGCGCCTTCCACGGGACTGCCACCCAGCGCGCTAGCCCGCTCCACCTTGCTCACCTCCGCGGCTGATTGCCGCTGATAACGAAGGCAAACCAGCGAGGATGACGCGAGCGGCGAGTCTCTGTGCACCGGCCTAGTCTGCAGGTAGCAGACGACAACGGCAAGATGCTACATTTTATCATTAAGGAATATAGTCTTTTGCGACTATAGATCATTCACCTTTGTCTCCATTTAGATCGAATTAATTCTTCCGCGTATTACAAAACAGATCTCCATCATTCGATGTACAAAATGGTTAGTCCCGTTCCGTCAGCGGTTTATTAATGGGCTTACATTGTCCTTCACAATTTATTGCGCGAGCTTTTGAACTGCAGCCTCCTCACTCCCCTCCTCCATCGTATTAGCTATCCCATGATGCCTATCAACTTATCCCTTCTTTTTTTCAAGATACGCCACAAAGATTTCTTCTCCTTGATTCGACTGAAAAACTTTACATTACAAACCCGATCTACTTATCTTCAGCATTCATCTCTTATATTCACAGATAATACATGGAGTGTGCCATCTGTTGCTAAACTTCCCTCAAATGTAATTCGTATTCGAGTCTACGAGCACTGAAGAAGAGTCGATATTACCACACAAATTCAACATTCACCTAAGTATAAACAGAAAATACCACAAAGGTGCACTCTGAACTGCTCAATTGGTCCGCAATATAAATTTGAGAGACGGTGGATTATAGTGCAGGGTGTAGTTGATTGGAATATAAAATGAGTCACCTTCCTTCTTCTTCCCCCAATCTAGCAGTGATTCCTCCCGGATGCAATCTAAGACACACACACACAAAAAAAAAAGAAAAAAATCGAATTGAGCCTTAGATAAATACCAGCTTGTTTATGTTGAAAACCTCCAACTGTGTACTAGCTCTCTACGTAACATGCGATGCAGTACACAAATAAAGCAAGAATTTTTCCTCTTCTTATATCAGAAGACCATCCCCCATGAACCATGGACCTTGCCGTTGGTGGGGAGGCTTGCGTGCCTCAGCGATACAGATAGCCGTACCGTAGGTACAACCACAATGGAGGGGTATCTGTTGAGAGGCCAGACAAACGTGTGGTTCCTGAAGAGGGGCAGCAGCCTTTTCAGTAGTTGCAAGGGCAACAGTCTGGATGATTGACTGATCTGGCCTTGTAACAATAACCAAAACGGCCTTGCTGTGCTGGTACTGCGAACGGCTGAAAGCAAGGGGAAACTACGGCCGTAATTTTTCCCGAGGGCATGCAGCTTTACTGTATGATTAAATGATGATGGCGTCCTCTTGGGTAAAATATTCCGGAGGTAAAATAGTCCCCCATTCGGATATCCGGGCGGGGCCTACTCAAGAGGATGTCGTTATCAGGAGAAAGAAAACTGGCGTTCTACGGATCGGAGCGTGGAATGTCAGATCCCTTAATCGGGCAGGTAGGTTAGAAAATTTGAAAAGGGAAATGGATAGGTTAAAGTTAGATATAGTGGGAATTAGTGAAGTTCGGTGGCAGGAGGAACAAGACTTCTGGTCAGGTGACTACAGGGTTATAAACACAAAGTCAAATAGGGGTAATGCAGGAGTAGGTTTAATAATGAATAGGAAAATAGGAATGCGGGTAAGCTACTACAAACAGCATAGTGAACGCATTGTTGTGGCCAAGATAGATACGAAGCCCACACCTACTACAGTAGTACAAGTTTATATGCCAACTAGCTCTGCAGATGACGAAGAAATTGAAGAAATGTATGATGAAATAAAAGAAATTATTCAGATAGTGAAGGAGACGAAAATTTAATAGTCATGGGTGACTGGAATTCGAGTGTAGGAAAAGGGAGAGAAGGAAACGTAGTAGGTGAATATGGATTGGGGCTAAGAAATGAAAGAGGAAGCCCGCCTGGTAGAATTTTGCGCAGAGCACAACTTAATCATAGCTAACACTTGGTTTAAGACTCATGATAGAAGGTTGTATACATGGAAGTACCCTGGAGATACTAAAAGGTATCAGATAGATTATATAATGGTAAGACAGAGATTTAGGAACCATGTTTTAAATTGTAAGACATTTCCAGGGGCAGATGTGGACTCTGACCACAATCTATTGGTTATGACCTGTAGATTAAAACTGAAGAAACTGCAAAAAGGTGGGAATTTACGGAGATGGGACCTGGATAAAATGAAAGAACCAGAGGTTGTACAGAGTTTCAGGGAGAGCATAAGGGAAGAATTGACAGGAATGGGGGAAAGAAATACAGTAGAAGAAGAATGGGTAGCTCTGAGGGATGAAGTAGTGAAGGCAGCAGAGGATCAAGTAGGTAAAAAGACGAGGGCTAATAGAAATCCTTGGGTAACAGAAGAAATATTGAATTTAATTGATGAAAGGAGAAAATATAAAAATGCAGTGAATGAAGCAGGCCAAAAGGAATACAAACGTCTCAAAAATGAGATCGACAGGAAGTGCAAAATGGCTAAGCAGGGATGGCTGGAGGGCAAATGTAAGGATATAGAGGCTTGTCTCACTAGGGGGAAGATAGATACTGCCTACAGGAAAATGATTGACTGATCTGGCCTTGTAACAATAACCAATACTGTTAGCAGTATATGGAATCGATGAGTTCAGGAGGGTAATACGGAACGCCGTGCTGGATCCCAACGGCCTCGTATCACTAGCAGTAGAGATGACAGGCATCTTATCCGCATGGCTGTAACGGATTCTGCAGCCACGTCTCGATCCCTGAGTCAACAAATGTGGGCGTTTGCAAGACAACAACCATCTGCACGAACAGACAGCTGTACGCAGATAATGTTCTGTACTGAACTACCGAACATGCGCGACAGCGTACTAGCAAGATCCAACAATTCTCATTCAAAACCACACGTCAAGTAGTGAACCGTTTAAGCCAAGAAATCAATGCAAATCTTGTGTTTAGATTCCGAACGCAACGACTTCTCCCATCTCTACAACTTAATACCAATGATAATGCTTTGCACCAAAGCAGGTATGATCGACGTAGCTGCAGACAGAAATCTACAACGGCACGTGCAAATCGGATTATCGGTGGAAATTTTCCTTGGCGCTGTAAAGTCAGTATTATCGGAGTATGATTTCGTCTCTGTTGCTGACCGCTTATCTGTACGTGCCGGGGAACACGATGGCCATGGAGGGCAATGTCACAGCCGAGCTGATAATAACAAAGAGCCGCCGCATATGCGACAAACATTTTGCACCTTCCCCAAGATTCCGAGCGGTAGGAGGGCAGTGCAGCCAACAGGGGTTACAAACGAACTAGAAGGTAGGCCTATAATTGCACGTCTTAGGAAGAGATGAACAACGAACTCAGAAAATACACTACTGGTCATTAAAATTGCTACACCACGAAGATGACGTTCTACAGACGCGAAATTTAACCGACAGGAAGAATATGCTGTGATATGCAAATCATAAGCTTTTCAGAGCATTCACACAAGGTTGGCGCCGGTGGCGACACCTACAACGTGATGACATGAGGAAAGTTTCCCACCGATTTCTCATACACAAACAGCAGTTGACCGGCGTTTCCTGGTGAAACGTTGTTGTGATGCCTCGTGTAAGGAGGAGAAATGCGTACCATCACGTTTCCGACTTTCATAAAGGTCGGATTGTAGCCTATCGCGATTGCGGTTTATCGTATCGTGACATTGCTGCTCGCGTTGGTCGAGATCCAATGACTGTTAGCAGTATATGGAATCGATGAGTTCAGGAGGGCAATACGGAACGCCGTGCTGGATCCCAACGTCCTCGTATCACTAGCAGTAGAGATGACAGGCATCTTATCCGCATGGCTGTAACGGATTCTGCAGCCACGTCTCGATCCCTGAGTCAACAAATGGGGGCGTTTGCAAGACAACAACCATCTGCACGAACAGTTCGACGACGTTTGCAGCAGCATGGACTGTCAGCACGGAGACCATGGCTGCGATTACCCTTGACGCTGCATCACAGACAGGAGCGCCTACGATGGCGTACTCAACGACGAACCTGGGTGCACGAACGGCAAAACGCCATTTTTTCGGATGAATCCAGGTTCTGTTTACAGCATCACGATGGTCGCATCCGTGTTTGACGACATCGCGGTGAACGCACATTGGAAGCGTGTATCCGTCATCGCCATACTGGCGTAGCACCCGGCTTGATGGTATGGGGTGCCGTTGGTTACACGTCTCGGTCACCTCTTGTTCGCATTGACGGCACTTTGAACAGTGGACGTTACATTTCAGATGTGTTAGGACCCGTGGCTCTACCCTTCATTCGATCCCTGCGAAACCCTACATTTCAGCAGGATAATACACGAACGCATGGTGCAGGTCCTGTACGGGCCTTTCTGGATACAGAAAAAGTTCGACTTCTGCCCTGGCCAGCACATTCTCCAGATGTCTCACCAATTGAAAACGTCTGGTCAATGGTGACCGAGCAACTGGCTCGTCACAATACGCCAGTCACCACTCTTGATGAACTGTGGTATTGCGTTGAAGCTGCATGGGCAGCTGTACCTGTACACACTATCCAAGCTCTGTCTGACTCAATGCCCAGGCGTATCAAGGCCGTTATTACGGCCAGAGGTGGTTGTTCTGGGTACTGATTTCTCAGGATCTATGCACCCAAATTGCATGAAAATGTAATCACATATCAGTTCTAGTATTACATATTTATTCAATGAGTACCCGTCTATCATCTGTATTTCTTCTTGGTGTAGCAATTTTAATGGTCAGTAGCGTAATTACGTTGCACATTTCACTGTGCGTTCAACGAACTTCCAGAATTATCCGGCGATTTACATTTCTGCAGTAATCCACGGATGTGAAACACGTGCCTTATCTAATAATCAAGAGCAGCAACTCTAAAACAATTGGACGCAGGATTCAACACAAGCTCAATGGGAAATTTCTGGACAACTAATGTTCCTGCCAATGATTTTCTGTTTACTTTATCAGTGTTTGTGTACATTTCATGCAATCAGCATCTATTTACGCAGGTACACCTGACGATTAGAATAAATTTACATGAATACATACAGCTCACTTAGTAATTTAAAACAGAAATAATTTTCAGGCTAGCTCCGTCAATGTGCAAGTGTTGCAAATTGATGGACCTAACCCGAAAATTATCAACGCAACTTCATACGCGAACTGGTTATAACAACACATGCTGTTACTTTCTTTTTAGCTTATTAAGAGTGGAAAGGTAAAAAGTACACTGATCTGTTCAGAAATTTTGAAGCGACATTATCTTCTGATTATGCCAAAGGGTAAAGATAAAGCAGTAAGTTGATTTACGGGGCGATGACAATGGTGACACACGTGGAAATAGCTTTTTCGGTTTGCTTGGCCTCTCGCACGGTTACCGCTCAAACTAAAAGGCATATGATTTTCGAGTAAATCACACTCTGATGTCGAGTGACACGAAAAAGTTGAGAGAATCTAACAACTATCCTGAGGAGGTGACGTGGGAGGTTTCCGTGAAGTGAACGCATCCTTATCATGGACGTTTGGTATGTGTCATGCGTGTTCATACGTAAACCACTACCTAACGAATTTCCGGTGGCGTATTATAGAACTACGGTGTTTCTTCCCAAGGGATGTATTCTCTACCTTTAATAAGCTCTGTAGTGTGGTTTGAGGCACTGAAATCTGGCATACTAAAGTTCCCGGTTCGTGTTGTGTCCTTAGCAAGGTCCTCGTCTTTGTACTGTAAGCGGCCTTAGTTCGATAAAATTCAGAGCGCTAGTTCCGTACCGCTGCAGTTCATTATTTGCTGTACTGTGTTCGTAAGATGGACGTTATTGCCCCTCCGTATTGCTAGGTTATCGAGAGCTGATAGTATACGTAACGAATGAGATATTACTGAGATATTCGTCAGTCGAAGCGACCTGACGAATTGGAGATCTAGCACGATGGCCACTGCCTCAGCTGTAAATACTGAGGCGGTCCGACGGAAGGACTACGACCGTTCCGTTTGGAGATCAGGACAAAATATGGTGCCGCCGGTTTTTTATAATGGATCTGTTATGTTCTACTCGTCAGTGAATATTTACATCGTATCTGGTCACTGCATTAATCCGGTTGTCTGGAATGTCTTGTTAAACTTGAAGTTCTCCTGGAGAAAGCTTGCTTAGACCGACCTATACAAAGAGCTGAGGTTGTACGTCAATAAAAAGTTCAGTAGTGCGGCGCGGATGTTTCCTTAGGTTGACCTCTGGAAGAATGATTATAAAGATTTTTGAACGGAGGCCAACTTCAAGAAGGAGCACGAAAGCAGGCCTTAGATAACGTGAGAGAACGTATAAAAACTCTCAGAATTGGAGGACAAAGAAGAAGCGCGTTAGAGAAGACAGAATGCAGGTATTTACCGACGGGGCTAAGATCACACAGAGTATTAATGGCATGAGAAGGAAGCAAAATTATGTACGACTTTAAGAGAGCTTACCAATGAAGTTATGGTACTGAAATCTTTACTGCGAGTAGGCTTTGCACAGATTCTCGTACAATCAAAGAGTTTCAGACTCTCCGCTGTTTTCCACAGATCACACTTGAGTGCAACCAAGTACGTGCTTCACACGTCTAAGGCTTCTACGTTGCTCCTTCACTTACAACAGAGCCTCTACTGAAATGGCCGTAAGCTGGGCGTCCAATTACAAGAGAAAATGAAATAGCCAAACGTGTCTTTCCACATTTTACTTGATGAGCTTATCTCCGTGGATACGTCTGGTGGTGTAAACAACTACGAAAACAATCAGGCGATAGAGCACACAGTAATGGTGTTGGCGTCACCCAATGTTGAGATTATCTATGGGCGCCTAACTGTCGGTTGCGAATACGAAGGCTACCAAAATATAAGACGAAAAGAACAACAGTTTCCTTGGCGACTGTCAGCAGTGCATCACTGTATCGGCCCGCTGTGCCCGTGACCAGATTAGACAATTTTTTCAATCTCTGGCATATCGCACGGCCAAGGTCCGGAGCTATTATCTACCAACGATAGTCACCTACAAGACGACCGCCAATCCTCATTGACAGAGTTACATCATTGGTCTATTTATCAACGTCACTTCTACAAACTGCTAGGTCGACCAATTAAGACTCGCCCTCTGAACATTTCACGACCGTGTCCGTGTGCTACGTGTTTAACGAACAAGTTCCATGCCCAAAATCCTATCACACGACGATCATATAATATAATCTGCCAAGGTCAATGTGGTGGTGAGGCAACGAAGTTCTTAAGTATGGACAGCGCACGATACCCTCTTAAATATGAAGTTCGCTTTACACTAACGTCTACATGCCCAATGGCACATACTCTAGAAAAATTGAGTCGGATAATCCTAGAAACTGAGAATCTGTCATTTAAATTTAAATTTAGCGGAGATGAGTTCTTTAGTATAATAAAATACTATGTCAACCATAATTTTTGAAAAAGCGTTTATTACTATATCATTTAATACAGTACCTTATCTTCATTATCGGGTTTCAACGTGTGGAGTTAAATACCGGTGACAATGGAAGACCGCATGTTTTTCGATGGGTAACTTCGCTGCAATTCCGGACGAATCAACAGAAGTGTGGCGGCCTAATCAAGCAATTGGGTTGAAAGGCAAAAAGAGAAGCCATGACGACAGATTGTTCCTATTTACAGAACATGTGAGACACTGTGGATTCATATGTCCTGTCATTTCAATTACACTTAATTTCACAAAAGTGTAAATGAATATTTTCAATCAATGGAATGTGCAAACCAAGATGAAAGTAATTGAGTTAAAGACGATATTTCCTTCTAGTTAAGACTATTTTACCGTTCTGCCACAACACTTGCAAATTACCTACGCGCTTCTCAATTATTACGTCAACAATTAACGACAGTCAGATGCTTTTGGTGAAAAAACATGGTTTCTATTTTCTTTGTTTTGTTCACAAACAATAAACACGCTGAGGACCGTCCCATACTAGGGATATCAGACGCTAAAAACAGTTCATGACACTGCATGGCGTGTGAGAACATATCATAAGAATATCTGTTACTAGCGCTGGCCATCGGTGGGAAGGTACCTCTCTCGAACGTCTTATCAATACCAACATTGTGTTGTCTGATAACAGTACCGTATCTGTTCTATCGTGCGTTAGTACTCGCTTCGTAATTCGTGAATTTTGTCTGGGAAGTTTAGCTTCACGGCGGGGGAAGAGGGAAGGGGACGCACTCAGTGAATGAAAGGAGGCAAAGATTGAAAAATGCACAGCAAGCTGGCAATTATTAGTCCACCACATAACTTGTTCAACAGATCTATGCATTTTACAATAAATGATTAAATCAGTGCAATGAAGAGTGGCTGCAAATCATACGCAATGCCAACAGAAGACTTCACTCAGTTTCTGTATCACTCGGAGAATTTGATACGACTTGGGTTACCAACTGGACTCCCAAACGCCACGATTGACTGACACTAATAATAAAGTCGCCGCGGGAGTTCATCCAAAAATACTGCTAGGCGTCGATCTCGCACAAAAGCTTCTCACTAAATTCCGACCACACTTCTCAACGAATTCTGACTTTTGTCAGAGGGAAGTTAAAACACCATCAAAACGCCGAAGAAAAAGAGAAAAGGATCAGACATAACCATCTGTCGCACGAGATAGTTAGGAAAAAATGAACGCGTGTACGAAACAGGGACACTGGCGACTAAGGATACAATTTTACATTTATTTGTATGATAGGAAAACAAACCAAGATTTGTGGTACAACGAAACGAAAAAAAAATTTTACATATGTACCAGAAAAGTGTACATTACAGTAATGTGCAGTATCGGTATATCACTTGTACGACAGTAAATTACCAGTAAATTTAGTTAAAAAGTTCTCCGAGTGCCACGAAGAATTCTTCAAGGCTTAGGGCGATTAGTTATGCCGCCCTTACCAAAACTGAAATAGTGTATCGTCTTTACTTTACTGACATTACAGTCCAAATGCAATCTTACTCGCTATCACAATTTTTTTTTAAAAAAGTTATTTTTTTACGATAAGCCTCAGCAAGTGCTCGAGAAATTGTTCGGGTGTTTTTCTGTAATTGTTAAGGGTCATGGGTCGAGAACCTTCTTGCATGTCGCTTTGCGTGTTGGGAATGTTTTCGGCCGAACTACAACACGGTACCAAAAAAAGAAATATTTTAACCCTGTGGGGCACTGCGTCACTACACTGAACAGCTTCTTTGGCGCTTCCAATCAGACCTGAGGCTGCAAACGCACACAGTCCACTGTAGTGGACACTCCCTACTGGTGTTGTGCCCCGCATGTATCAGCAGCCTCAAAACTGACTGCAAACGCCACAGAAATAACCATTAAAAGCTGCCCATTGCAGCGAAAATCATGTCTAATGGACTGCAGAACGCAACGCTGAGTCATTCCAAGAATGTGGTTCGTAACACAAGATCGGCAGCTGCAAAGTTGTATTCCATCGGCAATGGTGAAACAATGCACGACTCTGAACTCGTTTAATCTTTTGTTTCCCAACTACAGAAGTGGTTCGGATTAATGACTGGATTTTTTATGCGTTCCCGCAATCCTTCGTTGTCCGATGGAAATAATTCCTACTTTCGACTGAAGAACAAACAATACATAATACTCGAAGGCACGTATCTTGCTCAAAGTGTAGTATACGCTCTATAGTCTCTAGAGCCCAGCAACAGGGAGGGGCAACAGTGTTCATCTTTTGAACATGAAGGCAAAAGTGGCTGAGCTGCAGCGGTATGGAGTTTCGGAGAACTTCCTTTGGATTGCTTCGCATCAAGGTATCCAACAAGACGAGTACCTGACGAAGGACGCAACGCACAACAGACAAATTACTTATCTCCGATTTTATGAATCATGTGCTACAGCCTAACAACCCCTCGCCGAGAAGATCGCGGTTTACGGTTTGGGCTACATGTCAACGATAACTGTGCATTTTCATCACAGGAACTTCACCTATCATCTCTGCATGATATGCTTTAAGAACTCTCCAAGTTGTTCGTGTAGCCCAGCCACTTAACATGAAATGAAATGGGAAGTGATCTTGCGCTTAGCAAGTAACTTTGTTCAAGGCACTAAAACATTGTGAAAGATATTTCCGACTAACATCACCACTGACCTCACATTAAAAACTGCAGAATCTTACCTAACTATCACGGAATTTTTGAAGATTATAATCTGCACGTAGAACTGACTGCTGATTCTGTCAGTGTTCCTACCGCATTCCATAGACCGTTTGTCATGCGACAGTGCCACGTCCGAAAAATGTTTAATTTTGACATTTAGAAGACATCGTTTAGGCAGAAGATAATGACGTAGAAGACATCGTTTAGGCAGAAGATAATGACGCAGCAGCCCTCACGAATAAAGTAATGCATTAGCAGGGCTTCTGTACCTCCTTCCCCCCTCCCATCAATAATCTAAAAGAATTTTATTTGTTATTCATTGTCATGATATATCGTTACAATATATGAACAATTGTGGGCGTCACATTTACTACGGCACTCCTTACAAGTTATATACACTAAATCCACAAAATTAAAAAAAAAAAAAAGGCGCCGCTATTTATCTTACCAAAAGGTAACGAAAGTGACTATCACTCTGTCACAGGCTACTGCCGCATATACAGCATAGAGGAAGACCAAGCGGTTAAAATAGATCTCTCAGAGAGTAAATGAAAGGTTCACGAGAGTTAGGCCGAACAAGTATTTAGTTTCGAATGCCATGACGAAAACCTGGCACTTTCATTATATAACCGTCCAACCACAACGGACACGGCACCAATTAACAGCGGGTAACGACAAGTACGCGAAACCGTTACGTAGCCATACAGAGCAGTAGCACAACATAAAGCTCTGGCTCAGCTCACCTGAGGAAGCGGAAGGCGGCTGCCGGCTGAGCGAGGTGGCCGCCAAGTACTTACTCGTCACTAGCGGGCAGGCTTCCGGCCGTGGCCCACTGGGGCAACCCGCACTCACGTCGAGGATGCCGCGCCCAGACTCGCGCCTCCCGCAACCGCGCCTTGTCCGCGCTAAGATTAGCGTGGCTGACGCTGACGCCGGGACAACAGGAAGCGCGGTGAACGGACTCGCGACGACACCGACCGCCCGGCGGCGCCTTCTCACAAGGGAACCTCCCCATCGCACCCCCCTCAGATTTAGTTATAAGTTGGCACAGTGGATAGGCTTTGAAAAACTGAACACAGATCAATCGAGAAAACTGGAAGAAGTTGTGTGGAACTACGAAAAAAATAAGCAAAATATACAAACTGAGTAGTAAGATATGCAACATCAAGGGTATAATGAGGTCAGAAGCGCCGTGGTCCCGTGGTTAGCGTGAGGAAGGAGAGGTCCTTGGTTCAAGTCTTCCCTCGAGTGAATATTTTAATTTTTTATTTTCCGGTTATGTGACAAACTCTTATGTTTTCATCACTTTTTTGCGAGTGATTACCACATCCACAAGAAAACCTAAATCGGGCAAGGTAGAAGAATCTTTTTACCCATTCGCCAAGTGTACAAGTTAGGTGGGTCGACAACATATTCCTGTCATGTGACGCACATGCCGTCACCAGTGTCGTATAGAATATATCAGACGTGTTTTCCTATGGAGGAATCGGTTAACCTATGACCTTACGATCAAATGTTTTCGGTTCCCATTGGAGAGGCACGTCCTTTCGTCTACTAATCGCACGGTTTTGCGGTGCGGTCGCAGAACACAGACACTAAACTTATTACAGTCAACAGAGACGTCAATGAACGAACGGACAGATCATAACTTTGCCAAAATAAAGTAAGTAAACTTTTCACTCGAGGGAAGGCTTGAACCAAGGACCTCTCCTTCCGCAGCTCCTCACGCTAACCACGGGACCACGGCGCTACTGTCCTCACATTACCATTGATGTTGCCTACTACTATATTTTGGTTATTTTTTTCATAGTTCCACACAACTTCTTCCTGTTTTCTCAATTGATCTGTGTTCAGTTTTTCAAGGCCTATCCACTGTGCCAACGTGTAACTAAATCTGAGGGGGGTGCGATGGGGAGATTCCCTTGTCAGAGGTGCATTCAACAAAACGACGCGAGCGCTTGAGAAGAACCGGCTACTATCACTGGTCGGTCACAAAGTCCAAGTTTGTAGGAGACTATGGGAAACTGTGTCTTTTTGAAGTGAAAGCAAATGAGAGGAGATTCATCACAAGAACACTACTACTACGGTACAGTTTACCTATTCACGAAAAACATTTCATTGTTAGAAAAAAATCACCTACTGCAAAACACAAGCTTCTCTTTATTTTTATTTATTTATTTTTCTACCAGAACATTTTTCGACATTTGTGACTCATCTTCAGTCGGTCTCGTAATATACACTGCTCAAAAGAATTAAAGGAGCACGTGTATCACCGTCCGAAACGTTAAATCTATTTTGATACAGGCGGTACCTGTGGTCGTATTACATAGCTTGAGATCTTAACTTTTAATGTACGCAACAATTAAGATCAATCGACGTCTATTGGCTGTGTCATGCGTTACTGCCTCAGGTGACCCCCTCAGAAGGAAGTGAGTGCCGTATCCCACTGTTTTCCGGTAAGGTACACAGATGGCAGTTGGCATTCGTGGACCTCGTATTCACGTTGCAAGGGCGGCCTGTTCGATCCAAAAAGGATGGGCTTTCGGTCGTGCTGCTGCAGATGCCGACGTCTCTCCATCTGCCATCCACTGGCTGTGTACACACTAAAGGGGGACAGGTCAGTACAAAAGGCGTATTGGACAAGATCGCCGATGCGTTACAGCCACACGTTAAGACCGATATCCAGCTATCTCTGCCTTGCGGCGTCGAAAGGTTACCGCCAAAGCTCTGCACTCTAGCGCTAAAACGACTAAATTGATGATATTTTTTATCTTAACTGTTGTCAGCAACAACAAAAGCAATTTCAATATATATTCTTCCCCTCGTGATAGCAAAAACTACGCAACATCATGAAAACTTTAATGAAGTTTGTACTCGCAGTAGTTTCAGCAACATCTGAATGGTTGGAGCTGCTGCTCTAACGATGAGTTACGGTTAGACAGTGATCGCAATTTCTCTTCTAATACAAGGGTAAGCCAGGAACTAGCGACCGCGTGCCTTTATAAATTCAAGAACTACATTTTAACAAAAGAACACGTATAACCCTTGTTAGGCTTTTGTCGTGTCGTAGTAGGTTGCCGCCGACCACTAAGCTAGTTGTTCACAGCATTATTCACCATGGCATCATTTCCAAAACGTTTTCCCACCTACAAACTCTTTAAGCTTCGTGAAAGTGTCCTTTCTTTCTTCTCTTGATTCTTCAAAAAATCTTTGAGGAATGACGGACATTCTCGTTGACTTTCGTCATGTCAATTTATTCGTCCATTGTGAAATTTTCCTTTCTTTACTGGATCATCATATTCCAGCTTCAGCTGTCGGTAAATTTGTTCACGTTTACACTACTGAGTATTCAAAAATTGAATATACCTCTTATCTAGAAAGTGAACGTAGAAAAAACCAATCCACTTTGGACAAATCTGTGCAGCGAGAGTGTGCAATAAATCCTTAATTCCTGGACTAACCTTGTATGTCCATTGCCGTGAAGGAACATGAACACTTATCCACTAAGATGATTGTAAATTTGACTGGGACGTAGACTTTTTGCGAATCGAATGAAACTTCTGTTTGGTAACGACTAAGAGATACACATTCGTGAATCCTATTAGTCTTCTCTCAAAATAACAAATGTATCAGCCATTTTTCTTCATACGGTGTAGCATACTCCTCCGCATTGGCGACTACTAGTTTAGTTTATGACCAATGATACTAGAACCTTCTAGGCATCTAAAAGTGCTGACAGGCTTCAAACGGTGAAGTTAAAGTGTCGTGGCGTTACACGCAGGAAGCGCTTCCTGTCACACCAGTAATTTCCGCCGAACTTCAATGAGCGATAGCTGGAAGTCTTTGGGCGCCATCTTGCTTCGGTCTGTCTCACTGTTGTACGGGTAAAAGCAAGAGTCAGATAAAGATACCTTAATTTCATTTTGGCGTGGTGATTCAAGAAAGGCACAGAATACAGTAGAGTAAGTATAGCGTCTCACGTTGCCAGTATTATATTGAGGGTATTGAATCGTACATTGCTACGCATAGTGGAAAAGAACGTAGGGGAAACGCAATTACGTTTCAAGAAAGGGAAAGGTATAACAGGTGCTACTGGGCTTTTAGAGTGATTGGTGAAAGGTACGTAGAAAGAGGAAAGGAAATGAGTTTATGTTTAATACGTTAGAAAAGGCCTTTGACCCAGTGAAATGGAACAAGATAACGGAAATTATGAGATTGAAGAAGATGGTCTGGGAAGATAGGGCGCAGATTAAGGAGTTAAACGCGAAGCAGAAAATAAACATGAAGCTATGAAATTGTATGACAGACTGAAATCGAAAGAAGAATAAGATAAGGTTATTGTCTTTCACCAACTCCGTTTACCACATATTTAGAGAACATGATAATGAAGACGTTAGAAGTAGAGACGGAACGAGTCAGCACAGAAGGACGGAAGATCAACTGCATCTGATTGCTGATGATTTGGTACTGCTTGGAGAGGAAACAATATCTCACCAAAAAACACTATACAGACTTGAAAGACTGAATAAATATTTTAGGATAAAAATCAATACAAAGATAGATGAAATGAACTAGGGAAGATACCTGATTACGAAGCAGTTGGCCTGGAATTAGATCACATGGGCACACTAATGGTCTCAGGAGCCCGCCAATGGCCGGAACACTTATGATGGTGGTGGTGGTGGTGGTGGTGGTGGTGGTGGTGGTGGTGGTAACGATGATGTTTAGTTTGTGGGGCGCTCAACTCCGCGGTCATTAGCGCCTGTATAAAGTCCCAATTTTTACACACTCCAATCTAGCCACTGTCACGAATGACGATGATGATGATGATGATGAAATTATGTGGACAACACAAACACCCAGTCTCTTGGCAGAGAAAATCCCCAACCCGGCCGCTGGGAATCGAACGTAAGCCCTGCTCGTCTAGCTTAACGCGGAACATGCTAGCTTATGAGACAGGGAGGTGAGTGAGCCAGGACCGGATTAGATCCGCGCAGCGGTTTAACAACGTTGGCCTGGTATACTAAACATCCTGAGCGTGGTTTTTGGCTGTTTTCCACACTTTTTCAGGCAAATGTTGCGCTGACCCCATATCTCCCCCTCATAAAATAATATACATATATAGTTAAATTATGATAACAGACAAAACAAGTGTTACACGATTCAGAGACGAAGTTTACAGATTCACAGACAGATGGCGCAAACGACTTTCCTCCGTTAGGTTGCCAGACGAGTGTGGTTGCAGGACGAGCATCCAGCCACAAACATCAATAAAATAAATTTGCCAAGTCATGAAAAGAGTGGAACCCGTACGACGAGATAAGAGAAGAGCGATTCATTAAGTGAGTCCTAAAGCAGATTAACTGCTTAATTCTTATGTCGCATTTGTATTTGCATACTAGAAAAAAAAACACATTTCGTGTAATTGTCTTAGCCACTCTCGGTAACATTTCGTTCTTTCACCTCAAGCATTATGCGCGTTCATGCGGCACTGCAGCCACCCACGCCGCTGTTTGCATTTCACCTAAGTGTATGCTTCACTGCACAACGTTCATATTAGCATCTGTAGTAGTCCCGATTCAGTTTATGCACCCCAGACTCAATCGTGGAATTGCGAGTGCTACTGATTTTCACGTACAATAGTCCTTTTACATTCAATAACAGCGTGTTATCCACTTCAGAATTGCTCTCTCTTTACAAGCTATTCGCTTTGATAACGATCAGGAACTTATGGCCAATGCCAGAGTTGCAAGGAGGTTTTTATGATCATCTGCACTTAAGTTCAATTAACGAATTTCAAATACGATCTGCGACGGATCACCGTCCCGACTAACTACAATGAAATCTCGGTACGTTTCCGGGGATTTGTCCAACTCAAAATCTGCAACGAAGTCACTGTTGTGTAGTACTGTGTAATCTTGATCTGTATCAGAGATGGCACTGCTCACATTCGATCGCTTTCTACCAGGTAGTTTTTGTTCCCGTGTTGTTGGTATTCGTAATGATTTGGCATGTGACAGATTTGTCTCCGCATCGTAACCATGAATCAGCGATCACCAACTGTGCTTTGAAAACGAGGCGCGTCATTATAGAACCGATTCGTGTGTTTTGTTATATCACTCGAATGGCTTTCCGAGAAATCATGATACACTCAAATCGGTAAAATCTGAAACACAGGAGCTACACCATACAGTCCGAACATCACCAGATTAAATACCGAGTTGTGCTCAACTTAGTTGTATCTCGACGACAATACTTTTCTCCGGTTGCGCATTGCTGATTTACTTCCATTTACATTTCTAAAGGCTTTTCTGTTCCTAATAATCAGTGACACTAATTGAAATTGCTGCACGAATAGAGGCTGAGGTTCGTAAGTCATTTTGAATGAGTTCCGACTTGAGTGTAGCTAATTTTAATGTTGCAGCAAATTAATGTGCAGAAAAAGGTTCATCACATCCCTACTATTGACAAAATTAATACATGCAACACACGCAAAGTTTGCACCGTCAATAACAGCACATGTGCTAACTGTTTCTGTTTATTATTATTTATTGTTGGTTATGACTAACTAGACAATAATACGATGCTTTAATATTCATATCTTTATACCTGTGTGATTTGGTACAAAAACTAAGTCTCAAAAGGTAATTGTAATAGTTGAAACTGTCCCTAAATCAACTTAACACACAAGGGCCGATTATGTCTGTGTCCAAGGTTTGAAATGTCAGTTTATGTTAAATGAACAGAAATTGTAGGATGCATCTTTGCTAATCGTTCCCAGTCCACGTCCATGGGAAATCGCGAATGTACCGTTAACATACGCGTGTATTCGCGACGAGTTCCGACGTGCTATCGTTCCTCCGTTGCGGTTCCGTTTTTTAAATACAAATACTTGCTTTTACTTGCTATTAACGGTTTTTCCATTACACGGTTGATATGACGCTTCTGTAGAACAACGCTGTAAACATCCGGGCGCACAGCAACGATCACGTAAAAGATCAGTTTTCC